>NC_054834.1:101696215-104096215 GCF_018345385.1 Vulpes lagopus | reverse complement strand
CCTTTAGTTTGGGAAATCAACAGACAAATAAATAACTCTTTAAGACTATAAATAACTATTTCAGCAGGTACCAAATGCCATACACAATGGAACATAACAGAGAAATTCAACAGACAGTGTTTTTTGTTTTTGTTTTGTTTTTTCTTCTTCTTCTTGCTGGGGTGTTTGGGGCAATTTTCCGGAGTAGAAGGGCAATTTTGAGAAATGTTATTTTTACAGTCTTCCAAAACTCCTGAAACTACTGTTACTTTCTAACTTCTTAAACCAAGTCTATTTCATGCTTCAGTTCAGAAAACGAAACAATTGCTCCTCTTGTTCCATGTATAGAGGACCCCGTATAAAGCCATTTTCCCCCCAGAGCACATAGTTATTACGTGACAACATTTTATCTCGTAAGTAATCTGACCTGGGAGATTGGGTTTGGGCACTGGAATGATTTAACAACTGGTCCACGCAGGGATCTCACAGGTTCACATGACAAACAGATAGTTCACGGTGTCACTTGCCTATATTCTCAGAGGGTCGAGTTGATGCAAAAGTGCTGTACACCAGTGTCTCATCCAGAGCCTCTCATATGATGACCTCATCTGGAAAAACAGCATTCCTAGGCATTTTGGAAAGAGATGTGGTGCATAAACAGTGTGAAATTGTTTAATCATGGGTAAAGTTTTATCACACAATAAACATTTACGTACACATGATCCAAGCGCTTTGAAGACACAAAAGAAATCAAAGAGACCTTCGTATTCTTGAATAGCTGGCAACCTGATTAGACAACACACACAAACCTGAAACCAGAAAACAACGTCAAAGCAACAGAACAAAATACATTTAAATACAAAATACACATAATACAGCTCGGATTTGATAATGTAATAGCGAGGTGTTGAAAGTAGCTAAATGCTTTTTGGGGGGACTAAAGGAAACAAAAAATCGAGTTTAAGCTAACTTCCTTTCCTTTCTTTTCTTCTTTTAAAACCAGACCACTCTGAAAGAACATAGAGATTATTCTTTGTAGACCAGATAAAAGATAAGAGAACATCAGAGACTAAAATATCATCAGTAAATAGGAGGAATGTAAACAGTGCGAAGGGGCTATACCACAGTGTAAGGACAGTAGTGAGACATAGAAAGAAAAATAATTTGATGTACCAACGTTTCCTGAATTGTTTAAGATCCTACAGAAACCTTAGAATTATTTCTAATTTGGATTAGTGAAATATAATGCACAATAGCATAAAAACTAATTTTAGCTCTATCTCATGTCTGTGCGTTGGAAGACCAGCAGACAGATCGGATATTCTATTTTCGGCGTACATTGAAGATCAGCTTTGTTTATAGCAGTTGCATGGTATACTGACCCTGTAAAGTAAATTTCCTCTGTTTACAGAAACTAGAAAAAAAGTATTTTGGTTTTCAAGCCACATGTTGTTCACAAGAACTTCATTAGAATTGTGGATAAGAGTGAAAAAAGTCCATTTCAGACCCATCTTTTATTATTGTCTAAAGGATGGTAACACTAACTCAACACAATCACAATAATGTAAACATTTTCTTTGTGAACTTTGTGCATAAAGATA
Source organism: Vulpes lagopus (assembly GCF_018345385.1). NCBI lineage: Eukaryota > Metazoa > Chordata > Mammalia > Carnivora > Canidae > Vulpes > Vulpes lagopus. Next base: position 104,094,635 of record NC_054834.1, on the reverse strand, counting down.
TTTCTTACTCTTTTCATGCTTCATATAAGAATAGGCAGGCTTTTAATTTTTTTTAAAAAAATGTTTACTTATTTATCTTAGAGAGAGAGAGAGAGAGCGCAAGCAGGAGGGACAGAGGGAGAGGGAGAGAGAATCTCAAGCAGACTCAGAGCTTCATAGAGCCCAGCGTGGGGCCCCGTCTCACAACCTGGAGATCATGGCCCTGAGACCATGACCTGAGTGGAAACCAAGAGTCAGATGCTTAACTGACTGAGCCACCCCACCCAGGTGCCCCAGGAAGACTTTGTTGTTGTTGTTACTTATTTGAAACGAAAAGGAGAGTAGAGAGAGAAAGAGAACACAAGCAGGGGGAGCAGCAGCAGAGGGAGAGGGGAGCAGCAGACTCTCCGCTGATCAGGGAGCCCAATGTGGGGCTCGATCCCAGGACCCCGGGATCATGACCTGAGCCCAAGGCGGACACTCAACCACTGAGCCACCCAGGCACCACAGGCAGGCTTTCTAAAAATCAAGTTTTAGAGACTTAACAGCAATTTGGGAGACATGAAGTCTAATAATGAAACTCTCCTTATGTTTTTACAGTTTCGTAGTTATTAAAACGAAAAGGTCCAATGTCACTAAAGTTATTTCTGTTTCCAAAACGTTACTGTTTTAAGTTATATATATATATAGCTGGGGAACCCTGTACTTTCAGAGCCTGCAGTAGGAATCAGGAAATCGCCTAGACAGAGGGCAAGTGAAAGGCATTCAGTTCAGTTGATAACTATTTAAAAAAGTGAGATGATGCATATGCAAGGAGAAAAATATGAATCTTGAATAAATGTCAACATTTATGGGTCTATACATCAAAATCTACAATTGGCTACATGTGTATCAATCAATCATCCATATGTCTTTTATCATATGCTGGCTTAGGTATGTGCAGAATATAAATGTTTAACTTTTCTTTCCAGAAATGTTGGATAATACTCTTTTCCAGCTGTAGTACTATGATATAACACAAAATACATATTTTGGTCTTTACCCCCAGCTCCTGGCCAGAGGTCCAAAAATCTTGTAATTTCCTAAGTGATAAAAGTGAAAGGAGCATCTTGGTTATAATATTTGGATTTTGTTTCCAGCTTGAAATAGCTCAGGAGAGGTAAAGGTGACTTTTGGAAAGCCCCTGAAAATGGGGGCTGATTGTCAGGGGAACCAACCATGTGATTAGAGGAATGGAACTTCCAGCCCCATGGTCCAAACTCCAAGGAGAGAGAAGGGTGGCTAGAAGTTAGGTTCAGTCACAAAGGACCAATGATCTAATCAATGTGCCTGTATAAGGGGACCTCATAAAAACTTCAAATGATAGGCTGTGGAGAGCTGCTGGGCTGTGTACACTGAGGGTCGTGTGCCCAGAGAGGACGTGGAAGCTCGGCAGGTCTCCTGGCTCCCATACCTTGCCCTGTGCATCTTTTCCATCTGGCTCTACCTGAGTCATATCCTTTATGATAAACTTCTTATTTTTTTTTCCTTTATGATAAACTTCTAAATACAGTGTTTCCCTGAGTTTTGCAAACCACCCTAGCTAATTATTGAACCCAAGGACAGGGTCATGGGGACCCCTGATTTTTAGCCAGTCAGTCCAAAGTATGGGAGGCCCAGATTTTGACTGATGTCTTTTTTGTGGGACTGAGCCCTTACTCTGTAGGGTCTGTGCTAATGCTGGATATCAGTGTCAGGATTGAATTAAATCGTAGGACACCCAGATGGAGTCTGCAGAAAACTGGGGAATTACCTGGTGTGGAAAACCTACACATTTGGTGTCAGAAGTGATGAATGTAGAGAAAAGAAACAGTGTCTTCCTTTACTAGGTTTCACAATTGCCTTGTCCAGGACTCCTTTCCCTTTGTACTCATATATATTATATATATGCGGTCTTCTGATAAACGTCCAGAAAATAAATTATACTGGCATGGACCTTTACAATTTACAGAGTATGTTTCCCAAGCTGCCCCAAAATAGCTGTGAAATAATTATCAGTAAAGCTTGAGGTCCCAGGGGAATCATATGGCACAAAAGGAAACGACACAAAATGCACCACGGTAGCAAGAGCTACACTTTTAAATTAAAAAAGAGAGAGAGAGAGAGAGAGAGAGAGAGAGAGAGATGATTTTCAACTTAGGCTTATTCTGGAAATTACTCTTCTCATCAATAGATGAGCAACTAAGAGCAGCAGCGCTGCAAACTCTGAGACAAATGTCAAAGACGTCTAGAAAGATCACAAACACTTAGATCTCAGGGGTGGAGAGAACTGCAAAGACAACATTTCCAGAGTATGCAGACCTAATTAAAGATTATTTTGGGGTATAATTGGAGAACACAGTAACTTCTATTAACAGAGATTGAGCTTTGAGTAATTGTATGTAAATAACTGAGGATCCTCTGAGTGTATGATTAACTGCCCTAATAAAAGGCAGTGCCACCCAGGTCTCATTAATGTGATGCCAGCATAAACTCAGGCAGAGAAGTAAAGAATATACAGGAATCAGGTCAAAAGAATACATAAGAAACAGCACTGAGAAAAAAAAAAAAAAAGAAACAGCACTGACCGTGTTAACAACCGGGTGGTTTTTTGTTTTTGTTTTTTTGTTTTTTGGTGTTTCCCCTCCCCGCACCCCCCTCCCCCCGCCGCCCCACCACTCCACATTGGCCATAACAAAGGAAAGATTATTATTGATACTTCAGGGAGGAGAGATTGAAAATTTAATATAAGAAGTCTGCAACTTAGCTGATATCTTTGAAAGTCAATAGTGTTATGGGTAGTTCACATTCCTCTGTGAGTTGAGTCAGGCCTAGTTGCTGCATCTATTCCTGGTACAAAGTGCTGAGACACCAGCTTTAATTACATGGAGGATTCTGACCTAGAAGCATCTCAACTAAAAATTGCAGCCAATGCTTCTCTGCTAAGGAGGAGGTAATGCTGTCGTACCAACGCTTACTCCTGGTTCCTTAAGCAAACTTCCGATTACAGGTTTAATCTACTAAGTTTATGGATCCTTAGAAGAAAATAGTGAGGGAGGTAGAAGAATTTCTTTAATTTTGGAGGTGAAGCAATGGCTTCCAAAGTGTTACCTGGCTTGCTCAAGGCCAGTGACTACACTCCCTTACAAGGAGACTAGATTGGCCTCTCTAGAGGGAGAGCCGTCTGAGTGGGTGCCAGGGGTTGGGTCTCTGGGCAAAAACAGAAAGACCTTCCTCAAGTTTGAGTTAGAGAAATGAAGATTGATCCATTCAGATGAAGAATAGAAATGACCCCCCCCCCCCCCAAAAAAAGACAAAACTAAGTTTCAGGAAACAGGTGGAAACTGACCAAACCGAATGTCCCTGGGTGATCACTGTGAACAGAGCTGAAGAATCTCTGATTTGTCCCCACCACCTTTGGTGTCTTAAAGACACGAAGATTGCCTGGATATTATCGTGCATATTATCATGTTAATAACTGACTGAGGAGGGTATGGGGGGGCTCAGTTGGTTAAGGGGCTGACTCTCAGTTTCAGCTCAGGTCGTGACCTCAGGGTCATGAGATCAAGCCCCACATCAGGCTCTGTGCTCTGTGTGAGGTTGGCTTAAGTTTCTCTGCAGAAACTTTGAGAGGATAAATAAATAAATAAAATAATAAATAAATCTCAAAAAGAATAAATGACTGGGCTAAGACTCAACCTAACCTGCCATTCAAACTTACTATTTTTTACTATTTCCTTCTAATACACTTCGGGACGTGTGCTGTGCATAGAGAAGCTCAGTATCTAAAGAAATCTTGCCTTTAAAGCTTGAGAGCACCTGTTTCATTCCTAGCTCAGTTGGATTTGGGGTCACAGTGTTTTCCTTGTAAATTAAGGACGCCCCGGGAATTCCAGCGTTTCGTCCCTCTGTCTCTCAAGGTCCTTTTGAGAAGCCAGTCGGCCTCACCGACGAGTGCCGGGCATAAGAGCTAAGTATTGGAAATAAGGCCGAGGGAACGAAGTAACACAGAATGCCCTTTGAGATCCGCGGGCGCCAAATCTTAATCACGAGACCTTTTTATTGAAAACGATTCCTGTATCACCTGACCTGCCTGTATTCCAGTGCAGACGTAAATATACATCTGCTTCCGCTCTTGTTGAGAAAAATTTTCGGGTTCTTCACACTTGAGACATAAGGACCCCTTCTAGATTTCTGCCAATAATTAGGGGTGGGTTTTCCCAAGGTTTAGCTGAACCCCAACAAGCCAAGAGTAGAGGGGCTGCTCTCCAGGGCTCCAGCAAGGTGCAAGGCCCCGTGCCCTGTGGTGGGCAGGGTGAGGTGGTCAGGTCTGGGGAGAAACGATCCAAATCCATGCCCTGGGGGCGCCTGGGGGGCTCAGGGGCTGAGCACCTGCCTTCCGCCCAGGTCGTGACCCCAGGGTCATGGGATCCAGTCCTGCATGGGGCTCCCCCCAGGTAGCCTGCTTCTCCCTCTGCCTGTGTCTCTGCCTCTCTCTGTGTGTCTCTCATGAATAAATAAATAAAATTAAAGAAAAAAAAAAAAAAAACGAAAACCAAGTCCCGGTCCTGCTCTGTGGCACCGGTCGCTCCCACGGGCCTGTCTCTTAAGCAGGCAGGGGCGTCGGGAGGCCTCGGAAGCCTGGCGGGGCTCCGGCTCAGCGTGGCCCGGGCACCGGGGTGGGGGGCGCAGCGAGCACGGAGCCCCACTTCCCTGGCTCCCTGCGGACTGAGCCCAGGGAACCGCCAGCCACGGCCCTGAGCCCAGGCCCCGTCCACGACCCGGGCCCAGGCCCTCGCCTCCCACCCCACCAGCCCCGCCTGCCTTCCAAGCCGGGAGAACGGTCTTGGGGAATAAAGAAGAAAAACAAAGTCTCCCAGATCTCCCACCTTCATCCGATGAGCCTTCACAGACCGGACTTTCAAACGGCTCTGACCTCGCTTCAGAGCGATCCTCTAAATTCCGCATAGACCCCGACGCTGAAGCGACCCGCTGGTCCTGCTGGCAAACAGCACCCAGGACCTCCTGGGCGGGAACTGACCCGAAGAGGAACACATCTGGCTCGGGCCAGGCCTTCTTGTCCTTTATGCTCCTCTGGGTTGGCAACTCAGATCTGTTACAGAGAAAATCTGCCCGGCTTCTTCTGGAACCTCCCCGAGCACCTGCCTGTGCCCATATCCTCCAGCGGCCTGCTTCCTCTCAGGCCTCCCCCCCCCCCATCTCAGCAAAGGCTCTCATAGCCCTTCCTTGCTCATTCCGTGACTACTGTCCAGTATTTCATTTTAAGCTCGGCTTGGTCACGATGAACACATTTTAGGCATCAGCCCGTAAGCTACAGCCAAGTTCCCGGCTTCCCCCATATCCGTTCCACGCCTCTGCATTTATTCTTTACTCCGTGAATATCTACTGAGGCCTGCCCTGTGCCGGGTGCTGTGCCTGGATCTACAAGTGCAAACATACAGAAGTATGCGAGAAATGACAACACGCACACGTGACGTCAACATTTAATGAGTAAATTGCAACACCCTTTTTAAAATTGCAGTGTTCCATGGGGGAACAAAGAAAGATGGGGTCAACCTCAAGAGTCAGGAAAAGCCTATGTAAGGTAGGGCCATCTAAGTTGAACCTTCCTCTGTGAGTAGGTGCTCACGGGGGGTGGGGCCTCTAAGTCAGCATGAGATGCTCAGGGCACTTAGGGGACTCGAGGCACTCGGCGTGGACCAGGAAGCAGCAGGAAGAGACACACAAGAGGAAGGCAGGAATTAGAGCACACGAACCTCCTATGCCATGCTAAGGAATATAAATTTCTATTCTATTCAGAAAAAAAAAGTATGCAGTAGAAAAACATGCCTCGAGAGATGGAATAGGAAATCAAGAAGCAGAGAGTCTAAATGTCTGATGTACGAGACAGATGCCAAGAGCTCAAGTTAAAGGAGTTTTAAAGGGCCAAAGAGAAAGGGATGAGGTGAGGGCAAGGGAGGAAGTGAGCCACCGTCCTTGGATGATTGGGTCTTGCCATGCCCTGTGATAATGGGTGAAGGGGAGGAACAGATCCGAATGAGAAGATAATTATGACAGGGTTGGTTGTCGACTTTGACATTTCTGGGGTACATCTGAATGAATATGTTCCAGAGACAATTAGATGGAGATAGTTGTGTGCTAAACACAGGATCTTCACAGCATCATAAACATGCAGGTAGATGATGATGAGCACATGGAAAAGGAGAGAAGATAGAGCCTTGCAGAGAATCTTGGAGGATACCAAAGTTTTTGGGGAGACAGGGGAAAAGCAACCCACAATTAATTCTAAGAAGAATCGTTAGAGAAGTGAGAGGGCCAGAGAAAGGCCATATTTCTCATGACCAAGAGGAGAGACTATTAAAAAGAGAGTGGCCTCCAGGTGAATGGGGTTGATGGGATAACGCTAAGGGGATTTAGCAGGTTGGGGATCTTTAAAGACATGATTTATAAGGTCTGTCTTTAGGGTGTCTGGAGGAAGCTGGGTAAGAAAGATGGGTCCTGTGGATGACCCTGGGCCTCTGTGGTTGCTTCATCCAAGAAGGAGGCCTGAGTGAGGGCCTCCTGAGACCATTTCATGCTTATACTCGAAGCCAAAAGTCAGTCCTGGCGAGGAAGGCTGCTCCCTCTGAATGCCGGTTTTTCCGTCACTGGTTTCCCCCATTTCCCTACCTACTCTTTTCTGACAGCACGTACCTCATTTTCTTCTTTGTTTTTATCAGATACCAAGGCCTCTCTCAACCCCCCCTCCCCCCGCCCTTCACTAGCCTTGGTCTTAACCTTTTAGATCCCTCTCTCCTCCTTTAAGGATGGCAGCTAAGGATGACAACTGCCCATGGACGACTTCATTGGCCCAATTCAGAATCTAGGGTGGAAGCATTTCAGAGGGGCCAAACGCTTCCAAGAAAATGAGAATCTTGTTCTGGGGGAAACTGAGGGGCTAAAGACTTGGCTCTTTGCATTTTTGCTCATTGGTGAACTTGGAGCTCAGCTCAGCTCGCTTATACTACATCACGCTCTCTCTCTCTCTCTCTCTCTCTCTCTCACACACACACACACACACACAACATGCTTTATAAACTTGTGCCCCATTAAGTAAGACTGGATAGATAAGATGTGAAATTAATACCTATTCAACATTTGTACATCAGTATTTTCAGTCCATTAAAGCATATAAGTTTTAAGTGGGTGCACAGTGAAGGGGTTGGGCTGAAATCCCAGTGTCGTGTTCTTAGGAAAACCTGTGGATCACCCCAGGTGGCGGCAGAAGAGTCGTCAGCAATAGTGAAACACCTGGAGAATGTCTCCTAAGACAATGCTTCTCCAACTTTAATGTGCCTACGAGTCACTTGGAAATCTTGTTAAAATGTGAATTCTGATTTCGTGGCTTGGAGGTGAAGCCCAAGATGTCGCAGTTCTAACAAGTTTCTGGATGACGTGACCAGAGCTGCTAAGCTGTGGTTCACACTTTGAGTAGTAAGACTTTAGGAGAATATTCTTTATTACACAGGGATACCAGTAAAGCGTAAAGCCCATTGTCAGAAATGCCAGCAAAGAAAATCTGAACCGAGCAGCTAAGTATAAATCACTCTTTTCTGCTAACATCTTGTGGTTGAGAAATTAGATTAGACGATGTAATGAAAATCTATTTTGACATTTAGTTATAAGCCATATTAATCCTTTTTTATGATGAGAAAATTTCACAGCATGCTATCTTTTACTACCAGATTCGATGAATTATACTTAGAAATCCTATCTTTCCCTATGACTGTAAATAGTCATGGCAAAACTTCCAGTGTAGTTTGTATTCTTAATTTAAATTCAGTGGGTTTTTTAAAATAATGACAGAATGAACTATGAACACAGCAGACTCCTAGCTGTTCCCTTCATTTCTTCCTTCCTTTCTTATTTCTTTCTTGGGATGAGTGTAGCAGCTTCCATAATAATCCATAATGAGCCTATTTTATAAGGGGGGAAATCCAGGAAGTAGTTTTCTAGCCGTATCTTTATTGAAACAACTCTTCTAATTCTTGAGAATAAGATTTATGAGAATTCAAATCTTAACACCAAACATCTACTTTGGTAGATTCCCCCAAGAAGTTGATCTGTTTTTATCTCAGAAGACATTAACATTGAAGTCTTTAGGTATTTTCAGCCTGCTGTGGGATCTCTGAGATATCACGATTTTGAAGAATATTACTTGATTCAATAAAATTCACTCTTTTGTCCAATATCACCACAGTGGTGTTCTGAAGAAGACTAATTCTGGGAACTAGATTATTATTCCCCAAATGGGAATACAATGGTCACATACTTTTGGAAAAATCTAGGTTCTTTAGCTCTCTCTTAGACATCCATAAAGCACACAGATACTCAAAAAACTTTGAGAGTAAACCCATGGCACTCTATCATAGTGTTCTTCAAATTGATTATATAGGATACATAGAATACACTTTGGGAAATGCTTCGCCTTTTCCATTTTCTACATTTATCAAGTGGTTGGTTTGAGGGAGATCTGGACAGAATGAATGCTTTTCCTTCTATCATCAATGAGAAGAAAGCCTTCACAGAAGGGTCCCCAGATGACTTTCTCTGAAGTTTTTTTTTTTGGATAACCAGGACATTTTGAACTGTGTTGGGCAAGTGAATATGTGGAAGGGGTGACAGAATGGTCAGGATACCATTAGATTAATCATAATTGATCACTGGGAGCCGGTATACCAGATTCATATCAGAGGGACTATCAGCAAAGAATGAAAGGGGGATGGCTTCCAGGAAGGCAATTAACAGAGCCTATCAGATATTTTGTTTGTTTAAATGTGTTCACCTCCATTTTCATGCCCATTCAGGTCACCATTATTCATTTCATTTCTATAAAAGCCATTTTGCTGGTGCTTCCATTTTGATCAATTCTCCACAAAGGTGCCAGAGAGTGGTCATTTAAAAGCATAAATCAAGTCACATTCTATCCCTGCATAAGCCCTTCTAATAGCTTTCTGTGTCTTTTAGAATAGACCCCATCCATAGACCATAGACCCGCACTTTCTATCTTCCGCCCAGAAGTTTCATTCTTCGGATTTCACACCACTTGTTCCCTTATTCCCTGCTCATATGTCACCTCCTCCAGGAGCACCTCCCTGATCAGGCTTTCAAAGATACCTGCTTTGTTTTTCTTCTCTACATTTTTTTGTCATATACTTGTTTTATACTTGTCTATTTTATGCTGCCTTCATTAGGATTTTATTTTATTTTTTTTTGTATTTTAAAAATAACCTTCATTAGGATTTTAAAACATGAGTTCACCTCTGTATGTTTAGCGCTTAGTGCATCACATAGTAGGCTTGCAAACAGTTATGGAATGAATGAATGAATGAATGAATGAATAAAATTTATAAAGTTAAAAGAGAAAGCCATCATAGCTAGTTAAAAGAGGGGATAGGATGTTTGTAAAGAAGTTTACAGAGTAATAGAAATCATTTGGAGACCTCCATTTATTTTTTCTCCTTGTAGAAAAGAACTAGTTAATATCCTTGAATTCCTTTAAACCAAGGGATGAGGCTTAATTTACTAGGTGTTAGCAAAGCTAACCAATTGTATTTGCAAAGCTTGATTGTGAAGTTCTGTGCTTTCTATTCCACTCGAACCACCATCTGAGCCCCCTGCTAACACGTCTGGTATCCGCAACTCTATCATACCGATGTTAGAACCAGAGGCTTTTTCTCATCAACATAAGGGAGACCTACCTCTAAAGATCTAGGAACGCAGCAATGATTCTTAAAGAATATCACAGATAGAAATGGGAAAGAAACAGCTCTGCATTGGACCAAATCTAAGGTGTCTTCCACATAGTGGGTTTTGAATTTCAGTTTCCCACTCAGCCAAAAACTGATGCATCCCTTACATTCAAATTCTATTTAAAGGAAACTTCCTTGAAGAACTTCTTATAAGACATTAAAATTCAAATCTGGGTTATTCATAAATTTACCACTTTTATCTGGGTTGTGCATTGGTTTACATACAAAGAACCCAAATTAATTTTCCTTGTACGTAAGAACATTTTGAGCTCTAGATGACATGGTCAGACTTTAACACGTAACCCAATTGCTGTTCAAGCCAATATTTTAAAAGCTTGTGGCTTGTCTGTCAGACCTTGCTCTTACAGTATATATTAAATTCAAGGAGCGAGATTTCTATTAGAAGTTAGATTGGAAGTCTGGACCTGATTAAAAACATTCACTTTTAACTTATGGCCTTAGTCCCAGAAGTTTTATATTAGCAACATAAAGCATTCCAAGCTAATAGAAAAATTGGATTAAAATTAATGCGAGGTTATTTTTCAAAAGCCTTTGTAGTTATGTCAATGACCTGGTACTAAATGTTCAAGGAAAATTTTCACCATGAAGAATACTTTATACACAATCGTTGCATCCTGGCCACATCACCGTCTGCATTTGGACAGTAGACACAGAAATGCTCTATGAGGTGGGACTAAGAAGTAGCTGTGGCAAGGACCGCTGGCTCTACACCAGTGTTCATTCTCTCCCTATTCCCTAGTAATACAATTAGGCTACAGGTCTGACTACCTATAGCTATGTTTTCTAGCTATATTTACTGTCACTGCCACTCCTCCCCCAATCCTTGCAGCCAAACATGGCTATGTGACTTCATTTTCACCCCGGGGGAAAATAAAGGAACGTGCTGTGTGCCCCTTCCAGTCCTGGGTTTTAAAACATTATGCATATGCTCCTTCATGCTTTTTTCTCTCCCTTAAATCAAGCTGGAACTAATTCTATTTAAAGGAATCTGCTTTAGAATACACTCCTTATGGGGATATGGGAAACACTCCCAGTGACAATGGAGAAAGACGGTGGAAGGAGGCTGGATTCCTAATGGTATGGAGCATAGCGGTCTGCCTACTTGCCCCAGGTTGATATGTGAGGAAGAAAGAAGAGTCGTTGTTAAGGCCTGTCTCTTGTTAAGACTCGCTTTGGGAGCACTGTAGCGGCCTAGCCTTTCGCACTAAATGGTACAGGGGTTAGAGCCATCTTTGGTGCCCTCCCACTGTCTCACGTTGTGCTCTGTGTTGTTCATGGTGCCATCTCACTCACCGGGACTCTTGGGAAGCTAGCTGAGTGTGTGCAGTGCTCCGCTTCTTTCCTTTTCATGCTCTCAGCTTGTTTGACTCTGAGTCCTGTTGCATTTATTTTTAGCTACTTGGCACTTTCAAAGAATTCTGATGAACCCAATCAATTTTTTTAGAAGCTTCTAGGCCATTATTTCACCTAAAAGTATGTTTTTTTTCTTTCCCCTAAGAGTTGTGACTTAACCCAAGTGAATAGATTTTTTTATTGGCAGAAATTCAAGCACAAGCCCGAAGACCAATCCAGTGTCTGTCTGATTATATTGTATAATGCTAGACTTCCCCCTTGTGCGTGAAAGGAATGAAGCTTTTCCTACCAGATTCTCAGGTTAGAACAGGGCTCAGCCCCCCTTCCAAGACAGAAAGAGCAAAAAAGAGGCTGGGTTCTTCTTCTCAACTCTTTGCCACTTCTCTAGGTGACTAGAAGCAACAGATTGTCTCAGTGTTTAATCTGAGGAACAGGGATCCCTGGGTGGCGCAGTGGTTTGGCGCCTGCCTTTGGCCCAGGACGCGATCCTGGAGACCCGGGATCGAATCCCACATCGGGCTCCCGGTGCGTGGAGCCCGCTTCTCCCTCTGCCTGTGTCTCTGCCTCTCTCTCTCTCTGTGACTATCATAAATAAATAAAAAATTTAAAAAAAATCGGAGGAACATAGGCTGAATTTCTAATTTCAAGCAGGCATGAACCAAATAAACATCAATCACTACCTACTATCTGTAAGTATTTTAATAAGATTGTATGACTCAACGTATGTTTCAGACGTTTCCATTTACTTGCCTGACTTTCAAGTTCAAAGTTCCTGAGTGCTGCCTTATATTTCCCAACATAATCAGCCTTTGGGAAACTAAAAGTGAAAGAATTTGTAGAAGACACTTGATCAAGGGAAGTTCATGCTCTCTTGGCCACTTCTACCTGGAAATCAGAGTGCAACAGGTGCTCATTGTATATGTCATTTTTTATGACTACTTTACTTGACACAGTTTTCCAAAATGCTTGGTGGTACTCTTTAGTGGGACATGGACTAGCCTAGAGGGTCATGCTTGACATACCAAAAATAGAATGAATAAAATGGTAAACTGTTTTGGCTATAATTCTAATCAATATTGTTTTGTGCAATTTAGTTACAGTAGATATAAATGTGTGTGTGTATTAGTATGTACTGGGTTGTGATGCAAACATGTATTTCTTGCTAAAAGGCTAGCTTCATCCATCAGCTCATTTTGGCAACAGAATTGCTCCTCTTCATGGGGCCTGACTACTACATTAGTGTTATTAAATGGAGTCTCTTGACCAGATCTTACAAATGCCTCAGTGCCATGGATTCATAAACTACACTTTCCTGTGCCAGAGAGTTGTTCTAGGGCTATCTTTTTCAAAATTATTTATTTCTCTCTAGTTTTGTAAAAATAAATCCCAAATCCTAACACTTCTCCAGCTTACTAAGAATAATGCCTAGAAAAGAAAAGAAAAAAAGTCCCCATAATACAAATTTGTCTATGGTCACTAACTGAATTAAACATATGGAATAAACATTTGGCCTCTAATTTTAGTTTCCTTAATCATAGACTATCTCATGTTGCACTTTCTTAAAGTACCGTGCAGTTCCTTTCTAAGCACCAACATATAATTAAACAGCTTAGATGATGGATTATTTATTTTATTTTTTAAAATTTATTTTATTTATTTATTTATTTATTTATTTATTTATTTATTTATGATAGTCACAGAGAGAGAGAGGGAGAGAGAGAGAGAGAGGCAGAGACACAGGCAGAGGGAGAAGCAGGCTCCATGCAGGGAGTCCGATGTGGGATTCGATCCCGAGTCTCCAGGATCGCGCCCTGGGCCAAAAGCAGGCGCCCAACACCTGCACCACCCAGGGACCCCGATTATTTATTTTAATAAGAGGAATGTGGTCATCTTTATGCTCAAATCCATGTGTAGATTCTGTTATGGGTTATCTTTTGGGGAGAAAGAGTTTTGGGAAGCATTTTTATTCTAAATGCAAAAAAAGTACACATTAGTTGGCGATATCTTAGTGTAAAGCAAAATCACATAGGACATTTAGATTTTAGATTTTTATGGATAGCATTATTTATATTCCACATAAAATTACTTATGGCTAGATGCATTTGTTTAATTACTGTATGTATTAAAACGTATAAAACATTTGTCGGCACACTCAGAAACATAAATCAAGGAAAAGCAGAAATACCTGACTGATTGCCTTAGTTAGAAATACTGACATGCTAGTTTATCTTATGAATGATCATATCTAGTAGCTTAACTAATAACCTCTGCACCATTGTCTGTTCTACAGTGAAAAAAAACTTGGCCACAAACGATTGAACAGTGAGCACATGAAGATATTCATACCGTTCTGAAAAATGGTTAACTTTCTAACACTAAAAATATTCTGCTTTTCTGAAAACAATCCATCAACTCATTAATTTACTCAAAGTGCCAACTTTAAAAGTGAAAAAAAGACAAAATACTGGAATTTATGTCTTAAGGAAAAAAGTTATAATAATTTCAGTTATTCTAAGGTCACGCTCTTAATACTTCAATCGAGAGCTCATCATTGTATAGGTGAAAGCTTCATGAAACTGCTTTACCCTTCTCCTGTGTAACATTATTGAAAAATGGTGCTCAAATAATTTACAGGCTTTACATATTCACTAAAACTTCACCATGAAATAAATCATTTTGTGCTAAGACACTCAGTTTCTGTGAGAGGAGAAGGATTTGAAAATATGCGCCAAATAAAAAAGACAAAGACAACCAAGTGAACTTTTCAGTCTTCTCTAATATAAAATTTGTGATTATTCTTATTTGGCTGAAGGTGTAGTTTTCTAATATAAAATTTGTGATTATTCTTATTTGGCCGAAGGTGTAGTTTATCTTATTATCTTTTGAAGAGAGGGGAAGGAAGGGGAAAAGGAGAGCTTGTTCAGCAAATGAATAGTGCCTGTTCAGCACTGGGGGAAGACTGTTCTGAAGCACTTGCAAAGTGTGCAAACACTGAAATTGTCACACAAAGTCCACCCTGCTCGACTCAGTTTGACCTTTGATATGGAAACTAAAAATCCCTTCTATTAATAAAGCAGGATCTCCAGACAGCAACTCTTGGGTACTATTAGTTTATAGAGCAAATACACTTCGACTTTTTCAGACACTACTTTCCTCCCACCAAATTTGGATCATAGGTAATTTTTAGTGCTTTGCCTTCTGCTGCCTTGCAATGCATCGGGGAGTTGTAGCACCCTGGTCCCCTGACCGGTGGATCCTTAAAATTGGTGGGTATACAGAAGAATTTCCAAAATTGCAGATATTTTTTCTGTCCCTAAAAATATCCCTTAAACTTGCCTTCAAACTTTGAAAGAAAAAAATTTTTTTAAAGATTTTACTTTTAAGTAATCTTTATACCCAATGTGGGGTTTGAACTTACAACCTTGAGATCTCTCGATCTCACATGTTCTAAGAACTGAGCCAGCCAGGTGCCCCTGAAAAATAATTTCTGGATTAGAATTTTCTCATTACTTGCAAGATGTGAACAGTGACAGGGCTATATCCACAAGCTGTAAGCTTAGCTGTACGTAATCATTTTTTGGAAAATATTTTGTGGTCTCCTAATACTTGGAATGAGTCCCAAGTATTCAAAGGCTCAAAAAACACCAATGAGCAACCCAAAGAGAAATTTGGCAAACAGAAACATGCTATAAAAAGGATGTCCCTGGTGTAACAGGAAAGGGATGGCACACGCAAAGAGGGTAAATGAAGATAATTTAATCAAAGGACTACTTAAAAGAGTGAGGTCAGGGTTATGGGTAGGTAAAAAGGTTCAGTTGAGAACCTACATCATCCATCACAAGACTCAAAGAGCAAGGCAAGGAAGCAGTTACTGAGTTCTAGAAAGAGAGGGAGATACAGCCGATGGAGAGCTATACCACAGGAGGATTGTCCTGTTGAGGAACCAAGCTGCTGACGTTGAATAAAATCCCCAACTTCTTCCCTCTGCACTTTCCAATCTCCTTTGAGGGCCTTTCCATGGCTAAAGCCAACCAGAGCCAGAAAAGGGGGATGTAAGTTGATGCAGCCTATAAGAGTTGGTCTCCCCACACTCAGAGCGGAAAGGAGATACATATGGGATGGGCCTGGAGAAGCAGGTCTATCCACTACCAATACATTCAGATTTCTGGCAACCTGTGTGGCTTGAGAGCTGTTTGTAAAAGAGAAATCATGGAGTAAAAACGTGGAGAGCAGTGTCAATGTTTCCAAGAAGGCATGTGGGAAACTTCTGCGGTTTTGTGATTAGCCCAATGTCTTTAAAGAAGGCAGGACACCTCATCCTGAATATATGGGATGTCTTAACTGGTGAGAAAATGACTTCCCCACCTCCTCCTTCACCCCAATCCGTTTACTTAGTTTATCAACGTTGATGAACGGATCTGTCATGGAACAGGCCAATTGGTTTGTGGTCAGAGTCATAGATTTAAACCCTTTGTAGATCTAAGCATGGCTTTACTGGCTTCAATAATAGATTGTATCGCTCGCTTGATTAAACTCTTCTCGAGTGACCGTGCGTGTGTATGGGGTGGAGGTGTAGTTAGGAGCGGTGCAGATTCCTGTGAAGATAATGCCTTGAAAGGTCTTCCAAAGATTAATCCCAGGCTCTAGATCCACTGCATGAGAAATACTTATTGACCCTCTGGAGGGCCATTGTCTCCGGAATTCCCTTCATCCAACTGAGTCCTGGTTTATCAACATTCATCCTTGGGTAAGACAAACATCACAACAGGTGCAAGTGTCTTTGTTTTGCTTGAACTGTTATGGAGCGATGTAAACACCATCACCAACGGTCACGTACTCAACCCTGACTACAAGGATTTCTATAGAACTGATATTTCCTACTAGCGGAGTGCAATCTTTGTTTTTTTAAGCAGCTTTTTTGACATATAATTTGCACAGCATAAAATTCCCTCATTTGAAGTGTACACGATTCAATGATTTTTTTTTTGTGAACTTACAAAGTTGTGGGACCACCACCACAATCTGATTTTAGAATATTTCCATCATCCCATGAAGACTCCTTGATTTTTAAATTTGTGAAACAAGCACAAACAAGTGACTTCTTTTTAAGAGTGCAATGTAAATACATGGTTGCGGTGATTAATGTGAACAGTTATTATTTAATTCGTGGATTTTTTGCAGTAAGACTCAGAATTCCTGAGCTGACCGACTTTTTTTTGGGGGGGGGGGGAAGTGGCTGCTGGGAGTGGATTGCCAAACCATGAAAATGAATGAAATCTTAACCGAATTACTTTTATGTTGTATCAGAATTTCCCCAAACCAAAGAAATTTTTCCCACAATAAGAAGAGGCAAATATTTTGAAATACATATCCCCACAAACAATTTTACAAGGCGAAGTCATCATTCTGAGAAATGATATTGTTTCCCTTTAGGACCACTAAAGAACGATGGGGCTTGTGATCTATTTAGATCAATACTCCAGTCAGCAAAGACAAGAGCAATTTGAGCACCGCAACAACTGTTTCCAGCAGAGGCCTATACATCAGCACCCAAATTGGAAATGCCACTCCTCCAGAAAAAGACCATCAATCCAAGCAACTACTTGGTGGAGGTCCGCGTCTCAGAAGAAAACGGTCTTACAGTTTCTGTGTTCACAACTGAAATTTTAATTTCTGTGTGTTTGCTAGGGCCGCTCTAACAAAGTACCTCTAACTGGATGCCTTGAAACAACAGAATTGGGTTCCCTCATGGTTCTGGAGGCTAGAAATCTGAGATCAAGATGTCTGGAGGTGGTGGCCCATCCATGGGGTTCCTTGGGTGTTTCCATGCCTGCCTGTCACCACCTGGCTTTGTCCTTGTGTGTCTCCCTGTGTGTCTCTGCCTTCACCTGGCATTTTCCTCCTATAAGGACATAGGACTTATGTCCTATGACTGGACTAGGACCTGCCCTATTCAAATAGGACCACATCTTAACTGAATTACATTTGTAAAGACTTTGTTTTTTTCCAAATAAGGTCACATTCACAGCTGCTAGAGGATACGACGACTCCCCATATCTTCTGAGGAGGCACATTTCAACCCACAACAATGAGGCTTTCCAGGAATAACTTGTACTGTCCTATGACACTGTTGTGAAGCTTAAAAACTTTCCAAAGAGCAAACGAGTCACTCTGAGGTGATATGTCAAGGTTGAAAGACAGTTGTAAAAGGTCAGGCCTCCTCTCACATCACGTAGGTCCTTTTACACATAAAGAAAGAAACAAAAAAGCTGAAGGAGAAATTTGCAGTCTTCTTCTATTTCAGTATCTGAATAATTTTGTGGAACATACTTCATGTTTATTGAACTAAGCATCCCTCCCTCATTAATTCTCTAGTTTTTTGTTTTTCTTTTTTTACAAGAAGCACACATGCAAATATTCTGCAATGCAGTCGACGCACTTCTTCCTCTTGCAGTTATGCTTCATGGGTGGAGAGAATGGTTTATTTTACCCCCTTGAAGTGCAGTATGGGTTTGAAAGTATAGTTTCTATGGAAACAAGCACCACAGGTGCGTTCCATGAGTTTTATATGTCCCGTGCCCTTGAGCTTTGTCATCCTACTGGTCATAGTTCTCCTTATTAGCCTCCTCTGAGCATTACCACCCAGATTCGTCTTACAATCAAATACTAATTTTTATGATTTTGATAAATGTTTAATACACATGTACACCTCATTGGTAACAGGATGTTAAATAGGGCTCTTCCTGTTTGGGTTTTAGCTGAGGCTTAGACTAGAGGTGACAAGTGTACTCCCACCAACTTCTGCTGGACTTGTACCGGAAGGAGGTTTTGCTCCTCAGACCTAACCACCTGACTCCAGCTTATAAGGAAGCTTGAAAGCTCAAGAAAGAAGATGAAGTTGCCAGGAGGATTCTCTAGAGAGAGACATCAGAGTGCCTGTGACTCTTTCTCATGAGGAGGAGGTGGAGGTAACTCGTTAACTCAAGTGAGGAAGTGTTAGAGGAAGCTACACAGGAAGTTTCATACGTATCCTCTGGAACTACGGGGGGACATGGTGGCCTGTAGTCATGCCTGAGAGTCTCACGAGAACAGGTCACTGGCTGACATGAGTCCTGGGGACAGAGGGGAAGGCTGCTCTGGGATGTAACTGCATGGCTGACAGAGGCCCCGACGGGGACCACATACAAGAGCTGTCTGGGGTTTTCTTTGGGTTCTTCCCAGCGAGGCTGATGGAGGGTCAAGGAGGCCTCAGCTAAGAGTCCTGAGGTGACTTGCTAAATAACCAGGGGAAAAAGGAGAAATGCCAGGGGATCAGCTTGGAGAAGTTGAGAGACAGAAATGAGATCTCTCCAGTGATAAGGAAACTCAGAAGAGGCCCGGAAAATACCCAGAAGGGAAAAGAGTCATGTTAAACACCTGCCAACGAACAGAGAACTCAAGAGTCACAGATAGTTCAGGGGGCGGGAAAAAGCCAGTCCCACAATACAGCTTTGAAAGGCTGTGAGGAAGAAGAATAAAGTCATTTTATGACTTGCAAATACACATTTTACTTTGTTCTAAAAAATGACCCAACTACCCTTACGTATAGAGGACGTTCTTTGAGTAGGTGACGATTGCATTCTTATCCCGTGGAACCTCCGGGGGTCATCTACAAAGTGCTATGTGGTGGGTGTCACACACTTGTACACAGGCTGCCAACATTTGAATAATAAAGGAACACTTCCCTGCACACTTCCAGCATCCTATTAATTAACGAGCATCCTCTAAAGGCCGCGAGCTGAGACCTAGCGCGGTAATTGGAAACCTGTGTTTCAGCTAAGTGGTGATTTACAGCAGCAGAGGCAGGGATTTGGAATCTTCTCTCCCCTCCAACCGTGCCTCTGACTGCAGTGGGGACACATACGTGGGATCCAGTGTAGACCTCTCTGTCCTCTCTGTCCACCTTTGGGAAAAGTCTTTTCTAGGACTCACAATTTAGGCAGCAAAAAGTGCCCAAAGTGCTTCCCTGGGGCCAGGACACATGTTTTAGGACCAGAAGAGAAGATTTGTGCCTTCAGAAACCACAGAGATAGTTCAGTCCTGTCCTATATCTATTTCTTAGAATATTTCTAGTTAGAAATTCTGACCTCATCAGAGTCTCCAATTCTCTTTATATGCCTCCCTCACATAAATTCCCCTTTCCAACTTCCCTATTCTGGTAAATGACAGAACTATTTTCTTTAGTTACCAGGATCAAAATCATAGTCATGTTTTCCTTCTTCTTTCACTTTGCCTTTAATGTCCGGGGGTTGCTCTTTTTATTTTTCAAAGAGCTCCCACAACCGTATCCTTTTCTGCAGTCTTAGAAAGTGTCACTTTGCTGGAATTTGGTCTTCAGAATGGTTTTTCTAACTTCCAGTCCTCTTCTCTTTTTGTTTAGTCCACACATGCTATGGACTCTCTAACACAAAATTACTCTCTAACACAACTTTTTTTTTTTTAATTTGTGATTTCATTTACATTAATGTATAGTGTGTAATTAGTCTCAGAGGTAGAGGTCAGTGATTCATCAGCCGCATACAACACCCAGTGCTCATTATATCAAGTGGCCTCCTTAATGCCCATAACCCAGTTACCTCATCCCCCCCACCCATCTCCCTTCTAGCAACCCTCGGTTTATTTCTTATAGTTGAGATTCCCTTATGGTTTGTCATTTTATTTTTCTCTCGCTTCCCGTAGGATCTTCTGTTCCTAAAATTCTACATCTGAGTGAAACCACATAATCGTCTTTCTCTGGATGACTTATTTCGCTTAGCATAATACGCTCTAGTTCCAGCCACATCATTGCAAATGGTAAGATTTTTTTGATGGTTAAGTAATATTCCATTGTTTATATACACCACTTCTTCTTTATCCATTCATCTGTCGATGGATATCTGGGCTCTTTCCGTAGTTTGGCTATTGGGGACACTGCTGCTCTAAACATTGGGGTTCAGGTGCCCCTTTGGATCACTATGTTTGTATCTCTTGAGCAAATACCAGTAATGCAATTGCTGGGTGGTAGGGTAACCCTATTTTTAACTTTTTCCCATACTGTTTTCTAGAGTGGCCGCACCAGCTTGCATTCCCACCAGTAGCATAGAGGGTTCCCCTTTCTCCACATCCTTGTCAACATCTGTTGTTTCCTGTGTTGTTAATTGTAGCCATTCTGACCGGTGCGAGGTGACATCTCATTGTGGTTTTGATGTGTATTTCCCTGATGCCAAGTGATGTGGAACAGTTTTTCAGGTGTCTGGTGTCCAGGTGTAGGTCTTTGTTGGAGAAATGTCTGTTCATGTCTTCTGCCCATTTCTTGACTGGATTATTTTTTCTTTGGGTGTTGAGTTTGAGAAGTTCTTTATAGATTTTGGGACAGCAGCCCTTTATCTAATAAGACATTTGAAAATATCTTCTCCTATTCTGTTGGTTGTCTTCTGGTTTCCTTTGCTGTGCAAAAGCTTTTAATCTTGATGAAATCCCAAAAGTTTGCTTTTAATTTTGTTTTTCTTGCCTTTGGAGATGTGTCCAGCAAGAAGTTGCTGCGGCTGAAGTCAAAGAGGTTGCTGCCTATGTTCTTCTCTAGGATTTTGAGATATTTTTGTCTCACATTTAGCTCTTCCATCTATTTGAGTTCATTTTTGTGTGTGTTGTAAGAAAATGATCCAGTTTCATTCTGCATGTGGCTGTCCAATTTTCCCAACACCATTTGTTGCAGAGACTGTCTCTTTTCCATTGGATATTCTTTCCTGCTTTGTCAAAGATGAGTTGAGTATAGAACTGAGGGTCCATTTCTGGGTTCTCTATTCTGTTCCATTGATCTATGTGTCTGTTTTTATTCTAGCAGCATACTGTCTAGATGACTACAGCTTTATAATAGAGCTTGAAGTCCAGGTTTGTGATGCCACCAGCTTTGGTTTTCTTTTTCAACATTCCTTTGGCTATTCAGGGTCTTTTCTGGTTCTACACAAATTTTAGGATTATTTGTTCCAGGTCTGTGAAATAAGTTGATGGTATTTGTCAGGAATTATGTTGAATGTGTAGATCATTCTAGGTAGCATAGACTTTTCAACACTATTTGTTCTTCCAACCCATGAGCATGGAACGTTTTTGTTTTTGTTTTTTTTTCCATTTCTTTGTGTCCTCCTCAATGTCTTTCATGAGTGTTCTGCAATTTTCAGAGTACGGATCCTTTACCTCCGTGGTTAGGTTTTTCCTGGGTATCTTATGGGTTTGGGTGCAATTGTAAATGGGATTGGTTCCTTAATTTCTGTTTCTTCTGTCTCATTGTTAATGTATAGAAATGCAACTGATTTCTGTGCATTCAATTTATATCCTGCCACTTTGCTGAATTCCTGTATGAGTTCTAGCAATTTTGGGATGGAGTCTTTTGGATTTTCCACATCATGTATCATGTCATTTTTGAAGAGTGAGAGTTCATCATTGCCTATTTGGATGCCTTTGATTTCTTTTTGTTGTCTGATTGCTGAGGCTACGGCTTCTAGTACTTTGTTGCACAACAGTGGTGGCAGTGGATGTGCCTTTCATGTTCTTTAGGGGAAAAGCTCTCAGTTTTTCCCTGTTGGGAATGATATTCACTGTGGGATTTTTGTATATGACTATGATATTGAGGTAGGTTCCCTCTATCCCTACACTGTGGTGAATTTTAATCAAGAAAGGATGCTCTATTTTGTCAAATGCTTTCTCTGCATCTATTGAGAGGATTACGTGGTTCTTCTCCTTTATTCTATTAATGTAGTGTACCACGTTGATTCGTGGATGTTGAACCACACTTGCAATCCAGGAATAGATTCCTTTGTGTCGTGGTGAATCATCCTTTCAATATATTGTTGGATCCTATTGGCTAGTATCTTGGTGAGAATTTTTGCATCCATGCTCATCAGGGATATTGGTCTGTAATTCTCCTCTTTGGTGGGGTCTTTGTCTGATTTGGGGATCAAGATAATGCTGGCTTCATAGAATGAGTTTGGAAGTTTTCTTTTTATTTCTATTCTCTGAAATAGCATCAGAAGAATAGGTATTAATTCTTTAAATGTTTGGTAGAATTCTCCTGGGAAGCCAACTGGTCCTGGACTCTTGTTTGTTTGGAGATTTTTGATGACTGCTTCAATTTCTTTGCTAGTTCAGGTCTTCTGTTTCTTCCTGTTTCAGTGTTGGTAGTTTATATATTTCTAGGAATGCACCCATTTCTTCCAGATTGCCTAATATCTTGACATATAGGTGCTCATAATATGTTTTTATAATTGTATTCCTTCAGTGGTGGTTGTTATCTCTCCACTTTCATTCATGATTTTGTTTATTTGAGTCTTTTCTCTTTTTGATAAGGGGAAAAGCTCTATGGCGAGGGGTTTATTGGTCTTATTAACCAGCTCCTACTTTGTTGATCTGTTCTACTATTGGTCTTTTGGTTTCTATTTCATTGATTTCTGCTCTAATATTTATTATTTCTCCCCTCCTGCTGGATTTCAACTTTCCTTGTTTTATCTACAGCTCTTTTAGGTGTAAGATTAACTTGTGTATTTGAGACTTTCCCTGTTTCTTGAGAAAGGCTTATATTACTATATACTTCCCTCCTAGGACCGCCCTTGCTGAATTTCAAAGGTTTTGAACAGTTGTGTTTTCATTTTCATTTGCTTCCATGAATCTTTTTAATTCTTTAATTTACTGGTTGACCTATTCATTCTTTAGTTGGATGCAACTAAATGGTTGGATGCTCTTTAACCTCCATGTATTTGTGTTCCTTCCAGATTTTCTCTTGTGATTGAGTTCAAGTTTTAAAGCACTGCGGTATGAAAATACACAAGGAATAATCCAAATCTTTTGGTAACAGTTGAGACATGATTTGTGATCCAGTATGGGATCTCTTCTGGAGACAGTTCCATGTACAGTTGAGAATAATGAGTATTCTGTTGCTTTAGGATGAAATGCTTTGAATATATCTGTGAAGTCTATTTGGTCCAGTGTGTCATTCAAAGCCCTTGTTTCCTTGTTGATCTTCTGCCTAGATTATCTGTCCACTATTGTGAGTGAGATGTTAAAGTCCCCTACTATTTTTGTATTATTATTGATGTGTTTCTTTAATTTTGTTATTAACTGGCTTATGTAATTGGCTGCTCCCAACTTAGGGGCATAATATTTACAATCGTTAGATCTTCCTGTTGGATAGACCCTTTAATTATGATATAATGTCCTTTTCATCTCTTATTATAGTCTTTGATTTAAAACTTAATTTGTCTGATATGAGGATTGCTACCTCAGATTTCTTTTGATGTCCATTAGCATGATAAATAGTTCTCTACCCCCTCACTTTTGATCTGGAGGTGTCTTTAGGTCTAAAATTAGTCTCTAGTAGACAGCATATCAGTGAGTCTTGTTTTTAATCCAATGTTGCCCTGTGTCTTTTGATTGGAGCATTTAGCCCATTTACATTCAGAGTAGTTATTAAAAGATATGAATATAGTACAGTTGTATTATCAGTAAAGTCATTGTTTCTGTATATTGTCTCTGTCCCTTTCTGGTCTTTGTTGCTTTTGGGCTCTCTTTTAGCTTAAAGGATCCCCTTCAGTATTTCTGTGGGGCTGGGTTAGTGATCATAAGCTTTTAATTTCCATTTGTCCTGGAAGCTCTTTATCTCTCCTTCTATTCTGAATGACAGTCTTGCTGGATAGAGTATTCTTGGCTGCATGTATCTCTCATTTAGTACCTGAGTACATCATGCCAGCCCTTTCTGGCCTTCCAGGTCTCTGTGGACAGGTTGGATGCCAGCCTTATGTTTCTACCCTTGTAGGTTAAGGACCTCTTGTCCTGTGCTTTCAGGATTTTTTCTTTGTCTCTGAAATTTGCAAGCTTCACTATTACATGTTGAGTTTTTTACTTATTTGTATTGATCTTGAGGGGGGGTTCTCTATGCCTCCTGGACTTAATGCCTATTTCCTTATCCAGATTAGGGAAGTTCTCAAATATACTTTGCTCAAATAAACCTGCCACTCATTCTCTTTCCTCTTTCTCTGGGACCCCAATTATTCTAATATTGTTTTGCTTTATGGTATCACTGATACCTTGAATGCTCCTCTCATGATCCAAGTTACCTTTCTTTTCCTCAACTTCTTTATTCTTCATCATTCTGTCCCCTACATCACTGACTCTCTCTTCTGTCTCATTTATCCTAGCAGTTAGAACCTCCATTTTTTTTTTTGGCATTTCAATAATAGCACTTTTTTTGTATTTCGACCTGATTACATTTTAGTACTTTTATTTCTCCAGTAAGGGATTCTCTCTCTCTCTTTTAAAAATTTACCATTTTAATTATTTTTAAGTTTACAGTTCAGTGGTGTTAAGTATATTCATATTGTTGTGCGGCCATCTCCACCACTGTCTCTAGAACTTTTTCAGCTTTATTCAAGCCCAGCCACTATCTTTATAGTTATTATTTTGAATTCTAGTTCTGACATCCTACTTAGATCCATATTGATTAAATCTCTGTCAGTTAGTACTACCTCTTGTTCTTTTTTGGGATGAGTTCTTCCATTTTTTCATTATGTCCAGAGAATAGATGAAAGAGAGGGAAAAAATACAAAAATAGCAAAAATGACACCTGAAAAATATACACTAAGCAAATCAGAAGAGGTGAGAAACCAAAAAAGAATTTTAAAAAGAGAAAAAGAGAGAGAGAATAAAATCAAATAGAAGGTGAACAGAATAGAATAGAATAATAAACTCGATCCTGGGTGTATTTTGGTCTGTTTGTTAGAAGAGACTAGATCCCAAAATTGAAGAGAAAGAAAAACTTTATATATGTACAAAAATAAAATTGAATACAATGAAAGGAAGCCAAAAATGAAATATATATGTATATAAAACATAAATGTAAAAATGAAAACTACAAAAGACTTTAAAAAATAAGAAATTAACTGAAAAGGGAAAAAGATTAAAACTGAAAGACTAAATAATCATGAGAAAAACCCACAAATTCTATATACTATTTTCCACTAGCACTGGAGTTTTGCAGTTCTCTGTGGTCAGTAAACTTGGTTTTAGCTGGATGTTTTTGCTGATCTTCTGGGGGAGGGGCCCATTGCCCTGATTCTCAGGTGTCTTTGCCTGGGAGTTGTCAGAGGTCCCAGCTCAGTGTAAGTGGTTCCAGATTGCTCTATGTGGTTTTTGCTCCCTGAAAGCTTTGGGCAATGAAAATGGTGATGCCCTGATCCCCAGCCCTAGAGCCAAAGATCACCTCTCACTCTTCAGTGAACCCTCATAGAGTATCGGTCAATCGCTGTTGTCTCTCTAGTTTCCGTCCACACTCTGTGTCTACCCAGCCTGTGACTGAGCATTGTTATCTCAGGCATGCGACACATACAGTCCAAACTTTATGGACTCCTGAAGCACACACTCACACCACTCCTTCCAGAGGAGGAAGAGGGGGGCGGGTCTTGCCACCTTTCTGCTGCTTGCTGAGCTCTGCTCCAGAGCAGTCGCACTCACTGAGCCATGGTTCATGGTTTACAGCAACCCTGAGCTGAGAGCCCATTCCTGGGCTTGCTGTTTGCAGCTGGTTTCCTTTACCCCAATACCTGGGAACTCTGCCTCAGGGATCCTGAGACCACATTGTCCCACCTGGGTTTCTACCTGCTTCACCACCTGAGTGCCTTACAGACAGGGACGTCCCTCACTGAAGCAGACTTCTAAAAGTTCCGATTTTGTGCTTCCCTGCTGTATCATTTTCCAGTAGCCAGCTTATGGAGACTCCTTTCACCTCCCCCCCCCCCGCCCCCGTGGTTTACCATCCCATATATTGCCTCAGATTCATTTCTCTGTACCTCCTACCTTGCAAAAAGTGGTTGCTTTTCTATTTGTAAAATTGCAGCAATTCTTTTCTTAGATCTCTGGTTGATTTTGCAGGTGTTCAGAATGATAACGATAGATACTTAGCTGAATTCCAGGAACCAGACAAAACTTTGGTCCCCCTGTTCCTCCATCATCTTACCTCTTTCCTCTACAACACAACTTCTGCTTATCATTCTGTTACTTAAGAATATTCTGTGGTTTACCACTGCATTCAGAATAAACATAAAACTCAGACACAACTATAATGCCATCCATGATGCTGCGTCTTTGAACTTTGTCAATTATATACTTTACTCCTACTCTATAAGCTACATTTGTATCCTCCAAGTCAATTTCATTCATTCAACAACAACAACAAAAAAAATGGCTGTGACTCTGCTAGGTGCTTGGGATGCAGCAATGAAAATCAAAGACACAGTCCTTGAGCGGAGTCTAGAGTGCCATGCACACAGGTAAAAAAGGTTTGTGTTGGGAAGTACAATATACTACAGGATAGCAGAGGCACTTGGCTTACCAGATAAGACTTCTCAAAAGAAATTACATTAACACTGAGGCCAGAAGGCAAGGCAGGAATCATCCAGGTGAAGAATGGCCAAATGGTGTACCAAGGGGAAGGCAAGAAATGTGGGAAGATTCAGAGGTGAAACTCAGCGTGTCCTATTTAAATAACTGAAAGATATTTTGATCTATTGGAATGTAATCTAGTGGTGCCTACGAAAGGACAGGATAAATTCCGAAACCAATATTAGAAATTTGGGCTCTATTCTAAGAAAAATATAGAGCTGTGGGGGAGTTTGTATTTATTTATTTATTTATTTATTTATTTATTAATATTTATTTATTTATTTATTTATTTAATAATATTTATTTATTTATTTATGATAGTCACACACAGAGAGACAGAGAGAGAGAGGCAGAGACATAGGCAGAGGGAGAAGCAGGCTCCATGCACCGGGAGCCCGACGTGGGACTCGATCCCGGGTCTCCAGGATCATGCCCTGGGCCAAAGTCAGGCGCTAAACCGCTGCACCACCCAGGGATCCCTGTGGCGGAGTTTTTAAAGTAAAAAAACACAGTAAGCAGATTTGTCTTAGAAAGTACATTCTAGCTGAGGGGTGCAGAATGGGCCAAGAAGAGAACCAGAGGACCAGGTAAGAAGCTGCATCTAGAGCTCAGAGATGAGTTTAGGGTGGCCTAGGTTTGAGTAGTGCCAGTGAGGATGAAGGTAAACCGATAAAATTGAGGAATATCTGAGACAAAAATGATAAGAATTCAAATTAATTGTAAATGTGGCAAGTCAAGGTTGAATCCCAAGTTTCTGTTTTGGGCAGCTGTGAGAATGATGGTATCATTTACAGGCACACCTCAGAGATACTGCAGGTCAGTTCCAGATTACTGCAATAAAGTGAATATTGCTATAAAGTGAGTCAAATAATTTTTTTGGTTTCCCAGTATATAAAAGTTATGTTTACACCATACTATAGTCCATTAAGTGTGCAATAGCACTAGGCTAAAAAAAATGTATGTGTCTTAATTAAAAAATACTTTATTGCTAAAAAAAAATGCTATCATCTGTGCTTTCAAAGAGTTATCTTTTTGCTGGTAGAGCGTCTTGCCTCAGTGTTGATAGTTGCTGAAAGTTAGAGGCTGTGGCAGTTTTGTAAAATAAGACAATAATAAAGTTTGCTGCATCGATGGATTCTTTCTTTCACAAATGACTTCTCTGTAGCATGCGATGCTGTTTGATAGCGCTGTACCCAGAGTAGAGCTTCTTTCAGAATTGAAGTCAATCCTCTCAAACCCCACTGCTGTCTTATTAACTAAGTTCATATAACAGTCTAAATCCCTTATTGTCATTTCAACAATCTTCGCAGCATCTTCACCAGTAGATTCCATCTCAGGAAATCCATACGAAGTAACCTCTCATCATTAGTGTTTTATCATGAATTTACAACAATCAGTCACATCTTCAGACTCCACTTCTAATTCTAGTTCTCTTGCTGTTTCCACAACATTTGCAGTTACCTTATCCACTGAAGTGTTGAATCCCTCCAAGTCATCCATGAGGGTTGGAACCAACTTCTCCCCAAATCCTGTTAATATAGATATTTTGACCTCTTCTCATAAATCACAAATGTTAACAGCCTTACAAAATGTGTTTCTTAATAAAACTCGAAGGTCAGAATGACTCTTTGATTCATGGGCTACAGCAAGGATGTTGAGTTAGCAGGCATGAAAACAACATTAATCTGTGCATCTCCATCAGAGCTCTTGGGTGACCAGGTGCATTGTCAATGAGCAGTGACAGTTTGAAAGGAATCTTTTTTCCTAAGAAGTAGCTCTACACAGGGGCCTTAAAATATTTAGTAAATCATGTTGTAAACAGATGTGCTGTCTTTATTGTTTCATTTACAGAGTAAATTTAGCATAATTCTTTAAGGCCCTGAAGATTTGGGGGTGACTAATGAGCGTTGACTTCAACTTACAGTAACCAGCTATGTTAGCCCTTAACAAGAGAGTCAGCCCATCCTTTGAAGCTTTGAGGTCAAAGCATAGACTTCTCCTCTCTAGCTATATAAGTCCTCGGTGGTGTCTTCCAATAGAAGGCTGTTTTGTGTACATTGAAGGTCTGCTGTTTAGTGTAGCCACCTTCATTAATGACGTTAGCTGGATCTTCTGGAGATCTGGAGATGCTTGCTGCAGCTTCTACATCAGCACCTGCTGCTTCACCTTGCACTTTCATGTTACGGAGATGGTTTCTTTCCTTAAACCTCCTGAACCAACCTCTGCTAGCTTCAAACTTCTCTTCTTCAGCCTCCTCACCTCTCTCAGCCTTCCTAGAATTGAAGAGTGAGGGCCTTTCTCTGAATTAGGCTTTGGCTCAGGGGATGTTGTGGCTGGTTTGATCCTCTATCCAGGCCACTAGAGCTTTCTCCATATTGCCAGTAAGACTCTTCAGCTTTCTTATTATTTGTGTATATCCTGGAGTAGCATGCTTACTTTCCTTCAAGAACCTTTCCTTTGCATTCACAAGTTAGTGGTTGGTGCAAGAGACCCAGCTTTTGGCCTGTCTTGGCTTTTGATGTGCTTTCCTCACTAAGTTTAATCATTTTTACCTTTTGATTTAAAGTGAAAGATGTGTAACTCTTCCTTTCACTTGAAAACTTAGAGGCCATTGCGGGATTTCTAATTTCAACATTTCTGTGTATCAGGAAATAGGGAGGACTGAGAAGAGGGAAAGAGACAGGGAATGGCTGGTCGGTGGCAGAGTCAGCACATATACAACATTTGTCGATTAATTTGCCATCTTATATGGGTGCAGTTCGTGGCACCTTGGAGCAATTACAGTAGGAACATCAAAGATCACCGATCACAGATCACCATGACAAATTTAATAATAATGAAAAAGTCTAAAGTGTTGTGAGAATTCTCAAAATGTGATACAGAGACACAAAATGAGCAAATGCTGTTGGAAGAATAGTGCCAATTGACTTGCTCAGTGGCAGCCTGCTACAAGCCTTCAGTTTGTAAAAATGAAGAAAGAAAAGGACAAAAAGAAAGAAAAGAAAAGCCAAAAAAAAAAAAAAGAATAAGAATAAGAATAAGAAGAATTATCTGTGAAGCTCAGTAAAGCAAAATGCAAAAAAAATGAGGTAAGCCTATACTGAAATAAGAACCACAAATGGAATGGATTTGAAGTTAGATACGATGGTTTAATTTTTAATACAATGATCTTGAGGTGCCTATGAGACTGCACTATAGGCAGATGAGGAAGTAGGCCTGAAAGCTTAGGGCAAATATCTAGGCCCAAAATATATTCTTGAGAATCACGAAGCTACGGATGGTGATTGAAGCCCTAAAAAGGATGAGGGCCAATGAGAGAAGAGCAGCTTTTGAAGAGCCACAGCCCTGAAGAGCACCAGCACTTAAAAAAATGGTGTAGGATAAAGAGATGACGTAGAAGATTGCAGTGGCATGGAAGCATCACGATAAAAGGAGTTTCAAGAAGAGGCCAGCATTTTGAAGTACTACTAAGAGCCTAGGTGAGATAAAGACAGACAGCTGCTGCATAGATTCAGCAATACGATTGCGCTGGCTACATTCTGTTTGCCTCCATCCCTCTTCAACCGGTTTCACATCCATGACCAGTGTGAACGACCTCAATGAACCCCCATTACATTCTGTCTTCTGTTGGAGTTAGACCAATGGTGAGCACTGGCAGGGGATGAGGAGCAGGAAATAAGGGAGGAGAGTGAAGGGGGATATTTTTCCCTCAGCTTCCTCTTTGTGGATTAGCTGCAGCCTGTGCTTTCCTTGACTGAAAGTCCCAATTCCTGTCAGGCAGTTCACTCTGCTTACCCCTTTTGGGTCAAGGGTGAGCAAGAGCCTCCTGCATCGTTTTAGCTCTGGAATACTTTGTTATCTCTTAAGGGGTTACTATGGTCTCTCAAAGCCCTTTAATCTCTTTATGACATTCTCTCCACACTCCTCCAACTTGGATGTCCCATCTCTTTCCTACTGGAAAGTTGATTGATACAATGGTTATTTGTGACTGGTGAGAGTCCTTGAGTGTGGTGAAGGCAGAAGCCAGATTATAGGTGGATCCAAGAGTAAGTGGGAGGTGAGGGAGAGGAAAGGGCAAAGAAGAGTATTCTTTCAAAAAAGATCAGCTATCAAAGGATGCAGAGAGAAGGGGTAGGGGCCACAGAAAGAGATAGGGAGAGGCTTTATATATTTTTCTTTTATGTTGGGAACACTTGAAATAATCATGTCATTATTTGTGAAAATAGGTCCATATAGAAGGTGATTTTAAGGGTACAGAATAAAAAAGGCAGCTAGCAGATGGAGCAGGGTCCTCTAAGAGGGTGAGAGGAAACAGGACTCTCTTAATAGAAGGGCCAGTCTTAGACAAAGGAGACCCCTTTCCACCGTCATAGGAGGGAAGGAGGAAAGTATGGTTGACATGCAAGATGTCCGTAGTCAGAATAGGAGATGGGAGCTATTTTACTTTGATGGCTTCCCTTTTCTTTATGAAGCCGAAAGGAAGGTCACCTGATGAAAGTGAGAGTAAGTGATGAGGCTGGAGATTTAAGAAGAAAAGAGAAGTTCTAAGTATTCTGAAAAAAGGGTGCAGAAAAGGCTTGTCAGAATTCTCTGAGAACAGTTGAGTCTGAAAATCATGCATTTAGGTTGACGCCAACCCGCAAGTACGTATGAAGTTCCTGCAGAGGCACAGGGTAACATGGGTATTCTTTCAGAAAAGGTGAAGGATTAGAACGGGCATGGTGTGGGATTTTTCAAAATACTCAGACTGAAGGACAACAGGAGAAGAGGGCTGAGGAATTAAGAAATGAGTATTTGAAATGATGAAGCATGGAATTTGTACAGATAGTGAAGGTGGTGACAGAAAAGAGAGGAGTCAAGAGACTAAATGTCCCTGAAAGACTGAAAACAGATGTGGGGGGCAGGGGGTTAATTGGGTGGGGCTGGTGATCAGAGCACTCACTGCCCAAGTTTAATATTTCAGTGCAGCTCTTCTGAAAGCTGACAAGGTCCCGGGTGAAGCCAGGGTGGCTGATGTGGAGAAAATATAAAGGTCATGCGACATGAGGTTTACAGGATTCTCCATGGGATGGCTGCCATTCCTCAGGTGATGTCTTCCTTGAATAACCTGAGCTTGATTCTTTTTTGGAGCACATAATTTCTAATTAATGCCTCATAATCCATTTATCAAATTACATTATGTCACAAATATACACGGTAATATTTAAACTTGAGAGGGTCATTCTTTACTGTACAATTCAATTCCAGCTTTCTGGGTCAATTAAATCCTTTACTTAAACATTTTAACTTCAGAAATGTAGTTTTTTTTTTTTTTTTTTCAAAAGAGAAAACAGGTGGGTTTCTTAAACCAGCCTGCTCAGAAAAGTTCCTCATTTGGTTTTCTAATTATAAAGCACAGAAGGAAGGTTTGGTTTGAAGTTTTAATTTACCAGAGCTATACAGGATTAGTTTTTCTACATGCAATCCAGTATTTGACAGTTGTTAAATATTTGCTTTAACCGTGAATTTATTTTGAGTACAACACAATTGCACCTACTATCTCTGCATGACTCTTTCAGGAATTGGCATACACTCATAATATTTAACTAGAACAATGAATGATTTAAAAATAGAAAATGCACAAATTACTGTACTCCCTTGGAAGCACATAAGCTTTGGCAGAAAGTGGAATAAAGTGGTTGTGTAAAGAGCTTCAATGTAATTTTTTTGGAAAAAAAACCTTTATATTTTTATTAGCTTTAAATATATTTAGCTCTTCAGTGCACTCTCTTTGGAATGCACATTCAAAATCTCGTAAATGTGTATCAGGCCTATGATAATGGGCCTTAACTTGTTCCCTTTTGAAATCATAACAGGTTATTATATAATAATGTCCATTATGTATAATGATCAAATATTGATTCATATCTTCTCAATTTATAGACATGTACACAGATCCACATATGGCATAACGTGTATGCATATATATGCGTGTGTGTGTGTGTATCTATCAATCTCGATCTGGATAGACATATATATGCTTAAATACTTATCTTGGTATTGGCATATAACGCTACTTATATTTGTTGGAAAGTTGTCACAGATGCGATTTTCTTGCCCCAGTTCCTTTTGTGACTGGTGAGTAAATTAGGTGATGGAAAAAGGACTCTGGAGAAAGGTTTCCAGTTAGAAGTAAAGAAATAGTATCTCTGGTGCCAAGAAAGCAGATATGTTCAGTTGAATGAACATGAACTTGGTCACACTGACTTCATGATATATATCAACTGTGACAACCATTCAGTCATTCATGAAACATTTATTGAAGGTACACTGTGTGTTAATCTCTGAATATAAAGTAAGATGTAGTATTTGCCCAGCCTGGAGCGGGCTCGTAAGTGATCTAGTGACATTTAATGTTTTGCATATTACCTGTGAAAATGATGTATATTTGCACTGGAAATATGTATTATGAACCAATAGTCTGTGCAATTCCCAAGAATTATACAAAGTTTTCTAGTTTTTAGTTATAAATTATACTGCTTCTCCTCCATCATTCTTATTTGCATTGTCCTTTTTACAGCCCAGAGCATATCTTATTATACGTTTGATTACTTGTATTTTCTTCAAAGTTTTGAAGATTGCTATTTCATAGAATTTCTTAGAATTTCCTTTGATCCCAAGGCAAAAAGGGGCGTTTGCAATCACGATAAGCTTTCCTATACTAGCTATAAATGCAACAACTCTCCGTGTCTATGTATACGAGGTAAATTTTAGAAGAAAAATCACTGATAGTCCAACTTTGAGGTTTTGCCTTGATCTATATCTTTCTTCCCTCAACTATTACAGATGCGATATGTGTGACCAAACTCTGAATATTAAGCAATGAAAAACTGTTCAAACATGGTTGTCATTTTGTTACCTTTCATAATTTGTAACAATCATCTACTCATCAATAATCCTCTGTGATGATAGATTTTCTAACCAGATCTAGGTAAATTAGAGAAACCAGATAACTATATTCATATATTAATGAAAATGATCAAAACTCTGACCTAAAGTTTTTTTTTTTTTATTTAGGGACTATTTGAAATACGTAAGAACTTCTAGTAATCTTACATATTATACCAAGTAGTTTATAAAATACCTGATTTTTTAAAAAAGCCAGTTACAGCTTTAATTAATTAGTTAATTTTTAAAGGTTTTATTTATTTGAGAGGAAGAGAGAGAGAGAGAGCACGAGCAGAGGGGGAAGGTGGAGGAGCAGAGGCAGAGGGAGAAACAGACTCCCCACAGAACAGGGTGCCTGACACAGGGCTCCATCCCAGGACCCTGAGATCATGACCTGAGCCAAAGGCAGATGCTTAACCCGCTGAGCCAACCAGGCACTCCTGGTTACATTTTAAATATCAAAGATTTGCTTATTCACTTATATACTTACTAAAAACATATCACAAGATCCTCAGGAATTAAGTAATAGTCCCATTACTTCAACAGTAGCCATGGTATTATTAAAGAGCAATCAGGTCCTCCTGGCGGTTCTAGTAGGAGGCTGCATTATTCAGGCCTGGCATGCTTGTTAGACCTAGAGATGTCTGGGCCTTAGTTCCAAAGATCTGGGATATAGACTAAGAAACTGCATTTTAAAGAAATCATTCCAAGTGATTTTGAAGCACATTCTCAAGTCTCATTTTGATGAAGAGTGTTTTTGAATACATCTTTTTGAAATGTTTATCAGATTGTCATTCCTCTACTTAAAATTATCCACGGCCGCCCCCTGAGTCTAGAAAACTTTCAAACTCCTTGGCATAGCTCCTGCCTTCCTGTCCATCCTCATTTGGTCAAGTTTTTTCTAACTGGTTAAACTGTGATTTTATTGGCTTGCTCTGCTCCTGAAAACCAGCAACTTCATCGTGTGCTCGGGGTCTTTGCCTTTGCTGTTCCCTCTGCTTCGATTCCGCCTTCCCCATACTTTCTCTTCATCTGGGCCTCAATTCTAACACCCCCTGCCCCTCAGTACGCTTTTCCAGACCACCCCTACCCTGGGATTCTCTATCAAATGCTCCCTATAGTTGCCTGATAAGACAAACCTGGACCATGTGTAAAATAATGGATTTTAGGACTCATCCCAGATGTCATCAATCAGCAGTTCCAGGAGACAAGCTCAGGAATCCGTATTTTTAGTAAGCCACCTGGGTGAATCATTATCAGGAAAGTCTGGAAAGCTGTACCATCAAGTGTCCTAATTATTACCACAGAAGCTATCTCACTGTCAAAAAAGAGCTTTGTTTGGGCAAAAGCAGGAACTTTGGGTTGTTCTAAGCTCTGGCCTCAGGAGTTGAACATGATCTGGTATCTTTAGAAATGACTCAACAACTATTTCTTTCTTTCTTTCTTTTTTTTTTTTTTTTTAAGATTGTATGTATTTATTCACGAAAGACAGAGAGAGAGGCAGAGACAACAGGCAGAGGGAGAAGCAGGCTCCATGCAGGGAGCCCGATGTGGGACTTGATCCCGGGTCTCCAGGATCACGCCCTGGGCTGAAGGCAGGATCTAAACCACTGAGCCACCCAGGGATCCCCTCAACAACTATTTCTTGACTAAGTTGATGACACACGGGTTTAGGGGAAGTCCCCGTCTATTTACATGGAAGTAACTGGAACTATTTTTAAGGTTGAACCATTGTTATTAAAGATGGAGTTTAATTTTTAAAGGTTGATGTGATGTCAAATCATTGTGGTTTAATAATAAAATAAAAATCACATTTCTCCTATACGTAACCCTCTTGGTAAGACTTAAACGGGCTCCAGGTTGGGGCTTTCCTCCTATCACCAACATCTGGCCAAGAGGAAGCACTCATATGTCCTCTGTCATAATAGATTCTGGGAGTTCAGATCATTCTCAACTCACAGACTCGGCCTCTTCTTCCTGCTTGTCTGTCAGAGCAGCGAGTCTTTTACTTTTAGACATTTCTGGGTGTGAGGCTGTGTTTCATGATTTGAAGGGCATAGGTCAAGATCACTGAGTAGTCTTAACCAAAGTCTCTGCATCAGGCACCTCCACCCCTACTCTTTAGTGTATAAATTGAGGGGGTCAGCTCATAGCACATTGTCCATTCACTCTGAAAAGTTAATTCCTAATCTCCAATAAATCTTTTGACTCTGCCAACCCATTTTGTAGACTGTAGATTAGTGGTTAACCAAAGAGTTGCAAAACCAACTTGTCGAACTCCTTGAAAAATCCTTTACAGGGAGTCTGACACCTCCCTTTAGGATACTGAAGTTTTTCACCTCTTGTTTTGTGAACCCAGCTAAAACGTAAGTGAGGGTTCCCAATTTAAAGTCTTATGACTGCAATTAGTACAATGCAAAAAATTCCATTAAGGTGATGTGATGGGATGGCTGGACAGTTACTTGAGATTGGACGGTTCAGGAAGGCTTCTACTGAAAAGAATGATTGAGCCACAAAAAGATCAAGGGAGAGAGCATTTTGAACAGGGGAAAGAGCTAGTGAGAAAGGTCCCAAGGCAGGAAACAAAATGACCTGAGACGGCCACAGGACAACAAACAGGCTAGGGTGGGTAGATGGTGTGGTAATAGGGGAAGAAGGAGTCAGGGCAGGAGCCAGGGCCAGGACTTGCTGGGTTCTGCAAGCCAGAGAAAGAAGTTTTTAAGTTGATGGATTGGAGCAGGGGAGGTAAAAATAAAGAGGAATCAGAGCTAACTCCTCAATATAGCGGGAGTCTACGCTAGTCATTAGGGAAAGTAGAAAAGAGGGATCCTGTCCTTTTGTGAGGAGGAGTCACGTAGCTTGACATGAGGCAGAGACTTTTCAGTTCATGCCCCTAAACTTTAGCACAGTATTTGGCTACTGGATTATCAAGTTGAAGCATTCACTTTCTGAAAATTAAACATTTTATTCAGTTATTTAAAATGTTGTGATTCATGCCATTCACTGGGCTCCTTTCTTTGTCACCCTACCGGCTGCTCTGGTTCCGAGACTGCTTGATCCTGTGCTTAAATTTCAGCCAGATTGCGAAGGTAAGGGCTTGCAACTAGGGCTCTAGGTGCTTTAAAATGGAATATTCCTCAGACATTAGAAATGACAAATACCCACCATTTGCTTCAACGTGGATGGAACTGGAGGGTATTATGCTGAGTGAAATGAGTCAATCGGAGAAGGACAGACATTATATGGTCTCATTCATTTGGGGAATATAAATAATAGTGAAAGGGAATAGAAGGGAAAGGAGAAGAAATGGGTAAGAAATATCAGAAAGGGAGACAGAACATGAAGACTCCTAACTCTGGGAAACAAACTAGGGGTGGTGGAAGGGGAGGAGGGCGTGGGGTGGGGGTGAATGGGTGACAGGCACTGAGGGGGCACTTGATGGGATGAGCACTGGGTGTTGTTCTGTATGTTGGCAAACTGAACACCAATAAAAAATAAATTTATTATTAAAAAAATAAAAAATAAATAAAAAAGGTGAAAGAAATTTAAAAAATAAATAAATAAAATAAAATGACCTGAGCTGTGTAA
Organism: Vulpes lagopus; assembly: GCF_018345385.1. Lineage (NCBI taxonomy): Eukaryota > Metazoa > Chordata > Mammalia > Carnivora > Canidae > Vulpes > Vulpes lagopus. Next base: position 104,057,493 of record NC_054834.1, on the reverse strand, counting down.
CAGTCACCAAATGACTCAAAGAGGAATGTCAGGAACTTCATTTTGACTCTCAAGAGTTGAGCGCTCAGAAGAGGGCTGTGAGCATCCTCGGGGCCCGTGTTCTCTCCGAAGCCGCCCCTCGTGACGGGAAATGGCAGGAAGAGTGCAAATATCTATATTTGGTAAAGTGGATTGGAAGCTAGGATCTGGAGGAAAGCCATGGAGATAAAGGAAACGAGTTGAATCTATATAAAGAAATGAAAGTGTGGGGAGTAAAGAGGAAGTCATAAGATTTCATGAGTTCAAGCGAGGGTTTTTCTTTGCCCCTGGCTTGTCAGATCGTGGCCGAATGAGAAACCTGGGACAGTAGAGGCAGCTCATGGGACCTGGAGAAGAGACAGAAAGCAGAAATATTTGATGTTGAAACACTGTTCTGTGGCGTGGTGGTTGGGAGCGTGGGCTCTGGAGCTAAGTTGCCTGCTTCAAGCCTGCTTTCTTTCTGATGAGTGAGCAAGTCACTTAACCCTTTGTGCCTCAACTTCTTAAGCTGTGAATGGGAATGCTACTGCTCCATAACTCCTGGCGTTGTAAGGATTCAATGAGTGTCTACATATGTAGCGCTTAGAAACAGCCCACACTAGGAAGCACAGATAAACACAGGTATTAGAGGCCCCTGGCATCCCGCTCAAGTGGCTTCTCCAGGGACACTTGCCAAGATGACACTGGGGGCCCGGATCCCAGTTCCTTCCTCTGTGACAGTTGTGATACGTACAGGTGGGCTATATAGGTGATGTGTGCAGGTGAGCCTAAAGGACGAACACCTCTGAGATGGAGCCAATCAGAAGCAAGGCTCACATGAGACAGTATTAATAAAACGAAAGGCTCAAATAGGAGTATGTTAACCTGTGAGCACAGGGGCCGACAGAAGAGGGGGAGGACAGCGAAGCAAGACAGTCTTGGGGAGCCGGCTGAAAGCAAGCAGGAGAGAGCAGGGGTGCAGGAAACAAGTGGCCAGGCTCTGGGTGACTAGGACAGAAAGGGGGTGACATCATCCAAAACCGATGACAAGGCAGAGGCTATCCTGAGTCCATAGTAGGTAGGTAGAGGGGGAGAGGACCTAATTCTTTAGGGGCTCCTGGTGAGTGAAAGGAATCCGTTTTGGCTACAGATGGAAATATGGGAGGGAAAGAGAAGCGACAGGTACACACAGACTGCTCACCTCTGAAAGATAACGTGTCGCAGTGTCACCCCCAGGGCATGGTGGGGGGGAATCCAGACCCGGGGGGATCTCAAGAAAACACATTGAGATTCGAAGGGCTAATATGGCAAAGGGTGTCATTAGCGCCAGGAGGCTTTGGGCGTCCTTCCCAATACCCAGGGCACAGACCAAACGTGCTGCTCCACGCAGAGGCCAAGACGGAAAGTTTGAAAGAAAGGGCTGGAAGCCGTGTCTGGTTGTGTGCTCAGTTTAAACGGATTCAAGTGAAAAATCCTGGCTGATGAGCTTTCACAGCTGCTTCGCCGAGGGAGCGTGGCCGAGGCAGGTGCGCGGGCAGGTGCACGGGCCGCAGGCAGGGCAGACAGTGCGGTGCACCGTGGGACTCGGTGTCCCAGGCCTCTGACTTGGGACTTTTTAAAAATTTTATTGTTATTTTTTTTTATTGAGGCATAACTGGGATGCACAATACTGTATGAACTCCAGGTGTACAGCATATTGATGCAGTGTTTGTATCTACTGGGCAGTTAGCACCACGGGAGGTCTAGTTAACATCCATCACCATCCGCACAGAATTTTTGCCTTGTGATGACTTTTAAGATTCATTTTTCTTAGCCACTTTCAAATAGTCAGTATAGTATTATTAAGTGTAGTCACCACATTGGGCATTACATCTCCATGACTTATTTTGTAACTAGAAGTTTGTACCTTTGGGCTCTACCCATTTGCCCACCCCCAGCTCTCAGCCTCTGGAAACTACCAGTCTGTTCTCTGTATCTATAAGCTTGTTGGTTTGGGTGTTGTTCTTGTTTAGATTCCACATGTGAGTGAGATCACACAGTGTTTGTCTTTCCCTGTCTGACTTATTTCACTTAGCATCAGGTCCTCAAGTTTAAATTGTTTTTTTTTTTTTTTTTTTAAAAACAAGGGTAGATAAGTAGAGATGATGCAAGTATTTGTCAAGTACTTTTGTCACTAAGCCACAAGACACATCAGGTTTGACTGCCTCTCTGCTTGCTTCCACTGGGACATGAGTTTCCAGGCTTAGGTTCTGATATGTGATCAAGTGTAGATAAAACAAAGTCATTAATACCACTCCATTCAGCAAAACAGGCCGCACACTTTAACCAAGGACAAGAGAGAAGTAAAGGTTGAACCAAAGAAGGGTTGGCCACTGTTGAAATCATTAAATTCTCAGGGTCTTGGTTTTGCATGGCTAATTATGGCAAGGTATCTGGATTTCCCTCCCAGGCATTTGAAGCCAGAACTGGGTTTGGGCGTAGAGATGAATTTAAAAGAAAAGGGGAACTGGGTGACAGTGGAGGTGGAGTTAGACACTAAATGTTTACGGAGACTGAATTTTCAATAAGGACAAGGAGGGAGATAAGGGAAGATAAAAATATCACACCTAAGCAGCAGGTAAAGAGAAAAATCTAGGATCAGAAGGGATGTATCTGCCTTTGGGAGGAAGGGTAGAGGCAGAATAGGAGGGCTGATGAGGAAAGGCCTGCTGGATGGGGGTGTCTAGATATGTCCCCAAGGGCAAAAAGTGTGTAGGTGGAGAGAGCGTTCTGAAACAGCTGCAGCTGAACTCATGGCTGAAGGAAGCTCATTAAAGGGATAAGGTGCTTTGGGATCAAAGTCTGGAGCAAAGTCAGACTAGAAAGACATTCAAGAAAAAGCCATCAAGGATTCCCAAGATAGCAAGATCAAGAGGCAAAGATAAGGTAAAAAATGTACATGCCATCCCATTCTTCCAAAACTTCAATCCTTGGATTTAACTCTGCTTACTGAACTAAAGAATTTTAAAAATTAACAAATCTTTCAGAGCTTCTAGTGACTAACCCAGACTTTCTCTATTCCTCTCACCCTGTAAACAGCTATAGAAAAGGTAATTTTAAGTGCATATCATTTAGAACCGATCAATGGATTATAGGAAAGCAAATTTTTCTAAAAAAGAAGCTGAAGAAATATAGCCTGCTTTGCAAAATAAGTCAGGATAATCTGAGTCTGAAAAGTAGGAAGAAAAGGTAAAAATGGAGTATGTACCGCAGGGGACCATAACACAGGGCTTGCCAAGGTGACTAATTTGAGTTCACGTAGGACCTGAGCATCTGGGGTCAGATTTGCTTAGCAGGGGAAGGAAAGAAACTGAAATGAAATATAGAAAAGTTAAAATTGCATTATAAATGTATCCAAATAAACCCCTCCTATTTTGCCTAGATTGATGCAGTGTCAAGGAATCTGCCTCATAAGCATTAAGAACTGCTTCTGAGCAATTCCACCCTATTAGGCTCAACACAAAACCTGACATCTAATCCAGTTCCTACCCTCTGATTTTGTGATCTAACCTAAATAATGATTCCAAGATTTCTAAAATCAAAATCTGCAATGTGATTCATGAATATTAAATTTTAAGACACTGGCAAATATTATTTTCCATAGAATGAGAAATCCATAGGATATTCTCTAAACCCCCGCAGAATGTATTGTCTTGGCAATCTGGAAAAACAAGATGCTCCGGCAAAAGGAACCACATACTGTTTGGTCAAAATACTATCCTGACTTACGTTAAGGAGAATTTCCATTAAAAAGTCAGTGTCAAATTGGTGAGAAAATAATGGATCACCCAAGTTCAGTTGTATTTTTTTTTTCAGTTGTATTTTAAACACTGACTTTTTTGACTTCTTGAAGGAATTTTTCTTAGAGAAGACTCACAGACGACTGAGGAATTACTGTTAATATTGATTAAAATGGGTGCATAGAAGTTTTCTTTAAGCAAACACAACCCCCAAATTTATTTACTGAGAGGAGAGAATGTTATTTTCTCTAAGATTTCCAGAATGGAAGTCCATATACTGGAAAGAGGAGTTTGCATAGAGGGTTGTTAAAACTGTACGAAAAAGGTTTTAGAAAGACTCTGACCAAAATCAATAACTATGAATCAGAACTGTCATATTTCAGATGCTTTTTTTCTCATTATCATTCACTATATTATTTTTTAATATCAACTTTTATTATTAATATTTTGTTGATACTAGTATTTTATATTAGCTACAAGTTTATCTTCATCTTTTCCCCAAAACTGCCATGCACAGAAGGTGGGTGTCTTTGTTCTGGAGAGAATGACTTAGAACAATGCTTTTCAAACTGTCTACATTGAAGTTCCAGCATTTTGATTATTTTTGTTTCAATCCATTGTGGATCAATTCTATTATACAACAGTGGAAGTGAATTACTGGCAAAGTGAAATGAATAAGGCAAAGGTGTATAGACAAAAGCCACATTTTTATCATTAAATTCAGTAGTTATACTGTTCTATTAAATTGCTATAAAAGTTTTTAAATGCTTACTCCCAACGTTTCTGTTCATGGATTGGCACGGGTCTGGTGTCCACAATTTGAGTAGCATTGACTTGGAGGGTTCAGATTAACCAAAATTATCATCATTACCCGTGGTACAAAGAGGCGTCTGAGTGACAGGGATCCTATCTTACGCCAGACAGTAGCTACAGAAATAAGCAATATCTCTTACAGAAAATAGCATGCTTTTACTTCCCAAAGTGTTTTCCCATTTATGCTCCCATTTATCTTCAGGACAGACTATGGGAGGTAGATGAAAGCTTATTATTTTATCATCAGGAAGCCAACATATAAAAAAAAAAAAAAAAAGAAGAAGAAGAAGCCAAAATATCTTCATCTTGCAAAAGTGTTTACTTAAGTGCACATGGTGTAGCCTACTCTTTGATAGTATTATGTTATACAAATCTGGACAAGACACACTATATGCCCACACTAAGAATTTATAAAAAATTCTTTTAGAAAAAGAACACACTGTATGCAAACCACACAGTGAACTGAGTTACTGACCTTTTTATTCAGTTCAGGAAATATTCATTGAATGCTCCCATGGGGCATACACTGTGCTTGACCTCATACGTGGGGAATTTGAGAGGTGAATAAGATGTTTCCTGCGGTCCCTCAGGGCAGATGAGGCCGCTGTCAGTATGTTCGGGGCAGGGCACAGATGCAGTAGAGGTATTACATGAGCCCTAAACCAAGTGCTGTTAAGATGGAGAAGGAAAGGCGAATTTTGGCTTGAGAAAGTAGCATTTGGGTTTGGTCCTGATGTCGCTATTGAAAGTGATGCAAGGGATTTCTGCTGAAGAGGTAAAAATAACACGAGCAAAGTCACAGAATTATGACAACACAAGGGGAATCTACAATCCCTTTGTCCTAGCTGGGCTTTGCATGTGTAAGGCTGACTGCTGGGAAATAAAGCCAGGAAAGTAGATGTGCGCTAAATCATGGAACAGTGAGCGAGGAAGCCAAGGAGTCCGGGCCCCTTTGCTGTCCCGCAGGTAACTGCATCACGGAGTGGAGCTTCTCTGCTCCCAACTTTACTCACCTTAACACTCAATCACAATCCACAGAACACAATCTCGACGATACAAAGGGTAGCAAAAATAGATATTAAAGAAGACGTGATGGGGAAACAAAAAAGAGAATTCCATTAGGCAATACACCACAAAACTTGACAAAAGTCCTGATTAAACATTTATGTCTTTTGAAAGACTTTACCATGTTTCTTACTGGCTACAAAGAGAATTCATCTATCTTTTAGCTTTCCCTTTTCTTTCCTAGGGCAGTTAAAACTCCCGCTCCATGTGTATTTTGCATTTCTATATTCCTCATCCCATTCAGTAGAGAAGACATGGTCATTGATATCTTCCTTAGAATCTACATGGGAAAGGTATGAATAACATTCGGATTTCTTTGTTTTTCTCTAATGTGACTGCTTGCTGGCATTAAAACAGTCATATAGGGTAAGGGGCTAGGGGCCCGTGGCAAGCAGAAGCTGCTGGCCAGTTGGGAAACACAGACAGAAACAAGGAGGACAGAAAACATGGTATTTGACAAACAGAAGCAACACTCCCTGAGCATGACCTTCAGATTCACTTTTAGAATCAGAGCTACTTGGGCTCTTTTTCTTAGATACCTGTCTCTTATTTAATTTAGCTTTAATGAATATTTGATGATGAAGACACACTGTACTTCCTACCTAATTATAAAGGAAAAGGAGAGGCGCCTGGGTGGCTCAGTGGTTAAGTATCTGCCTTCGGCTCAGGTCATGATCCCAGGGTCCTGGGATCGGGTCCCACATCAGGCTCCCTGCATGGAGCCTGCTTCTCCCTCTGCCTGTGTCTCTGCTTCTCTCTCTGTGTGTCTCATGAATAAATAAATAAAATCCTTAAAAAAAAAAGTAAAAGGAAAATAACAACTGCATAAATTGCACCCTCACCCTCAAAAATGCCCAGATCACATAGAGCATAACAAAGACCAGGTATTAACTGTTTCTAGAATAATCCAGGCTGATCTTCCTCTCCTTAGTCTTAAGGAAACAGAGGCTGGGGATATATAGTTTTAAGCTGCAAAACATTTATTCTCAGAAGTTATATTTCCTGGGTACCTGGGTAGCATAGTTGGTTGGGTGTCTACCTTCAGCTCGGGTCATGATTTTGGGATTCTGGGATCGAGCCCTGTGTGTGGTTCCCTGTTTAGCGGGGAATCTGCTTCTCTCTCTGCTGTTCCCCTTGCCTGTGTGCTCTCTCTCTCTAATATAGATAAATAAAATATCCCAAAAACAAAAAGAAGTTTTATTTCCTAATAAAAAGGAACTGAGGAAGGAAAAGGAAAGATTCTGGAAAATAATTACATCAGCTTGGTGGACGTACATACTGGCTTGTAGCTCTCCGCAATGCTCCCCTTTTCTTGAAGAAGAATGATGAAAAAATCCTAACAAGATAATAGGTATTAATTCAGATAGGAATTTAGAATTTAAGTAAAAGAGATTCTTTTCTTCTCTAATGAAGTAAAAATATAAAGCAAATGAGTATAAGATAAAAACCATAGAATCTTGACCGTGCAAATGGTCCCAGGCTTTGTGGACTGAAGTATGGGAGATGGTGTGTGTACTCAGCATAGAGATTCTTCCCATTAGCCACGCTTTACGTTGTCTGCATTGTCACCTTTGGCCATGAAGGATGCCTGCAAATGCAGGACCCTCAGGAAAGCATAATGGGGGCTCATGGACTTCCTGCCAAGAGAAGAGATAAAGTCACCAGCAAGGGACAGAACAGGCTCTCGGCTTCAGAACATTGCATTTTATGATTAAAAAGGGCTGGTGGCTAATAAAATTCAGTGATTATGACATGATTTCCCCAACCGTACTTAAGGTAACACCAAGGTTACTCAAACCAAATATTTTAATGAATTCACAAAGTCCAGAAGCCATTGCTAGATGTCCCAGCTGTTAAGAGTTTCTGAAATATAACTATTACATTCAGCTCAACAGAACAGTAAAGCAAAAACGCTTATTGCTGGTGACATTCCAGGGAACAGTTAAAATAGCTTTATGGCCGTTGGTAATGAGAGTGGACAGCAGTATAACAATACATAATAAGGTGAGTTTAGTTTTATGTGCTGAGAACAATCTGCTTTACCCTTATGGTTCAGTTCTTTAAACTGTTTCTGTTTTAAGTAATTACAAAAGATAGCTGGCAAGTGACAGTTATAACCACTGTAGCAAATGGACTTTGTTGTAGTGTCGTAGTCTACCCCTGAGCACTATTATCTTAGACTTCTAGGGCATTTAGTGTAAGTGAGGATATCACATGAAACAAATGCCTCTTGACTCACACTAGACTTACGAGGATCGCCTTCAAGCAAGACCAGCTCAAGTTTGTGGCTGATGTTGTTTTCCAAAGGGTAGTCCATAGGACCCTACATAGGACCCTGGTTATGCTTGAGTTGCTATTAAGACACGAGGAAAAAAAATGTATTTTGTTTTAAGAGTTCTATTTTTTTTTGAAATTATCACATGAATATCAATATAAAGACCACACTAAATCTATAGATATTACTGCTTAAGAGAGACATTTTAAAAGTTCACATGGAAATGGCAAATCTTCTGATGTTGGTGTATAATGACCATGGCGGGTAGTCTCCAAGATGGCTCTGTGGGCCTCAATTCCTGGTGTTCATGCCCTTAAATAATTCCCTCCCTCACTGGATAGCACTGAAATGTAAGCTAGAGGCTCATTTAACTGATAGGCTCTTGTGGAAATGAAAGAGTGTGACTTCCAAGGCTAGGACAAAAGTCACTGAGGCTTCTATTTGACCTTCATTCATTCATTCTTTTTTTAAAAAAATATTTTATTATTTATTTATTCATGAGAGAGAGAGGGGCAAAGACACAGGCAGAGGGAAAGCAGGCTCCAAGCTGGAAGCCCGATGTGGGACTCGATCCCGGGTCTCCAGGATCAGGCCCTGGGCTGACAGTGGCGCTAAACCACTGAGCCACCCAGGTTGCCCTTCAGTCATTCATTCTGAGGGGAACCAACTGCCATGCCATGAAGAGCAGCCTCATGAAGGGTCCCCTGTGCTGAATAACCAAGGCCTCCTGCTCCCAGCCAGCAAGGAACGTCACCCTCTTGTGTCCAGCCACGTGAGTGAGCCGGCATCTTTGCAGCTTCCTAAGGCATCTGGGGCCAGAACTACCTCAGCTAAGACCCTCTTGGATTTCTGACCAATAGAAACTATGTGAGATAATACATGTTTATTGTTGTTTTAAGATGCTCATTTTGGGGGTAATTTGTCAAGCAGCATTAGATAACCAACAGCAGATAAAGAATACCATGAGCAAGACTGGGAAACCATGGCAGGGGAGGCCATTCACCAGAGCTCCTCTCTACGGCTGTCTTCCCCCCTCTTCTCTGAAACTTCCGCTCCATAGAGCTGAACTGTTAGGTCTCGGTTCTAAGGGCAAGTGTGCCTCTTGCTTCTGCTTTTGGCTGAGCCTGCGCATGGTACCTCTTATCTGACAAGGTTTATTATCACTAATTCCTTCTGACAACAAGAGCATTATAGGCCTTGAATGAATGCGGACTCCACGGCCAAGAGAGACGTAGGTGGTCTTAGCAGCCATCGCAGGGGGGCCTGAGAAGTGTGATCTAGATCTACAGCTCTCAATCCCAAAGGTTAAGTGACTTGCTATTTCTCTTGTTCCCTTTCAGTTTCAGAAAGGTCTCAAAGCAGCAGCCAGCTCTCAGCTCTGCCCTCGTGTGCAATTTTACAGTTTTCCAGGGCCCCTCCCTAGGCCCGCAGGAAACTGAGAGTTACAAAGCTGGTATTTAAATGCTTTTGTTTCCTAACAACTTCAAGAACACATTTTAGGTATTTTTCTTATTAATTCACTTTCTCTTCCTGTCAGAAGAAGCAGTTTGTTTTAACAAGTTCCTTGAGACATTGGTCCCACTTCTTCCCTTTACTCAGAAGACTTGGGGAAAAGGTTCCCGTGACGCTGTCACTCCCTCAGATCAGGGAACAAAGAGCTAATGGAAAGAGCACTGATAGACGGAGTCAGAATTCAGTTCATTTTCTGCATGTGCTCACGTATTCTTATTCACTTTTTTCTATTTCCCAATTATTTTCTCATCATCAATGGAAGTTCCTTATTAGGTCTTGGGTATGCATGTTAAAAATTGATTTGGTTTCCGCTGTGTTCTGCAATGTCAGCATTTCCATAATTACACACCACTATTGACTGTCTCCCAGATGATTGCTAAAATTATATATCATGGGATTTAACTAGAGGCCAGACCGTGGTGTTTTTTAATCTTCACTAGAATTCCTTCTAAATAACTAAGGAGCTAATCATCCTTTTATTCTTTCTTTCTTTCTTTTTTTTTTTTTTTGGTCTCTAGTTTGAGCCTTTTTAAGTACCTCTCTTGCAACAGATTAGAAGTCCCTTTACTTTTTTAAGTTTTTAAGCTGCTTTGGTTCATGGTTTTGGGGAAAAGGCATCAGGCTTGCATTTCTCCATAACTCCATGACAAGGGGCTCCACAAGCCAGATTTACTAATAATTTGCAGGATGTTCTGACCCACAGACACATTATTTGCCGCATAATGAACTTAGTAAAATACCAAATTTTGTGAATACCTAAAGCCCGCGCTATCACTTCTTGATTCTATCTCAGGAATCCTATTTTTTAGTATCCACATCACAGAGAACCTAGATGAAAGCAAACATCAGTAGGGATGTAAACAAAGTCTATGAGGAAGGCCAACTTCTAGTTCTGGCTCTAAATCTCTACCCATGACATGGGCGAGTCTCCTCACTCTTCAGGTGCCAGCCACTCCATCTAGAGATAGGAAGGTCGAAATAAGGAGAAAAAATGAGTGGGATATATCAGAAAGGGAGACAGAACATGAAAGACTCCTAACTCTGGGAAATGAACTAGGGATGGTGGAAGGGGAGGTGGGCGGGGGGTGGGGTGACTGGGTGACAGGCACTGAAGTGGGCCCTTGATGGGATGAGCACTGGGTGTTATTCTATATGTTGGCAAATTGAACACCAATAAAAAATAAATTTATAAAAATTTTTAAAAAAGGAAGGTAGAAATAATGGCCAAAGAGCACTTCCAGCTCTACAGGCCTAGAGCCCCTGTAACAGCGATGACAGCTCAAGACACCCACACTCCCTCTGGGCACATATTCTCCCAACCACTTTGTCTTGGGGCTCCTGCCCTCTGGTCCTGCTCACTGACTACATTGTTGTCATCAGTCAAGTCTGTTCCTTCTCCTTGCTCTGTCCTTTTCATTTGATGTTTGTCTGATACTTCATCTCTTATATTTCCTTCTAAATTCTCTACAAGGGAAAGGGGGCATGATAGAGATTTGCTTCCCCTTGAGATGAACTATGCTCTTCTAGATTCTTTAGAAAATAGATCTGAAGAAGGCCTTCCAAAAAGTTGTCACCCAGTTATTCTTTATGTGCCTGTCATTACTTTCTGGCATATTCTGTTTTAATTATTTGGCTACTTGTTGATTTTAGGTCTCCCCCCAACCAGAATGTACTTTCCCTAAAAACCTCCATCTGTGTGCCATATTCCTGTTTCAGCCTGAGTTCCTAGGCCATTGTTTGACAAAATAATAATTGGGGTTGTTTGTATCAGCTTATATGCTCAGTGTGCTCAATTAATTAATTGAAGAATCCCTTTCAAGGAAATCTGGCTTTTGAGGAAAGGATGCCCCCAAAGACATCAGAACTATTTAGAAATAGCAGCGGTTCAGAAAACACTTAATGTAGTCACATTAAATTATCACCAGCATGATATGAAGCAGAAAATCAAAAAGAAAGAAAAAATTCCTAGACAGAAAAGTGTCTAGTAAACCTTTTCTAAATAGTTCACCACCGTGTGGCATGTGATATGACTGGATCAACTAACTTAACAAGCATATTTGGGTTGGAGAATTTTGGCCATAAATGTACTTAACATCTCTTTTCATGGTCAGACACAAGGTAAAAATTGTAGGGGCTCTATTTTTAATGATCATGTCATCTGGGTTATAGAAATTTCTCATTAGAGAAATTTGAGTTCTATAAAGATAGGCTTTATGACTCTAAACTTGAATTTGTCTTTTAAGTAGAAGCTGTTTCTGAGAAGAAATAGTAAACGAAAGGGAGAGAGTATAAATGAAATTTTAACTCTAGAGCTGGGCCATTGTTTGCCCCATAGAGTCTCTGGGGGTCACCTTTGTAAATTCTTCCTGTATGATTGTCTAGAAGTTACCTGAGTCTCTCTTCACACAAGCCTTCCTGAGTGGCTGACACAGTGTTGGCAAAGTGTGCATCAAACAGGTGAGCAAAGGAATCGTCATGCCACTCAAAGCATATCCTGGTACATGGTGGGTCAGGGAAGAAAACCAATCGATTGCCATGTGTAGGCATGACTTCATGTGGTATATAAATGACTCTAAAATATTGAAGAGAAATCAAGTGGGAAAAAAAATGCAGTTTGTGTGATGAAGCAGACAGGAAATATTTTGTGCTGGAGTCATACAGGAGAATGTATATCCTCCAAGGTCCGGTTAAAGTCCTACCTCCTCAACGAAGCCTTTCTTGCTAGCTCAAATAATTTTCTCCTCTGTTTTCAACTATATTTAATGTCTCATTAGTGGCTCTTTTTTGAGTTCCGTCATATATAACCTTGTTGAACTCTTTCAAGTGTTAATAAACTGTCTGCTGAATCAGCTTCTTGAGGGACGGGTACTGTCTTCTCGTTCTTTTTCTTATTCTAGTATTGCTCGGTGGCAGGCTTGTGAGAAACCACCCAAAGGGAATATAAATTGAACTTACGTGATAGAGGAGGAGTAATTCATCATTAATGGCTCTGTAATGATGATTGCAGCAGAGTTCACAAGATATACTTTTTACTTTTACGAATACCACTGAACCAAAGATGGAACTTTTATCAGTCAAGGTCCAGGCAGAAAAGAGAAGGCTCTCTCACAGAGATTAGGGAGAGATTTTAATGAAGGGAATCTTTATGGAGGTGTGGCAGCTTTAAGAACCAACAAGGAAGGGTGAAGAATGTCAGGTCAGCAACTCTGGAAAGTCATCACCACTTCAAAGCCGGAAGGGGCCAAAGCAGGTGGTGATACTGAATCTGATGAGAGTTAAGTGGTGGGAAATGGACCACATAAAAGTTATGACTGTAGGTGGAGGAAGGTATTCCCAATCAAGACGCATTCTATCTCTCTTTCTCTCCTGTGTCTTTTTAATCTTCCTCTCCCTCCTCTCACCTTCCTCTCTCTGATATCAATCCAGTTTCTCCCATTGGATGAATTCCATGGGAAGTAAGAGGGTGAAAGAATTCACATGATACAGTCCATACAAGTTGGCCTGCTGGAACACAGATTACCATGAAGAAGAGCAGAGAATAGATCTGGAAGGACAAACGGAGGATAATCAGTATAAGGCTCCTTCCTGTTTTCTTTGGATACTACTATTTGTAAAATGTGTTGCTTTATACAACTCTATTTTTACCAAATAAGGATAGTCACCAAAACAATTATCTAGAACCAAATAATAATGTATGCAATTATATCATTTGTTTCATATGTGGTATTTTTTTCTCAAAATCATCTTATATGGTTCCACTGATTTTATATTATTAGAGTCACTATATTTTAAACTATTAACAATAGTGAGAAATACAACTTGCTCTTGTTTTAACATATGGTTTTTAACGCTAACCTTTACTTCTTATTGAAATCTATAATTTGTCTTCACTTGGTAGTATTTTCTTCAAGAATATTTTGATACTTCAGTTTTTCAAACCACAACCATATCTTTAATTGTTTAAAACATGTAAGAAAATACAAGTATTTTAAAGAAAAAAACCCTCTTTATATGAAATGTGAAAACATAATACTACATTTTTTTTACTTGTGGGCAAACTTATTAACACAGTTTAGCTCCCAGAAACTAGCAAGAAACCACAATAGCCTTGAGAAAGACGCTGAAGACACACTCTATAAACGAATGCTATGAATACAAAATACAAAAATAAACTCCTAAAATCTCCATAGGACCAAGGGTCCTTGACTTACCTTAATAGCTCCCATTATTGCTCCCATAATAGCTCCCATGCTAAATCAGGGTTGAATTTTGACACTCTAGTTTCTGTGTAGATTTAACTTGTTTCCCAAAGTCACATTTCCTATTTTAATATATATGTTAAAATAATTCAACCATTTCTACAATGATATAAAGACTGGCTATCACAATATTAAATCTGCCTGTCATTATATCAACTGAATATCTGATATAATGTTACTTATTGGATTGGGAAAAACTGAGGGAAGAGAAGATCTAGAGAGAAAAAATTTAAGGGTTTAGTTCTGACCTATTGAAACAAAGAGACCTATTTAGGAGAGGCCTAGACTGGAGATATAAACAGGGGAGCTGTCATTACTGGAGGTGTTTAAAGCCATGAGCCTGAATAAGATCACCAGGGAGGAACCAGAGTAAGGGATTGAGTGTTGAACAGGTCTTCATGAATTACAAGGCATTTGAAGACAAACAGAGCTTTCTAGATATAAAAACTTTTTTTTAATTGTAATGATTAAAGTGATATAATACTGAATTGCAATGGAAATCAATGATGAAGAGTCCAGAAAGGGACTCAAGTATACATGGGAGCTAATACATGATAAATGTAACATTTCCAACTGGTAGAGCAGATGTAGATTATTCAATAGTACATAATCAGCATGAGAATCCTTTTTCATTTTCTTTGGTTACTAATATTTTTAAAACTTGTTGCTATTCTGACGACTTCAACAAACAAAACCAAAAAGCTAAAAACCTAGAAAAATATTGGATCCCATCTTTAATCCATATGAATTTATTTTGATGTAACTTATAAATGAATAAATTAGCATATAAGTAAAAAATTAATTCTGGGGTTAAGAAGGTATATCTAAGCATGGCATATAAAAGAGAAAATATAGGGATCCCTGGGTGGCGCAGCGGTTTGGCGCCTGCCTTTGGCCCAGGGTGCGATCCTGGAGACCTGGGATCGAATCCCACGTCGGGCTCCCGGTGCATGGAGCCTGCTTCTCCCTCTGCCTGTGTCTCTGCCTCTCTCTCTCTCTCCGTGACTATCATAAATAAATAAAAATTAAAAAAAAGAGAGAAAATATATTTAAAAATCAATAAATAATGAATAATGCAATAAAACTGTTAAAAAAAAACACTCTGGAAAAAATATTTTCAACAAAACTGACCAAGGGTTATCTTCTTAATATAGCATATGAAGAAGTTTTATAAATCACTATTAAACAGATGAATACACCCATAGAAACATAAAGGTTATGTTAAACAAAAAAAATCATAAAAAATATAAGTGGTAAATGTGTGCAAACATTGCAAAACAATGTTTGGTATATTTAAGTATAAAAATAAGCTAAAACAATAGTGAAAACCATGTTTCATATCATTAGATAGGCAAAGATATTACTCAAAACATATATTACCAATGGAGGTCATGTTGGTGATAAAGATCAAAGATCCTAATACTGGCTAGGACAGGAAGTTTTCCAAAGAGAACAGCACCAATGCATAACTCATGTCACATGTTTTCTTATAAATGTGACATCAACACTCTCCCATCGAGAGGTGGGGTCTATGTCTTCTCCCCTTAAACCTGGGTGACCTTTCTAACTGCTTCAACTAATGGCATGTGATAAGAAGCGATGCTATGTGATTTCCAAGGCTAGGTTGTAAAATGCAATATGGCTTCACCAGCTTTCTCTCTATTTCTTTCGAAACCCAGCCACCATCATGTGAAGAAGCTAAGCCCTTAACCTGTGTAACACCCAAGCACCAGACAACTAGCAATGTGAGTAAATGACCAAGCCTTCAGATGACTGCAGGCCCTAGACTTCTGGTTTTCCAGCTGAGATCTAGATAACCTAGATTACAGGCAAGCCATCCCCAGTGTGTGAAATTTTCACCCGCAGAAATCATTGGAGATAATAAATGATTATTGTTAGTTCAAGCCACAAAGTTTTGGGTGTTTTTTTTTTAATACAATAACAGGTAATGAATACATTGGCTTTTAGCACCATATGTCAAAAGCCAAGGCATATCTGCTAATTTATTTTGGAGAATCACCTGGACAAATGCACAAGTATATATATTTAGGAAAGTTGACTACAGCTTCCAATTTTTCACTCTTACAAAGATAATATCAATTGGGAACTACTTAAATTATTATATATTCATATAATGGAATATTCTTCAATCATTCAAAACATGTAGCAAATCCTTACTTGACATAGGAGTTCTTCAGTTTATGTCATTAGGTAAAAAATGAGATTTCAAAATGTTTTACTTATAGAATCCTATTCTTTTTTTTTTAATTTTTATTTATTTATGATAGTCACACACACAGAGAGAGAGAGAGGCAGAGACATAGGCAGAGGGAGAAGCAGGCTCCATGCACCGGGAGCCCGACGTGGGATTCAATCCCGGGTCTCCAGGATTGCGCCCTGGGCCAAAGGCAGGCGCCAAACCGCTGTGCCACCCAGGGATCCCCCGAATCCTATTCTTTTTGAAAAATTTTTCTTTTAATCTAGGCACAGGAAAGTCTTGAAAATATGCATCAAAATTATAACAGTACATATATTTTATAATCAGCTAAAACTAGCTATCTCTATTTTGGAAATTAGAAATAAAAAATACAAAGCACTTATGACATCTTATTTAATAGTCACAGATGTTGTGAGATAGGGATTAGTACTTTTGTTTTCATTTATTTTCTTTCTTTTATTTTTATTTTTTTTATTTTTTATTTTTTTCTTTCTTTTATTTTTAAATTGAGGTATAGTTGACATACATATGACAATGTTATACTACTTTTAGGGGTACGACATAGTGACTTGACAAGTAGGTACATTACACATTACTCATGTGATAAGTATAATTACCATTTGTCACCATACAACATTATTACAATATTGTTGACTATATTTCCTATGCTGTACCTTTCATCCTCATGACTTATTTATTTTATAATTGGAAGTTTATACCTCTTAATCTCCTTTACCTGTTTTGCTCATTTCCCTTAATCACCTTCCCTCTGACAACCACCAGTTTGTTCTATTTCTGATTGTTTCTCTTTTTTGTTCATTCATTTTTGTTGTTCAGATCTCACATATAAGTGAAATCACATATTTGTCTTTGTCTATCAGACTTTTTCATTTAGTAAGATAGTCTCTAGGCTCATTCATGTTACTGCAAATGGCAAGATCTCATATTTTATGGCATATATCTCATATACTTTCTTTATCCATTTATCTATTGATGGGCACTTAGGTTGCTTCCATATCTTGGCTATTGTAAATAATTCTGGAATAAACATAGGGGTACATATATCTTTCTGAATTAGTGTTTTTTATTTTCTCCAGATAAATACTCAGTAGTGGAATTACCAAATTGTATGGTATATTTATTTTTAATTTTTTGACAAACTTCCATAATATTTTTCACAGTGGCTGCACCAATTTACATTCCCACCAAAAGTACACGAGAGCTTCCTTTTCTCCACATCCTCACCAACACTCATTACCTTTTATCTTTTTGATACAAGCCATTCTGACTGGTATGAAATATCTCATTGTAGTTTTGATTTATGTTTAATTTGTGATGACTTGTGATGTTGAGCATTTTCTCATGTATCTATATGTTGGCCATCTATATGTCTTCTTTGGAAAAATGTCTATTCATGCTCTCTGATCATTTTTTAATTTGCTTTTTCTGGTGTTGAATTGTATAAATTCTTTATATGTTGTGCATATTAACCCCTTATCAGATATAACATTTGCAAATATCTTCTCCCACTCAGTAAATGTCTTTTTTGTTTTTTTTAATGATTTTCTTCACTGAACAAAAACCTTTTTATTTTGATGTAGTCTCAATGTTTATTTTTTTGTTCCCTTGCCTGAGGAGAATATCTAGAAAACATGTTGGTGAGGCTGACATCCAAAAGCTTGTACCTATGTTTTCTTTTAGGAAGAAAGAAATTCCCCCAAAAAAGTTTTATTTTAGGAGTTTTATGGTTTTGGGTCTCACAACACATATTGAGTTTTGCATGTGTATGTGGTGTAAGAAAATGTTCCAATTTTGTTATTTTATATGTAGATGTCCAGTTTTCTTAACACTATTTATTGAACAGACTCTCTTTTCCCCAGTGTATAGTCTTGCTCCCTTTGCCATGGATTAATTGACCATATAGGCATGGGTTTATGTCTGGGCTTTCTAGCCTGTTCCATTGATCTATCCATCCATTGATCTAGTTTGGCACCAGTACCATACTGTTTTGATTACAATAGCTTTGCAGTATATCTTGATACCTGGGATTGTGATACGTTCATCTTTATTCTTCTTTCTCAAGATTACTTTGGCCATTCAGCCTTTTGTGATTACATACAAATTTTAGTATTATTTGTTCTAGTTTTGTGAAAAATTCTGTTGGTGTTTTGATAGGGACTGCATTGAATCTGTAGATTGCTTTGTGTGGTACGCTCACTTAACCATATTAAGTGGTTTCAATCCATAAGCACATGGATTGTATCTTTCCATTTGTGTCATCTTTAATTTCTGTCACCAATATGTTACAGTTTTCAGAGTACAGGTCTTTCACCTCCTTAGTTAAATTTATTTCTAGGTATTCTTTTTGGTGCAATTGCAAATGGGATTGGTTTCTTAATTCCTCTTTTTGCTACTTTGTTATTAGTGTAGAAATGCAACTGATTTCTTTTTATTAATTTTGCATCCTGTAACTTAATTCATTTATTTGTTCTAAAAGTTTTTTGGTGGACTCTTTAGTATTTTCTATGTATAGTATCATGTCATCTGCATACAGTGAAAGTTTTTCTTTACCAATGTGGATGCGTTTTATTTCTTTTTCTTGTCTGATTGTTGTGGCTAGGACTTCTAGTACTATATTGAATAAAAGTAACAAGAGTGAACATTCCTGTCTTGTTCCTGATCTTAGAAAAACACCTTTCAGTTACTTACCTATGAGTATCATGTTAGCTATAGATTTTTTTCACATATGGATTTTATTATGTTGAGAAATGTTCCCACTAAGTCACTTTGTTGAGGGTTTTTTATCATGGATGGATGTTGAATTTCTTCAGATACTTTTCCTGCATCTAGAGATTATCATATGATTTTATCTTTCATTTTATCAATTTGATATATAACATTGACTGATTTGTAGATATTGAGCCATTGTTGCATCTCTGGAATAAATTCCACTTGATTATGGTGAATGATCCTTTTAATGTATTGTTGAATTCAGTTTGCTAATATTTTGTTAAGGAGTTGTGCATCTCTGTTTATTAAGGACTGGTGTATAGTTTGTTTTTTCTATGTCTTTGGTTTTGGTATCAAGGTAATGCTGCCTTGAGTGAATTTGGAAACTTCTCTTCTACTGTTTGGAATATTTTGAGGATAAGAAGTATTAACTTTTCTTTAAATGTTTGGTAGAATTCACCTGCAACTCTTTCTGCTTGGACTTTTGCTTTTCAGCAGTTTTTGATTACTAATTCAATTTTGTTACTAGTAAATAGTATGTTAAGATTTTCTATTCCTTCTTGATTCAGTTTGGGAGATTTTATGTTTCTAGAAATTTATCCATTTCTTCTACATTGTCCAATTTGTTGGCATATATTTTTTCATAGTATGCTCTTATAATCCTTGGGATTTCTGGGATTTCTGTGGTGGTGTTATTATTTCTCTATTATTTCTGATTTAATTAATTTATCTTTTTTTTCTTAATGAGTCTGTCAAGCTTTCTCAACTTTGTTCATCTTTTCAAAGAACTAGCTCTTGGTTTCACTGATCTTTTCTATTGTTTTTCTTTTTAAGTCTCTATTTCATTTATTTCCTCTGTGATCTTTACTATTTATGTCCTTCTACTAATCTTGGGCTTTGCTTCTTCTTCTAGTTTCTCTAGTGTACAGGTAGGTGGTTATTTGAGATTTTTCTTGTTTTTTGAGGTAGGCCTGTATCACTATAAACTTCCCTCGTAGAACTGCATTCACTGAGTCTGAAAGATTTTGGACCATTGTGTTATCATTTTCATTTGTCTGTATTTTTTTATTTCTTCTTTGATTTCTTCATTGATCCGTTGGTTGTTTAGTAACATATTTAGCCTCCACCTGATTGTGAGGTTTTTTAAATTGACTTTTAGTTTCATACCATTGCAGTTGGAAAAGATGTTTGGTATGATTTCAGTCTTCTTAAATTTATGGAGACTTGTTTTGTTGTCCAACATGCAACCTATCCTGGAGAATGTTCCATGTGCACTTGAAAATAATGTGCATTCTTCTATTTTGGGATGGAATGTTCTGCATATATATGTGTTATGTTCATGTGTTCTAATGTGTCATTCAAGGCCACTGTTTCCTTATTGATTTTCTGTCTGGATGATCTAGCACTGATATAATTGGTGTGTCAAAGTTTCCTTCTCTTAAGGTATTATTATCAATCTCCTTTTGTGTCTGTTAATATTTGCTTTATGTATTGAGGTACTTCTATGTTCAGCACATAGACATTTACAATTGTTATATTCTCTTGTTTAACTAATTCCTTTATCACTATGTGATGCCCTTCCTTGTCTCTTATTACAATCTTTGTTTTAAATGGTGTTTTCCTTTTTAAAGAGATGAGCTTCACATGTCATATTTTGAAAAACTGCAAAATGCTGCCTTGTCCTTGCACTCCTCCTCCATATTTTTCCCTATTCCTTTTCAAACAAGCAAAGTCCCTTCTTGTTACTAAAGAATGTCTAGGGAGATGGGAACAATAATGTATTTGACGAATGTGCATAGATACTACCCTGAAAATAAATGTCATTATATTATTACACATCAAAAAGACTCTGGATAATATTATTATGCTATATTTATAAATGAGGAAAATGTCTCAGAAATTCTAAGTGGCTTATTGTTATCATTCTATCAGTCAGAAATTATTAGAAAACAAACTAGGTATGCCAACTCCAAAATATATAAACTTTGCACTCCATGAGGAGGCACGCAAAATGTTTCACATTTCTACTGTGCCATACTAGGTATTATGCAAGGAGAATTACATGGTAATATTGCCATCGATATTATGGTCTATGTAAATTAATATTCATTTACTTCACTTAAACAGACCTATGAGGGCTGAAAAAGATAATGAATATTATACACTGAATTTTACAAATAGATCATTATAGAGATGACACAATAAAAAGGAAGTTAGGATTAGTATTCACTTTAAATCTGTTTTAGTTAAGTACCAAGTGAATTGATCTAATAGAAGACTATATCTCTGTTGTTTGTTGTCTATATTCTACTTCTTTTCTATAGTTGAGAATACTAAACCTAAGGGGCTTATTTCAAATATTAAAAATATAAGACTGGTCTAAGGCATAATTGTGAATTCAGTAAAATTTATTTTCAGCATTCATTCATATTTCCTTTATCCTTCAGATTTCATTACCTAGACATATGGACATGTATCTATTTTCCCCACAGGAAGGTTGATTCTGGCCATAAAATTACTGTTAGTTAAAGTACATTGCCTGGCAATTCTATATCATAAGCTGAGAAGTAATTAAAAATGTTGACAATTACAGTTTTAAATTAGTTGTGCTGTCTTACAGTGTTTGATTTCTCATCCTGTTGCTTTAGGATGTCACATGTAAACAAGCTATCAAGATTTTTCATAAATACCTTGGTAACTTTTTGCAAAGTATTTTGAAGTTATGTAGAGGTGTGACATTGATTTGTAAAACACCTAAGAAATTATTAGCTATAGCTCACATTCTATATAAAAGAGGAAACTGAAGCTCAGAGAATATCATTATCCAAAGATTAAAAACCAAAAAGTGGTATAGCCAGAAATAGAAATCCAATTTCCTAAATCTTAGTCTACCTTTTCTCTCCATGGCTCTATTTCCACTCTATGGCAACTCTACATCTGCCTAGTTGGAGCAAAGAAAACAAGTGACTACTTTCGGTCCTCCAGGATAGTATGTCTGCTGTTTATTGGATATTCAGAACACAGTGGTTGCTGGATTCTAATTAACAAGACAGTTCTAAATGTGTACTAAGGATGTGCCTCATGCTATAGGTTGCATCCAAAGCCATTGTTTAATTGAGTGGTTATGGCAATCTTCCTAAATCATTGCAAATTATTAAGCAGCATGTGGTACCATTGGGACCTGGAAGGCTCAGGTGTAATAAATGATTGTCCTTTAGAGAGTCATTTCTTCATAATAGGGAAGTAATTCATTAGGGAAATAAAAGAAACTTCAACTGTAGCAATTAAGCATATTGAAAAATATTTTATAAAGACCATCTTTTGCTTCTTGTCTGAACTTTATAAAGCAGAAACCAAAGACTTGTTTCTGAAAAAGTTATCAAAATCATGCAAATTCACTTAAAATAGAATTGTTCTTTCACTCATATTTATATCATGGCATATAAAAGCCATTATTTTCCAAGAACGTTCAACTCTCATATGAAGTGTATTTATTTATATAAATATAAGACTTTTAGCTTTAAATAAAATACAAGAAACAAATAAGGAAACCTGGAAAACTCAAAGTAAAACTTAGAAAGTATGTTACTGGTGTGTAGATATATGTGATATAAAACAAAAAGTTGAAAATCCAGGTAATTCATGAAGCAGAATTTTAAAAATAAATGTGCTATCAGGAATAAGTCTATAGTTACCACACCAAAGGTAAAAAGCCAAGTACTATAATGTCAAGAATTTAAGTCTACCTGGCTCTACGGTCACCTGCAAGCCTCATAGCTTTAGTGAAATTGATAACATCCTTGCTTTTCTTTATTTTCCTTTTCTTAATACTGCACGTGTGATGTCTCTTATCTTCTAGTTTGTGTACACAATTTTTGAAGCCTGTTTTTCCTTTTTGACTACATATTAATTTGTTTCATAATATTTTTCTCTGGACAATAATTGTAGATGGCTATACAACAATTCATATTGCATTTTTTTTTGGTTATTGTATTATTCCAGCATTTTTCAACATTAGTCAGTAAATTTCATTCAAAAGCATTTTAAATGGATTTTGAATTTAATTTTTGTTGGATAAGAAATGATTTGAGGATACAGTACAATTTAAGGGGATACCAAAAAAGGTAATTAAATCTCCAAAAGACGAAAGACTTAAGCTTACATATTACATGCTCACATTTTTTTTTTTAAAGTCTAACATCTAACATCTGGGCATCATGATCAGGCATTTAATTAAGGCAAAATGAATGTCAAGAATTTCACATGGATTCCATTAATCAGATTTGCTATTACATCATTGGAATTGGAGTCCTTTATTTCCCCCTTCACAAAAATCTCTTCAAGGATCTGCCTGAAAGTGAAAATAGGACATAGAATTCACATTCCTTTGAAGAAATAGATGCAGAAAGGGGCATATGCCTGTGAGGCTCTTTGCTGCATCCTTTATGCATTGGACCAGGAGAAAGTAGGTTGTTTAGAAGTAGGCAAGCCTCACACTTTTCTTTAAATATGAGTTTATTTTCTGAAAAATGTTTTTAGGTTAAAAAATTAATTATGGCACGAGTCTTGAAAAGGTTCCTGAAAACTGGACGACTTAGTTTAGTACTGGAAAATGTAAAAGGAAACAGTATAATCTATACAAATACAGAACAAGTACGTGTCTAATATTTATTAAGCTCATTAATGACTGAGCTAGCAGGATGATAAAATTGATTCAAAGAGTATTTGAGGACCTGGATATTTATAGTGAATGAAGAAGGAAAGTCAGAGTAAGATTGCTAGGTTAAATACAAAACAACATAACAGTCTACTGTCAATACAATTATATTTTCTACCTACCAAAAGAATTCATTTGTATCTCTACCAAAAAATATTTAAATTAATATGACACTTCACAGAGCCTTAATCTGTAGTAATGGTTGGATAAAGAAAGCTCCATTCCCCTAGATATCAAATCTTTGAGTGGTCCTGTAGATGATATTGCAGTATAACATTCAAAGAACATGTAATTGTACTTTGTCTAATTCCTAAGCTTTGGATGAATTTTCCTAACACCATTAATATTTGGAATGATGATATTATATGTCTGGCAGAGTCTATAAAGATCATGTTTATCAAAGGAAACAGACCTACAATTCATTAGTTGAGTTATGCATAGTAACCACTGACACATTAATTTGTGTTTTTTAAGAAAAGAAACCTATAAAATTGCTCTAAGGCAAATGCAGTGAAGGCATCCTACTTTCCAGTAAGAAACATCTCACACAAGGAATCCTCAATATGATTAACAGCAGACTTCTCATTAGAAGCCATGAAGGCCAGAAGGCTGAGGAATGAATATTCAAAATGCTGGAAGAAAAAGAATGATAGCTAAGAATCCTATAAGCAGTAAAACTATCCTTCATAGTGAGACCTCATTCCCGTATTTTCTTCTAGTTCTTTAGACATGGTTTCTTTTAGATCTTTGAACATACTTAGAATAGGTGATTTCAAGTCTTTGTCTCATCAGTCCAATAGCTGAGCTTTCTAAGGTACATTTTCATTGATGGCCTTTTTCATGTTATGGGCCAAATTTCTTACGTCTCTGCATGTGTCACAAGTTTTTGTTGAAAATTTGACATTATAAATAATATAATGTAGGAACTATGGAAATTAGAAACTCTACCTCCCCAGGGTTTGTTGCTATTGCTGTTTGTTGATCTTTCTTTCTTTCTTTTTTTTTTTAAGATTTTATTTATTTATTCATGAGAGACACAGAGATGCAGAGACATAGGCAGAGGGAGAAGCAGGTCCCAGTGGGAAGCCTGATGTGGGACTTGATCCCAGGATCTGGGGATCACTCCCTGAACCAAAGGCAGACACTCAACCACTGAGCCATGCAGGTGTCCCTGTTTGGTGATCTTTCTGACCTAATTCTATAAAGTCTATATTCCTTT
The DNA here is from genome assembly GCF_018345385.1 of Vulpes lagopus. Classification (NCBI taxonomy): domain Eukaryota; kingdom Metazoa; phylum Chordata; class Mammalia; order Carnivora; family Canidae; genus Vulpes; species Vulpes lagopus. The sequence goes on along the minus strand of NC_054834.1, from coordinate 104,032,909 downwards.
TCATTTTTGGCCAGTGAAATTTCTGATCATTTAGGTTAGCAGTCAGCTAGTAATTAGGCAGAGATTTCCTCAAAAGCCTGGAACCAATGAATCTCCTAATTTTTGAGAAAGGGTTCTATGTGCTTGTTGGGGTATCATTGAGCCAGGTGGTTCAGAACTCTGCCTTAGCCATTATTTCCAGCTTGTGCAGAACTCAAGGGCAGCTAAGAGTAAGAACTGAGTGCCTTTTGGGGTTGTTTCTGAAAATTCTACACAGCCCTGGGCATGTGCACAACTTTCTAGACCACCAGGGATATGTTACAGCTTGCCAAAGCGCCTATGAACATATTTCCCAACTTTTCCTTTTAAGCTTACTGGTTAGCCTATTTACTCCAACTGTTATCCATGACTCAGGCAACCATAATGTTAACAATTCCCTGTATTGTTTTTTACACATGCCCCAGAGGGAAAAAACTTTTTGTAGAGGTGAATCTCCTCATCAGGTCAAATAAAGTCAAACTTGCAAGGAGAGTCTTCTAGAGAACCACTAAAGGGTCAGCCAATGAGGAGTTCTCTGGAAATGGGACTTTGTTTTGTTTTTATTTTTGGTTTCAAATATTTTATTTATTGATTTGAGAGAGAAGGAGCATGGTCTGGGGAAATAGGGAGATGGGGAGAGAGAAGCAGACTCCCCATTGAGCAGGGACCTGATGCAAGGCTCCATCCCAGGACCATGGGATTATGACCTGAGCCAAAGGCAGATGCTTAACCCACTGAGCCACGCAGACATCCCTGGGACTCTGAAGCTCTGAAGGAGCTTCAACTGTGTTCTGCTTCTTCCAGGGGCTGCCAGACTGCTGGTTTTCACTGTGACTATGGGCTGTTAATATTCAAGGCTACCATGGAGCTGAAGAGTAAAGATAAGAATAGGGCAAAGTAAAATGTCACAAAACTCACTGTTCTTACCGTGATTCTGATCTTTTTCTTGAATGAACTTTTCCCAAAGTGCTGAAGCCTTTAGTTAATTTCCAAAGTTATGAAAAAGTTGATTCTTACCATTTTTCTCCTCAGTTTTCTCATTGCTTTCATGGAAGAGAAAATTTTCAGAAGTTCTTGCTTTGCCGCCTTGCCGATGTCACCTGATGAGAGACCGTTTGAAGAGAAGAGCAAAAAGAGGTAAGGGATAATGAAGGGTATGAGAAGAGAAATATACAGGGAAGAAAAAAACCGGAAAATTCATGGCAGCCTAGAATGTCACTTTTCTGTACAAAAAATTATAATTGCTTCTCACCCCCGACCCTACTAGGAGAATCTCAGGCCTGCATATTTTTACCCTATGTTAAGCTTCCAAGTTGACTGTTTTCTAAGTGTAGCCACCCTTCTAGTTAGGTGAGCCTCTGTCTCTCCTCCCTGCACCCACCTGGTATCCATACCCATGCTGCAGTTGACTGCTTCAGGCTAAGGCACTAGCTAGAGACTACATGCTGGTGCTGTCACTGCTTTCAAGTAGAGAAAAATATGGGCCTAAAGGATTGTCTCTGACAGTGCCACAGCAGAAACAGATTGTTGCCCCAGCCACAATTGGGTTCCTGATTTCCAGCCTAAAGACATTTTTCTTCCTATAGGGATAAAGTAAGAGTTTTTTTTCCCATTTAGTTCAGACCATTAGAGTGACCGTTTGATTCAAAGTCAGAACAAACAAGTAGAGCAAGGCTAATATAACCTCAATGCCCGACTGATCAGTGAAGGCAGAGACAAGAGTAAGTTGTGACTAGTGATAGCATTATGGAAGATTTTAGATCCCATCTACAGGAATAATAAGCCAGTGAGAAAGTGTATATTTAAGAATTGAAAGATAGGATAGGTTTGAAGGGAAAAGAGCAAAGTTCAATGCAGTTTGGTAGTTTCTGTGTCATTCAATTTGAACTCGATGCCATGTGCACCCCAAAAGACTTCTTACTTATCAGGTTCATAGAGTAATTAGCTACACTTTTGTTCAAGTTGATAGTTTTACAAAACAGAATATATTGACTCATGTTATGTGGGCTAATTTGATTGTTTCTAGGTCTTTAGTTTAAAAAGAAATTATCCCTATATAAGAAAGCAGAAATATTAAAACCTTAATGTCTTCAACTGACCATTTGCTATAATTTTACTACCCAATAAATAATTCCCATTGCACTGGGGTTGCTTAAGAACCACCTATCCACATTCTATCATATTGATCCTCAATATTAATCATTTAGACATTGTAGGGAAACTACAATTAAATGGTCCTTATAGAGGGATTTTTCCTACTTCTTTTCAAAGATGGGTAAATATTCAATAGATATCTAACAAAGTCTGATTTTATTGCAGAAATAAAATATGTACACGTTTTGAATCTATGCTAGAAAATATTAATCACTCAATGCTGCAATTCAAGATTTTATAAATAATGTTTTCTTTGAAAAATACTAAAAAAATGTCAAACACTCCAAATAGAAACAAATTTCTGCCTTTAAACTTCCTTGGAACATACAAAAATACATTTTAAGGAAGTATAAAAATTTAAACAATTCATTATTAATGAAAATGAACTGCACAGTAATGTTACAATAAGCAGAGTTTATTAAGAAGCTAAAATCTAACGGTTTCTAAAAATGATAGGATAAAGATTTATCAGAAGTTCCTATGTTTTTGAAATATTAGGTCTTGTCTTTCACACACTAGGCAAATATTCATAAATGGATTTTTTGTTTTTTCCCTTGGAAAACAAAATTGTTAGAGGCAATACATTAATTGTATTTTTTCTTGTGTCTGATTAATCTTGCATACTCAAAAAGGGAAACAGTTGGGATTACTCTTTATGCTAAATTGATAATAACTTTAAATTAATTACTGGTGTTGTTTGAACATGGATTTTAATCTCTTGATTGAAAAAGACATTAAAACAGATCTTTAGCCCTCTAATGACAGGAAACCAATTATCCGAGTGGATCACAGCATTGTATATACTTAGGAAATAGTCTTAACACAATAAACTAGGAAAGTTATTTCTGAGGAAATATCTTGGAGGTATCTTTTTTCAATTATCATCATTAATTTAAGCGATTTCTAAGTGCAAATCTGGCCACTTTTCATAAATTTGTTGCAGTTCAAAATGTATCCAGAATGGAAATAGTCAGTGTCTCTCCTGACTCCTGAAAAATGTCACAAACAGCTGGAAACTAGGTGAGACTGCAACACTACCATTTATTAAAGTAACGAAGTAAGATATTAAAACAAATTATTTTGTATAGAAAACATTATTTTCCACATAATTAATAGCTCTAATGTTATCTGCTACATATTCAAAGTGAGCAAAAAGACAAATGTTTCCTCAGAGAACACCCAGCCCAAATATCAGTAGATTATTTGACTATGCGACATCCCCAGAGGCAATTCTGAGCTGAGTGCACAACTGCCTGTGGAGCTCACCAAAAGGCCAGATGTTGCTACTAGAACGTTCCAAGGCTTGGCATCTGGGCCTTGGCAAGCCCCAGAGATAGCCTTGGGTCTTGCGCCTATTGCTAAAATAAAAAATGAAAGAAAATTCCACAGTAGAGAGTCTAAATCACTTTGAAGAAATGTACAGGAATGAAAAGTAACTCAAAGTAACATTAGTTTTCAGTAAATTATTGGTTTGTCTATACCACATAAGTATACTGGGACAACGTCAAAATAGTTGCAAGGCTAAGAAAATCATTTTCATTGCCTTTAACTGTGTTCTGCAATAATTGAATCAATCAGTTAAATTAGTTTCTGGTAAGTGAGAATGCACATTTTTCATTAGTGAATAGCAATAACAGAAGGAAGGTAGCCATAACTTAGTCTCAGACTTTAGGGTGCTTTAGAGTATTTTGAAATATTTTTCCTCCCATTTCTATTTAATGTCTGAAATGTAGAAATCATAATATGGCTGTTGGCATAAAAATGACTTGTTTATGGATCTCATTTTGTCGAGGTATTTTTTTTTCTTGGAGCTACAAATTATAAATTTATAGGGAGATGCTGAGAAATAGTATGGTAGTAACAAGAACCTTAAAACTCAAACCTTCAACTTAGTAATTCCTCAACTCTTGGGAGTTTCTCCTAAGAAATTAATTAGACATAGACAAAGATTTATTTGTGAGTATGTTCATTGTAAAGGTAAATAGCTAAATAGTGAGACAAATATCCAATAATAGGGGAAGTTACATACAATAGAGTATCTTGTACCATTAAAATCCGTTTAAAGACTGTTTATTGGCATAACAAATGCTTGTGATATGTGAAGAGCAGGAGATAAAACTATATAAACAACAGAACCCCAATTGGAAAAAAATGCTGACGAAAGACTAGAAAAAATGCTTAAAAGGATTAGCATTGTTATGTCTGGATGATGGGTTATAGATAATTTTTTATTTTCCTCCTTATTAGTTAGCATTGTTTATATATCTTATAAAGATCATACAATAAACATTTAAAAATATTATGCAAATAAAATCATAACAATGTGTTTTATTTTTGCATTAGCATGATGTGTATGGTTTGAAAAGGCTGAAAATCAACCACAATTTAAACATGAAACACTGAAAATTCTCTAGCTGCTTTAGCCTCCACCCAAGTGTTGGGATTCCTGCTTTGTCTTTACTGCGGGTACAGTAACAAACCCATAGAGGAAACCTGATACTATTACTCTGATAGAAAACTACATGTGAAAAAGAAAAGAAAAATCCATTTTTAACCAAAGTAACATTTCAGAGATATATTGAACAGTGCTGCGTAAGAAAGAGTCTCAAAAAAGGAAACAATTTCAGGATGGTAAGTGTCCTCTTGTTATAAAATTGGTTTATCTCAACCTATTCCAAATGTTAAATCATTTACAGTGTCCTTCCCAAGATACGTGCCCTGTCCCATTTCTCCTACACTTAACACTGAATATTAGTCACAGCATTCCTAATGGGCCTTTTAAAAACTTTTTTTACTTAAAGATTTTCAGTATTTATTTCATATTCCAAATTCATATATCCCTGGTGCCTCTTCAGAATAGGCATCATTATATCAACGCATTGAATTATGTATATTTCCAAACATGCCTGGGGTTTGAGTGCTTTTAAGCATTTAATATCAATATCTATATGTTTTCATACAAATCTCCTGTTTCATCACATAGAACTCTTCTGCTTCTAATACCCTCCTGGCAGCTGGCTTAGTAGTTTACTTACTTGGGGATTTAATTTTCATGAAACAGACCTTTTTTTTTTTTTTTTTTAATTCCCAACAGAATCCATGTAATCCATGTTAGATGCTCACTTAGCAGTGTTTCTGCAGGGCGGGGCTGACTTTCAACAGCGGCGCCGAGAGAACAATGCGTTACATCAGAGCCCCGTCTTCCCGAGGATGGCCCTGCGAGCTCAGCTGGCCCCCGGCCCTCGGCCCAGCCCTCTGCAGAAGCAGTGAATTCAACCATAGCCACAGCACAGTCTGATCATTCTCCTGATGAAATTACACTGATCTAATTTGCACGCTGTGAAGACATTTGGCACCGGCTGGATCTGAGCCTTGACATCTTCATTGGAACTAAAAGTACACGAAGAACTGACATCACATTTCACATTCTCTTCTGCCAGGTTGTGGCATTTCGTCCTCTTTAAAGGCATTATTTCAAGAACATTTAATTTGGCTTTGATGTGCCTGCCATTTTGCTGTGTAGAACACACTGCGCCAGAAAAGCTCAGCTGTAATAAAGTTTGGCACCAACAGCCCACCATATACCTGCACCATCCTGTGCAATTTAATTGGCATTCAGTGGGTTGATAAATGGATTGGCTTAATGAGACAATATACTTGACATATGCAGGATTCTCCTGAGGAATAGGATTCATTTTTTCACTTCACACATCAACATGTTACAGATACCAACACAGTCACCTCTAGCAGTTGTGCTGTAGCCAACGGAGGCCATCCACTGGGCTGACCAACAGCATTATTGTCTTCCAACCAGCTTACGCCTTTCTCCCTCAGCTCCAAGCTAAGGATGGCTTTTAAATGTCATTGGATTTTGTATTTTCCCAGACACAAGGACGAAGATAGCCCCCATGCTTTATTTACATAAATCTGTATTTTCCTAAGAGACCAAACAGCCTTGTGGCCTAAACAGATTACTTTGACCTCCGTAAACCCCTGACAGTACCATAAAATACAAGTAATCACGAATTCTAGGTATAACTCCTGACATGCAATTATGCATAAGAGGATGTAGGTGCCATTCTAGCTTCGGAGATGCAGGTTTCAAGAATGAATTAATTAAAACAACAAAGACACACCATTTTTCACTCCTCAGATTAGCAAAGATTAAAAAGAACCATAATGCTGAGTGCTGGCAGGGGAGCAAGGAAACAAGTGTGCCATGTTCTGCTGGTGGGATTCTAAATTAATACAACTTTTCTGGAAGGCAAATGGCAATATGTATCAAAAGCCTTAAAAATGGGCATAGCCCTTTATCAGGCACTTCTACTTCTGAAAATAGATCCCAAAGAAATAAATATATGATTAAGATGAATGTCCAATAATGGTCATCATATTGATTCTAATGGGAAAAAAATTTAAAATATCTAGATGTCTTTAAAAAAGGAGATTGCCTAAATAAAATATGGAATACCTAATTTCTAGAACCTTGTGTAGCCATGATGTCTTTTATGTTATAAAAGTATTACAGAACACTAGTATATTATTGGTCAACTATTTGTGAACAAATTATATACAAACTTATCTAAATTTTCATACATGAAAAAGTCAAGTATCAAAATAGTAATAACATTTGCTTCTGGAGGTTTAATTAATCAGAGGTTTGTTTTTCTTGATGCTTATTTTTATTTTTATTATTTTTATTTTTTTGATGCTTATTTTTAAATAAATTATTTATTTAAATGACTTAATTAAGATGGCATTTTGAACTTCTCAAGGAATTTCTTTCTGACAACAGGATTGTTGGAAACTCTTTTACTATGTCGAATTACCTGCCTAATTTGATTCTTCTTACAGTTGCAGGTCATTTAATATTCTGTTGAATAGCTGTCCAGGTAGATAATCCATCTTAGACAAATAAAGTCTCTTTCTACTTCTAGCATCCTGGGAATTCTTATTTTGCTAGTAACAGCTTAGTTTTAGAAAGCAGCAGATTTTTAGGATGCAGTTGACATTCAGAAGACTTCTGGAGTTTACAATTTCCAGCTACAATCCTTATTAAGTGGGAACTGCTTGGACTAATTTTTTGTTTTTACAATACTGATGATTTTTTTTAAAAGATAGAAAATAAGAATCCAGACATGAAAAGGTCATTTATTTAGATTTGCTAAGGCCCCATGGGAACCATATTGTGCCTGGCAGTAGGGAAGATTGGGTACCTGCCTTCAAGTCTGCCCAGGCAAATGGAAAAGGAAAGATAATTGGGATGGAATGAAAGTGCTTTAAGGGGGAGATCAGCTTAGGGGAGCCAAAGTGCTCCGTAATGACCAATTGGAGGGCTTGGTTAGCATTTCAACCCAGGCAGGGTGAGGCGCCATGTGAACAGCATCCAGGGCAGCTGCACCGCTGGCAGCCTCGCTGTCCTCTGCGTCCCTACACTACCTGCCCCTGGCTTCCTTCCTGCCTCTGAGGTGGGGAGGACGCCCACGAGCCACTGCTCCTCATTTCAAGTGGGTGCCAGTTTGATGCCCTCCATTCTGCTCCAAAGGAAGTTCCAACATGCAAATAAGCCCAAGGAAATGAAAAAATGAAACGGTGTGTGACAGTTTCTAATTACTGCATAAAAACAACATATGGAAACTTCATTGTCCATTTCATCGCCCAACATGTACCATCAAGTCAGACTTCTTTTACTCAAATCACTCTCTTGAGCATTCAGACCTGGTTTACTTCAATAAGAAGGCTTTTGCTTTTTAAAAAATTTCTGATGGGGATAGTAATATTTTTTAAAAATTTTAAACATCTTGATTATTGGGAGTTTTTTTTATGACCTTGACTATTTTCTATTTTGAGTTGTCTCATTATATTCTAGTTAGTAACTCTATTCCCTAGGGTTACTCACAACCTGGATGGAAGTTGTCCATTCTTTAAAAGTTTAAATTAACTATCCCTAAGTACCTTTTATAAATGCTTGAATGGGTCCCTAATCACTTATTAAAGGAGGCAGGAGGACTGATTCAGCCCTTGTGTGTTCAGCCCTTCAGTGTTCTAAAGGCATAGGAATGGGAGGTCAGAAGAGAAAAATCAAGCAGACAATGTGTGGTGACCTAAAAAATAACAAGGCGGCAAATGAAAAAAACAAAAGTTCATGAAAACAATGTGCTGAGATGGAAAGCCTGGATGGAGAATCAAGACAGGTAGAGTCTGTCTCCTACCTCATCACAATTATACCTGTGTGATCCAAAGCAAACTCTTTACTTCCTCATGATCTGCTTTAAAATAGGATTTAGGCTGCATGATTTCTAAGATTCGTTTCCTCTTTCTTACACTCTCAGACCCTATGGGATGATTTAAGTACTATTTGTTTTCTATATGGGACAAGACACAGCTCAGCAAAGGTTGCTTGCATTTAAATGCTAACCCTGGAATGAAGTTTAAAAGTTGAGGCAAGACCCAAGAAGCAAGGCATATATCAAGTGCCCATTTGCTAAAAGCAAAACCTTCCAGTTTCTCCTCTCATCCCCCCTGGCCACAGAAGCAGAGTCGGTTAATGAATCAGAAAAAAGCTGGTTACCAGATGTCCTGGCTTATTAACACGCACATCGCATTCTGTAATGGCATTCAAGAGCAAGCTGTGTGGAACCGAGAGATGGCAAAGGAAAAGTTCTCCTCTCAGATGAGCTTCAAAATGTGGGTGTGATTTGATAAATTTCGGGAATGGTTGGTTGCTGCACAAGTTCATTTCAGCCATCGTCAGGCATTCTGTGTAGCAGGAGCTTGCCTGGGTTACAAGAGCCTCCTCTCAAGGTCATAGGATAGTATGTCTCCCTCAGACCTTCCGCCTTCCTCTGATCAGTGCAGAACTGCTGACATGATCTCTTATATGTGGAAAGGAAGACGACGGTAATACACTTAGAAGCAATGCAAAGGAAAAGCCAATTCTGTTTGACTGGTTTTCACCACAGCTAATTTTAAAGCCACCCATTGTTCAGCTCTGCAGTCTAATTTTATGTTAATATCCTGAAAGTTGTCAAATCTTGGCAAAACCTATGCATAAATTACACAGAAAGTAGCTCACAGGAGGGGGAAAAGTAATGACTGTCATGGTTAGCCAAACCCATTAATAGTCTGACAAGCAATAACCCAGGAGCTCTGGTCAACTGCTGCAGACATCTGTGAAACTTTTGCAATTAATATCATTTTTTCCTTTTTTCGTTGTTGTTGGAAGGGGTATCAGCTGTGAAATAGCACGCAACTGACTGATCATTATTAGCTCTGCCGGTAAGAGTTGGGTTTATCATCTCTCTTGGTTGACCATTGCCCTGCTTTTCACAAAAGCTACATTTTTTTTTAAAGTAATGCCATGCTTTGCAGCAGAAAGATTGAGTCTCTAGAAAACAGTTGCCAATGGCATGTGGTTACTCAAACAATAAAAAAATCAGATGCTTCAATCTTTAATTCATTACTGATTTTTCTCCCTGTGAGATTGGAAAGAAATAAAGATGGAGAGGCTTAAAATCCCTCTTCAAAGCTGCACCCTAGGTCCTAGGCTTGCGGGTAGATCATCTTACTAAGCCTTCTCCTACCGTTTTCCACATCATTCCAGTGCACTTTCCTTGTGGATAAGGGTTTCAGGGTAAAATAAATGTATCCACCTGACTGATGGTTAAAACATTTTAAATACCACTCTTTAGGTATGTATATGTACAATGTACACACATACAGAATCTATTGCTCGTTTTCCCAGAGACAATAGCTAGTAGAATTAGTTGAGTTTCCAGGTATGCCTGTAAAGGCTCCTCAGTCTCTCCCCAGAGCTGTTATCATCGACACATCTACCGAAATACCTGGCACTGAGTGGACGTTCAAAAATAGTGGTTGAATGAATGAGTAGATGGATGGAGGGTTGGGTGTTAGCAGGACTTTTTGCCATTTATGATCATGGTATTGTAATTTCACTTGTTGATTTTATGCAGAAATTTCTTGCGGCTAAAAATCACTTCCTATGTGTAGGGTTTTCTTGGAGAACGCCCACAGAAGACTTGCTCTTATTAAAGCTTGTGAGCAATTTGAAATGTGTACCTTACAAAATCATTTGGTACCCAAACTCTGAGCTCTTGCTTTGTGCCAGGACCCATGCTTGGAGGGGGTCGGGGTATAAGAAGATGAATAAAACAGTTTTTGCTATCATAGATATGGCAGGAGATGAGGCTGGACAGGACGTGAGGTCGGGTAAGAAATGGCCTTGGTGCCATACTAGTGACTGCAGTGTATCCTGCAGGTGACTGGATATGAATGGAGGCCTTTAACCAGAGAATCAACTCCGTAGGTCTTACCTATGACAGCCAGTAGTAGCAGGGAGGGAAACGGGGGTGGAGGTGGGGGGAGGAGAAAGGGACTACAGAATCACGATAGGAAGATCAATGAGGAAGTCATTTCAGTAGCCTCCTAGAGAGATGATAAGAATGGAGAAGAAGCAACAGATTTTGAAGGAATTTCTGCAGCAGAAACGTCAAGACTGGGTGATTGATTGCATGTGGGGGTAAAACAGCTATGATAGAGGATGACTTCTAGCTTTGTGTAAATAGCAACACCTTTAATTAAGACAAGGACACAGAAAGCAGCTGGCTGGGGTGGATGCAGGAGTGAGGAAACCGCAAGGATATAAGAGAAGACAACACGTAAATTTTGCATGTAAAAAAACAACATGCAAAGGCACCTGGAAACTCATCTTTGGAAAATAATGAGCATCCCTACACGGAACCATTTCCAACTACCACTGATAAAGCCAACAAATCAAACAAGAACAAAATAAAATCTGACAGATGCTTATCAAAGGCGGATGCCATTGGAAAGGCTTCTTTTTTAAAAGGAATAATCAGGAGGAAAAACAAACTAAAATATACAAATAATAATTAGTCCTTTGAAGTCACATAAAAAGAGCTCATTAACAGGAAGCTGCGTATAGCCTCTGAGTTCTGAGCTTTCTGAACTGACTCCTGGATGAAATGCTCAATCTGACCTATTTCTTGTCCCTTCCCTAAATATTATAGTAACATTTACCAAATGAAAATGATATTCATAAAATATAAACCTCCTAACGGTCACAGCCTTCAATTTGGCAACACGTGTGGATTCCTCTCCAGCCTTGTCAGAACAGAACACATTCTGGACAAATCAAGAAAGAAGGAAGTATTGGAGCAATCACATAAATGAATGCCAGTTGTCTGAAAAACAAGTCTGCTGTCATCTTGGGACACATCATTTTTAGAAACAATGACCCATTTGGCAGCCTCACACATGTTCCCATCTCTGAAGTTTTCCAACATTCCAGGCTTTACTTTATTTAGGTTTGAGATTGTCTTGATTATAAATCTTTGGTGAAGCAAGTGCAGAATCTTAATTCCATTCAGTATTACTCATTCCATTCACACTATTTTTTTTTTCTCGTTGTGTTACCGACCCTTGTTTTACTGCCTCAGAGACCTTGTCTGGGCACCTCATATCAAATGGCAGCAGTCTGGAATGTCTAATTATTTCACTGTTGAACTTGTACAGCTGTCCTAGATGGTCTGTTTAGTAGCGCTGGTCCTCTGGCTTTTGAAAACAGCCCTTGTTATATGGCTTTCCTTATTAGAAAAAGTTACATTTTGGCTCAGTCAACATCCAGAGGGCCCTGAGTTAGTACTATTCAAATTATCAAGCTCTACTTTTCCATTTTTTAAGTTGAATTTTTACCAATTACATAGAGTTTATAAAGGGTAGGAAGTTAGGTGTCCCAGAACCTAGAAGATATTCCACGTGTCTCCCAGCATCTGACAATATCACTCCTCATTAAATTTTTTAAAGATTTTATTTATTTATTCATGAGAGACACAGAAAGAGAGAGAGAGAGACAGAGACAGAGACACAGGCAGAGGGAGAAGCAGGCTCCATGCAGGGTCCCCAGGGTCATGCCCTGGGCCGAAGGCAGACACTTAAGGCTGAGCCACCCAGGGGTTCCTCTCCTCATTAAATTTTAACTTGCAGTGGTTCTCTTAGCATACAGTGGGATTTTTCAGAATATGTGAACTCTAGAGTCAAAAGAAATTTCCTGGAGAGTCTCTCGCCTGTAGACCTAGGTTGAGAAAGATTCTAGGGAGTTAAATGTTTCCCTTCAGAAAAGAGGTCAAACTAAGTTTCAAGGAAGGGAAATAGGGTCACAGAAGTAAGAGTGGTAATTCAGTCAAACAATAGTCCTTTGTTGGGGAATTGCAAGGTGGTGGAGGCTCAGAAGCAAAGAGACCCTGTCTTCAGCAAAGGCCTTTGACTTCTGAACTCACCATCCCTTCTTTATGGGCGTTTCTTTCAATGTCAATTGTTCTTTTGTATATCGTTGCCTTTTAACCTGATTTCCATCGGAGGGTGATGATCTTCCCCTCCTCATCTTTTAGATGTTTATATACAAATTGTCAAAATGATTCCTCCAGATTCTTTGTAGAAATAGCTTAATAGGTCATTTCAATTTTTCATTTTATTCAGATTTTCAGTTTTAGCTCTAATTGTATTGCTGTGACATGAACGCAATGTTTTCCAAAATTATTATAACCAGAAGTAGCTAAGAACATATTGCTCTTCATCTTACACATCACTGTCTCAACATAACTCATTTATAAATTCAGAATCCTTGAATTTTTGTTAATCTGAGACCATGAGAAGTAACAGGTTTAAAGAATTGAATCAGCTCCTCCTCCAAAAATAGTTCATAGATATCTACGTAGGCCAAATAAAAATAATGAAATGTTAACAGTCTTCCTTTATAATCAAATGAAAAAAAGGGGCACCTTTGGCTCGGGTCATGATCCTGAGGTCTTGGGTTGGAGCCCCATGTCGGGCTCCCTGCTCAGTGGGGAACCTGCTTCTCCCTTCTCCTGCCCCTTGTGCTTGCTCTCTCTCTCTCTCGCTCAAATAAATAAATAAAATATTTTTAAAAAATAGGTGAAAAAAATTACTTTTCCTAGTCCCAAACATCCTTTAGGAAAACACTAGAGTTGAAGTGTCTGCTCTCAGATTATATGTTTGAATCTAAATGAAGCAACACTTTGGCTATGTTTATCTAGCAAAGAAAAATTAAGCTCAATTTTCAGCACTTAAGTATAGTTAGGGGGAAATGATTATGAATGGTATTTCCCAACTATATCAGTGAACATCTATTCTTATGGATACTTTCAATAAGCTGATGACATAACTGTGTGAGTAAATACTTTCTTCTGAGAAATTATTACATTTCAAATAAAAAATATGTAGCATGTACTACAGCAGAAATCCCTTTTTCCCTTTAAGTTGAATGGGTTAATTCACAACTTGCTGAAGGTCAACAAGGCCAAATGCTCTGAGCAATATAGACAGAAAACTCAGAATGAAGTGGCTAAAGAGTACAAAGAGGTCATTGATTTTTAAGTGTATAATTTTCTGGTGTCTGCTTTGTATTATGGACACTCTTCTATAACCCTTTTATTCCTGGATCAAGTAACTTAGCCAAAGTGGCTGCCACGTAGAGGAAGCCTGGGGCCCACGTTTGAGCCCCAAATTGGCTTTTTAGTAGTTTAAGATTGTGCATCTAAGCTCAGATTAACTTCTCACTTTTCCCACCAAAAATGAAGGAGTAGAGAACACAGGTTGCCATCTAATATTCATCCTCTCCCTCTTCCTCAGGAACAAATATTTATTTGGGGTAGAAAGCAAGCAACCTAAGGATTACAGTTTTCTTCCTCTCTTACATGTAGGTGTAGCCAAATGAGGCGCGCTAGCCCGCAAGGTGAAACAGAAGTCTGAGTAGGCTGCTCAAAGGGAATGGGTTCAGCAGGAATATTTAAAATTTTGTTCTCTCTTCCTAATGTTTGGAGTGCAGATGTGGGAATGGAGTTCTGCTTGCCATCTGGAGTTATGAGGTAAACTTGAGGGTGAATGGGAGCCAAAAAATAAAAGCATTGTGGATTCTTGACTGTGTGGCTGTCACACCAGCCTGGACCACCTAACTCCAGCTTTCTTCTATATGAGAGGGAAATAAAGCTTTGCCTTTTTAAAGTCACTATTATTATTGTTTTCCATTACATGTATCTAATTCAAGATGGTGAGAGGAGGAGCATTATTTCAATTCTGCTCTTTTTGGGAAGGGCTACATGACCTTCAGTTGCTCACTATATACAGGATTACATGCAATAGGATATAACAATGATAATGATATTACTAGCATTGAATAAAAACTTTATGTGAACCACTGTCCACAGTTCTTTTTACAGATTTTTTATTTTTTTTTTATTTTTTTATTTTTTTTTTTTATTTTTTTTTAAAGATTTTATTTATTTATTCTTGAGAGATAGAAGGAGAGACAGAGCCAGAGACACAGGCAGAGACAGAGCCAGAGACACAGGCAGAGGGAGAAGCAGGCTCCATGCACCGGGAGCCTGATGTGGGATTCGATCCCGGGTCTCCAGGATCGCGCCCTGGGCCAAAGGCAGGCGCCAAACCACTGCGCCACCCAGGGATCCTACAGATTTTTTACATATAAATGTTTATACTCTGAGATAAGATGTATTAATGAATATATATACACTTGTATAGGATTTTATATACAATTATATATAATCCTTGTATAGGATTTTATTATATATAATAAAATATACATTTTATTAATATAATATATATAATATATATATATACATATGTCATGCAGTTATATATATCCATCCAAACAACCCTGAAGATAGGTGCTATTATTGTCTCTGTTTGATAAATAAGGAAGCAGGGGAGCCACTTTTAAATGGTAGAGCTGGGAACTAAACCCTAGACCAAAATCTGTGGTCTTAATCATGAAGTTAGTTATACTCCATCCCAGGTCTACTGAACCTTTTTCTGTCCTAAGGATAGTATATAGTCATCTGTTATTCTTTTACTGCTGATCCCCCTTTTTATATAAAATGGAAACTCCACAGACTAGAATGTGTATATATTGATTCCTATCTTAACATATTTAATCACAGGACCCTAGGAGACTACCAGCTGAGCAAAAATGGCTACTCAGACCTGCCATTGCCAGCCTTAATTGGAGTGTGGAGTGTGGAATGGTGGGGGACAGGGAAATATAGGCCAAATGGGCAGTGTTCAGTGACAAAGTGTCATATCAGTGTAGAAAACCAATCAACAACTAAACATCCCCTTCAGGATTTGCCTGAGTAAGGCAGTAATGATACATACTAATACTGGAAGGCTGAACAAAGCTCCCTGAAGCATAAAATCTCTTCAGAGCTATTTTGTCTTATTACGGTGACTTGGAGAAGGGCTATTTTAAGAAAACACACTCTTTCAAGAAAAAAAAACAACTACAACAATACCGTGGAAAACAATAGCTTCTCCTCCATTGTTGTTTTGCTTTTTGCTATGGCTACTGCTACTTATTGACAAGGATTGCCATCAAAATATATGTAGAATGATAGATCATTGAAATTGAACACATCTTTTATATCAGGATATTGTAGGCTACATAGAGGGAAAAAAATCTACAAATCTCAGAGCCCCCAGCTAGGGACAAGAATTGCTGAAATAAATAATGAGGTCCTGCATGTTAGTCATCTTTTTTTCTTTTTCTTTTTTTTATCAAGCGCACCTACTAACAGCCAAGTCTAAAGTCAAACCCGAGGAAATGTGTACGCTCCATGAAGCTCTCAGGTATCAACTTAAAAATGCCCGCTGACAGCAGCCTGGGTTAACTCCAAGAGCCTAACCATTTCTGGCAACTGGATTTCAAAAGGGAGAAGAGACGCGAGAAGGAAGTCCTTCAGAATAGGTTATGGCTGATATCCTTGCCGGGGAAGAGGAAGGTCATTGACTCACTGTTTGTGCACTTGTAGAGAGAATAGCATCCGTGACGTCTTGAGTATTTGGAGAATGCTTTACGAGCATTTGGGAAACATAAATAGAGAAAAAAAGAACTTCAAAGCCTGATCAGAGTTTGTATGGCATCATTAGACAAATACATGGGTCATAAGGTGTTTCCTTCTACTTCCTATATGTATGTTTAATAAAAACTGCATGAGGATACTACTTGCCCTTGTAGTATTTTTCTTCACTTAACAATGTTTTCTTTTTTCTCTCCCGACAATTCTCTGTATATTGTGATAAAATATCTAGTATCCAAATATTTCAACATATCCAGGGGCTCGATGGAAGTTTTCATTCTGAAATCTATTGTATCTAAAATCATATAATTCCTGCCATGATAAACAAACATAACTGCTATTTTAATGATCATGGACAATGCCACGACTACATTGCCATAATTAAAAAAATATATTTTTGCTCTTTTTACACTTTTAAATCGAATGCTCTTCAGCGACAGCTGGAAGTCATTTTGAGCTAGCTGGTTCTCCTCGGCAGATATAATGGGCCTGATGCTCGAGTCTTATGGCTGAAACCAGGTATATCTGCTTTTCACATTAAGATCATTACTATCTGGCCAAGTTACCCATTCCTGCTCTCAAGACGCCACAACACAGGCCTGTTTGTCTACTTCTTCTGAAGGCAAGGGCAAAACTAGTTTGAGGAGGTGGTATAAAGGTGGAAGGAGCAAACAGAGTTGAATTCTCTCTATCTCTGTAATCTTCTAAAGGCTTTAAACCTCTGGGACACCTGGGTGGCTCAGTCGGTTAAGCGGTGGACTCTTATCTCGGCTCAGGTCATGATCTCAGGGTCATGAGACTGAGCCCTGCATGGGCTCCATGATGGGTGCGGAGCCTACTTGAGATTCTATCTCTCCATCTGCCCCTTCCTCCAGCTCTTCTTCTTTTAAATAAATAAATAAATAAATCATTTTAAAAAGGGTAAGGGGAGCTTTCAACCTCTGTTTCCAGTTACCAGGAATCAATGTCAATATTAGAAATGACCCTTGAGAATATAGAGCCTTCTCCTGGATCCCTCTGTTTAAACTTCATTTGTTCAAAGTAGCATTTTCCTTAGACTTTTTTCTTGTATCATTTAGAAGTTCTGGTTAATTTTCTCTCTGACACGAGAGAAAATAAGAGGGTTGGGTGTTAGCATTGCCATTTTGTGATTCCAGAGTGCTTCAGGTAGAGTTTGTCAGTAATGACAACAAAAAGAGAATTTTATAAAGGATGTGGGAAAGCATGAACCAGGTTTGGAATAAGTGGGTCCTTCATCCAATTACCACAAAAGAAAGTAAAATTCCACCATATTCTCTGCCTTTGCTATACCTTGACCGATATCCAAAGTTTCAGAAGAGAGAGTTTTATTAACTAAATTTCTTTCAAGGTCTAATGGAATCTAGTGGAAGAAATAGAAAGGAAAGCATCTAGCTTTACCACCCAAGTAGAACTTCACACAATAGGGAAAAGACAATTCCCCAAAGAAAAGAATGAGAAAAATGGGGAAGGGGTACTGGATGACCAAGAGGGAGTAAACATCCACATCTCTCCTTTTGCTTTTGTGGGACAAGTGACAAGTCTCACTGTCAGGAGACTCAAAGAATTAAAAAAAAAAAAAGCTTACTAAAATCCCTGAAGTTGAAGAAAGTAGGTATCTTTGTACTAAATACAAACAAAATAAACTAAACTAAAAAAAGACAAAACCTACCTCTGAGTTTAAGTAGGGCTGTTAAATTTTAGTATCCAGACATTTCTTTTGCTTTCTTTCAACTCTTCGTTCTCTCATGAGATTCTGGAAACAAAACTCAGCAAAGAATAGTGAGTAGTTCTGAAGGTACCACCAGTTTGTTTGACTGGTCGGGCTCCAGTATCACTCTGTTACTTATTTACTTAACTCTCCAAGCCATGAGGCTATAGTTTTGAAGTCTGGATGGATGTTAGTTAAGTGGAGAATGGATAAGGCTGGGTTTGGAAGACCCCTCTAGCTGCGGAAAGGTGGTGTGTTGGGGCATGGAGTCATTTCTATGGGATCTTTGGCATCAAACTGAAATATGACTGGAGAGGCTAAAAGCAAAGTAAAGAGCCAGTACTTAGGGAAAACATCAATAAAATCATAAAATCCTATGGTCATCACAGAGTTACATTGATCTGGAATGGCAAATAATTGGTTTACAAACTCTTCTGATCTCACCATATACTCAAAACATATGCCGCAGATCATTCAAGATACTCCCTACCGTTAGCTGCAGAGAAAATTGCCCATTGTTCCATCTTTTCCAAGCCCATCCACTGGAACACTGTTCTCATTATCTTTCTAAAATGTCAAACTAGACCCCTAAGACTCCTGACAGTCTTGCTCCTAAAGCACTTATTCTCCAACCCATATCCTCCTCAAGTCACAGTGACCTTCTTACCATTTTCTTCAATACATCTCAATCATTCACTATTTCATGACTTTATGTGTGTAGTTTCTGTTTTCTCAAATACTCTGACCTTCTTACCTACTGGTGAACGTCTTCCCATCTTTCAAAACATTTTGTCCCCATTTTATCTTTAAGAACTTCCTGAATTCCATCAAACTGAGTCTGTTATTCTTATCCTCTAGACTCCTGTACCACTTTGCATTTCTCTAACACTTTCATTGAATTTTACTCTTTATATGTCTGTGTCTCCCACTAGGCTTCATGACACTTGAAGGTAGACATACATCTTACTCTTCTTTTGATCTGCCCTACCTTGAGGACAGTCCGGCCATTGTAGATGCTCAATAAATGATATTGATTGAATAAATGAATGTCATCTGAATTTCATAGTCATCCTGCCATAACCCCTGAGAAAGGAGGGATCTTTTGACTCCATGTTACATTTCCTTCCTACTGAAAGGTATGTATCTTAAGGTTCACATGTATAGTATATGACCTAGCTTCACTTGAAATATTAAATTGAAGCCTATAGTTTTGCCTGTTTCATCTTGCTTCAGCCTTATTTGTATATTGGTTTTTGTAAATGTAAATTAAAGTCTTACGCTATTTAGGGAAGCTGAGATTAATCAAAACCCCTGTGCTTTAAATGGAATATTCATATTTATTATTTGAATTATATGTAATTCTGTTTATTTTAACAACATATTTCTGGATACAATTTTGAATCTCATTGAGTAGATGTCCATTTTCAACCCCATCTCATCATATAGTATTCACAGGAGTGTTTTGTTTAAAAATGCACAAAGGTATCTTATTAAATAATGTCACAAACATGAAGTTCATTATTATGCAAATGCCATCCTTGGAACAGATTTGTTAATTGCAACTCATTTGCATAATTAATGAACTCCCAAATGAATTATGCCTTTGCAGATTTGTGCAGCATTGTTTTAAAATAAATTATAAAATACATGTCAAAGGAAGAGTGCTTTCTGGGTTCCCATAGCATTGTTTGAAAATTAATTACCAAATGCTTGTCAAATTAAAATGAGTTTGTAGTTTTTACAATGTTATTTTAAAATTAATCACAAAATAAAATGTCACTGCATTAAAGTAAACAACTTGTTATTTTCTCTAAAAGAACCATAGAAAATAGCGTTTTAACTTCAATTATATTGTTTAGTGATTCCAGTGTTTTATGTATTTCGTTTTTACACTGTGACTTAACAAAGTTGTTAGCATGTTAATGTTTTGGTAAATTGAGATTCAATTTAATTTTATTATGTAGCTTATTTTATACAGTTGATGATTAATGCATTGCATATGAACCCAGTATGGGTTTGTTCATGATAAAGTGGGAGTTTAAAAAACATTTAAGGTCACTTAAATCCATTGTATAAACAGTCTTCTTAAGATTTATTTTATTGAAATTTTGACTGCTGCCGGTTAAAATGATTAAAAGCATATAGCGAGGGTGTCTTCCCACCTATTCTGTCATTGACACTACTGCAATTCCTTTCTTCAGTCTACTGAAAGCTTTTGGTCTCCCACACTACTCTCTTCACTCTGTGGCAATTCTCTGTTCTTGCACAGAAGCCACAGCTACTCCCCAGTCCTGGCGTCTCCAGTCCACGTGGAACCCCATCCACCTGAACGTTAGATGGAAAACACCAGTATACTCAAACAATGATTTGGCCAAAATTACTTTCAAAACAATAGATTTGGTAAATAGTTTTCAGGAATTAATGTTGCCAGCCAAATACCTTTCAAAGCATTAAAATATCACCATCATCATCATCATCATCACCATCATCATCATCATCACTGCCTAGCGGTATAACACATAATGGTGAAAACAATTGCTTTAGAAGAAGTTGCTTTTTTTTTGTTTTTGTCTTTTTAACAATAGTATCCTCTCTCTGCTCCATCTCTCCTTCTCCTTATTCTCCAAAGCAAACCAATTGTCTGTGGTTTACATTCTATTTTGTCAGCTCCTGACCATGGAATGTTAATCTATGGGGGAAGGCCTTTGTTTTACATGATTGCAACTATGCAAATTGATACCAACTAGACAATAATTCTTAAGATGATAAACCATGTCCTTTCTGTTTTTTGTTCTGTATATAGCTGCCTTTCTAAATTCCTATGAGCTATTCCATGTTTCCTTTTCTATAAACTGACAAACATAGCATCCAGTTTAGAGAGGCAGTGTGTCTTCTAATTTATAACTGGTGTGTGAATAAGAACCCAGTCGCTCATGTTGAGAAATAACTTTAACCTTCTGTCATTTCCCATTCAATTCTGGCACAGATATTAGCCAAACACTTAAAACATATATTTTTAAAATAATTGAATCAACTTTAACTACAGTTGTCAAAGCTATGATGCTGCCCTATACATATTCCTTTGTTTAAATACCTTGGGATACTTTTACTTGAAATCCTTTTCTGAAATCCTATATCATTATGCTTATCAGTACAAGACAGTAAAACATCTAATAGACAAAACTGTCTCATGACTAACATTTTCAGTGAACCAACAACCACATACTGAGAGCATAAGTTAATTTGTACAGATGCAGGATCTTTGAATTAATTTAATTTAATTAATTCCCGTTGAATTAAAGCAGAAGTATTCTAAGAGAGAATATCATCCACAGTTTATGTTCTTCAATGAACTGTAGTCTGTGAAACAGTTGTAGACATTCCGGTCTTTGGAAAATTTCATGTTGATGGGAATCAGAATAAACAAAGACATAATTTTTGTTTCATATTTTTTTCATAATTTTTTATTCAGTGTCAACTTTTTGTGAACTTTTATAAGAATTACCAGTCTTCTCTTAATATAATCTTCATTTTATAGAATTGAATTCAATTAGACTTGAATTTAGGCTTTTTAGACTGCATTCATCTCTGTATTTCATTATACAAATTTTAGGATTTTAGACTGAATCCATTTCTGTATTTCATTAAACAAATTCTAGAAACATGGATAAGATTGCTATCCTGTGGAATAAATCATAATTTAAGCTTGCTTTATTAAAACCATAGCTTTTTAACTGAGTTGGGATGGCACTTTATATAGCATGTCATATATATTGGACTTGGAGGAGGCAATGGAGTTTTTCTTTTAAGTTTTCCTGGAAGCCTTTCCGGTCTTCCAAAAGAGACTCTATTGTTTCTTTTTCTGGAGGTTTTGCCAAGCAGCTTTATCATCCAGATCAGAATGAGAGCCCATAAAAACTAAATCTCCCTATCCTTTATTTCCAAGAGTCTACCAAAGAGAAATAGGTTCAATGGTGCTTTGCAAACCAAAGCTATCCTTGAGGCTGCAATGTCTAGAATGTTAATTTTCTATGATTTTTGTTCTGGTTATCTGAAATCGACTCCTCCCTCATCCTTTTCCTGATTGCCTTTATAGGCATTAAATATATGCTATTCCAAATTTGTAAGTTGTATATATATTTCAAGCTACAATTTGAAAAACATTTACATTTTTCCCCAGACAAGTGATGAATTATTGTTATCACTGGACATCCATTGGTCATGTCCTTCATAAATGATTTAAAAAAATAAATTATGGGGATCCCTGGGTGGCGCAATGGTTTGGCACCCGCCTTTGGCCCAGGGCACGATCCTGGAGACCCGGGATTGAATCCCACATCGGGCTCCCCGGTGCATGGAGCCTGCTCCTCCCTCTGCCTATGTCTCTGCCTCTCTCTCTTTCTCTCTCTGTGACAATCATAAATAAATAAAAATTTAAAAAATGTTTAAAAAAATAAAAAAATAAAAAAATAAATTATGTTATTTATAACAACATAAATAATTATCTCATACAACCTTTATACAATATTGCATATTTAAATAACTAGAAACTTCAGTCTTTGATGGAGAGATGGGTAAAATAACTGAATTTATTTTTACTTTTTCAATTACATGCTTTGGCTGTACAGATACATAATTAGAAAGAATAATAGGCATTCTATGGCTTTGTCAGTCGCACAGAATTTCATTTTATTTGTTTATTCTCTTATTTTTGGGTGTACCTATACTCCTTTCTGAATCTTAACTTGTGATTGAAAGATACAGACTTACTGAATATTCATGCATAGAATTTGAGATCTTTCTTGCCTAGAGTTCAAATTGAAGTACATTGTTGATATGTGTCTACTGTGACATGATATGACACTCTTTTGCAGTTATTTTTAATTAGATATAAAATATTAATCCATTTGAGTTTGTGTATAGAATGCATTTGGAGGAGGAAGAAACCTGAGGAAGCATACTGTGACAGAATTTTAATTAATTTATTTTTAAAAAGAAGCCACATTAATTTGAAGGGCAAAAAAGTTCTGTCTTACTAATAGCCCCCTTTGTGATCTAAAGAAGGCAATTCCCAGTAACTACAATGTATAGAGAAAACTAAAATCCGTTTATGGTTTGGTTCCACTTATCCAAAATAGGTAAAACAACTTGTTTCCTCCTGGGCTTGAAAAGCAAGATGCTGAACTTCCGACTCTTCTTCAAATCATACACTTCTGCTCCTTGGGATATCACTTTGTGCCGAGTTTCAGTGAGGAGAATATAAAGCATCTAAAGAAATTATATTGGTAGAGGATCTCTGTCATGCAATTTCAGGTTCCCTCCTGAAAAGAAGTCTAATTCCTGGAATTTAAAGAATTTGTCAAGCCTTCTCTGCTGAGACTATTAGATGACTGTTATTAAGGAAAAAGAATGACTTCCACCTCAATAGTATTTTGAGAGATGTGACTATTTAGAATTCCATCTTGCCAATATTGTGGCCTTCTTAAATCACTGAGTAGCATCAAGCACTTCTACTACCTTAGGCTATGCATATACTGCGAATATTCTGTGCCCATGAACTTGTCAGTGAATGTTGATCCACATATCCTGATTCTTAATTCTTTTTGTTTGTTTGTTTGTTTCTTCAGTTTGGCTCTATCAGCTAAAATGGTGGGGAATGGGGGAAGCAGATGACAACTGACATGAGCAGTTATCATTTGATGCAGTAAATTCGGTGATGGTGGTATGTGGAAAGGCTGCTAGTACAGCTTGGAGAGAAGTGGGTCAGAGAGGCCCAGAAAATGCTTCCAAGTGTTTTAGCATCATTGGAATTTTCCCTGCTGTAGAAGTCATCTGCCCCATCTGACCATCTATCTGATCCTGTATGACTGGATAATAGCAGAAAGCTGATGTAAGATTGGCGATTGCCCTGTGCAATAGCCCACTACTCTGCATCATAGGTAAATGTGGAAACAGTATTATAGAATGTTACTCTAGTTCATTAAAGACAAATCAGCCCAAATTCTCCATTAATTAAACTCTGAAATGATCCTGTATGCTGAATGTTTAGAGAGTCCTCAAATAATTCTGAATGGGAATATTATCGAGATTCCATACATGGTACATTACTGACCTGGTTTGTACTGATTGGTCATCATTTCCACTCCCATCCCCACCCCCAATTAAATGCTGAAATTCTTTCTCCTTTCATAAAATCAAGTCAGTTCAGAATTATATGTACTATTAACTTTCAATTGAATCTGCATGAGAAGGAAACCATAATTGCCATTTCATAAAGCAATGAATAGCTAAAAATCTATCTCCTTCAGTTCTTAAAAATAAGTACTAAGTGCTTCACATACTCTATCTCGATTGTAATAACTCTATTTGGTAATACTATTATGCTCATTTTACAGAGAAAGAATTTGTCTCAAAAAAGGAAGGAAAGATATGAAGTCATCAGAAACTAAGTTATATGGTATTTCTGTATCCATGCTCTTAACTACCCGCTATGTTGTTATACAAAATAGTCACACTCCTAAAAACACTATGTTGGCATATACTTCAAAATTCTTCTTAGCCTTACCAATTTTAGGTATTGAGACAAAAGGAAAATGGTATATCTAAACATAAAGGAAATTGAAATCCCTATATATGCACAACATGACCTGACATATTCCTCTGATATTCAGAACTTCCCCCAAAGATTGTAGCTATCATTCATCACTCAGTTCTCTCCTCAGTGTGGAACAACAGCAACAACAACAAAAATAAAACCAAAATCTCCAGTCCTGCCACATTTTTCCAGTGAAGGGGAGAAGTCTCTTCACAAGATTTTCTTCGTGAGCCGAGGCTAGAGTCCGAAAGGACAGCATGAGTCACAATTCTTTCAGTATTCAGCAGATATTTACTAATTACTGGACATGTGGTCTGTGCCTCCCTGGAAAAGTTACATAGAAGCTGAAATCTCAATAAGGAATAGGGGCTGACTAGATGAAGATGGGAAGGATGTAGGAAAAGGATAAGAACCACCTTAAGAAAACTGGACACTTGAAGACATTTCAAAGACATAAAATTAGCTATGATGTAACTATGGTTTAGAATAAATCTGATATGGTTATAAATAAGATATCCAACTAAGAAAAGATTGGAAAGATGATGATGATAATAATAGCTCATATTCATCAGGAACCTACCATAGTGGACACATTGTTTTACCATATTGCAATGTACTATCTCCTGTAATATTCCTAACAACCCTAAGAGAAAAATATTATCAGTAGCCAAATTTTACAGATGAAATAATTTGGTCATGGTCACATAATGAGTAAATGGCAGAACTTTGCACTCAAGATTTTTGATTCCAGAGCCCAAGTGACCTCTGTTGTCTTCAGATTATGATGGGCCATTAAGGATATAATAAGAATTTTCGTCTTTATCCTGTAGGCCAAAATTCTCCATTTCTTCAGTATGCTCCCTTCCCCAGACCTACTGACTCAGAAACTCTGAGGCAGGCCCAGCAATACAGGATTCCACAAGCCCTGCAAGTAAATCGGATGCTCAGCAGAACCTTTGATATAGGCAGTAAGAAATCCTGCAACATAAGCAAAGAAGTCATGATGTTTCCTGAAAATCTGATTATTCTCTTATCTACATACCCAAAGGGAAAGTAATGGAGTTAGGTCTGATGGTTCTCTCTTTGGGGTAAAGGAAGATCCAAGCGTTCTCATTTTCCCCTCTACACCTATAAAGGCCAATACCTACTCTCCTTCACTTAACACAAAATGAAGTTAAAAATAAATACTACTAAAAGTGGCAGGACTAAAAAGTAACACAGCCTTCTATTAGGGGGCATTGACCTGACTGCTGAATTGGAAGAGATGAAAATATCCTTTGTGATCTTATTGCAAGAAAAATGCCACTAATCAGACAGTGTGACTTAGATAAATTTTAATCTATTAGACTCGCTTAGTTTTTTGAGCAAAAAGAATGCACATATAATAGTTAACAATTATTTCTTATTTCCCTGAACCAAAGGATATTTTTCACTAGAAATAACTTCAGTAATAAAAATTAGACATAAATTTTTCCAAAATATATTCCATGGTATTAGAGTTACATAAAATCTTCACTCCTCAAGAAAGGGGCCAAATCATAATATGAATAAAAAAAATTCCATAACCTTGCCTTTAGAAAGTCACATTCCATATGGACT
Source organism: Vulpes lagopus (assembly GCF_018345385.1). Taxonomy (NCBI): domain Eukaryota; kingdom Metazoa; phylum Chordata; class Mammalia; order Carnivora; family Canidae; genus Vulpes; species Vulpes lagopus. The sequence continues at coordinate 104,006,880 of NC_054834.1, read as the reverse complement.
ATAGAAGGATTACCACAGAATAGTAATTTTCTTTTTTCTTCTTTTTTTTAAAAAGTTTTTTAGAATAGTAATTTTCAATTTGAAATTATTTTGTTTCTTTCAACTAAATTACATCCATTCATTAACTTGTAGTGAAGTGCTCTTCCTCTACTAGTTTTTATATTTTAATGTACTTTAATCTGACTTTCAAGGATTATATTTAGGGCACTATGATTTATTTACTGACACGTCAATTAACCTAGGAAACCACAAATTGTGAAAAACTTTTCAAAAAAACATCCATTTAAAAGTTGATTTAAAATTACCAATATGAAAATGACTGATAATGTCTATTCTCTTGAGGATAAGGCTAACAAATATTTGAAAAATTAACAGAGCAAATGACTAGTTTTTCCCTTAACTTGCCTTTGAAATGATTTTAAGAATAAATACAGGACTTAATATGATGCCTGACCCCCCTCCAAGTTAGCATAAATTAGGGTAAAGATAAAGAGATTTCCTATTCATCACATGGCTAGGATTCAGCATGTCGTGCTTTATTTTTAATTTATGGAAGAAAAACCAGGCTTTCAAATATATGTATATAATTTTATATGAATATGCTATGATGTTTTTTATGTAATGAGTCAAATGCCTCTTTAAGCTAACCTAATAATTTGATAAACAAGATATTCATTCTCATTAGTTGATGGATATAGGGAGAAATGACCACTCAAGCGAAGTGACCCCTTGCTTCTTTCTTTCTGGAATATTTCCCTTTCTCTCCTCCTTCTACTTGCCTCACTCATTCCTATTAGCTCTTCATGACTCCATCTTAACACTGTTGCTCCTTTTCCATACAACTAGGATAGATTTCTGTAAGATCCCATAGTTCTCTGTACTTCTTTGCTGCATAACAACAATTGTAATTGAAATAGTAAACATTAGTCTTCTCCCAAAGTGTAATTTCTCTAAAAACTTAATTTCCAGTAGGACAGGAAGCATTCCTGACTTTTTAAAAAAGATTTTATTTATTTATTCATGAGACAGAGAGAGAGAGAGAAGCAGAGACACAGGCAGAGGGAGAAGCAGGCCCCCCATGGGAGCCTGATGCTGGACTCAATCCCAGGACTCCAGGATCATGACCTGAGCCAAAGGCAGATGCTCAACCACTGAACCACCCAGGTGTCCGGAAGCATTTCTGACTTATTTCCTGTTATATCTTCAGCAAGTAGTAGAAGAAAGGAAGGATCCTGCAGGATAAGGGCTCCAACAGTGAAAAGAGAAACACTGACGGTGTTCTAAGCTAAACCTTCATGTGATTAAATACCACTGCATTTTGCTACATGAATTCAGAACACTCTAGCTTAAACAACACCTACATGTTTAGGTGAATTATCATATGCTTATTACTGACAAGTGAAAGGAGACAAAGTTATCTGCCTTAATTCAAAGTGATTAAAACATATTTTGGAAATGATCACATGACTAAGGAAACTGCTGAAGAAGGACACATTGGGTATACCTATTCAGGAGAGCCAGAGAAAAACCACTTGACTGAGGGGGAAATAGCATAATTGATCTACATAATTAATGATCAAACATTTTCAAGTAGAGGCCACTCTGATCTGACATGTGGCTCCTAAAGGAAATATAAAGTGAAATAGGGATCATGAAGAACATGTCTATACAAGTAATCCAGTTAACCGGCCTGTTGCTGCATGGGTGTGCTAGAAGTACACACTGCTTTCTACTTCCCAAGGCTGAGAAATCAGTTCCTGGAAGCAGCTGTCAAAAGAGTCAACCTTTCACTTAGAGTTATTAGAAATCAACGTTTACTTCTCATTTATTCAACCAATATTTATTTAGTACCTACTATGTGCCAGTGGTGTTCTAGATGTTCAGGATACTGCAGCAACAAAAAGAAGCAGTAGATGCGAAACACGACTCTGGGTGAGAGTAAGTACTAAGTATAGAATAAATACTAAAGGATAGTAGGTACCAAACTGTATAAAATCTGATCCCTATTCTTGAAAAGTTCATAATCTTGAATGAGGGGGGGTTGATTCACATAAAAATGGTGACCTACCATTTGAGTAGCTCATGATGAGTATCAGATTGCCTGGTGCAGTGACTCCAACATTTTAGATGTTAAATACATGAGATTATGTCAGAGAAGAGACCACTTTGAACTCAGGGGTCATGGAAAGCTTCATGAGGAACTGTCTTGAATGAGCCTCCCAGCCAAGTTTAGAGAAGCGCACATGGGGAGGAAAGGCAAAGGTGAATGCTCTCTGGAATCTCATGTACAAAAACTTTCTTGAAAGTCATGAACTGTCTACATTGATCAATTGAGCACCTGCTGTGAGCTGGATATTATAATACGCTTGGCAGAGTGTATAGTAAAAGTAAAAATTCACCCGCAAAAATTTATGGACTGGTAAGGAAGTTGTAAAAATGTGCATTAGTCAAAATACAAAGTAGAACGTTCTAAGAGTCATAAATAAGAAAGGTGCTGATAAAGTTTTATGACATTATAGAAGAAACATTCATTTATAACTGGTTATTAGAGAAGGCCTCGTGGAAAACAGGCGGCATTCAGTGGGGCCTTACAAAATATGGATGCGTGAAGGAGAGAGTCATGTAATGGCAGACTCAGGAATGAAGCCTGATAAACAAGTGCGAGAGATTTGAATGTGGGAGGGTCATTTCAAAGTTTTTTTTTTTTTAAAGATTTTATTTATTTATTCATGAGAGACAGAGAGAATGAGAGAGACAGACAGACAGACAGACACAGGGAGAAGCAGGCTCCAATAGGAGCCTGATGTTGGATTCGATCCCAGACTCTGGGATCACGCCCTGAACCAAAGGCAGATGCTCAACATCTGAGCCACCCAGGCGTCCCCATTTCAAAACTTATTGCAATAGTTGAGGTAGGGTAGTCTAGGTAAAGACATGGATATTTGTTGATTGACTTTAAAATTATAACTGGCCACATCTACTTTCTTGTTCCTCTATCACCTCTTATAAATTATTTTGTTATGTTGGTTGAACCACCAAACCTTAATATAACATGAAGTTTTCCTCACTAACATTTAGCATTTACATCCCATTAGTTTTCTTGCTTTAGCTTTTTTTTTTTTTTAATTTTTTATTTATTTATGATAGTCACAGAGAGAGAGAGAGAGAGGCAGAGACACAGGCAGAGGGAGAAGCAGGCTCCATGCAGGGAGCCTGACGTGGGATTCGATCCCGGGTCTCCAGGATCGCGCCCTGGGCCAAAGGCAGGCGCCAAACCGCTGCGCCACCCAGGGATCCCGTTGCTTTAGCTTTTGAATCTTCAGATATTTCCAATCCCACATTTCATCATCAGATTTGATTAGTCTTCACAATGTTTCATGTTGTTTTTATTATTACAATCTGATTTTTATATGCATTTCCTTAAATAGTGGTCAATGTTTATTTTTATCTATTTTATCTTGTTTGCTGAGTCTCTTCCTTCCTCCTCTGGCTTAGTACGTTATGTATAAATTTTTAATCATTTATTTTATAATTGTACTGTATGTGGTGAGTTATTACATTAATATTATCAGAATAGACAACACTAAAATATAAAACTTGGCTAGGATTCTATTCCAACTATCTCATGTTCTTTCTCTGACAGTGGCACTAAAGAGAATTATATGAAGTGCCTGATTTTTTCTCTGAGGTCAACTTCAGAAAGCTAAGGATGTACTTGAAATGGTATAGTTTTCTACAATATATTTTCTCTGTGAAAGGGTCTGAATATAAGCTACATGAATAGTGTTATGAGGATGGCCTTGGCCATGTGCAAAGGCAGTGATTTTTTGGCAGGGCACTGAAACTAGTACTAGTCTCAGAATAAATTATATCCCTGTTTATGTCCACAGTGGTAGGACTACTGACACCGAGAGCCAAAGGAAGAGGGATTGAGTATGGGGCTCATACAGAGGTTTGGAGCAGGAAGAGGAACTTGCTCCCTGGGTCCCCTCTGCTTCCTCAAGGGATCCCCACTATGCACAGAGCCTCAGAAAATCCAACATAGGAAAGCATAGGTTTCTCCACCCCTTCTTGTCTATCCAGTCTTTAATTTAATTTAATTTAATTTATTTATTTTTTTATTTTTTATGATAGTCACACACACAGAGAGAGAGAGAGAGAGAGAGAGGCAGAGACACAGGCAGAGGGAGAAGCAGGCTCCATGCACCAAGAGCCCGATGTGGGATTCGATCCCGGGTCTCCAGGATCGCGCCCTGGGCCAAAGGCAGGCGCCAAACTGCTGCGCCACCCAGGGATCCCCAGTCTTTAATTTAAAAAAAAAACGTATTGATTACCTATTTTGTGCTGGGGATGTAGTATCTGCCATGAGTTAAACTTCTGCCATGAACCTTGACTGCTTTCAGCTTATAGTCTTGTGGGGATGACAAATGTGAAATGAATCATTATGGGTTATCACATCATTACGATGGTGACAAATGCTTCAAGGTGAAAGTGCAGAGCACTCTGAAGTCTGGCTAGAGGGTTGCACTGTGGCAGCACCCATCCCCAGAGCAGAAGAAAAAAAGCCAATTGTGCTTGAAACATAACACTGACTATCAGAATAAATTATAAAAAATTCTCCTTTCTTGGGGCAACAGTGGTGTAGGGGATATGACAACAATGGTAAGGCATTTAGAAAACTTTGGCCACACGCTAAATTATACATAAAATTTTGTTATTGTGAAGATGACAAGTAATCTCTGGAACAGCCCTCCCATCTTTCAATAACACATATTCCTCATAAACAGAAGGAAATCTCAACTGAAATTTTATGCACCTGTGTTGCTAGTTGATTATTCACAAAGCATCATGGATCTGATTTATATTTTCTCTACCTAATTCTGTTAGCAGCAGTTAGGAATAGAAGCTCTCACAATGAAAGAGCTAAGAGTAGATCATATAAATGATCAGAGCCACACAAAGATAACCCATCAGACAAGCCATGAAAAGATAAAATAACATAAGCAGTCCTTGACAATTTCTTCATGTGCTCCATTTCTAAGGATTTTTGAACAATATACAAATATAAATACATTATTTCCAAATAATTGAGAAAAGGAGGAATTAGTAAATGTACTTCATTAGAAGTAACTTAATCCTAGAAAGCAAAACCCAGATTTTATGAACCCCTTGCTCTCACTCCTTAAAAGTGGAGGCTATTTTTGTCTACATGATATATTCGTTAAGATTCTTTAGTTGCATTTACTAAAAAGCTAAATCTGGATATATTAGTCTTACTGAGGTTCTTGAATTCCAAGCATCTCTTACTAATATTCCTCTCCTGGGTTATAGTGCACTTGTCAGAGAGGCCCTGACTTAGAAAGGAAACTCTTCTTACTTGAATGAAGTTCTCTGGGATGATGAGTGCAGAGGGAGCAGATTTTGAAAAGTTACCCATTCTTGCTAAACCTGCCATTACAATCAGAAAATGCAAAAAAGAAGCAAGAAACCCTTTCTCAAAAGCACCTGCCATCCAGGGAATCCCCAGACAGAAGTAAACATGCTTCTGGCTTTGCATTGTGGGAAAAAAATAATTAAAGGAGCAAATAATTCATCTTCCATTAAAATAAAAATATTCCTGTTTTACAACACTCTTTCTATAGTCACCAAAAATTGCAATACTATGCAACATATGTATAGTGCTTTTTAGACTGTAAAGATTTCAAATACTGTATATTATGCCAATTCTTTTCTGAGAGGACTGGAGTTGGTCATACATGTGTATCAACCTTTCAAATTCTGAGTATGAATCCCCATATACTTTGTAAGAGAAAGTCTTCTTAACTGATGAGATTGGAACTGATGAAACTAAAAAAAATTAGGTTAAATACTTATTTAATTAAAAATAGGTTAAAGCTGGGCATGATTAAAAACCATACGCATATATCTTAACATATTAGTTTCACTCAGGACATATACCCACTCATTTGCCAAAGTTCAAATGTAGGGTCAAGATTATTTCTTTGGGGGATCCCTGGGTGGTGCAGCGGTTTGGCGCCTGCCTTTGGCCCAGGGCGCGATCCTGGAGACCCGGGATCGAATCCCACGTTGGGCTCCAGGTGCATGGAGCCTGCTTCTCCCTCTGCCTGTGTCTCTGCCTCTCTCTCTCTCTCTCACTGTATGACTATCATAAATAAATAAATAAATAAAAATTAAAAAAAAAAGATTATTTCTTTGGTATGGAGCTACAGAGCTACTATCTGGAGCCCTGAGTTGGTTGTTTGCACAAACAAATCCAGAAGCACCTTCAATAAGTACTATTTTGCTTTGTTTGTTTTGCATATGTTTTGTTTTATATATAAATAATTTATTTATATTTGTGAAAATAAGAACCTAAAGACATAGATGAACAATTTAAAGCAGAATCTATCTAGGTTTCTCTGACTTTTCCCCAATTTTCTCTGTTTTCTCACCTGTACTTAATTTGATAGCAATGCTAAAAATTTTTTCAAAACTTGCCAAAGCATAAATTTAGTGTTCACATAAATAAAAACTCTTTACAATTGCACTTTTATTTAATATTAAGTTAAATGATATACTTACAAAATGAGAAACAAATGTTATAAACAAGTTCAAGAATAAACACATTCATGTTAAGAATAAAGAGGTATGTGCTTATCCTTAAAAAGAGCCTATTTTGAAGGATCATATGATCCAATAACTCCACTACTGGGTATTTTCCTAAAGAAAATGAAGACACAAATTCAAAAAGTATATATGCATCCCTATATTTATCACAGCACTATATACAGTAGCCAAGATATGGAAGCAACCTAGATGTCCATCTAGTAAATGGATAAAGAAGATGTGGTACACACACAAACACACACACACAAGAATATTATTCAGCTCTAAAAAGTGAAGTCTTGTCACTTGTAACAACATGGGTGGACCCCAAAGATATTAATTGACGTAATTCAGACAAAGACAAATACCACATGATTTCACTTATTTGTGGAATCTAAAAAACAAACCAAAATGAAACAGACTCAAAAATACAGAGAATAAACTGATGGTTGCCAGAGGGAAGGTGGATGAGGAATGGGCAATATTGGTGAAAGTGATTAAGAGGACAAACTTCTAGTTATAAAATAAGTCACAGAGATGAAAAGTACAGTGTAGGGAATATAGTCAATGATGTTATAATAAGGTTGTATGATGACAGATGGGGACCATACTTGTGGTGAGCATTGAGTAATGTATAGAATTGTTGAATTAATATATTGTACATCTGAAATTATTAGAACACCATATGTTATGTTATACTATACCTCAGTGATAAGTATTTTTTAAGAGTCTATTTCTACAAGTTTCTGGGTACCATGGGGCAGAAGAAACAGACAGCAAGTCCAGCAAGTTGGTCAAGTAGGGACTGTATAAGAGAACATCCATGGTAATCATTATATTCCATATATTACAGATGCTTCTTAAGAGTTATTATGGTATATAAATTAGAATTAAATTCATTTAAAATCATTTGAAATTTCTACGTTTAATGTAAGTTTTTAAAACAGAGAATTTCAGGACTATTACTTGGCATGGATCCATGCTCCTCCTCATATAAAGAGAATCAGCAACTCTGCTGGCACATAGTAGTAGTAGCTGGGCAAAATAGCATTACTTTGAAAGCTCCAGGGTGCAACACTCTGCATTGCACCCAAACACATTCCTTGCCTAGTATTCTTATCTGTCTATTTTCTACCTTATGAGCTAGATTCGCTTAGGCCAGTGTTCTCAAAACTTGAGGGGCATAAGAATTGTAGAATGAACCCTTAAAATGCTGATCAGAGGCTCTGATTGAAGGTTCTGACCCTGTAATAACAAGGGGGAAGCTCAGGAATCTGCTTTTCTAAGCATCTCCTATAATCCAAACACTATTTTTAGGCACTATTTTGACAAACAAAACTTTGAACACTATTCAAAATATCATCATCAAGGACCATGCTGTCTATCTTTTGACTCCATCCATTCTGGACTTCCTTCAGTTCTGGAACAAACTAAGGTTTATCTCTCCTCAAGACCCCTTATATAAATAGTTCCCTTCCCAGGGCTGATTTTTCCCATACTTTTTGGACCAAATTCAACTTCTTCAAGTGCAAATATCATTTCCCCAGGGGTTATTACCTGCCTCTGTAGATTAGGTTATCAACTCTTGCAACGCTTTCCATTGTATCCTTTATCCCTCTTTGTCAAGCATGAACTATTCCTGTTCATGTCTTTCTCTTCTACTTGCTCCTCCTCCAAATCATGAGCTCCATGAAGGAAGAAACCATGTTTGCTTTGGTCACCATTACATCTCCAACACTTCTTAGGGTGCTAGGCAGAGTACCACTCAGCATTATTACATGAGTAAAAAAAAAAAAAAGTGAATGAATATCAATATGCAAATCTCTTGATGAGAGACAATATTACCTGCCATTTAGATCCATTTTTAAGACTAGGACTTAATAGGAAAAAGAAAAAGGACATTTATTTTGGGAAAGAAAGAGGAAGAGATGAAATCTAAAATGTCTCACTTCAATTTTCTCTAGAACTGGCTTGAAATAAACTGCCCATGTTGAGCTGGAGTATAAAAAAATTTCCATTCAGGGGATCCCTGGTGGCTCAGTGGTTTAGCGCCTGTCTTCAGCCCAGAGCATGATCCTGGAGTCCCAGGATCAAGTCCCACATCAGGCTCCTTGTATGCAGCCTGCTTCTCCCTCTCCCTGTGTCTCTGCCTCTCTCTCTCTCTTTCTCTTTCTTTCTTTCTGTGCCTCTCATGAATACATAAATAAAACCTTAAATTTTTTTTCCCATTCAATGCTCATTTATGGTCTGCAAATTGTTCACTGGTGGCTGCTTATCCTTATCGGCACAAATTCTTATTGTTAAGAATTATACACTAACAATGTCAGGAGTGAGGCTCATGAAATTGCTGCTGAAGATCTTAGGAAAGAATTCTAGAGAAAAATAGAATAATTAGTTACATGTCATTCACTTAGTGGGCCTCTACTATTAGATTTTGAGGCATTCAAACATGGCTATTTAGCATGACCTCTTAATAACAATAAAAAAACTGAGTACAATTATTTCATTGATAAATTAATTTAAAAAGCCATCCATCCAATATATATTAAGTAAGCCCTGACTGAGAGTCAGACAAAATGAATAAAACACAATATGTGTCCTCAAAATGTTTTTAATCTGGTTGGTGATTCTATTAGCAACCATACTGGACAGAAAAAAAGAAAAAAAGAACAATAAAAAAATGATAATAGGAGTGCCTGGGTGGCTCAGCAGTTTAGCATCTACCTTCAGCTCAGGGCATGATCCTGGAGTCCTGGAATCGAGTCCCACATCAGGCTCCCTGCATGGAGCCTGCTTCTCCCTCTGTCTCTACCTCTGCCTCTCCCTCTCTGTCTCTCATGAATAAATAGATAAAATCTTTTTTTTAAAAAAAATGAGAATAGTTTGGGGCACCTGGGTGGCTCAGTCAGTTAAACATCCAACTCTTTATTTCTGTTCAGGTCAAGATCTCAGGGTCATGAGATAGAGCCCTGCATTGAGCTCCATGCTGGGCATGGAACCTGCTTAAGATTCTCTTTTTCCCTCTCCCTCTGCCCCTGTTCCACCAACTTGCACATGCACACATGCTCTCTCTCTCTCTCTCTCAAAAAAAGAAAAAAAAGAGAGACTAGGTTAAGGGAAGTTAAAGACATCATCATGTGTAATAACATTTGCATTATAGACATCGCAGAAAAGAGAGCAAAACAGGCAGAAAAGTTATTTGAAGAAATAATAGCTGAAAACCTACCTGAATCTGAAGAGACATACAGATCCAGGAGGTACAGAAAACCCCTAAAAAAATCAATCTGAGGAGGTCTACATCAATACACATAATAATTAAAATGACAAAGAGCAATGATAAGAGAGAATTTTAAAAGTAACAGGAGAAAAGAATATAATTACATACAAAGGAAACCCCATAAGGCTTTCAGCTGGTTTTTCAGCAGAAATTTTGTGGGCCCAAAGAGAGTAGCAAGATATATTCAAAATATTAAAAGGAAAAAATCTGCAGCTAAGGATACTCTACTGAGCAAGGCTATCATTCAGAATAGAAGGAGTGATAAAGAGTTTCCTAGACAAACAAAAGTTAAAGGAGTTCATCCCCACCAAACCAGCCTTACAAGAAATGTTAAAGGGAATTCTTTGAGTGGAAAAAAAAGGCCATAATCAGGAGTAAGACAATTAGGAAAGGAAAAAAATTCCACAGGCAAATACAAACAAAATAAAAGTAGCAGATTAAACACTTAAAACACCAGTGCAGAGGTTAAAGCAAAAAGCAGTAAAATCAATTATATCTATAAAAATTAGTTGAGGGATTCATAAAATAAAAGGATATAAGTATAATATTATAGACATACAATGTATGTGGGTGAGAGTAAAAATTTAGTGCTTTTAAAATGGGTTCTAAGAGTGTATTTAACTTGATGAGCAATGTATAGAATTACTGAATCATTATATTATACACCTGAAACTAACATAATACTGTATGTTAATTATACTTAAATAAAAAGTTAGTTTAAAATTTTAAAAAATACTTTTAAAAAATTCATTCTTTTACCAAAACAAGCAAAACCCCTCAAAAACAAAAATACATAACACACACACAAAACACCCACATACCTATGAAACAACAATGAGATACTATGATTATACAACAATAAATATCTGTTATGTGTCTTTAAAGTTCAATTTATCTATACTGGATTCACTCCTGTCTTTGGTTGTAATCTGGGGGCAGTCTAATCTAGGCTGGTATTGGCTACGTAAACTTGGCCCTGCTTCCTATGTCACTTGCCCTTATTGTGGGACCAACAAGCTAGTCTAGACCTGCTATTTTGTCAGTGACTGAAAAACAAGAGAATAAATCCAATCTTTAAAGTGCTTCTTCAAGTCTCTGTTTGCATCTTATTTACTGAGATCCCATGTGGCCAAAGCTCATCATTAGCCTGAACTCAGAATGGAGAGGCAAGGAAAATACTTCACCTCTTGTTAGGAAAACTGGATATGCACATAGAAAAGGGTGTGGACACAAGGAAGGGAAGAAGAATTAGAGCAATTAAATCAATCTATTATAGTAATATAAACAGGGAAGCAAAAGATTAGGAAGAAACTTCAAGGAGTGTCAGGATCAAGAAAATGAAGTTTATTACTTTATTTTTATATCCTATTTTTAGCACAATTCCAGTGACTTATTATTAAATTTTAGCAGCAAGTCAGTGTGCTTGCTTAAGCCTTACTAATTGGACAAATTTAAGAACTATTTGAAGGATCAAGAATTTTCCATTAAACCCCTGAATCTAAGTTTGCTCAACATTAGAAAAACATCAAGTAGCAAGAGTTTTAATAGCATGGGATAAGAGCTATGAGAAAGTGGTATTTTAAAGCTACTAGGTATCAGAATACCACAAGGAGGATGCTCTGAATTGTGTTTCCACTCTTTATTAAGAAGCTTTGTGTAATTAGTAGTGTTTCTATCAGAATAAATGGTAATTTGGAATTCATCCAAATTAAAAGCCCAGATGAAACAGGAACATTAGTGATGAGTAGAATGTTAAAAGAGTCAAACTTCTCTAGGGTAGATATGTCTGTGCTAGTCAGAGCAATTTAAATCAAATCTGTAGAATCCATGTGGAGTAAAGCAAAATAAATAGAGAGAAAGTTTGTGGGAGGAGGAACCAGGAACTCACACAGACTTCTAGCCAAAAGGGAAATTCACTTCCAATTTAGAGTTCAGAAAACTCGAAAAATCAGACTAAATTCTATATATGCCTTGTGAAATCCGCATTGGCATCTTAAAGAATTAAACAGTAAATATAGTAAAATAAGTCATTATTCATCTCTTGTTACTTAGCATCTTATGGTTCCAATAAAGGCGGATCCTACAAAATAGAATAATTTCTTCATGTAATATTGTAATGCTAGGACTACAAATACAATCTTCTTTAGGAACATTGACAAAGTATTCCCAATATCATTTACCATGAGTCTTCAAGAAAAATGATTAGGCTACATCATCTGGATCTGTGTTACTATGTTACCAGGACCATCTTGCTTCAGTGTCTGTTGGTCATATAACCATGATTTGGCAGGCCTATACACAGCCACACTGCACCTAGGTAATGATGACCAGTCTGTGATATTAAAAATTATTTGCTTATCATGCCTAGGAGAGAGTTAACATGGCAGTCCCTGGCCTGTGCCTACCATAGAAGCAAATAATCATGAGTTTGAGATAATATAGGTAAGTGTCAATATTAAGACCTTCTAATCTCCTACAAAACTATGTTCTGATATAGTGGGAAGAGCTATGGCCTAGAAAATAACAACAACAACAACAACGACAAGAACCTCTTATGGAAAAAAAATTAAGCTCTAGGATTACCTCATACCATGTGTAAAACAGCTAAAATTATAAAACTTCAGGGAGAAAACACAAATACACTCTTTGTGACCTTTGGTTAATCAAAATATTCTTAGATAATACAACAAATTAGACTTCATGAAGATTTAAAACTACTCTTCAAAAGACACTGTCCAGAAAAGAGACAAGCCAAATGCTTTTAGCAAACCATCTACCTCTTGAAGGAAATTAATCAGAATATATAAAGAATTCCTACAACTCAATAAACAGAAATGTCACAATTTTTAAAAAAAATTGACAGATTTTAACAGACACTTCACAAAAGAAAAAATAGAGGTGACAAGATAACCATATGTAAGATTTCTCAACATCATTAAGTTGCTAGCTAAAAGCACAATGAGAAACCACCTTATAGGTACTATATTATCTAAAATAAGCTGAAAGCATGAGAAACTATCTCAAAGTATCTCAAAACTATCTCAAACTATCTCAAATCTCAAATCTATTATATTAGCTAAAATTAATAAACTGGAAATACCAAATGTTGGGAAGGATGCAGATTAGCCAAACACTTATGAGGTGGGAATGCAAAATGACATGGCAACTTTAGAAAATAATTTAGCAATTTCTTGTAGAGTTCAACATATACCTACCACATAATCAAGCAATTCTATTTCTACATGTTTACTAAAAATAAAATGTCCATACAAAGACCTATGAATGTTCATAACATTACTTTTTTTCATAATAGCCCCAAATAACCCAGATGCATATTAATTGGTAAAGAGATAAATTGTGGTAAATTCATAAAATGTAATAATGCTCAGCACTAGGAAAACAACTACCTATACAGGAACCAGTACAGATGAATCTCACAATCATTATGTTCAGTGACAAGCTAGTCACAAAAGGCTACATTCTTTAAGATTTCACCTGTAGGATAATCTTTGGATTATCCTATTCACTTGTAGGATAATCTTGGGATAGAGAAGAGGTCAGATATTACTACTGATGGGAAGGCTGAGGGGGCTGACTACAAAGGACCATGAGAAAACTTTATGGGATGATAGAAATGTTATATATTTCAATTGGCATGGTAGTCATATAACTGCTTACATTTGCCAAAACTTATCAAATTGTAAAACTGATCATGAGAATTTTATTGTATATAAATCAATCTCAATAAATCTGACCTTAAAAAATAAAAGAAAGAAACGATGGCAGCTTCCACCAGGACGAGAGAGGAAATGGGAAGAAGCGAAGGAGTGGATGGACAATTGCTGAAGATGGTGCCATGAGAGGCTCCTGAACTTCCCTCTTCCCCATAGACATACCAAATGTAGAGCTGCACACAGAGCAGTTACCTATGAGAGAAATTCAGAAACTAACTGAGCAGCTCTCATTCACATCAGGTGAATGGGAAAGTACCCACCCTAAAATGGGGAGGAAAGACTGACACACTCTTGCCATAAACCCCAACCCTGATACAGTACCATACAATTGGGAAAGAACTCCCAATGCCCTGCTTCTTCTGGAGGAGAAAAGGGTTTGGACCTTACACTTAGTGCCCCTAAATTTTAAGACTTGCATCAGAGGGATGGGTTCCCAAAACCCTAGCTCTGAAAACCAACAAGGTTTTCATCCACAAGACCCACAAATCTATAGCAAACAAAGGAGCAGTTGTTCCTAGGCATGTAAGCCCTCACTATGGCTATTCTCCCAGGACCCAGCACAGACGGAACAGCACAGTCCCCTCATCTTCAAGATTTCGCTGAAAGGGACCCATCTGCATAACTTGAAAGCTGCTCCCCACTTCTAATTTAGAACACATCTAGGAACTGGCCGTGATCCTCCCATGAAAATGGAAGCTAGTGGACACCTCCCCGTCTACCTACTTCTTGCCTGCTCCAAGTCATCACTATCTACCTAAAAAAAAATAAATAAATAAAATAAAAACTTGTATATACCAGTTTCACTGCAGATTTTACAGCGACTGTCCAAGAGACAGGTCCTCAGATCACCTGGTCTGATAGCCAATGAGGCTTCCATATACCTATTCTACATATAAGGTAAGCTCATCAACTTTGGTCTTGGCATTTATTTTTTGGATATAACAGCAAAAGCAAAGGCAACAAAAGCAACAACAAACAAGTGGGACTACATCAAACTAAAAAGCTTCTGCTCATGAAAGGAAACCACCAACAAAATAAGGCAATTTATGGAGTGAAAGAAAATATTTGGAAACCACATATCCAATAAGGGGTCAATATCCAGAGTGTACTATAAACTTATACAACTCAATAGAAAAAGAAAGACCCACAAATAACGCAATTAAAAATGGTCAAAGGACCTGAAGAGACATTTTTCCACAGAAGACATAGATATAACCAACAGGTACGTGGAAAGGTATCCAACATTACAAACCACGAGGGAAACGCAAATCAAAACCACAATGGGATATCACCTCATACCTATTAGGATGGCCATTATAAAAATGGTAAGAAATAACAAATGCTCTCAAGGATGTGGATAAAAAGAAACCCCCTGTACATGGTGGGAATGTAAATTACTACAACCACAATGGAAAGCAGTATGGAGGTTCCTCAAAAAATTAAAATTAGCACTAATATAGGATCCATAATCCTAATCCCACTTCTGGCTATATATATCCAAAGGAAAGCATTATCTCAAAGAGGTATGAACTCCATGTTCAATGCAGCATTATATACAATAGTCAAGGTATGGACACAACTCCAGTGTTGATCAAGAAATAAGTAGATTAAGCAAATATGGTACACGTATAAAGTGGAGAATAAATCAGCCTGGAAAAAAAAAAATCCACCATTTGTGATAACATGGATGGACATGGAGGGCATTATGCTAAGTGAAATAAGCCAGAAAGAGAAAATAAATACTGCATGGTTTCACTTACATGTGGAAACTTAAAAACAAACAAACAAAGCACACACAACATCAAAAAGTGAAAAAAAGAACCCATAAAACCAGAGAGTAGAAAAATGGTTGCCAGGGTGTCGGGGCCTGAGGAGGTGGGGAAATAGGGAGAGGTTGGTAAAAGGCAAGAGACTTCAGCATAGGAGTCAAGAAAGTTTTTTAATGCAAATTCCAAAGAAACTGAGGACTAGTGGGTAAGAATGAGTACTTTGGAAGGGGCAGGCAATAGTGGGTTGTGGGACTATAGGAGAGGGATACATTCTGTGCAGAAGGCAATTTGTTTGAAAATCCAGGCACAAATGACACCACAGAGCATGCCCAGCATCACTAATGTTGAAGATGGCTTGAGCACATAAAATTGCAAAGGGTGAAGCTGGAGAGGCAAATAGGGTCCAGGTTAAGTTGGGCTTTGTAAAGCATCCTAGGGATTTAAAGTTTTTATCCTTAGAATGATGGGAAGCCATTGAAGGATTTTAAGCTGGGAATGATCCATTCAAATTTGTTCCTCAGGAAAATTTCATTGGCTTCAGTATGGAGGACTACAGAAAGTAGCAGTGAAATTAATGGAAGGGACCAATAGTCATGGTGCAGTGGAATGGAGAAAAGTGAAGGATTCCGCAAACTCTTGTAAACATATAAAATCCAAGGACTGATTGGACACGAAGCTTAAAAGAGTGGCAATAGTCAGGAGTTATACCCATACTTCTGACTTAGGCAACTTGGTAGATGATAATTCCAATTATTAAAGCTAAGAAATTTTGGAGAGGGAGGATGTTGGAAGGGAAGATGATGGATACATTTTATTATTACTGTTATTATTTGGTCATGTTATAAAAATGCTAGTCATATGATATATCTGGCCCCTTTATTTAAAGATCAATGTTTCTGATCTTCAGAACTATAATTCTTATAATGTTGAAAACCTTTAAGTTTTTTACTTTAAAAATTACTTTTGTCCTAAGTCTATGGGCACATTTTTACTATTAGAACATTGGAAACAATATACAAATATACAAAGAATATTGGAAGCAAAAGCTGCTTATTGCAAAAATGGTGGTTAAAGACTCATTTCCTTCCTCCTCCTTTTTGTCCTCATGAAAGAAATCAGCCACATATCTGAGATCTGGTGGAATCAAGTTTTGTCTTCTTGTAAAGTTGCCCTCTTTTTTCTTTATCCAACTTAAATGACTTTATTTCCTTTCTCTGTATCTTTGTGATTATAATTATGTTTATATTCACATTGTTTTCTGTTATCTAGTACCATCCCCTTCTGTCTTGAAGACAGAAGTTCTGCTTAGTTATTGGAAGTACTCAAGTACCTTGGAAAATCCTATGAATTAGGTGAGTACTTCATCAATAATTGCTAAATGCCTAGAGAGTCTGCATCCTGAACTTGCTCATCTAAAAATTTAGTTTCAAAAGTCATTCTGTTTTTTAATACTTTCTGTCAAATCCTTTAGCACCATCTATATTATTAGAACGGATGATAAAGTCTTTTTCTAAATAATGTGGAGGTGGGTGGTAGGGAGGTGTGAAATGGGTGAAGGAGGTCAAAAGGTGCAAACTTTAAGTTATAAAATAAATATGGGAATGTAATATACAGCACGTTAAAAAATAATAAAAAAGAGTTACATAAAGAAAATTCATTTAAAAATAAAAATTAATCTTTAATGTTTGACATTATTCCCTTTATTTCTAAAATATGTATTAAACTTAGTCCTTATAAAAATTTATGAGAAAAGGTAATTTATCCTTCAAAATGTTTAGTTACCCAGATGTTAGAACACTTAAGCTACAAGTTGTCTAGGGGGTGAATGAATGAGTGCCTTTTCTGAGTGGTGAGGCCACAATAGTTGCAAAAGTACCACAAAAACATAAACCATGAAAACCAGAATGTGTGGCTTTCCTCAACTGTCACGGGTTGGTTGTAAACGTTAATGTGCTCAGGTGAAGCCACAAATGATGTTACCAGAACTATACAAGAGTGTTGTAATCAGAACTTGAATTGTATTTTGGAATTGGCTATAAACATGACTTGTGGTATAGTTCAAACTGATTCATTTTAGGTTTACTGCACTTGCATACTTTCCTGGTAACTGAAAGATTCTTAGTGTTTTTCTTTTTCTTTTTTTTTTTAATTTATGCTATCCAGTTAAGAAAACAGTGCTTTGTGTTCCAGTAAAAGATTTACTCTATTAATATATATGTTATCTGAAAAAAAAATCCATATCCTCTGTACCAAATGAAAGATATAAAAAGCAAAAAGAAGGAAACTGAAAATATGTGTTTACTTTGAGTCAGTAATGACTCTGATATAGCACAGGGAATGGTTATAGTACGAGCAAAAACATCAGTGTTATCTGATCAAGGCTCACCTGGCAGCAAGGCAAAGTTCTTTACTCATGGAGGAATTCATCATGGTATCTGGGGGGGGGGGGGGTGTGTGGAATAACACACATTCTAGAACTACTGTCTATCAGTATTTGTTTTAGAAAAGTAAGGTAATCTAGGAATTAGGCAAAATTTGTTATAAAATGTCAAATAAATACCCTGCTTGTTTGGAAGCATCTTTTTTTCAATATCGTATAATTTTATCTGTAGCTTGTATGCTTTGGAGTAGAAAAATAATAAGTATCGCTTGACCATATTATAGCAATTATGAACATGGTCACTTGGTATATGTACTTCTCCCCTAGAGTACATACATACATACATGAAGAGAATACCAGAGCAAAACTTAATTCATGTCTTGAGTCTCTAATAATTCAAAATGTGGTCATATTCCAAAGCCTATAGGTCTTCTTTTATAAAAGCTGAGTGGCTTGCAACCATTTCATATACTGGGCTTTTCAAAAAATGGGATGTATCCACTAATAGGTTTTCTGTATTTGAGAAATTATGTATTATAAACATGTGATTCAAGAGAGCTAGCAAACAATTAAGTCAGAAATGAATTCCTTCCCTTTCAAATTTCACAGATGCAGGTGGGCTCTGAAGTCAACCAGAGAGGGACAAAGAACTTGCTTATAAGCAGCAACTGTTTATTTTCTCCTCAATGGCAACACTCAACATACGTAAGAAGGGCATGGGAGATTTACTGCTTTATGAAATAAATTAGGCATTTATCTACATCTGGATTCGTTCTTTATGAAATAGAGAACCTATATCAATTATTTTCCCATATCATCAATTATTGTTTGTAAGAAAAAAAATCCAGATTTCTGAAAATACCAAGTTTTAAAACCACTCTGTACCAAGAAAAATTTTTTTAAAATTAAATCCCAAAAATTCTTTGGTATTTAAATGAGCACTGAAAAAATATATATATTAAAAAGCTACCTGATGATTATAGGGAATAAGAGCTAATTCATAGTTTACCATATGGGATAAAAGAATTATTTGATCGGGGATCCCTGGGTGGCGCAGCGGTTTGGCGCCTGCCTTTGGCCCAGGGCGCGATCCTGGAGACCCGGGATCGACTCCCACGTCGGGCTCCCGGTGCATGGAGCCTGCTTCTCCCTCTGCCTGTGTCTCTGCCTCTCTCTCTCTCTCTCTGTGACTATCATAAATAAATAAATAAATAAATTAAAAAAAAAAGAATTATTTGATAGTCATATTTGAAGATGCCAGACAGTTAATGCAAAAAGAATGAATTTCTTAATAAGTTTACCAGTGAAGAAGACAAGAGAAAGAACCAAAAGAAGGAAACAATGAAAGCCACACATTAGGGCAGCTGTGTGATCTGAAAAACTCTGCCTCTACTTTGTGTCCAAATTTGAAATCTCCTTAAGATACAAAGAAGAGCCTTTACCAGGAATGGGATTATGCACTGATGAAAAAAGCCCACTCTAGAACCCATACATATGTGATAGCAAAGAAAAAACAAATATATCGGCATATAAATGGTGATACATCAGTTCTCAAAACTCAGCCACTCATTCTCAAGAGATCTGGAGAGTCTACATTTAACTGTAACTTGACTTTAACTGGGCTCAAGCGTTTTGTACCTTTGAAACTCTTTAATTCAAATCCTTTGCAAAATATAATATCTGAAGCAAGTAAAAATGGAACTCGTTTGATTTTGGGTGAGGAGGTGGTTTTAATCCTATCCATTAGCAGCTTCTTTCCTTTCTTTTCCTATGTGATAGCTTTCCAAGGTAATTCTTTTTTTTTTTTTTAAGATTTTATTATTTGTTTGTTTGCTTGTTTATTTATTTATGAGAGAGAGAAAGAGAGAGAGAGAAAAGCAGGAAGAGGAGTGGGGGGTGGACAGAGAAAGGGACAAGCAGACTCCCTACTGAACAGGGAGCCAGGATCTCAGGACTGGATCCCAGGACCCTGAGATCATGACTTAAGCTGAGGTCAAACACTTGCCCTACTGAGCCATGCAGATGCCGGTCTCTGGGGTAATTCTGTGGTATCCCTGTGGCTGAAATATAGAAAAAGCAATTTAGTTGTTTCAGTCATATAGATGGGAAATACTTCCTGCTTAAATTAGTCCTACTGTTTGTTGATTCCCCAGATCCCTGGTGAAAAGAGGAGACTTGACAACTGTCAATATTCAGTTAACACGGGAGACCGAACAAACAGCTACCACTGCTCTATCTTAACATTCCTCAAGTTATAGTAAAGCAACATCATTATTCACAAAGACAAGAGGAAGAAAAAGAGAAGCCAATGTGAACAAATGTTGGGCACATGGAAAATTGAAACCTCTAGGTCCCAGGAAAGTGAATTGATTCATGCCACAGAACCCCAGAAAGGCTTGAGAACCGAAGGCACCAGCTACTGAAGCTGAAAGTACTGAGAGAGGGTCGTTTGAGCTAAGCAACCACCCCTCGATGATCTTTCCAGGAAAGAGAAATTTTGATTTCTAGTAAAGCCTCAGACTCTCAGGTATCTTCCTATAAAAGACGGTTAAAAGGAAGATATACTTTCTTTTAGCCCATCCTCCCTATGTAGGCTTTTAGAACACCGGAAATGGATAATTGGACACAGGCAGACTCAAAAGGAAATCTTTGAGTGGTGACTCTGTACCCTGCTAGGGGAGCTGGTCTAGAATGCAGCGGAGAATGGAAGGCTGCCAAAAAGGCCTCTCCTGGAATGGTTCTCCTTATTAGCTCTACAGTACTTTAAGCAATTACGTCCGTGTATACATGATAAATAATACATTTCATTGCAAAAAGAGAATACTCAGTCCTTGATTATCATTCAAATGGATGAGGACAGAAACACAGGTTTTGAAAAATAGATTTCTAAAAATCATTTCCTCTTGTCCTTTGGAAAATAGTTACCTTCTCAAATGTATTTTATCTAGGTTCGTGGAAAACATTCTGCGTGTGATGCTTTAGGAGGAGAGAAGTGATGGGAAAGCTTACAGGAAAGTAAGTACTAGCAATACCTACTGTTAGGGTCATGGGTAATTCATCTACAAATAATCCCATTCGGTCTTTGTCATTTAAATAGAACTCCTCATTTGATCATGTATTGCTCAAATTGAACTTTTGGACACATTAAACCTTTGTAGAGTATTAATGTAAAAAAAAAAAAAGCCAGATCATGTTTTTTCATATACTGCATAAATGGAATTTGCCCTCTTTAAAGTCTGGAGTGGTTACTTACTTTCTGGCAAATTCATCTGTAAAGATTTCCAACTGGAAATGTATTTTGCATGATAACAGGTTGAAGTCATGAATCACTTGGTAATTCATTAGAGTGACTAGCATCAAAGGATCCCTTAGGAATTTAGGGGAAAGGTAGTTAAGCAATTAATGAAGTTATTTAAAATCCTGATATGGTTGAGCCTGCTTTGAAGACTGCTAGGGATTAATATTTATTTAATAGATTGTCAGTTTCCATGCCAAAAAAAGAAATGTGACAGAAGTCACCCTAGTCTAAATGTAAAAAAGGTAGCCCATTTGAAGCATATTTTATTGCGGTAGTTGACACCATTATAGTCTGTACCATTATATCACCATACAAAAGCCATCATTCTCAAGCCGAAATTAACATTGCTGTTGTTTTCGATTAGAAGAATTGGCTCTAAATCCAGCAATTCTCTGCAGTGATTTATATTTTAGTAGCTGCCATCTTGCACCAGGAGAGAACATGTCAGAGTATAACTGCTCTCTGATGAGACATAAGGTATTAAAATTGATATGAGATGACAAAATGGGAGAATAGCATTGTTAGGGGTAAAGTTTTCACTTGAGGACCGTCTCTGTTACGGCTTCATTCCTGAGACTCTCTGCTAATCTTTATGTTTGATTCAGAACCTAGTTCTTCCCATGGCAGTGTAGAGGATGTGAGCCTGGTGTTATATAATTAGCTCTCATCTCTTGCATAAAATACCGCGAATGTATCAAGTTGCCAGAAAGATCTCATTCGTAAGAATAAATAATAGCTGAGTTGATTGACAGACTGAACACTCCTAAGGACATTTGGGTAGTTTCCTTCATTGTATCAAGATTTATTTTTAGATGTTGTAGCTAGTCCCACCTAGTTTTACCCCTAATGTCTTTTTAAAAAGCAGTGTAATTAGTGATTTTTTACCCTGAAGTTCAGTACTAAAATCTCAGCATATTTCATAGTATTTTATCATACCATTTAGTTTTTAAACAACCTTTATCCCTAAAAATAGTCAGAGCACTCTACAATCTCTGTTTTAGATTTCTCTTGCTCATCCTTGTAGCACTCTGAAATAGGGTTGCCATTAAGAAATAATAGGCATGAGTTGAAACTTTTTTTCATATCCTTAGCACAATACCAGACACCTAAATTAATGACCAAAATGCCACAGTGTTCAAATTTATAGTAATATTATCATCATAAAAATATTAAATACCAATAAAGCATATTAGATTTGATTTCTACTCTGTCTTGAAGAGAATATCTTTTAGGGGTGGTGCATTCCTTACATCCTACGTACAGGATACCTTTTTACTCAAAGTGCTCATGTTTGCTTTTAAGGAATGCATATTCTCTTGTGTAGCTTCTCATGCAATCGGTTGCTACTAAAGTTTGGTAACTGCCTCTGTTGTCCTACCTCCATCTTGTCCCATGCAAGAGAAATAAAAAAAAATATAAAATCTTTGGCTTCTAACTTTGCAACAATGGCACTTTGGTGGTCATGGTTGAGTGGAATAGTAAGGTTGGAGATAGGAAAGTAGAATGGATTGCTCATCAAAGGCATTTGTCATGTGGCTGAGAGTGGCCAAGTATCAGCAATCCAATTCTAATGCCTATGTTATAATAAGACCAGGATCTTGAAATGCACGGTCAATGGCCTATGAAATACCTGGTGTAAGTAAAATAAGCCAGACAAGCGGCAAGTCAGGCAAATAAGGTATATGAACAAAGGGTCTTAGTTATGACTTATTCAAAAGCAAGCATTTCATGCCATAGCATCAGTTTACTATTTGCCACCTAGGAATGGGTCAATGTCCAAGGGCCAAAATAATGCCACCTATTAATAAGTTAGAAAAACCTGTTAAGTTCATCCTGTGGTAATCTGTTTTGCATTTAATATTACAAATACTGTGAAAATGTGGGTATATCTGTGTGCATTCTATCCCCTTTGTACCACTTCTCACCTGTCTTTTCCAACTTGTTTATTAATAGAAAAAACAAGAACCTAGTATTGTTATCCTTGGAAGGTAAGTTATTTTGTGCCTGAGTAAAGGTCATTGTGTAAAAGAATAATTGTGTTTACTTTATTAAAAAGAAAAGTTCTGAGTAGGATTTTCACCGAGCCATTCAGAGACACTTTTTACCTGCCTGAAGGTCCGTTACCTCTTCACCAGTGACTCTACCGATGAATATTAAAACATATTTGAATTCTTTTCCCAAATGTTGGAGTGTCCAGATCGCTCAAAGATGTATTTTCCTCTTCACTATGGTCTTTGTTCCCTGGTTATAACAGTGGCATCCAGCTACATAATCTAGTCTGTTTTGAAAACCACCTGCTATGCTTTCCTTTCTCATTCTCTACATCTCAGTCTCTTCATTCATTGCTAATATGTCTTCAGAGAACCACTGTTTAAGCTTGAAATTTTATCTTTTTTGACTCCTTTCTCTTCTCTGACATTTCTAAACAGTTTCAAACTATTCTCAAGCTCCCATCATCTCTTCCCTTCTGTAATTATAATTCTCTCCTAGAGTGCAGCCTGAATTCTAGTCTTTTCCCTGCTCCCCACCATCTCCACATACTCTCATCATAGTCTTTCTAAAACCAATTTCCTGATTATTTCACTCTTTGAAAACCATAGTAGACACAATGCGGATTGCTGTGTTTACCACACCCAGGCACACAGAAGGACCACATTTCCCAGACACTAGATTGGAACCTTGTGACTGTATTCTGACGTATGGGAATATGAGTTGACACAACATGTCGCTTCTGCTGATGACTCATGAGAGCCAATAGGCCTCTGGCTGTTTCTCTTTCTCTTCCTTGGTTATCTGGGATGCCGTGTCTTCAGATGACAGTATCATCAGATGGAGGACACCTGAATCCTCAACTAGAGGAAGGACGTGACCACCTCCCAGCAGACTTTTCATGAGCAAGAAATAAGCCTTGTTGTGCTAAGTCAGTGACTTTCTGGGATTTGCCTGTTGGAGAACTTGGGGTTATTTGCCTAACATTCTCAGAAACTTTCATCTCCAGAAAACAACCTGTTACTGAGACATTTAAAGTTCTTCATGATCTGCTCCTAAGATGAGCACTGATTAGAGGCCAGGCCCCAAGTTTAACACGACGTATAACATAACATATATTATATGTTATACGTATACATATAACATAACTGGTTCAACTTCATAACAACCTAATGAGAGAAACTGAAGTCCCCAGAGATAAAACAATGTACATTAGTTCACATGGCTAACAAAATGAGTAAGATCAATACCAAAACCCATACCCAGTTTTTCTATCTCTTTGGCAAGGTCTTTCCTAGAGATGTGTCCTATAGATGCTCTATAGTCCAACGTGCCTGAGCTTGCTGTATGCTATACCTTTCTTTTGCTGTGCATCTACTTACAAACAGGGCCTCAGTTGCCTTCGAATAATTTACCAAGGGAGGTCTTTCTGATTACTGCGCAGCCTCTTTAGACACTCATTAAAAACTGCAGAGCATTATGGGAAGGGAGACAGGTAAGTGTACCTGCTCCAAGCTGAACGTGGCATTTTGTGCCATAGGAGTTTCTGGGGCCATAGCAAGTCCACCAGCAACAGATCTTACTGCTCAGTTAGAGGACACTGTGAGCCAGTGCATGTGAAAGAGCTTCGAGAAGACATGCAGCCCTCTGCAAATGTGAAGTAGGCCTATCTATTTACTTTCTCCCTAAGTCTATATGGAGAGACATCACCTGACCACCAAGGCAGCAAACAGTAGAGCCCTTCCATCCTGACTTTCAAACTCATCTCATAATGTTTCTATTAATATCTGGCAAAAATCCACCGAGAGCTGCAAAAGTCCCAGGGAGCTGTGTGAGCCCTTCTGAAGAATGAGTGTTGGCAAACGTCAGAAACAAAGCAGAAGCCAAAGCTTATTTATAGTCCTGGGCAGACCTAGCTCCTAGGGCAGAGCAGGCTTTGTGTTCAAAGACTCATCTCAGGTTAAAACATCCTGTTTTATTTAAACAGAAAGTCCTTGCTGGCAGCTACACAACTTTGACCAGATATAGGATTTTCTCTGTGTCACTTGGCATAAAGACATGCAAAAGTTTCCTAATATGATATTCTTGTAACTTGGAAAAATTAGTAACTCCCACCATGCAACCCTTGTAGGATCATGTGCTAATGAAGAAGATGCTCTAATAATTAGGCCTAGAGCCCACTGAATGTAACACCTTCCAATTAGCACTCCCCAGCATGAATACTGCCATTATCATTAAACAACAAAGACAAAAATGGGTATCAATCCACATAATAGAAAATAATTGATGAAGTTGGAGGGCGTGATTATTTGTGATTACTTTACAGTCATGCACAGAAAGTAGGAGAACCACAGCTAGTGGTTAATCTCTGGCTACCTCTTTGAAGATAATGAAATTGGCTTCCTACTGATGATTATTCATTAACAATTAATTCTTTCTCAGTGATCTGCCTCATTTTCAGCTTCTCACTACAAACATGCAATGGAATAATTACAAGTGGAAATGAAAAAGCAATTAGTGGCAGATAATGCCAACATCTGATTAAAAAACAGTAGAACAGATTAGCAGTTTCGTAACTGCAAGTCTGCTGCCTTCAGCAGGGAGGTGTAAGTCACCCAGTTATACTGCAGTTCAAGCTGTGCTTTCTCTTTTATTGCCTCCCTTCCATCATGGTCTGCCACATTAAATGCTCTCTTTTATTCTAGGGGGCATTGGCTGTTGTAAATACTTTCCACAGATTAAGTAGCGTTTGAGATGATTTGTGGTCCTAGATGCTGAAATTCGAAAAGGCACGGTCTCATCATATGATGGCTAAACCCCGTATCTATATACGCCTTTCTTTGGGGACCACAGAAAATATCACCATACATTGCTTTGCTTTTGTTTCAACTCAACCTTTGTTAAGTATCCGCAGAACAAGTCTCACTAAATCAAAAACAAACATCTTCTTTAAGAAGGTTGGCTCTTTTGTTACCTGCATCCATGGCTGCTTGGGTCTTGTAGGTTGGATTCTTGCCTTGCATAATGGGAGACATAAATTGGCGGTTAGTAGAGTTTTACTTAATGTTTAATAAGGGTTGACGTAGTGCTGGCTGCCATATAAATAATCCTTCAATAAAAGGCTTATAATTTCACTCTTCTCAGCTATCCAGCTGGTGTGTCAGTACTTCATATAATGCAGAACTACGTGGGGGAGTGTCAAAACCATCACTTCAGAAGGTAAGAAAGGTAATTCTCTTTTAAGTAATTTGGAAGATATGTTCATCCGAAGCTCTTATAAGATCTCGCTGTAGAACTTAACATGGTAGAAGCATAGCCAAGAGCTATTTCAGAAAATGGAGTTTTGAAAAGAACTATGTATTTAACTATAATATCATTTGGTCATATGCTATTTTATCAGGTCCGCAAAGATCAACATAATGAAGGAGGGAGTTATGCAATGGAAATAAAGCAAACTTTGATGAATTGATATTCATTTAATATGCAGTAGTATGGTGCTTTTATGATCAATGGAACATCTGTTCAGATTGGTCATTTCTTGTTCACTATGCCTGCTGGAGATTTTAAATATCACCCCGAATATTATTAATTTTATGATTGAAATTTTATTAAGTATCTTTTATGTACCTGGAACTGTGGAGGGGCATTGCTATTAATTAGACATAGTATCCTAGCCCTCCATCAGCTCAAAATCTCATGGAAAAGAAAGGCATATAAAAAATGAACGGGATAAAAATGGAATAATTGATACATTGGGGCATTTATAGGGCACAAGAGGGAGTTCTGCAGGGTTTAAGTAGGACCGGTAGTGACCGAAATGACTTCATAAGCAGAGGATGCCTGAAGTAAGCCTTGGAAAATGTCCTTTAAGAGAGCAGCAAGGTCTGTTGCTGACAGAAATTCCTATGGCACAAAAGCCCATGTCCAGTTTAGCACAGGTACATTCACCTGCCTCTGTGCTCTATAGTTCTTTAATGAGAGGCACTAAATAAGGTCCCTAGTGAATCTGAAAAAACTTCCTCAGTGCTTGTAGTCAATCCCAGGCAACCAAGGCCCTATTCCTAACACCCAGGACAGTTTTCAAGATCATCTATACACTGATGACTTCCAAATTTGTATCTGCAACTCTGACCTCTACTCTGAACTCAATTTGTTTTTGTTTGTTTTTTTAAGATTTTGTTTATTTATTCATGAGAGACACACGGAGAGAGGCAGAGACAAAGGCAGAGGGAGAAGCAGGCTCCCTGCGGGGAGCTGGATGTGGGACTCAAACCCAGGACCCCAGGATCACAACCTGAGCCAGAGGCAGACGCTCAACCATGGAGCTACCCAGGCATCCCTCTGAACTCAACTGGCAAAATCCCATTGTCTAGTCAGCATCTTCTCCTGATGCCTAATGAGCATCTCATACCATCAGGCTGTACACCCAATTCTTGATTCCAGTTCCTTCCCACATCTGCCCTTGTCCCAAAGTTCCCTTCATCAGAAAGTGACACCAAAAACCCAGGAGATGTCCTGGACTCATCTCTTTATCTTATATTCTACATCGAACCAATCTACAAATATTATTTACTTTACCTTGAAAAAATATTAGAATCTCCCCCTCCCCCTCGTGTTTATTATCTCCGTTAATGAGGATTTCATTAAATAAAAATCTTATTACTTCCCTGTTCAAAAGTCTAATGGTTTTGCTTTTCAAAGTAAAATCTAAAGTCTTTGCCATGATCTCCATGCCAAGTCATGATCAGGTCCCAGGTCAACCACTCCAGTCTTGCTTCTTGCCACTTTTCCCATCACTCACTTGGCTTTATCACACTTCTCAGTGTCCAGGAGATGAGAGTGGAAGTTGATTCAGGGAGAAAAATCAGGAATTCAGTTATAAACACATTGATTTTAATATCCTTTGACATACCTAGAGATGTCAAGAGGGCAGTTGCAATACAGATCTTAAGTCTCAGAGGGGAGACCTGGAACTAGAGATATGTGCAAATTATCTGCTGCACATACTGTCTTTTAAAACTCACCATGGATGTCCCAGAGAGAGGAGAAAAGGGATATAGGACCAAGCTTTGAGGAACCATGGCAAACGAAGGCCTAGTGGAGGAATATGACCTTATAAAAGAGTCAGAGATGGATAAGCAGTCCTCGAGAGGTAGGGGATACATTGGGGGAATGATCTGGTAGGAGCCCAGGGATGTGAGAAATGAGTACAGCTGGTATCAGCATTTTTTAAGACTTTATTTATTTATTTGTGAGAGACACAGAGAGAGAGGCAGAGACACGGGTAGAGGGAGAAGCAAGCTCCCTGCAGGGAGCCTGATGTGGGACTTGATCCCAGGGCCCCAGGATCATGCCTTGAGCCCTAAGCCATCCAGGTGTCCCTCAGCACTTCTTTAGAGAAGTTTGGTAGTAAGGAGGAGATGAAACAATTGAAGGGGGAAGATGTGTGGTCAAGGAAAGAGCATTATTTTTGTGGCTGAGATCTGAACATACTTAAAAGCTAAGAATTGCACATTTGAAGGGAGTACAATTTTTCAAAAGGAGGGAAAGAAATAGCATCTCTAGTCTGAGAAGATGGGATGCCATGGGATCACAAGCACAGCTAATTAATTTTTGAAGCTAGTAATGTAGAAAATAAACTTTTAAAGATGTTTTCAAAAAAAAAAATTAATGGTTGGTTGTCTAAATGCAAACTTTAGGACTTAAAATTACCAGAGAAGAAAATAAATGAAAGATATCTCAGATAATATAATAAAAGGAAAACGAAACAAAGAAACAGGAAGAAGGGGTGCCTGGGTGGCTCTGTCGGTTAAGCCTCTGCCTTCAGCTCAGGTCATGATCCCAGGGTCTCAGGATGGAGCTTGCATCAGGCTCCCTGCTGAGCAAGGAGTCTGCTTCTCTCTCTCCCTCTGCTCCCCCCCCCCCCTCACTCGTGCTCTGTCTCTTGCTCACTTTCTCTTTCAAATAAGTAAATAAATAAAATCTTTTTTAAAAAATAATTTTAACTTGTTACAAAGATGGCTAGAGTCTATGATGAAGGTATAATTGTAACACTAAAATGCTAAATAATTTAGTATCAAAGTATCTTAGGCAAAACTAAAAAGACCAAAAGACAAACAAACAAACAAACAAACAAAAACAAAACCCAGAAAAGTAGTAGGAAACTACTATAGCTTTCTCAATCTCTGAAAGGACAAGTAGATAAAAGTGAAATGGATATACAGAGAACAAGAATAATATCATTAAGAAATTTTATTTAATAGTTACATCATGAGTTCCATACCCTACAAAGAGGAGAATCATCATTTTTCAAGTGTCTCTGAAAAATTCACACACACACACAAAAAATTAGGTAGGTTATAGATAAAAAGCCCAAAATAATCACTCCAAATATCCTAATGAAGACATAATCTGAACCATTTGCATAGATCACAAGTGCAAAAAAATTCCATAAGTAACATTAGCTCAATGAACGTTTGGAAGAAACCATTTGCAGAATGTATTTTAATATGAAATACGTCAAAGATAATGAAAAATGTAGAGCTTCTCCACTCACTAGTCATTCTCCCTGGCCAAGTATTTATGGAGATATTTATCAAGTGAATATTCATCATTTCCAGAATATTTTCAGTTACTTCTTTTGACGATTGTTTACAAGGTTTATTCACACCAATATAATAATCTAGCTCATTCAAATCAGGGTATGTGTCCCAAAGATTCAGATCTGCAAGTATCACATTCATTTTCAATTTCATCTGGAATAATAAAGTTCGCTTGCCTTGAAAGATAAGTTTAGTTTATTCAAAGGAGTGAAAATATATCATCAATATGCTGATTTGCAAAGCTGATCCAAATTATGCATATGCTTTTACTCAGTGTGTACATTTTATCACCAAAGACGTGAGGTTTTTCTTCAAGTTACTGCAGAAAACAGTAATTGTTTGCAATCCACGTGAATATTTTCTCTAAGGCGAGAAAAAAATGGAGACTTCGATCTGCTTGTCCTTAATGTGGCTGACAGTCTTTACAGCCTGGTTAGCTTCTTTCCTTAAAATTTTAAAACCGTCTCTGATGGTGAAAGCTTTCCTCATGCATGAAATAGTGAGTAGATCTTCTTTCCAGTACAACAGCTTGAATACATGGAACAAATTTTTCTTATTGGATACCACTGCCTTAGCACCATCTGTGCATAGCCCAGTATTCACGTCACTTGCGTATTCCTGTTTATCTTGAAGTTATCAGTAATATTAAAAGCTCTTCTCCAGTTGTAAGAGCCAAACAATGTCCTCAGGATCCTTTTTTCAGATCTATCTGACAAAAGATCAGTTGAGATGCTAATATCGGAGAATTCATCTTAGAGTCTCCAGGGAATATTATGGACTTTTCTGTGCTAAGGATAATAAATGCTGCTTTACATCTAGGCCATATCTGTCATTGTTTGATAAATTATTGTATTTGACAGAGAGTTGCCCCATCAGAATTTTTTTCTCTTGCTTTGTCCCAGACAGCATCACTTGACTGGCAGCCAAACAGTAATTGGTGTCTCACCAATCACTTGAACAATTGAACCTTGGCAGTTGAACCAACCACTATACACAAGGCTTCTGCAAATTTTGCGATTTCATCTCTTTCCACCCTGTGCTGGTGTTTTTGAGTTACTTGAGTATCATCCTGCTTCGCTTTTAAAAAGTCAGTACTTTCCAGAGTAGTCTTTGTGCATTTCAAAACTAATATTTGAGATAGAATGTTTTCTTGTCAGAATGTTAGTGTCCCCAAACACTCTGTTCCTAAAGGAAGAAGTTTACAGTCCTTGTCAGTCCGCTGAAATCCAAATTTTAAATAATTAATGGGATATTTTTGCACCATATTTGCATGATACTTTTGTTATCAGCTTTGCAGCTGGTGTTTTTACAATAATCGGGAGTTTCAGGTAATTCATCAACTTGGTCTTCATACCATTCCAAATGCATGTGACTGATTTCATCACAATCACCATTCTTTAGCATTATGTTTTAAAAGTCTTATTTTAAAGCACTGATTCATGATAGGCTCAAGAGAAAAGAAAATCAAAGAGTATATAATCTCAACTGCAATTTATAATTGGTATTTTGCATATTTAAATGATATGTAAGGCATCACCCCAAAACATGCCATAATAACAGAAAAATTCAGTATACGAGAATCGTAGTGATCAAACAATCTATGTTATACTTATGTCCTAAAAAACTTAACTACTAAGTATTTTTATAAGTATGCCTGAGCACCACCATAAAATTCATGTGGCCTATGTAGGTTGCCTACTGTGCTAACTACTTTAGCCTCATTCCATGCAAAACTATTTTGAAATCACAGATTTGATTAAAAGTTAAATTTTTAAAGATTCTATTCATTTATTTGAGGGAGAGAGAATGAGAGAGAGTGCAAGCAGGGGAGGGGGAGAAGGAGAAGGAAAGGGTCTCAAGCAGACTCAGTGCTGAGCACAGAGCCAGACATGGGACTCGATCTCATGGCCCTGAGCTCATGACCGGAGCCAAAACCAAGAGTCCAAAGCTCAACTGACTGAGCCACACAGGCACTCCAAATGTTAAACCTTCAAAAATACACATTTCAATAAGTAACTTTTTAAAAAGTTTTTCTAGGGGGGATCCCTGGGTGGCGCAGCGGTTTGGCGCCTGCCTTTGGCCCAGGGCATGATCCTGGAGACCCGGGATCGAGTCCCACATCGGGCTCCCGGTACATGGAGCCTGCTTCTCCCTCTGCCTGTGTCTCTGCCTCTCTCTCTCTCTCTCTGTGTGACTATCATAAAAAAAAAAAAAAAAAAAAAAAAAAAATTTAAAAAGTTTTTCTACCCCATACATTACCTTAAATCGCATGCTATGCATATCATACATTTAGAAACATTTTATAATGTTTAGAATGTATGTGATAAGTCAGGTTTTTTGTGTGATTAAATTTTACCTCTAACACTAACCGCAGGACATGGAACAAGTGTCATACCCTCTCCAACCTGCAGTTCTTTTACCTGGCAAAGGTAAAAAATACTAGTACTTTTATCATAATGGGAAGATTAGATGAAATTATCCATGCATAGTGCCTGAAAGATAATAAGTCTTGACCACTATAATGACATACACTAGATTTTCATAGTTAAAAATCGCTCTTTAAAAGTTTTTTGTTGCTGTTAAATAAGAGTATTCATTTTAGAATTTGTATTTGCATATTAGCTGATGAGTTCTAGTCTCTAGGTAATTAAGCAAGAGCAAAGGAGACAGATTGCATAGCATGGGAGTCTAAACTATCAGCCAGAGAAGCTCAGTGCGAGGCTGCTCCTTTTTTTTTTTTTTTAAATAATTTAATTTTTATTGGTGTTCAATTTACCAACATACAGAAAAACACCCAGTGCTCATCCCGTCAAGTGTCCCCCTCAGTGCCCGTCACCCATTCCACCCCCCCACCCTCTGCCCTCCTCCCCTTCCACCACCCCTAGTTCGTTTCCCCGAGTTAGGAGTCTTTATGTTCTGTCTCCCTTCCTGATATTTCCCAACATTTCTTCTCCCTTCCCTTATATTCCTGTTGTAAAAGGCTGCTACACTGATTAGAGCTCAGTTCACTTGCTTTAACTCAAGGTCCTCTCACAGAACGTTAGGTCACACTCAGTTCCAATCACCCAACCTCTGGAAGGTGGCTAATATATGTCACTACCATTTGTTTGAAAGTTACAGTAATTGTATCTTTTTCAAAGCAGTAAAGAGCTGTCATTTTGCCACTGAAAATTGGAAGAATATTGGTAGGCCAAGCTTAAATTAAAGCTCGAAAATTTCTCCAAATTCAAAAACAAAGTATTTTCATTTTGAAAGTATTGAAAGCATTTAACAAATAATTTAAAAATATTTATAAATATTTGAAGTGTTTATTTAAAAAAAATTTTAGGAGTCAAAAAAAGAAACAGTAAGAGTGCTAAATTCAGAGTGACTGAATTACAACTTCACTCCATTATTGAGAAATTTTATCATGATGGAGTTATATTGTACTTCAAAGTATTTAGACATAAATTTCTATTTCTTTTATTAAAAAATGCCTATGTTAGTCATTTTACTGGATGCTGGGAAGAGGTAGTAAACAGGGCAGACAGGTGCTTGCTTGCCCTTAATGACTTTATATTCCAGCTTGTCACTATCAACTGATACAAGGATTTCAGTAGTTTGGAGAAAAATTAAATCATATAGAGGTAACTTTTTGATAGGTTAAGGCTTAAATGCTAATAAAACCTTGAGTCCTTTGGACTAAGTTTCTAGCATCTTACAAACATACAACAATTATTTAGTTAATAACCAGAGAATCCAGAAAAAAAAAAAAAACAGATTTTACAAGTAACTTCTTCCTTCCTGAAAATAGATAATTTTAGAAGTCACGATTTGTCTTCCTTGTTGTGTTTTTTTCTTTCTTTTTTTAATCAGCATATCACTACATCCAATAAATACTGGGAGTCAAGATATGGAGCAGATTGTGGCAGAGAAGGCAACAAATTAATTATGAAAAATGATAGAAAAATTGAGAGGCTGAATATTGGCTCTATGGAATACTGTGATGTATTAGAATCGATCTTTTAGTGGCATTTTACAAAATTGGGGCTTATCTGAAAGGGCACGAATGATTCTATTAGTATGTTTATACAGTCCACTTATATGGCACTGGGAATATTTGGGGCCAGAAAATTCTATTTTATGATTTGTAAAGATTTCATCTTTGAAAGAGTACTGTTGGACACATTTAGTTTTGACTGTTATAAACAGATTCGCAACTTCTATTTGCTTTATTTGAAGTGCCTTAAATGTTTTACTTGGCCACGTTTGGAGGACAAATGGCAATATGGATAAGGTTTCTTTGTTCTAGTAGCCATCAGACAAATTTAAGCACAAAGTCAAAAAATTCTGAATATTCCTCTAATTGAACATTTCCTCTGCCTTCTGACTTATTTGGTATTGCCCTACATAATAAGAATCCCTACCTACTTAAGAAAGTACAAACTTTAACTTCTAAAATAATGTTGGAAAAAATGCCTTTTGAAAAATTAAGTTCCTTTACAATCACATTAGGCTCATAAGCTTAAGGCAGGAATTCTCTACTCTGGCTTCATTATTAGACTGCAAAAACTTTAAAAACGGGGGGGTGGTGGGGAATAAAAAATAAATATGATGCTGGGAACCCAGCCCAAAACAACTAATTCAGGACTTCTTACTGAGGCTCAGGTGTATTTTAAATGTTTCTCAGGTGATTCTAATGTACATCAAATGTTTATAACCACCGTGCTAGAAAAATAATTCAGAAGGGGAAGCAAGTGAAATACAATGAAACCTGAATGAATTAGATCATTCATATCAAATAGAAATATACTGTAATTTTTTTTTGAGATCCACTTATTTATTGACCCATGTGGGGCTTGATCCCATAATCCTGAGATCATGACCTGAGCCAAACCCAAGAGTCCAGCTCTCAACCAACTGAGCGACCCAGGAACCCCTAATGTGAGTAATTTTAATTATTTTAATATCTTCATTGTAAAAAGTAAAAACAAATAGGTGAATTTTAATAATGTGTTTGGTTTAACCCAATAAATAATAAAAATATTATTTCAACATGTCATAAATAAAGTTACTAATAAGATATTTTACTTTTTTGTATTAAATCTTCAAAATTTGAGTGCTTTATACTTATATTTCAATTCAGAAAAGACATACAGTAAGTGCTCAAGAGCTACACATGCCTACAGTCTACCATATTGCCGAGTGCATCACATGCTCTGTAATGTATGACATAAAACCCTAACCTTCATTGAAAAATACTTACTTTTGATTATATGATGAAAGGTTATGGGCATTAACAAACAATAAAATACCTAGGCATAATTTTAAAGAATTATATTCTATAGATAAATTAAGGATGTAAACTCCCCCTCTCCCTCTCTTTTTAAATATAGATTTCTTTTACAAATGAGTGGATACTCTATAAACCTTTATAGTTGTTTATATGGTGTAACACAGAATACAAACACCCTAGGTTTCTATTCTGGCCTCACTAAATTCTACCTTTGTCGCTATAGGAAACCTCTCCACACCTCAGCTTCTTAACCTATAAAATGAGATTTAAAATAATATATGCATCATAGAGATATCATGAGGATGCAATGAAACTAATAAATTAACTCTTCAATAGCTGTTAGTATTATCGTTTTAATAATTTTATCATTTTTTTAGTATTGTTCATTATTTTAACACCTCTATGTCCTTCGACAGCATGGATATAGCAAACATAGTTTATCGCTTTTCTATTGGTTACATTTGGGTTTTTTCTAATATTTCTAATTTTATTAATTTTATTGATTTATTTAATTTCTAATATTATAAGAATGCTCCAATGCATGTCATTGTGCATGAATCATTTTGTACATTAACCTATATATGTGGAGGATAAATAAGTACCTAGAAGTCAAATTTTACCTGCTTTTTACATATTAATATATATTGCTAGGTTGCTCTTCACAGAGGCTCTACCAATTTACACCCTCATGACAATATATGACAATGTCCATTTTCCCTTTCACAGGGTGTTAGCAACTTACGGTGTTTTTATTTATTTATTTTTTGCAACTTAAGGTGTTTTTAAAATGACATGTGAAATGCAACTTGATTTAAGAAACATTTCTGTGCTTCATTGTAGAAAGCATATTGAATTGACTTTGAATGAAAGGAAGTCACCAAGTTTTCATTTTAGAGTTTTAAAATGTAGATCTTCGAACTCTAAAAAGAGATATAACATAGGAGAAAAATAAACGATATCTTCACTTAATTTCTCCAATATTTTCTTCTATCTGAATGGGGACTTCTAATATTTCAATGTCACACAATAATTAACAAGTTAATTTCACTAATTTATCACTTTAGAAAGTTTAATTATTTCTATACATCATTTTGGATCACTTTACATTCAATTAGGAAATAAAAAGTAGTGGACCTATGGTATTACAAGTTAATTTATACATTATGGTTTTATAACTAGCTCATATTATTAAAATAACTTGTTTCAAAATTAGACTTCTTGATTACCGATCCGTGAATTACTACAGACTCTGATTATAAAGAACTAATGATAAAGCTCCTGGGAGCCCCCTTTGTCCTTATTCTAGTTAGGCCCATTACCCCTGGGTCAGGGCATGAGCTATGCCAAAGGAGTATGCTGCCTAGGGCTTCCCTCTCATTAGCAAGAACAAGAAAAAACAGGATGTTGCAGAATTTTTCTGACAAGTTGGTAGCATGCACTCACAGTTAAGCAAATTGAATGAACCTGACAATATAATACCTAGAGAGGCAAATTTTTAAAAAGCTTATGCTCCAGATAGAGAAGGGATAAAGATTTTCTTTCTTTGTTTTTTTTTCTTTTCTTTTTTTTTTTTTTTTACCCCCAGTTGTGACCGCTGAAGCTCTGAACACCTGCTTCCTCTCCTGGCTTTGTTACTCTCAATAAAGAAAGAGATTCCTGTTGAGGAGTGAGAGGTTAAGTGCCCAGAAATATTGCACCAAAGCATAATATTGTAAAGGGAGAAAATCAGCTATAAAATAACTTCACTTACGAAGCTATTGTTCAGGGGAGTTTCATCTTGGAAGTTTTCCCCAAATATCATCTTTAAAGGAAAAATAAAGGGGCAAAAATGCCGTGCTGTGAATGAAATCCTTCTTTGGGCATCTTTTCCCCTTTATGATTAATACTAACCTTATCATCTTATAAGTTCTTCCTGAATAAGATGGATGGATGGATAAATAAATAACATATAAATATGGGCTAGGCGTGAGCTGACAGAGAAGGGAGAGAGCCTGAAAATCAAAGTGATAAGAGAAACTGTCAGGGAAATAATATCTGAAGTGAAGGATGGGGAAGCCAGACGACTCCCTGAAAAATAAAGCATACTGATGGTAATGTCTACAAGTGTGAAGTCCTTAATAATGGATGATGACAAAACTACCCGTGTCATATGCCTCCTAGGGGTGTTCATCTCCAGATTGACACCACTGAGCAATATTCTTTTTCCTTAATCTCCTTCCTATCTTGAAATAAAATGGAAGAAATCTTAAAAGACAACCCATCAAGTTGTAAAAGTGGTGTATATATAACAAAGATATTTCTCATAACCAACTTCACTCAAGAGAAATTAAATATATTAGACTAGATTTTTAAAAATATTTTGTGTCTTAGTTTCAGTCGTGTCCATATTCTCTAATTCTGGATTCATTTCTGTGAGTAGTAAAAATGGGAAAATACAAGACTCTGGCTCTCTTCCAAAATTAGGTAAAATATTAGTTATATATTATGTTTGTTGTATTCTATGCAGAGTAATTAGGTTTTATTGCTTCATAATAAAAAGAAAAATCATGAGTCTTTAATTTGTCTTTCTCTTAGGCTCTATTATATCTGAACACCATACCGAAAATGATTTCCCATTAGGTTAAGTTGTAGCTAAGGTCCAAAATTCTGTATGAGAAAATTAACCTGACACACACATACACACACACACACACACACACACACACGTTTTCTATGTGTTTACTTATGTAAACTCAAATACCCAAATCAGGAAACAGGAAGAAAAAAGGAAATGGGTTTTATAGCTGCTGTAAGTCAAAAGTGTAATAAACTCCGAGCAAAACAAATCCCTAAACTGTACTACTTTGTGGAGTTTTCCCTGAAGCAAATACTTGATCTATTCCTCGATGCTGTAATTTCACCCTGTGCTATAAAATACTAACTCTCATAAGTGACATGACTAAAGTGCTGTCTCTGCTGGGTGATGGCACAGGTGCTCTTTCACAAGCAAACGGCTCCGTGCTGGGTCTTACGATCACCTAGAGAAAAGACAATGAAGCAAAAGAGGTTCACCCAGAGTTCTGAAAACAAAACAAAACAAAAAACAAGGTGAAAGCTATTTGTGTGCATTAAAACCCAGGCGAGGCCAGAGCACCACATTAGAAGAGAGAAAGTGGTAGATAATTCTGAGTACGGATAGCAAAGAACTTATCTACTAGATAAAATAATGTTGAAGTAGTTATTTTTAATTTAAGTAACTGAAATCATTGGCTCCCACAGAGGAACTTTAACCGCTCCAGTAATACTTTTAATAAAGGAAGAAAAAAAATAAAATATCGAAAATCACAGTGTAAGAAAGGAGAACTCAAAACATGGATTTGAGGGTTTGCATTTCGTAGTCTCAGCAGTGAGTACTGATTTCAAAGGTGGTGGCACAGAGCGTGCAGCAGGTGTGATGCCGATGACACTTACCATCTCCTTTTTTAGAGTCTGCTGCTGGTATCACTTTGGTCTATGCACGTACCACACTCAATTTCCTCATTTATAAAGAGAGGGTATTTGATTGAGTGGCTTCTAGAACCTTCTCCCTCACATTCTTAACTCGACCCAACCTGTTTGGGGTAGTGATAGTGTGGGAAGAGATGTAGGTAGAGGGAAATTCGCCTTTGTTGACCATTTATTTACATGAGCTCGCTCCATCTCCCAAACACACTTACACAATACGATCCTTCTTCCCTTTTTGCCACATATCTGATGCTGAGAAGTTGAGCCACTTTCCTCACACAACGGAAGGGAACAGAAGAGTCAGAAGTCAAATTAGTGATCTATGGACCTCAGCACTAGCTCTTTCCACGCCAACATACTGCTTACTATTTTACTTGATTTTGCCCAAAGCAGTCTTTGAAGCTCTGACTTGAACAAAGTTTAGATGGATAGAAACTCTTTTTCAAAATTCTGTTCTCCTCTTTATTGCTGTTGAGCCCTCCATCTGACATTCTGCCTTTGAGAGCTGTATGTATGTAAACCATCGGCTGCCTGTGTTGCCTCAAAGACAAGTTTCTCTATAAAAAGAGCTGAGAATATTACTGTAAGAAACCTATAGTCTTCTTAAAGCAAGTGAATAAATATGCTTATTCCTGCCTTGGCTTTTTACTATTATATAAAAACAATACTGTGAGTCTTCTATCCGTAAGAGTGAATTTTTGCAAGCCTGAATGGTTAAGAGTAAACCAGCTGATGCCTGGCAGAGAGAAAAGCCACCCTAGAAGCAGCTATCGCAGCTGTAGTTCTCCTCGCTGGTTGTGCACCGAGATGGAGCTGATGGAGGGTGTAACCCGCCCACCTGCCAAGTATCTGTAACAGAATTAACGTGGGCTGGAAAAACAAAACTCAGCCCGCAGGTACCATGCAGACACTGGTGTGAACTAACCAGGAGCTTCGAGTATAAAGCTGGATCCCCCGGTAGAGTTCTGCAGGGTTCACATAGCTATTTAAATATAAATTAATTAAAATGTAAGGCAATTTGGGGGCACTTGGGTGGCTCAGTTAATCGTCTGCTTTCAGCTCAGGTCCTGGTGGTCCTGGTGATGGAGCCCCAGGTCGGGCTCCCTGCAGGGAATCTGCTTCTCCTTCTCCCTCTGCCCCTCCTCCTGCGCGCTCTCTCTCTCTCTCTCTCTCTCTTTCTCTTATTCTCTCAAATACATAAATAGAATCTTACATTTTTTAATTTTCATTTTTTAAAGCAATTTTAAAGTAAGTTCCTAGACATATTTCAAATGCTCAATTGCTCCTCTATTAGTGCAGATCTCAGATCACTTCTATCAATACATTGTGTTGAATAGTACTGGTATAGGGTGAATTCAAAATCCAGAAGCAAGGAATGAAATCAAGGCCCCCCTGTCAGGATAGTGACTCCAAGCAGAGGAGGAGAAGAGTTAGAGAAAAGGCAGATTTTTAGTTTCATCAAGGGATTTGGAGAGAGAGAGAAACAGAAAGAGAGAGAGAGAGAGAGATGCACATACCTACTGAAGTTCTATGTGTTTATTTCTACAATTTCTATTTAATTTCACTGGTCCATCTCCTCATAATGTGCCAGCTACACACCATTTCATTGATAAATGATTGACAGTAGGTTTTAACGTCTGTTACAGTTTGTCCTCATTTATGATTTTTGTCTTATATATGCTTTTTATTTTTTAAAAAAATGAGATATAATTGATGTATTCTTGCATTAGTTTAAAATGTACAACATGCTGATTTGATATATGCGTACATTGTGAAATGGTTACCAAATTAGTTTAAATGTCACCACCACACAGTTACAAAATATTTTTCTTGTGATGAAAATTTTTATGATCTACTCTCTTAGAAACTTAAAAATATACAACATCACAGACATCATTCTGTTTATTACATTCCCTGGACTTACTTATCTCATAACTGGAAGCTTGTACCTTTTGACCCTCCATCACCTTCCTGCTTTTCACCTCTGGCAACCAATTTGTTTTCTGTATATATGAGTTCAGTTTTTTTTTTTAAGATTCTACATACAAATGATATAATATTAGTATTTACATATCTCTGTCTGACTTATTTCAATTAGCATAATGCCTTTAAGTTCCATTCATGTTGTCACAAATGGTAGGGTTTCCTTTTTCATGGCCAAATAATATTCCATTGTGTGTATGCAATTCCTCATATGGTTTTTATAATATATATATGAATATATATATATTCATCCATTTATGGACACTAAGATTATTTCTGTCTTTACTATTGTAACTAATGCTTCAATGAATATGAGGATGCATATATCTTTTCCAAGTTAGTGGTTTTGTTTTCCTCAGATAAATACACAGATGTGGAAATGGCGATCATATGTTCATTCTATTTTAATTTTTTGTGGAATCTCCACACTGTGTTAAACCATAGGGAACGTACCCATTTACAATCCCACCAACAGTACACAAGAGTTCCCTCTTCTCCACATCCTTATCAGCATTTGTTATCATTTGTCCTGAGAGGTGTGAGGTGGTATCCCATTGTGGTTTTGATTTGCATTTCTTTGATGATTAGTGATGTTGGCCATCTGTGTGTCTTCTTTGAAGAAACACCTGTTCAGATCCTCTTCCCATTTTTAAACTGGATTGTTTGTAATTTTTACTGAGTTGTAGGAGTTCTTTATATATCTTGGGTATTAACGCCTTATCAGATATATGATTTGCAAGTATTTTCTCCCATGTAGTACGTTGCCTTTTCATTTTGTTGAGAGTTTCCTTTGCTGTGCAGAATCTTTTTAGTTAGATGGAGTCCCTCTTGTTGATTTTGGTTTCAAATCCCAAATATGATTTCTAAAACCAATATCAAAGAGCTTACCTCCTATGTTTTCTTCTAGGAATTTTCTGGTTTCAGGTCTTACAGTCACGCCTTTCATTTAATTTGAGTGAATTTTTCTGTGTAGTGAAGGATATAGTGATCCAGCTGCATTCTTTCGCATGTGGCTTTCCATATCCCTTTTACTTTTTAGTGGTTTTTCTCTTTCCTTGGCTCTTCTTGTACATTTATTTTTCCACACGAACTTTAATATCAATCTTTTATCTAGCTTCATAAAAGTGTGTGTTGATATTTTCATTGTACCTTTTGTATTTTCTGCACGTTTAACTTTTGCCCTCTCTTTCAACCTGAATTCTTTTTTTCAGAATATCTTCAGTTACAATATGGATTGTGTTATTTTTTTAAGTACAATCTTCTCAATAAATCAATAAAACCTACTTCTATTACTGAA
This sequence comes from Vulpes lagopus, assembly GCF_018345385.1. Taxonomy (NCBI): domain Eukaryota; kingdom Metazoa; phylum Chordata; class Mammalia; order Carnivora; family Canidae; genus Vulpes; species Vulpes lagopus. Next base: position 103,965,187 of record NC_054834.1, on the reverse strand, counting down.
ATTGTTTTGACTTCAAAATGATGTAGATAATATGTATTGAACCTATGGTATGTCAAGAATATTACACGCATTCTTACTTGATAAAATTCCTCACAAATACTGAGTACAAATCATCTAGTAGAAATCTGAGGCTTATAGAGATCATGCAACTTGGCCAGGATATTTAAGCTTGATCTATCTAAAACAAAGGCCTGCACCTATTGAAAATATGACACATCACTTCCTTTAGAAAGTGACATTTCATGATAGCTACCAAAAAAAAAAAAAAAGTGACATTTGTCAGAGTCCAAGTCATACATAATTCCAAAATGAATGCATTTGGTTTCACTAGTGTTATATCAACCTGAAGAAAGATGCAGGGATGATTTTTACTGACTGTGCTTTTAAAAGGTCAGGGAGCACTGGAGTGAATATTATAGTCTAAAATAAAACAATATCACACCAAGACTCAAGAAAGTTGGTTTCCAGCCTACTTACTGTTATTCCTTAGTCAGGCACATTCTTTTGGCACAGTCCGTTTCCCTCTGTAACGCATCTTCTACCGTGCGATGGGATAACATATCTACTCTATCTTTCAGAGTTATTGTGCTGATAAAAGGAGTGAACATGCATAATAATGCATGGAGATAATGGAAATATTTAGGCCAATGATATCTAAAAGCCATTTCAAAAGCTGACCTAGCAAATTATATAATAGCTTTAGTAAAAGAGACAATTTAATCATAGGTCAACTCCTTTCCAGATCATTCTGCCTCACTTAGCACTCTTTGTTCTTTTTATACTAAGTCTAAAGGGTGCCGAGATGGTTATTTAATGTTTCTAAGCAACCATATTTCTTTAATCTAGAAATAGCAATACTAATACGTGCCACCCTGTAGATAATACTCGCCAGCAATTCTAATAATTTCAATTAATTTTTATGTAGAAAAGCCCACTAAAAGAATTTGAAGGACAATTCTTACAAAATATATGTGGCTTTCATTTTCAGTACTTCCTATTTTCATCTAGCATTTTCTCACGGGACTTACATACTTCTGCTTCTAAATGAACAGTTGAAACACTAAGTAAACTTTCAAGAGGATCATATCTTTTTTTTTTTTTTTTTTTGCCCAAACTGACTTATACATCTCTAGTTTCAATTCTGAGTTGGTATAATCTGTTTTGAGAGAGAATTTATAGTGAGGAGCTGGGGAGGGGATTTACTTTGTTCCATAAAATAGCAGCTTTCTGATCCACACTGTATTTAATTTTAAATTCCTTTGAATGATCTATTTCTCCAGCAATACAGTCCTGCAAACTTGTAAAGCATGTGACTTGCTTTTGTTCCCTTTTGCGCACTTCCATCTTCCTGTCTCTGCTGTGACATTACCATTTTTCCCAGTAGTATCTTTTTTTTTTATTAAAGATTATTTATTTATTTATTTGACATAGAAGGAGAGTGCACACAGCAGGGGAAGTGGCAGGAAGAGGGAGAGGGAGAAGCAGGCTCCCTGCTGAGCAAGGAGCCCAATGTGGGGCTCCACCCCAGGACCCCAGGATCACGATCTGAGCCAAAGGCAGATGCTTAACCTACTGAGTCACTCAGGCACCCCTTTCCCGCTAGTATCTTAACTCACTTAATTTAGCATTTCCTTTCACTATGTCCTCTCTGTTCCCAAGGTCCTTCTGAGAGGCCACATCCACTAGATGAGAAATACAAGGCATATAGAGATCATGCAACCTGCCCATGGGGGTTAAGCTGCATCTGTTTAAAGTCAAAGCTCACGCAGAAGAGAAAGTCACGTATCTGTTACTTTTATCCTCATTCAGGCTGCCCCAGTTTGAACTTTATTACCTCAAAATTAATCTAGTCTAGCCTCAGTCTAGCTCCCTTCTGAGCCACTACACATTTTTTCATGGCCCTACACACAAATTCCTCCATCCTACCATCCCTCTCCCAGGTCCTGCTTGGAATTTTTTTCTCTATCCCGACCCTTTATACCAGAGGCACTCACTTTGGCTGAATATTAAACTCACCTTGGTAGCTTTTAAAGCATATAAATGTCTGGGCTTGACCTCAGATCAGTCAAATAAGATTTGCTTGGGGTAGGACCTGGGTGTTCACTACTTTAATGTGCTACCTGGGTTGAGAATGACAAGCTTGAATCTATACTTTTTTTTTTTTTAATTTTTTATTTATTTATGATAGTCACAGAGAGAGAGAGAGAGGCAGAGACACAGGCGGAGGGAGAAGCAGGCTCCATGCCCCGGGAGCCTGATATGGGATTCGATCCCGGGTCTCCAGGATCGCGCCCTGGGCCAAAGGCAGGCGCCAAACCGCTGCGCCACCCAGGGATCCCGAATCTATACATTTTTAAGTACCATTCTGAATCCGAGTTTCTAAATTTAAAAAAATATATATATTATTTATTTATTCCTGAGACACACTGAGAGAGAGAGAGAGAGAGAGAGAGAGAGAGAGAGAGAGAGAGAGAGGCAGAGACACAGGCAGAGGGAGAAGCAGGCTCCATGCAGGGAGCCCAATGTGGGACTCAATCCCAGAACCCTGGGATCACACCCTGAGCCAAAGGCAAACACTCAACCACTGAGCCACCCAGGTGTTCCCCAACTTTCTGAATTATGTCAACCTACTTGGCACTATGATCCTCTGAATACCTCCCATATAGTTCTTTATATTTCTATTACCATTTATAATTGTTTTGTTTTGTTTTCATTATTCACTTAATGAGTACTCAAGTATGTATTAGTGCCTATTACTTGCAAAGCCTTATGTCTGTCATATATATAATCTTGTCTCTTCAACTCATTAAAACAATCTTGAAGACATAAGTTATGTCTAACACTTTTTCTCTACCCCAAAATGGACCTAATGCAGTTATAAGCTCATTTTGTATCCAATAACTACTTTTTGGTGAATTGCTCTACTTTTCTATTTTATTCTTTCAGCTGCCCAGCTTTTCAGCATATATTTGTTGAACTGCTAATTATTCAGAAAACACTTTGATAGAATTTCCAGTTTTAAAGAATAATCTTCACCTTGCCTGACTATACACACCCTTATTTACTTATTTTATGGTTTTCTGTTTTAATGTTTAGAAGTAATTCATGGTCTTTTCTATCTATACTGAGCAATGTGCCGTAAAAGCTCAGTTTATCAAATACTTCTTATATGTCAGACACTCTTCTGAGTTCTTTGTAGTTATTAATTCACTCAATGTCCCAACCTTGTCAGATAGTACCTTCATAAGGAGTACCTTCTGAGAGGAGAAGCAACTTTTCCTGAGATTATCTGGACAATAAGAGGCAGTCCTGGGACTCCAGCCCAGATAGAGTGGCTTCAGAGCCCAACACTTTTCCCTCAACAAAGAGACAGTTTTCTGAAGAGACAGTTTTCAAGAAGAGAGATGTTTCTTCAACTCAAGGAACATAGCCACAATGTCCTTATATCCACTGGGCCATGTGAGGTTATTGACTCATCAGAAGAATTCTAAAATAATTGTAAAGCAAAACCTACCATTGTTGATACTAAAAGTGGTTCTCACTCAAATGTCCCTGATGTCACTACAATATTTTGCAGAAAAAAAGATCTGAGAAATCTCAATAGCCAATATGAATAGCATATTTGTTCTAATTTTTTGTCACTTTAGATTATTAAAGAACACTTTGAATCTCTACAATGGCCTCCAGATGAGGTTTGCATTTTTAAGTAGCTGTGAACAAACTTCTCCCTTCTAACTTCACATTTCATTTTTTTCAAAGAGGAAAAAGCAAAGGTTTCAGTTACTAAAGTAAACAGTCTATAAATGTATATCCTGTCTAAAGAAGCAGAGAATATGAAACCAGAGGATTCTCAAAATTCAAGAAAGGCTGAAATTCACAGCTAACTTACAGATACCTTTGTTCTTCTAGACATTTTTCTTTCATCCCCCCCCATCATTTTTCTCCATCCCATTTCCCACCTTCCCATAATTTATTACCTTTTCTATTTCTGTTTCATCTATGATTCATTTCTGAATCTCTTTGCAGCTGTGAACAAAATTCTTTTAAACGTGTAACTTAAGACATTACAAAAAAGTTTCAAAATAATAAATGTTCTTCTCTTCCCTCGTGTATCTGCTTTCTTCTTCATCCATCCCACTCTGCCCTTCTTCTCTCTTTTGTCCATCTTTGCACTATGAACAGTCTCCACATTTGATTCTCCACATACATGTAATCACAGAGCTTCTCCTTCCAATAAAACCCAACTCTTTATTAGGGACATCTAACTTGCGAGGAGTTAAGAATTAGGTACTTCTTCTTGGTGTGATGTTACTACTATTCAAGACCCAATATATAAATTCATTATTTAAGCTTCCTACCAGGCACATTTAAGGCACAAGTTAAGACCATGTATATTTTGAACTAATATTTACGCAGAATTGAGAATGGAATCAACAGTGAGAGGGAAGAAGACAAGTAATATGAAAACTCTCAGACACGTCTACAAAACTATGCGTCAAATGAGTATGAATATTCGGAATGAATTGTCTGTAAGGGACTAGGTATGTCTTCTGGGTCTAATCAGTCCTGCCCAGGAAATACTAAAATAATTGAATGTGGCAAAGAAAGGCCAGCTTCTTCTTGGACCCTGTAAACTAGTTGTTTGAAACAGCCCTACTTAAATGTGGCTTACTTGCGGTAACTCATCCTATCCAGAACCCTTCCAACAGACCTAAGATAAGAAAATAGATAGTAAGCATTCATGGTAAATAATAAGTAGCACGTCTCCTACTCTTGTGGTCAAAGTCAGAAAATGTTGATTGCTAAGCTACAGGCAAAGCAGATCATGGTTAGTGTGTGTGTGTGTGTGTGTGTGTGTGTGTGTACATGTGCGTGTGATTGTTAGAATAGTATTGTAAAAAAAAAAAGAGAATAGTGTTGTTATTTTTGTCTAAAGGGCTTGAGGATCTTTGGAAGATATGGCCAAAACTATTAGAAATAAATACTTCCACTTCACACATAAAAAATGGAAATATAATTGAGAAATGAGAACCCTCAGCAAGAACTATATTCATGTATATTTACTTCACAAATATTTATCGGGCACTTGATATGTGATTTGCAAAACACTGTTAGGATCTAAAATCAAGTTGTCTTGAGTTCCCCTGTTCTGTACTTTGATCTGTTAACTATAATAAAATTAATAAATCTTTTGCAACATTAGCTTAATAATCTCTTTGCAGGGTGAAATTGTATTTATATTTTATTTTTCCAGGGAAATAATAAACTGTCTACAATCTAATGAAAATTTGGAACCGCATTGCTCACAGCTGTCAAGAGATAGAGAAAACTAGAAATAAATCCATAATTGATCATCTTTTGACTGGTATGTTCACATCATAAGCAGGCAGTAGCATTATCCTTTATCAACACTCACAGGGCCAACTGAACACAAATTATGAAGCAAGGAAGTGTCAAGACCTGTGCTTTCCTTACAGACCCCATTTTGTCAACATACCTCAACTATTTTAACACATGCTCTTCAAGATAAGAAAGCACACCACATAGCAGATATATAAATATATAAATACGCTCAAAATTGGTACAACAGCTTCAAACTGTCACGATAGCTCTCCAAACCACAAACAGTGCCTCAACTTTGCGGGGAGAACAACTGAAGTATTTTAAGCAATTCTCTTGTACAATGGTTTCTTTTCTGTTGACAGTTACTCGGAGCCTCTGCCTTGGATTGAAGGTCAAGGAAACTGAGCTGTAACTGTTGCTGCCTCTCACCTGCTGATTCCTGTGTGTAAACCCTCCAGTCATTCATAAGAGGACTCTGAGGTGCAAGCTACTGTGCTTTGTGCATTGGTTCTACAGAAGTCAGGATACAAAGGCTCACATTTCACACTTGGACTTCAATCTATGTTTTAATTATTTCAAAAGAGGTATTTACCTAAGCATACTGGTACTTCTCAGTTTAAAACTTGACACTTGCCTAGGTATTCTGCATAATTTCCATACTGCCGATGAAAAGAGTAAATGGTTCCCCCCTTCTCTTAAAAAATGTTCCCCTTCTTTAAAGTACACTGCAGTTATTAGTGATTAATTTAAAAATTAAAAATAACCAAGATTTTTTTAAATCCCCAAATTTATAGTCTTGTGATGGACAGAGCACAACTGATAGATCCCACTAAGGGCCTGTGTGGCCTTAGGCAATTTACCTACTATCCCTGAGATTCAATTTCTTCATCAATAAAATAGAATTAATATCCATCTCATACATTTGTGTGGAGTTTAAATGAGATCAAATATCTGGCATGCTGTGGACTCAGTGAATATCAGCTCCTTTCTCTAGTGTGGGAAAGAAAACCGACTAGGTTCACAAGTTTTATTTATCACTGAATACTTTTATATTGCTTTTGAGGGGAATTACCAAATTGAAATTATAATACAGAGGAATAATATCTCTGAGGCAATTTTTAGGGCTCTTTACCTTCTCACATAACACACATAGTGAGTGGTCTGAGGGTGTTTGAACAGCAATTCAAGAGTTAGGAGTAATTTAAACCCAAACATTCGGTTAAGTTTTATTATTCAAAATCAGTAGTAAAATGAAAAAAAGCAAGTTACGTACTAAGTATAGGAACCTGTTTGAAACTCTGTTTTCCCTCATAGTGTAAGGAGTCTTCACTTATAGCTCAAAAAAAGCCTATGGTGTTCTTCCCAACCTTGTGCAAAAGAATATAACATGTATCATCCTTACAGAAACTAAATTTTTTAACTTAAATGCTAGGGAACAGTGAAAAGCATCCTGTAGTACAACGAGTAGTCCTCAATCTCTTGTTGAAGAAGCAAGCTTAACATCATCCTGTGAAGATCTAGAGCTAGATAACCTCACAACATTACATCATTAATGGAGGCCAATTGATACAGAGACGCAAATCTTTAGTCCTAACAGACTTCAAAAAACACAAAACTCATACCACAAAAACCAGTTTGTAACCATGGCTAACCAAATACCAGTATCCGTGGAGTCAATCAAAGATAACAGAGGGGTCACCTCTGTGTCAAGTAAAGAAAAGGGCTGTTTGATGCCAACTTTCCCTTTATCACCTGCTGGTTAGGTGCTCTGCAGACCTGCCCAAGAAGAAGGGCAGGTAGGTACAAAATGACTCAAACTCTTGGGTAACACAAAGAGTGACAAGTGGAAGCAAAGACTCCAGGTCCTTGGATGTCCTGCAGTCAAGGTACCAAGGCGTGGCTATTCTTTTCTGTGCCCTTGACTTCAAATTAATATATGAAACCTGCTGAGATATCGCTGCCAATCCTTTCCAAACTGGCACATGGACTCTGGAGTAATTTTCTCTCCTAATTCTGCCGCTTGGTGCCTCGCCTATGGCAAGCCACTTCCTCATCTTAAACTGGGCATCCTATGAGTTCCACTACATAGGGTTGTCAGGATTGCTAATCTTGTTAATATTTGTTAATATTTGTACTTATTACTCAAGTACTATTACTTAAGTACTATGTGTACTTAATAAAATATTGTTAATATTTGTGCTTGGAACCCCGACTGGTCTGCAGACTTGGCAGGTCTGAAACAAATTTCAAATTTCATAGAGTTTCTCAAATAAAAATAGTACATTTCCCACATAGAGGCTTAAGATATAAATCAGAAAAATAATCTCAGATTTATGCCAAAATCTTAAGTCTTCGAGTAGGCAAGGAATCCGACAACCAAGTTTTTTTAATGATTGAAATATTATTTCACTTATTTAAATAGAAATAATAATTACATTTCTTTTTTTAATAATTAAATTTCTAAGTGCATATATGAATAGCATATATTTAAATCAAATATGTAAATATATAAATCACATATACTATACATTATTGACCTATTTCATTTCACATGCTAATATACAGAGTTCTATTTTTAAGTGTGATTGATTACAAAATCAGATTTTGAAGTATTTAGTCTGTGTGTATATGTGTATATAAGCAGAATGTTTTCATATAGCTTTGTAACATTTCTATCCTGCAATTCATTAGTTATGATTATGTTTGTTGACTCTTGTCAACACATCATCTTATACTGCATTATTTTCAAGGAATACAAGTCAGATTTTAGAAAGTTGGCTGTGCAAAGTAGAGTCACTGACTAAACAGCCTATATAGAAAGAAACGAGATTACCATGTGGTCTTAACTTGAAATAATCACATTTGTGGTCTCAAATATTTTTTTTCTTTTACATTTATTTTTGTGACAAGATGCATTTCCCTCATTCATTAAATATATTGTAAGGAGATGATTTATAAGGACACATACGACTTAGATACTCATAATTTATATTAGAACTTTCAGCGTGTCTTGTTAACTTCAAAATTCTTCACTCTTGTTTGCAATTAAGAGTACTGCAATGCTGACAAGTGGCTCCAGTTTTCTGTGAATGAGCGTCATATTTCTATTGACAGATACTGGTAGATACTGGTAGATATTTGAATATATATATATTTAAAGCACCATGGGGTATTTTTGTGTTTTTTAATATTATATTTGAAATTAGACTAGAAATTTAAAAATTTCTACTGTAATTATAACCTACTAACCAATTCAATAATAAAAACAAGGTATCAAATCAATGGTTATTTTACTCAAAATCATACCAAATACTCAGTTTAAATGACTATTCCTATTTTACTCCTTGAATTTGTCAAATATTTGATTGACTAGACCAAACCAACAGCCAATTTTTCTCAATATATAAAGCTATATGCTTCCAAAGCTGTTTTCCTATGGTTTATGGTCAGATTTACAGAAGTGAAAAGACTGAAGAACTATGTTCTCATGTAGGTATTGAATTAAATCCATTAACCTAGTAGCCTGAGATCTTCCCTGTGGAGTATGGAGAATATATTCAATTGTAGCTTTATTTTTAACCAGTGTTTAGTTTTAGTTTCCTCTAGAGGGGAAGAGATAGGTGTCTGATTCACCTATCTCCTCAGACTTTTTTTTTTTTTAAAGATGTTGTTTTTTATTTATTCATGATAGACAGAGAGAGAGAGAGAGAGAGAGAGAGAGAGAGACAGAGACACAGGCAGAGGGAGATGCAGGCCCCACGCAGGGAGCCCAACTTGGGACTCGATCCTGGGACCCCAGGACCGCGCCCCAGGCCAAAGGCAGGCACTAAACCACTGAGTCACCCAGGGAACCCTCTCCTCAGACTTTTATCACATATTATGTATAAGCAAAGGTATACTAACTCAAATGGGCAAGTTGAGCTCACTCTAGAAGATGCTGAACAACACAGGTGTGTTTAAATGACAACCATGGTGTTTGAGATACAGTACATGGTGCTGCACATCTTTTTCTCAATACTGTAAAGTAACAATCACATTTAGAAAAGTAATGTTTTTGTATGTGTAGATATCTACTCTCAAAAAATTTTTAGGGTTATTTTTCTATCTCTTCCAATAGGAAGTGTTTTTTGGGAATTATGACCCTCAACTTGGGTAGCACACTATTCACTAAAACACACACACACACGCACAACATCTATAGGATTCTTGGGCTGGCTTTTTTTTTTTTTTTTTTTTACATAAGTCGAAAATGGTTCTTCAGCTGTATGAGCAGTATAATATTAGATTCAAATAGAAATTGAAATCAGAGCTTTCAAATGGCATATTTTGGGAACCATCAAAAAACTGACTTCATAGTTCAGATAGGGTATCACTGATGAGTAATGTGTACACAGTGCACATTTACAGGTTTAATCATATGCAAGGATAGGATTCTGTGCCTAGATTAGTCATTCACAGCTAAAGACTATAACCAAACTGGTTTAAAACTGAGGCATAGGGGGGTGCCTGGGGCGCTCAGTTGGTTAAGTGTCTGACTCTTAATTTTGGCTCAGGTCATGATTGAGCTCCATGGTAGGCCCCATGATGGCAATGGAGTCTGCTTGGGATTCTCTCTCTCCCTCTCCTTGTGCCCCTCTCCAACTCTCTCTCTAAAATAATAATTAAAAAAACAACTAAGGGCAGCCTGGGTGGCCCAGCAGTTTATCGCCACCTTCAGCCCAGGGCCTGATACTGGAGACCCAGGATCGAGTCCCAAGTCAGGCTCCCTGCATGGAGCCTGCTTCTCCCTCTGCCTGTGCCTCTGCCTCTCTCTGCCTCTCTCTGCCTCTCTCTCTCTCTCTCTCTCTCTCTCTCTCTCTGTGCAAGTCTCTCATGAATAAATAAATAAAATCTTTTTTTTTAAAAAAGCAACTAAGGCATAGGATAAAGTTTGCTTTAGTATAATAAATAACTGCTTCATGGTATGGAAATCCACAAATTTCACACAAATGGTATTTTCAATAATTAGAAAACTATGGCCGTAATCCAGGAGAAATTGGATGGGGCTTGAACCTCTATAATGTTATCGAGATCAAAGAGAAGTGGACAGTTTTGAGATACAATAAGGTGATAGAATTGACAGGTCTTGATGGTCCACTGGATGCAGCAAAGAGGGAGGGATGAAAATAATGATCAGGTTTCATGCCTGAATGTGTGGGTGGATAACTGTACTATTTATTAAAATCAGGAGCACAGAAAAATATGTAGATTTGGGGCTTGGAAAGAGGGAGAAGACTGAAAAGATGAGTGAATTTGGGATGTGTGTGAGGTATGCATGAAATGTCCAAATGCAATATGTCATTGATAAGATACGGAGTTAGATTGAGTATAAATTTGGACGTCTTAAAACATAGGCAATCATTGAAGCAATAAATGTAAGATCACTCCAGAAGATAATGTAGAGCAAGAAGAGGAAAAGCATGAAAAATAGCTTGCTATGCCATTAAAATGATCACTGACAGGTGTTGCCTTATTGAAACATTGAAATATTGAAAATATATGTTATGATAGCATTGAGTGATGTTTTAAAATAGAAATACTATAAAGCTGGCAGGGTTGTAAGTTAATTTTGCTTTCTAAGCCATTCAACATCCTTTAGTTACACAGTGTGGTTTCCTTAAGTTACCACACATAACTCCCTGGGCTGTTGAGGCCAGTTGGTTTCATTTTATGCCAGACAAACAAGCATGGGGCATGAGGCTAAATCCTCCTAACCACACATCTTATTTATTTGTGTTTTAGAAAACTTAGACTTACAACTTACAACCAAGCAATTCAATTAGAATTATAAAATCTTCTAATTTCTCACAGATAAATTATTTGTGTGAATGATATCATACTTGTTTCACAACTGTCCACTTTTCAACTTCCTCTCCAGTTTTTTTCTACATCAGCCTACAAGAAAAGAAATAATTGATTTGAGTTTTTGCTTTTTTTCCCAATCTTTGTTTCTTTTTAAACTTCCTTAAAAGGGTCCAAGACCTCACTAATCACAGGATCTTTATCTCTGGTCTTTGATCCTAACAGAAAGGACATTCTACAATTTTTAAATTCTATATTGAACTTTACTAAAGAAGCAGGATTCCATGTATATCTTGTAAATTAATGTTAAACAATAGGACTACAAATAAAATAATCCCAGGTCATACATGCTATTACACACTATTCTTAAACTATTATCCAAGACCATTAGCATTCTAATAGCTGCTATATACCATTACGAGATTGGTCCATTTTCTCTCAGTAATTTTTTTTTCTTTTTAAAAGATTTTATTTATTCATGAAAGAGAGAGAAAGAGGCAGAGACACAGGCGGAGGGAGAAGCAAACTCTCCACAAGAACCCGATGTGGGACTTGATCCCAGACCCCGGGATTACGCCCTGAGTCAAAGGCAGACACTCAACCACCGAGCCACCCAGGCGTCCCATAAAATTTTTTTAATAGTTCAAGAAATCTGAGTTATGGGACACCTGGGGGGCTCAGCAGTTAAGCATCTGCCTTGCGCCCAGGGCGTGACCTTGGAGTCCTGGGATCAAGTCCCACATCCGGCTCCCTGCATGGAAACTGCTTCTCTCTCTGCCAATGTCTCTTCCCCTCTCTCTCATGAATAAATTAAAAAAACCAGAAATCTAAGTTATCTCATTATATCAAATAGATGAATCATTCTGATCCCTGTTATCAAAGCTAGGGTTCCAAATTAATTTTTTAAAGTTATTTCTTAAGCCTAATGGCCTTATGAAAATACCTCCCCCACCAGTTTTATACACACAAAATTAATCTTAATTTACATTGCAAATACACTGTAAAGTTCCCTGTGGGAAAGCTGTTGAGTCTTCCTTCTCAGCTACAATATCAGTAATATCTATGATATAAAATATGTCTATTAGAAAGTCAGGTTGTTTTTGAAGAAAGGCTAGAATGAGGGCATAATGCTCACTATGACTGTGTAGATATAAGACATTACTGTGGTCTTTGGTATCGTAAGGTATTTTTGACTTCCTCTGCATCTAAAAAGAAAAAAGAATGACATGTACTCTCAGAATATTTAAGGCAGGAACTGACTCTGAAAGTCTTAGGTTGACTGTGGAATTAAGTCCTTCTAAGGTTGTATATTCCTAAAGTGTTTTTCCTGGCTGTTTTCCAATAAAATGTAAAGCTAGGTTGAAAATTTTAAGAATTGTAATTTGTTAATAGAGTCCTATTCAGACTCAGAAAAAATAGTAGGGAAACTAATACTTTGGTTTGATCCAAAAAAATAGAGTCTAGTTGTTTCTTCATGATCAAGTGATTTTTTCCCCCCTAGAATGAAAGCAAGAACAAAGCACCTTTACCTATCCCCTATAGACTCCTGCTGGTTTGACTTGTTTTCATTAATATCACCTTTTTGTAATGAAGTGATATATGACTCAAAGAATATCAGCGATGACTCTGATCAGTCTGATGTTCCAATATTTCCAATCAGGCCTGGTGGCTCAGTATGTTCTTATATGCTATTCATTCCAAATTGAAGATCTTTTCTCCGTCCCATGAGTAAAATAATTAAAATTATTTTGATACATTTACTTTCTATTTACCTTAATCTCGAATATTGATGGGCTAATCTATCATAAACATTGAATCTCTAGATTATCACAGGACTGCTTGTGTTTGCATCTGCTGTACTGTAATTTAGCAGTCTACTTGTCAACCTTCCTTTGAACTAGGAACCCCTCAAGGATAAGAATAGATGCAGAATGAATGAATGTTCATCTATATAAATGCAACATCTGAGAAAGTATTCAGCTCATAACAGGCAATAATAATAAGTGTTTGCAGATAAATGTACTAAATAGACTAAATGGATCATGACAGTATTAATTTAGAAAGAGAATAGGGAAGCAGTGTGTAGAGCTATTAGAGCACGGCTTCTGGCACAATCAACTGTAGGTTTAGCTCTCAAATCCATCATTTGCTGGCTGTACAAAAGGGGCAAATTATTTAGCTTTCCTGAATATCAGTTTTCTTTCTCTAAGAGGGAAATGGTAATGCCTGCCTTTAAGGATTTCATGAGGATTAAATGAGAAAATGTATATAAAACAGCTATCACTGAATGTGGCTCACGGTAAAGCTTTCAGTAAATGACAACACAAACAAAATGAGTTTAAATAAATAAATATTTCTAAAAGGAGTAATTTTTTTTCCTTACTCATTGTTAAAAAGGAACTGGACTTTTGATTAAAAACAATTGCCTGAATACCCATATTTATATCTCACTTCCTTCCCATGAGCCCATTTCAATGACAGTAAAAACTGACAAAAAAGAATAAATCTGTGACAGTGCTAAAAATAGAACCTCAAGAGAATTTAAAAAGTAGCCATAGTGGGGAAAATATTTCGAAGGAATATTTCTGAAAAACTGTTACCCAAAATATACAAAGAACTCAAATTCAACGAGAAGAAAATGAAGAACCCAATTTAAAAATGCTATATCCCTGAATAGACACTTCACCAAAGAAGATATATAGTTGGCAAGTAAGCATATGAGAAGACAATCAACATCTTATGTCATTAGAGAATTTCAAATTAAAACAACAAGATACCACTACACAACTATTATAAAGGCACAATCCAAAACACCGACAACACTAAATGTTGACAAGCACGTGGAGCAATACAAACTCTCATTCATGGCTAGTGGGAATGAAAAATGATACAGACACTTTGGAAGATAGTTTGGCTGTTTCTTACAAAACAGAACATGCTATTACTTTTTTTTTTTTTTTTAGAACATGCTATTACTATGTATCCAGCAATCGTGTTCCTTAGTATTTACCCAAATGAACTGAAAATTTATGTCCACACAAAAACCTACTCATAGATGCTTATAAAACTTTATTTATAATTGCTAAAACCTGGAAGCAACCAAAATATCCTTTAGTAGATGAGTAAATAAATAAACGGTAGTATATCCATACAATAGAATATTATTCAGTACTATAATGAAATGAGCCATGGAGCCAAGAAAAGACATAGAGGAAACTTAAATCCATATCACTAAGTGAAAGAAGCCAATGTGAAGACTACATATTATATGATTCAACTATGTGAATGACAACCTGGAAATCGCAAAACTGGAGACAATGAAAAGATTAGTATTTGCCAGGGGTTAGGAGGGAAGGAGGGATGAATAGGCTGAGCACAGAGGATTTTTAGGGCAATACAATTAGTCTGGACGATATTGCAATGGTAGACACATAGCATTTTACATTTGTCAAAATCCATAGAATGTACAACACCAAGAGTCAACCCTAAGGTAAACTATAGGCTCTAGGTAATAATGATATATTAGGGCAAGTTCATCAATTATAACAAGTGTATCACTGTGGCAAAGAATGTTGATAGTGAGGGAGGTTGTATGTGGATCCATGTGTAGTAGGAAAGGGAACTCTGTGTACTTTCTACTCAATATGGCTTGGAAGCTAAAATTGCTCTAGAAAATAAAATTCATTAATTAAAAAAGAAAACAAATATTTTCCTTTATTTAATTAAAATTTAAATGCGTGTATCATTTTCTTCAAAACAAAAACAAAAAATCCTGGTTATTCATATGCAATATTATTTGCTATTATTTAACAAAGTTAAAATAGCAAACAATAATAATCAGTTTGTTATCATATGGTGATATTAAGGGTAACACTTCCAAATATTGGACATTCTATAATTACTGATTTCTTAAGAAATATCTTCATTGGTTTCTAAATATTTCATCACATCCCCTTTTCTCTTAGGGTAAAGTATTTCTGAATTCTCTCTAGTGTTTTGAGTAGCACAACTTCAAATATACACAGCTAAATAATAAATTCTTTTATAGCTTATAAAATGTACTAGAGATTAAATTTTTATTAGTCCATTACCCTGCAGTATAGAAACAGGAGCCTTATAAATCAATTTATGTTAGTTAATGGTTTTCTTTTGTAAACTGCTAACTGCCTTAGGTTCCTATTTTACTGTTAAACACAAGCAAAACACCTTAGAAATGATAAAAGAAGTATCAGTGTATGACTGCAGCTCAGTAGAAATTAATTTATAGATTAACATTCATCATTTTTATTTCTATGGAGAAGCAATTAACCATTAATAGTGGTTAATAGTAACCTAGTTTAAACCTAATTTAAACCTTAGTCATTAGATTGTTTGCTCTTTTCATTGCTACGTCTGACCCAAGATGGAAATTAAAATATTGACTTAATTTTTACTTCTTATCCTAAGTCTCTGGACACATATTTACAACCCCAAGTGGTACTGAATTTGAATCCTATAATTAAAATATGGCCTTAAGAAAATTTCCAGAGCTGCGTCATGTAACAAGAATAAGACACAGAAGCACAAATAGAGAGAGATCTTGTACGAGAGCAAGATAAAAATGAAATTTGAAAATCGTCTTTTTCTTGTATTTCCTTAAGCCAAGTAAAAAAAAATGCACACACGAAGAAAAAATTAATATTAAATAAAAGAGATGAAAATAGAGAAAAGGGCATTCTCTAAAGTGATGTTTGGTATACAACTTTGTAAAAGGACGTTGATTTGCCGTGACAATCTAGGATTTTTTATTCCAGTTTGCTAATTTGTCATGAGACAGTGGAGGTACATGTGATGATTTCCAAGGTGGAGAGGAGGAGGTGGGCTGGTATTAAAGTGCATGGATAGGGGTTATCTAGTGCTTGTGAGTAATCATAGTTTACCAAAAGGAAGAAATATTTGCTATAAATTCTTCTCTTTTTGGTGACATAGAATTTATATTTGTGTTGCATTATGGTGTAAATATACAGGAAATACAGAATAAAATATTTATAACCCTACCTTAGATCTATTGTCCATGATCAGATGATCTACAATGACAGATCAAGAAATTAACGCAATGTCTGAATAAATTGTCTAAAACAATATAATGGTTATTCTCTGGTTTGTTAAGAACTTGGCTTTGTCTACCTAACATCTCTCTTTTTAGGATTCTACCCCAATTCCATCCACAGTAATTCTGGTTAGTCATGCTATTCGGATTAGGTGTACTGCGAACCTGTGCACCCTCTCTTTCCCTGGCCTCAGTGGAGTTCTTCATTGAGCCTAAATGCTACTTTCTCTTGGCCGTGGTGATTTGTTCAGAGGTGGGGAATATAACCAAAGCCAATCCTTCCCAAGAGTTTTGGAAGGGATATCTCTAAAGGTATTGTATGATTTCAGAAATATACAAGAAGCATATAAAGAATTGTAAGCTGTTTGGAAGGAGATATAGGCAAACTTAAATACATGGAAAAGCAACCATGTTTCTGTACAAAGACTCGAAATTGATAAAAATATTCTCCCCAAATTAACTTATATATATATTATTCATTTTAACCAAAATGAAAAAACACATACTGTGAGAATGTTTAGTTTATCTGAAAGGATAAATGCATTAGAATAATTTGGATGGAACAGATGAATTAGATTTAAGTGTAAAAAGACTGGAAAAGGACTATGACCCTCAGTTACGACACTAGTCTTAAGGGAGAAGGTGATTTGTGTTACCACAGATCCTATATGGTATGGTTTCCAGGAATGAATTTGGACGTAAACAAAGACTGCCTGTACTGTTCCAGGATGTGAAAATGAAATAAACCAGCATTTGCATGAACACTGAAAGGCATCCAGCAACCAACCACTGGATAAGGTATAAAGACAAATAATGATTCTAATGAAACTTGAGGGGAGAGCACTAAATGGAATGTAACATGTTGTTCCCTAACTTATCTTTGTTTACGACTCTATATAAGCCTGTTCTCCTCAATTCTGCGACAAAAATAAGTGGAAGGAACAGGTAAAGCAAAAATGAGTTAGATCTCAGGGAATTCTCAATAAATAATTGTGGAACTGGAAAAAAGTCAACAAAATTGACAAAACTGTAGCTAGACTCACTAATGAAAAATGAAGACTCAAATAAACAAAATCACAAATGCAAGAGGAGACACTACAACTGATACCACAGAAATGCAAAGGATCATAAGAAACTACAATGAACAATTATAGTTTAGCATAATGGTTGTTATAACAACCAACAAATTGAATAACCTAGAAGAAATGGATAAATTTCTAGAAACATACTACCTTCCAAAACTGAATCATGAAGAAACAGAAAATCTGGACTACTAGTAATGGAATTGAATCAATAATTTAAAAGAAGCTCAACAAACAGAAGTCCAGTACCAAAAAGCTTCACTGATGAATTCTACCAAATATTCTAAGAAGAAAGAGAAATCTTCAAACTCTTTGAAAAAATAGAAGGGGAAATACTTCCAAATCGTTTTATGAAGCCAGCATTATCCTGATACCAAAACCAGAAAAGGACACCATAAGAACACAATATTACAGGCCAATATCCCTGGTAAGTGAATATAAGATTAAAAAACCCTCAACAAAATATTAGCAAACCAATTCAATAATACATTAAAAGTGTCATACACAATGATTAAGTGGATTTATTCCAGGGATGTAAGGATTATTCAATATCCACAAATCAATCAATGTGATACATCCATGAACAAAAGTAAAGGGACAAAATTATATGATTATCACAAGAGATACAGATAAAGCATGTGACAAATACAATATCCATTTATGATAAAAAGTTTCAACAAAGTAGGTATAGAAGGAATGTAACAACATAATAATGCCACATATGAAAAGCCCACAGCTAACATCATACTGAAAGGTAAAAATCTGAAATCTGTTTTTTTGTTTTTTTTTTTTTTTTTGTTGTTGTTGTTCTTTTTGCAAGATCAGGAACAAGACAAGGATGTCCACTCTTACCACTTTTATTCAACGTATTACTAGAAGTCCTAGCCAGGGCAATTAGGTAAGAAAGAGAAGTAAAAGGCTTTCAAATTGGTAAGAAAAAAGTAAAGCTGTCATATGTACATATAATGTGGTTATCATATATAGAAAACCTTAAAGACTCCACGAAAAAAACTGTTAGAACTAATAAATTCATTAAAGTTGCAGGATACAAAATCAATATACAGAAACCTGTTGTATTTCTATTTCCATTGGCAGATGAATGAATACATAAAATATGGTATATGCAGTTGATTCTTGAACAACACAGGTTTAAACCATGTGGGCCCACTTATACACAGATTTTTTTTTTTACAAATATAGTACAATACTGTAAATGTATTTTCTCTTCCTTATGATTTTGTTAGTAACATTTTCTTTTCTCTAGATTACTTTGTTGTAAGATATATATATATATATATATATATATATATATATATATATAACATATAACATTCACAATATGTGTTAATCAACTATTTGTGTTACTAGAAAACTTCCCATTAAGTAGGTTATTATAATCACATTGGGGTGAGTCAAAAGTTATACTTGCATTTTCGACAACATGGGGGAACTGGCACCCCTACCTCATTGCATTGTTTAGGGTCAACTGTTTATACAATGAGATATTATTCAGTCATTTAAAAAGAAGGAAATTTTGCCATTTGCAACAACATGGATGGACGTTGAGGGTGTCCTGCTAAGTGAAATAAGTCAAGACAGAGAACAAATACCATTTCACTTATACGTGAAATCTGAAAAAAGAAATAACAAACTCATAGATATAAAGGACAGATTGGTAGTTGCCTGAGGTTGGGGGTGAGGATTGGGTGAGATGGTGAAGGGAGTCAAAGGTACAAACTTCCAATCATAAAATCAATAAATCATGGAGATGTAATAATGTACAGCATGGTGACTATAGTTAATTATACTGTACTGCATATTTGGAAGTTGTTAAGAAAGTGGATCTTAAAAGTTCTTATAACAAGAAAAAATTCAGTAATTATGTATGGTAACAGATATTAACTAGTTATATTGTGGTAAGCACTTCACGATATATAAATATCAAATCATTATGTTGTACAGCTGGAACTAATATAGTGGTATATGTGAATTATACCTCAATTTAAAAAAGGTCTTATTTAACAAATCATGATAGAATAATAAAATGAATGCAAAATATCCATTACAACATATGACAGAGATCTATATGATTTTCTATGAAAATAAATTTCTGCCATATTGCAGGATAAAAGATTTTAGTTACAAAAAAAGTTATCAAACAAATACGCAATTGCATTACTTATCAACTATAATTCAGCTTGTATCTATTGAGTGCTTATCACATACCAGGCACTAAACTGCATAACAAGTGCTGGATATGCAAATACACACATGTGCAAACACATAGATATACACAGTGTACATATGCATCAAACTTTTATTGCCATTGTGGAATGGGAGTACTTGAGCATTGAGTAAGAAGGTGCAGGGAGAGGATGGAAAAGAAGGATGAGGTTCCCTTACTACTACGTAGAGCAGTATTTGCTTGAATTATTTTTATAATGGACATGTATTTACTTTATTATCAAGAGACGAATCAAAGATACTTTGAGAGAAAAAGAAATAATATTTCATTAATTTAGAAAAACTATTATTTTCAAAAAGATCAACTATAATTCTTGTGTGTGCTACTTTCCTAAATATGGTATCTTATTCATATTTTTAGCCCATATAGTTTCTTCACATGAACAATTATTAATAAATGATGGCTTAACTGAATGACAAGTTACTCTTATTAGAAAGTCTTGGGAATAATAAGATTCCATAGACTGGGTCTATTAATTCAGAAATTAATGCTATAAAATATTCAGTTTTTAAAAAAATGTATTTTCTCATAATATGCTTATTTAAAATAATCCACAAAAGTACAATTTTAGTTTTGTGATTAATGTTGCTTTTTGGATATTTAATATTTTCAAACACAAACACAGGTTATTCTGTTCCCTTTGGTAAAGAAAAGTCAAAACAAATTTATAAACTAAATATTGTAAGCAAACATATCGTGTACATACATATTTTGGATACCTTTGATATTTTCTGAAATTGATATATTCTAAGATAATATAAATAATTTGTTTTATAAGAACTCCTCCAGCAAATAGTTTCTCAAGCCATCACTCCTACTGCCCTATTTTAGGATATATTTGGGCTCACAAACACACAATTAAAGTGATTTGCCATATAATAAAACACTTTGACTCGAGGGGCAGAATTATTCATCCAGATTAAAAATACCGGAGAATGACGAAAAGGGTTCTTAAATTCAATTTTTAAATTCACAAAGGGTCACTGCCACAAGAAACATTTATAACTGAAGTTTTGACTTCCTGCTTTTCTGTATTGCTATCTTGTGTGCCAGTTGTGTTATGAAATATGACCACACCAAGATTATCCCATTCAATCAAATGAAATCAAATTACCTGAGTTTTCACCTCTGTGGGGAGAAGAATTTTTTTCCTGTCAGATGGCTATGTTTCAAGGATCCTCTTGATTAAGGCCTTCAATATCTTTGGTAAAGACCACTCTCTTTCACCATACACAAAGATAAACTCAAAATGGATGAGAGATCTAAATGTGAGACAAGAATCCATCCAAATCCTAGAGGAGAATACAGGCAACATCCTTTTTGAACTTGGTCACAGCAACTTCTTGCAAGATACATCCACAAAGGCAAAAGAAACAAAAGCAAAAATGAACTATTGGGACTTCATCAAGATAAGAAGCTTTTGCACAGCAAACGATACAGTCAACAAAACTAAAAGACAACCTACAGAATGGGAGAAGATATTTGCAAATGACATATCAGATAAAGGGCTAGTTTCCAAAATCTATAAAGAACTTATTAAACTCAACAGCAAAGAAACAAACAATCCAATCATGAAATGGGCAAAAGACATGAAGAGAAATCTCACAGAGGAAGACATGGACATGGCCAACATGCACATGAGAAAATGCTCTGCATCACTTGCCATCAGGGAAATACAAATCAAAACCACAATGAGATACCACCTCACACCAGTGAGAATGGGGAAAATTAACAAGGCAGGAAACAACAAATGTTGGAGAGGATGCGGAGAAAGGGGGACCCTCTTACACTGTTGGTGGGAATGTGAACTGGTGCAGCCACTCTGGAAAACTGTGTGGAGGCTCCTCGAAGAGTTAAAAATAGACCTGCCCTACGACCCAGCAATTGCACTGCTGGGGATTTACCCCAAAGATTCAGATGCAATGAAACGTCGGGACACCTGCACCCCGATGTTTCTAGCAGCAATGTCCACAATAGCCAAACTGTGGAAGGAGCCTCGGTGTCCATCGAAAGATGAATGGATAAAGAAGATGTGGTTTATGTATACAATGGAATATTCCTCAGCCATTAGAAACGACAGATACCCACCATTTGCTTCAACGTGGATGGAACTGGAGGGTATTATGCTGAGTGCAGTAAGTCAATCGGAGAAGGACAAACATTGTATGTTCTCATTCATTTGGGGAATATAAATAATAGTGAAAGGGAATATAAGAGAAGGGAGAAGAAATGTGTGGGAAATATCAGGAAGGGAGACAGAACATAAAGACTCCTAACTCTGGGAAATGAACTAGGGGTGGTGGAAGGGAGGAGGGCGGGGGGTGGAGGGGAATTGGTGACTGGCACTGAGGGGGACACTTGATGGGATGAGCACTGGGTGTTATTCTGTATGTTGGTAAATTGAACACCAATAAAAATTAATTTATTAAAAAAAAAAGGAATACTAAAAGCCAAACAGTATTGCACTAAAGTCACATAGAGAAGTACGTGGATTTGAAAATCACAGGTACAACTGATTGAAGGATCCATTATTTGACAGCAAGTTATCCTCCTGAAAATAATGCCCATACTGTGAAAGTCTGTGTTGAACAATAAATAGTAATGTTTCCTTTATAAGACCCTGTGCTCTCTTCCAGGAATACACTGCTAAGATGATTTTCATTGAGTATTCGGGGATATGGACCATCTGGTCTATAACAGGACTATCTTTCATAAGAGTATATTGTACTTTTATACTATAAGACATGTCTCTACTTCTACATGAGTCCTTAAAAACTGCCATTTGAGTCAGAATTCATGCATTCAGTAACTATAATTTGGAAAATTATATGAAATGTGATCTTTCATCAGTGAAATTGGTGGATCACAAGAAGATATTGAGTGACTGAATGGCTAGCTATGTTCACTCTTGCTACACTAAATAAAAGTAGATAAAAAAGAATAAGGTAATCTTCATTATGAATAAGTGGATAAAAAAGAATTAAGAACTGGGCACACCTACATTAGAAGCAGATGTTACAGGGTAGAGATACGAGATAGGTCTTGTTCTCCTGACACTATTTACAAAGCATTTCATAAGCATTTTGTAAACCTTAAATTATCTTCTTTGCATGGCAAAAGATTATTCAAGAGGACTTAAAGTAGACCCTTAACAGAAAAATCACTTTGAAGAAGAAAATGCTTCAGTTTGTGTTTTTGTACATAAGAATGATGAGACTAGCATTCTTACAACACTGCTCAGTAATTGAGCTCACAGAAGCATGCTATTGGGCTGGGAGTTGGTCTAAATGAAAGATCTGATAGTGATATTTAAATGTCAAATTAAAATATCATTATACTTTTACACACAAAAGGGAAAGAAAGAAAGAAAAAGAAAGAAAGAAAGAAAGAAAGAAAGAAAGAAAGAAAGAAAGAAAGACAGACAAAAATTTCTCATGTGGAAACTGAGCCAAAGCCAAGAAATAACTGGAAATAAATAATAATAATAATACCTGGAATAATAAAAAATAAATAATAGGGATCCCTGGGTGGCGCAGCGGTTTGGCGCCTGCCTTTGGCCCAGGGCGCGATCCTGGAGACCCGGGATCGAATCCCACATCGGGCTCCCGGTGCATGGAGCCTGCTTCTCCCTCTGCCTGTGTCTCTGCCTCTCTCTCTCTCTGTGACTATCATAAATAAATAAAAATTAAAAAAAAAATAAAAAATTAAAAAAAAATAAAGCGTAGTATATAGTGCTCAGCAACATGACTCCTACCTAGACCACAGGAATTGTGAGTGAAAAATCTACCCACAAAGCTCTACTATGACAAAAAAAGAGAGAGACCTCTGCAGATTGTAATCTGAATGAATTTTTTGAGCAGGAGGAAAAAGCACACCAATTGTTAGTAATGATATTTTGAATGAGAATATACGGATTGTTCTGTGCTTCTGAAGGCTGAGAGAGTACAGATGTGGGAGGCAAGAATTTCTAAAGCAAATGCCATCTCCAAAATATTTCTTAGAAGGATTTAGTTGTTATCTAGAGATTTGTGTGATTATAAGAATCACCTAGCATGCTTGTTAAAAATACAGATTTGCAACAACCTCACCCCCCAAACACACATACACATTCTGATCCCGTAGCCTGGAATGATGCTATATCTGTTGTTTTGGTTTTTGGTTTGTTTTGTTTTTTATAGGAATCCAAGTACAAGGGTACCTGGATGTCTCAGTCAGTTAAGCGTCTGACTCTTGACTCAGGTCTTGATCTCGGGTCCTGAGGTAGAGCCCCAGGTCAGGCTCCATGCTCAGTGTGGAGTCTGCTTGTCCCTCTCCCTCTGTGTCTGTCTCGCTCTCATAAATAAATAAAAAAATCCTTAAAAAAAAGGAACGCCCCCCCCCCAAAAAAAGGAACCCAGGTACATAATAAAAGAAATTTAAGAAACCCTTTCTAGTCTCTTTAATTGCTCTTGACTAAATGCCTGATTACTGATCATTCAGTACTGAATAGAGAAAACCACCATCATTCAAGTGAGCAATATCTATGAGAAAATAGATTTTACATTACTTCAATGGGCACCACTGTGGTTAATTTATGTGTTTTGTTCTCTCAAATATGTCTTATTTTTTAGTTAGAATGCTGGTAAAAAAAAAAAAAACCACAAGTCATGGCATGTTTTCATACTGTTGTTATTTGACATGGTTGTGTTTTCATTTAAATAGAAAATTAAAGAAAAAATTAAAGAAACACATTTATTGTCACTTCTCCAGTCTTTATCTTATTTTCTCCAATCTTCTCCAAAACAGCAAATTTAATAATTCTCATCATGCAGCACTGCTGCTTAATGTGATTAAGATTTCCTTTGGTGTTTGTTATGATGTGCCCCAGTTGTCTCATATTGAGATTCTGAAGCCATGTACATACTCAATTTAATGAAATAGGCCATAAATTAGGAAAAAATTACAAAGAACTATTTTGCAATTATAAAACTTTTTTAAAGAAAAATAACCTCCAGAACAAGTGATTTTTCTTTGTCATCATTAATAAAAGTCTTTCATATTGAGTAGTCTTCTAAGGATTTTGGTTGACCTTCTTACATTATCACAAGGATGCCAAGCTTCCCAATTATTCCTTTGTTCCTAACATGTATGAATCTAACCTTCTTCATAGGAAGATGAGCTCAAACCTTCTATTTTCATTATGTTGCCAACTGAAAATACTGTCTTAAGTTGGCTGCATCTATCTCTTAATTAGCTGTAAATATTTCCTTAAATCAATGAAGTGAACCAGGAAAAGTCTACATAGTTGAACTGCATGAAATTTGTTCTTCATGGACAACTTCATTGAGTTGTTTATCCTGGGCTTTTGTGAAAGGATCAAACATGACCCACTGTGATCATAAAATGCATAACAATTAACCACATTTAGTCCTAATGATATACAAAGACATACCCCCCATATAAATCCACAGGTACAAACACCTCAGCACACATATCATCTCTGACTTTTTTTTCTCCTATAAACTAAAAAAAAAAAAAAAAAAAAAAAGCCGTAATTCTTTTCTTCTATTTATCAGTTTTTAAGCATTTTTAAATAATTCATTTAAGTATTTTGTGGGACAAGGAAGGATTCCTACTTCTTTCCTCTGATGACTAGCATTTCTACTAGCATTACTACTACTGGCACTAGTACTAACCAACAATGATTTACTGAGCATTTACTTTGCGCTCCACTATCAGATGAGATAATTATGATAATCTCTGTATTATAGATGAAGTACTGAGTTTAGAGGGATTATATAACTGATTGACAGTATAAATATCAGATGCAGGTTTTGAAGCTTGGTCCCAGGTCCCAATTTAATCCCATACACTAACCACTGTGATATGTTGTAAGTTTTAAGCACGGTGATATTAAAGAAACTAGTAAACTATCAATTTTGACAATAAAAAAAAAATTTTGACAATATAACTTGAAATCATGAACAAATAATTGTTATATATGTCTTTATTTTCCATTTTCAGTCAGTGACATTTGTATCTTACAAACAGAACTTAGTACTTTATTGTTAGCGGCTGTGACTTCTTTTTACTTTATACCATAATAATTCAGGAGCTCAGTTCACAGTTATGATAAAAAAAATGGCAGAAATGATCAACTTTCAAAAAAAACAACTACCTATTAAAAAGAAATCGTCCTCATATTACTGAACTGTTCTAGACTGCAATGCTTCACTGTTGGGTTACCACATCACTAACATATCATGTTAGACTCTGAATCAAATGGCTAACAGATATTAGACGATATTGATAGTGAGTCTACCTTACCTGATTCCCCTCCCATTCTAAGAGCCTCATCAGATCCTAACACCTAATTCTAGTTTGCCGTGCACAAGAAGCACACTCTGCTATATCTGCCTTAACATAAGATTAGTTCCCTTGCAACGCTCTCCTTTGAAAGATGCTCTGAGAATGGCAACTAGAAGGTAGCCGTCTACAGTTCCTGCTAGTGGTAAGCATAAATTAGGCTGCAGACTCTTGGAATACTGCCATGAAGACAGGTGGTCCCTTACATTTTTATTCAGGGCTCATATTTCTAAGTGCTGAGAAACCACAATGATAGATGACATGAAATGCATGGCTGGATATTCAAGGAATTAGTTTAAGTCAAGTATTTATCAATTCTATCTTTTAACATTTGCTCTCTGGAGTCAGAAGCTGGATTTTCAGTTGCCTTAGTCTATCAAGTCATGCCATGGTAGACCTTGAAGCTTTGTATGGAATTTTCTATAAGGCCTTCTTCATTTCCATGGGGACATGACAGGTATTCCTGTAAATATGAACTATAAAGTTTGGCAATTTATACCCATTTCCTCAAGCTATTTATTAGCAAAAGTGAAACAACAGAAACCAATTTTTAATCTTGTTTTAATTACATATATACTTTGAAAATGTACTTTATTGCTTTATATATAAACTGGATAGACAAAGCCGGCAATCTTTTTTAACAGTTTCTTTTATTGGTATAAACACTTTTATACCAGGTTATGTTAGTTCCATATATGCCCAATTTGTACAAGCCAGAAATCGCCATCAATCATGCCAGCATCTTATCAATCACTATCAAGTCATGTAGCTTCTTTGCTTCCCCATTTAATCAATCATAAATGCTACTGATTGAACTCCCTAACGATTTCCCAAACCCATCCCTTCCCTCCATCACCACTGACATGGCCATTGTTCAGGGTACCATCATCTCCAGTCCAATTAATTACCATTGTCTCCTACCTGGGTCTAGGTCTGTCCTCTTCCCATCCATCCTGTATGCTACTGTCACAGTGCTATTTCTAAGAACCAGGCCTAATCATGGCCCTCTCCTGATTAGAATCTTTTAATGACACCTAACAGACTAAAAGGGATAAATCCTAACTGCTGAGTATGTCATTTAAGGCCCTTTAAAATCTGACATCTGCATACCCTTCCAGGCTTACCTTTCATCACTCACTCCACTCCTTCACCTCAGAAATTAGCAAACTGCTTTACACTTAGTAGACAATTGATACTTGTTAAATTAATAATTGAATTGTTTAAAGACACTGTTATACAGAACAGTGACTTGTTCAATATCTATACAAGCTGATATGGCTACCAAACATTGTTTTACTACTTCTGAAATCCATCAAATAATAAGAGAGATACGTATTTATATTGTTCTCTACATAAATACAACCATTAGCTCACACTTCAAAGAGGCAAGTGTTTGGTCTTGAGTAAAATTTTGTCCTCCTTTTTATAAGATAGATGATAAAAAAAAAAATTGGATAAAAATGGGGCCAGGCTCTGAATCAGGTTAAGAAGTTACTCCTGTATTCACATTCTCTTTTAATACCTTCCTTGATTTGGCATTTCACAGTATAGGCACATCTATTCAAACCATGTGCTGTGAGTTGCCTTGCATATGCTTCCCCTATGGGCTATTTCAGGGAAATTACCAGCTTTAAAGTGAGGTCTTGGAGTAATGTGTGGGCTCCAAGCAACTGTGTGCTACTTTACCATGATCCCTTATGTCTTTGACAATTTGCAATTCTATAAATCACAACATAAACATAATTTTAAAATAATTTTATTCATATGTTCCAACTCTCATAGGAAATTTCACTGTGCTTAATGCATTTAATAAATCATTAAATAAACCAAATGAAAGCAGAATGTGATATAAATAGACATGAAAGGCTTTCCCTGGATAAAATTTAAGTTTACAAATGAGTCAAGAGACTTGACCAATGGGAAGGAAGCCAGGATATCTCTAGGGGGAGAAAAGGCAATATACAAACAATTGCATATGGTTCAATGTTAAAATGACTCCTGCCTATTTCCCCTGACATATCGGTACAACTATTAAGTTTTATGTTTCATTTACTCTGAATTTTAGAACTTTTTAATGTTACCTTTTGACAGGGATCATGATATAGTGATAGCATTTCAGGCTCATGTAAGTTCAAAATAGTGAATTAGGACTCTTTCCTCCTGAACACTTTAAAGCTCTCACTGCTTTTCCTCTGTTCTTTCCAGCAACCCCAATATTTTAGGAATGTACAATAAATTAAATATGATTCCTTCCCTTGGTATTCAGTGCCAGTATATGTTGGAAATTAAGCCTTATACTATTCTTTCGATTTTCTCTTCAACCTCGCAATCTCCCAAATCTAATTTTTGTAAAAGTCAAAAATATAGTTAATTATATCAATAAGTGTTACAGTATAATAAAAAGACTATTCTTGAGAAAAATTGATTTACTACAAAAAAATATACTATGGAGCAACTTACGGTAAAAGAAAGTCACTACAAACGAAAGATTGGATGATTTTTTTCTAACCATACAGATAGGGAAGGTTCAGCCAATTTTTCCTTTATGTCCTTAAATGGTAATGGTCACACCAATGAACTTTAATGCTTAAGGAAGAGAAAGAGAGAATATGGAGAAAGATTTTCATTTTTCTGATGTACTTTTTAAGTGAAGATTTTGCTATTTGGGTAATATTTAAGATTATCAGGCCCAGGACTGGTTCACGTACAAGCTAGTTTCCAGAAAGCTACCTAATCCCCACCAACCTTCAATTTCTTAATCTGGGAATTATGATTTAATTTTGAAATGTTCCCTAAAGCCCCTCGTGCTTGCAGCATTCTGCAATTTCATTATTCTTCATGTGCATTATTTCTCAGTCCCACTGTGCTAATTTTCAAGCTTGTCAGAAATGTCTTATTTATTTTATTTATGGCTCAATGCTAAAAGGAACACTTTCTTTGCATGAACATTGAGGGAGCATAACATTTTCTCTCATTCAGAAGGAGGAAGCACAGAGAGACAAGATACATCATAAACTCATAATTGTTGCCACAAGTTATTATGATCAGACCTTGAGAAGTAGGTGATCTGAACCTTTTATTTCTGATCAATAAGGAAATCAAACGCTACCCAAAGTGAAGATTTTTTTTAAACTGGCCTTTCAAGACAATAGAAAATATTAAAAGACATATAATGGTTATATCTAATATTTATGTAGTTTTTATTACCAAAAGACTCAATGCTTTCAGAAAACATGATCTAAGCAGTTATTACTTCCAGAGTGGGAAAGAGCCAAGAAAGTTACCTGATTCCCTACTTAATGATAGCATTTGTGTCCAATTGCTTTCTACCGGATAGTGAAAAAAATACTATAGATTGGAAACTATCTCAGGATGCCTGCCCAGTCCATATCTTATTTGAGAAGTCTCTCCCACTACCATGTAGCAGCAGCCACTTTTTAGACTTTGTTCCCTGCTCACAGATTATTGGATCAAGAATGGAAACCTTCCCCTACCACAGTCAATCCATTGGCTGAGCTGTTTCAATCAATACTCTCAGTAACTGTATCAAGAGACACTAGCCATTTGGTCAGTGGCACTCAAGCTGGAAGGCCATGTAACCTCGGGATGGGTACCATATACACTTTAAAGTGTCAGAGAAGAAAGGATAGAAGAGGAAGGGATAAAGAGTGCTCTATTTTTTACTCTTAAGTTGTTATAAAATCTACAACCCCAATAAATACTCTCTAACTCCATCTAATTTGCTTTGATTTTTATTCCTTTTAAGAAATTCTTTCCTAAAATCCAATGACTCTCAGCTTATTCTGTGATTCTCTCTGTAAATCCTCTTTTATTGGACCAATGTGGTATCTAGTTAACTCCTACCAACATTTGCAAAAGCAAGTAAGGGGATTTGCTAGATATGAGATAGTTACCTAATTCCATAAATGACAGCTCTGACCAATTACATTTAATAAAATGTAATTTTTTTTTCTGAAAAAGATCAAGGTCCTTCTCAGCTAACTTTGAGAAATAAAGAGTTCAGAAAGTGACTGTGCAGATCCTGGATTTCCCCTTTCTCTACTTTCTCTGCAGAAAATAAACTCTGGTTCTTCTAGTTACTACTAGATACTAGAAAGTATGTTATGAAAAAGTAATGGAAACTAAAACTGATTTATAAGATTTTTTGCTGTTTCTAATTATTTCCTAAACTCAGGAAAACACAAAACTATTTTAAAATGTTTTTTTGCTCTATAAATTTAAATAAATTTGCATGAGAAATGGTTTAGCTTGCATCTGTTTTGAAAAGACCTAAAAATATCACTTCTGACTTTAACAATGTACCCCTAATTTAAATCCTTCTGTGTACATCCCTCAGGTTATATGGGTATGTGTAGCTATATGACATCATTTAGAAAAAGCAGAACCATCACGAGTGACATAGAAAAGGGAATTCTAATGGGGGTTGACCTTACACAATTGTGGCAGCTGGTTAAACAATTTTGGAAGACTTGCTTCTGCATCTGGTGCTGGCCTTAAGTCAGCAGGGCAGGCAGTAGGAAGAGTCTGCAAGGAAAAACTAGAACTAAAGTCAATCTCTCACAGACTCCAACTTTGGTTGTGTGGGTGTCCTGCAGAAGCTCATACTCCACGTCACAGTCACAGAGCTCAGCATGCACCTGGCTGGGGAGTCGGAGCAGCTGAAAATCTAGCAGAAGCTAGGAGGCTACAGCCCACCCCCCCCCCACACACACACCCCACGCCCGCCCCACCTTGCCCATGCCAACAAGGTGAGCGTGCTTCGGAAGAGCAACATCTGAGCACTGCCAGCTGAGCAGAGGCCCCTGAACTGGCCTTCTGAGCATAAAAGAACATGCCTTTTGCTTCAATTCCATCTACCAAATTTCACACACATGGCTCTTGGATCTCACATTAACATGGAAGTAGACAAGCAGAGAATTCTGGAAAATGTATTTCTAGCTTTGCTAAGTTGACATAATGCAAATCTACCATATTGTGCTTGTTGCTTGTTAACATCCTCTCATCAATGAGAAAGAAACAATACCCCAAACCTTAACTGCCTCGTTATTTGACAAGCTATTCCTGTGTGGATACAAGAAAAACTGTAAGGTGGCCATGTTTCAGGTTTCCATGTCTTCCCATCAGGAACCGGTATCATAGGTTAATAATCAATGTTAATAATTAATAGTTAAACTGGATTAAATTATATTTACTTTGCACCCCACAACCTGGTACTTGGCCTCATCTCTTCTTTTTATCTGTGTCAGTGTCCCTTGATCATCAGGTCGAGCCCATTTTATTCATTTCCTCCCTCTTCCCAGTTCTTTGAGAAATTGCCAAAAATGTACAACATAGAGCAACCTATGCTTAGTTCCCATGGCTCTTTAAATTGTTCAAATTGTAAAGAGAGGGTGTCTGATGACAAATAGCTTGGACTTCTAAAACATCCATCCAAATGGAAAATAGGTTACTGCTGTGGTTGTAGTGCACTTATTTGAAGGCATAAATACAGCACTTACTTCATTTTACACTTTGGCTATTTGCAAAGATTTTGTGGGTAGTACAGTTCATTTTTCTATATGAGATAAACCCACTTGTCTCCTACTGTTAGTGGAGCTCCATTTTCTCCAACACAGTTTCTTATATTTGGACCCTTGTGATAATGTACAAAAGCTATGCATTCTCTCCTCAAAAAAATATTAATTAATATACATGTAAACAACATTAGAAAAGTCAGTGACCCTCTGAAGCCCATCTACAGAGCCTCTGAAATACTCATAGACCCCAAATTAAGAAAATCCTATTTTTGTTTAATGATAGACAAAAATGTGTTTTGTTTAAAAATGTTTTGACTATATGTTTGATTAATAACTAATATTAATGATAATTAATGTTTTAATAACAAAGAATACTTGAAATATCTAGGATATTAATTCAAATGTGTCTTGTTACCCTGAAATCCCCTTAGGGTGGGGATGCTTACGCTACATTTTTTAAAGACCTATGAGCATCTACACTAGGCAGTGACTGTCATTCTGAAACCGCTTTGGGGTTTAAGGGTGTCTCCCTCCATAAGACAAACTGTGTCTTATATTTTTGTAACTGTTAGACCACCCATCTAGTGCTCTAACAAAATGTTTTGCACTTAATTGATGCCCCCTGTGTGTATTTTTATACATCTTAAATTACCAAATAGTAATGGATATTTTATTCTTTATGAAAATCTTTTCAAACTTTCTAATCATACTTTTCCATTTGATGCACAGATCTCAAAGTTATTTTCATTCCCATGTGGTGCTGATCGAATATCAAGGTTTGGACGCTGGAGACCATCTTGACACAAGGAAGAGGAGATTTCTGTTTTAGTAATTAAGCCCAGTTACATTTGGAAAGTAGGTTCCCACAACTTAAAGAAAGTCCAGTTTGCATGGAGAGTTTCTTTCAGCCAACACACATCTGTATACATTGCCCATCATCTAAATCACAAAGCGAGGCTCTGATTTTTAATTTGTTCTGGCATGAAATTCACTATAACATCTGCTTTGCACATGTTTCACCTTTTACCCCTTTTACTCATTGATAGTTTTTCTACCTAAAGGTTTCCCATTGCAAATGTTTTGAAATCTTGATCTTTTTTCTTCAAGATAAGAAACCTTTAGAAATCAGTTTACAGTTCTTAAAACTCAGTAAAAATGACATAGTATCAAGGTGAGGAAATCCAGCAGTTAGAACCAAAAGAAGGATTTACATAACTTTGTCTAAAACTGGCTTCTCTTTAGCAAAGTTGTGAGGGAAGATATGAGTTGTTACTACAGTATTACCATGCCCTCTCGCTCACTGAGGTCCTCCCCTGTGCCCCAGGTTTGCATAGATCAAGTGCCCTGGCCTCCTGCATGGCTTTGGGGATTAGCCAAAGAGCCACCTTGAACTTCAGCCAATGGACTCCCAGAAAAATAAGGAAGAGGGACAGTGGCTGGCTCTTCTTCTACTAGTCCACATTGAGACTTTCAAGCACTACTTTCCTTTTTAATAAAAAATAAAAAAGAAACACACTCAAAAAACAAAGGTGATAACCTCTTTTAGCTCTGGTTTTCAAAATGAGGGTGATTAGAAGAGGGCCAGTTGTAGCCACATAATTTAGGTGCTTCAAGCTATCATTCACCTAATTGCCGCAAGAACTCATCTCCACAACATTATATGGTGATTTTAAATATACCCACACATGTGAAAGCATTCCTTGAAGTGCAATGCTCTATGTAAAGTAATGCTAGACACCACAACAAAAGAAGTCAGATATGTGTTAAAATACAAGGTGAAAATTAATAAGAAAGAATTCACAGAGTAGCTCCTTAACATATTCAATATTGTGCAATTATGCAAATTTATCAAACTTCTAGCTTCTCTCTACATTTATAACTAGAAAGCTCTCATTTGGGAGATGTCTCTTAAAACAATTTTCAATTATTCAATTCTTTGAGCAATTCCAGTAAGCGAAAAATATCAATTGTATGATGAGTGAGGAAGTCACTCATGAAGAAAAACAACCCAAGATCCATCCTGAAGCAAGGCTGTAATTTGGCTGAACTATATCCCTTGCTAAGTCCCTATCAAAATTAACATTTAAGAGGGATAAATCTGTTTCGATAAAATTCCGTTTACAAAACAGTAACTCCAGAAAACAGCGCTTTTTAAATCTGCCTAATTATATCTTCACTTACATGCGTTTTTAACAAAAACAAAGTAATTGCTAACTCTGAGGTAAAGGAGTATACAAACCTATTTATTTTTCGTTTAAAAAACACACAGCTGTCCCTTTGAGAGCCTTCAGGAGGTAGTTACATGACTCACCAATGTAGAAAGTTCCCAGCATGTGTGACTTACACACGTTATTTTTTTTTTTTTACCACTTGTTCTTTACATTTAGAAGGGAATGGCTAAATTTGGAAATGCTATGTCTTGTTACTGAAAAACAACACTACACTCTGTAGTCTAAAGACTTCTTTTATATTCAGCAAATTTCTGAAACCCAGAGTGTAAATATGGGTGTAAAAAAATTCCATCAGCCAAGTATTACATTTTTAAGTAGCTTTAAAAAATAGACTTTCAGGGAAATTATAGGTATTTTTGTTTTCCAGCTTAGATCTACATTACCCTTCATCAGAACTACAGATTTTGCTTTGAATTAATGCCGAATTGTATCCTAGGCAGTTTAAAAGATATATGAGAGTATAACTTCAAATAATGAGACAGTTTTTTTTCTACCACAGATGGAAACATTGGCATTCTATTCATTTTCTTATATGGCAAGTAATAATATTTTCGCCAGATAATTCAGGGTGGTGGACAAGGACATGGAGCAAAGGACACAGAATCTGGGAGAAGGGAGGATTATATGCAGGCTATGTTTTTCCTGCAGGCCACTAACTCACTCTAAGCCTCAGTCTTCCCACCTGTAGAATGAACATTATACTGAGTCCCGGACATTTTTTTAAGATTTTGTTTATTCATGAGAGACAGAGAGAAGGGTAGAGACATAGGTAGAGGGAGAAGCAGGCTCCCTGTGGGGAGCCCAATGTGAAACTTGATCCCAGGACCCTGGGATCATGAGCTGAGCCAAAAGCAGATGTTCAACCACTGAACCACCCAGGCGCCCCCTGAGTCCCACACATTTGACTTGAAGATTGAATAATACTTTGTGTGGAAAACACAGGCCAGTATCCCATGCAGGAGTCCTTGATGACACTGACATGACTCTAATCATTGCTAAGAGGTCAATAAAAATTGTGGCTAATGTCTGTGCTCTGCTAAATTCCCTTAATTCCCTTTAGATTTTCCTAGATACAGTGTTTTCACTTCCAAAAGCCTCACTGTGACACATCAGACCGCCATCCACAGGCTAACAGAACCTACTTTTCCGACCCGGAGAGGGAACAGAAAGAGCCTGGAGGTTTATGTCATCCAGGTATAGCCTGTAACCACCGACTGACCTGGTGTGGGTATAAATACACCATTTCCCAAGACCTGGGCCAGGCCAATCTGAGGGATGGCCCGCATGCCTCCAGAGCTTCTTCATGGGACTACGACAAAGCTAACCTCCCTGGAACGTGGGTTACCACTGCACCTTCCCTTGTCCTCACCTTCCCAACCCTAATGTTTGCTCTACTTCCACTTTTTCTTGGGGGCATTTCTTAGCATACCACTTTCCTACAAGTTTTTATCTGAGGGCCTGCTTCTGACCTTCCTGATCTGAAGGAGTACTGAAGAAGGAGACAGAGGGGGAGAGGAGGAAGATGAAGGCCACGGGTAATTTTATGTGTCAACTTTACTGGGTTACAAGGTGCACAGAGATTTGGTCCAACATTATTTCTGTGTGTGTTTTTGCGGATATTTATAATGAGATTAATATTGGAGTCCATAGACTGAGTACAGTAGGTTGCCCTTCCCAGTGTGTGTGGGCCTCATCCAATCTGTTGAAAGCCTGAGTAGAACGAATGGCTAAGTAAGAAAGATTTCACTCTCTCTGCCTGATGATCATCAAGCTGGGACATCAGTCTTCTGCCTTTGGACTTGGATTGGAATTTACACCATTAGCTCTCCTGGTACCATCTCAAGCCTTTGAACTGTAGATATTGGGACTTCTCAGCCTCCATAATTGCATTATCCAATTATTTATTTTATGTATATATATGTATAAATTTATTTATTATATATACTTATTATTTATATATATAATATTATATATAATTATTTATTATAGATATTATATATATTATACTCCCAATTGGTTCTGTTTCTTTGGGGAACCCTAAAGCAGAGGAGGATTCAGGAGTAAAGAAGTTCCTAACATTCTTTACCTCCCTTGAGTTTGAATAAGAAAGGTGGTGGTGAGGAATAAGCTTGATAAGAGGGTTTCTGTGGTAGCTGATGGAGCGGGAGCAGCCCTCCTCTCTTTCTCCAAGGAATATGTGGGGGCACAAAAAACATGAGTCAGAAGACATTTTTTTCCTGTTGGATTTCCAATGTGTACAATTACTGTCTATTTGCAACACTTCTCTACTAGTCTATAATCCTGCTCCTATGGGCTTCCTTCAAGTCAGCTGCCTAACATAAGAGGCCATCTGTGAATCCCCGATGCTGACTATTTGATGCATTTATTAGTGGCTGAGTAAATCAATAGAATGAACTTTACAGAATTATCTCATCAATGCCATAGTTTGAGCATCACATTTTGTAACATGTTTCTTTAACTAAGAGACATGATGTAGCAAGATAAGGAGAACAGAGCCAAGAGTCAGGGGCTCTGAATCCTGACCATTGTGTTGTCTGTCACTATATACTTATCTGACTAGGACAAGTTACCATCTTTTTGAGCTTCAATTTCTTCATTAATATTTTAAATGTTTGAATTTTGAATATTCAATTAGCTTTAATATTATAAAGTTTGCTTATAGTTTGCTACCAGAAAAAGTCAGGTTGGGAAAATTTTTTTAAAAACATAATTTTTTTTTTTATTTGAATGGTATGTACAATCCAGAGCGATCATGAGAGACCAATACTACAACCTGGGACGTGTAGAATTTTGCAGCTCTCTTAAAGATGACAACATTATAAATTTAAAACTTGGTACAAAGGTGTGTATTATTTTAAATGAGAAAAAAAGTTGGAACAAATTCCAAAATTAAAAAGCTAACAAGTGGTACAAATACCAAAAAGAATTTTGAAAATTTTCCTAAGTTTTCTGGCTGTATACTCCTTGATTACTTCTCCACATGATAATAGTTTTGCAATGTCATGGAGAGAATAGAAAGATAACTTTCTAAAAGCAAGACTATGCTTTTGCATGATTGAAAAGTTCTCTTTTGTGGATTAGAAAATATTTTACTGAATTTAACATAGGGGCTTTAAAATTCTATTGTGATATGCTAAGGAAGTATTTGATATTTCAAAGCCTCTACCAGTCTCCTACCTTTTTTCACCTTTTGGGGGTGGGGGGTTTGGAGGGTATTTCACCAACATACTTCATACCAGTTATATTTGAATGTTGATCTGATTAACAGTTATGAAAAATAAACAAAATTAAACTGAAATTAAGTCATACACAGTAAGTCCACCCAAAATGAATGTTTAAATTGCTGCTCCCCAGTTTTGAGAAGTATAATTATATAATCAAATTCTTCTATCATGTACATCAACTTACTAATATACATATGCCAATCTCCTGTCCTGTAAACTAAGTGGATTTTGTAGGATGATTGTTTTAATTATAAAACTTTTAAATATAGAATAATAGCACAATAATCCTCCATATACCCACTACTTGGACAACTGTTAACATTTTGACATATTTACTTCATTTATATGTATATTTGTCATTTTACAGTACCTATAGCAATTTTGCATGATACTTCATCTGAACCTGCCAGACTTCCTTGGGTAAAGATGATCAAGATTCTCTAAAACATTATGTGATATATTTAGGTACATAAAACATGCAACTTTGAACTCAGAGGTATGTACATTGTAATACAGCACCAGGATTTCTGATAAATTCGATTTTGTGCAGTTCCTCTACATAGTGCATATATTGCATATTTACCTATAGGCTACATTAGCCCATGCATTCCTGATAGAAGAGAATTTGCGTTTTGATTAGGCACACTTAAGAATCAAATCCTCAGCTTCCCAATTTGCTCATATTCTAATTCTAATTTAATGGCTTTTCCCAGATTAGCTATGACTCCATTGAGTTCTGACCCATTGTTTTCCTTCATTCTCCAAATACTTCCTATACCATGCACTGTAGTTCATGTTAAGACTTCTTGCTGTGAATAGTAAGAATTATTCCTTGAAGTCACCTGTACCCCTGAAGAGCTAGCAATAACTTCACTTTGCCCAGCAGTCATTACAAGCAAAACTAATTATCTAATATGTTTTAAGTGCAATCCTGAAAATGCTCATAGTCATTCCAATACCACCTGACATGAGTGTATGTGTGTTTAGGGGGCAAGGGATATTGTAAAGGAGGAGAAGCCAAATGGAAAAGAAAAAATTGTATTAAGCAATTAAGGCTAAGATAGTGTTCCTTGGCAAATTTAAGGTAAGTGACTTTAAAAGGAGCCTGGATAATGAGAGAACTGGAAGCTGCAGTATAGGAGCTTCATGGCATGTCTGTCTCTGTCAGTCTTCTCATATATTTCAGTCTAAAACCAAGGCTAAGACACCCAGAGGTAGGACTCAAAAATCATCCTGCGTTCAATCCTGGGTTTCGGCACCAAAAAAAAAAAAAAAAAAAAGAAAGAAAAAAAGAAAAAAGAAAAAAAATCATCCTGTGAATGGGCTTACGATTATGGAGGAAAATGTTTATTTCTGAATATAACAAGCTGGAATATTTAAGAATGAAATGTCCTGACATCTATAATTTACTTTAAAATGATCTGGAAAAATCATACTTAGATATATATGCACAGAGGAAGCAGATTATGCAAAATGTTAGTAATTGTTGAACCCGGATGGTATGTATATGAATGTCCATCGCACCATTTCTTCTACTTTTCTGTGTGCTTGAAACTTTTTATTAAAATTATTTAAAAATAAGCCACCATATAAAACTCACTGACTCAATAGAGGAGGAAACAGAGGCACAGATAAGCCCAAGGACTTACCCAAGGTCACAGCACAAGCTGCTCTTCCTTCTCCTTAGCTGCTGCTCCTGAGGAGAGGAGCCAGGATTCTACTCAGGTGTCGTCCTGTGATGAACATCAGGAGTGCATTTGAGTGCATTTGACTTACACTTAATATGCCCTTTTCACACAACAGAAATACACAGATTGTGATAACCAAATGCTAAAGAGCAAGGTTGCTCCCTTCTCCTTTCCCGAATAACGTCTAGGCAGCAGAAATGGCCAGGCTATGACTCTGCCACCCACTGACAAGCCTGGGACCCAACAGAGCACTTTAGCTGATCTCCGAGAGTGAATTTCTTAGTCACAAGCCAATTCTGGTGGTTCCTTTTTTAGGTGTTTAGCAGTTTTCTTTACTGGGTAAATGGGGTATTAGTCTCCAAAGAAAGCAGATCACTTGGGGAGATCCGGAGGATACTTTCTCCTGTTTGAGGAAATTTGGCAACCATATGAAAATGAGGGGGGGGGGGGATGGTGACTTCATCCTGCCTTAGCTGCAATCTCTACAACATTCTGGGATTTCATTTTAAAGAACCCTCCTTGACAGTTGGGCAGTTCACAAGTGTGCACTGAGCATGTTTCTATGTCCGTATCTATCCTAGCACAAGGCAGCTACAGCTGGAGAGTGACTGAAGTAAAGATGCCCAGAGTAAAAAGCACAAGAGAAGAAAGTTCTCTTGAGTTCTTGTGTATCAAGAACTCATCTGTGAATGAACAGCTCTCGAGAACGACGGACATAGTAGTAGAGTCCCAGTGGAGCAACAAGCTTCAGAGCCCCGGATGATGCATAAATACCTCCCTCTTAGGGTGATGATCCTTAAAAATGCTCAATTTGGCTATTCTCAACTTTTTATATAACTCCATCTCAGGGCTGCTCTAGGGAGGCTGGCTCTATACCTGCTTGCTCACCAGGTCAAATCACCAACCTCCAACACTCTTCCATATTCCTGAGCATTTACTATGAGCCTCATTGCATGGAAGGTGCCAGGAATCCCAACTCTTCAGGATAGACTTCGGGTCTGCCAGAAAGCTCTTCCTATAGCTAGTTTCTTGCAGCGCAGCAGCGAACAAAACATACCATTGCCCTTACGGAGCTCAGACTTCAGTGATCAGAGAGATATTAAATAACGTATTTTAAAAATTGAATGTAATTCCAAATTCACAGAGCTTTGCAGAAAAGAAAAGGGAGACAGTCAAATAAATATGGAGATCTGTCTCTCTATTTAATAGACACACACACTACGGGTACACTGAGAGCCTTGGTATCCGTGGTAACTTCTCTAGTCACAAAGAACAGGCCTCTTAAATAATGGTGCTTCAGACTAAGACTACATGTTAAAATAAGGAAGGCAAAAATCTCAGATAGCCTGCTGGGCCTCATGAAAACCCAGGAGACACAGCAGCTGGGCCTACAGAGTCCCCAGACATTCTGAGAAATTGGAAGTACATCATTTTCCCAGGTCAGCTCTTTCTACCTGGTTAACTCTTTGCACTCCTAGCAAAAGAGTTGCATTGGTGTCACTAATAACATTGAACATACATTATGGAGTAGACGTTGTTCTAACTGCTTTTCTTCGACTTGTACATAAGAGAAGGAAATTGAAGTACTGAAAATTTAAGTGACTCCCCAAGTTCACGGGGCCAAGATTTGAACATGGGAGTCTAGCTCCAGAACCCTCACTTGCAGCCATTTACTTGTCTTGCTATAGTTCTTTAACGTTCCTCTGCCTTTTGTCACTCCCAACTAACCCTTTGTCCTCTGCTCTGAGTAGTACACACACTCTTGCTTGTTAGGGGATGTTTCATAGCTGCCGCCACTGACTTTTCTCTGTGTGACTTCATATTCGTGTTCCCACTGACAACTTACTTTATCTATCAAGTTTAAATTTTAGAGAAAAGTCACTCAAAATTGTAGTGGCATAAAATAACCACATTACATTTATGGATTTTGTGGGTTAAGATTTAGGATGAGGCAAAGTAGGGACAACTTGCCTTTGTTGTTTCACTATGTCTGGGCCTCTCCCAGCAGACTAGAAATCTTGGAGCCATAACCACCTGCAGGCTTATTCACTCGTGCATCTGGTGATTGGGAGTAAAAGGACTCAAACAGTTGGGGGCAGAAGCAGCTTGGTGTCCTTGAATATCTCTATGTCTACATAATGTCTCTCAGTGATCTCTCTGGGACAGTGGCTTCAGGGAAGCTGGACTTCATGTAATCACAGAGCTCCATGTATCCCAAGAGAAAGAGTCAAGGGAGAATTACATTGTTTTTTTACGACCAAGACTTGGAAGTCAGGAAGCATCACTATTCCTCTTAGGATCAGACTTGCCCAGTATTCCTCTTAGGATCAGACTTGCCCAGATTCAATGGTAAGAACCCTAGACCAAAAATGGGGAAGGGCACCAAATACATAGGGAGCTGCTCCTGGAAATAGTCAGCTCTTTGTCAGTCTCTGCTATGGGATCCCCTGGCCTCAAAGATACAATCTGCATCTCCTTCAGAGCCTGTGCCACTGTCAGCTGGTCCAAATGCTAGAACTATGATTATCCCACTAGAAAACTGAATTGTCCTCCTCTAGGATTTTGGTGGATTCTTGTCTCACATTTAGATCTTTCATCCATTTTGAGTTTTTATATTTGTGTAAGGTATAAGAGAATGGTCTAGTTTCATCCTTCTGCACAAGGGAGACAGAACATGAGAGACCTCCTAACTCTGGGAAATGAACAAGGGGTGGTGGAAAGGGAGATGGGCGCAGGGATGGAGTGACTGGGTGATGGGCACTGAGGGGGGCACTTGATGGGATGAGCACTGGGTGTTATGCTATATGTTGGCAAATCGAACTCCAATAAAAAAATATATACACAAATTTTAAAAATAAAAATAAAAACAACAACAACAAAACCTTTTCTATCCACTGCCTTAAAGAAGGTCAATAGAAAACATTTTTTAGAAAAAGAAAACTGAGTTGTCTGAACTGACTCCTTCCCTAAACATAGCTTGTAGCCCTCTTCCAGTATGGCACCTTCAGGACCATGAAGCAAACAGGGCTATTTACTTTCACTGTGAAATGCATTTATTTTGAGGGAGAAGTGACTACATTATTGCATATGGAGAGTATAGATGACCCTGGGTGCCATTTCCTACTCCAGCTACCCATCTATGTGGTATTGTTCCAAACGGTCTGGACAAGAGTCAGAAAAGATATCTCCTTCAGTTTGGGATTGAGCAAAGAAGACCTGCAGATTCTATACTGTCCTGAGAGGAAAGGGACTGTTTATCCCTCTTTTATTTTTTTAAAAGATTTTATTTATTTATTCATGAGAGACACACAGAGAGAGGCAGAGACACAGGCTGAGGGAGAAGCAGGCTCCCTGCAGGAGCCCGATGCAGGACTCGATTCCGGGACTCCAGGATCACACCATGAGCCAAGGGCTGATGCTCAACCACTGAGCCACCCAAGGCGTCCCTGTTTATCCCCCTTTTAAAATAATTAATTCGCATATGTTTTACAAGTATGATTGCAGTATTTCTTCTACTGTTATAATCCAACTGTAAACTCTGGTATGCTAAATTATGGTTATGTTCCCTGATCTATGGTATGGCCAGTACTTTGTATGATAATATTTTTAGAGAATAGACAGTTATCATGAGACTATGGTTCTTTAAACACTAGAAACACATTTGATTTTCAGGAGTTCTAAAATAATACAATCAACCTCTCTCAGAGCTATTATTTGCAGTTAGATTTACAGAGGCCTTAGGTGGTTTATTTCATTATTGTTGTTTTCAGCAAATCATCTTCTCAAAGAAGTCATAGTATAATTTTTTTGTATAATTTTTTTAAGAAGATAGATCTCTGTCTCTTGATTATAGGTGATGCATTTTTTTCTCCACATTAAATTTGAAAGCTAAAATCATTGAATCCTGATAGATAAAATGTGAACAAAAGTTTCTCTTCCCCTCACAGATCATTAATATCCTATGCATGAAATTAGGCAAATTTGCAGCAAGTCCATTCCCTTCTCTCTCTGAAACCTCAAGCGTGCTTTTCTTTTTTTTTTTTTAAGATTTTTATTTATTTATTCATGAGAGACACAGAGAGAGAAAGAGAGGCAGAGACATAGGCAGAGGGAGAAGCAGGCTCCCTACGGGGAGCCTGATGCGGGACTCCATCCCAGAACCCTAGGATTACGCCCTGAGCCACAGGCAGATGCTCAGCCACTGAGCCACCCAGGCGTCCCTCAAGCATGTTTTTAAAGTCCCCCAAAGATGGTTCTTTGACAAGACATAGCAAATGGATAAACCTCCAGTCAGACTGTCAGAGAAAAAATAGAAAAGACACAGATTACCAACACTGGGAATAAGAAAGGAAGCATCTCTACAGATTCCAGGTTATTAATGGAATTAATAATAATGGAATAATAATGGATGGAATTATCCATCCAATAATAATAATGGAATTAATTCAATTATATGAAATTGAAATTTTTGAAATGAAAATTTTGTCCATCCAATAATAATAATGGAATTTTGTCCATCCAATAATAATAATGGAATTATCCATCCAATAATAATAATGGAATTAATTCAATTATATGAAATTGAAATTTTTGAAATGAAAATTTTGTCAATAAATTTGAAATTTTAAATGAGATTAATAAATCCCTTTGAGGACACAAAGAATAAAACATTGCCAAGAAGAAATGCTAACCTGAAAAACTATGTATATTGAAGAAATTGAAATTGTAGTTTAAAATTTCTCCACAAAGAAAACTCTAGGCTTAAATGGATTCACTAACAAATTCTATGAAAAAAATTTAAGAAGAAATTTACCAATTTTACATAAATTATTTTAGAAAAATAATACTCATTCTACGAAGTTAACATTAATATGACGTTAGAAAAGTAAGTTATAGGTCAGTATATTTCATAAATAAGGACACAAAAATCTATAAAAAATAATAGCAAATCTAATCTAATAATATGTAAAAAGGATAATATATCATAACCAAATGAAGCATTATCTCAAAAATCCAAGACTGGCTCAATAACTAAAAATCAAGTAATTAAAAAAAATATAAATAAATAAATAAATAAATAAATAAATAAAAATAAAAATCAAGTAATTTAATTCACCATGTCTATAGACTAAAGAGGAAAACCATATGATCATCTCAATCAATTCAGATGTTTTGGATAAAATTCACCATCTGTCCATGATAAAAAAAAAAAAAAAAAACATACTGCAAATTAGAAATAGACAAAAACTTTATCACCCTAATAAAGTATATCTAGAAAAATGCATAATCAACATTATACTTAATAAAGAAAGACTATATTTCCCCTAAGATATAGAGCAAAACAAAGATATCCATCTTCACAACTTCTGTTCAAAATTGTATTGGAAGTCAGCGAAGAAAAGAAAGAAAAGAAAGAAAAGTCACTGGGAATTGAAAGGAAGAAATAAAAATATCTCTTTTACATATGACATAATTGTCTAAATAGAAAATCTTAAAGCCATTAAAATGACTAAGTAGAGTTGTAGGATACAAGCTAATTGTTCAAAAATCAACCATACATTTATAACTCTCAATGAGCAACTGAAAATTGAAATAAAAAATATGATTTACAATAGCTTCCAAAATATAAATACTTTTATATAAATCTTACAAATTATGTGCAAGATCTGTCCATTGAAAACTATAAAATACTGGTGGAATATCAGAGAAGACATAAATAAATGGTGAGATGTATCATCTTAATGGTTTAAAAAGCTCAATATTTTTAAGATGTCAATTCTCCCAAAACTCATCTATACATATTTACATACATATGCAAAGTAAACACCATAGTATTAAATAACCAATAGGCCAAAGAATAAATTATAAGGAAAATTAGAAAATACTTCAAAATAAATATATATGAAAATAAAATACATAAAATTTTGTAGGATATAACTAACGAAGCGC
The DNA here is from genome assembly GCF_018345385.1 of Vulpes lagopus. Taxonomy (NCBI): domain Eukaryota; kingdom Metazoa; phylum Chordata; class Mammalia; order Carnivora; family Canidae; genus Vulpes; species Vulpes lagopus. Next base: position 103,920,592 of record NC_054834.1, on the reverse strand, counting down.
TCAGAGGAAAATTTATAATGCAAACATCTACATCAAAAAAGAAGAAAGATCCCAAACTTAGTTCTTTGAAAAGATCAATAAAATTGAGTAAACTTTGGCTAAACTAAGCAGAGGAAAACAAGAAAAAAGAAGACAGGGAAGACTCAAATTATTAAAACCAAGAATGAAAGAAGGAACATTACTATTGACCTTACAGAAATAAGTTTTAAGAAGGAACACTAAAGGCAGCTGTATGGCAACAAATTAAACAATTTACATGAAGTAGGAAAAGCTCTTTAAAAGATAGAAAGTACAAAACTGGCCCAAGACAAAATAGAAAATCTGAATAGCTATATAATTAGTAATGATATTGAATTAGTAATTTTAAAATTATATACAAAGAAAATTCTAGGTCAAGATGGTTTTACCAGTTAATTCTGCTGAATGTTTAAAGAATTTCTACCAATTCTTCACAAGTTTCTCCCCAAAATAAGACACTTTTCAACTAATTCAAGATCAATATTATCTCATTAACAAAATTAGACAAAGACATCACAAGAAAGCTTCAGACATAAAACCCCTCAACAAAATTCTAGTAAATAAAGCAATATGTGTAGTGGAATTTTCTGAGGAATGCAAGACTGTTTCAACATCCAAAAACAGTTAATATACCACATTACTAGAAAAAATGTTTTTAAAAACCCATTACTTGATTGTCTCAATAGATATAAAATTGCACTTGATAAAATTAAATACCCTTTCATGATAAAAACACTAAAAAACATGAATAGAAGGAAACTTCTTCAACTTCAAAAGGGGAATCTATAAAAAAAATTTATTTTAAAAACTTCACAGCTAATATATTTGATAGTGAAAGACTGAATGCTTCCCTTCTTATGTCAGGAACAAGACAAAGATGTATGATTTCACAACTTCTATTCAACATTGTATTTGAGATTCAAAATGAGGCAAGAAAAAAGAAGCCATCCAGGTTGGAATCAAATATCTAATAAATAGAGGATTCTAAGAAACACACACACATACACAATGCATTATAGCTAATAAACAAGTTCAATAAATTCACAAAAGACCTATAAAAAAGTCAGTTGTATTTCTATACACTCTCAATGAACATTTTGAACATGAAGTTAAGAAAACAATTCCATTTACAAGCATGTGAAAAAAAGAATAAAATAAAATATTTAGATATAACTTAACAGAAAGAATGTAATTTATACTCTATTTTTCTAATAAATTTATTTTTTATTGGTGTTCAATTTACCAACATACAGAATAACACCCAATGCTCATCCCGTCAAGTGCTCCCCCACCAGTGCCCATCACCCATTCACCCCCACCCCCTGTCCTCCTCCCCTTCCACCACCCCTATACTCTAAAAACTACAAAACATTTTAAAATTAAAGAAAACTTAAATAAATGTAAAGACATTCCATGTTTATTGATTAGAAGATCTGATATCATTAAAGTAGTACTTCCCCAAATATTCTACAGATTCAATGCAATCCTTACAAAACTCCTAGCTAGTTTCTTTGCAGAAAATGACAAGCTAACTGTAAAATCCATATGGTAAAGGGACCTCGAATAACCAAAACAACTTTGAAAAAAGATCAAAGTTAGAGGATGCATACTTACCAATTTCAAAACTTGCTATAAACCTAATCAAGATTATGTGGCATTGGCATAGACTTATGGATAAATGGAATAAATTTGAGAGTCCAGAAGTGCACCCTAATATTTATGATCAATTGGTTTTCAACAAGAGTGCTAAAACAATTGAATGGGGAAAGAAATATCTTTAACAAATGATGCTGGAACAACTGAACACCCCTCAAAATATGAAGTGTGACCTCTACCTCACAATATTTTATCAACTATTTACTGAAAAATGTGTCAAAGATCTAAATTTCAGAGCTGAACTATGAAATTCTTACAAGAGAACATAGGTGTACATGTTTATGACCTTGGTTATGCAATGCTTTCTTAGATATGATACCAAAAGCATAAGTGAAAAAAGAAAAAATAAATTAGATGTTATCAAAATAAAAACCTTTTGTGTTCAAAAGACTATTAGTAAAGTAAAAAAAGAAAGCCCAAAGATTTGAAGAAAAATCTCACAAATCATATATTTGATAAAGAGCTTATATCTGGGTTATATAGAGAATTATTACAAAAACAAAAAGAAAAATCACCCAGTTAAAAACTGGTAAAAGGATCTGAACAGACACAACTCCAAAGAAAATATACAAATGGTCAATTAAGCACATGAAAGGATGTTCAAGATCATTAGCCATCAGGGAAATGCAAATTAAAACCACAAAGAGATACGACTGCACAACCACTAACATAGCTGTAATTAAAAAAAAAAAAAAAAAAAGGAAGATAACAAGTATTGGTAGGAATGTAAAGAAAATAGATCTCTCTGACATCGATGGGATTATAAAATGAAGTAGCTGCTTTGTGAAAAAATCTGGTGGTTTCTCAAATGGTTAAACATAGAGTTATCAAATAAGAGCATTTTCTCTCCTAGATATATACCCAGAAGAAATAAAAATATATGTCTATGCAAAACTTATATATGATTTTCACAACATTATTCATAACATCTAAAAAGTAGAAGCAATCTAAAAGTCTATCAGCTAATGAATAAATATTGTATATCCTTTTTTGTTTTTATATCCTTAAAGTTGAATTTCAGCAATAAAAAATGAAAGATATTAATATATTCCACAACATGGATAAGCCTTGAAAACATGCTAAGTGAAAGAAATGGATAACAAAGGACCACACATTGTATTATTCTATTCATATGAGATGTCCAGAATAGGCAAATCTTTAGAAGGTAGATTATTGGTTGCCTAGAGTTGGAGACTGGGAGGTTAGAGGAGGTTGGCTAAGGGGTAGAAAGTTTCCTTATGGAGTATTAAAAAGTTTTACAATTTATTACAGTGATGGTTGTCTAACTCTAAATATTACTGTATACTCAAAATAGGCAAATGATAGGATATGTGCAATATATTTCAATGAAGCTATTTTAAATAATTAATCTGTAGAGTCAAAGCAATTCCATCAGTATCCCAACAAGTAATTTTTTAAAAGAAATCTACCAGTCGATTCTAATGTTTATATGAAAAGGCAAAGGAATTAGAATACCCAAAACCATTTTGAAGACCAAAGATAATGTACCCATACTACCGGATTTTCAGACTTGCCATACGCAAATCATTACAGTGCAGTATATTGGAAAGGACAGATATACAGATCCATAAAACTGAATAAAGTATCCAGAAAAAAACTCTCACAATGGTCAATTGATCTTGACAAAGATGTAAAACACATTGATGGAGAAAGGATAGTCTTTTCAACAAATAATCCTAGAAAAATTGTATATTCCTATTCATTAAAGAAAACTTTGATCTGTATCTAACACCATATACAACAGACTTGCACAAACATTTCCCCAAAGAAGATATATAAGAGGCAAACGAAGACATAGGATATTCAACACGATTAGAAATTAGGGAAATACCAATTAAAACCACACTTATAAACCGCCACATACTAATTAGAATGCCTTTTAAAAACAGCAGTACCCGTTGCTGACAATGCTGCAGAACCACCAGAATTCATGTACTGGGGTGGACATTCAAAATGGTATAGCCATATAAACCTACCATATTATTCAGAAATCCCATTCTTAGGAGTGTAACAATAAAAATGAAAACCTATGATCATGCAAAAATATGGATGCTCATGTTTCTATTGCCTTTATTAATAACCCCCTAAGCTAGAAACAGTCAAAATGTCTTTCTCTAAGAAATGGGTAGACAAAGTAGGTCACATTCACAGAATGGAGTTCTACTTCGCAATATAAAGGAGGGTATAGTGATAGATGCAATCAAGTGGATGTTGCTAGGTGCACTATGCTAAGTGGAAGAAGCCAGACACAAAGGCTGCATGTTGCATGATTTCACTTTGTGACAGTCTGGCAAAGGCAAGACTATAGGGAGAGAAAATAGATCCGTGATCGTTGGGGGCTGAGGACGGTGGACAGATTGCCTACAACGGGGAATGTAGAAAATGGGGACCGGGGTGATGGAACTCTTCTATATTGTGACTTGGGTTGTGGTTATACACCTGTGCTAAGTCTGTGAAAACTCTTAGTTATACACTAAAAGTTATGGATTTTACTGCATGTAAATCACACAGTAAAATGGAAAAAGAAAATCCAGCAATTAGACATTTATGACTTACAAAAATTTTTCAGAAATATTTTATTTTCAATGACCTCTGATTTTATATAATAAAAACATCCATGATCTAACTCAAATTCATATTTCTAAGTTTTGACATTGACAGATTTTATGATGTCATCACTACCCAAAGCCACGTCAATGAATTTTGGGTGAATTTTTCCAATGTCAGACCACAAGATAGACTTTATGTGGGAAAGACTTGGAGATAATGGAGCAAGGTGGTGCTCCATTCCAACACCACGGAATTTAAATCTACTGTAAACAAACAGCTCACTTTCAGCTAAGTCCCCAAATATCTGGGGGAGCTTCTACTCTGTTCCTTTTTACCTCTAAATATTTACTTCTAAATATACCCTTAAATATTTTAAACATACTTATAAGGGTGAAATCAACAAACTAAAACTAACTGAATAAATACAGGCAATGCATAGGTATTTCCTTCAACATAATTCTAATTCAACTCGTGAAGTAGATGCTCTCAAAGATATAATCCCTGTAGGCAGAAAATTCTGGAGGTAGAAATAATAGAAGAGAAAGATTCGCTCCTAGGACTGATATTTTCAAGATAAAAATATTGTCATTTTCAACTTTACAGGTTTTACTTTATAATTTTAGTCCAAAAAATGATATGACTTAATGAGGAAAAATCAATTTTTTATATCTCACTAAACTATACATTTATGTCATTATCTATTTACTATTGTCACCTGAGCAAATTATTCAACAAGAGAATTTCAAAAATGGAAAATATCTTAGCTAAATAACCCTTGCCCTTTATATATGAGGAATCTAAAATTCAGAGAAAATAAGACAGTTGTCAAAGACTGTGTAAATAGTTAATGCCAGAATTGGGACTAAAATTCGGGTCACTAGATTCTTCAGGAGTTTAAAATTATAGTTTAAAACATTAATACTAGCTGTCATTACAGTAGAGAAGGAAACAGAATGGGAAAGGTTTAAAATGCCTTTAGTAGCAAACTTAGGTTTTTTAAGCAGGTAATTTAAGGTCCTAATTGTTTATAGAACCGATACACATAAATCCACTGCAGTAATATATAAAACAAAGGATAAGAAAAGTGATTAAGGACACACAAGACGTAATTTATGTTACCCAAATTAGTGGCCATTTTCCTAAACAATATTTCAGTTTTCCTTTCTCAATTTTACCGCAGTGGCTTAAAATACATAGGATTCATTAGAGGACACTGTGTCCAGTTTTGAACTTTACATAATCATTATTGTAGACACCTCCTAGTCAGATGCACTAATGTCCTTCCAGAAGGGTCCTTGGAGAATCGATGATAAAACAAAAGTAACTGAGTTTATTTCTGAATGATTCATGTAATTATATTTTAACATAATTGGACATGAATTTTTATTGAAGTTTAATTTCTGTATTCTGGAATATACACGGTGGGAAACTTTTAATCATAAAGCATCTCTCCCTCTCTCAAGGATGTAAATGCCTTTGACATTGCTGGATGATTCTGTCGCTGAGGAAATGGGCACCATCTGTCTCTGCTTAGTTGTGCTGAGAATGTTGACCTGACAACATGTAACAGAACTGGAGAAACCTGAAGGAGTATCTCCATTCTTTTTTTTTTTTTTTTTTTAACACAGTAATAAGTTATCTGAAGTATTGCAAAGCCAAATGAGGTCTGTATCCGCAAAATGAAGACAGTAGAATTACTGTCAGTCTGCAAAAGATTAATTACGGGAGTTTAGAAAGACTTGCACAGAAGCTATCTGGGTTCAAAACCAATAACCTTTTCCAGCTGTCGTAGAGAACTAAAGGGGAGAGACAGAGATTCTCTGTTTGCTGACGATCTAATTGAGACTGCTGAGTTTGAGACCTAGGTGAGGGAACGCATATTAGTGTGAAAAGAGGCCACATTGTCGAGGATGTTGTATGATTAGATTAGGACAATATTGTACTTAATTCCCAGTAACTTGGGAGGATAGGATTGTAATTGTAATTCACCTTTCATTTTAGTCTATTATAATCAAAAACCAGAAAAGAAACAGACACAGATGTTAAACAATGGAAAAGGTTTTGGAAAAGGTTTTATTTCCCCTGACCCAACATATCCAATTTTGGTAGCCTATGATCTCCACTGATATTATAAATGCGTAGCTGGTTAACTCACTGTGTTCTCCCTGAGGTGTTCTCTACTTCCTCCCTCGTGCCCTCCCTTTCTATTAATGGAACTAGCGTCACTTCGGTTCCAAAACTTGGAACCCCTGTAGCCCCGCTATCCTATCAGTTGCTGGGTGATTGATTCTACTTCCACAGTTTATCTTTGATTCATTCCTTTGTTTTCAATATTGCGATCACGATTCCTTTTACCACGTGTTTATTCTCTAAGTATTCACTAGCTGCATTCCATATCCCTGATCTTCTCTACCATCTGATTTATGATTCATTTTTCTAGAAAACGACTCGAGTCACATTGCTATGACTGGTCAGCCCAAAGTATCTATTGAATAGAGACTGGATGCAAGTAGGCGAGCATCATGTCTCACTCAACGACTTTGTATTTCCTCTATCCTCCTCTGTGTTCCTTGCTCTGAGTTTGTCTCTTTACCTTATTTATGAAGTTTCCTCTGCTTGGAATGTCCTATTCACTTTCTATGTATCCTTTAAGTCCTAGATAAGATTTCACATTTCACACAACTTTCCTGGGTCACACAGCTACAACCAATTTTTTTTGCAACATGAATATTCACAGGATGGGGCCGAAAGGTAACCACCTAAGAATTTTATGAGGACTAGGTGCTGAAATCATAGCACATTGACCGACATGTCTATCTTTGCAGTTTAGGTCACCATGTTACAGTAGAATGATAGATGGCCAGTCCAACTCCTTACCCTAAGACACTTTCCAAGGAAGACTCTGGAAAGTAAAGATTGGTGAGGGGATCCCTGGGTGGCGCAGCGGTTTGGCGCCTGCCTTTGGCCCAGGGCGCGATCCTGGAGACCCGGGATCAAATCCCACATCGGGCTCCCGGTGCATGGAGCCTGCTTCTCCCTCTGCCTGTGTCTCTGCCTCTCTCTCTCTCTCTCTCTCTGTGACTATCATAAATAAATAAAAATTAAAAAAAAAATTAAAAAAAATATTTAAAGATTGGTGAGCTTTCCACCCCACATCTGGAAGCTTGAATAACCCTTTTTCATAATAAAAAGAAGCACTACTGAACAATTAAGTGCGCACACACACACGTGTTTTTAAAGAGGAAAAAAATGCTTGAATAATCCACTAGACTTCTTTGAAAGGATAGATAAGCATGAAAGTGATGTGGGACCAATCGACACTACAGCTAGAATTCCATGGTGAAGGAATATTTCCTTTCACCCTACGCCCCCACATTCTGTAATAATCTTACAACGTTCTTCACAGCTCTCTCAATAAGCCATCTTTCTCATATCTCCATGCCTGTTCATCTTCTTCTTGCTTTGGGGCTATAGTACATATTACTTCTTTTTAACCCAGAGCAGAGAAATAAATTCACTTTCATCCTCAATTTCCTGGCATGGTCCTATAACAATTATGAGACCTCTGACAACAAAGCCTTAATTACTTTACAACATACCTCTAGCTTATAAGTCCCTGGACTGTAGCGACTGGGTTATTGTTCATTCTTGGTATCACTAAAATCTAGTAAAGTGCCAAACACCTGGAAAGTGTCTAGTGAACATTGGGAGGGAGAAAAGGAAAGAAGGAAGGGAGGAAGGAAGGAAGGAAGGAAGGAAGGAAGAAGGGAAGGAAGGAGGGAAGGAAGGAAGGAAGGACGGACGGACTAACTCCAAGTTTCAAAAGAAAACGAGGCTCAGAATTTAAATTACTTGGGACCCATGGGTGGCTCAGCAGTTGAGTGTCTACCTTCAGCCCAGGGCTTGATCCTGGAGACCCGGGATCGAGTCCCACATTGGGCTCCCTGCATGGAGCCTGCCCCTCTCTCTCTCTCTCTGTGTGTGTCTCTCGTGAATGAATAAATAAAATCTTAAAAAGAAAAATAATTTAAATTACTTGCTCTATTCAGCCAACTCATCAGTAGATCTCACTTTCGAACCCAGGTTTTCTTACTCCAAGGCCCATTTCCCAGGTAGACTGACTCACTTGAATTCGCCAAACCTTGAATATTCAAACCAGGTGACACATTGGGAGCTTGAGCTGGCTAGGTTTCTGAAAAGCTAGAGGCTTGCTTACTTCTTTGCACAAAGGTTGAACAGTAACAGGATTAAACACCCATTTAAGCCACCTAAAAACAATTACACTTATGTACGTGGCACATTCACAAAAGATTATATGAAAGTAAAACAAAATATATTAAAACAATTCTAACTTTGAGAGAGGCATGCTCTTCCCTTCCTGTGACAGGAAAGGCAGAGAATTGAACTCATGGATCTGGATCTGAACCAGATTTCAGAATGGTAAAAGAATATGGAGTGCCCCTTGGTGTTGGTGGTATTTAGAGGACATAAACTGATTAATGCAGCCTTCTAACTATACCAATTTATTATTTTAGTCAGACAAAATAGCTATGTATCTGGATTTCAAAACAAATCAATTATTTCTGGTTATTTGAGATTGTTTTAAGTGCTTGTAAGCAGGGTAATGGCAGTCAAATCTTATGTCCATATTGTAAACTGATTAGCCATGGTCCCATTTCGTGATTGATTCCAGCTGTGTCTACAGGGTTGGCCATTGAGCAATTCCAAGAAACATTTCCACCTATCAACACTATCCTTCTCAGTGGTAGGACCACTGGCAGAGATAAAAACAACTGGTTATTCTGCTTGTACCAGTTTTGAGATAAAACACTCTCGTTTGACAGAGACAGAAGAGAACACTTTTAAAGGAGCCATTCTTGCCCCATTTGTAAAGATGCGATCTCCTTTGTGATTGGAGTTTGTTCCTACCAAAACACGATATTGGCTATTTTGGGGATGAGAGTTCAGACTATATGGATCGTTGGTACGAGGCACTGTAGCCACATTTGTCTTCTTGCCTTATGCTCTCCTTAAACACTCTTTCTTTGTGCTAATTTTAAAGAAACATTATGCAATTTACTGTCAACTTATGCAGAACTGTGGAAGTGTGATGTCATTTGGCCAAAATTAGATTGCATAAATTCAGAAACCCTAACCTGAAATCATTCAATTTTTCAAATTACTAGATTTACATATGAATAATTCCTAGGGTATTTTTCTTTTTACTAGCTCTAATTGCAACCAGAATTTATGGCTTGGGATCTTTTAAAAATCCAAATGCAATGGCTAAGTGCTTCAAGCCTGAAGCCTTGCCACACACTGTTAGACGCTCAGTAGACACAAATCTAAAAGGTTGGGGCTTTGCATTTTACCCTGTTTCCCCCACTGGATAGTTCTCCCCACACTGTCTAATACATACTCAACACCCCCAGCAGACCCAAGTGCCAAATGATGGCAACGAAAGCACTTATGCCCCATTGATTCAAAATGCATTCACTTTTCTACCACATTCATCTTTATCACAACATATACATAAAATTCAAGAAATCAGAATTTTTCTCCTTGGATTCGTCTTATGAATTTCCATTGCATGTGTGAATTTGAAAAGAAAAGAGAAGTGAAACCCGGTTTGTGTGTGTATGTGTGTTCTGAGCTATGAGTTTCATGTGCGTCTTACCTCTTTTGAAGGATTTCCTTCAGAGAAAAGGGGTCAGTGAAGAAGGTCTTCAATCACTCAAAATACATTTAGCCTCTCAATGTCTGGGTAAAGCAAACTTTGTTTGGTGGAATGTTTCTCAAGTCACTAAAGAGAGTTTCCACGTGCATGCGCATGCTTAATGGTCAATTAAGGAGCCATTCCCAAGGCTGTAGTAGGTAGGGCTTGGTTTTTTGTTGTTGTTGTTTTGCTTTTTGATTTTCAAGATTTATTTATTTATTTTAGAGACAGAGAGAGAAAGCGCAAGCAGGAGGGGCAGAGGGAGAGAGAATCTTGAGCAGACACTCTGCACTGAGTATGGATTCAGATGCAGGACTTGATCTCAAGACCCTGGGATCATGACCTAAGCTGAAACCAAGAATTGGCTGCTTAACCGACGGCATCACCTAGGAGCGCCTGTCAAGGGTTGGGTTTAAACGATTTTGCCCTTTTGTAACAGTAAAATGAATGGCAGTGTGTCTCTCATCTAAGATCGTGAAGGCCTCTTCAATGAAGTTTACTTGAAAAATGGTTAATCTCAAACCAGGGAAGATAGTCAATCAGAAACAGCTGAACGGAGAACCAGGCCCAAGCCTGAGAATTGAAGTGGGAAATTGTATTCCTCAAAATACAATTTTTCTCTGTATTAAATTTAATTCTCCAAATATTTTTTGAAAGGCTTCTCTGTGCAACGCACAGTGAATGCTGCAGATGTGAAATCAGTTTCTGAGTCTTTATCTTAACAAGGGGTAAGACAAGTTCACAAACAAAATGCAAGGTGTTAAATTATCCCTGCATGGGTGAGGAGCAAATGTGTGGGCTTCAGAGATCAAAGAGGGACTCAGCTGTGGAGTTCAAAGATCAAAGAGAGATCTCATTTATTTTTGAGTAGATAAGAAAAGGCTTTGTGGAATACATTCCTGTAAGATGGACTTAAGATAAAGAACTGGGTATGTTGAAGGAGGGAGTGATTTCCTAGGTAGAGGGAAAACACCGCATGACCAGGAGGACAGAAACTTGGGACAAGTCTAGGGAATATTGCATAGTTTGAATGTTCTAGGAACTTCACTTAGAAAGAGGCAGACCAAAGGGAGCTACTATTACAACATACGTTGTGGGTCATGTTGGAGACAGCATTGAAAGCGCCCTGTAGAGGCCACTTGTAGGCAAATAGTCTCGAGTAATGGGATATAGAAAGGGCCGACAGCGACCCCATGACTGAATAAAGACCAGCCCATTAGGGGACCCACCTCAAAATATCCGTGGCCCTAACCAACCAATGGGCTACTTACAAGTAGGTACAGTCACGCAAAAAGGGAGAATTTCATATGTCACCATACCTTCTCCCCTTCCCCCTTTAAAAACGGCCCCCACCAACTGCTTGTTGCAAACAGCCTCTCCTCTGCTGGCCTACCTGCCACTCCTTTGCAGCTATTCAATAAGATTCCATCTCCTTCGTTCTGCCTCAGGTGAATTCTTTCACCGCCCATGCCATTGGTTTTGACCCAACCATCATCACCCCACATTTCGGGGTCCCCCATCTGATCAAACAGACAACCCATTTAGACGCCACAAGTTCTAAAGGATTTTTTTTTTTTAATGCTTTGTGTAGGCCTCAAAGGAGTTTTCAGTGGGGAGTTGATTTTTGTTTACTGTATTTAACAGGGTAGGGAATTTAGAATTAAACCATAGTTTAAGCTGCAGTCTTTGGAAAGGCTCGTTAATATTAGACTCCTACATGGCAAAATAGATTTGGGGGAATGAATCAGTGGTTAACTAGGACTTATCATAGTAATATAGGCAGGGGATAATCTGAGTTGCAAATCGATCCCCTCCTTCATTTGACAATAATAACAATAATAGTAATTATTATAACAACTACTCATTGAGTATGGTATTGACTATGTGACATATTATTTCATTTGCTTATATTATTTCATTTATATTACTTATATTTCACTTATATTATTGCATTTAATTCTTACAACTACCCTGTGAGGTAAATACTCATTTAGTAGATGAAGCAACTACCCCAAATCTATGCAAAATGCCTAAGAAGCCAGGTCAAATTGGCCAGACTCCATGTGCTTTGCTCTCTCATGACTCCCATTTGGACACCAGATAATTCTTCACCCACTTGTTGATAGATGTTCAAGTACATTTGTCCAAACAGAGCCTTAGAACCTCAATAATCCACTTCTTCAGATCAGCACCTATGCTCTTAATAAAGTCTGTGGATGTGTTACTGGTTCACCAGGTTTCTCTGAGACTAGCTGAGAGGATAGGCTGCCCCCACAGTGGTACAGCCCGGGCTCTGTAGATGAGCTGCAAAGTTCAAATATAGCTCCTGTCACATATCAGGGAGGTATGTCCCTTCTACTCCTTGTTTTACTTCACCTATAAAACAGGGTAATAAAGGTACCAGCCTCACAGGTTTCTTTTGATTATTAAATGAAATAACACATGTGAACTATTTAAAATTTTTTCTGGCAAGTAGCAAGTATTCAATAAATATTAATTATTATTTTCAACCAAATACTAGACTCAGTCCATATGCTACAGAAGAGGAACTGAAACAACAGTGATTTCTTTATCTGGGGGTACCATGATGTTCCTATGTATATCTCCCTTTTTCTGTTTTTGAACTCTTTCTTATTTCTCTGTAGGTAAGAAAAATCCTATAGAAACCCATAGAGGGATGCCTGGGTGGCTCAGCAGTTGAGTGTCTGCCTTTGTCTCAGGGCATGATCCCTGGGTCCTAGGATCGAGTCCCACATCGGGCTTCCTGCAGGGACCCTGCTTCTCCCTCTGCCTGTGTCTCTGCCTCTCTGTGTGTGTCTCACATGAATAAATAAATAGAATATTTTAAAAAATCAACAACTATAGAATGTCAAAGGTAAAGCATCTAAAAATAGAAATATTTTTTAGGCCTCTAGTCAGGAGATCATAAGTCACTTGCAGAATACAAAATAAAATTCAATTATAATTATAAAATAGTAGGTGCACAATTATCTTTTCTTTTCTTTTTCTTTTCTTTTTTTTTTTTTTTATGAAAGACACAATGAGAGAGAGAGGCAGAGACATAGGCTGAGGGAGAAGCAGGCTCCCTACAAGGAGCCTGACGTGGGACTCGATCCCTGATCCAGGGATTATGCCCTGGGCCAAAGGCAGATGCTCAACCCCTGAGCCACCCACGGGTCCCCACAATTATCTTTTAAAAACCACTCCTGCATCATGGAAAATTTCCATCTGTTCTTTTAAGACTGTCAGAACTATTCTTTTTTGGAGACTCTCAGCTTTGTAATAACTAGATAAGGAGCATATGGTAGATAATACAGACAAGGTAAAGAAATGAAGGGGGAAATATAGACTGAAGCCTAATCTGGCCACTGAACAGTCACATGCTCCTATTTTAGATGACCATCAAATTATCTTATTTCAATAGCATTTGTAGATTTTTTTGGATTGCAGTCTCAGAGCAGAAAGAAATATCAACATTTTAACCAATATTTACGTTCCAAAAGTTTCCTGGGAGGCAGCCCTCAAAACTTTAAAATACTCTGTACGAGGTAAGGCAAGATGGACTGGTTGGCTGTGCTTCTTTTTGCTCAGATCTGCTCCGAGTCCTGCCCTTCCTTGCTCTGTGTTTGAGGAAGCCATATTTTCCCAGGCTCCCTGGCCCTCTGGCACGTAGGTAGGCCAGTGGAGGGCTATGATGGAAGTCTGGAGAGCCAGCTAAGGAGTGAGTCCAGGGTATTTCTCCCCTTTCTCTCTGCCTTCGGTGACATTGTTAGCCTTGATTGGGTCTCTTCTCTGATTCCATCTCCCAACAAACAGCTCCTCACTCTGTGGTTTCAGCTTCCATTGCACAGTCCCAGTCTCTGGGCTCCTCCAGTAACCACCTCCTCTCACCCCTCCAGTCCCACGGTTCTAGAAGTTTTCTGCTTTGATTAATCTCTGAATTTGCTCACCATTTCCTGTGGGGTTTCTTGGCCCTTGCATCACCTATGTAAATAAGGTTCAATATTAAATTGCCTCTATTTGAAATATCCACGTTGACTTCTTTATTCTCTGACTCTAACACTATATGGACAGATGTCCATATAGTATAAAAGTATATTTATAGTATACTATAAATATATAGTATACTATAGTATACTATATATAGTATATATATATATCTATATATAGTATATATATATATATACTCTATATATAGTATATATACACTAAAATATAGTATAGTATAAAGTATATTTTAGTATACTAAAAGTATGACTTTTTAGTCCAAATGTCACTGGTCAGTGTATCCCTTGCCACAAGTGTGAAGCAAGCATTTGCTCTCCAGTAGTTCATATCTCTCATTCTGTGTCCACATCCTAACTTCGTGTTTCTGTTCAGGGACCAAGTGATTCTGGAGTATCAGCATATGATAACTCACCCTCTGTCCTTACCTAGCTTGTGCCTTCTCAGGATGACACATTGGCATGTAATTAGGAAGTTCACTTACTATCTTAATATCTGACATCTTTATGTGGAACACTTCTCATGGTTATTTGATTAAAATCACCATTTTCTCCCAAAGCCAGAACCCTTCGAGCATAACTTGTATTTTGCAGTAGGATTTTTGCTATTCTAATTCCCCTCGCTCAAAATATCATGGTAGACTTCAAATTTACCATCATCATTGTTCTTATAAGCAATTAGTTCCCTTAGGAAAAACCACTCTGGTCTATACAGATCCCATGAACTGCTTCAGAAATAAATTGGCCTTGGAGATGAGATGAGTTTCATCTGGCGGGTTGGAGTTTGGTTTAGTTTGTTCAATGTCCTATGGCCAGCCAACTGCTCTGACATTGAGAATCATTAAAATAGTGGGTTTCAGTGCTACTGATACATTTAAGAATTTCCTGAAAGACAGCATGCCAGCTGTTGATATTTATGAGACCTCTATAAAATGATCAAGAAAGAAAATATGTACTTGAACAGTTTAATATTAGAGATATCCTGCTAATTTATCTCAGCTAATGAGAGCTTCCAAAACAGCTCCTAAATCTTTTGCTGAACATCTGTGCTAAATGTGAGTGGTTATGATATACCAAGTGAATTCAGTTTTTGCTAATTTATTGCCATAGTTAAGACTTATGACAAAATTCTCTTATTAAAAATAACTTAAGATGCTAAAAACATAGAATATAACTTTAAGTGAAAATAATTTATCATGTTCTCTTTATTTTTTTGGTAAAATTCAATATTCTAAGGAGTAGTATAAAAATATTTTATATGAAAAAATCATAGAAATCCTTATAGATGAGTGAAAATGTATAATCATTTGTCTGCAGCTGGTCGCATTTAAAGATGGAATGGCTAATTTTGTTTCTCTTCAGGTCAGGTTATCCCTTGGCATTCATTATTTTTCCTTCTTCTAGCTTGGGCTGGTCTGCTCCTTTATCACCCAATATTAAGCCAAGAGAAATGTTTAAAGGAGTGTAAGTATCTAGCAGCTAGATCCTTTAGTCTGCTTGTGAGCTCTAGGATGAATTATTATAAACTTACACAGTTCTTAAGGTGACTTTACCACACACCACCCAAATCATTGGCCTCTTCTTGTCTCTCTTAATTCATTCAAACCTAAGTATTTGGAGTACATGGAGGATGTGAGTTGCAAAATAGCCAATGAGTAGTTGATTTTGACTCTTCACAATGCAGAAGGTCATTAGAGGAGACTGTGCAAAATCCAAGACCCTAAAGACCCTCCAATAAACACAATCTTCATTGTCAAGTTATATACTATAGATAGTTCTTGAGAGAAAAGATTTAGCTCAAAGGGAATGTCTATCCACAGGAAAAAAATGAGTCTATTGATGAATATGGAATTATTTTTATAAATTTAGGCCTGAAAGAATAAAAATACTGACTGAAAGAAAACTATAATTTAGAAGCCACATAAAGAAATTTTGATATAGAATTAAAACATAAGAAATAAGAGGGAAAAAATTGATAGTCAACCTCTATTCTGTATTTGTTCAATTATTGAAATGGCTACAAAGGTCAGATGAAAGTATTAGAACTTGATAGGTATAATAACAGAAAACCACTAACATTTTCTGAAATCAGAAGAAAAGGAATCTTGAAATTCACATATGTACATATATAAATTTATCTAGGTAATATAAGGCAAAACAATTTTTTGTGCAATTACCAAATATTTAAGTCATAAATATTTTATTGCCTTTTATTACCTAGATAAACCTTGACACCCCAGTCTACTGGGCAATTTTAAATTATACTTTGGATGATGGGAAGGGTAGAGATTCAGGTAATTATTGGTATGCCCTAAATTAATAAGTATCAACAAGCTCTACGAAAAATATAGACTTCTTAAAGGTAATTTAATCTTAAAACTTAATGTACTCCAAATAAAGTGAAAATCAATTTGGGAGTAAAGTAAAAATTATTCTAGAAATCACTTGAATGAAAGTCATAAAAAATCAAAGAAAATGCTAAAAAATGAAAGCAGTGAGGGAAACAGCCTGAACAAAGATATTCAAATATTGCAAAGCTAGCTTTAAAAATATACTGTTAAAGTAGGAAAGGAACACACAGGCATATTAGTGGAATAAGGTAGAAACAAAAACAAGCAAATAAGAATTTAGTATATGATAAGGTAACACTTCAAATCAGTAAGAAAAAATGGACTATTCAATAAACATACTGAGCTTGAGTTCATTATTAAACATATATATGTATGTGTGTGTATATAAATATATATTTATATATATTTATTTATAAATATGTATACTTATAAATAAGTATATATATTTAGACTTAGATTGCTGCTGTGTATATAATATATATGGCTATGCTACACTTTACACCAAGCGCCTCTAGGAAAAGTAAAAAATAAAATTAAGCTCAGAAGTATTTGAATAAAATAAATGGGAACATAATTTTTCCTTGATGAAGGAAAGTACTTTCTAAGTTTAACAAAATGTCGAAACCATAAAACATGTAATTAGACTGACGACATGAAAATGTGGAACATCTCCACTGCAAGACACATAATTTTTTTTAAGAAAAGGAAAAAAATGGGGCCATAAACATTTGCAACTTACGCGAGACCTCAGTTCTATCTTCTCTGAACATCTGAATCTATGTGTACATAGATTTATTTATTATAAAATAAATAGCATCTGGGGAATATCAAAGCTGCATTTTGCCCTGTATAAGTTCTGGTTGGAGTTGCCCCGAGGTGCCCAGTTCTAATTGTTAAAACTAGTGGCTTCAGCTCAGAGGGTTTCTTCCATGCTTACAAACTTGTTCCCAGGAACAGAATATGAAGGGAGTTCCAACAGGAGTTCCAGCCAGACAGGAAGAGAAAGAAAACTTGCTGACTCTACCCTACCTGAGTGTGGAAAAGAAAAAAGTAGGGGAAGTAAAGAATCATATAAAAATATCCTAGCTCTTCTCTCCTGGATCAAAATCCCAAACAGGAATGGAATTTTAGAAAAATGAAGAGAAAAACCATAAGCAGGAAAGGTTTGTCCCCCATGCCCAATTCGAAAGTCTGAAAAAGACAAAAATGGCCACCTGACGTAGTTAGGAAGAAAAAGAGCTTTAGTTTATAGGACCAGGCTTCCTTTGGCTCTTGCTGAGCATAAAATGTTTTTGCCAAGGCAGAAGAGTGGAAAAACTAAGCCAGAGCTAGATGGAATGTAACAAGGCTCCAGCTGAAGCAGCCAAGGGGGGGTCACCAGACCCTGACCAAGCCAAGAGATCAGCTTTAGCATCAGTAGAATATTCCATCAGAAAACCAAATAACTAAAAAAAAAAAAAAACAAAAAACAAAAAACAAATAACTAAATAGATAATAGATGTCACAAAGGATTACACAAACACTTTTGTACCCTTTGTCAACTACCCCCACACTAGATGGGATCACATAAGTACCCATCCCTGCCCACACACAAACATAATCAGATATCAGCTTGATGAAGCACCAAGGAGAAGGAAAGTATACCTTAGAGTATGAATATTTACTTGAGATTTAATTATCTAAAGAATAAATTTATTTAAATTAGGGCTGAGATACATTTATTGATAAATTTAAGTTCTGCTTCTCCACAGCTTTCACCAATCCCCTTTCCCAGGAGTAAGGGCTCATGGGAAAGACTGGGCTAGTTATAGAAACTTAATAAGCTAAATTTTCTTCTTTCATGTAGCACTAAGGAAATTTGTGACCCTCCTACATACATAAAAAGCTCTTTCAAGCAATCAAAGGAAGAATAGACTAGGAACATAACTAATTCATCAAAGAATAAAAACCTTACCATGACACCAACAGTAAACTCTAATATAAACTATGGACTCTGGGTGATAATGATGTGTTAGTGTAGGTTCATCATTTGGGACAATGTACCCACTCTAGTGGAGGATGTTGATAGTGGGAGATGTTATACATACGTGGGGACAGGGATATATAGGAAATTTCTTCCTCTCAGGTTCACTGTGAACCTAAAACTACTCTAGAAAATAAAGTCTAAGGGCCTCAACTGGTTGGCCATCCCTCTTGGTTTTGGCTTAGGTCGCGATCTTAGGGTCATGGGATTGAACCTCACCTAAGGCTCTGTGCTCAGCAGAGAGTTTGCTGGAGATTTTCCTTTTCTGTCTCCCAGTGCCCCTTCCCTCCATGCTCTCTCTCTCTCAAAAACAAATAAATAAATCTTTTAAAAAACTAAGATCTATTAAAAAAAAAACAACTAGAATGATACATTCAACTTCACTATTAGTAAAGAAATATACATATAGCAACTTGCCTTTTCTATCAAATTATTAAATGTTTAGTTTTTAAGTGCTCTCTATTGGTGAGTGGGCAAGGCCACTGACCGTGGTATACACTAGTAAGTGTTTCTGGAAGCAATTTAGCAGCATATTAAGGGACCAGGGGGGAAGGGAGGAAACTGAGTGGGGAAAAATTAGGGAGGAAGACAAACTGTGAGAGACTCCTAACTCTGGGAAACAAAGGGTTGCAGAAGGGGAGATGGGTGGGGGAATGGGGTGACTAGATGATGGGCATTAAGGAGGGCACTTGATGGGATGAGCACTGGGTGTTCTACTATATGTTGGCGAATTGAATTTAAGTATTAATTAATTAATTAATTAATTAAAATAAAATTCCTTTTCCAGTATTTCTCCCAAGATAATAATTAAGGAGCCACGTGACTGTCTGCCTATTCATGAGACCTTCTTTCGTTAACATTTATGACATTGGAAATATGAAAACAAGAAGTGATTGGTAAAACATAGTCCTATAAATAGGATCAGACATTTAAAAATATTATAGAAGCATAGCTATTGACAAGAAGAGTTTCACAATAGATTATTGTGCAGAGTTACAGAAAAACTACCAAAAAATATGGGCTTAAAAAACAACCTTTAAAAGTGTATGTATATAGATCTAAGTCATGCAAAACGGGGCACTGATGGATTAGGACTTTATTTTTTTATATAATAGAAAAGTGATATTTAAAATTTATTATTAAAAATAATTTAAAAATAAAATAAATAAATAAAACTTACCATTAATTTTTTATCTTCAGTAATGATATTTCTATTTTGAGTGTTCTAGATGAAACAACTTTTGGAAGCCCTTTCGATTATTATCGCTGAAGTAGTAACAGCTAATGTGGAGTGCTCACTATGTACCAGGAACGATGTTAAATAATATTCAGACATTTAGTCCCCATAACTACATATGATAAAGGAACACTTATCATCAGCCCTGTTTTATTGATGGGGACAGCTGGTGGGTAAATTTCGAAAGGGCATCAGCCCGAAAATGACAGGGCGGAGCTTTAAATGTGAGCTCTCTGATCCAGCGGTTGTTTATGTAACCATTATGCTACCCACTTTCCCTAGCAGAATGGTTGCTGCGAGACCAGCACCTACTCAATGCTCAAAGGAAAAAAAATGATAATTAGGTATATTTGGCAAGGCAGGGCCCATCTTTTGGTGCTTTTGATAGTTGAAGTTGATAGGCCCCTTCTCCCAGGTATTCAGTGATATCCACAAATTTACATAGAAGTCAAGATAATTTCAAGGAGAAAAACGAATCAACGTTAAAATTCAGTCCATTTTGTGATTCAAATATCTGCTCTTTTGAAGCAGTGGGGGCCCTGGCTAAGACTTGATTGGAGGAAAGAACTTATTGGAATCTGGGGGAAAACAAAAACCTAGGAAGCTACAGTCAGCAGGTCTAGATTTAAGGTCTTCTCTTAACACTTGACCTAGGCCATCAGAAGAGACTTGGTTTTGCCAACAGTATAAAGCTAATGCCTGATCCAGTCACCTAAGTACCTAAAAAAAAAATACCTTGAGAAAAAAATAAGCCCAGAGGGGCTTACCAGTTTGGAAGAGGCATTTCCAAGACTGCACTTAGCACCAAGGGAAGAAGCCTACTTCTCCTATGCACCAGAGAAACACTGTGTGGAGTAGGAACAGTGAGGTGATGGAGCATGCCGAGCATTGACCAAGTCCTACATCAAGGCAAGATGCATGAGAGGACTCCTCTGGCTTGAGTCAAAAACATTGGAATTCTTGGTCACATCCTATAAAACCAGGAAACCAACGAAAGACCAGAGTTCCATAGTTATGGGCATATGGAGGATTGGAAGTTCATAATTTTAATATTGGAGGAAACATGGCCTCACTTTGATGTCACAGGCTAGTTAGTCTTGAAGACATCTGGCTCATGTGCACATTTGTGGGTTAAGAAGGAAGGAAAGGAGATGTTTCCATTAGTCAATATAAAAAAAGAACCTTATTGGTATTTTTTACCAATGCATTAAGCATAGATATTGTTGGATGGGTGGGATTCTCATTATTTGAAATGTTCTTTTTTCTATATTTTCTGACATCAAGTATTGAGCTTTCAACAACGAAAAAGCAACTTCATTTTAGGGGAAAAGACCCTGAAATTCCAGTTAATGTTGACCTAGCTGATATTTAATTTTTCCCATGATATTTAATAAAAGCAGACACTTTGCAACTTATGCCTTTGTCAAAATGAACACATTTTTTGCTAAAGGTTTATTTACTTATTTTAGAGAGAGAGAGAGAGTGAGTGAGTAGAGGGAGGGGCAGAAGGAAAGAGAGAGAGAGAGAGAGAGAGAGAATCTTAAAGCAGAGCCACACTGAGTGCGGAGCCCCATCCAGGGCTCAGTACCACAACCCTGAGATCATGACCTGAGCCAAAACCAGGAGTCAGATGCTCAACTGAGTCACCCAGACACCCCCAAAATGAACACATCTTCATTTGTCTTTTGACAAGTTTCACAATTGCAACGATCTTTTCTTTTTCGGCTCTGATGAGTATCTCCGTTCAATGTATATGACAGAAAATTCACAGAATTTTCTATAAATGTTTGGAGATTAAACATAAAATATTGTTCAGGTCATTAAAGTTTTATTATTGGGAGCTGGTGTTGTACTCTCAAATTGGCAACAAAATGAAAAGATTAAATCAGATTTGTTAGACAATACTATTAAATGCTGGGTTGCAAAATGACCTATAGCTTTCTCAAGACATTAAGTTGTTGGCAAATAACCAAGTTCCTGTGCAGGCAAGGCAATGAATGTAAATGAGAGAACTTTTATTCATGATACAATTTAGTGATGTGGGCTTCTTTCCTTTATTCTCAAAGAGAAATGTGAGAAGGATTTTAACAGTCATTTATCAGTTGTAAATGCAGTGAACTCCTGTTGTCTCCAAGTTTTCTCTGTAGTGCCTACTGGGGAGAGGAAACACCTTGGTGCATCCAATGACAGCAGTCTTTTATTTCCCCCTAAGCCACATAACTCTTAGGACCTCATGTGCCCCATGATATCACTGCATTAGCAGCTGGTTAGTGGAATCCATGGGATTTACTGATACGTTCAGAATAACCGTGGTAGCAGGGTCCATAAGAGGAAATCACAGAATTCAGACATTTTACAACCATAGGGACTTGAAAAACCAACCATCTGACATCTGTCATTTTACAGTTGAACAAACACCCGGAGACCTAGAGAGATCAAGGGTCACAAAGCTAATGATAAGCAATGCCAAGACTAGAATGCAGATCTTCTGTTTCCTAAATGAGTACATTTTTTTTAAGCCAAGTTTAACAACATTCAAGGAAGGCTGCACCTTGGTTTCAATTTATTTTGGATTCAAACGTGTTAAGAACCATTCTTCATCCCCCTCAAGATTCAATATTGAACTATTTTTTCAAATAAAATACCTGGTATATATTTTTATTCATTAATTCATTCAAAATATTTGGATCTTCTCATGTTCTCAGGCATTATATTAACTATATGATTGAGTAACGGGCTGGGGTTGTCCAGAGAAACAGAACCAACAGGATGGATGTACATAGGTTTATTTTAAGGAATTGGTTCACCTGATTGTGGAGACTTGGGAAGCCCAAAACGTGATGGTAGGCCACCAGACTGGAGATGAAGGAGAGAACTGCAAATCCAATCTACAGGCAATCTGCTGGAAGGATTGTCTCTTGCCCTGGGAAGTAGATCTTTAGTCTAATGAGGCCTTCAACTGATAGGATGAAACTCATCCATATATGGAGAATACATTACTCAAAGTCCACAAATTTAAATGGTAATCTCATCCGCAAAACCACCTTCACAGAAACATTCAGAATAATGTTTGACCTAATATCTGGGCATCATGGCCCAGTCAGGTTGACACATAAAATCAATCATCATAAGCAAGGCCACAATTAGATCATTAGCTATCATTAAACTGAAATCAGATTTGGCTTTATATTACAAGTTTCTGGTTCCTTATTACTGACAACGCCTGACCGGATGAGTACTAGTTGGTACACTTATTTTCTTGGGCCCACCAACACCAAAGGGAATTAGCACCTTTTATGTACACAGAAGAGCTGTAAAGAGCTGTAAGTTTTCTTTAATGTGCCTTGCCACAAAACTTCAGGAAAATCCAGGGACCCATGGGAAGTGGCATATGGGAGAGACAACACTCAGATTCTCTGTTCCAAACAGCAGGGGGAGATTGCAATCCTGCAGACCTTGTGTCAAACACCTTCCCAATGGCAGGTAAAGTGACTTACTGACTCTTTTACTCCCCCTACCAGAGCTAGTCCTTTTATGGAAATTAGACATCTAACTTCCTGAAAGCATGGCTATTTCGTGCCCTCCCAAAGGCCTGAAAGTATAAGATAAAGAACCCAGCAGTACTCTTGATAAAAATATGAGAGGGAGGGAGGGAAGACCGGGGGTGAAGCTTTCCTTTGAGTAGCTGTGGTTTGTTTGACCTTTAGGACCATCTGTGGCTGAAAAGCAACCACACCTCAAATGAAAACAACTACTGAACCACAGGGTAAAAAAAGAAGTGTATTTCTTTCCTTCAGCCTCCATCCACATAAAGGAAAGGTTGGGAGTCTAATCTCAAACTTAAATACTACACGTTACAACAGGTCAATCATGTAAGTTCCTTCAGAAGAGATATCTAGGGACGCCTGGGTGGCTCAGCGGTTGAGCACCTGCCCCTGGCTCAGGGCGTGATCCGCGGTCTCAGGATCGAGTCTCACATCGGGCTCCCTGCCTGGAGCCTGCTTCTCCCTCTGCCTACGTCTCTGCCTCTCTCTGTGTGTCTTTCATGAATAAATAAATAAAATCTTAAAAAAAAAGAAGAGGTATCTATGTGCAAAATATGAATTGCGGATGTCTGTAAACTACCTTTAACCTATTGAAGTGAAAATCTGACTTTAATTCTCAAGTAATGAAACATATCCGTCTTTAAAACATGAACTTTATGAAATATAAACCACATACTAAACTATACATTTCAAGATGTTTCTAGACTTTTAGAAATGCTAATTGAACACAGATCAGTATCTGGTTTCATACCCTGTTAAGAAAAATCTCCCCCTGGGTTTGAAGAGCACAGCAGGTGCTCTGTTCAATATACTCCCTCAAGCAACATAAAAGAGTATCATTATTCCCACTAAATTCTTTTGGTTGTTTTCAAGTTTATCAGAACCAACATAGCTTAAGTGTCATATGACTACTTTGAGCATTAGCACTATAATAAAACAGTAATTAGTTCTTTAAAATGACTTGTTGAAATAGTTCGTCTTTCTTGATGATCTCCATTCATGAATAAAGAGACATTTTAGGATAACTAGATGTTTTCAGTGCAAAAGATATCAAGATGAATAACAAACTGTCTGCAAAAGCATCAAAACTCAGGAAAAAAATCCCAAATTACTTTGAAAAATTGAATATCTCAAACGTCAACTGGTGAGCCTTGGAAAAATATACACTTCTATGAGTAAATCTTTCTGTAATTATCAGCATTCAGTACTGATGTCGATCTTGTCAGAAGAAAGCCCATTTTAATACATTCAATAAGTTTATGTTTTTGTCACAATTCATTTCCACTGACATAAAAGTGTCCTTCAAAACTTCCTTTTTTTGGAGGGGGGGTGAGATTGTGGTACAAATTTTCAGAAATATTAGTATTTTTTATCACTTTCCTCCTGGTAGTTTAATCAGGACCATCTTGAATTAATATTTCTTATTTGAGCTTGAGTAATAAAGATAATGGACTTCTCAAAGTTTGTACACATTGTCCATATACAGCCATTAATAAGAGAAACTCCATTAGCGTAGAGATCTTTAAAAGTTTTAGAAATGTTCAATTGCTGACTAAAATACCAATGATTGTAACCTAGGCTCAGTCGTCAAGGTAGATCGTGAAAAACATTTTAAAGACATTTAAACATTCTCTTTAAAGAAGAGAGTGTGTAAACATCAAGGAAAGTTTAACTGTGTACGTAACAAAAGGGGCATCCACGTAAAATTAATTTTGAGATTCCAATCTCACCAATAGTGATTGCAGCAACGCTTTCAGTTTAATTTCAGATATAAATAAATTGAGCTAAACTAAAACTTCCCGAGCTTGAGCCAACGTTAAATAAACTACTAAAGAAAAATTGCCATAAAGTCTGTATCTTTTTTATATTTTGAACAACAACAACAACAAAAAACTACTTGTAACTAGTTAAATGAGAATCTGAGATAGAGCTAGTTCTGGTGTACAAGATTTGACATTAATATCACTTGAGTACCTGTAGAACAAGAGTTAATTTTTTTTTTCTGTGACTCAAGAGTGTCACTAGAGAATCACCCTAGAAATTAAAACACCGTGCACCTAATCTAGACATCATCAGGCTCTCATCTTTTTCCAATCTACATTGCATAGTTAAGTAGTCCTTCAGAAAGTATAAGTGCACTTAAATGGGTTTAAGTCTTTCATTCTTCACACACACACACACACACACACACACACACACACACAAACTCTTCTCACTCCCAGAACCTGAAAATCCTCTTCAACTACCACCCTTAAAAGCCAGATTCAGGGTTGTTTATATCTTAACAAATTTACCTATTATTTTATCTTCATCTCAATGCCCTCTGAATCCTGCCTCGCATTTGAATCGTAATTGCCACCAATTTTTCACAAGTCTTTTGTTTCTAAATCCAAGAAAACAGTGCGATTTCTCAATATCTGGTATTACTGACTAGTTCCTCCTGGAGAAACATTGGACTTTCATAACAGTGTGTTCTACTGGATTATCCCACCTAGCCACTGATTTATTAGTCTCACGGATATACTTTTATGTCTCCTATCTGTATTTTATTTTATGTTTAATAAACATTTATTTAAAAATACCATTGCACACTCATCTGCCATAGGGAACTTCCCCGAGAACTATATAGCATCAAGTAAATAACAGGGTTAACCTAAACGTAAAAAGCAATGGCCATGGCTTGTAGGGGAAGCACAAGAGCTGTTGTGTCCTGGTTGTGGGCACCCAGAGCCTGGCTCCTGGGAGACTATTTATACAGTGCTTGGGGGATGTTGACGGAGCTTAGGCCTCTCTCAGCCCACCTGGCCCTACAGCACACCTGGAGGGTCATGGCAGGACCATGCCATTTCCCTCTTCCTGGGAAGCTAAGCCAGACCTGCAGGCGACCCCAAGCCCAGGAGCCCTCCCAGTACAACCGTGCTTCTCCTGGGGAACCTGGGGGTGCAGGGGAGCCCCTGGCCCTGTGGGTGCCTGGGGGCTACAGGAGGAGCAGCAGGTGCACAAGGCCCCTGTATGACAGGCTGGGCCCTGGGCCTAGTGTGGGCCAGCCCCTGCCCTCAGAGCTCTCTCTGCCGACAGAGTGGCCTTGCAGCTCTTCCCACCTCCCTCCTCACCCAAGAGGGCCTCCTCTTCATGAAAGGAGGTCGTTCTCTGCAATTCTGCCCAGATCCTCTCGTGGGGGAGGCTGCAGGTGTGATGGGTGATGGGTGGCGTTCACGCTCCTGCTGGTCTTGGGAAGCTGCTTCTCCATTTCTACAGGGTGTGTTCCCTCCTGGGCCCACTCTCTCCAGTGGCAGGACACGCTCTTCACACACCCCAGGCTGTACTCGGAGCTTCAACTGGAACTTCTGAATCTCACTTGCCAGCTGGGCACGTCAGCTTGGAGCTGCAGTATGTCCCCTGCGAGCCCCACAGTCCGCTCGTCTTCCTCCACCAGGCCCCTGGACAGCTCTTCTTTCTCTGGATCAGGACTGTCCACGGGCACACCGAAGTCGCCACAGTCACGGTCATCCCTTCTGGGGACAGCTAGTGGGGGGGGGGGGGGTGAGGGCCAACGCCAGTCTCTGCCTTCCTGCTCCCGCTCCTCCTGAGCTCCCACCTTCCATGTGACACCTCGAGAGCTCACACACGCAGCACGTGCAGCACCATCGGCCCAGGGTCTGCAGTTGACTGACCTCTGCCCTTGCTGGTGGCTCGCTGTGCTCCTGGATTCCGGAGCTCCTGCCTTTCTCTCTCCTCTGCCTCTGCCTGAACCCTGCACCTGCACCTAGCGGGGGATTCTCGGCCCAGTGGGCCTGGACATCCCTTCCTTAAGCAGTGGCACCATGTGCTCCACTGAAGACCAGCTGGGATTTCCATTCAGGGTGGCCAAAGTGAGGGTTTGTAATGTGGAAGGACTGGCCTCCCCCAGAGGGTTTCACGGGCTTGGGACCCTAGTCCCATCTCCTCCACACCTTTCCCAGACACTTCACCTTGGCCACATCACCTCCTGAGCAGCCCCCTCCTCTCACTAAACTGTGTCGACTCATTACTGTGAACACCACCACCACAGTGCACACCAGGATCTCCCAGTGAAACCCAGAGGCCCCTAGTGCATGTCATACTTTCACACATCACCAGCAGAGCCGGCCACAGCTGCTCTGGGACCTGCTGGGGAGACATTTTGGTGGCCACCAGCTGGCCACCCATGTCTCCGAAGGGTCCCCAAGCTTTGCCTCTGATCGTCAGTGTCCTGTGGGCCACAGGTGACACTCAGAAGCCCAAGGAGGGCTCCCTATGAATACAAACCAGCACCTGGCAACTGGGACTAACATCAGTTGGACTGGGGGAGGGAACAGCTGGGTTCTAGAAGACCCTGCTGCCTTCCTTTGCTCTGTTCAATTCACAGAAATAAAGGGAGACTATTTATACAGTGCGTGGGGGATGTTGATGGAGCTTAGGCCTCTCAGCCCACCTGGCCCTATAGCACACCTGGAGGGTCATGGCAGGACCATGCCATTTCCCTCTTCTGCACATGTATGTCAGGTGCAGGGGGACCTATCCCTGGGGGAGGCTCCTTCCCCCCATTCACAGAAGCCTGGTCTTGCTACAAAGGTCCCAAGGATCTCCCCCCCTGAAACTCCCACCCTAGTCTTTGGTCGATGCTGGGGGCTGGAGGGCAGGTGCTCTGAACTGAAGGGTGTCCCCAGAGGTACCAACTAAGAGCCTGTATTTCCAGTTGTGACAACACATGAGACAACAGTGGAACTGGCAGGGTCTGAGATTTTGGTGGATGTTTCTACAGCTCGTTTTCCACATTTAATACAAGTGTCCTGGAAGGGGCAATCTACTGTTCTGGGGGTGACACTGGTATGTCACCTTCCTTAAATTGGCCCTGCCATTCTCAGGTTGTTCTTCTTAAGGTGTGTCTGGGCAAGAGTCTCAACTCACCAAATCCTCTTTCGAAGTGGCCTCTGTGCAGGGCCCAGTCTTTCTTTGCCTGAACTTGCTGCCTCTCATTTGGGCACGTCTGTCTTTTAAATCCTGAAGTCCTCCATGGTCTTGCCCTGCTCACTTTACACTCTCTGCTAGTCAGGGTTTTTATCGTATGCTGATCAATTCCAAATTAATATTTTTATTTTTTTATTTTCTTTTAAAGATTTTATTCATTCATTCATGAGAGACACAGAGAGAGAGAGAGAGGCAGAGACACAGGCAGAGGGAGAAGCAGGCTCCACGTGGGGAGCCCCATGTGGGACCCGATCCTGGGACTCCAGGACCACACCCTGGGCCGAAGGCAGGCACCAAACCGCTGAGCCACCTAGGGATTCCCCCAAATTAATATTTTTAAAAGAGACATCTCCTACCCTCCAAATTCATGTGTCCAATTAAAGCCTCACCAACATCTCATGCTACTCATCCCCAAAATATTATCTTCTGACAAATAATTCTGCTCCTCCTCTTGTGTTGCCATCTTAAGGCAATATAAAAGCCCAAGCTCAAAACACAATTGTCATCCTTTAATTTCCCTTTCCCTCAACCCAATACACTAACCCTCTTCCTGGGCCCCGACATAAAGCCCACCCTCTCGATACTCCCTATCTCCCTTCCATGCTTTCTTTTTCTCCACAACATTTTTCATAATCCAGCATACTACATAGATCACTGATTTGGCTGTTGCTTGTTTTCCATAATATATAAATTCTTTAAGTTCAGAGATTTTTGTCTTGTGCACAGCTGAACTAGTACCTGCATAAACTCTGTAAAGCTCACGTCAGCACTATTTCTAGGTTCACTTTCATTGCTTTATCACCTGATGTCTTGCATAATCCTTTGAATGTGTAAAAAAATTTTATTGAATGTTCAACCTTGTGGATAATATATATTAGAGGCTGTGCACGACTTGTCTTCTCAGGATGGTTGAATTTTGTCACGGCAGGCAGCTGTTACTGCAGACGTAGCTTACCCTGTTGAGACACCCGGTATTAGGCTTCGTTAGGATACTCTACTCTCGTTTTCCTTCACTCTTAGGACATAATACTCACTCCTACAGTGCGCTTTCTAGGATCCAATTAAATGTCTAGGGAATCTTCACTCTGCGTGGGCTTGCCTTCCAAAATCCTCCCTGCACTGAAATGTCTCCTTAGCTCTCATCCCTCTGGAAAAGGCTCTCTTCCAAACCTTTTGGAATTTTGACCTACGCGTATATATAGTCCAGGAATTAATCAAGGATCTGAGAAGAATTTCCACTCAGGTTTGAGTTTCTTCCCTGCAGGTCTCCCATAATTGACAACCTAAACCCAAATATTGTCCAACTGAACAGCCACAGATACATCCTTCATTTGGCAAAACTGATGCTCTACTTGAGAGTAGAGACTATCTCCTACGTGATAGTCTGGACAATGTCCTTTGAGAGGAAGCCTGTGTGAGTCTAGAGCTGACGTCATGTGTTTCCCCTTTCCCACGCATCGCAGCCCAACACTGAGCTGCTACCTAATACCTGCAGATACTATTTTAGTTATTTTGTCCTGATTTCATATTTACAGTGAGCAGATGTATCTAACACCAGCTATTCCATAATGTTTAGAGGCAGAAATCCAACCAGTAGTTTTTGATTGAATCAATCATCAAATCCTATTGATTTTATCCTTTTAATATTCCTTGCATCTATCTTTTCCTTTTCTTTAGTGCCTCTACCTTAGGTTAGGCCACCGTTATTACCTCTACCCTAGCTCGTTGTTACAGCTCTCTGATCTCCTCGCCTCCATCTGCCTCACTCCAAATACAAACCATGTGCCACACTCAAGTGTTTCATTTCGTTTGTTTTTTAATGTTAATATTATATGTTATTTCTCTGTAGAAACCCTCCAATGTGCCCTCAGGATCACACCCAAACTCTTTGTGTTCCTCTGTATGTAGCCTTATCTCTCCCTGCTGCCCCCATCTCCCCCCTCCCCACCAAATTCATATTAGAAGTTACTTTCAATTCCTGGACATTTATGGTTTTCTCACCTCTAGGCTCCTACACATGCTGCTTTACTCTGCCGGAAATAATCCCATATCCTGCCTAGCTCCAGCCATCCACTCACATGCCATGTCTTCTGGGAAGTCTGCAATGATGTCCCCGGGTTGGATTAGGTGCCCACCTGTGCTCATTCTGTACTTTCCCCAGTCATCACCTGCATTATGCAGTTTTACAATTATCCATTGACTTTTCTGTATCCCCACGAGACCATAAGCTTCTTTGAGGCAAGCCCCATGTGTTATGCATTATTTTAGTTCTAGTTACTAGATGACTGAATAAAAATGTCTTGAATTAATGCATATTTTTAGCAACTGGCCTGACAAGAATATATTCCTTCTCAATCAATTATGTGTTCCCATTTTATGTAATAAGCAAATAAATATATAAATGCACCTACCTCCAAGAATGAGTAAAATAGAAGTCAAGAGGCACATATTAATAAGAGGAGGACATAAATGACACAAAACAGAATGAAAAGCTCTGGTTATACCTGTGTCAGATACCCAATATGTTAGAACCTCCATGTTTTGGTTCTGTGTATATAAATAAATAAAGTAAACACAACTTTAAGGAATTATCCACTCAAGTTGTACTACAACTGCTACAGGCACTACAATTATGCTGATTCCTAGTATCTTACGATCGCTGCACAATAGAAAGGAGAATTTAGAACTAGCTCAGCCTCTTCATTTCACAGAGGAAGAGCAGGGTTTGAAGAGAACAAAGTGGCCTGAATTCCCAGTTAGTTGGACAGCAGCACTATGATCCAAGTTTTCCTGTGCTCCCTCAATTGTGTTCAAATTTATCATGTTCTGTAGGAAAGATACATAGACCATCACCAACATGTACTAACATCTCGGTATGTGTCCGGTACCATCTCTTCACCCCGAACCCCATATTCATCTCTTATCTGAGGACCCGGTTAGAGAACTACTAAAAGAGTAACCACAAACACACTAGAGGAACTGAAGATTGGGTGGGGTCAGAAAGAAGGGCCTCCTGTGAGGTGTCAAAGACTATGATAACATGACCACTGGCTGTCAATTTATAGCTAGTTCATAATCTAAAAATAAGTAACATGGCTCTTTAATTCCTAGCTTTCCAACAAGTCTGTGTTCCTTAGGAAATAGTTCCTTAGGGAAGAGTTTCTTACCCAGTTTCTGTTGGATTTGATGAATAATACATGCAGCAAAGATGTGTTCAACTGAAACCGAGAAGAAAAATATCATTGACTTCTTTCCTTCGAGTATTAATACTGAAAGTCACAGATGATAATATTTGGTAACTCCTGTTTTTTTTAAACATATTCAACAAGTACTTTTCAGTGGTCTTAAATCCTTTTTAGAACTAGGTGGGGTAACGTGGAAATAGAAAAGCAAATGAAATTTAGTCTTGTTTGTAATAAATGACGAACCAAAATCGAATATTTTAGTGGACACTGTCGGGGAATCAGTTACATCTCAATAACATTTCATAACATTTCATACTATTGTGATTCAAGGATCTAGATGCTAAAAAAAAATTATTGGTTGGGAAGTGTCTCATATCATGGCATTAATGTTATTATTGTGGAGAAGTTTTGACTAATAAGTTATTATACAAATCATTTTCTGCTCCTGCTGTGCACCATCCCAGGGGAGCTGAAAGTATTTCTAAGGATGGTCTTATTTTTTTCTCCCAATAGAGCTATAAGTAGCACTGAATTAATCTACATTCTGTAAACAAGTTAGGTATTTGAGGTTCACACTCCTTATCCAGCATCAGAAAACCAGTTATCACCAGCCTCAGGAAAGACAGAGAATTACAGATTAGGCTCATAGAGTCAGCCTAGTTCTGGAGGCAGATATTTGCTTGAATTTAACAAGACTACCAGCCCGGGGCTCTGTCCAATGGGCAGTTGCATTTACTAAGTGCTTTTGATGTGCAAAAACTAATTGCTTTATAAGCATTAACTCATCCAGTCTGTCATTGTCTCCATTTTATACATGAGGAAACAGAGATACAGGGTTTACTTGCTTTCATAAGCCGAGACTTAAAGCAAGCAAGTAGTAGAGGTAGGAATTAAGGCTGGGAAGTCTGGCTCCAGAATCTTCACTCTTAATCACTCGCCCTGGTCTACTGGCCCACATAGTCGACCTTCCGATTTTACCTCACACATGCTGCTTCCATGAGAGAACAAGTTCTTCCTCAATTCCCACCGGATCTTCGCCCTCTTCAACAAGTGCCCATAAAACAGCAGAAAATTTTTTACTTTATTAAAATGAGTTTCACTTAGGGTAGGAAGGATTTTAAAACTCAAGGCTAGCAATTAAGCAAGTAGGGACCTCACAGGAAATGTTTATTTGTCCCAAGAGAGTCATTACAGGCCTCCCAGCTTAAGAAAGCGATGCAGTGTATGCTTTTGAGGATTCAACATAACCCATATGTCAGCTGTCTCAGCCAGTATTCACCAGAGAATTCCATGTATCTAAGGGGCCTGGTGCTCGTGTTTTAAAATGTCCTAAAGAATATTAACATTATGGCAATGCCAAAAACACAAGTTCCAAATACTTCAGCCCAGACACACGGCTTTCTCCCATCCCACAGAGCTCAAGAGCTATTTTATCAGCCACGGATCAAAGGGAGCGAGTGGCAGGAGCCCATACAAACGCAAGACAGGATGCGTGCAGTGTCCTCCACTCAAGCACACCCAGGGCAGAGCACCCCCAGGAAGAGAGCACGGCAGCATTCGGTTGTAGCAGTCCACTGGATGGAGGTCTCCTAAAAGGCAAAGCCCTGGACACATCAAGATCCTGATCTAGCTGGATGATGTCCTCACTCAGGTGTGTGTTGCGGTAAGAGATATCTTACTCACATGAAGATCCTGTCGACTTGCTTCCAAACATGAATGTAGTGAGGCACGAAAATCATGTGACTTCCCAAGTGTGCTTAGCTCCAGCAGATAAAACTGCTTCATTTGGAATCATGGGGGAGGAAGAGCGAAAGGCATCTGCAAACCATGAAGCTTATTAAACAAATTTGTTTCCCAAGTACTCGAGGTACTCTCAATCCTAATTAATGTCTCTTGCAAATGCACCCTCATAGCTAACACTCACTTTCCTAATCTAAGCCATATGTTCCTTCTATCGTTTTAAGGATATAAATGGAAATCGTTGGTGCTTTTTCACTGAATATTCCTATTACAAAAACGTTCTTTCCAGCCTGATGCTCTGTGCTGAGATCAGTGGGTGAGAAAATCTCTCTCTGGAAACAGTCTCCCACTTCTCGTTTTTTGTTTTTTGTTTTTTGTTTTTTTCTCTTCTACTGCCCGTATGCAAAGGTGAAGCCTTATGTGTGATTTTTAAATGTTGTGTGAAGCATCCGCCTGAATGGGAAGCAAGCTTCTCCAGTGATAGCTTTACCTGTTTCCACATGAAGAACAGGTAAATTGAAAAAGGGTAGCTGGATCCAATCTACGGCCTGTGCAGTTGACATACAGTGATCACATCTCCTAAGGAGAGAGGTTTTTGGTCTATAGTGAGGTTTAGAAAAGAGCTCACTCTTTGTCAGAAGCTAATAGCTTCAATCAGATTCCTTAATCTTTCTCCAGCTACTGCTCTGTATCTGTTTCCATTTTAAGAAGCATTCTTTCTGTATGTGATGGCAGTACAGAAAAGTGTA
The DNA here is from genome assembly GCF_018345385.1 of Vulpes lagopus. Taxonomy (NCBI): domain Eukaryota; kingdom Metazoa; phylum Chordata; class Mammalia; order Carnivora; family Canidae; genus Vulpes; species Vulpes lagopus. The sequence continues at coordinate 103,886,808 of NC_054834.1, read as the reverse complement.
CAGATGTGCAAGATTTCAGAGTCAGAGACCTTGTGATGACCCAGTTGAGTGGTCAGGGAACTTTGCCGTGTATCCCAAACACCAAAAAATCTCTTCCCCAGAGAAATTACACTTCGATTGACCTGATGTCGACAGATACACCACTTGTCAAAAAGCAGTCCCAATGATTTTTATGTGTGGACAAGCTTGAGAAGCACTGATCTTGTTGATCCACCTCTTTTTGTGCTGATACTAAACTTTTCTTCAGTGTCCATAGACCCTTGTTCATGGTGGAGGCAGGACTATACTCCCAGGCTCTGGACCTCCACACCTGTGGATTTTCCCCAATATTATATACCTCTTAGGATCCATGCTTTAAAAAAAAAAAAAAAACAAAAAAAAAAAAAAAACAGAATAAGTTTGGAGACAAATATTTTTAAAAACAAAACCAAACCTAGATGTTCTGCAAAGGCCTCTTCTCTATCTTCTATTTTTCTGTTATTATAATCTCTCCGGAATGCCAGCTGTAAGTTAATAGGTGTCACTATGTAACTCCGGAATCAAAATGAAAAATTAGCAAACCATTCCAAAACTGCCCTGAAAAGCACTGCTTTTAATAATGCAAGACACAAGGAAATGACTCCTATCTGCTCTCATATTAAATCATAAAAGTAGCAGCCAAGTAAGCACTCCATGCCAGGCCCTGTATCCTGAGTGTTTGACCTCAATCATCTCATGGCATCCTCAAAACAACCTGATGAGGTCAGTATATTATTACTCCCATTCTGTGGATAAGAAAATGAGCCACCACCATTCAAGTGATTTCCCCAATCCCTCCAATTTAAGTAATTTTGCGTGGCTGGGAACGGGTAGTCAGTTTAGTCTCACAAATCACAACATGAGACTATCCTTCAAAGGCCTCTTTCTGTAAATGATCATGATAAGACAATATTTCCAAAGCATTTGAAAAGGAACATTTGCTCATCTCTCATAGGATCTCATTTAAACACCACAAGATTGATTAGCATCACCACTTGGTGGGAGAGATGGATCCCGAATGCGCTCACAGGTAGTGGGGGGCCAAACCCAAACTTGAGTCTTTGTTTGTGACATGTGCAGGGTTGCACTCAACCCGCCACACTGCTTTAAATCCGAAGATTGTGTCATGGCTCTAACGAGCATTTCATATGATCTGTGCTGCTAGGAAATAGTATAAACCTGACTATAAACAGCCAAAAAAAAAAAAAAAAATGAATGCCTCGCTGTTCAGACGAAACTGTTGATTGTACTGAAATTCATGGGTATGCTAAGAAGCAAAATAAATTGCAGCAAATCTCCCCAAAGATTTTGTTGTGCATCCTTTTATTTTTATTCACATCATCTGTGTTTACTGAGCTGCAGTAAAGGATGCATGGGCTATTTTTATTCAGAGAAAGGCGACAGCACCAGCCAAGCAGAAGGACCCATCCATGACCAGAATGCAATAGCCTTCATTATCTTCCAACTCACTCCTAAATGACTCACGGAGAGCTAGCAGATGGTGTTTTCTCTCACCCCTTGCCTTGCACTTATTTAATTATTTTAACTTACTTTTTGCTCTGCTACTATGATGCCTAATAGGCAGATATAGTTCCAAGTTGGTTTCTCCTAATATTGACCGATGCATCTGGAAAATTTCTCCACCTCTAAATTCCGGGTCAGGTGAGGCTAGAGAATAACGTTGACCAAAAACATTATTCCCGATGACTGCTAACACTTAGCTGGGCACACACCCTCTGCCAGGTGCCGAGCCAGTGAATTTGTAGGCCTTCTTCATCCAATTGTCTACTGAGTCATGCGAGGGGGCGTTGGGGGGGTGGGTGTGAGGTTGAGAGACCTAGTCTGGGTGAGAGAGCTAGTAAGAGGTGGAGGCAGAGAATCCGAACCAAGTCCCTACTCTCTGTCTTTATGAAACGCTCCTGTAGTAGCCCTTACAAGCCCTAACTCTGTGGGGACAGAAGTCAATTCAGTAAACTGTTAAGGGGACTCACAAAGTTGATATTCAAATAGTTAGAGAGAGAGATGGGGGAGTAAATAAGGGGTCAAAGAACTGGAGACTTCGGGAACAGTCGGAGATGCCCTGCCCTCACGGTCCTGTGCAGCCACAGGAAGTGGGGTCAGGGGGCAGGTCCCCCCCATCCCGTAATCGGCTCCTACAGGATTGGCTTGAATTACAGAGAGCCAGCCCTCCCCATGCTTCCCCCTATCTGGACCAGTCTGCATCCTGTGGCTGAGCCAGGCAGGGGCACAGAAGCCCAAGGCCCTGACAGGGAAGGCTGACCTCAGAAGTGTCCCCTGGGTTGACCAAAGGTTTGGCCAGGTCTGTGTCACAGTTTGACTTCTTTCTGTACAAGATCTTCCTTTCATCCCCTCTCTCCCACAAGTGTTAATCCTCGATAAACCTCTTGTACCCTAAATTCTGAGGAACTAAGCTGTAACAATACTTCAAAGACTTTTAAAAGAGAGTAGTCTCCAGACAGAGTTCCCCCAAAGGGGAGAGGTGGAGGGGGTGGTTGTGAAGGTAGTAAGAGGCACGTACCTACTCGATCCTCCTTCAGACTAAACTAGTCAGGTAGTTCAGAACCCTTGCCAGTTCTGGCACAAGAACAGGACAGTAGTCAAGAGGTCCATGAAACCCTCCAACTGGAGGCCTATAAAAAGCCACTATATCCTCTTGGGTTACGGCGTTCCTAAAAGGCTATTCCATATCACTCTGAGTCACCATGACCCAAGTAACTCTGACATCACTTCCATGGTAGCTGCTTACTCTGTTATTTCCAATACACTTTCAAATATAAAGAGATTTTCCTTGATATCCCTCCACAGTCAAACCCTACATTACAGATGGAATCAATAGTCTACACAGAACGTGCTGACCAACACACAAGGTAGAACTACCAGGATCAGCTTCCATTCCTCAGAAATTTTCCTCCCTTCAGGGACCCTCCCATCCACTATGCCTGTTGTAAGTGCCATTTTACTTTCTGTTACTGTTAACTGTATCCTATTAAAGAGATAATGATAACTAAGCCATCTCAAGAGAATCTGCATTTTTTAAAGGCTCTCTTGGAACCCAAGAAGAATTTCTAGATCCCATAGAATGAAGCAATCAGAGTGGAATTAAAAGGCATATGGCTCATGTTTGAGGATAAAGGACTTTCTGTCACTCAGTTGAGAAGCCAACTTCAGGCCCTGTAGCCAGGCTTATAGAGGAAGAGTGTGTTAAAGGAGGAGGTGAGAGGAAGCCAAACACATGCTCTCTCCCTTTCTAGTGATTTCCCTCACTAGAGGATGAGGATAGTTGGCATGCCTCCATGTGCTGGATAATGGTTTCAGATGAAACACGGGTCTTCATTTCTTATCAATGGAAAACACTTGAGTGTTTTTCAGAATGTTAATCCTACCAGAAAGGTAACTTTATTTAGAAGGAAGGAAGGAAGGAAGGAAGGAAGGAAGGAAGGAAGGAAGGAAGGAAAGGGAGAGAAAGCAAGAAGTTTAATCTTGATTAACTCTTAGAAGTGTATAGATACAGGATCCTGGAGAATTGCACAATTGATGATTATAAACATGCCAGTTACATGGATAATAACTGATATAAAAAGTCTGATTAAAAAATCAGTGATGATATCAAAAAGGGAGAACAAAAATATTTGGTTATAATATTACAATGAATCACTCACTTTTTCAAATTGCATGTATTTAAAAAAAATAGTCACAAGGGGTGCCTGGGTGGCTCAGTTGATTAAGCATATGCCTTTGGCTCAGGTCATGATCCCAGGGTCCTGGGATGGAGCCCCAAGTCAGGCTCCCTGCTTCTCCCTCTCCCTCTATCTCTCCCTTTCCCTGCTCCTGTGCTGGCTCACTCTCTCTCTCAAATAAATAAATCCTATTTTTAAATAAAAAAAACCTAGCCACAAATCATGGAGACAGCTATTGACCAAGTCCTAAAACTTGAGCAAATAAAAAGAAATATGTAATTGGAATTGATATGCTCTGTTTCTCTCAAACATAAAGTTTCATAAATTACCTTTAAATCTTTACAATTTTCGAATCCTGAACTGGTGTTAGCATTGTCTTCACTCTGCTGTCAACTTATTTGCATTAAAACGAATCCAGAAATCTACAATTTAAGCAATACCCAGATAAAATGGGCTACTTTAAACATACATGTTTTAATAAAATACTGCATGTTTTCCGACTAAAAGCAATAGTTTTATTCAAAGAAAATATCTGCAAATTCCTGTTTTGTATCTAGGTGCTTCTATCCAAGGGACTTTGTATAGCACATTGTGGGTCCCACTTCCCAGGAGTCCTGAGCCCCCTGCTCCTAAGCGGGAGCTTAGCTTAAGTCCCAGTTGCTCCTGAGCCTCTGCGACTAAGGCCGCTCCCACAGGGAGAGTGTCAATCCCCACTGCTGCTCTTGTCCCCAGAGGGCACTGACCAGTGGCACAAACAGCAATGGAACGCAGTCTGCTATCTCTGTCTCCTTCTAGATTATGTTGCCAGTCTCAAATTTTCCAAACATGAAAGTATATTATAAATAAGATAGGAAAGCCAGGCTAGCAGATTAAGACATAGTACCTCCAAAAAAAAGGGCGGGGGGCATAGTACTTCTAAAGGAAAGTAGTCATTGGAGTCATCACTTTTACAAGGCTTATTTTAATTATTTAACATTTTTATTTATTTTTTTAAGATTTTATTTATTTATTCCTGAGAGACACAAGGAGAGGTAGAAGAGACACAGGCAGAGGGAGAAGCAGGCTCCCTGCAGGGAGCCTGATGTGGGACTTGATCCTGCAACCCCGGGATCACGCCCTGAGCTGAAGGCAGATGCTCAACTGCTGGGCCACCCAGGTGTCCCTAAATTCTCCCCTTTTTAAAGCATCTTTTGTGAGGTGAAGAATGCAGCACATTAGCTCGATGGCTATATGATGTCCAATGATGCATTAATTCCAACAAACAGGCTATGCTGACCAGTAAGGTTAATTCTTATATTTCACAGGAGAGCACAGAGGCTGAATCTCACATTTTAAGATAGAGACACGCTTTCTAAGTATATACTACGACACATTTTCTACATTTATTTGAACTGAAGGAGGATTCATGCATATTACAAATGCTAAATATAACTTTTTAAACACCAGTACACTGAGAAAGTTTGGAAAAGTCATTGAAGCAATCAGCATAGGAAAATCTTATCAGAATTTTCCTTATCAGATAAAAGTAGAGCCTCCTGTACATATTGTCACAATCCTGTTGTGGGGCAACATCCAGCTGCCTTTTAGGAAGAAGACTGCCCAAAAGAACCTTCCATACTTTCACACTGCGGCCCTAACACACACACATACACTGACATATGCACACTTACTGGTGGCTGTTCTGCTAGTTACTCACTACTAAGTTCTCCCACAGGCATAATAAAGTCTTCTCTTGTTAAACTGCCTATTGACAATGAATTCATGGGCCCCACAACGGAACCATTCACTTTGTGACATGAAATGAGGGGAAAAAAATTCTTCCCCTTCACTCTACAGGCAACCTACTACCATAAATCTGAAAATGAGACTTCAAATTGTTGTGTGTGTGTATGTGGTGTATATTCATTTCTCTTGATTTTTTTTTCAAAGTTTATGCAGTTTGGTACATTTTGTTACAGAGTCAGATGCCACTCCTCTATTTAAGGATCACATCTGCATGCCTCTACTGTATCTTGTGAATTTTTGCCAGATGTTTAAAAATAGAATTTTTGCTTAATACAAATGATTGTAGTCAACATTTTTTTATGCTAAATATGCCTACATTAAAACTTCAAGTGCACTGAACCAAATAAAAGCTGTTTTACAGGATGATACCGCCTCCATCAAAGTAAAGCATATCTAGAAACAAAGCATGAAGTGTAATAGAAGGGTGTTGTGTGATCTTGGTTTTGTGGACTCAAATTGTGAGAACCATACATCAATTGCGGTGGTCACCACACCCAGAACAGCGATGTTTCCATAGTAACCGATGTACTTACAAAGAAACACGAGTGATGTGGAAGAAGGAAAAAGAAACTAGAGTAAAAAATAGAAGTAACTGGCCCTGACTATATAATGACAGCAAGAAAAACACTAAGGTAGCTCAAGCCAAGACAGTGTCTTATCTCAGAAAAATATTAGAAACTTAGAAGAGTCTAAGAAGATGAGAGCCATGTCTTCTGTTCCTTTTAAATCTTTTTATAGTCTGGAACAAAGCTGTGCACATAAGAGGCACTCAAATGCTTGACTGAGAGAGAGAGAGAGAAAAGGGAGAAAGTACAGAGGAGAGGAGGAGAAAAATGAGAACACCCAAGACAACAAACACTTCTGTACCATCAGGTCAAGAGGCATCCAAACAAGAGGGCAAATATCAGTAATCAATTCTACCGTCAGTTCTTGGACATGATGATAAAGGGAGAAACAACCCATATTAAAACCTATGATTACAGGTGTTCATAAATCCCCATCAGGTCAGTCCCGAACTCTGGTTGCCACTGTGATAAGAAAGGCTCAGCCTGAAGGTGAATTATTTTCCTCAGTTTGAGTTTAGTTCATTCGGCCAGTTTGGAATTTTGAGAAGAGAAAAACATATGTTTCCTTCCCCAGTGGCATTTTAACACTCAAATAAGTCAAAAGTAACTATTCTGTCAATTATTCAAGTAATAAAAAAAATGCAGGATTTTAAAGATTCATACACTTAAAAACACAAGGACATGTTGTGGTAGCGTAGTTGTAGATATTTTAGTTTTTCAAATGTGGCCTTTGGGGTTTGATTTCATTTTGTATTTTCTGTTCTAAGCGTATCTATCTTTAAGCTTACAGCAGTAATTAAAAATTAAACTGGCCGTATTGGAGAGGTTGACTTACTTGTGTTGCAGATTGAAACAGAAATAGTCCGTGCTATGTTTACAAGGCAATTTGTCTCTGCAAACCTTAATGCTTTCTGAAAATATCATCTGGAAGTCCCCACTTCGGATTATTGTATTGACTGCATAGAAATCAACTATGTGCTTCTGTGATCTGACTGTTGCACACACATCCCTGGGATCTTGTTAATGTACACATTCTGATCTACTAGGTGAGGCCTAAGGCTCACCATGTCAGTCACCCAGGTGAGGCTGAAGCTGCGTGTCAGGAGACCCCATTTTGAGTAGCAAGGCTTTAGAGAACTAGAGTCTTCCATTCAATGTTTCCCACTTTCTTCCTTTACAATTTGTAATTGAATAATCTCTAATTTTAACCTTTAGAATAGCTAAGTGTTCCATCCCTCTATATTCCTTAGTACATAAAAAGAACTACACACACAGTTTCCTTAGAAATCTGGAAGGATTGCTCACTCCAAAAGGTTGATTGCTTTTCTGTCTTTGGTAGAGATAGATAGTCCCGATTATGTTAAGTCCAACTGTTGCAACAAATTGCATTAGATGTACAAAATGTGCTGATGTGAAAACCTAAAAGAAAGAGTCAACGATACAGAAGATACCCCCAGACCTGACCAACAATAACATTTTCGGCAACATATGGTGGAACAGGAAGCTATAATGAGTTTCTTTTAGTGCAAAGAGCAACCACAAACATCTCTCATACTGTTATTGGAACAACAGAATCAATGTCCTCCATATGGGCCTGCAAAAACGACGCCATTAACATACCATTGGAAGCCATGAATTGAAGAATGGTGCAGACTAAAGAGTGTAATGACACAGGCGGACACAAGCAGGAAGTCAGGAGATCTTCCATGGCCTCAGCTCTATTAAAAAAAATATACCCACACACATGGAAGTAGTTTCTTGTGATTTTTTTGTTTAGTTTTTGTTGTCTTCAATGTTTACACTTGTTTTCAGTACAATCTCAAATAGGTAACCAGCCAATTCAATATGGCTACCTGCCTACCTACCTACCTAATGAATACTATTTGAATAATCCTATTCACCTGGTTAATGTGTTACAATTTTTAATGAGTTATAGATGCTCAATGAGCAGAATACTTTATAAGGGAAGAGCAGAATGTATGCAGATTTATCTACGTTCATACTAAAATACAACCGCATCTCAAGAGCTAAAGCGAATATTTGACAGCAACAGAAATTTTTTTTAATAATAAATTTATTTTTTATTGGTGTTCAATTTACCAACATACAGAATAACACCCAGTGCTCATCCCATCAAGTGCCCCCTCAGTGCCCATCACCCATTCACCCCCACCCCCCTTTATTTCTCTTTTCCCCTTTATTCCCTATCACTATTTTTTGTATTCTCCAAATGAATGAGAACATACAATGTTTGTCTTTCTCCGATTGACTTCCTTCACTCAGCATAATACCTTCCAGTTCCATCCATGTTGAAGCAAATGGTGGGTATTTGTCGTTTCTAATGGCTGAGTAATATTCCACTGTATTCATAAACCACATCTTCTTTATCATTCATCTTTCAATGGACACCGAGGCTCCTTCCACAGTTTGGCTATTGTGGCCATTGACAGCAACAGAAATTATAATGTTTTTGGATAGTTGGATGTTCAGCTTCTTCTACTACAGATGTACTGACTTACCTGAGTTTAGCTTTGTTAAAAGCTAGCATGGACACTAAAATACTGTTATTAATCACAACTTCCTTTTTTCTTAATTTATCTCATAACCATATCTCTTAAGACAGAGGGCAAAAATGGTACATGAGTGACTAGATACATTAAGTGAGTCCAAAAGCAAATTAAGTGAGGTTTCAGGTGTTGAGTTCTTTTCAAAACATTAGTACATACACATTGGCCCTACCAAAGACTCTAAATTATTCTAAGAATGTAATTTGATTTAATATGCTCAAAATGTTTTGAAATATAGTCTTGAAAACTGTATTTGTATCCACAAGCACAATGCAATGACTTTAAATGATCTGACTGCTATATTAAATTGGCAAATACATTCACTCAAATGTATTCACTCAAATACATTCACTCAAGCATTTATTAAACAATTCCCCAAAGCCCCAGAACTCTGACAGGCATCACGGCTTCCTTTGATATCAGAAGGTGGAATGGTCTTTCTCATTTGCTATGTGACTGAGGGTAACAAATATCCCTAATCCATGGGGTTGTACAACCACCATAGTAAAGCACAGACTCCCTAGAAGAGTAAGATGGATGAATTTCTTTCCCCTTTGTTCCCACTATCTTAACTATTCATGCTCTTTTGAGGGTATCATACCCCGAGGCATTTCACTCAATTCAGAATGGAACTTTAAATTTTAATGGCTGACACCAGAATTTCTTATAATAAACTTCTTTTTTCTTATATAGCCTCAACATTTTCAATTCTGTATAATGCATTTGTACTTACAGTCATAGACATTGATCCATGTGACGCTAAATATAGTCCCACGGTTCTAATAGAAACCTGAATCTTTTCCTTGTAATGTAAAAAAGAAGCAAAATAGCTGCTGAAGTTTATGCCTTTTTTTGCGTGTAACGAATCTATTTTTCAAAGATTATTATAAGGCTCAAATTCTATAAATAAAGGATAAATACAGTTCCTGAGACTTGAAAAGGTCATGATCTAGACAATTAGCGATCATCGTTCCAAAAACTTGCCCTTTCAGTATCACTGGTTCCTTGGAAAGCCCAGAGGACCACTGTTTCTCTAGTCTAGGGGTTGCATTCAAAATGCCATAGGCCACGTTCAGTTTAAAAATAGGTGCGGCATCAAGAGTATGTTTTCCAGTTTGGTTTGGGTTTTGCTCTTCGGTATTTTGAAGGCTTTTAGATGGGGCCTGCCCTTGCCACCTCACCCCACTGCTCACTTGTCCCTACTGTTTAACATTCCATCAAATGCACTCATTTTTGTTACCCATCCCATCTGTGCTGTAGTCCCTGAACCAAGAGCCAATGTCAATGGAAACCCCACCCCCCAATAAAACAGCATCTACTGGGACATCTTCACATGGAGGGAAAACACCCCTGTTCCCCTTCCTTACACTGTAATTGATAAGTATCCTTTCATTTTACATCACAGCAAACCAACATTTGAAATGTGAGGGAATACTCAGCACAAACCATTCTGGCAGCATTTCAGCAACTCTTGTGACTCTGAGCATCCTCGAAAACCCTGCAGATCTGTATGCGGCTCAGCGTGGTAACTGGTCTGCTTTGCAACATTATCTTGCACAATTGAATTAAAATGTGAGATCTTCCCTGTTCCTTATCCCCCTATCCTCCCAACCCCTCAGATGATAGAATTTTCCATTAGGAAGAGAGAGTATAGTACTTGGAGGGGAAAATTCCATTTTTTTGTTCTCCTTCTTCTGTCCACTATAATACAAAGCTTTGCTCCTCCTCTCGGGAAAATGTAAGGCTGGCTGGCAGTCAGTTTGACAGAAGGAGAGCAGTGCAGCGGAAAATTGGATAACAGGATAAAATCTATGGGGCCACAGGAATCCCATCAAAACCAGCTCTTCCTGTCAAAACCTAGACAAGTGACAAGGACAAATATAGAATGTTATTTATATTTAAATATTTCTAATGATATCATAATTATACTTCTGCCTCTGTTAGGCAGCCATTTTTCTGTGAGCCACCATTCTGCAAACCAAATGTTGTATGTTGGAGAAAATCTACATAAGAATCAGACAGCTTCAATCAGACACCTCGAAAATCCTATAAACTCCCTGAATAGCTATTTCTAAAGGACAGAAAATGACTATTTTTTTCAAGACATTTTTCTTGAAGTATAATCATCAAGTTCAATAAAAACAAGTCATCCCCAGCTCTTTGGGAATGGGAAAACCAAATGATCTAAGCAGGCAGCTAAGAGACTAGTTTCTCTTAAAATTAGGTCTGGTATTTTGGAAAATGTCCTATTTTCTCTTTTCACAATGTGTCACGTTGAGTCATTCCATAGATGAAGTTATTGAGGGCCTTAATTTGTGAAACTTCACAATAAGTTCAACTAAAATGTAAACTGCCAAAAGATACAAAATTTCTTATTTTAAAAAACTAAGGGAAAAGTTTTGATGCAGACATTCTAAGCCCATATTCATTATAATTAATTTCATTATTAAAACATTTTGGAGTACCACCTTGATATATAATAAGTGATCCCGAAGAATTTAGCACCATGAAGGAGGGCATTTATAAAGATAGACTCTATATAAAATACAATTCAAAAGTAGACTTTCATAGAGCTTTCACTCCAAGATGCCTAAGCACTTATTGGTCATCTTTAAACTGTATATACTTTTTCTCTTTTGTAGACCTATACAACAAAAGCAAAGTGAGGGATGATCAGCATGCAGACTCATCAATTTATATAAAAAATATCATTATTGGACATAAGACACAAGACAACAAGCCAAGTGCTGGGAGAAAAAAGCAAAGATCTAGGAGTATTCAGTTACAACAATATGCCATCTAAAACCTATGTTCGGAGCACTCCAAGCAGAGAATGGAGCAGTTAAGGCTCTTCCATGTGCATGTCATTCCCAATCTGAACACCTCTGTAAAAGCTCCCAACTATCTGTACCTGTTTTACTCAACAAATGTAATTTTTCCCCTGCTGTTAACCTCCACTCGGTTTTAAAAGACTCCCTGACTCTTGCTGATACGTACTGTTCTCATCCTTGCCTTCTCTTGCTTCTGCTCTTCCTCTGCCTGCATTTCCTTGGCCTCTCCCTCTCTTACCCAAAGTCTCACCCTTTCAGGTTTAGCTAAGGTATCATTTCACCTTGAAACCTTTTTTGACTAATCCAAAGGACTGGTTAGCTTGCGTAAGGCAATGTTCTAAGTGTTTAACATAGGTGACCTTATTCTTCACAGCTTCATAGGGAGGTGGCACTCTCTTTTAGAGAGGCAAAAAGCTCGGAGCCATTAAGTCATCTACTTCAAGATACACAGTTCAAAGGTAGCCGAGTCCAGATTCATGTCCCATCAGTCTGATCCAGACACCTGTGTTGTAGAGGAATCACTCAGTTGTTTTGTTCCCTCTCTAATACCTTTCTATCTGAACTCACGTTTTGGATAGTACCTAATGATTCAGCGCTTAATAGTTCTTATGCTCGTATATACAACTCTGGGCTCTTCAGTTAGTCTATAAATACAGAAGTTTATTTATCCACCACTCCAGTCTAATACCAGGCATTTCACTTGTTGATGGATTGAACCTTGTTAGTCTACAGCATTTTGATATATCAGACAGAAAGCTATATTTCTCAAATGATTACTATTTAGCCCCTGGTTTGGGTTATCGGCAATTTTCTTCACCCTGTTATCTGAATTCTCATCTGTATTTGCCTTCTAGTGCACTATAAAATGTGAAATTACAAAAGAACATCTTAATTCAGCAAGTCTTTATTGAGTATTGTTATCACAATTGTGTGATAACATTTTGCCAGGCACATAGGAGAAAATACTAAAAAGGCTTAAGACAATCTCTACATTTATGACCCTGATTATCTTGTTGGAGAGAGATTTTATCCATATTAAGTTATAGACATGTATCATATTTATTAAGTATATGCTACATGTAAGTGTATATGATATATATGCACATGAATTAATACACAAAACATGAATGTATACATAAAATATGCTTTAGTACAGTGTCTAGCTATAGTAAGAGCTTAATAAATAATTTATTAAGGGGAGGAGGTAGGAGGATGAATGATATCGGTGAAGGGGACTAAAAGCCACAACCTCCCAGTTATAAAACAATAAAGACACAGCAATATAATGTACAACATAGGGAATATGGTTAATAATATTATAACACCTTTGTATGGTGACAATGGCAACTAGACTTACGGTGGTGATCATTTCATAAGGTACACAAATATTGAACCATTATGTTGTACACCTGAAACTAATAAAATATCGTATGTCAAATATTCTTAAAGTATCCATCCATAGCAAATGGAAAATAGTGGGCAAAATGTAATCTATCATTACTCATAATAAATGGTTATCATTTATCACCACAGACATCATTCAACAAATATTTAGTGTGTTTCTAAATAGAACTTACAGTCTAGCTCAATGCTGACTCAATGCTGAGAAGAAGGTATGGAAAATGTAACAAATTAGACTTGTTCTCATGGATCTCTCTCTCCTGAAAAATGTCTATGGACTAAATCCTTGGTAGGAGCTCACTTTTTCCATATCATTTCTTTATCCTCCTTAAAAGTGGAATGCAGGAAAAAAGGATAATATTTAGTACATCTAGTTTAGATGAATTCTGGCTATGATTTTATTCTAGTATTAATATCATTAATATGTAAATGTTCTTTTTTGCAATGGTTTTTCATTGTACAAATTCGGACACATCAGTTTAGGATTAGGTGAATTAAATGGAAAAATATCATCACCAGGTCTAGCATCAAAACCTACATGTGGTTCTCCAATTCTGTAACTTGTTTAATGGATTACAATGAGGCATCAGCTAAGGACTGGTAATTTAAATTATAAGCAGAGGGTTCAAAGCTGTGGCTAATTCATTACTCACACATCTCTAGTTGAGGTAGTAATTTAAAGTCATGTGTGTCGCATTAATTGTAATCTTGTTTCCAAATGACAAGATAAATATCTCAAGGAACATAATGTATTATGGTCATAGGTCAAACCAAATGAATGTCTAAAATAGATTAGCACTAAGTGCATGCAATATGTCATGTTTATAAATTTTAAAAAGGATAAATTATATTAGCATTTAGCAGATTGTTCATTACACATCATCAATGTTTAGCTTTAAATGCATTAATACTTTATTCAGTTACAGCATTCTCTGAAAATACCACACACAGAGATGCTACAAAATCTCTTACCGAAAAATCTAATACTTGAGTAAAAAAACAAAACAAAACAAAACAAAAAAAACCAGAACAAGACAATCCATACCCTCTCCCACCAAGATTTAATTACTTTGTTTCACATATGTGTGAAATAGGTAGATTTGCCCTGAACGAGGGCAATGCTATAATTGGCAAAAGAAGAAAATTGCCAAAATGCCAGGGCCCTACCAATTTGCATGTATAGCTCTGCTTTAAATGTAAGCCTCCCTCAGCTGGCACCGGGTCAGAACTTCAAACATTGTCCTAGAGCAGAAAACCCAATGCCACATGGCAAAATAAGTGCAGAATAAGGAGGCAGGCTGTCAATGAAATTACAAAATAGACAGTTGGCTTTCAGATTTGAGCTGAAATCCAACTGTTGTGATTTCAGTATGGATTAACTGGTTTTTCTAGCTACAAGCTATGACATCACTGGTGATTTATCCAATTCTCTCTCTAATCGCCTCTACAAGCCACTACACACTATTATCTCAGCTTCATATTACTTGGATAAGTGTTTTGAAAAGTCCCTTAAGGTAGAGTGAGGACACTGAAGAAGCAGCAGTAAACCAACTAAACACAGCCCACAGAAATATTTTGTTTATTTAGCACAGGTGTCTTTGTGGTTTCGCAGCTTTGTGTGTATGTTTTTCATTGACTGTGAGCATCTTTAAAGCAAGGCAGACATCCCCCAGCCCATCAATGGCTTCCTCTACTCTCTCTTTACTCAAGCCATCCCCTGCCAGCGTTAACTACAGGCCCTGGCGTTTGCAATAGGTAGTTGCGGCTCCACTAAAAATAGGACATTTGTTTTGCCAAGTAGAGTCTGTCCGGAACTGGAATGATCAAGGCAGCAGAGGGGATTTTCAGGGTCTGTGAAAGCGAAGATAAAGGGAAAAAATGGATGGTTGAGGCAAATGGCAAGGAGAGGAACTTTCAGGATGAAAACCAAACTAATTGTATGAAAGCTCTGCTGGACGGTGTGCAATGGGAATGCTAGCCTTCTGTATAGAAGTTTTGGTAAAATATAAATATCTTCTAAAATTGGATATGTTCTGAGAACCCATCCAAGTGCTGAGTGTCTCAGCACAAGGCAGGAACTGATGATACCTTGAACTACATTTGGGTCAACACAAAAGAGCATTGGGGATTCTTTCTCCCTCTCTCCATTGTTTCGTGAGAGTTTCCTGCCACACAGCTAAGAACGTTAATTGCATTTAACTGGCAGAAAGGCGTCAGGTCCATGATCAAGGGTCAGCCAGTCAGATGTTGCTGCAGGCATTTGGAACTTGAGAGAGTGAAGGAGAAGAAGGATACAGTGACAGTTGGACCTCATTTACAGTTCAGTGTTTCCCAGGCAAACATTTAGTCATAAACGAAATTTTTCAAATAGTCCAGAAAATAAAGAATGGATCTTTTATTCCATCCCAATGAAGACCAAAAGAATTTTTTTAAAAAATTCCAGTATAGGTAACATGCCATATTATAATAGTTTCAGGTGTACCATATAGTGATTCTGCAATTCTATACTCCATCCAGTGCTCACCATGGTACACGTACTCTTAATCCCCTTCTCCTATTCCACACATCTTCCCACCCACCTCCCCTCTGGCAAACCTCAGTTTGTTAAGAGTCTGTTTATTGGTTTGTCTCTTTTTGTTTGTTTCTTAAATTTCACGTGAGTAAAAGTCACATCATATTTGTCTTTCTCTCACTTATTTTACTTAGTATTATACTCTCTAGATCCATCCATATGGCAAGATTTCATTCTTCTTTATGGCTGAGTAGTACTCCATTGTATATATATATATACATACACCGCATCTTCTTTAACCATTCATCTATCCATGAACTTAGTCTGCTTCCATAATTTGGCTATTGTAAAGAATGCTTCAATAAATATAGGGGTGCATATTGTCTTTTTGAATTATTGTTTTCACGTTCTTTGGGTAAATACTCAGTAGTATAATTACAAGATCATATTTCCACAGTGGGTGCACCAGTTTGCATTCCCACCAATGGAGCAAAAGGGCTCCTTTTTTCCCCAACAGCCTCATCAATACTTGTTGTTTCTTGTGTTTTTTTATTTTAGCCATTCTGACAGGTGTGTACCTCATTGTGGTTTTGATTTGCATTTCCCTGATGATTAGTGATGCTGAGCATCTTTTCATGTGTCTGTCAGCCACCTGTATATTTTCTTTGAAGAAAAGTTGTTCATGTCTTCTGTGTTTTTAACTGGATTATTCGGTTTTATGATATTGAATGGTATAAGTTCTTTATATATTTTGGATACCAACTCTATAGGATAGGTCATTTGCAACTATCTTCTCCCATTCCATAGGTTATTTTTTTAGATTTACTGATTATCTTCTTTGCTGTGCAGAAGCTTTTTATTTTGATGTAGTCCTAATAGTTTATTTTTGCTTTTGTTTCTCTTGCCTCAGGAGACATATCTAGAAAAAATGTTGCTATGGCCAATTTACCACCAGTGTTTTCTTCTAGAATTTAGAAGCTATCCAGTTTCCCAACACCAAGACCAAAATAATTTTTAAAACTTTTTATTAAGATTATTTGGAATCTATGTCAATAATTTTAATTTAAAAATATACAGGATACAAAATTCACAGGGAAAATATATCTGTTAAAATCTTCTTGCCTGCAACCTACAGAATGGGAGAAGTTATTCGCAAATGACCTATCAGATAAAGGACTAGTATCCAAGATCTATAAAGAACTTATCAAACTCAACACTCAAGAAACAAACAATCCAATCATGAAATGGGCAGAAGACATGAACAGAAATTTCACCAAAGGAGACCTACACATGGCCAATATGCACATGAGAAAACGCTCCGCATCACTGGCCATCAGGGAAATACAAATCAAAACCACAATGAGATCTTACCTCACACCAGTGAGAATGGCTAAAATTAGCAAGACAGGAAACAACAAATGTTGGAGAGGATGTGGAGAAAGGGGAACCCTCCTGCACTGTTGGTGGGAATGTGAACTGGTGCAGCCACTCTGGAAAACTGTGTGGAGGTTCCTCAAAGAGTTAAAAATAGACCTGCCCTATGACCCAGCAATTGCATTTCTGGGGATTTACCCCAAAGATACTGACGTAGTGAAACACCAGGACACCTGCACCCCAATGTTCACAACAGCAGTGTCCACAATAGCCAAACCGGGGAAGGAGCCACAATGTCCTTTGACAGATGAATGGATAAAGAAGATGTGGTCTATATACATGATGGAATATTACTCAGCCATTAGAAACGACAGATACCCACCATTTGCTTTGACATGGATGGAACTGGAGGGTATTATGCTGAGTGAAGTCAGTCAGTCAAAGAAGGACAATCATCATATGGTTTGACTTATATGCAGAACATAAGAAATAGTGAAAGAGATTATAAGGGAAAGGAAGGGAACTGAGGGGGGGATAAACTAGAGAGGAAGACAAACCGTGAAAGATGCCTAATTCTGGGAAACAAACCAAGGCTTACAGAAGGAAAGGAAGGTGGGGGATAGGATGACTGAATGACAGGCACTAAGGAGGCCACTTGATGGGGTGAGCCCTGGGTGTGTTACTATATGTTGGCAAATTGAATGTAAATGAAAAGTTTCTTTTAAATAAAATCTTCTTGCCTGGATTTATTAACATGTGGTATAGTGGATTCATTTTGTGAATTTGAATCCCAATTTACCATTACCAACTAAGTGACTGTGGACTAGTCACTTCCCTGTGCTTCAATTTCTTTATCTACAACCTCAATCAGTAAAGGCAAAGTGGGGTGACTCGCATAATGGACAGCAGAGTCAAAGCAGCAATCAGAAGAGTCAGTGTCACGCAAACCCATAGTGTAGACTAGTATTAGCTCAGATTGCCATAACAAACACCACAGACCGAGTGGCTTGCACAACAGAAAGCTATTTTCTCACATTCTGTAGGTTGGAAGTCTAAGATGAAAGTGTCAGCGGGTTTGGTTCCTCCTGACCCCCCACTCTCCTTGACTGGCAGATGGCTTTTTCTCTGTGCTCGTACATTCCTGGTGCCTCTTCCTCTTCTTATCAGGATATCAACCATAACGTATTAGGGCCCCCACACATATGACCTCATTTAACCTTAATTATTTCTTTAGGGGCCCCATCTCCAAATATAGCTGCACAGGAGGTTAGGGCTGCAACATAATTGGTTTTGGGGAGACACGATTCAGTCCATCATAGGTATTATGAGTACCTACTTCATAGGGCTGCTAGGGGAATCACATGAGTTAGTATCTGTAAAGTGTTAAGGACAGTGCCTGGTATATAGTAGGGCCATGCAAATATCATGTGATTTTGAAAAAAAATTAGATTTTTAAAATCTGAGTTAATTTGCTCATCTCTAAAATGAAAGGCCTTCTCTTTCTTCCTGATAAGAATTGGGCATGTATCTGAGTGACTTATTTCTGCATAACAAATTACCCTAAAATTTAGCAATTTAAAATGAAATAAACATTTATTAGTTCACACAGTTTCTGCGGGACAGGAATTCAGGAACAGCATAGCTGGGCCATTCTGGCTTAGTCTCTCATGAAGCTATAATTAAGGTATCAGCTGAGCCTTGACTGTGCCTGGAGGATCCACTTCCAAGATGGTTCACACACATCTAGTTAATGCTGTTTTTGGCAGGAGGCCTCAGTCCCTCACCGTGTATATATTTCTCCAAAAAGACTGTGTAAGTACCGTTACAACATGGCAGTTGGCTTCCTCTGATGCAAGTGATCCAAGAGAGAGTAAGGCAGAAAGGACAATATCTTTTATGATCTGGCCTCAGAAGTTACATACCATTACTTCTACTCTATTCTATTGTTCACACAGACCAACCCTAATACAATACTAGAATGGGGGTCCAGAGGGGGGGACTCCCAGAAGAATGAATACCAAGTAATAATCACAAATAGGAGCCCATCTTAGAAAATGGCTATCATCGTCGGCCCATTGGACCCTCCCACCAGGACTCTGAAACCTGTAGAAATGAAACAAGGACACAGCACCAGGCAGTTTCCTTATAGCTCAGCACAGATACCAAATGGGGACAGTACAAGTTACAGCATCTAGAGAAACCATTACCCTGATGTGTTCTGGACTGTATTTTCCATTGTCTAACTTTTTTGGATTCTCGTTCTCTAATCCTATTTCCCTATCTCCCAGTTGATTCTGTAGCATGCCCAATATTTTCTCAGTGATTTGTTTTTTAATCTGGTAGTTGGCTTCTGCTGTTTGTGACCAAGAACTTTGACTGATACAATTTAGAAATCTTCCCCACCGTCTTCTGCTCTATTAATGCTTTCCCTCCCTCAGATCCCATATCCCAGGGCACATGCTATTTCCCCAAGAAAGACCTCCTGGAACCCTCATACCAGAACAGGGCAGAAAACATGAGTCTCGTGTTCTGTGCTGTGTACCCCACATCTCACATGACAAGGCTCTCAAAAAATGAAGAAATGAAGTCCAACACAAACTTTTTGTTCTCTTTATGGCCTTTATGAGAAAGCTGACATCCTTCAATCATCTATTTTAGCTAGAACTAAGAATGATATTGTCTTCCTTTATTTTTACATTTTCCAATGTCTTTGTTCTATTAATTTTGAAGTTGGTGTCCTCTGCCACCAAGGAGTCTAGTAGAATATATACTTTATTCAGTAAATTATTTCCCTGTAAGTTTGCTTTATGAACATGGAATTTGAAAATGAAGGGAAATAATTATTTGATTTGATTGTTCAAAGGCATCTGGCTAAGGAAGCTTGACTGAGAATGGAGATACTCCTGCCAAGATGTCTGATAGCTCCATAAACCAGCATTCCCTCTACGGGGATGACAAGTGCCAACGCTTGACTCTCTCATTTTTCTCTGTTGACCAACAACCCCCTTCCCTCTTCCACTGGTTTTACTCTTTCTTTAGATATGTTACCAATACCCACACCTACTTTTGATGATATGGGAATAATTTATTTTAAAGATAATTTTAAGCCTGATCAGGTTTGGAAGCTAAAAAGTCAAAGGGGTAGCAGAATTCTTAGGAATAACTCTCTAAGCTTGGGGTTTCGTTTTGTGGGGTTCTTAAAAATTAATCTTGGTAAAATCAATGTGGCCTGCATTACCAGCTTGAGGTATAATTAAGATCATAAATCTTCTGAATATTCAAATTAATCATTCAATCCCCCTCAGGACCAATTTAAAGGGAAGTCCAATGGCCACTTCTTGAAACCTCTCCCTTTAATCAAATTGTCAAGAATTGTGGATGCTTATGTAACCCAAAGGGGTCCTCTCTGTTTCTCAACTACTTCTTGTTACCAGGAGAATTAACAAAGGAAGTGAAGGAGGCAGGGAGGAAGTCAGAGAGGGAAGGAGGGAAAGAGAAATACTAAAGAAAGAGGAGAGAAGGCAGGCATGCAAGCAAGCTATCTGACCAGTTTCATGCCAGCCGCAACAATCCTTTGTCATTTCTGTGGTCGTTGGTATACAAACTCACTGCACTTAACAGATCTAGTCCAGTGCTTTCATTTGAGCCTTTCTTCCCTCCCCAGTGACGCCACACACGCTGCAGTGACCGCCACCACACAAGGGCTTCCCAAGTTCCAGGTCTCCTTTTACCCTTTCAGTTGGCAGCCTTTGCTTTCATGACGTACCTGTTGTGACAGAGTGATCTTCCAGCCCCAGACTGTTTGGGAATGAATCATCCTTTGTGATTTCCTACAATTCAGTAGTCAAACATCTGTCTTCTCTCAGGACGAATGCCCTTTTGGAGACACAGGGGAACTTATTTGAAATCATTCCAAATTTACCTGATGTTCTGATAGGTGGCCTCCACTGGAATGAGGAGGTTCTCTTTCCCCCTGAGAAGTCTTTGACAATGCAAACTTACTTCACTTTTCCCCTAGCTTGCATTGCAAAGATTCTTTGGAGAACACTTTATCAAGCCAGGAAATATCCTGATATGTACTTCTCTTGAATCAATGGGTTCCTACTTCCTCCATTTGAATAAGAAAAGACTTTCAAGAAATTCTTCTCAGAATTTAGGAAAACAGCTCCAAATTGACCCTCTGTAAGTCACCTAGCAACTTTTTTAGTTGCTTGCAGCTTCTTTCGCCAACCTAGAAACAAAAAAAAACTGTTCTATCTTGCTGGGTATCTCTCATACCTCTATGTCCAGAAAAATATAGAGACTAGAGTTATTAAAGATATAAGAAAATATCAGACTGGTGTAATGAGTATAATATAATAGGTAATTGCAATATTTAGCAGTTACCTTTGGTAACAGTACACTAAATTTTGTCCAAATATCAGGTTTCTCTAGATGCGGCCCATGTGGTTGTAGTCAACTGACCTCCCACTCGCATGTAGACACAGAGGTAGGCGTGTATCCTAAGTCTAAAGTAATTCTCTTTGCCTGGACACAGTGGTTAAGGGACGGGTTCATGGCTCAATATCAGCCTACAAGAACCATGCTTTTGCCCTACTCTTGAGGAGAAAAGTTCTCTTTCTTGTTAGGTGAGACATGGAACCATCACTAAAAAGCCTGTTTAACAATAGAGCCAACCCAAAGGAAACATTAACTAGCAATGAATCCTGGCCATAGCAGCTATAGAGTGTTCAGTTAATGAAACAATAAACTTTCCTTTTGGGGTGAGTTATTTTGGTTTGAGATTTCTGTTGCTTTCACTCCAAAGATTCTCCTCTGATACCTATGAACCAATTAGCATATCAGAGGGTTTAAATTGGTGACCAACTGGGGAGAAGGAAAAGGGGTGGGGAAGCATATTTTCCTTTTCTCTTTAAATTTGTGCCTCTTGTAAAAACTATAACAACGGGAAATACAGTTTAATTGGAAATGGGCTAACATACTTCTAAGAATAATCATCGAAGGCTAACTGCCTGGGTAGTTTTGAAGTCAGATAAATTGGTTCTCTCGTTATAAAGTGCATCTCTCCTGATTAGTACTTGATTAAACAACAACAACAAAAATAACCTCTTAGAACTGAAATATCAACAGCTTTCTGGATTCCATTTTTCTTAGTAAGATAATGAGCATAGCACACTGTTTAGCATGTTTTTAATTGGATGAATATCAGATACACAATGTTTTTCTACCATTGATGCTTTGTGTGCTAAGAATTTCATTATATCTCAGAATTACCACACAAGATTTTCTTTGTATTTGTCACAAACACATTCCTACACACAGAGATAATTGCCACAACTTCACCATATATGTTAGGCTTTCTTTTTTTTTTATGTTAACTTTTCTTTAAATGTACCCACTTAAGGAGAACTTGGGTGGCTCAGTCAGTCACCTAAGCATCAGACTCTTGATTTCCGCTCAGGTCATAGTCTCAAGGTCATGAGATTGAGCCCCACCTTGGGCTCCACGCTGAGCAAGGAGCCTGCTTAAGATTCTCTCTCTCTCCCTCTCCCTCTCCCTCCCCCAACTCTTGCTTATATGTGTAGAATGAATGAATGAATGAATGAATGAATGAATGAAGCCACTTAAAGTCAAGGAACACTTAGCCTTGTTGAAAGATGCTGCTTTTGACCATGATCTGCCCTTTTTCAAAACATATATTTTCTTTTTGGAAAGGAGGAAAATTTGAGTGGAGTTTTGTTTCACCATTAAGTCCTAGGCAGTTACCAATGGCACACTCGATGTAGTTTGGTAAGAAAAGAGAAAGGAAACTGAAAGATGTGGTCCTTGCCCTACAGAAATGTATAATCTGGTTCCAATTACACAATGGGCAGGGTAATGGTATTTAGTACCATTTACACAGCAAAATACAACTAATATAATATGGAATCATTAAATGATGAGAAAATATTTGGTAAGAAAACTCTTAATAAATATTTGTTGTCTCATCAGAGGGAAATAAATTAGTCAGCAAAGTCTCCTTAAACATTCATCAATACCTAGAGTCACACAGTACCCCCAAACCAATGATTTTTATCATTTATCTGCTTAACAAGTAATTACATATATTCTGTATTTTAGATGCTGTGCTAAATGCTCGTGGTCCTTCTGGCTTTATTTACCCTTTTATTTTGGATGCAATCAATTGTGTAGAATCATTATACTTGGCTCACAAGACTATCATTGATTCATTTGGGGCCACAATTGGGTTGTTTCCAGCATAGGGCTATTATAAGCATATGTTCATGTGTCCTGGCACATGTGACGACATATACATAAGGGAAAAGAATTGCTGAGTCAAATGGTATGCGATGCTCTAATTTAGAAGATTATGCCAGAAATAATAATTATTTTTATAAGAAAATATTTTCTATTTATACTCCTACCAGCAATGAAAGAGAAATCCAGTTGATCCACACCCTCACTAACACTTAGAAGCAAGACTGCTGAATCGCTTCTTGGCCTTTTGGCTAAGATTAAGTGAAACACTTCTGAACTGTTTCCAGTCTATTGTGTGTAAAATAGTATCTCGCTGTGGTCTTGTTTTCCTCTTTAAACCCAGGCTGAGCATCTCTTCTATAATTTGTGGTAATGTATGTGTTTCTGCTCTTTCTACTTTTCTATTAATGTCCTTAACATTATAGGAACAGCTATAAAAAATAGAATAGCAAATAAAGATTCTAAGAAGTCAACAAGATATGGAGGATCGGGGATCCCTGGGTGGCGCAGTGGTTTGGCGCTTGCCTTTGGCCCAGGGCGCAATCCTGGAGACCTGGGATCGAATCCCACGTCAGGCTCCCGGTGCATGGAGCCTGTTTCTCCCTCTGCCTGTGTCTCTGCCTCTCTCTCTGTCTCTCTGTGACTATCATAAATAAATAAAAATTTAAAAAAAAATTTAAAAAAAAAAGATATGGAGGATCGAGTAAGAGGTAAAAGTCTCTGCTACTCTTTGCTTTTAGGGGGATATGTGAGCAAAAACTTGAACTTCGGCCTCGTAAGGAATTACTAACTCCCAACTATTATTCACCTTATATTGTATTAGGCAGCTTTGCATCAGAATGCCTCCATTTCTCAGGCTTCCCCACACGTCACCTCATTCCTATAGCTCAGAGAATTTCAATCAAATCAAAAGAAGAAACTGGACAGAAAAGGCCCCTTTTACACAGAATGACTCTAAGTGACTGAAAGACTCATGAGTTCTCGTCATGGTCTGAAGACTAATTGGCTGGCCAGGAACACCAAAGTTTCAGGTCACCCCGAAGTCCCGCTGATGGCCACACTGGGCTGACCTGTACTGTGGGACCACAGAAAATCTCTCCAAGTCAAAGTAGAATTGGGATACACATTATAGTTAGAGGGCCAAGGAACATTTGCTTTAAGCACTTGACGGAATCCCAATTACAGTCACCCTCTCACTTCTGCAATTTCCAAATGTGAAAGACAGAAAGAGAGTGATTGCACAAAATGTCTTGCTTCACTGGGTGTCCGACACTTGTTGAAAATCACAATGAAATACTGGAGACACTGTATAGCTATAAAGCGAACTGAAAATAGTGAATTAACATGAACAGTAAAAAAATTTTTTAAAGATGCTATTTATTTATTAGAGAGAGAGAGAGCGGGGGGGGGGGTGGACGGAGAGGGAGAGAGGAAGAAGCAGAGCCCCTGCTGAGCAGGGAAATGGACACAGGGCTCCATCCCAAGACCCTGGGACCATGACTCCAGCCACAGGCAGATGCTTAACTGACTGAGCCACCCAAGCGACCCTAAAAACATTTTCAAGAAGTAAAAGAAATATTTACATATCCAAGCCATACTCAAAATCTCTCAACTTTTTATGATCCTGGGCTTTTTTTTTTTTTTTTTCTCAAATGAGAGCAAGAAATTACAAAGCTTCAGAATCCAGTTTCCAAAAAAGGCCTAAGAGATGGAGGCAGTCCAATTGTAAGGGTACCACTTACATTTATAGACTGTTGTCCTCGTCCATCCTGGCTACTTTACCAAAATACCAGAGATTGAGTAATTTACAGACCCTAAATTTATTCCTCACAGCTCTTGAGGCTGGGAGGTCCAAGATCGAGGCGTCGGCACAGTTGCGTTCTGGTGAAGGCCTGCTTCCTGGTTCGTAGCCCGAGCCTTCGCATGATGTCCTCACATGGAGGAAGGGCTACAGGTGTCCCTGGAGCCACTTTTGCAAGGCACTAATCCCATGGCTTAAGAATCGTTGAAAGGCACCACCTGCTGCTACCATCACATTGGACATTAGGATCTCAACATGGGAATATGAGGGGGGCATGAACATTCAGCCTATAGAACTCTACTTCAGTATAGCTTCTTCTTCAGCATTCTAGAACTTTCAGAATGGGCAGGTATTTAGATTTGCATTTTCTACCCCTGGGCAAACTGAGTCTGAGAAATGAGGCAACTTCCCAAAAGCCACAAGGGGATTAGCCCCACAAACAAACCAAGAAGTCACATTTCCCAAATCCTACTGGCCTGGGGTTTAGGCAAACCTCTTTCTGCTTCTTCTTGCAAGAAATGAGTGAAAAACCAACAAATAACGACAACAAAAACAAATGTGATTCTAACAGTACACCAATTTGAAGTTTCTTTTTTTTTAAAAAAATAGAAAGAGCTATAGAAGTACCACACGGTCAGCCATTTTAATTCTGTGTACGAACAAAAAATCTACAAAAAAACGTTTAAAACCAGTTATCAGCCACCTAGACTTTTTGTGTCTCCTTATAAAAAATTCCCAGATGTCACAATTGTCACACCTACTTGTTAAATTGGAGGAATTCTTGAACCACAGTAAGCAGATGCTAGAACAGATGGAAAGTTTCTTTTTGGGCTGAGAAAAAGAAATTTCCAATTAAAAAATGCCTGGACACTGTTTTATCTCCCTTCTAGTTGACTGAACTATGAGATTTCCTTATGTCACAGTTTAGAATTCAAACAAACAAAAAAAATCTTTCTGTTTCCTTTAATATTCTTTATTTTTCCACGTATCCCTGAGCATTAGCTTAAAAGCTGCTCACTTTTCTGTCCTCCTTATAAAATTGCTATGGTGAGCTCAAAAAAAAATTGGAAGATTAATAAAATATTGTCATGTGATGTTTATATTTAACACTCCATCCTTATGCAGTTTGCCTCATATGTTTTCCACTCACTTACGACTTTTTACAGGATCTATTATGTGCCTAACACTTGTTTCCTCCATGATGTTATCTCCAACCTACCCCAAAAGCATCACAAAATGCAAAGTAGATCCTTTGCACAGATACGGAAGCAGATGTCTGCTTTCCTACCAACTATCATCCCACCCACCCCCGCAAATGCAGTCTCCAACTAACAGTTACCTTCCCCAGCATCTTTCTGGGGGAGAGATGAGCCAGTTCACCCCTGAACCATCCACCTGCAGCTGCTTCTCTGACAGATACACTCACCATGCCCTGATTCTTCTCGTGAATCCTTTCTCTGCTGGCACAGCCCCAAGCTCTTTCCTCCTCTGTTCCCACTAAGCTGAGGGTACACAGAGCAGCTTTCTTCGAAGGTCTGTGGCATTGGGGCACCTTGGGTGGCTCAGTCAGTTAAGTCTCTGACTCTTGATTTTGGCTCAGGTCATGATCTCAGGATCATGAGACTGAGCCCCGTGTTGGGCTCCACGCTTAGGACAGAGTCTGCTTGAGAGTCTCTCTCCCTCGCCCCTCCCCCTGCTTGTGTGCTCTCTTTCTCTCTTTCAAATAAATAAATAAAATCTAAAAGAAGAAGAAGAAGAAGAAAGAAGAAGAAGAAGAAGAAGAAGAAGAAGAAGAAGAAGAAGAAGAAGAAGAAGAAGGAGGAGGAGGAGGAGGTGGTCCGTGGCATTTAAACGTCCTCAGCCACCTAAATGTGCTTAATTTTTTTAGTGCAGCTTTACTTCCATAGTAACATTGAGCAGGAAGGGCAGAGGTCTCCTATACCCCTGTGCGCGCGCGCACACACACACACACAAAACCTCTTCCACCGTCAACACCCAGCCCCACAGGGGAATGTTTGTTAAAATCAGTGCACCCACAGCGACCCATTGTTATCTACTCCAAATCCATAATTTACAATCAGGTTCACTCTTGGTGCTGTACATTCCACAGATTTTGACAAACATACAAAGACATGTACCCACCACTGTATGCTCACGCAGAATAGTTTCACTGTCCTAAAATTCCTCCGTACTCTGCTTAGTGATCCCTCCCTCCCTGGAAACCACTGATAAAGTTTTTTAGCATTTCCATAGTTTTGTCTTTTCCAGAATGTTATATAGTTGAAATCATTCAGTACGGAGTCTTTTCAATTTGAGTTTTTTTTCGCATAGTAATATAAGTTTAAGTTTCCTCCATGTCTTCTCGTGGCTTGATAGCTCATTTCTTTTTAGCACAGAGGACTATTCCACTGTCTGGGCATACCATAGTTTATTTATCCCTTCACCTCCCAAAGGACAACATGGTTGCTTCCGGATATGGTCATCATGAATAAAGCTGCTATAAACATCGCCGTACAGGCTTTCGCGTGGACATAAGTTTTTAGTTCATTAAGGTAAATACCAAGGGGTACAACTGCTAGATCATATGGTAAGAATATGTTTAGTTTTGTAAGAAACCAGCAAACTGTCTTCCAAAGTGGCTGCACCATTTCGCATTCCCACCAGCCCTGAATGAGAGTTCCCGTTGGCTCCACATTCCCGCCAGCACTGGGTGGTGTCAGTGGTTTGCATCTTGCACACAAAAATAGGTCTAGAGTGGTATCCCATCCCATTGTTTTCAACGATGTTGTTTTGAACATCTGTTTGTTTGCATATTTGCATCTTCTTTCGTGAGGTGTTTGTTCAGGTCTCTTGCTCATTTTTTAATCGAGTCGTTTGTTTTCTTATTGTTGGGTTTTAGAGTTCTTCATATGGATACCCGTCCTTTATGAGATGTATTTTTGGCGAATATTTTCTCCTGGTCTATCATCTCATTCTCTTGACGTCTTTCGCAGAGAAATTTTATTTTAATGAAATCCAGTTTATCAATTATTATTTTTATGGATCGCCTTTTGGTGTTGTATCCAAAAAGTCATCACCACACCCAAGGCCACACAGATTTCCTCCTATATTATCTTCTAGGAGTCTTATAGTTCTGAGAAATGAGGCATTTATGTGTTGGCCTAGGGTCCATTTGTGAAGGATGTAAGGTCTGTGTCTAGACTCGTTTTTCTGCATGTGCATGTCCCGTTGTTCTGGCATCCTCAGTTATTTTTCCAATGACTGCATTTCCAGCTTCCCTTAGCTCCCAAAAATTCGTGTTTATTTTTTATTGCCAAACAGTTTTCCTGTTATTCATCTCGGTTTTTCCAGGGGGCCTCATTTTTATAACCAAACTCACTGATCCAAAGAAGTAAGATACTCCCTCACTGCGTGTCCTCCATTGGAATATGTTGCAGAACATGTGGATAGGAGGGAGGTGGTCACTGACTTTGCCAAAAGTTTATTCCAACTGCAGATAAAACCGACTCAATACTATCATATAAAAAAATAATAAATTATTGTGCTGGACATCTTTCTTGTTCTCATCTTGTGCTTTGTCATTCTTCTCTTTCTTTCTCTGATTTTTCAATGTTTTGTGAAATAAAACCACCAAGAGGCTTGATAACTAAATCTTGATTAAAGAATTTAAGAAATGAGATTACTGTGTTTTATGTATGTGTGTGTGTGTGTGTATTATGTGTGTGTGTAGTCTCTCTATATGTATATATTATATATATGGTCTCTATATTTTACACTTAAGTAGTGTTTGCCAATACTTGATAAACCCGCTTCAGTAGCACATTTCAAATGTTACTCTTCTTTCCTGATTCTGACATTTCTTAGCATCGTGCTTTCTAAAACAGATTTTAAATAAGTCAACACATTGTAGGAACAGTCTAATAAGTGATAAAGCACCTTCTTCCCACTTGCTTTCCAACTTTAAGAGAACATTTTAGAGAACAATTAATACATTTCTTCCACCATATAAGAAAATATTTGAGAGGGCCAGTGATTGATATTTGTTTGCAAGGTATAGTAGTAAAGTGCCTTAAGAATTGGCGTGTCATCTCTATCCTTCTTTTCCTTCCTTTTTTTAAAGATTGTATTTATTTATTTATTCATGAGAGACGGGGGGGGGGGGGGGGGGGGGGGGGGGCAGGGCAGAGACACAGACAGAGGGAGAAGTAGGCTCCATGCAGGGAGCTCAACGTGGGACTCGATACCGGGACCCCAGGATCACTCCTTGAGCTGAAAGCCGACTCTCAGTCACTGAGCCACCCAGATGTCCCTGTGTCATCCCTGTCCTTAATGAGGACATGACATAGATGAGGAAAGACAAAGAAGTGAGAGAGAGTAGTTAAGTGGCTACCACAATATAAGTGAACCTTCAGAAATGCGAGAGCATTAAAACAAAGTGGCTGTGAAAGAGTTGAGCATGATGTAATGATAGTCTTTTTCTTGGAATTCCACCTGCATCTGGGCCCATTAGTTTTGGGTAAATGAAGTTCCACTAATGTTCCTTAGAGTCTTTAGCTTCAAGTTTCAATAAAAACAGGCTTTAATGGATTTTGAAGAGTTAGGAATATTTCACAGACACTAACACATTATGAAATAGAAATAATTGTTCCTCATTTTTGGTTCAGCCTTACCAGCACAGGTCTTTGAACTATTGAAGAAGTATTTATAAACTTTTATACAGATACTCCCCATTTCCTGGAGTAAATTTGATGTTCCCCTGCCTGCTATGAGAGCAGGTAAACAGAAACGGGGAAATTAAATGAATTTCTAAGGATAACAGAAACCTAAAGATACACAGGCAATTATTTTAAACTATCTTCCCTAGAAACTATTTCCTTTCTACAAAATCTCTTTAAACAGAAGGATTTTCAGGATGCCTGGATGGCTCAGCATTTAAATATCTGCCTTGGGCCCAGGGCGTGACCCTGGAGACCTGCTTCTCCCTCTTTCTCTGTGTCTCTCCTCTTTGTGTCTCTCATGAGTAAATAAACAAATAAATCTTTAAACCAATCAATCAATCAGTAGAAGGATTTTCCAGTTTGGAAAAAAAAGCAAATGTCTAAAATTTGAAAATGAGGGTCACACATAAACATCAACACATAACACAATTTAACACATCTAACAGTTTAAGCAACAAATTGCTAAGGCTCTGTAAGACCGATTATAAGATTTAGTACCAAAAGATTAAAAAATGAAACTTTAACCTCATTACAGAATTAGGCTTTACATATTTATCCTTTTCCCTTTAAATTCTGTTTAATTTTATATATATATATATATATATATATATATATATATATATATATATATAATTTGTAGGTTTTCTATTTTTCAATAATGTCTGTTTTCCTAAATAAAAGATGTAATGATCTCATGAATTCTTTCTAAAGTTTTACAGTAAAACTGCCATTATTTCTTTATGTTGTTCATTGCTTTCCTTCAGAAAACGAGTTTGAAAGTCAAACACCTCCATTACAAGCCAACAGAACAAGATCACTTTTCAAACTTGGGTCCAATTTGGGACGACTGGATGGCTCAGAGGTTAAGCTGTGCTTTTGGCTCAGGGCATGATCCTGGAGTTCAGGGGTCCGGTCCCACATCAGGCTCCCTGAGGAGATCCTGCTTCTCCCTCTGCCTGTGTCTCTCATGAATAAATAAATAAAATCTTAAGAAAAAAAAGGGGGGAGGGGCAGCCCTGGTGGCTCAGTGGTTTAGGGCCGCCTTCAGCCCAGGGCCTGATCCTGGAGACCCGGGATCGAGTCCCACGTCGGGCTCCCTGCATGGAGCCTGCTTCTCCCCCTATGTCTCTGCCTCTCTCTCTCTGTGTGTGCGTCTCATGAATAAATAAATAAAATCTTAAAAAAAAAAAAAAAGGCTTGTGCCCAATGCTGCATTTGGGGCCCCTTTTGCAAATATGTGATTACATTTTCATGCAATTGAAGCAATAACAATTTGTCCTCCAGATGACTTGATATCCCTGCAACAAAGTGGACTTTAGTGTGTAAAACAGAAGTTCCCTCTGGTTTGAGAAGGCTGTCCTACTCGGAGACGGGACGGCTATATCTTGAAATGAGTTGCCTCTCCCTTCTTTACTCACTGCAAACAAAGAGCTCCTGGCTTTTTAGTAGCAACAATGAGAAACGATTAAGGACTAGTGAGTCATTGTTCAAGTCATCAGCCCAGCTGAGGAATTGGCCCTTGACAGCTGGACTGATGGAAGCCCAGAAGAGCCATATGGGGTGACATAGCAACGCTTTTAATGTGCCCCCAGCTGATGGCGTTCACACAGTTGTAGGTTATTGGGAAGAGCCTTAAATGAAGGAGGGAACCTTCTTTAGGATCTTTCACTATCATAATAATGTTAACTGAAACCTGCTGGTGGCGAAGCAACTTCAGAAGAACAATATGTCACTTTTTTTGACATCTGACAAAAGCTGTAGGGAGTTCTATCTTTTGTGTGTTTTGAAGAATTAATTTTACGTCTAAGTTTTATAGTGATCTCCTAGGACTAATAAATGTGGCTTTTTACCTGACTTGCATAGCTCTCAAAATTTCAAAACATGCCTTTATTAAATACGTAAAATTTCATTTGAACTACCCGTAAAACAAAAAGCTAAAAAAAAAAAAAAACCTGAGAGTGAGTCTCTAAATAATTTCTTGAATACCTCAAGTGAATAATCAAATAAATTTATAACCAGTACAAAACTTTTAGAATTCTAACTTGAGTAGCCAAGACTCCATTTGAAATCAGAGCGATAGGTGTGCTTCTCTGCCGATTATTTCAACATTATTGATAACAGCTTAAGGATTTATTACTTACTAGCAAAACTGAGCCATTAGGTAAAAAGCAGCTTTAGGATAAACCCAACCTATATCTGTCATTCTATGACGGAGAAGCCAAGTTCTTTTTCCATTTGAATTTCAAGTATACCAATGTTCAGAGAAGTATTATGATGAGGATCAGATAGTCTAAGCACAATACATGGCTCTAGCGTGCCCTCAACAAACCCTTAGTAGGCACCTGTTATATGTAAGAGCCTGAAACCTCCATAATTAATCACTGTGGCTCAATTTAAGAACTTGTGTTTCTGGACATGGCTAAGAGAAGGGAAGTCAAGTGTGAAACCAAACGTACTGGCTTCTTTCTGCATCAAGCCAGTAAGGGAATGCCAAAGAATCACCCAGAGCTCATTATAAGATAATGATTCAGATTTTTCTCCTATGTGTAGATGCTTTACTCAACAAGGTTAATACTGTTCAATCAATAAAGGATTAATCAAAAAGCACAATGAAGAAACCTATTAATTAAGAGAAAAAGAAAGTTAAGTTTTCCTTTTCAATTAGAATGTTTCTCTATAAATGAATAGAACGTGAAGTAGGACCAATCCCAAGAGAAGGGGTTACTTTGAGGCAATACCATTCTCTCTCCTTAC
This sequence comes from Vulpes lagopus, assembly GCF_018345385.1. Classification (NCBI taxonomy): domain Eukaryota; kingdom Metazoa; phylum Chordata; class Mammalia; order Carnivora; family Canidae; genus Vulpes; species Vulpes lagopus. Next base: position 103,854,525 of record NC_054834.1, on the reverse strand, counting down.
GGCACACGATTGTCATTCTTCATCCCCAGACCACCACCTGCGACACTTGCGCAGACAAGGAGTTGGCGGTTAGGGGCAGGTTTAGTAGCTGATCATCTGGGGAGCAGGGGTTCAGGAAGCACATTCTGGGGCTGCTTGGTGCAAAGGGACTCCCAACCCCAGAACGCTGCACTGGTTCCCCTCTTTCACTTGGTTTTTAAACTTTTCCATTTCCAAATTTTGGACCTGTTTTGCAAGAGAGCTGCAGGAGGAGACAGAGGAGAGACTCAGGAAAATAAAGCTTATTAGACTCCCAGGCCCTCGAGACAAGAGTACCGAAGGGCCCACCATGCAGGGCCACAGGGAGACACACCAGTGTGTCAGGAAGCAGGAAAACAGGAGTGAGGGCAAACCTTGCGCCCCAGCCTTCACTGGGGCTTCTGTGCCAAAAGCAAGCCAGAGCAGGTGTCCGGTTTAGGATTGGCTAGTTTGGACAATTCCAGCAGGCCGTGGACTCTGGGGATGGTTCTCCAGTTGCTCAGGGCCCAGCCCGGGGACATCGAGGCAGAGAACCGTTGCTCCTGGAGTGTGTGAGCCGGAGGAGGAGGTGCGGCTCCGGGTTGGTCGGCCTGCAGGGCAAAGGCAGCTCTGGCTGGGTCCTCTGCTATCTCTCAACCTTAGCTCCCCCCAGGAGGGGCAGGCAGTCTCAGCCCAGCCAGAAAGATTTTTGTTAAGGTGTCAAAACATCATCGAATATAGAAGATTAAAAATATATATACATAAAAACACAGCACGTCGCTTTAGAATGAACTCAAATAAGAAAGAGAAACTCCACATGAATTTATCTTTACACAAAATTAGTAAATGATGGCCATTACACATCACGCTTTTAGGGTGCTTTCAGAAGACGGATGCTGATTTGCTCCCCACCTGCATTTCTTCTAAGCAGCAACTTTTATGGTCATAAATCCGCAGAAAAGCCAAATAAAGACTTAGAAGTCCCACGGCCCTAACTCCACTTGCTCTCTCATTTTGGAGCTGTAGTTCAGAAACCCCATGTGTCTGTCCTTCCTCTTATACTAAGTGGAGGCTTAGGGACATGGTATTTGTTTCTACCTAAAAGAGCACGGGGCCACAAACTATCCTTTTGATGCCGGGGTTCAGCACAAAGGCTTCTCTGGGGGAGACTCAAGGCTTTTATGGAGAAGACAGAGCAAGGAATTTTCGAGGCCCACTTGGGCGAGGCTCCAGGCACTCGGGATGCTGAGGCCTAAATGTGGGAAAGACTCCTCAAGGCTGCGGAGGACAGGACGCGCTGACAATTGTCACGTGTTAAAGGATGTGAGGACCCCCCCAAAACAGACTATGTCCACTATTTCCAAAGAGATAAACATCCTGGGAAGCTTTGCTTTCTGTATGCTGCGTGCCCAGGGGGGCCGCAGATCTTGGCTGGCCTGATTCCTTGCCTTGTTCACACTCACTTCTACAGGGGAGTTTGAATAAGCACTCTTTTGGGTTTTTTGTTTGTTTGTTTGGTTGTTGTTTTTTTTTTCTTTTTTTTTGTTTTGTTTTACTGTTGGATTAACTGTGATATTTAGGCAAAACATGCTATCAAGATATTACGCAAGAAATTACATCTTTTGCATAAATGGTCCCCTGGGTTGCACTTGGACTAGTAACAAAAAAATATATACTGACATCATACACTGAACTATATTCATATTATAGATTACAAAAATTATTGAAAGCCAGAATAAATCTTTATGGTTGGAGGGACCCTCTAATAGTTTCATCTTGGGGCTTAAGGAAGAAAAATTAAAATACTCCCATAGTGCACCTCACATCTCTTAAAAATAGGAAGCATTCTTTGTTTTCAAAGGTTTCCTGATGGTTTGAGTTCAAATTCTACTAGCTCCCCTGTTTTCTAGGAAAACTGGAGCAAGTGTCTTGATGTCCGTTTTATCATGTGTAAATGGGATGAGCACCTGCCTTCCATGGTACCCAGTGGTACACACTGCACAGGATGTTTGTGAGAACTGCATTAATGGCTGTGAAGTGCTTAGAATAGTGTCTGGGACTTAGCAAGTACCCGGTAATAGCTATGATTTTATGTCACGGTACTTCTTTTATGAGTCAAGAATTATTATGTAGTGGTTTCCTACATTTTGGAGTCATCAGTGGTTATCTGCTTACAAATATATATAAAATAAATATCAGGATATTTGATCTCTGGAGAGAATACACATTCCCACAGTATATAAAGTATAATTTTTTGGCCAGTGGTAAATGAGAAAGCACTGATCCTCTTTTTTTTTTTTTCCAAGTTTTTATTTGAATTCCAGTTGGTTAACATCCAAGTGTAGTACTAGTTTCAGGTATTGAATTTAGCGATTTATCACTTACATACAACACCTGGTGCTCATCACAAGTGGCCTCCTTAATCCCTATCAACTATTTAACACATCACCCCCCCCACCCCCCACCTTGGCACAGCACCACCTCCCCTCAGGTAACCCTCAGTTTGTTCCCTATAGTGATGAGTCTGTTTTCCAGTTTGCCTCTCCTCACCCCCACTCTTGCCCTGTTCATCTGTTTGTTTCTTAAACTCCACACATGAGAGAGATCATATGGTATTTGCCTTTTTGTGACTGATGTCACTTAGCATAATACTGTCAAGCTCCATCTACATCATTGCGAATGTCAAGATTTCTTTTTTTTATGGCTGAGTAAAATTTTTGTGTGTGTATATACATATAATGTTGATTCTTTTAAATTGGAGTTTTATATATAACGAATAAATATAGAACACACTGTTGAATACTAAGATGAAATTTTTCTTTTAATAATTCTCAGTTCAGAAAATAGCTTGCAATCAATGTATATAAATACTTTGGTATTTCCCATTCCACAAATCTGGAATCACGAGATTTAGAGTCATGAACATAATGAAAATATACTCGAAAATATATGCACCCATATTTATATATACATATATATTTGTAATATCTGTGTGTATCTGTCAAATATCACCTTTCCTTATGTGGGTGCATATTTGTGTGCAGAGTGGCTTAATTTATAAGGATATTGATACATTTGACCATATTTAAATTAAAAGGCATTGAAAGAAAGGAACAGGACTAGCCACGAAACAGGAGACGATATTTGCAACACAAATAACTGAAGATGAGAGTATCTAGAATATAAGAAAGGCATACACACCAATAAGAAAAACAATAGGAAAGAAAAAGGGAAAAGTCAGGAATAAGTATCTCATACACAAGGAACAAGGAACAGAGAAAGTTGATCAATGTCATGAAAAATCTTGATGGTGTGTATTAGATCATAGTGCAACATCATTTTTCAAAATACGCAGCAAAAATTAAGTCTGACAATACCAAGTGTTAGAGAATGAAACTATGTGCTTGGTTTTATGAAAATAATTTATAAAGTTGTAGATCTCATAGATTCGAACATTTATATCCCCAATGGCCAGCACCTGCCTTCCAAGGTACATAGGCAAGGTAAATATTTGTGTGTGTGGACGAGGCACCAACATAAGAGAGTTCCTACACCACAGCAAAAGCTTTGAAAATCCCAAATGTCCATTCACAGGAAGATGGATAAATTCTGGTATATGGTTATGTGGTATATGTTTGTATCATAAAATAATTTAAAACAATGAGTTGCAGATACAAGAATAAATTTTAGTAAACACGCACACATTGAAAAGAAGCAAAAGTAAACAAAACAATGCATTGCTCAGATACACGTATATCTTTTTGCATATGTATATATGATAAAACTATTTTTAAAAGGGATAATATATAAATATGGGATATTGTTTACCCCTGAGCCAAGTGAAGAGTGTACATAAAAGCAGAAAAGAGTGGACATGTGACCTTAAGATAAACATAATATTCTGGTTCTTGGCTTAGGTTGTAGGCTCACGAGCATCTTCATATTATTAAAACAAATGAAAGAAGGTCATGTTATTCAAACGATGATAGTATATCCTAGACCAAGAATAATGACTACTCAAGCATCTGGAGTCCAGAAAAGACAGCAATTGGCTCTAAAAGATCAGTGATGAGTAGGCTATTTGTTTGTATAGACTTTCCTTTTTGTATTTTGTGCCATACTGAGTGTCTTACGAGAATCATCTACGTGTCATTACTTTGTCTTTTTGTACTAAACATCAAAAGATAGAGTTTCGCAGAATACAAAAACATTTACTTCCACATTTTACAAAATCTACTATGGTGATCTCTGCTTGGCAGGCAGTAGAGAATAGAGCTGATGCCTTCAAAGGTTTACCAACTGTTTGGGCAACTTAATGAGACAGCAGAAAAAGCAAACAGATTTATTAAAAAAAAAAAAAAAAACTAGACTCTATTTGCTTTTCTTTTTCTTTTTGCCAATCCTTTATTTGGCAGATCTTTGTGTGCTGTGCACGCCATGAGTTCCATGTTCCTAGAGACAAGTACAAATCAGATAGGGGAGAATCAAGTCCATTGTCAAATTTTAAATTATGAATCTGTATTTCATTTTTCCCCCAAGTTTTAATTTAAATTCCAGTTAACATACTTTACAATGTTAGTTTCTGGTTTCGAATTTAGTGATTTATCACTCACGACATACGATAGCCAGTGCTCACACAAGTGCCCTCTTTAATACCCAGCTGTAGATACAGAGAGAAAAGTGTACGGCACAAAGCGGTTTTAAAAAAATCCACAACAAGAAAGCTTTTGAAATGCATTAATATTCTAATTATCACTATCTACATTGGGCATAAAATACTGCAGCTAAAGCACAGCTTTAGACATTATGTTTTGCACTCAGTAATTTAAAACTTAAAATAAATTCTCGATTGTGACCAACTGAATTCCTGGCAATTGAACAAGGATACATAATTTGGAGGTGTAGTAAATGTCAATATAATACCATAGGCAGATCAATATATAGAGTTTAAGAACATAAAACCCTGAATTGAGCCAACTTAACAAAAACCATTCATAAATATCTAATTATTCACTCTACATAGAATGGTCTTAGCTTAATTCCAGAAATGAAAAGGCAGCACTTTTCTTCTCTCAGAACTTTAAGAACATGACAACAGACTTGGCATTTGATCAAAATCTCCAAATTGGTGATGTCAAAAAGTTCAGCTGAGGAGCACATGTGCATCTGTTGTTTCCTCACATGGTTGTTCTTGTAACCAGGCTTCATGACTCATCTGCTCTCAACCAGAGAGCTTTCTAGCTTAAGAGGAGCTGGGAGTGGGGTATAATAAGTAGGAAAGGGACAAAGACCTCTATGTCATTCCTTCATTCATGCAATAAATATTTATTGTGTCTTCTATATGCCGGAGGCTGGAGAGCTATACTGAGCAAAAATGGCAAGGCCTCCCCCCCTGGTGCAGCTCACAGCCCTGTGGGGGCTGCAGCCCAGTGAATAGAGATTGCTGAGGGATGTGGGCTGTGACAGAAGCATCTATAACACTTGCAGCAGTCTGGACTTTGAGAATCCACAAACACAGGGGCGCCTGGGGGACCGAGTCAGTTAAGTGCCTGGCTCTGGCTCTTGGTTCCTGTCATGATCTCATGGGTTGTGGGATTGAGCCCTGGAGCAGGGGTGGGGGGGGGAGGGGGGGAGGGTCCACACTCAAAGGGGAGTCTGTTTGAGGTTCCTTTCCCTCTGCCTTCTCCCCCACTTGCTCTGGACACAGGGGCCTCCTTGCGACCATGACCTGAGCTGAAATCAAGAGTCTGAAGCTTACCACTCTGAGCTACCCAGGTATCCCACCCAGGATCTTTTTAAAATTGCAAAGCCAGGGCCACACTCCAGAAAATGTAACTGCTAAGCCCGGGGATGGAACACGGGCATTGGCAGTCCTCTGAGTTCCCCAGGTGAAACTACATGCAGAGAAGTTTGAGAATCACCCAGTCTAGAAACAGGAAGATGAACAAAGATGAACTGGAAATGATCTCTGCACGATGGACCTGGTATCATTTCAGGCTACAAACTTAGATGTACTCAGGGGGGAAAAATGTCTGTTTTTCTATAAATGATCGCAATTTCTCTTTTAAGCCCCTAGTTGCACAAGGCGACTGAAGTTTCTCCCACTTCTGCCCTTTGTTCTCTCTCCTTGGGGCTGGAGAATTATAAAGTATGAAAGCAGGAGAGAGAGGGTAGCAGTGATGACCACTCATCTTGTATCCAGCTAATCTCTACCCGGGTTGGCTCCACTGAGTCCCCCCAACACGGGCGGTGTCAGTGTCCGCCACCCTCGTGCCCCTGCCTCTGCTCACTGATGGGGGTTCTCAAAGGGACCCCCAGGCCTGCGCTCCCTCCCTCCGGCTCCCAGCCGTGCCATAGGCGGTCTGCTCCCCAGCTTCACAGCGTGTTCAAGGGGCAGGGCAGCCTTTAAAAACAATCAGAATGGAATTATTGAGCATGAGGAGCATGGTTTAATAACATATAAAAATAAACTTTGGTATTTATTTCTCCTTATTCTTCATGGAGTAGGCAAAGAAATGTTTATGTTTGTTAAAATGTGCTTGGCTTATCTCAGCCCTCTGCTTCTCTCCTGGACTGTTTTATAAGCTACTTGTCCATTTTGTAAGGGTTGATTATTTTAGGATTTTATTTATTTATTTATTTATTTATGTATTTATTTATTTATTTATTTATTTATTTGAGAGAGAGAGACTGTGAGCACTAGTGGGGTGAGGGGCAGAGGGAGAGGGGGAAGCGGACTCCCCACTGAGCAGGGAGTCCCTAAGTGGAGGTCAATCCCAGAATCCTGAGATCATGACCCAAGCCAAAGAAAGTCACTTACCTGACTTGTCACCCAGGTGCCCCCAGGGTTGTTTTTTTTTTAATTAAAAATATGGGACACCGTGGTGGCTCAGTGGTTGAGCATCTGCCTTTGGCTCAGGTCATGACCCCGGGGTCCTGGGATCGAGTCCCACATCGGTCTCCCCGTAGGGAGCCTGCTTCTCCCTCTGCCTGTGTCTCTGCTTCTCTGTCTCTCATGAATAAATAAATAAAATCTTTTTTAAAAATCACAACTATAATCCATAAACCTACCTAACTGAATGCACAAAACTCCAGTACTGTGCAATATACCGAAAGCTACCAAGCTAGGAGGACGGCCCTGTCAGCCCTTCACCTTAGAGGATTCTCACAGGAAAACTGCATCACACGGGACTCAGAACTAGCTGATCACACAACAATGGCCATTCTTTTTTAAGAGTAAATTTTTCATAAATGCAAATCAAACTCATTTAAAGATGAATACTAACCAGATTTTGTCTTGCAATACTTTAAGTTCCTATCTGAGTCTCTATTCTGCAAACTCATCTCAGGATTATGTTTCCAGCAGCAGCAGCAAATAATGAACAATTGAAGTGAGAGCCTGTATTTATAGTTGGTGAAATTGTGCTTGATTGATGATCTTATGCTATTTTTCTTAATTTCTCAGAATACCCCTCTTTAGCTCCTATCGTATCTCTAGATCACTTTTCATTAAAAGATGCAACAATGTACTGGAATATTACAGGACCGCTTTTGTTAGGTGAGGAGATATTTAACACAAATGACAGTTTGGCAAAAGTTTTATCAAGGAGGCTTAACACTGGATAAAAGGTATTTGCAGATTTGGAGAAATACTAGAAGGAAACAAGAAATCAAATTAATGGTCACGTGTAAGGCGGCTGGGAAATGGGTCATTTTTCTTTTAGATTTCCTTGGATCCTTTAGTGATTATTCTAACACTCCTTATTTTTAATAGTTTCTTGATGTTTATTATTGCTAGATATACACAGAACTACAACCCTGCTCACTAGACTATGGGTGAGGACATGTCTGGGCTTGAGGAAAGTCTCTTGAAGGATAACAAACCCCCAGTCAATTTGGTCAGTAGCACAAGAATTATGATCCCCCTAAACATGAGCACTGTAAAGAAGTACTGCTTTCTGCACAGGCTTTTCTACATCTGAAAGTAAGGATCTACATGGTAGGCTTATTTTTAAATTGCAACGTGGTGGGAAGGTTTGCCAAGATATTTATCATTCATCAATAAAAATTGTGCTCGGGCTGAATGCTTTTAAGGATGCCTGAGTAAGTTCCCGGGGCACTCCGTGGTGGTTTATTTGCTCCGTGGCAGCCTGCCGGATTGCCTGCTATCTGGTCAGTAAAAGCAGTTCAGAACTCGATATGGAATAGCAGAGAAAGTCAGGTTCAGAACACTATTTCTGAAGATTGAGTGCTATTATCCCATGTGGGAAAGAGGAATTAAAGCAGTTCTGGGTGAGAACAAAAATGAGCAAATCCGTTGCCTTTTCATTGAGAAGGGAATAGGAGCATCGCCCCAGCCAGGACCAACTTGCCATCTCTCAGATGATCTTACTGTGCAGTGAGGCTTTTCCTCCCTAAAGGAGGCAGATTCCAGGTCACATTTTGTGCCACACTAGTGAGATTTTGCAGACATTGTGGATATGGTATCTGGGAACTGGGGAGAAGGAGAGGATTGAACGGGGCCCACTTTCTTTTGATAAAGAGCAGTTAGACTGAACGTTTTGAATTGAAACAAAAATATCCAAATATAGGGGCACCTGGGTGGCTCAGTGGTTGAGCATCTGCCTTTGGCTCAGGTTGTGACCCCGGGGTCCTGGGATCAAGTCCTACATCAGGCTCCCCGCGGGGAGCCTGCTTCTCCCTCTGTCTGTGTCTCTGCCTCTCTCTGTGTGTCTCTCATGAATAAATAAATAACATATTTTTTTAATCCAAATACACTCTTTCCCCCATCTCTTGGTAAATTCAAACTCAGATTCACTGAGCTTCAGCTATAGTTAGGTGCGATTTGCAAAGACCGGGGGGTTCCAGAGACATTCTTACCTCATGTGTCTTATAGTCAAATATAAACAGCTAATGTGCAAGGCAGAGTTAAAGAATGGGCCACAAAACAGAGGACTCAAAGTTTGTAAGAAAGTAAGGCACCTGGCTGAGAGGATGAGGAGGAGGTTTGGGGGACACAGAATTTGGGGTAGGCTGCCATGATAGGTAAGATTTCAATAGACTGGATGTTAAGAAGACTTTGCTGGGGCTAAGAAGCACAAGAATGAAGGCAAAGACGCAAGATCATGGAGGTCATGATGAAGAAAAGGTAGGGCGTGGAACCAAAGTCTATATAGGGGGGAAAATATACTACATACAGAAGGAACACACCTTCAGACCATGAGCTACCTGATGACTTGTTTGGCCTGGTCAGTAGTTGGTTTTAACTGGAGACTGAGAAAGAGAGAGTTTTATTTGAATAAGCTATCAGTATTTAAGTAATGAGAAGCCATACATAAAACTCTAAATGTTTGGCTTCTCTTGAAAAAAATCTAAAGTTCTGGCAGCAATGGTGAGCCTGCGTTTCCACATATCAGTAATCGGTGGAGATGAGAGGGGACCTCGGAACAGGGCATAAACTCTGCCAACGTCTACGTTCCTATCACTTCCTATGACTTCTGCAAAATGTCAGTTACCACTTATTACTAGGACTAGGCTGCCGCCTTCTTGTTGTTTGTAGTGAAGACAAAAGTTTTTGTTAAACCTTGCTTCACATGTCTGATGCCTGCCGGTATTGGAGTTGTTTCTACCTCCACCGTAAAAGAAAACATTGAACATCAGCTGGAAGCATTTGTTCTTCATTTGGTAGCCAATGGCAAAGCTTTGAAATATTTTGAGGATTTAAGTGGATGAATGGCCTATGTCTCCAGAAGCTTAATCTACAAAAGGAAAACAAAATTAATTGCAGAGGGAAAATCAAGGTGGAAAAAAAGTCAACAATCCATCAATCAAGTAAGAGGTAAAGAGGGTCGGAGTTTGGTGGCAGGAGTGGCAATGCGGAAAAAGGCACACGTCAGAGATACTACAAAGTAAGAGCAAGCAACTGACTGAATTGGAGGAAGAGACGAAGAAAGAACAACCGATTGAAAAGGACACTGAGATCTGCGGTGCGTGGGTGGCTCAGTCAGTTAAGTGTCTTTGGTTCAGGTCATGATCCCAGGGTCCTGGGATTGAGCCCACTTCGGGCTCCCTGCTCACTGGGAAATCTTCTCCTCCCCTGCTCATGCTCTCTCGTGTGTTCTCTTTCTCTCTCTCAAATAAATAAATAATTAAAAAAAAAGGACACTGAGATCTGAGACCACAGTAGAATGGTGGTTCCACTAACGGAAACAGAGGCAAGTTAAGTTAAATCGAGTAAAGTCTAGAGTAGTTGCCCCCCGGTCTTTGCAAACTTGCTTTGGGGCATGGTGAGTTTATGCTCCCTGCTGAACATTCTGCTGAAAAAACTCTTCAAGAGGTGGAGCCTTTCCTAGAAGTCAGTAGATTATAAGATTTAAGAGGATTGGTTTTGGAATCAGATGGAGCTCAGACTCCCATCTATAAAGGTATTGGAGCTGAGAATGAGCTACATGTAAATGCTCAGGGAAGCTATGAGAATGGAAGAAGAAACCAAAGAAAAGACTGTAGAAAGAAAACATAGGATGTACATGTCGCCGAAAAGCAACCAGAAATGCAGTGATAACTAAGCCAATCTTTTGGTGATTCTGGATTCAGCATAGCCTGACAGTCACTAGGTGCCGAGTTAGGGACCAAAATTCTCAGGGAAGCAACATACCTGCTCTTAAACTTCCAGGTGGCCTCTCCTGACTGTTAATCTGTTTCTATGTTTCTCCAAAACAAAACTCAAAAGTGCCTCAAATCAGGATATATAATCTGTTTTAATGGCTCAGTGCTAGTTCTTGACCAAACCTTGTTCGAGGGAGGGCAGCTCCGGTTGTGGGGCCCAGTCTCTAGCGTCCTCACACACTACCTGGATTCAGCTGGGGCAGGTCTAAATAAAACAAAATAAAGTCATCAGAACTGTTCTTCCTCCAAAGATACATCGATTGTTCTTCTCTGACTGAATTCTGTTCATCTTCACCTACTGAAAAGTGACTTGTGGTAAGAAAAAAATATATTTCTCAACAATATTTTTATAATAATTTTCATAACCTTAAAGTTGAGGAATTTATTTGGAAATATTTGACCTAAATCAAAGTTTGACTGATTTTAGAATATACATTCACAGGGCACAGCTCTGTTCCTTGTGGCTTTCACGACAAAAATGTTTCCAGTCTGCAAAACTCCAAATTGAAACCATTCAGTATCAGAGTGTGAAATCTGTTCCACTGGCTGAATCTGACCGCTAAAACAGAAATACATTCAAAACACAAACATTTCATAGGCTCGAGATGGGTAAGGACCCCTTGGAGAGATCACAACACGTGCCAAATAGATCACAGTGAGCATATTTGGAATAACAAGAATTTATGAAACAGAGCTATATTATTTCTGACAACTTTATGGTATGTACCTTTCACAAGTTCTAGTGGTTCTTCCTCAAATAAAATGCTCACAATGAAACTGGATAATCAGAGTTACTCTCAGCCTCTGTGCCTGGGTCACATAGTACTTGTCAGAATTTTTAGAGAGTTGTCTGAAAATAGTGATGCTACTAGACACTTCCATCAGTATCAGCCTTCTAATTTTAATACTAATCAAACTAAACCATTTGGAAGCACCTTGACTTCTCTTGCTTCCGTACCTTATTATATTCATTACCTCACTTCGATCAGGTTCTGGATGACTTGTTTCTATTCTAGGCAGAGACTATGTAAGAATGGCTTAATCATACTAATAAGGATTGGCCTAATTCTCCGATCCCAATGCTCATGTAACTTCCATAGAGTCAAAATCCCTTTCAAAGTACCTTAATCTTGAAAATTCATGTGCTATCCATATGGGAATATCTGTACACCTTTAAGACGATTGGAGTTGTTTTTTTTTTTTCTTCCCACCATTATTATCTTCTCAAAACAAAAAGAACAAACAGTGCATGTCATGCCCATCTTTTTCAGACAAGAAATCTCCATAAAGTACTTAATGGGCCAACTGGAAAATGTTCTAACAATACAGTCTTTCCTGGTTTTTCAATTTACTACAGGTGGATAATCTCTGAAAAACCCAAGACGGTGAACAGATTGAATCACTTTTAACAATTTGAGTCTTGAATGAATTCCAAAGTGCTTAGAGTCAAGCTGTTTTTCCTTTAACTAATACTTCAAATAAAGATTAAATAATTTTTCTTTGAAAATTGGCCCAAAGTACCGGAAAATTGTGTGCTTTGGAAAACCACATTCATTATAATAGGAGCATTTGGGCATCACAATTACTCTGATATTTTAATTGGTGTTGCCATAAATTTGGGGACAAGGGAGTGTCTCCCAATTTTTCTTCGGTATGCTGAAGTTCTCTAAAAGAGACACAATTCTAATAAATTGAGAAATTAAAACATCACTAGGATATTTTATTATAAACATATTATAACAAGGCTTTGAAAAGAGAAATTTTTTTAGACTTTAAGATTGAACATGCTAAGGTGTTTTTCAATCTTATAATGGGCGTCAGAATTCTAGCTTAGTATAAAGTCTATCACCAGCATGAAAAAACTACAATAAATTTAGTACAACCAACATTTTAGGCTGAACTTGCCATCAACTGAAAAAAAAAAAAGGTCAGGAAAGCAAAGGTATGCATACGCCTTAAAAAGGTGATATATAGTCCATTAAATTATAATGCATATAAGAAAATAAATAAAAATATAAAGCTGGACCAACTGCTGGACCATGCAATCTGTACTTAAGATTATGTTTCAGAAAACCTGAAACAATCTCTTTTCTAAATATGTCTATTTAGATGTCTTCAAGTTTTGTTTTGAATTTCCATTGTCAATGAGTGCAACCAAAACTACCTCTTACATCCTTGACTTAAAAATGGCAAATGCTAAGAAGAAGGATAGATGACCAATTCCAGACATAAATGAAATAGCATTAGCAATAATGCCCAGTAGATTTATCATAGTGTAGGAAGAAAATGTACTTTTTATAGTCATCCTTGTATCAAGAAAAACCTTTCAATCAAGCCATCTCATTCTACCATATGCACAGGAAACATTTAACATAATCACAAGGGTCAATGAACAGTGTAGTAACCACATTCTGAGGTTAAATGAGCATGGACTTTGCCATCTCTTTCAGCCTGACAAATTCTGGCCAATTCTTACATTGATTCTGGAAGAATATGAGCTATTGAGACGGTGGCATAAAGATAGCTTACAAATTCCAGAGCAGTTGCTTTGGAATTTGAACATTAGAAAAAAAATAAAATAAAATTTGGCACCTGTGTTGTATAAAATGCACAGCTACATAAGAAAATCTCATCTTTTTTGTAAAAACTTCTGTTTCCCCAGTTGCACGGCTTGAAAGTGAATCTGTGTACCAGAAGGTTGTTCAGGATTATGAAACTTAATGCATTTTACCACAAGCAAATATAAACATTTTCAAGGAAAGCACAAGGCAAGAGACATGAAAGACCATATGTTTTCAATGCTCTCCATGTCAAAACAATAGCAGTCTCCAGAAAAGAACTGCTAGTCATCTTGAATTATTTCACCAGATATCCTCCAAAAGTTACTTGGAAGAAAGTACAGGGCACTCCATGTACCATGTAATGGATAAAAATAGATTTCCCCAGACCAAACATATTACATTCATGAATTATTTTATTGGCCATAGTACTGTAAAAGATTCTGGAGTTTTATTGCTCATGGGTTACTGGCAAAGGTAAAAATGAGATAAGAGAAAACAGGGACTTAATTCTCTGGAAAATATTTCTCAACAAGCTGCATAAACTCCCTTTAGATAAAGTACTATTCTTCATACACAAAAACAAACAAGGCATTTTCCTCTCCTAGAGCCTAAGATGATTTTTTCCCCCTCCGACTGAGAGTCTATCACCTTTAACAGGTGGATGCCATTCTTGCCATGCTCCATTTGGAAGTTCAAATGCACAGAGACAACAAGAACAAATCAGCTTTTGAGAGGAGGGGCTGAGGTAAATGTCCTATACGGCCTTCCAGCTCTAACATACCCTGGGGCTACCTTGTACCCCACATCAAAATACTGCTCAGGTGACTGGATGGACAAGCACCTTCGATCTTATAATGGGCGTCAGAATTCTAATTGGTTGGACCAATTAGTTGTAATCTAATTGGAACACAAATGATGTGTTCAACCAATCATCCATCCTCACTGCTCTAGAACTGGCCTCTTGCGATGCAAACCACTTTCCGTATAATGATATCAAAAACTTAGGGAATGAGTCCTCAAAAACAGACTCCCTATTATCAAGAAGGGAGCCATGCCCTAGAAATAGGCACCCATACTGAAGATAGGGAAACAAGAGGGAAAGCAAACTGGAAAGATTCTTCACTCGTGATTTCGGTAGGATTATTTGTCCCTTCCCAGAATTTCCTTCCTAATTTTTCTATATTTTGAAGACACACACTTCCTAATCCCTCTACTTATTGAAGACTGGCTATGAACTGGACCCTTCGGGAGATGCTTATTGTATCTTCCTTCATCTAATCTTTTCGCCAACCTAATGCACACCTTGACACACAGAACAGACTAAATAATTTGCAGGGCCTGGTGCAAAATGAAAATGTGGGGTCCGTTGTCAAAAAAGCAGGTACAAAGGGTCATCACAGACACTGAAATAGAAGGACTTTACCTTACATTTGTGATTGATCTCTCTGGGTTTTTGTTTTTTGTTTTTTTTTTTCTTCTATTTTCTCTTCTTTCCTTCTTTCTTTCCTTCCTCCTTCCCTTCCTTCTCTCTTTCCTTCCTTTCTTTTCTCTCTCTCTCTCTCTCTCTCTCTCTCTTCCTTTCTTTCTTGCTATTCAATGCTAATTTCCTTGGGTGGGGAATGATCTGGCTACTGCAGTGGCTTACCCAGCCAGGGCCTCCCTCATCACATACGGTGTGCGCATGTCTCCATGTGGCCAGCTCATCAGCTGCAAGGTGTCCCCTCTTCAACCACCCAACACATACACACAGTGTGTCAGTTGCAGACGAGGGTACTGAACCAGGCATCTTCCCTGTTACAAACTTAACATCCCAGCCCAAGACAGATGGATTGTACTAGTTATCTGGATTGGGAGTGGGTAAAAGGCTCACCCCCCACATATGCAATGCACTAAATCTCAGCTCTCATCACCTGTGGGATGGACAAGACCCTCTCTTCACCTATGCCCAGGACACAGCAGAAGGAGGAGAATTTGGGACACCAGTCAGGGCCCGGGGAGGGGGAGGTGCAAAGGAATGAGCAGCTAAGAACCACCCTGGGATGGCATAGAGTCAGCTGGGAGGCCCCAGTCCTTCTCTACTGTCATATACAACTTCACTTATAAATCACAACATTAAGACAAAATGACTAAGAATTTTAGGATGGTGACCAGAGAACCTTAAATCAATTGGGAGACCCTGCTGAACATGGAGCTCTGTGTGACGGCATTGGTCACATGTCCATGAAACCACCCCTGCTGACATAGAGAAGACATTTCCTGTCTCTCCCCCAACCATTTCCTCACTCTAAGAACCCCAACCACTCCCACCCACCTGATTGAAGGCATGGAGTTTCTTAGGTAAAATATAACAGATATATGTCCACCAAGGGAAGAAAAGAATCATTTTTTTCTTATTCTCCCCCTCCCTTTTTTTTTTTTTAAACAAACGAGGAAACTGATGCCAAGAAAGCTTAAGTGACCCCCAAAAATCATGCTCCCCATGGTTTGTAAGTAGTGGGCCTGGGTCTAACACCAGCGTCCAGGGGCATTCCATTATGCAGAGTTACCAGGTAGCTAAGAGGCAAAAATGTATGATGAACACTTCCCAGTAAACATCTTGATATCTGAAATGCTACAACCCTACTCTTATGATTTATTTTTAGAGAAAAAAAACAACCAAACATCCTGACACTTTGAGCAGATGTTTGTGAAATGTTTTCCTCTCATGTGTTACAGTTTTAATGTGAATGCAACATTTATTAAAAAAGCAAGAGTGTCCTTGAAGCTGGCCATCATTAACTTGTTAATTAGTCACATATGGTATAATTTATAAATGATATTGTCTCACTGATTTATATTTTAGAAATAAGACATATCTAATTGTAATCTCATTCTCATGATAGTCTCAAAATGCATTGTAAATTTAATCCTTCTAATGGTCTTGAAATGCACATGTGTGTCATTATATAAAGCAATGTATTTTCAGTAACTTTGTTTAATTCTTTCATTATCGATCAAAACATTAAAAAATTATATTATAGAAAATGTGGAATATATGGAAAAGAAAAGAGATCACCCATGACATTACCATCTCACACAACCACAATTTTCATTTTGGTGTATTTTCCTCCTAGTATTGTTATATAAGCCACAATATGCGATCATATGGCAGTGCTTTGTTCACATAAAAGGAAAATCTAAAACCAAAGATAAAAAAAGCCCCCCCCCACACATGATTTTATTATTTTACGCAAAGACAGAGACATGGACTAGATCCTTTTTAAAGATTCTTTCTACACTGGAACTGAAATTATAACTTCTTAATTTGAAAAACACCGAAGAGGGGAAAAAAGTAAAAATCTCCCAAAGTTTACCTAAGAAGTAAAATTTTCTCCCTGTTCCACCCATCCAACTCTATCCCCTATACTTAAGGACTCTTAAAGTTTGGCGTACATCTTGCCCCAAATTCTCCAAATCTAGATGGACATATATAGGTACACATGAATTGTTATAAAATCTGAATCTTACCACAATCTGGTCTGTAATTTATTTGTATATTCAACAGATTATAAGCTAACCTGGTTCTAAAATGTTGTCACAGTTTTGACCTGCTTATGTTTATTCATGTCTATCGAAATAAGTAAAAAGCCCTTAGCCCTTTGTTACAATATTTTCAAGTTAGAAAATAACATTTTCCACATGACCTATTTAGTGGTTTTGGGTTTTGGGGGTTTTTCTAGACATGAAGACTCTTAACTCAGCATCTACAGGGCATCCTTCCTAGGCAACTTCACTAGACCTTCATTTATACCTTCCGAGTAGAACTTCCTGCAGACTCTTTGGGTTATAGTTAAAATACATCAATCAAATCTTCTTAACTAAACTTGCAAGATATTGGGGGAAAAAACTAACCTAATGTATCTCATTTCCCCTCTAATTATTACAATAATGTCTTGTCCAGAATATGCCTGTAGTTAATGTTCGTTGCTCAAACAAGTGTATGAATGACCAATCAGATTTCCTTCGAGTTGTTTCACTAAATTTTGTATTACTTTTACACTGATCTGTCCAGATTCTCACGTCGTCTTCTTCAATAACCATATTTGACATGACTAATCAAGTTCAGTAAGTGAGTACTGATGAGCAAACCAACGGACCCACATAACTGCTAAACTTGAAGCCTTATTCTCTATCCTGATCATGAGCAGGGAACTTTCATTAGGCATTGTAACTTTTTTTTCCTTTTAAGATTTATTTATGTATTTATTTATACGATAGAGCGAGCAGGAGAGAGCTCAGGAGTTGGGGTGATAGTGGTAGGGGCAGAAGGAGAGGGAGAGAGAAACTTTAGCAGTCTCCCTACTGAGTATGGGGCTCAATCTCACAACCCTGAGATCATGACTTAGGCCCAAACCAGGAGTCCAAGGCTTAACTGACTGTGCCACCACCCCCATTGTAGCCTTTTAAAATACCCTCTTACATTTGATCCTTTTTAACCCATTTGAGTAGACCAAAATAATGATAAGCTTCTAAAACTTAATCCTTGTTAATCTCTAGGAATAATCATTCAAATAAATCTTTTTGCAAGATTTTGAATTTATGGTTCTATCGAATTACATACATGTGTAATGGATATATATAATCACGGCTTTGTGTTCATTTTAGGTTCTCTATTTTTACACAACCTCGATCTTGTAAATACCATATTCCCTTGTTTGAGTCCCTATTGCTTTCAGATTTTGCCTATGCAGATTTTCAAATGTACCCCAGACAGAATAGTATAATCAACTCATCCCCAAATTTTAACGATCATTGAGCAGATGTTTACAATCCTAAAAGTGACATAATTTGTTCCCAGAGAATCGTACAGTAGTTCCTGTCAAGATCCTTTTCGAATGCTAGACAAAGCTTCTCTGAAAAAGTAAACAAGAGTCACCTCAAAATAAATGATCCTCAGAAAGTGAAAACTGGAACCACGTATGCACCCCGCACAACAGCTTTCAGGGCAGGGTGGGCTTTATACTTGGGCTTCTTGTTTGCAAAATAGAGCAGTAGAGTACAGAGGGAGGAGCAGGAGGGGCTGCCTGTGTGCGCCCAGAGCTGCCCTGGACCCTCCAGAATGCACAGAGTAGGAGGTACAGTCTTTGCCATCGAGGAAGTCCCACATTTATTTGTAAGCAATGATAAGCTATCCAATTCCCAGAAGAAATGTACGCATTTGATTTGATAAATCAGAAAGATATCATGACAGCGGTGTTGAATCATTAATTTATATCCCATGCATTTTATTTCTTTCAGCCTAAGTAAGAATCGTCCTTATTTTCAAATTACTAAGTGAAGTATTAGTGCTAAACACGTAGTTTGGTAGAAAATTCCAACTTTCCTACCTTTAACTACCCACAAGATCACATGAAGCTAAAGAAAATCTCATGTAGTACATATGTTATCACTAATCTTTCTGTTGTAGCCCAGGAGTGATCTTAGCAAGCTGATGTGTGAAAGAACATGTAACTTCTTGTTGGCTGACTTCTCTCCAGCAAGTGTTACAGAAACGATTCCTCACCTTCTCCCTTTGGTATCACAATTCCCTCTGACTCGTGTAGGTCAGTAGGTCAGCCCCCTGTTGGAGAAAAAGGTGGTACAGAAAAACTGGAGTGGAATTGTGAGACTTACCCCAATTTCTCATCCAACTTTTGAGGTGTGGTCCAAAGACCAAGAGCACAGGCATTCCCTGAAAGCTTTTAGAAATGCGGAATCCAAGGCCTACTTAGTTCTGCTAATGCAGAATTGGCATTTCAGTAAGATCCCCAGCTGGCCAATATGCCCATTAAAGTTTCAGAAGCGCCGGCCCAAACTTCCTTTTATCGCTAGACAGTGACTATGGCACCACAACACAACTGACAACTGTTACTCTGCCACATCTTTGATGACATGGTTTCTCTCGATTAGACGATCAGGTTTCACTTACCCTTTTTTGATAGATCTATATGCTCATGGATGCATGTGACTTAGTAATATTTTGTATATAAATCTTGGGCTTAAAGACTAGCCCTTTCCCTGTGCCCCTTTAAAGTTAATACTTAGAGTTAAGACCTTTGATTTCTAGAAATAAGAACTCTCAGCTTGAAAAGAAAATCACATTTCCCTAACAATCAACAGATTTATCCATGCCCAGTCTGTCTCAGCAAGTGAAAAGTAAATATTAAAACCAAATATTAGATTGAATACATGGAAATATTGCTATTAGCATAATCAACATAAGACATTATAAAAACACATACACATACAATTTCATGGCACTTTCATAGCCATTTCTTGTAGAGAAGATATGAATTTAATCTTTAAAACTTCTGTTTTCTAGGTATCTGTAAATTACTTTTAACTGGAGAAATAGGAGACAGCTAAAATACCTCCTATTTATTATAGTGGGCCCATTAGTAAACTCTGGCTTTTAAAATTATTTAAAATGTTAATAAAATTTTTTTTAATGTTAATAAATTTATTTTTTTGCTTAACTCTTCCTATATATCTTTTGACTTAAGTAAAAATTGTAATACAAAGATGCAATTTAACTTTGTCCTTGTATCTGGGTTCGAATACATTGCCACAAATGTCTTTATGAATCATAGAATATTTTATATATCTTTCTCAATTTACCATTTTTATTAAAACACACACACACACACTTCATCTCAGTAAACTAATAGTTCCTTTGAAACAACTTCAATTTGGAGTAAAAATGAGATTAAGTGGCAGACCAGGGGAGAGTTTGGCTTGGGTAGTGGGCAAAAGGTCAGATCCAAATATTGGGCATGTGGTCCACTCTAGGATGATGGGAGTAAGGGAAATAACTGTCCCTCCTCTTTCTGCTGTCCTGCTCTATTCCTCCTCCACCACCACCACCAAGCCCTATACTCTTTCCTTCACAGAGCAAAGGACTCTCTTCTCCACCACCTAGGAAAGGCCAGAAAACATCTTCTTTGTACTATTCTCAGGAATTTGCCACAGGCAGATTATCTAGTGGTCTCAGTTTTAAATTAATCATATCCATATTTTTAACCCAAGACACCAAATCACAGGTATGATCTTACCACTTAAGAAACTCTCTAAGGTTTTCATTAGAATACAGAGCTACTTAATTCAGCTTTGGATTTGCCAAAACTTAAACTGCTTGTGGAAGGAAGATGCTGGAAGATGGAGGACCTGGGACTAAGAAATGAAACTAACCTCATCATGGTTCCAGAGGACATGGACAGAAATATAAGTGAAAGCCTCCAAAAATGGCATGGAGAGGCCCACTTGAGCATCCATAAGCAGCGGGACTCCAATCTGTGGTAGGCAGGAAGCAAGAGTTCCAGACAGGGTTAGTCCTTGAGGACAGCCAGGTGGTGGCATTCTTCTGGGATATTTTTCTTATTTTGGTAAAGGATTCTATTTTGGGAATTGGAACATAGATATCTGAGGCTCTGATAATAGTTCCTAATAGTTTTTTCCTACAAAACACTTGGCACCTTTCCTCTTTTTTGCTTTACTTATGCCAAAACCCTCTCACATTTTAGTTTAAATTCTCTTCTCCAATCTGAGATCATCCTGACAGACGCGCATGCTGCAATGAGATGCTTCCTCCTCTTGACAGACCCATGTGTTTTTCATCATAAGCAATGGTATCAAAAAAAAATATGTTCTTCAATATTATTTGTGAAGTCAGTGTTTCACTTCCCTTTTCATCTTTCTATTCCAAACTCTGACTTTCAAAAGCAGGAAGACATTTAAAAAAAAATCTTGTCTGTAAACTCAAACTATTCTATGTTTGAATTAAAATTTACGAGAAACACATTTTACATATTTTTCTCAGTGGTATCATTTTCTTCTTGATGTATTAGTAGAAGCATGTGGAAGTTGGTGGGTTGTAAGAATCTTAACACATCTCATGATTTGCCACAGAGATCACGATTTTTTCCCCTAAAGTTAATGTCAAAGATTACTGTCATTTTGTGGGAAGTTTCTGCTTCATGAAAAGATCAGAGTTCATATTCTACAAGAAGACCCTTATCTGACTCTGGAAGTACTTTCTTCTTCAACTTTTTCTCTGTGACATAAAATGTGCATTCACTTGCCAAGCCTTAATATTTGTTTTCCTTTACCTCTTTAAACTTTTGGTGTGTGTGTGTGTGTGTGTGTGTGTGTCTTACACGTTATCCAGGAGCTCTTCATCCTCCTTTTTTTTTTTTTTTTTTTAATTTATGATAGTCACAGAGAGAGAGGCAGAGACACAGGCAGAGGGAGAAGCAGGCTCCATGCACCGGGAGCCCGATGTGGGATTCGATCCTGGGTCTCCAGGATCGCGCCCTGGGCCAAAGGCAGGCGCCAAACTGCTGCGCCACCCAGGGATCCCGCTCTTCATCCTCCTAAATGAATTAGAACAAACGCTGTCCACTCCTCAAAACGTTTTTGAACATTTTGTTGCGTTTTTCTCAATTACATAACACTAACATTTTTTACATTTTCTATAATGTCATTTTTTAAGCTTCCCATATATCATCATGTTTTCCATCTCTCCCCCCCAAAATTATATTCTCTTCAGAATATATTATTTTTAACAACTACCACCACCACTACTGAGCCAAACATGTTGATGACATCAAATAAAAATCCAACAAATGTTCAATGAATTACAAAATAACCAAGATCTTTCTTTTGTGGCCATAATTCTTTTAGCTCCAAATAGATTAAGCACTCAAACACTACCTGCAAATTCTTGAGTAATAAGGGGCCCTTGAACTCTAACTCTTGGGTCCAAAAGCTATTAATCTTCTGAGTATTAGAAATTAATACTGATGGGGTGCCTGGGTGGCTCAGTCAGTTGAGTGTCCAATTCCTGGTTTTGGCTCAGGCCATGATCTCATGGGCTGTGGGATTGAGCCCAGCAGTTGGGTCAGCACTCAGCAGGGAATCTGCTTGAAAGATTCTCTCCCTCAGCCCCTCCCCCATGCTAACTCTCATTCTCTAAATAAATAAATCTTTAAAAAAAAATTAGCATTGATGTGCACCATCCTCTAAGCCCAAACTCCTTTGATAACCACAATAGCACCCCTACGTCCTTACCAGCAATGAAACAAAATACTTCATTCATCTCTTCCTGCCATTATCTGTATCTCCAATCGCCTCCTGCTTTGGGGATATCAGAATTGTAGGAATGCTATTTTAAAGACTTGTTTGGCTTTTTCACCATCCTTTGATTTCTTGTGTTAGAAATTTCCTATTTCTAATTTAAGAAAATATTACATTCCAAAGAATAAGTAAATTTATTTTACTTATCAAAATTATAAATCCCCATCTAACATTTTGATAATTTTACCTTGGTTTTCAAATATCTTTAAAGGTCTTTTCAGGGGTGCCTGGGTGGCTCAGTGGTTGAGCATTTGCTTTTGGCTCAGGTCATGATCCCTGGGATTGAGTCCCAAATCAGGCTCCCTAAGGGGAGCCTGCTTCTCCCTCTGCCTATGTTTCTGCCTCTCTCTCTCTCTCTCTCTCTGTGTGTGTGTGTGTGTGTCTCTCATGAGTAAATAAAATCTAAATAAATAAATAAATGTCTTTTCATACTTGAATAATAACAATGTAGGGGGGAGATTAACAGATTCTTGCAGTTAGAATTGAAAATCAAACTTCTGGGCTACCATAATTCAATAAACACTAAAAATCAGCAACCATACTATTTATTGAAAGGTACTTGTTATTCCATAAATCTTTTAAAAAGTGATTCATCCCTGAATTTGCAGGACCTAGCATAGTGTCTAGTTTATAATATATAAGTTTAGCTAAATTATACACAGTATTAAATCAGATCCTAAGGAAAGTTATGACAGAAACTGAGGATATTTATTCATTAAGAAATTTACAATTTAACAAAGTTGCAATATATAACAAATATAACATAAATATTGGAGCATATATTAATAAGATTGGTTACAAAATTAGTTTCCTTCTTGTAAAACTTCTTAGAACATTTAATACATTCAAGTGCACTGAAAAAGGTGGATAAAGTGAGAACTACCCAAAGTTAGTTGGCCACAAATTTCTTCCCCTACTCCTTCAAAAGAATACTTATTAATATCTTTCAAGAAAACAGTGTTCCATAAATACCTTTCAGAAAGTGATGAACTAATAATAATGGCAGTGATTAAAACAAGACATAATTAAGCAAGAAAAGATTCTCAGACAGAAGTACTGAATTGAGTTTTGACATGTTTGGAGAAGACGGAAAAAGACATTAGAAGTCAAGATTGACATGGGTTCTTTAACTCATAGAGTAGAGATGCAAAGAATTGAATAAAGATTAGCTTAATTAAAAAAAAAAAAAAAGATTAGCTTAATTGTCGTGGTATCAATAAACCAAAGCTAGCAGGAAAGGATCATTTAGGTAGAACTTACTGGAGTAGATGAAGAATAGTGCCAACCTTTAAAACAGAGATTCTACAAGATTGTGCTTGTGGGTAATATTTATATTGATGTGATTATGGTACACATTCAAACTCCAAAAACATGAAAATAAATGCAGTTTGTTTCTTACCCTAACTAAATAGTAATCTAGTACTGTGTCTTGCTACTTCAAAAGTGGGTTCCTTACCTATTTGAGAGACTGAAGTCATCTTCCATATTGAGGGCCCATTTGGACAAGTTGAAATGCATTAGAGCTTTTGTACTTTTTTCAGGAAGAAATATGAAATCTGTGGGAGTTGAGGATTGGAAGAACCTAGGGAAAATAAGGGAAAAAATGATAAATAATCTGATACCATGGAGTCACTCTGCCAGACAGTTCTAAGGACAGGTTTTGCAACACATACAGAAGAAAAATTAAATTCAGAGCTAAAGCTGCTATTTTCCAGTAAAGCTCTGAGATGATAGGCTCTGGTCCCCAAACAAAAATTTGAAATTAATATAGAAAAAGAAACAGCCCCAAAACTGGTCTGATGAGAGTGGCAACATCTGGTGAGACCTGCAGAGCATTGGCCAAGCAGTGGTAGGCACCCATGAAGTCAACGGAAAGCAAGAAAGCTGCTTTCCCAGAAAGGCGTCAACTGCAGTGGCTGCCATGCAATCCCTACCTCAAGTGACTTGCTGGCAGCATGGTTAAAAACATGAGTGGGTTTTTTTTTCCTCTTGCACATATAAGACATGATATGTGCTTTTTCAGGAATAAGTGGTGCTGAGGGTGGGGTAGTCATGTATATAGAAGAATCTAATTTTCAGGAGATTTTTCAGGAATAAGTGGTGCTGAGGGTGGGGTAGTCATGTATATAGAAGAACCTAATTATTTTGTTTCTTTTCAAGTTTTTATTTAAATTCTAATTTAACAAGTGCCCTCATTAATACCCATCACCCATTTAACCCATCCCCATCCACCTCCCTCCATCAACCTTCCATTTGGAAGAACCATAGTTACTTAGCATTAAGATAATGAGACTTTATTGAACTTATAGGTTGGTCAGACCTGATAATATTCATATAAGATAAAGGTACAGTGTTTCTATACAGTGTTTGATGAGACACTTCTAAATCAAACACTAATGTCTATGGGGACTGCAATAAAAATAGACAAAAATATGGGTAGCGTACCAGGTAGGACACAATAGGTACAAAACAGTCCGTGTTCAACCCAGCATCATTCCTGTTGGATATTATGTTTTAAAACACTATCCAGGCATAAGATAAAGATAACAGACCTCTACTATTACACATTTGCTCTCAATACTTCTCATAATCTTTCAATTATTTCCCATGTCTTTCAAATAAAATCTATTTTCACTGGCATATTACCTAAGGATCCATTGTAATTTACTCTTATCACTTTGTCTTCATTTCTCACTCTTCCTCATTTATACTTTAGAATCCAGCTAAAAATACATGATGAATGAATAAATAATAAACAAATTTCCTTTCCAAAACACTATTAAAAGCATGGTTATAACAAAACTTGCTAACTCCTCATCAAGAGCTTGCTCCAACATTTCTCCATGAAATGTTGATGATACATTTCTAAATCAAAGAAGAATATGAATTAATTAATGCTACAAAAAAAGAATAGTTCAATTCATTTGCAGTATGCCACCGTTTGGTTGAAAGATTCCTATATACTAAAATTGCCACTTGCAATTGCTCACAAAGCTGCAAGACCTTCCTGGTACCAAAATGGCTCTGCATTCCTCTTTAGTCCATTCAAAGCTGGAGAAGCTGATGCTTACACATAGACTAGGCTTGTGAATGCACCCCAGAATATTGTCATCATTTTAGCATCACCTTCCTCTATGGCCCCAAGACCCAGTACACAAAACTTCATTCCTATAGACCTGCTCCATTCTATCCAAATAGATGGATACGGAGGACAGTCACTCTCCCCAAATGACCAATATCAGTGAAGGCTCTCCTGGGATCACACAGCTACATAACTACAAAAATAACTACTGCCAATGTCTCTCTAGTTTGCGTAAGTTAATTATATTAATAATTTCTGGCTCATGTCCTTCAGACTACTTTGTAATAGTCATTGAAATAAAATCTGTGAACCATAAAGAAAAGACCATAGATCTGAACACATTCTTCATAAGTGGTACCCATCACTGTAGTTAATGGACTAATAGTCCCCCCATCACTCTTTCTTATCAAGATGCTGTAAAAAAAAAAAAAAAAAAAAAAGCTACTCCACTAAAATATAGCAAATTTATTTGGTCTAATTCACTAAGACTCCCCTATTTCCATAGTAAAAATTGCTTTTCTGGGTCTTTGTTTAAGACAAGTTCAAAGTGGGATTTTGAAACATCATTTTTGGTCACTCTGATTTCTCGCACAATAATACAGGCTGAAATATGGTATTTTCCTTAAAGTCATTTTTTGTATAAGTATTTTGAGTCCATGGTTATGTTTGAAGAAAACCACCAATGATGAAAATATAACTATTTACCAATTGAGCCAGAAAACTAAAAGGATGTTAAATGTAACTTCTTTAGGTTACAGATTGTTTTCAACAGGAAACTGTTGAGACAACTACTCAGTCAGTCTCATTTTAATTTTTTGCTGATTAGAACTCAGCTTAAGAACATTCCTAGTTCTCTGGTGCAGATGCTGCCTCTTGATAAAGCAGTCTTCCTTCTCTGTAACTGCCTTGGGAGACACTCCAGCTACCTATAGTTAGTGCAGGGATGAAGTTTCAGATTCTTGGGTCTTTAAAAGCACTATAGCCTGCAGGAGTTGAAAAGGTCACATTACAGTAACCCCTCTGATACAGCATAGCTGATTCCTCTCCCATTTAAAGGGTCATTTCAAATCCTTCATATTTTTATGTTCCATATCTAACATCCATTTTATAAGCCAAGTGCACTAAGTCTAAGAACTTCAAAGAATCGCAGGCTTCAGATGGAGTTTGAGGAATTACTGAATACAAATTCTTGCCTACAAGCAATACTATGCTTAAACCATCCCCCCAAACTAGCCTATTTTTAAAGATCATCATAGAAAGATTTTTTCCAGTTTGCCTAAATATCCTATTACAAACCCCAGGCAGGCTTCCTTCACAAAAAGTTCTTTGTGACATGTTATCTAAATCTCTCACATCCTAGCTTAAGTGTGCTTTTTCTACTCCAATTCTTTGCTAACTCACTGTCTTTCCTACCAAATCCCATTGCTTATTTTAGTTAATAGCATTATTCTCTTAGTTATCTAAGTTCCCAGAGTCTGCATTCCCAGAGCCTCCAAGCTACTTCACTATGCTGTCTGGTAAGTGGGGTATAATGGAAAGTGGGGTATAATGGAAAGAATACTGAGCAGAATCCTGGAAACATCTCCAGCATTGGTTCTGCTCAAAACAGATTAATGGCGTTGGATAAGTCTATGCATCCTCTTGAGTAAGATCCTCCTCAATAAAATGAAAGAGTTAAAATAAATGGGTTTGTTTACCATTTATGACTCAACCAGTTTATGATTCTTTAAAACTTGTCCATTGGTTCTCTGTTTTTATATTCCCCTCACCCTGCACACTGTCATGAAATTAAAATTCTCAAGATGCCATCATGTCTTTATGAGGAAACTGAGGTTTCAGGAGAGTAATTTCTACTGCCAAGGCCACATATTTCATGAGAGACAGACCCAGGACATATTCAGGGCCAAGACTAGGCTCAGGCAGGCAAGGTGCACAGGGCACAAAATTTAAGGGGACACTTAACTCTCTGGATAATGCAAGTGTGAGGTTAGCACCTAAAAGTGTACCCTGGATGCCCTGGTTTGCTACATTCTAGGAACATATTCTTCCTTAGCTCTGGAATTATATGAGGATAATAGTAAACTTTATTTTACTATTATTTGTACCATATTAGATATGAAAGGGCAAAACATTTTGTTCAAAAAAGCACTTCCACTATTATTCATTTTAAATAAAATGAAGAAAAGTGCATCCTGTTTTATTTTTACATACAAGAATTCCAGAGGAGAGCACGAAGATGGCAATGGAACAACAGGGTCCTAGGCTCGCTGTCCCACAAAAACAGCTCGATAACTATCACATCAAGAAAACTTGAACAGATCGATAACTAGCAAAGAAATGGAATCAATAATAAAAAATCTCCCAACAAACAAAAGTCCAAAACCAGATGGCTTCACAGGCAAATTCTATAGAATTCTAAAGAAGAGTTGATGTCTATCCTTCTCAAACTATTCCAAAAAAGAAAAAAGAAAGGAAAACTTCCAAATTCATTCTCTGAGGCTGGCATTACCCTGATACCAAAACCAGATAAAGACACCACTAGAAAAGAGAATTACAGACCAATGTCCCTGATGAAAATAGATGCGAAATTTGTTAATAAGATACGAACAAACCGAATCCAACAATACACTGAAAATATCATTCACCATGATCAAGTGGGGTTTATTCCTTGGATGCAAGAGTGGTTCAATATTCACAAATCAATCAACATGATTTATCACATTAACAAAAGAAAGGATAAGAGCCATATGATCATTTCAATAGATGCAGAAAAAGTACTGAACAAAGCACAATATTCATTCATGACAGAAATTCTCAATAAAGTAGGTTTAGAGGGAACATACCTCAACATTTCTATTCAATGTAGCACTGGAAGTCCTAGCCACAGCAATCAGACAACAAAAAGAAATAAACGGCATCCAAATTGGCAAGAAGAAAAACTTTCACTCTTCACAGATGACATGATACTCTATATAGAAAATCCAAAAGACTCCACCAGAAAACTGCCAGAACTCAGAAATTCAGTATAGTTTCAAGATATAAAACCAACACACAGAAATCTGTTACATTTCTATACTCCAACAATGAAGCAGGAGAAAGAGAAATTAAGGTATTAATCCCATTTATAATTGCAACAAAAACAATAAGATACCTAGAAATCAACCTAACCAAAGAGGTAAAAGACCTATACTCTGAAAACTATACAACACTGATGAAAGAAATTGAAGATGACACAAAGAAATGGAAAAAAAAAATTCCAGGCTCATGGATTGGAAGAATAAATATTTTTAAAATGTCTATACTACCCAAAGCAACCTACACATTCAATGCAATCTCTATCAAAATACCAATAGCAATTTCCACAGAACTGGAACAAACAATTCTAAAATGTGTATGGAACCACAAAGACCCTGAATAGCCAAAGCGATCCTAAAGAAAAGCAAAGCTGGAGACAACATGATTCCAGACTTCAAGTTATATTACAAAGCTGTAATTATCAAAACAGTATGATACTGGCATAAAAATACACACATAAATCAATAGAACAGAAGAGGAAACCCAGAAACGGACCCCCAGTTACACAGTCAATCTTCAACAAAGCAGGAAAGACTATCCAAGAAAAAGTCTCTTCAACAGATGGTGCTGGGAAAATTAGACAGCAGCATGCAAAAGAATAAAATTGGACCACTTTCTTACACCATACATGAAAATGAATTTTAAATGGATTAAAGATTTAAATAAGAGACCTGAAACAATAAAAAATCCTAGAAGAGAATACAGGCAGTAAATTCTTTGACATCAGCTATAGCAACTTCTTTCTAGATATGTCTCCTATGGCAAGAGAAAGAATCAAAAATAAACTATTGGGACTATATTGAAACAAAAAGCTTATGCATAATGAAGGAAAAAAAATCAACAAGACTAAAAGACAACCTACAGAATGAGAGAAGATACTTACGAACGACTTACCTGATAAAGGGTCAGCATCCAAACATATAAAGAACTCATAAAACAACACCCAAAAAACAAATAATACAATTTAAAAATTGGCAGAAGACATGAATAGATATTTTTCCAAAGAAGACATACAGATGGCCAACAGACACATAAAAAGATGCTCCACATCACTCATCATCAGGGAAATGTAAACCAAAACCACAATGAGATATCACCTCACACCTATCAGAATGGCGAAAATCAGCAGCACGGGAAATAATAGGTGTTGGTGAGGATGCGGAGAAAGGGGAACCCTCTTGCACTGTTGGTGGGAATGCAAACTGGTGTAGCTACTTTGAAAAATGGTATGAAGTTCCCTCAAAAAGTTAAAAATAAAATTAGCCTATGATCCAGCAATTGCACTACTAGGTATTAATAATGCACAAAAAAGGGATACATGCACTCCGATGTTTATCATACCATTTTCTACAATAACCAGATTATGGAAACAGCCCCAGTGTCCATCAACTAATGAATGGATAAAGAAGGTAAGATAGATGGATAGATAGATAGATACATAGATATAGATAGATACATACATCCATCCATACATACACACAATAAAATATTATTTAACCATAAAAAAGAATGAAACCTTGCCATTCCCAATGACATGGATAGAGCTAGAGTGTTATGCTAAGTGAAATAAATCAGCCACGGAAAGACAAGTACTATATGATTTCACTCAATGTGGAGTTTAAGTAACAAAACAAATGAGCAAAAGGGAAAAAGCCAGAGAGGCAAACCAAGAAACAGGCTCCTAACTAGAGAGAACACGCTGCTGGTTACCAGAGGGGAGAGGGGCAGGAGGATGGGTTGTATATGTGATGGAGAAAAGGAATGTACCGGTGACGAGCACTAGGTGTTGTGTGGAACTGTCGAATCACTCTACTGTACACCCGAAACTCATATTATACTCTATGTTAATTGGAAATTAAATAAAAAATGTTAAAAAATTAAAAATAAGCCAAGAACTTGAAAAAAAAATTAAGAATTTCAAGGTAACTGAATAACATCAGGATTACTTTATATTTCCCCATTTGCCTGTAAATAAACAAGTATGATTTACACATGGATGTTCACATCGTGATAATTCTGAACATCGTATCATCGTGAGATGTAATGCACTATATTTTGAGACCCTCGTCTGCAACCTTTGAACTAGAGTGGCCCTGTCACTTCTGAGAGGAAAATGAAGTTTCTCTGCAAAGGCCCAGGTGTGGTTTATCTTTTAATGTACAACGGTGGCTCAAATTCTGGTCAGTGGACATGTCCCAGGCTGATATTAAGCTCTGTTCGCTCCAGGCTTCAAGCCTGAGTGGGCATATTAGAGACCTGCAGGAACCCTCCCTGCTGGCCTGAAGGATTAAGAATCTTCTCAGTAAACAACCAAGGATAAAGATAGTAGAGCTATACATGTTCTAAGAACAGCAGGTCAGTTTTAGACTAGCGAGGTCTCCAAGGACAGCATTCATTCAACAATCACTCACTGGCCCCTTCTTTTGCGTCCTGTGTCATGAAAGATGGTAGACGTGTGTGGAAAGGTAAGTAGGGCCCATTTCTGCCCTAGGAAGTTCATAGTCCAGAGTATTGGGAAGGTTACAACGTGTCATAGTATCATACTTTTTGTGGAGGTCAGAGGTGAGGCAAGTGTGCGGCGAGAGCACTAGGAGCAGCATCTCCCCTACCCTGGGGCAGTCAAGGACGCCTTCCTGTAAGATGTGACCTCTGATCTGAATCTTAAAATGGACTCAAGAGTGATCCAGGAAAAAAAATAAGTAGGAAAAGCGTCTCCAGCAGAGGAAACAAAATGTGGCAAAGAGAAAAGACCATAGTTTTAACCTTGGAATTACCCCTCTGTGCTGGGGCCATCGATTCACATAAGAGGTTAATAATCAGAAAAAGTATAACCAGGAAATGTAAAGAGAACTGCTTCTCAGAAATCTCCATGGGTTATGGAGAACACAAAGTGTCAACTCCATCAGTACCAGCTGCTTCCGCAGTAACAAGAACGGAGAGCCCTGAATATCGTTGAGGCATTTATGGGTATCAATGGTTATCTTAAGTTTTTTAGCTGCCATTAATAACAAATATGTAAAGAATTTGGCCTTGCCCAAAGAGAAGGGTTGGCCTTTGATAGGTAACCTCAGATTCTGGCAGGCAGTCTGTCCCGAAAGGAGTGTTTTTGTTTACCTTGGGATCTCAGATCATGCTGGATAGTCTGACAAGGTGATTTAGGGTGGGAAAGGACCACACCCGACAGTATTAGAGTTGTGGGGCGACCATATCTAAACAACCAACAATGCAATCTAGGGCAGCAGAGAGGGCTTTCGGTCATGCCCAGATGGGCTGGAGACTAAGTTGAGATCAACCGCATGGCCATCAGTCATGCCCTCATGATGGAGCCCACACTGTAAACACCGAGGCTCAGGTGGGCTTCCCCGGTTTGCAATACTCTATACACAGTCACACACTGATAGCAAGAGAGTAAGGCATCCAGACTCCAGGGGGAGAGAAGAGAAGCTCTGTGTTTGGTGCCTCTTCCTTTTGGCTGATTTTAATCTGTGTCTGGTCCCTCCCTTATGTAAAATATGACCATAATAGTTTTCAGTGAGTTCTTGGTGCCCTTCTAGTAAGTTACCAAACCTGAGGGAAACCCCCCAATTTGCAGTTGGTGTCGGAAGTGAGGATAGTCTCTTGCGGGAACTGCTTCCTCTAATTTACATTGGATGAAAATTCTCACAAAGCATAAGAGTGATAGCAAGCCAGAGAAAGAGAAGAGAAAATAGGAGACACCGTTTATGGAGAGTAAAGGAAACACCCACAGAGAACTTCCGAATAAATTGGGAGAAAATTGATGAGGACTAAAATTCCCTCTGAGTAGATAATGGTGTGGCTGGAAATTACTTTGAAACTATTGCTGTGGCTGTATTTTAACCACTTATCTGGTCTAGTCTGAGCAATACAAGGGGCATATTACTGTGAATATTCTATTTCCTGTCATGGCCAAATAAGCTCCTCTAGGGCAAAACCTTCTGTAGATAAAACTACAAAAATCTGCATAAAACAAAAAATAAAGCAACTTGACGGCACTGGAGAGTGCACAAAAAGGAAGAGGATTCAACACTTAGTTGAAGGAAATGGCATGATACACTTCCTATTTCTTCAACAGTTTTTTTTTTTTTAACCCAAATGTAGGCTGCTGCTATGGGGGGCATATGTACGGGATGGCTAGAACTCACAAAGCCATGGTGTTATGATTAAACCACTGGACAAACTTTAGGACAGTTACAACTGCTGGAAAGTGGAGATGGATTAAGAGAGGAAGCCCTCCCTTCCTCTAGGGGAACAATAATTCAAATAACGGCCCACCTCTCAGCAGAAACACTGGGGGTGAGGAGCCCTGCGAACATCCTTCATGAGCTGAAAGGGAAAATAACTGGTCAACCTGGAATTCTATAACTAGTGAAAATATTTTTCCAGGATGAGGGCAAGAGGGACACCTGGGTGGCTCAGTCTGTTAAGCATCTGCCTTTAGCTCAGGTCATGATCCTGGGGTCCTGGGATGGAGCTCAGCAAGGAGCCTGCTTCGCCCCCTCCCTCTGCCCCTCCCCCTGCTCATGCTCTCTCACTCTCTCTCTTTCAAATAAATAAAATCTTAAAAAAAAAAAAAGAATGAAGGTAAGACGTATACAGGGGAACACATGCCAACAAATGCCATGTAAATTCAGAATTTTTTGCTGTTTTACCCTGCTTGATTCCACAGAAAATGTTTCCTAACTTGCCTCAAAACTTCAAGATTTATAACTATCTACATAAAGCATCCCATATCCTCCACTCAGAATTGTAAGGTTTACCTGCCGGTTTACCCATTATATCAACATGTTTATAGACCTTATGGGGTCGGGGATCTACCTTTTAGATCTTTTTAATATCTGCCCTGGTTATGTCATTGCCTTTATGAGTGTGAGACACGTCGCTGCTCAGCTGTGCTCTAATATCCCAGCAGCAAGAAAGCCGACAATATCTCCCTTAAAGAGTAGGGCAGAAAAGGGCTTGGGATTATTTCAATATTTTGAGAGCCTTATGTAAAAGCATATCAGAATGTTGTTTACAGCAGTGTCAAAAAAATTAAACTGGCGCTCAGATGTAAACATTGAGCTTTAAATTTATATAAAGTGTTTTGAATCTCTTTGACAGGATAATCATGTTCATACAGCATATTTAGATAAAATGATATCCTAAATAATCCAGATGTCTTGGACAAGTTCAATATGATGATAAAAATCAATATAAACATTGCCATCTCCATTTTTTTCTTCCCCTTTCCTAAATCTATCAAGTTGAAAAAAATTTTTTTGAGAAACCTGCCACAGAGACATTTTTATTTGTTTTCTCTTTGCACAAATATTAATCCTTCATGAAACAAGAATACTAAGTGTTGTTTATCCCTGGAATATTTGCTAAGATGCCTAAAGACTATTTTGCTTTCTTAAACATCTGGTGATCAAACCAAAAATGCTAACTGACTTCCGAGTTTGAGAAGCAAAGTAAGCAGAAATCTTTTCACACCAACGCCTGTTTTCAGGGAAGTCCCATGAGCGTTTCTGGAGTTCTGACTGCAGGATTGAGAAAGCCACTTGGAGGATAATGTGAACTGCAAAGGCACAGCCAAATAGTCTGGGGAGCTTGGACTCAGCAGCTTGGTTTTATACATCCACTTTCTCATGTTACCTTCCCTAGTCTTAACCCTGATGTGAACTTTTTAAAACCGAAAAGTCATTTGAAATAAGCAGTTTTTTCCCACCATGCACAGTGTCCTGTAAGAATTCTGTAATCACAAACCACACACTACAACTGGTGAGTTCGCAAAGCCTCCCTCACATTGGTCATTTTCATCCTAATTCTCACTGTCCTGTGTTATTCAAGAAATAGCCACTCCCTGCTCGTTTGAGAGCATCAAGTTATTTTTTTTCCTTGTTTTAGAATTTTTGAGCCCATGCTCTGTTTTTCAAACCCAAATTATATATTATAAAGTAGTTCAATGGGATCGCTGCAGTTAGAACCATGTGAGTAAATTAACACTCAATTTATTAATACTTAAAAGCTGCTTCTTGCAGCTCTGAAGGCCCCCTCTCTCCCGTTTTCTGCTTTGCCAGGCAATGCACTTTATGCTTACCCAGTACCAGCTACTCCAGGAGGTCCTGCATATACATTCCCTTGCCTCATACTCACAATTCTAAGATGGTATTATTTTTCTCGCTTAAAGTTGAAAAAACTGAGACTTAGAGAAATACAGCACATTTAAGATGTATAGTTAGTAAGGGGCAGACCTAAGATCTGAAACATTCCATGACTTGTGCTATGCTGCTCCCCTACTGTCTCTCTTTTAACAGAGTGAGGTAATATAAAATATTCAAATTATACATATATATGTCATCAACTATATTACTATGTATGATTTTACAATCATACATTATAATCATACATTATAAGTATAATATGTAGCATATATATATGTTATACACCATATTAGATGAATTAGAAACTATATAAATTATAATTATATAATTATATAAAACTAGAGTCGAAGTTACATAAAATATATTTAATATTAGAAATTACATAACATATATTCAATCCAATACATACGCTATATATGCAATATGTACATAATCACAGCATCTCAGTTCTAAAAAAATTATGTATTTGTAATAATCTGAAAGTATGAAGTCTTGCGAATCAAGGTGTTCTATGGATATGACTAAACATGAGTCAGTACATTTTAGTCCTACCTCATCCTTTGAAAACCTCCCTCCTACCAGATTTGTAGAGCACTTCAAATTACGACTGCTTCTCCACACAAGCCTGAAAGGCTAATAATAGTCAATTATGCCATTCTGGAAGAATGAAGACTATTCCAGCCAATAGTAGGTATGATAATAATTTTTGTTATAGAAGCTTATATTAATTACAATGAAAAGTTAGAACAAGATTTTATTTATAAGACTAGTCATTTTATTGAAGAAAATGTTAAGCTATGGTTTGGTAACCAAGAAATACAACAACCTGCTGGCAAACGTATTGCTAATTTCTTGATGTTGACAGAGATCTAACAGTATCGCCCAGAACAGTATACAGCAAATAACGTGTGTCTGCTATGATTAGTTGTTTCCTGTGCTGTAGTGGTTGTTAAGTATTTTTAATAGTAACCCTGGTTGCATAATATATACAGCTTGAATTTCCTGTGCTTGTGTGGTCAAGATAGAGTTTTAACAAATGGCCCTAACCCTCTTATTTTAGCGTGTATTTTCTTTGTGGTCTAACTCATTTTCAATCTACATCAGTTTAATTTAACATTGGGGCTGGATAAACTTGTTTCTGCCCAGAAAAAAAGTACATAGTCTGATGAAACACAACATTCAAATAAGGGAGACGGAAGGCTATTTTTTATTCAAGAACTTTTTATTTCAAAGGACTGGCATCAGCTTTAAAAAGATCATTTGATTATTAATAGGCATGCACCAGCTTGGATAGCCACACACATGCTTTGATAAAGAGGCTTCCATTTTCTGTGACAGCAAAAGAGACTTAAAATGTAAATTTGAAATAAAAATATAAGTTTGACAATTTGAAACTTTTACCGGATAACCTGATGCTTGGTTTGGGTTTTGTATTTTTTAAGCTGAGATCTTCACTTGCCAGAAATGAGCTCTTTTTCCTTCTCTTTACCATTTCATAATAGTGTGTTATATAAAGCGATGATTTCAAATAGAAATGCCGTTTTCTCCTTTGCTTTTTGGGAGAGCAGGCTATTTCACCGGACATGAAAGAAGTAATCCAGGCAGAGTATAAAGGAAGTAAAACTAATGAGCTCTAGTATTAAAAAAAAAAAAAAAGTGTGAAGCAAGTTAGAAGTGGGTGAGAAAAATGTATACAAAATAAATACCAGGGCAAGCATGAGAAGATATGCAGACATTAGTTTACTAATAGGTGTGAATATAACTTAAAATGCTTGCAGAAAAAAAAGTGTAAAACAAGGTGTAAAATAAATTAAGTGCATGTTTACAGCTGTAATTCCTAAAAAAACTCTCACCAACCAGTCTAAGAATCATGGGGCCTTTAAGATACCGCCTACCCAGATATCATGTAATTTCCATAGTGATACCAAGTAGTAATGGTAGGTTGTGAAAGGCCACACACATCCCCATTGGGTTATTGACTACGGGCAACCTGGAGTTTCCAGTTGGGCAATTCTGAGACCCTAGAACTCTGCTGTTTCACTTACAGTTGAACCACAAAGAATCACACGTGCATTTCATTCCCAAGAGATAGAAAGGACGTCTAAATGGGAAGATACAACTTAATTTATCACCTGGAAGGAGGGTGGGACATGCGATTTTAAATGATGGGTAAATACTTGAAATTTTTGAGTACTTTCTTGGCTCTAGTTTAGATCTGCCTTAACTTTTAAAGCAAGCCGTCCTTCGATAAATTTCCATATAGGTTTTAGGTGCTCGCCTTTGAGGTTCTTTTCTACCTTGTTAATTGAAATATTTCTGACATCTGTCCTTGGTAAAATAAAGATCATGGAATTTGAAGCCACAAAAGGTGGGGTTAGTTCTGGCCAAACTCTAAGAAGTCATTTATTTCATCTGAGTTTCTTGTAGCTAATAAAATTTCTCGAAAGTGTTGAATAAGTCAATCAAATGATAATCATTATTTAGGGTTTTTTTTAAATGTTTAAACACTTTTTTTTTTTTTTAAGATTGATCGATTGATTTGAGAGAGAGAGAGAGAGCACAAGCGAGCAAGGGGAGGATCAGAGGAAGGAAGAGAAAAGCCTAAAGCAGACTCCCAGCTGAGCACAGAGGGGTTTGATCCCAGGACCCCAAGGATCATGACCTGAGCCCGAATCAAGAGTCAGCTGCTTAACCAACTGAGGGACCCTGGGGCTCTGATAATCACTATTGCTTACTAGGCTTGATGCTTTACTATTGTAATTCATTCAATCCTCATAATTCCCAAGGAAAGGGTTCTTCACTTCACTTTTCTGATGAGAAATGAAGGCATAATTTCTGATGAGAAATGAAGGCATAAGGAGGTAACTAGTCACCCTCAGCTCACATAGGTGGTAGGTGTGGGAGCCACAGATTAAACCCAAGCCTGTGTTATTTCAAACACCAAGCTCTTTCCACTATGCCACCTTACCTACCTAAAGGATATGACTGTATTTTGTAAATTAAGAACTTTATTAAATGTTAGTCAATTGAATACAAGGCTTAGTGATTAGAATTATTCATCACCCAATATAATCAACGAACCCTTTGCTTCCTATTTTGAGCATGGTGTGATGCACCGTAGTAGTCTCTCTTTTCCACTTTCTATCCTGGTTGACAGGTAGAGGAAAGCTCGGGAGGAAATCTGTGACAGATATTTCCTTTCCCTTTGCGCCCACAGTCAGACTGTGTCCTCCAGCCTCCAATTCAGTTACAGCGGACAAAGTATTTAAAGTTCCAGATGATGAACTCGGGGCAGAAGTGATGTGCGGAGCCTCCAGGGCTGGCCCACAACACCTTCCATTTTTCTTTCTTCCCTTATCAGCTGCTCTGATGCCAAGGATCCAGGAGAGGATCCCAAAGCCCGTGGGGAGGGTGGAACCACTAGACAAAAGGAATTACGTCCTTAAATAACTACATGAAACCGAGCTCCTGCTCCACCCAGACCATGCCACCCACACTGCCCTGTAACTTGAGCGATAGACCTTTGCTGTAGCAAGCCACACAGATCTGGGAGTAATTCATTAGGGCAGTTAGTCTGCTCTGACTCATTCAAGCATTTACCCCCAAAATGGTTTGTTAAACCAAACCTGTTGCCCATTTAGCTCAGGCACCTGTCTCACCTTTGCATGGGGCTATATTACATAAAAAGAATGCAGTAATAACAACAGCAGCTACCATTCTAGAAAGCGCTTGCCATGTGCTAAGCCACTAACCTCAGCTCGACATGTATTATTTTATTAAATCCTCATCCTATCACATAGGAACTATTCACTATTTTCTCTTTACAAAAAAGAAGAGTTAGTTTAAGTAACTCAGACTCCAAAACAATTCATTCTGGCTCCCAAACCAGAAGCCTGTATCGTTGTACAGGAAGGTTTCGTTGTCCTGGGTTCCTTAAACAATCTAAACGTAATGTATCATTCTAAGTCCACCTAAACATTTTAGCAACCTATCTATAGTTTCAATTTGGACCACGGACACTTGGGCCATTCCAAGTGTACCGAGTTCTTTCTAGGTCTTCAAGCTTCTTGCTTGGAGCTAGAAGAAGCGACTCCTCATTCTCCGCAATCCGTTGGCCTTCCTGATGCAAAACATCCAAAATAGAGCTGATGATATAGGTTTCAAAATCGCAGTTTTAAAATGCCTTCCTAAAAAGGCTTTGGTTGACTTCAAAGAGCTTTTCTAATAACTTCCAGGACTTCCTTTACGGCCATGAAAGAATGTCAAGTCGATTTTAACCAAAATAAATAAATAAATGAATCATGTGCAACTGTCCATCAGTCCAGACACAGAGTCCTAATTATTCTCCATGAGGCAGCCCAACATTTGTCTGTATCACAGTTCCTGGCCATATTCTGCTCTCTCAGCGCCTGCAGGTTTGTTCTTCCCTCGGATCTTACCTGCTAGAAAGGACTGTGTCACCTACAAATTGGAACATTTTGCTCTGCCTTCTTCACTCCAGGACTCAAACAACATCACATCACTACAATGGACACTGGTTTAGTACTTTGAGTGGCAAACCGTTTAGCCTGAATCATTTCTTTCTTTTTTATTTTTGTTTTATTTATTTTTTTTTCATTTCTTTCTTTTTTAAAGCCAGTCCCCACCCCCTGCCAAATAGCTTCTCCAACATAGGCTAGCACAAAACCGGAGGAACGATGAGGAGAGAGAATGAGAGAGTCGGAGAATATTTTTGATATTACCATTGAAATGGGTAATATGTGAAAGTTGCAGAAGTTTAGATGTTTGATGTTTGTCTCATGTAATTTAGGGCTCTCTACAAATTGATTTGTTCACAATGAAGACACTGTTAGTAACAAGATATACTCTCTCTTATGCAATTATTATTATTATTATTATTTTTTTTTTGGCCATAGTGTACTTTAAAATTCTTTATGGTCACTGTAAAGAAAAAAAAAGTTTATTATCTTAGACTCTTCTACCTTACTTTTACCACTCTGTACACTTATTCTTTCTCGCTCTTCAGTGTAGGTGTTAGAAACATAAATGACAGGGGTGTCTGGGTAGCTCAGTCGGTTGAGTGTCTGACTCTTGGTTTCAACTCAGGTCATGATCTCAGCATCGAGCTCTGTGCTGAGCTGAGCATGAAGTCTGCTAGAGATTCTCATAAATAAATAAATACATAAATAAATAAATAAACAAACAAACAAACAAACAAATTCTTAAAAAAAAAAGCATAATGACATCTGTTAAAAAGTAACAACTGGATTACCAAATCAGTTAAATTAGTGACTTCCCCAAATCAAAATTTAGCCTCGGAAAGAGCCATTCTCCAGCAATAATTATGAAGCAGTTTTCACCTACGTGGTCCCCAAGCGCAGTGTCCCTTTTTCCCTGATTGCACATAAAGACTGGGAGGAGGGTCTCATTACATTCCCTACTGCTGTGTTCCCTGTCCCTGAAGCCTCCCCACCCCCTCACATGCTTCTCTACCTATAGAGAAGAGCAAAACTATCCCAAAAGGGCAGGGCCATTTTTAGACATTTCCTCTAATTTTAAGATCTTCTTTGAGGAGATTCTCGATTGTCCTAGAAAGTAAGTGTTCTCTCTGCTTTAGGTATCATTTCCTTCAATTCCATCCTCCACAGAGAGGAGAGTCCATCGGAAATGGAAGTTGCAGATTATAAACCCTAAAAGGACTTTCCCCTTCCCCTCCAGCCTACTACAGAGCTAGCACGGTCTCCGAGTCCCCTCCTGGCCTGCCTACCCAGGCTTCCCACCTCACAGATTTTGCATCCACAGCACAGACCCTCCGCTCTGCCTACCTCCTCACAGTTACACACTCAGGGTCACCTCCAGGAGTCCTTCCCTGAACTCCATTCCCTCACCCCCCGCACAGGCCTACACTGTCTCCCCCTTGGATGTCTACTAACCTGCGCTTGACCCTGTTACTGCTCTTGCCACATTACATTTTAATTATTTGTGGATGTATCTGTCTTCATCAATACACAGGGATCCAGAGGGCGGAGACTTTGTCTTTTATTTTTAAATCTCGATGTCTTAGCAGACGTTCTAGCACATAGCAATTGATATTTCACAAATGAAAAAAAAATTAAATGTGTTCACAGTAAGCTCATGGGAACCATCCAAATTGAAGTTCTGACTCATCATCACTAATTTGCACAGGTCTGTAGATGCTGCTGCCTCGAATCCGGTCATAAAGCTCTTTACTGAGCATCCCTTTCAAGTCGTATGAGTTTGTTGGTTTTTTAATTGTCTACTATTCTGCTTCTTTGAGGGTTTGGTTTCTTTATATTTTTTTTCGTAACTTATCAAACAACGTCTGGGTTTTTTTTTTTCTCATTTTCTTTTCTAAGTTCTCATATAGTATTATGTGGTTAGTTGATAATGGAGTAGAGTGGTTGGCAAAAATTACACAACTTTTTTTTAAAAAAACAATCATCCTTAAATAGCTGTGAATGCTCTGATGTTTTGGTATCTGTGATTTGACCAACTTAAAATTATTTCAAAGCATGTGCACCCACACCCATTTTGACCTTTTGTAGATTCAAAATCAGTATCAGTTTATAAATTAACTGTATTGATTATTGGTTTCAGATTGCTAGTTCACGGGTGTTTCAAATTTCTGCATTCTGAAAGCGGAGGGTTTCGCCAACTTCCTTTCCTCGACCTCAAATTTTCATAACAAACTTTGCTACAATTAAGACTTATGGGTAAATACACCTAGGGAGAGAACATTTTGATTGTTTATAATGCAGTGGAGTAAAAAGGTACTTGATTTGGTGATTAAAGCCAGATATGGCTTTAATTTATGAAAGTTTTAGCATCTAAAATTTTTCACCTCTCAAAGTGCAAAGTAAAAGCCATGCATATATTATTCTGCAAGGCATACAAAGCAAAACATACAAATAAAACAGGAAAAAAACTCGCATTGTACATACACAGTATGTATATATACTACACAAGGAAATCGATAGTAGTGACTTAAAGAAACATGGCTTCGATTTATTTTGATGTTAGTATATCACCAATCTGTAAAAATTAAAGTAAGACATGATTGATACCAAATTATATTCCTATGATATAACTTAAATAATATAATAAAATGCACTACACTAAGATGCTAACAATAGCTCTCTTTGAGTCAAAGAAATACAGACTTTTTTCTTCTTCCTCATTTTCTGGATTTCCAATTTTCCAAAATAAAGATCTGTTCAAATAGACACAATTACTTCTGCTCAAAAAAAGAAATGAATACGGACAGTATCTTCACCTTCCTAAAGCTCACACCTCTAACTATAATCTCTACCAATTTGCAGCTGTTAAAGCATTTTCACATTTAATATGTCATTTGATCCTCTCAAGAAAAGAGAATCCCACAAATGAGAAAAATTAGCCTCAGAAATTAAGAGAAATTTCTTAAGATTGCCCAGCTATTAAGTGGTGGGCATAGTTTTTTTGTTTTGTTTTGCCTTGCTTTATTTGTTTATTTTTGAGAGAGCAAGCTCACAAGTAAGCATGTTGGGGAGGAAGGGGGTAATGGGAGAGGGAGAAAGACAACCCCCAAGCAGGCTCCACATTCAGCAGAGCCCAAGGTGCAGCTCAATCCCACCATGGTGAGATCATGGCCTGAGCCTAAGCCACGTGTCTGATGCTTACCCACCCAGCCTCAAGGAGCAGGGACACTTTTTAAGCAAATTCTGGTTATATTTGGAGTACCAACTACTTTGTTGAAAGGAGCGATGACTTGTGAAGAAGGTAGAGAAGGAAGAGAGAGAACAGGAGGGTTTATCGGGAAGAAAACCAAGAGCTGACATTCACTGCGTGCGGCCTACATGCCCCGGTGACTTAGGACTGCATGGGAAATGCCCTTAGTCTTCTGTGACATACTTAATATTACCATCTCTGCTCTACAGAGGGGGTTAACTGAAGCGCAGAGCGGCCAAGGAAGTTGATCAAAGTCACAGAGAGGTAAGTGGCAGAGCCAGCATTTGAACCCACATGTTCTACACGTTCTGGGTCAGGACGTTCTGACCCAGTATTGCCAGCATCAGCATAGAAGTCGCCAGCAAATCTCATCACATTTCAGGCTTCCTTGAGAGACCTGAATGGCTAGGAATGAATCAGATTTCAATCAGTTCAACAAACTACAATGTTTTAAATTTCATTGTTTTTTAAAAAAATATTAGTTTTAGTTGCTTTTAAACAGGTAAAGGGAAAGCAAAGGATTAGATGTACCAGTGATTTAACAACCTTTTTTAAACCATGACTTTATGGGAGAAAAAGTGCTTTTATTTTAAGATTTTATTTATTTATTCACAAGAGACACACAGAAAGAGGCAGAGACATAGGCAGAGGGAGAAGCAGGCTCCCTGTGGGGAACCTGACTTCATCCCAGGGTGCTGGGATCACAACCTGAGCTGAAGGCAGATGCTCAACAATTGAACCACCGAGGTACCCCCCAGAATGCCCTTATTGCATGAAAATATAAATCAACTGGTTACAGGAATCATGAACCAGATTCAATAGCAGAATCAACAATAACAGAATAACTACCAGATTTTGAGTTTACAACATGGGAATCCCTTCAACCCTTCCCATTTACCTATAAAGCTAACATCCTGGCTTGGGTTTTCCTCTTGCTCAGAGTTGTAGTTGTCCCCATTTTATATGGCCTTGGTCTTATCTTCTCATACCAAACCCACAAATGGATAGCACTAGACCTTGCTGAAAATAGATTTTCTCACCCATGACACCCATTGAGTCAAGAAAGTTTTTTTTTTAATCTTTGAGTTCTATAAAATTAGATTTGAATTTAACCACTTAGCCATTCCAGATTATATTTCTGGATTCCTACTGGGTAGAACCCAAGAGAATAGAAGTCATGATCTATTGCAATCACACATGAATACAGGTCACTCAATAAGAACAAGCACAAGAGCAGTGCAACTAGATTCTAATGCAAAGAGTAAGCCTTGGGTTTATTTTGTTTCCTTTAGACTTTCTACATGGAATTTAGTGAATCCATTATTAAATATTAGTGTCACTCATGGAGTTAGCTTATCTACTAGCCTCATCATTCTAAGTATTACCTATTCACTTCCTTTGTCTGCACTGATTTTTCACAGACAGAGACATAAGATAAATT
This sequence comes from Vulpes lagopus, assembly GCF_018345385.1. NCBI lineage: Eukaryota > Metazoa > Chordata > Mammalia > Carnivora > Canidae > Vulpes > Vulpes lagopus. The sequence goes on along the minus strand of NC_054834.1, from coordinate 103,810,662 downwards.
GCCCGGCTAGGTTTTAAACTCTCTACCTTTAGGCATTTTCTTTGCTGTTTCTTTTTTTTTTTTTTTAATCCTTGCAAATTTAGACACCACAGAAAACTGTTATTTGCCTCATAATGGCCTCTTCAGCGTGTTTCACAGTCTTTTGTGGAGAATAATGACATAATGATAGTGTTCTCAGACCTATATTTTCTACTTGATAAACTAGCAATTATATGATTAAAGCATTTTTAGAAACTCACATTAAGTATATGATACCCTGGAAACCAGTCCGTCATGTAATTACACAGTCAAGAGAGAAATAATTTACATAACTAAAAACCATCTGAAACAGTGTTCGTGACCAGTATGTGACTTTTTCTAGCAGATTAAATATTTTTTAAATATTAATGTGATTATAATATACTTTTAATGTTAGGATTATAAATCCAAAATTTTATAAATTGTGCTTAAAGTCTCATTTTTTTGTCCTTCGTGAAAGGAAGCTATGCCAAGCTTTGCTGAAAACGTGTGCTAACGTCCTGGATACATTAGGACCAACACAAAAAAAACCTTATGATTTCTCTTCCCAGAACACATACAGAGAACAGAGAAAGGCAGGCAATGCCTAGTATTCAAGCTCTATGATGAACATCAATTTTTGCCCAGGACTTTTCTTACATATATCCTAAAGACACATTTGACTAGAGATTTGTGATTTTTTTTCAATGTCAGATCATCCCACCTACATTGTGGTGAGTCGGAGGAGATATCAATATATCCATACATGATATATTGAAAACAGGAAAGACATTTAATGGGCACCCAAGAGAGTCAAATGGCATATACTGGGAGGACTCATCCTTCAAACATACCATCTCTTTTCACATTTTTTGCTCGACTTCTGGAAGAACCAGTTGCGTTTTTCTTGAGCTCATTGAGGAAAACTATAAAAAAGTATAGAAGTATATCCCAAAACCTAATCCTTCAAAGGGATAGTTTCACAGGATTGAGTATTGCCTAAAAAGTAAGCATAAGTTATTAAGTAAGAATAAGGCTGCCAAACCATGTGTATTATTGTAAGACACTTGCATGTTTAAGAAAAACAATAGAAACAACTTATTTATTTATTTGTTTATTTATTTATTTATTTATTTATTTATTTATTTATTTATTTATATTGTCACATTGGGTTACACGGGGTTATAGCTATAAAAATTTTAAAAAGTACTGCTGTAAATATGCACAGGAAGGGCATCCCGGGTGGCTCAGTGGTTTAGCACCACCTTCAGCCCAGGGCATGATCCTGGAGACTGGGGATCGAGTCCCACGTCGGGCTCCCCGCATGGAGCCTGCTTCTCCCTCTGCCCATGTCTCTGCCTCTCTCTGTTGATCTCTTATGAATAAATAAAATATTTAAAAAGTATATGCACAAGAAACCTGTAGCAGAGCAGGGTTACCTCGTTCATGTCCATGGCAGAGAAAACTATTTGTGTGAATTAAGCATGTAGGCTGGAAACCAGGCATGACCATTCATGTGTTTCTGTAGACCCTCTGATTTTTTGATCATTTGAATGTGTTATGTACTAAAAAAATAAAAATATGTCAGTCTTAAAAAAAAAAAAGAATGAAAGGGGCCTTCTTGATCCCTGCTTGGAGTAGGTAAGACATGTGGACGGAACACACTCTTAGCTGTGATGCCAGCGGAGATGACCGAGCAAATAGGCCACAGAACAGGTGCCTCATGCGGCGGGTGTGGTCCAGCAGCAGCCCTCAATGCTGGCTTCTAGGTTTCCCGGCCCAAGGGAAGCCAGGAATCACCCCACGCTTCCCACTGGTGGTGACAGCAAAATGGCACAAGCAGGTCAGCACCTGGCTCGGGGGGGGTCCATGTCTGGTGACCAGGGAGGCGATCAGCAGCCTCTGAGAGGGACAGCTTCTGAGAGGGATGGTGAGGGGATCTGACTGGAGCAGGAGCAGGTGCAGGTGCAGGAGCAGGAGCAAGTGCAGGTGCAGGAGCAGGTGCAGGTGCAGGAACAGGTGCAGGTGCAGGAGCAAGTGCAGGTGCAGGAGCAGGTGCAGGTGCAGGAGCAGATGCAGGAGCAGATGCAGGAGCAGGTGCAGGTGCAGGAGCAGGTGCCCGGCCTGCCCAAATCTCCGCTTCCGAGGCCTGCGCCTGCCCGCTGGGGTACCACAGCTCTGATGGGAGGAAACGAGCGAAAAGGGATTGTCCATTTATGTCACGGACAAAAATGATGGCCTGAGGCTTCGCAGAACCACCCCTTGCAGAACGTCGGGGCCCACGCGACCCTGGGATTGGGGGCCAGGGAGCCTGGGGCGCGCAGGGGGCGGGTGGGCCTGGCCTCCTGGCGGCTCCTCCAGCCTCTGCTGTCTCCTTCCCACTCAGCAAAGGCCCTCCGCAGCCGTGGGAAGTAAGATGTGTGATCAAGTTTACTCTTTCACTGAGAAAGGAGTCCAACAAGATAGTTTATTTTTGGGGGGCGGTGATATTGGGGGGGGCGGTCTCTCTTGAAGTTTCTTTATAAAGGTCAAAACTGGTAAAAAGGAACTGCAGTCTCTTGCAAAATGAAACAAACATCGATTGCAACATCTGAGCTTTCAGCTGAGAGCTTAAGGACACGGTGTCCTGTAATTTTGATTTTAGATAAGGACTGTAACTACTGACACAACTCCCCGCTGACCCTGGCAGCTCGCAGCTGGGGGGGCTCCAATGGGAAAATATTGAATTGCTCCCGTATTCTCTTTCCGCCTGCCTGTGGGATTCCCCGCTGGAGCCACAGCGGGAGGCAGCGCCCCAGCCCATCAGTACACTACACCGCAGACAAGGATCCAAACTCGATGGATCTGCAGCACAGGGCACTTCGGGCTATTCCCGTAAGGACAACACTGCGCCCGAGGCAGCCTGTTCTGAGCTCACGGGCCCTGCGCTTTGCTGTCTGCTGGGAGGATTTCGCTCACCCTCACCGGCCTTCAGAGTACAGCTTTGGAGGCCTGGAGGTCAGGCAGGCTGCCCTGTCGTCACTAATTTCCTGTGCTAATGTCACACTGAAGACATTTTTAATTCTTTGGTGTAAACAGAGCAAGATTAAAAAGCTTTTCCAAAACAGACTTTCAGAAAATGAAAGACGACAATGACTGTGCTAAGAAATGTCATTTGTGCCTCCATAACATGACCTGTCATAAAACTGCCGTTTTAATGGTTTTACCATGTATCTAAATACTTTGTACTTATTGTTATTCCCAGCAGCTAACAATAAGAAAATAGTGTCAAGGGTGCCTGGGTGGCGGTTGAGCATCTGCCTTCGGCTCAGGGCGTGACCCCAGGGTCCTGGGATCGAGTCCCGCATCGGGCTCCCCGCATGGAGCCTGCTTCTCCCTCTGCCTGTGTCTCTGCCTCTCTGTGTCTCTCACAAATAAATAAGTAAAATCTTTTTAAAAAAAGGAAAAGAGTGTCAAGTTCAGTTGAGACCATTTTTTACTAGAAATCATGATACTAATGAGCTGTAAGGAAAATGTTGCTAATCATACTTCCGTCACAGTCCCATAATTACTAACACTTATGTATAAAGTAAATATGCATGTGTGTATAACTTGATGGGTAAGCTTTTTTAATAGAAAACAAAACACTTTCAGTTTTACTCTTTTCCACAAAAGAAACTACATCTAATGAATTTTCCTTAAACTTTACTGAGAGATGAAACAAAACAGAACACAAGGCAGCAAAGTAGTTCAGCGTATGTTGAAGAGCGCTCAGGTCCTGTCGATGGAGATGTGTATCACAGAAGCAGATTATCCTGTGATTTGGGGGTGACCTAGAGGCCCTTGATAACCAGGCCTGGGAGCTGATGTTGGGGTCAGAAGGTGTAGATTAGAGTCCAGCCCTGACCTAGCCTTCTGCTCTATGCTGAGAGCTGAATCCTCCCCTTCCCATCTTTAAAATGGAGATCGTAATTCCTATTTTAGGCACTCTTTGGGGGAATTAAATTCAACATGTAAATGAAAATACCGAATAAACTATGGATGGCACATAAATGTAAGACATCCTATTTTTAGGAGTAATACCTGAATTTTAATGCCAAGGACAATCTTAAGATTGTAGTGTACAGATTCAAACAATACCAAAACTTTTCAAACGGAGTCAACCGAATAAAAGAGGTTATCATCTTAATTTTTATGTCATTGTGTTTTTTAAAATATAATACAGATGACATTTATATTGAGAGAAGAGCAAAACATCTGTACTTATTCTTTTTAAGATTTTTAAAATGTATTTAAGAGCGAATGTAGCGGGGAAGGGCAGAGGGAGAGAGAGAATCTGAAGCCGACCCCTCACCGAGCACGGAGCCCCACAGGGGGCTGGATCTCATGACCCCAAGGTCACGACCTGAAGTGAAACCAAGAGTTGAATGCTTCACCGACTGAGTCATCAGGCACTGCATTTATTCTTAAAGATAAGTTTTCACCACCTACTCCCACTTCTTAGGCAAAACACAAAATGTTCATCTTCCTCTTGCTTGACAAAACACACAAGCGTTAATAATGTTATTTTTAATAAGGCAGTACAGGAGTTGGGTTCTTGAACCCTACAGACTTCTCAAATCCACCTAACTCTGTGACCGTGGGTACGTTACTTAACACGTTTCAGTTTCTCCACTTGTGAAAAGCAGATAATAGTACCCAAGCCTCGGAAGACTTATGAATATAAATGCAGTTATCAAAAGTTTAGAGTTTAGCACACTGTCTGACACCTAGTAATAACTCAATAAATGGTTTCTGTTACAACATGATTATATATTTCCTCACATGGGCATTTCAGACATGCTGAGCACTTTTCAAAGTCTATTTGTAAACACCAAGGAGGCAAGGATGCACCCCAGATTCACCTTCTTTCATGAGTCAGGGCACTTGCCCTATAAAGTCTTTTCAGATGAAATCTAAGTGATCCTGCTTTCAAATGCAGCTGGTGAACTTGATAACCAAAATCAACTCACCAAGAAAAGTTCAATCCACTTTAATAGCTCAATAGCCATATTTCCTAGTCTAAACCATCACAGCAGACTTAGTAAAGGTGAATATTTTCACATTTCTTGTCTATTTGGTGACAAAATCCCATATGTAGTCCATAGCATGTTTTATTCCAAGTTCTTGCCACGTGGCTTTATTTCTTCATTCATTTTTTTTTTTTTTTAAAAAGGTATTTATGGAGCCCCCTGTCACATTCCAGGCACCGTATCTGGTGGTGGGATACAAAGTCACACAAAAATATCCCTGCCTTCCTCTTTTCAGAAAGATGGATATTAATCCAAATAACTCCACAAAATGAATATAAAATTACACCAGTAAAATGTGCTACAGAGGGAAAAAAATCTAGTGCTTATGGAAATATGACATAAAGGGAAATGAACAAATTAGATCAATGGGGAACGCTTCCCTGAGGAAGTGAAAATTGAGTTAATATCAGAAGAAAGAGTGGGATTAATGGGATGAGAAGTGTAAGCTACTGTGCTGCAAGTTTAAGGATCTGGGTGTGGGTAGGAGGAACTTGACCCCTTTCGGGCCTGAAAAGAGAACCATGAACCGGACCTCAGAGAAGGAGAAGCGTGGAGTGCAGGACATAAGGCTGGTGGACTGAGCCAGGCCCTGAAAACCATGATAAGAAACAAAGGAAAACCACTGAAGAATTTTAAGCCTGGGTATGTGGTTGGTTTTGAAGAGAGGAAGAGGTTGATATGATCCAATATGAATTATGTGTGTGAACAGTTCTGAGGGGGTCACAGTAGTTATGGAGAAACCAGTTATGTGACTGTTGCTGGGGTTCAAGAAAGAGAATGTGAAAGCTTAGATTAGGGCAGCTGAGCTAGATGTGTTTACAAGTGATAAAGGAAGAGCTTGGTTTTCCATAAAACGGACATTCTTCTCTTCGATTGCACGGTCACGTTTTTCATGTAAAGACATTTTTCTTTTGAAATGTTCCAGAGAATCCAAGTAAGGGCTAATGACGGGTAAAGGGTTTTTACACACGCTTGAATTCAACGAGGGAACAGTCAAAATGCCAATTTCTAAATAATCAGCATCATCTCCCTTTGGTGAAAGCCAAGGTATTACCGTAAAACATGTTCCTAAAATGACCCAAAGGAAATAATTCCCATTGAAATACTCTTTTTTTAGCGTGAAAATGCCACCGGTAAACAATCACTCATGGAAAATTAAATCAAAGAGCAGTAACACCTTTGAATTGAAGCTGAAAGAAAGATGAACACATCCAGGAAAGGGAAAGAGTCCTAGGAAACAGATCCATTAGTAATAATTCTAAAATAACCAACGGCATCATCTTTGGAATCTGCCAGAGGACTGTCTGTTGCCTTAGGAAAAATATCTCCCATATTTTGGCCACGAAGTGACCATACCTACTACATAAAAGTAACATCCACTTCGCAGTCCCTCACGTCCACGGAACAAATGCAGAAATACACACCCATTACACACACACACACACACACACAGGCAAACAGCACTGGAGTGTATGAGGCTCGCACACATCAAAGTATTAAGCAGAAAAACAAGAAGGACGGCAAAAACCATATCTTCCTTTTGCAAAACAGCCACGCAGAAACATCCATTACAATTTTCTCCAAGATAAATTGTATCTCTCAACTAAGAGGGGGGAAAAGATGAAGTCATTGGCAGCCTAGTTCTCCCTGAGTAGAAGTGAGACATTAATTTAGATCATTGTGCACATTGAAAAGTTATTGCACTGCAGGGATTTCCAATTACATAAATGCAGAATCAGAACTCTGTCTGGGTGTCACTTGGCTGCCGGCATCCATGGGTGAGCTGTGTAACACTCCTCTGTCATGTAGCTCATGTGAGAAAAGAATTTTGCTGTTCCAAGAAATGGCACTCATCTTGGAGACCTTCCCAGTTACACAAAGGAGCATAATTTCCACATTATCCCCAGGCATACTGTCTAGGATGATGACTCTACGATAGCTTTATGTGTAAATTATATACACGGCTCCACTAATGAAAGGCATGCGGACTGCTTTTTGATGGTGGCAGTGCAGAAACACAAAATCAATTTGTTTCTCAATTTCTAAAAATGACACCTGAGCTGTCTCTAATAATCAAGCGAGGCTGTGAGGTTAGATGGTAGCTGGGGGAATCGCACTATGATTATCTAACAGGTCAAAACTGGAGTTGGCAAACAAGGCTGAAAGTGCAGACCTACCCGCCACCACCACATACCTGGCTTATTTCAGTAGTTCAGTTTTAAGTCCTTCGAACTTTTCATTTCATTCTAATCTCAGTTTCTCATCAGGAACTGCACTCTTGCATTCTGGTTTAATTTTTCTACATACGAAAGCACACTTAACAGAAAGAGAGACCAGAAGCTTACCCCCCCCCCAAAAAAAAGGTGAATATTTTCATATTTCTTGTCTATTTGGTGACAAAATCCCATATGTAGTCCATAGCGTGTGCCGGACACGAGCTCAACTGGAGGACGAGACAGCAATCTTGTCCTCCAGGACCTCACACCTCTCTTCCTAAGAAGTCCAAAATATGAAAGCTCCTGTGTGCTAGTTATCCATCCCATTTGGAATATTTATTTTTATTGTACTAAATTCAACGGTTTTAAACCAAATGAAGAACAGAGAATTTAAAGATCGAGGTAGGCATAAGAACACTCAGTGTCTGTTGAGAATTTACCATATATGCAAGTTGTGCACATATCTAAACCTAATGATGATCTTGTCATTAGATTGTTATGATCTTCACTTTGAGGATGAGGAAACTGGTGTTTACACAAGTTGTATCACAAGATCGCAGATCTAATCAGAGCAGTGTGAATTCAAACCAACATGACCTGACTCCAGCGCTCCCAAACTCATTTCTGTATACTGCTTCTTTTTGACATTTACTATAACCTGAACACGAGCATTAGTGTCTCAGTTATTCTTTTTTATTTAAGTATAGTTGACACACCATGTTACCTTGGTCTCAGGCGTATAACAGAGCGGTTCAACATGTCAATATGTCATGCTGTGCTCACCACAGGTAGAGCTATTACCTGTCACCATACAACACTATTACAATACCACGGACAGGGGCTCAAGGTTTTAATTTAATTGCTTGACTTGGACATTTTTTTCAACCCATTCTCCTTTCATTGTATCTACAAGATCTTAATGGAGGAAATTAAGCTTTTTTTTCTGAGTTATTTCATTGTAGTTAATATATGACCATGTTTCTTTCTCAAATTCTTCTTCTATTGCTTTCAGGCTAAAATTAACTTACTGAGCACCTGTTGCATGCCAAGCACTGTGTTATGTACTTTTTGAGTAAAGATATGGCCCTTGCCCTATACTTACAGGAAAAACAGAATTAAGAAATAAGTAAAGATCTGGTGAGTGATATGGTAGGAAGAGTGCAGGCTGCTAAGGAAGCAAAGGTCGGCAGGGGGCTCTGGTGAAGCTTCCTGTAAGAAGTGGTGTTGGACCTGTAGCTTGAAACTTGAGGTGTCTGGAGGAGCTTCAATCTTTATTTCTTCCACCTTGACCTTTCTTCTAGAATGTGGCTTTTCTCCATACTGTTCAACTGAACTGGCATTCCCATTGACCTCTCACCATCACCTAATTTCTAAATCGAAGAAGCTAAGCTCTCCTGAACTCTCTTTTAAACTCATGGTTTAAACTATTTCTTCACTTTTATATGTTGATTTTTCCATTGTATAGATGATATTCATATATGTTTGTATGTAAAACATATAATGTAGTATATTAGATCTGTACTCTCTATGACATTAAAAGCACAAAATTCTAAATTTAGTCAAAATGTTTTAAATTATATCCCTGTCTGTAAAAAATTCTCTGTTAAGTTATAGGATTCATTTTTGTATTATGTGTGGAATGAACATATGTGGGTTATTTTTAAGAGGAAATAGATTACCTATGCTTGGAAATAACGATAAAGAGGGAATTATAAAGAATAAAATAAGTATTTGTATCCAAAATGCCACAGATCCTAGGTTCTCCTTTTGATCTATCAAGGGACAGAGACATTAATCTTCTTTGACTGGACTGAAGCCAGAGAGAACAGTGGCATTTTTTTTTCTACAATTGCTAAAATTGAGGGATATGTTACTATCTTCTCGGATAATATGCTTCATCTAAAACTCCTATGGCTTTCCAATAATGCCACCATTCGAAAGTATCAGAAAAATGAGTCAAACTCTAGACTGAATGGGATGAAAGAACAAAATGTTTCTCACAAAGATGAAAACATAAGTATTTCATGAAATTAGTTGAAAAAAGACGTTGAAGGTGGGAATGAATAAATATATCTGTATGAGATTACATTTACTGAATTTACTATAGAAAATGTAATTCTATGATTGACAGGAGTTAAAATTGCATCAGCTTCCTAAATTTTCCATCCTTGTAGATTCAAGAACACTCAGAATTATGAATGTCAACAGTTCATTAAAAGGTGATGGATTATACTCTATATACGAATAAGTTTATCTTTCTCTCCTTGCCTCCTTCCTTCCTGGTGAGGTAGGAGTTGATGAGGAAGTGATAGGACTGTAGTGACCCAGCCTGATGCATGTATTGTGGTGTTAGAGCCCAACAGGGGTTAGGAGGTTTACTAGGAGGAGGGGGATGAGATAGCCACCAGCCTGGAGCATAGCTGGAGCCTGAGCTGAAGTTAAAGAAGTTACCTGTTTAGGGGGCAGCAGTAGTAAGATACACAGGTAGGAGATTTTGCACACAGGGCAGATCCTATTGATGTAGTGAGCCAGGTTTCTCACTATACATACGATTTCCATCTGGAAAGGGCAAACACTGAAATGAGCTCCATGATTTTGGACTAAAACTGGAGTATCAGAGCAAACTCAAGGTTTTCAATAGTCATTGAAAGATATGAAAATACAAAATAAGTGTAAATATATGTATGCATATATTCCCCAACACAATCCACTAGGAGAACCTGGGAGCACTAACACTCCAGCAACAATAAACACATCTAACACCCACATGTGGGTTTCTAAATACCATCCTTTTATGAAAGGAAGCAGAGATGCTTGGAGAAAAAGCTAATCCAGGGCCAGGGCAGAGAAAGTACAAGATGTCCCTTCTTGTGCCAGAAAATAACAAAGTCCTCATTGAAAGAAATAAATATGCTGGACACCTGGGTAGCTAAGCGACTAAGTGTCTGCCTTCAGCTCAGGTCGTGATCCCGGGCTCCCGGGCTCCCTGCTTCTTCCTCTGCTTATGTGTCTGTCTGTCTCTCTTTCTCTCTGTCTTTCATGAATAAATAAAATCTTTTTTTAAAAAAATGAACATGCTAAAAATACATCAAAACCGGATTAGATTCCCACTGTCCAAATTTGGGGCAAAAAACATCAAAATAAGTGATGATATTAATAAATGATAAATCATTGAATAAAATAGGAATCCATGAACTCATACTCATAAAAATGGATAAATGTTTAGACAGAGAGAACAGAAAGATTTTTCTAATAGTAGACTACAACCAATAAAGGAGAATGAATGATGGAATTAGAAAATCACTATTTGTCAACCATAACTGTAATGATTCAGTCAAGAGACATGAATGAATGCTAAAACTAGGGAGAGACAAATTTCAATAAAGAATAAAATATTTACATAGTTTCAAATTATCTCCATACAAATAGTAATTAAATTATGATAGGAAATGAGTAACAAACACAACCTTAGCCAACAGATCAAAGTTACACCACCAGTACTAAGATAAATAATGTGAAGCAGTGGGCTATGTAATATCCGGTAATAGGGTACAAAAAACATAGCATCCCTTCTGTGATATTCACACCAAAATTGCATAATCCAGGGGCACCTGGGTTGCATAGTCTGTTAAGCACCCAACTCTTGATTTCAGCTCAGGTCATGATCTCAGAGCCTTGGGGTGGAGCCCCACACTGACTCCACACTCAGCAGCGTGTCTGCTTGAGGTTCTCTCTCTCTTCCCCTCCCCCTGCTCATGCTCTCTCTCGCTCTCTAAAATAAATAAATAAAGCTTTTTAAAATTGCATAATCTAAATTTAGTATCGAGGAAACAACATACGAAAACTGACGAATGGTCTACTAAATAGCAGACCAGCGTCTAGGTTACAAAAATCAAGGAAACACTAAGGAACTGTTCCAGATAGAAACTTCAAGAATTGGGGCATCCAAATGCATCACATGATCCTACATTGGATCCTTTTCAAACAATTGGTAAAGCTTGAATAGGTTCTGCGGATTAAATGGTAGTAATGTACCAGTGTTGATTTCTTGACTTTGATGGTTATGCTGTGGTAACGCAGAAGATCCTCGTTTATCCAAGTTACACACTAAGGTATTTGGGGGTGATGTGGTGACATGGTGTCAACTTACACTCAGAAAAGTTTTTGGACTTGCAATGTTTTCGTAAATTCAATATTATTTTAAAATAAACTTACACATATTTGTGTATGTGTGTATATATACATATATGCACGCATGCATGGACACATACAACATGTACACAGGAAGTACTTTGGAGTCAATTTTCTCTTTCATTCACAAATATTTTCATTCAACATGGGAAAAAATGTATTACTTTCCCTAACGTAAACATGTGGACACATACATGCACCTTCTTTTCTTTCCATAGTAGAAAACATTTTGCATTAATTTCCTGTCATTTGCTGACAACATTCTCAGTTCTGAAGAAAAGTTCTATCCACAAAAGCAAGCCAGAAAGGTACACCAAGGCAGAAATATATAGATATTGCTCTTCTTTTATTTGGCATATACTTTCGATAAGGTGCAAATTGGCATTTCTTCTGTTTCAGCAAGGAAGGTTGGCCACTGGAAACTGAAAGAAAGCTCCACAGTTTGGGGAAAACAGAAATTTCCCCAAGAACAAAACTGTTAATCAGCTCTGGAGGTCACACATAATGATCAAACAGAAAGAGAGCTTAAAATATGCTTTAGGGTGATGGGTAAGCCAAAATACTTCAGAAAAGTGCTATCCGCATGGATTTTACCATTGTTAGGAATAAGAGCTTTCTAAATGACACTACCATTTAAAATCATTCATATTCTTGCTATTTTCTTTTAAACTGACTTCACTGAAGCTTTGGCCCCAACCATTTTACCCAAAATGGTGTTTCTGAGACCACCAAGGACCCTCATATTACTATATGCACTGGTTAGCATTCAGGTTCATCTCCATTAGCAAAATTTTACAGTGGTGATCACCCTTTCCTCCTTTCATCACCTTGCTTTCATGCCAATGCTAATCTTCTTCCTTTTCATCTATTTAGACGACTTGCAATCTTGGAATACCCTGGAGCTCAGACTTTAGACACGTTCTCTGTGTATTTTTTAAGTGATCTCACTCAGGCTCATAGCTCTCAATACAATCTATTCAGGCTGGACCCCCTCCCTTGGTTCCAAATTCCAACTAAAAACTGCTTGCTTAATACCTATTAAACATCCAGTAGAGTTTTCTCCACTTTAACGTATCCAGACTCCCAAGCCTCACCTCCAAGAGCTGCTCATCTGTCTTCCCATCTCTGTTAATGGCAAATCCACCCTGCTAGTTGATCAGTACAAAATAATCTTGGAGTCAATCTTGCTTTGCCCTTTCTTTCATACCTATAACAAATACAGTGCAAATCTTCAAAATATACCCAGAACTCAACTCCCTGCGTTTGATGACAGTCAAATCTCAAGACTTGAGATTCTCTCCCTCTCCCTCTGCCCCTCCCCCTGTCAAATAAGCAAATAAAATCTCAAAAAAAAAATGATTAGGATCCACCTAAGTGAGTACATATGACATAATCTGTGTTTGTATAGTATGTCCCAAAAATCTTTTTTGCCCCTTTCTTCCACTCTCCCCTTCTTTCTCCCTTGAATATCCTTCTCATATTCACATATTTACTCTACTCTATGATTTTAATCCTCAAGAAATAATCTCATAAATGAAAATCTAAAAAGTCTAACTTTTTTCAAAGTAATAGCTCTTACAGAGATTATTCTCTAATTGTGGGACTTTAGCAATCTATAAAAAAGCACCAATGATAGCTTTTCTAGTTTAAGGAAACCTCAGCAAATATGATTTCAACTCAACCGTTTTCCTCATTTGATCTGCAAAATATTGAATACCTGCTATATGACGGGCAGTGGTAAGTGGTGGGTACACACTAGTGAACAAAGAGATATGGTTCAGACCCCCCAAAACGTACAGTCTAGTAGAAACAGACATAAAATATGTAAATAAATAGCTAAATAATCACAGAATATAATTGCAAGATGATCAAGGTCGATGAAAATAACAAGCAGGATATGATAGAAAACAAAGTACCTTGGAAAAGTTAGCAGAAGCTTGTCTGCAGAGGTATTATTAGTTAGGTCAAGACATGAGAAATGAGTGGATTGAAGGTGTACTATGGAAGTGTAATCTATGATTTGCTGAAGGATTGGATGTTGGTCATGAAGAAGGAGAAATCAAGAATGAGTTCCAGGTTCTAAGTTTTAGCAACTTGTGGTTGGGGGGTATCACATACTGAAATGGAAAAAAAAAAGAGTTTTCATGAAGGTGGAGTTCTTCATTGGATATGTTAAATTTAAGACAACTGTGAATTATCCAAGTAGAGAGATCAAGAAGCTAGCTAGAGAAGGCTTCCACACCCAACCAAAATTAAGTCGGAAAAACAAAATAACCTAAGAAATATATAAAAGAATTGTTTTTGAGACCCTTGATATCAGGCAACAGAAGCATGGTCCCTAAGATACAGGAAATAAAGGAAGTAAGTCTTAAGATGATCTCATTTAAATCCCTGAGAGAATTCCCACAAGATGGTATAGGGAAGGGGAATCTGGTAGGTGCCCTGAGTTGAGTAAATGGAGCTAAGAGTCTAGGAAAATCAAGAAGGTTAGAGTTCATAGGACAAAAAACTGGAGAAAAGAGAGCTGCATAGAGAGAAAATTCCAGAAATCTACAGAGAATTCCTTTAAGTATTCAGCAGAACACTGACCACCACATGCATTTGAAGAAACTACCTGAGCATTGAGAAAGAATCACGTAAAAGGATGACAGGGAATATAGCTTAGAGTCTACACGGGTTGGGAATAGTTCTGTAGACAATGGCCAGACTGGAAAATCTTATGATTTATGGAGCATAGGGAAGTACTCAGAAGTATCTTGCTACATAATGGTCACTGCCCTAAGCACTGCTCTGATCCCACCTAGTAAATCTTTAAAAATGTAAAAGAACCAAATGGTTTCCAAATAACTTAAATGCATCCCAAAACAAAGCTCAAACTTATTGCTAGGAATCAAAAAATAGCTAGCATGAGCAAGGTAAAGTTTACGATGCCTGGCATCAACTTAAAAATTACCAGGCACTCAAAGCATCAGGAAAATATGCCTCACTGTAAAGAAAAAAAAGAATCAGAACCAAGCAGTGAAACTGATCTAGAAATGACACGTTAGAACTAGAAATCTAGAATATGAAAATAATTATTATAAAATTGTCTTCCATAAAAAAAATTGTCTTCCATATTTTCAAAAACTCAAGGAGACACATTGAAGATATAATAAAAGACAGAACTTCTGGAGATGAACACTACCACGTCTGAGATGAAAAATACACAGACTTGTCTGAGCAGGAGGTTAGTCATTGCAGAAGAAAAGGCTTAGGGGACTGAAAGTTTGGGCAATCAGTAGGAATTATCAAAATGAAAGCATGAGAATTGGAAAATAAACAGAATTTCCCTGAGTTCATTCTAAAATTCACATGGAAATGCATTAACCTTGTTTATTTCTGTTTTGCCACGTTAAAGCTACAGCCCTAAAAATCTCTTAAGTGCTAAAGGAACATTCCATCCATTATGCCAAATCATTCCACTTTTAAAAAAATTCTAGAACATATAAACCGATACACAGTGACAAAACAGGTTTTTGGTCTCCTGGGGACTAGTGAGGGGGTGGGGGGAAAGGCATGAGGAAGCTTTCGGGGTGATTATAGTCACTGTTTTGTGGTGATGGTTTCACAGGCAAATACGTATGTCAAAACTTACCAAACTGTACATTTTCAGTGTGGGTCATTTATTGCATGCCAATTATTTCTTGATTTAACTGTGAGGAGAAAAAGGAGGACATGCAGAAAAGGAAGTAGACCATGAATTTGGAGAAGTGGTATTTGCTGCAGACATGGATGTGTTAGTCACTGGTGTGCGGACGGTCTGCAAACCTTGGGGATGAATGACACCACCTAGGGAAAAAGTACTCTGAAGTGAGAAAGGGGGCTAGGAAACTGCCTTAAGAAAACCCAAAATGTAGATGTTGAGGAGGAAGAGGTTCGTGACAAACTCTGTTAAGTGGCTTAAAGCCAACCAATGTCAAGTTTGAAGCATCTCGCCGTCATTGTATTCATTACAGGCTGAACGGGTAGGAATACAGATTTATTTAAGATAGTTTGTAATTTAGCAGTTGGTGTGTCTTTTATATGTGTTCCTTTTCATTAACCCCTGGCATTTAACATGACTATTATCGATCCTAATTTACAGAGGTTGTCTTTTGTTTTTTTTCCCCCCCAGTGTTACTATTTTCAGAAGTTCCATTGAAATTCTCAATTATGGAGAAAATATATTCTTATAAGTCTATGAAACATGCTGGTATATTCTCTCTTTTAAGAGACTTATTTATGGGACTCCTGGGTGGCTCAACCGTTGAATTCTTCTTTTAGCTCAGGATGTGATCCTGGAGTCCCGGGATCGAGTCCCATGTTGGGCTCCCCACATGGACCCTGCTTCTCCCTCTGCCTGTCTCTGTGTGTCTCTCATGAATAAGTAAGTAAAATTAAAAATAAAAGAAAATAAAATAAAAATTAAAAAAAATAAAAAAAACAAGACTTCTTTATTTAGAGAGAGAGAGAGAGAGAGAGAGAGAGCATACACAGAGGGGAGAGGCAGAGGGAGAGGGAGAGAGTCCTAAGCAGACCCCACACCTGAGCTCAGAGTTCTCGTTACGGAGCACAGACTCCTCATGATGCTCCATCTCAGGGCTCTGAGATCATGACTCGAGCTGAAACCAACAATCAGTGACTTAACCAAGTGTGCCTCCCCAGGTACCCCTGAAGCATGCTAGCATGTTCTGAGGATAAAATGCATTCTAAGTTAATATTAAATCAAGAGCATTATACTTGTCATGTATCATCAACAGAGCGCTGGTACAAAGTATTCAGAGAAATGAAAGTGTGAACATTGTCATTTCAGTTGATGTTCATGAGGTAGGTGTCAGTGTGGCCTAAAATAAGCTCATTAGAGTTCAAAAATACGTAAATTTTGTGTTTATGCTTAATATGATTTATTTCAGTGACCATTTAAATTAACTTTGTCCATTTTGTTTATTTGTATTTTGTTATAGTAAAGTGATAGCCCTGAAACCTTCTAGATACTACAGGGACATTTTAGATGAAATCTTCAATATTTATATCATAATTGGAGTTTTATTTCCAGAGCAAAAAAAAAAAAAAAAAAATTTCAAATGTATCTCTCCACCCCACCCCACCCCATCTTCTCTCTGGCTCAGATGCTTTGTTCTGCTCCTTCCTGCCCATATTCCTGCAGCTGCTGCCTGTGCTTGCAGGCTTCACTTCCCAGTCCTCTCAGCCAGTCACTCTTCAGAAATGCTCGCCCAAGGCCCCCGTGAAGTCTCAGGTGCCAGCCTCCCTGAGCACACTTCTGTCCTCCCGTTCCTGAGCTTGCTACAAGACTTGACACTACAGATGGCTCCAGTCTTCTCACAACCCCCTTCCCCTACTTCTGGGATTCCACCTCTCTTTCTTCGCTGGTTATTCCTTTTCAGCTGCTGAGTTTTCCCTTCTCGGCTTAAATTTTGAATTGGCATGCTTCTATTTTCTACCTTCTTCTTTCTCTTCCCTCTTCCTAGACAATCTTAGCCCCATCCATGGTTTTCCCTCCAGCTTCATAAATTATGTGCATTTCCATGAAAGAAAGACTATACACCTTCCTGGAGCCAGAACAACCCTGCCTTCCTCAGTTTCTTGGCTAATTCATACTGGATCTAGAAGATGCAGATCAAGACAATGTGTTCTATTTTAATGGCTAAGAAGTCATGTCCATTCAACAACAAGCAAGTTTATTAGCAAAGAGTAAGCGTTACCCAGCACAGGCTCCCCCACTACCTGAAAGTAGAGTGCTCCCATGAAAACTTTTGTAAGCCAGAATGGAGAAAAGCAAAGATGCCCTTACCATAAATTTACATGGAAAAGATTTTGAGCATTCCCAGACCCCCCAAAATAACTTCTGAGGCTTTTCTGAAAGCTTAGGACACATCTTGCTAATGGAAGCCCAAAAAACAAATCTAGCTAAAACCAAATACTTGCAGACACAGTTCAAAGTTATGGGGGCCTGATGCTGAGATGCTGGCTATGAAGCATCTGAAGGACCTGGTGGCGGGGGCGGGGGGGGTGGATACTCTTGCTGCTGTAGTGCACACTGCCTCTATCACAGCTCACTCTCTGCAAAACAAACGCTGAATGTGATATTTTTGTTTTTCACCTTTTTTTTTCTTTTTTAGTAAAAGCAAAAATTCTCTTTGGATTTCTCTCAGTGAAAACAGGTAGCAATATAGATCTTAAGTAAAAAGAAAAGAAAAAAAAGAAAAAAGAAAAAGTAAAGGAGCATTAAGAGACCATCCAAAATGGGGAGGACCTGGAACTATGTCATAATAATGTGTGAAGTGACAACCAATCAGTTCCAATTTCTAGCACATTCACTTGAGGGGTAGTTTTCAGAGAAACAAACAAAAATATACACTTGTTGTTGGTTACTGAGCAGCAGATAAAACTTGTGGGGTCAAGCGCTAGAAAGTAAAACACAAGAAAGGCGTAGCCTTGGCCTAGAGCCAGGGCTCATTCTACATGAATCTTAAAGACATCCTGTCTAGTTGGAAGTAAACAGAAGTAAATTAAGGTATAATTTGCAACCAGAGGATATACCATTGTGCTAAAGGCAGAAGAGATCTATTCCTCATACTGGGGACTCTTCACTGTCCTAGAGGAAGCGGCCTAACGTGTTGACTCTTGCAGTACCGTCCACCCTGGACAAGACCCAGATGTATCTACAGTGAGATCCATTTCATTGGTTAGGGAACCCAGAGGATTTGGAAAGTCTTTATTCATGTAGATGCCACTAATGGAAGAAAATGTCTCATTGTCACAAAAGCAAATTGCTCTTCATTTCCATATAAAATCACTCATGGAAGAAATTCTTCATCAGAATCATAGCTCATGAGTAATAAAGTATATGAATGTGTGTCCATGGGTTCCATAACTATGTAAAATCAACCTGTACAAAGTAATCATTTTTTTAACTTATTAGGAATACTTCCTTTGCATTTTCTAAATAAAATTTCAGTGTTTGTAGCTGCCATTATCTGAAATTATTTGTTGACCTTAATCTTTTTAATTTTCATCAAAATATTCCATGTTTGCATTTGGTAAAGAGATGAATGTGTGTGCGTGTGTGTGTGTGTGTATGTGTGTGTGTGTGTGTGTACAGAGAGAATATAAAAGAGAATGGGATTAAGAGATGGTACAGAAATTAAATATCTATTCAAATTAATTTTTTTTAATTTTTATTTATTTGTGATAGTCACAGAGAGAGAGAGAGAGAGGCAGAGACACAGGCAGAGGGAGAAGCAGGCTCCATGCACCGGGAGCCCGACGTGGGACTCGATCCCGGGTCTCCAGGATCGCGCCCTGGGCCAAAGGCAGGCGCTAAACCGTTGCACCACCCAGGGATCCCCTCAAATTGATTTTGTATAAAATAATGTGTGGGTCATAAAATAAAATATTAAAAGTTTCACTCCCCACAGGAAATTTTACTTATGAGTAAGATCTCCCTATTCGCAGGTAAAAAATACCTGCATATTGCTCTTTATGTTTCCAGTAACACGCCTATTTTTATTTTTATTTTTTTTGCGTTTCATGATTTTCATATCTGAGTCACATTAAAACACCTAGTGAGCTTTCCAAATGCAATTATTTTTTAGACCTATCTCTCAGTACTTCCTATTATTTACAGAGTAGCAGATAACATCAGTACGTAGGTACAGTTAAAAGAAAGACATTCTGTTTATTATTCTTCAGTGACGCTTTGCTGGAAATGAATTATATTCTTGTGGTTTTAACATGAGAACAGAAAATTATAAATCTTAGAAGAGACTAGAAATATGGAGCAGATAGGTCAATGACATTTATAAAGAACATTATCTTAAACAGCTGTCCATTAATATGCTTCTGAGCGTATTGCTTGGCAGACACATTTATAATACAGCGAAGAGCCCGCTAAGGCTTTTATTTCAATTACTGTGAAGATTCTCCAGGGTGACTCTAGGTGTTCAGGATGAAAAGCCATTGTAGTTCGTCAATGCATTTTCTACTACTCATTTTCCCTACTATTTTCTCTACTAATAAGATTGAAGTGCATTATTTAATTGTTTTAGGTTCCAAGATCTTAAAAAGGGTAAAGATGTTAGACTTTACAATTAAGCCAAACCCGAGGGTACTGGAGGGTTCTCTCTACAGAAACAGGTCTTGTCAAGAGTCACTGAGCCGATGTCTAATATCTATACTGACTTTTACCAGAACACACCTGGAATGACGGTGGCGTGTTAATACTGAAAGCGAGCCTCTCAGCTCACCAACACATGTCAACCTCCCCCATAATTCGAATAGCAGGAGCCGCAGCATGGCTTTCTTATTCAACAAGTCTAGCTCAGGAATTTTGAAAAGGACACCTCAAACCCCACCCCCCAACGCCCCCCTCTCCTCACTCTCCCCCAAAAAACAGCTTTTCAGAAGAGTTAACTCAAAGCAACAGAAGGGGAAAGGTCAATCATGAGATCACAGGAAGAGCACCCGACCTACCGCCCTTTATATACTGATTTCCCCCAACATTGCTTAAAAAAAATAAAAAGTGAAAAGGGTATTTCCATTTTTTTATTTATTGACGTGTTTCTTTTGAGCTTTGCCAGTTACACCATCAAAAGACTTCTGTCCCAAGCAAGTGACTGTCAAAGTCCTGCAGTTGTAGGGAAAGAAAACAATCACTAATATGTGCAATCCGTTGTTGGCTGAAGATTATTAAGCATTCATGTTTGAAATTCCGAATTCTTACATGGTATTAGTCTATCACTCCCCCATGTCTCTTCTTCGTAGTATGTACTTTTTTTTTTTTGGAGGAAAGGAAAGAGTTGGGCTATATAAATATGTGGATGGAAGAAATTGCTCAAGAAAACCTAAAACTCAGAAAAGGATCCTTACGATTCCCACCCGCCCCCCAACTTCAGGATTTAAACATCTTTTTCTCCTCTCAGAAAAATAATTTTTGGAATAACTTAAAGATGTCCCACATGGTTTGTGGCAGGCCCAGTTTCTTTTTGTACTAAGATAATTTTTAATGCATTTCTTAAGTTATATCACTGATGTTCATCTTGAAGACAATACGAAGCTAGAAACTCCACAAGGATAGAAGTAGCGCAGGCTTATGCTGCAGCCAAACCATTTGTGCGCTCTGCAGTCAGCCCCTATGAAATTTTACCTTGCCTTCAGGGAGCCTAAGTTTAGAACTGCGCATCTCTAAATTAATATATTTAAAGTGAAGACAAACGGGTGAATGAAAACTGCCGTCCAATGTCAGTGAAAATGGGACACCATCCTGTCCCCAGGGCCGGTAGAAAATACAATCAGACTAACGAATATAGAGCTCAGATGATTTGAAGCCTGTGACAAAGGGGACAGATTCTTACCTGAAAATATGTTTTTTTCCGGTCACTAGTTGTACCGTTAATGATTTAAGTCATGTTATTTTGCCTCCGCTTTCTTGCATTTCTAAGACAACGCCAGTTTCTGCTGAGAACGTTGGCCATTTCTACTTGATGTGTTTTTCCCAGAATTGTTCTCTGAGAGCTCCAGAGAGTTCTCTTTATGCAGGCAAGGGGGTTGCGAAGCACGATACCATGAGTCTGTACAGGTGACCCCCCCCCCCAGGTGCACCTCCCTGGCGCAGGAGCCTTATGGGCCCGGCCACCGTGAAAGGCCCAGGCCGCCAGGAGTCCACTTCCTAGGGTTCCTTTGCCCCCAAGGGGGTAGGTTAACAACCACAGTCATCAAGGGCTCCTGGCATGAAAAGGAGAAGGAAAATACAGAGTGAGAGACAAATGTCCCCCCTGGGGAATGCAGCAGCCAAGTGGGAGGCAAAGGCAAGACATGAGCACGGGCCTGGGCCCTCCTCCAGCACATCACCCCGATGCCCAAGGAGAGTCTGGAGCTGGGGGGCTCTGGGCCTGGTGCCCACACCCCGCCCAGCAACCGGCACGTACAGGCTGGCGAGTGGGCCTCCGAACCCATTCTCCTGGCACCTCGGGGCTGCGCACACCGCTCTGTGCTGGCCCTTGTTCCTCACTACGCTGTAGGAGCCCCTCGACGATACAAATCTAAGTCGTCCTTCTAGGAGTTGGTGGACACTTCATGTCACTGATGTGTCACGCTCCCCCCAGCCCTCTCTCACCAGTGGGCGTATTCCTGTCCTTTAGTTGTTCATGTGCTACTACCAAAAAATAAAAAAAAAAAATGCATTCAGGCAACAGGCCTTTATTAAGTGCCTTGGTGAAGGGCCTCCCGGTGCCCACCGAACTCTGGGAACAGCAGGGAACAAGGTCCCTGGCCTCACAGAACATCCATTCTAGAAGAGGGGATGGACCACGATTTGTTAGGTAACATAAGGTGATGTTTTTGCAAAGCCAAAGGAAGAGACAGCAGGTTGGAGGGGATTACTTGTTGCTCTGAACACGGTGGCCGTCAAGGAAGACGGCTCTGAGGAGACAACTGACCAGAAGGCTGACAGGCCTGAGGAAGGAACGCACGAGGGGTGTTCAGAGACGAGCCAGCAGGTAGACAGCACAGCCCCGAGGGTCCGAAGGCAGAGCCCGCACAGAGCAACGGAACCAGCCGCAGCACGGTTGTGAGGGCTGCACACTGAGCAAGAGGATGGAGGCAGGCGGGGGCATCAGGGAGACCTCGAGCCTGGGTGCGGGTGCCGAGGGCACGGTAGGCTGGGGTTGGCACTTGAGAACATATCACAGTAAAGGTCACGGATCTGGCCAGACTGGGTTGCCAACAGGTCGTCACAAGTGGCGTTTCTACAGGCTGCCAACGAGTATACGCCTGCCTGCCACCAAGTGCCCTTTCGAACTTTTAATGATTTGCTGCATGTAAAGTGGCGCCTTCGTGCTCCTTGGAGCGTCCTTCCCCTGCCTGTCAGGGAAGTTGAGCCCTCGCTTACTTATTTAGGTTTGATGGAAACGTAAGGAGTAGGGCGTGTGGGCCGCACGCTTGCCATGCACCATCCTGTCGTTGAACAGCCCGGGGCGGTGGAAACCCCTCCCTCGAGGTGAGGAAACTGAGGCAGACAGCAGTTAGGGGACTCACCCACGGTCTCATGGCCCGTAAGCAGGGGTGTAGGGATTGGAGTGCGTGCAGGCTGGCTCTGGAGTCCACAGCGCTCTTTGCCAGAAATTGGAGTTTGCTCGTCTCTGGAATCTACCGACAACCTGAAAGGCCAGCAGGACAACAAAATATTGGTACACGAGGGTGATGCACGTGCCAGCGCTTCCCCTCGGCTCGCCACGTGTGTGGAGGCCAGAGAGGGTCTGGAGGTTAGAGCCACCCGCGAGGGGGAGGGCCGTGTCGCTGTGAAATCCAGTATCATCTCAGGTGGAGGAAAAAGTGAAATTCTGGGGTAAACTCAGAGCCAGGCCCAGAGCCTTCGAGTCGGCACCAAGAGCACAAAGCTGTCGCCCGAGAGGTTGCGGAGAGGCCCAGCGTGGTCTACACAGGCTAGAGCTGCCCCGGTTGGTCCCTTCCACCTGCCAAAATGCCAACTTGCAACCGTCATGATAACAGCGCGCAGCAGGGAAAATGTGCGAAACAAGGAAAACTCAAGACTGAAAGGAGCTTGTCTGACTGTGCTCAAAGCCTTTGGTTTTATGTGACGGATGGGTCCCGGTTGCTGTGTGGGGGGGCGAAGGGGAGGAGTGGAGGCAGCCCCGAGAAAGCCCCAGAGCCTGGGGCTCAGAGGGAGGCAGAGCCCTGAAGACACAGGCTGCAGAGACCCGGCACGTCTCTGTCCCCTTCTTATGAAAAGGAAGGTTTGGGGGTCCCCTAATAATCTAATGGTTCCCATATGGGGGCGGGGGGGGGACTGTTTCAAACACTGAAACCTGTAGCATTTTTAGAGGATTATAAAAGATCCACGTGAAATAGCCAAGTGCTCCGTGTTTACCAGGACAGTCTGGACGCGGTGTGGAATCCGCCTCAAGTTTACAAGCCCTGATGGGGGGGGGGGGGGGGCTGCTGAGCAACAGGCCTGTATCTCTGGGGGTCGCTTCATAGGTTTTGCTTTGCATTTGGGGCTTAATGGTAGATTTGCAGAATGAAATAAAAAGAAAAAAAAATGAAATGCAAGGGATTAATACTCCTTCAGTGACATTTGCTCGCCATCATTTGACTTTTAAAATTCCAATAACCATCCATCAAAAAGAAGAAAGAAGAGAAGAGAAGAGAAGAGAGGAGAGAGAAGAGAAGAGAAGAGAAGAAAAGAGAAGAAAAGAGAAGAAAAGAGAAGAAAAGAGAAGAAAAGAGAAGAAAAGAAGAAAAGCAAGCATCTCCTCTCGCGCAGACCACAGGACCTCCTCCTTGCAGACGGCCCGGGGACCCGGGCTCCTGTTTCGCTCATAGCCTCCCGGGTCCCCCACACCCGGCCTGGAGATGGGGCGCCCGGGGGCAGGGGGCAGGGGTGAGGGGGCCTCGGAGCCAGGACGCAGCAGCGCTCGGAGACCCGGCCCCCGGGGTTAAGGTCGCACCCCAGTGCCCCTAGGCCCCTGCGCCCCCACCTCCCCCAGCTCTCCAGGCCCCCAGCCCCCCAGCACCTGCAGCCCCCCGCGCCCCCAGGCCCCCAGCCCCCCAGCACCTGCAGCCCCCCACACCCCCAGCACCTGCAGTCCCCCGTGCCCCCAGGCCCCCAGCCCCCCAGGCCCACAGTGCCCTCATGCCCCCAGCACCTCAGGACCCCCACCCCAAGGCCCCCAGTCCCCCAGGCCCCCGCGCCCCCAGGCCTCCAGACCCCCAGCTCCCTCAAGCCCCCAGACACCCACGCCCCTGGCCCCCAGCCTCCCAGCTCCCCAGGCCCCTGTGCCCCCAGGCCTCCAAACCCCCAGTTCCCTCAAGCCCCCAGCCACCCAGGGCCCCCAGCTTCCCAGGCCCCCAGCCCCCCTGGCCCCCACCTCCCAGCTCCCCAGGCCCCCACGCCTCCAGGGCCCAGCCCCCCTGGCCCCCACCCCCCCAGTTCCCCAGGCCCCCACGCCTCCAGGGCCCAGCACCTCAGGCCCCTCCGCCCCCAGACCCCCAGGTCCCCCAGTGCCCCCCACACCCCCCCCCCCAGGTCCCCCAGGCTCCCAGCTCACCTCCTGCCACCCCCGGGAACCGCACCTCTGTCCACCACTTGCTTACCCATCCCCTCACCCATGGCCTCATTCACCTAATTTATCAAGCTCCCCGTCTCCAGGCCCCGAGGATAGACCACAAATAAGACACAGTCCCTGGGGCCCCCGGGGGTCAGCAGTGGAGCGTCTGCCTCGGGCCCAGGGTGTGACCCCAGGGTCCTGAGATCGAGTCCTGCGCTGGGCTCCCTGCTGGAGCCTGCGTCTCCCTCTGCCTGGGTCTCTGCCTCTCTCTCTCCTGTATCTCTCATGAATAAATAAAATCTTTTTAAAAATTAAATAATAAAAAAAAAAAGACACAGTCCTGGCCCCCAGGGTCATAAAATCTAGCTGCGGAAAGAAACCGCAGCAAGTAACCTGAGCATCATGCGGGAGGACAGTGGAAGCCTCTACTGAGTATGCTGGGCCCCAAGTGGGGAGACGGGGACCTAACGGGATGAGAGCTGGGTCAAGAGAGATTGTTTCCACGGTGAGAAGAGTGGGTGTTGTTCCCAGGGGGTGCACCCCTGGAGCCTGGGTCTCCTGCGGCCGAGGCGGGGGGTCTAGACCCCCAAGCACAGAGGACCCTGACCCCAGGGGAGACCAAGGCATTAACAGGCAGATTCCCAATGTCAGGAGGCCCTTTTCGCACCACAAAAATAAACAGCGGGCATATCCCTGTCACATTTTTTAAGAAATATTTTAGTTGAAGATCGAGCACGTTAAAAGTGCTAACAGAATGCCTCAGGGCGGTGCCTTCAATGATACAGTTCAGGCCCCCCCAAAAAAGTAGGATATTCACAGGTTTTCAGTGGTGAACGTGCTAAACCCTAACTCATAAACTAGAGATAGATTTTAAATACGAATCCCTTTTTGAAGAAACTCTATCTACTTTATTTTCATTTCACAGGATGACTCGGGCCTCACGGAGACCGCGGCCGCTGCGCCGGCAGGTGGCACACGCCAGGTGCTCCAGGGCCGAGGTCGCTGCAAGGGTCACACCTGCCGTTCAGCAGATGCAGAAACCCGCTGGCTCCCCAGCGCCGCTGTACCCCTGCTGCCACCAGCGGTCCTTTTCCCTTGGGATCCCTGGAGTGTGCGCCCCAAGGTCTCCTGTGGCCCCCCAACATTGCCTCTATCCCGCCCGGCGCTAGAGATGCTTCAGGTGTGGCCTGCAGGTAGGTCCGGGAGGGTTACAGCCCCCCAGCTCCCAGCCTTGCACATGCGCACCCACGGAGCGGAGCTGCAGTTGCCACCAGCAAGGGCGAGGCAAAGTGTGCAAATCTAAAAGGGAAAAGCAAGAGATCGGGGAAGCAGATAACCCATTTCCTCTGCGCCCTGCTCTCTACGGCTGGGGGGCCCGTGGCTGGGGGCCGGGGTGCAAGGCCCCCAAGGAGGCGGAGGGAAGAGGAGATGGTAGGGAATGAACACGGACCTTTACAGAGGGCGGCGGGGCAAATCCTCAGGCCGGGCCCAGGTGCCATTCCAAGGTAGAGGTGCCCCCCGACACTCCTGCCTCCCCTCGGCTCGGCACCTGTCGCCCCCCCCCGCCCCCTGGTCCTCTTCAGAACCCCTTCCCTTAGACTCCTTTCATCCTCTGTTCAGCAACTACCCCACTACTCTCATTCCATCACGATGGATCCCTTAGAGACCCGGAGCCGGGTGGCATTTTGGAGCCACCCAGCACACCCCCCCGCCCGCCCCGCAATTTCACATTTGAAAACAGGAGACGTCCAGCTTCTCATCAACAACCCTACCTCTGGGATGTAGCGGAGAGGAACCTCTGTCCCCTGACACCCCGCCCCAGCTCCACCAGATTCAGGCCCGGTGCCCCTGACCAGGTCATCACTGCTCCTACCAGCTTGTTGGTGGCCGACGATGGTTTAGTGAAGGTGTCACACACCAACCCCAGACTCTGTCCCCTTTCCAGGACTCTGTGACTCTTACCAACAAATCAGCCATTGGTACTGAGCCCTTTGTGGCCCGGGCTCGCTGTTTGCTCCACCGTCATCCACTCAAATGCTTGACATGCCACCTCCGCCGCCCTGCCCTCTCACCAATCAACCCGCCTCGACACCCATACAGCGCTCCTTCCTTCTGAACTCATGGCATCTCCCATCTGAAATTTATTTTGGAAGCATTTCTTTACTTTCTTTACTTTCTTTACTTTCTTGAGCTGCTATTTGACTCCCTTGTATCTTTGGTTCTCGCCTAGAAAATCATCTTTATTGAGGTGAGGGAGGGACAGGGGGAGGGAGGAGGGACAAGCCCAAGCAGGCTCCACATCCAGTCCAGTGTGGAGCTGATGCAGGACTCGATCTCCCGACCCTGAGATCCTGACCTGAGCTGAGCTCCAGCGACGGAGCCACCCAGGCACTCCTGGAAAACGATCACCTTGAAAGTAGAAACCACGTGTTATTTATTTTACACATTTACCAGTCAGCTAGGATTATACTGTACACGGGATAGAAATTTAAGAAATATTTGCACAATAAGCAGACTCGGCTAACAGAACGGATGCTTTGATGAAAGAAGGTTGCAGTGAAAAATAACTATTTCTTAGCATGTAGGCTTTAAATATTTTGTAAATCTTGCCATACAGCTAGATCGGATCATACCAAGAAGAAAAGTGGGGCCAGGCAAAGCTGTAAAGATTCTTTAGCCCTGACCTGTGTTTGTGGATTGGCGGAAGAGGGAAGGAAAAGAGCTCCATTCCATTTATTCACATGAGATGGATATGCCTAACTCGGTGATCTCAGGGCTCCTACAATCTACGCCAAGAGCTGGAATCTGGAATACTTAGATTTCCAGCATCCTTCAAAGTGTTTTCCCAGAATCACACTGCAAATCTTAAAGAAAAAAATTATTTTAGAGAGAGGGGGAGGGAGAGAGAGAGAGAGCAAGAGAGTGAGCATGCACCATATAGGGTGGGGGTGGGGTGGGGTGGGCAGTATATGTAGAAGGAAACAGAGGGAGAGAGAGAAAGAGTCCCAAGGAGACTCCACACTGAGCCGGATCCAGGCTTAATCTCACGACCCTGGGATCACAACCTGAGCCAAATCCAAGAATCAGAGGCTTAGCCCACCTTGCCCCCCAGGCGCCTCCTGTCGCCCCTCTGCAAATCTAAGCAAATGGCCTCATCCTTCAGCCCCTTCCTTGATGAACCCCTGTCCTAGTCATCAGAAGATACGGGAGGATGTGATCCAAACCATGGGTTTTGGTTGGTTTGCTTGCTTTATGTCAAGTCTGGAGGTCCAGATGCAAGCATGTTTCAGGAAATTACCTTGGAACTTGGAATGTGTTTCCTCTCCTTAACAATACATAGAAAGTAGAGCCTAAAACACAACGAGTTTAATTAATTCTATAGTTGAAATGCATTATATGTAAAATAGATTCCACTGTTTAGAGTGAGGACAAAGCCACTGCCATTTCAATTTTATATATGGAAATTTGAACATCACATTACAAACAAACATTTGGAACAAAATCTGTTCATATATTAGGGAATGTTCGCAGCTACATTTTATCCAGTAAAACCAATGTTCTTGAACTTATTTTTCTAAGTGGAATGTGGTTATATGTTTGAGTGTATCTAGTCTTTCCTTAATTGGTCCCATAAGAAGGGAAAGAGCTTAACGTCCCATCACTTTCCAATTTCTTTGCAAAATGTTTTTGTCTCCTTAGGAAGAAATCAATTACCACATAGCCCTTAATACATGCTACGTCTCTGGACAAATTTTACTCCTTCCTGTGAACATTTTAAACCTTGAAGTATTCCTTTTAACTTAAGCTTTAGTCATTTGTATTCATTTTGAATTGAGACAAAACTCCCTCGCTGAGTTCGGTTTAAACTAGATCGCTTCCACTGGAAACAAATAACTACATTTTTAATAGTTTAATGGCTTGCCCTTACCTAAAATTGCGTCTTATCTAAAAAAAAAAGTTGACTGGGGTATATCCCACATACCTCTCTATGTGAAAGTATTCAACAAACTATCAAGCACCAATTACCCGTGGGAACTTATAAAATCTAATGTCCGAGGCCACTGAGTTTAAAAGAGACTTTCTCTGCTCTCGGGCGAGCTTCCTCACTTGCTAAGGGCCTATCTGATATCTTTATCCACATTATACCCGGATGGAATATCAGCAAAAATTGGGCTCAAATCTTTAGTGTGAAGTTTCTGGGAAGCAGTTCAGGAGCAGCATGACGCAGAAGAGTCCATTCGGTCTTTGTAGACAGAGAGGGATTTGACTCCTAGCTCTGCCCCCTATCAGCTATGTGATTTGGAATAAATTCATTAATTTCTCTAAGCCACAGTGTCTTCATCTATAAAATAGTGCCAACCTGTGGGACCCATGTTCAGCCACGAGAAAGTTAATAAATCATTGAAGAAGCACTTCCCTATATTGGTAAACGGTTGCTGCCCAGGTCCCACCAACCCCCATACCCCACCCTACACCAGGAGCCTCTGGACCTCCCCCAAATTCAGGAACCAAGGGTCAAAACCTCACCAAGCAGAGAGGCTTTGGGGATCCTGTCCCAGGGCTGCTCCTCTGACTGGCCAGGGCCCGTGCTCTGCTGGTGGCTACACATAAAATCATCAACGTCCCAAACCTCACACGGTTACGCTCAGGCTGCAGTGGGATGGCAATGCTTAGCACTTAGCGGGGATTTGTGTTCTATGCTGGGAACCGTTCTGTCCTTAATCTCACAGTCCCCAGTCTGCTCTGGTTTATCAAGAAAATCTCTCACTTCATGAGATCATAGAAGCTCCCCCCTCCCCCAGATTATCCCTTCCCCTCTTTGATCCTGGCACTTGTGACTCACATGTCTTTAGCATGCATGTATTTAGGAATCTTACAATGCAGGAAAAATGAAAGATCTTTACATCAGAATGGACTTTGGCTTTCAAAAAGACCCCCCCCCCATCTTTTTATTTTGACTTGCATAACAAATTAATAAAGGTCTGGACGTAGTTTCCACATCGTGCGGTTCGTCTGACATCATATAACCACATACACACAACATCAAGGAGAGCAAGGTTTGTAACTTGGTTGGACTCTGAAGCCGGCGCCTAAGTCATCTCAATTTCCCTGTTTCAGGCAAATGAATGTTCAGCGCTCGGAAAAAAATCCTAAAGTAAACGGCTAATTCATCTGTATCTTTGGGGTAAATCCCCAGCAGTGCAATTGCTAGGTCGTAGGGTGGGGGTGACTGGGTGACAGGCACTGAGGGGGGCACTTGATGGGATAAGCACTGGGTGTTATTCTATATGTTGGCAAATTGAACACCAATAAAAAATAAGTTTATTAAAAAAAAATGGCTAATTCAGAAAAACCAACAGGCGAGAACTAGACAAGTCTTTGCCTTGGAAGTGACCGAGAGGAAAAGGAAGCAGATGCCCCGCGAGGGGGTTTCTTTCTTTCCCTGGTTTGCTGCTCATCCCTTTAGCGGGAACGACGCTGTGACCGCACAGGCCTGTGTGCAGGCGCCAGGGGCCTGGTGTGTAGGCACCAGGGGCCTGGGTGCAGCCTCGGGCCCCCCTCGGCCTCCGGGAGCCTGCAGCACAGAGGAGCACCCCCAGGGGCCCTGCCCCCACCCTCCAGACCAGGGGCAGGTGGGGCACCCTGGGCCCCGCTGATGCCCTGAGCTAGAGGCTCTGGCCGGAAGATGAGACTTCACAGGGGTTTGGGTTTTTTTAATTCATCAGGCCATATGCTGCCAAGCTCTCATGCAAATAGACAAAATTACAAATAATAAAAAAGAACCAACTGTTTTAGTGGTTGGCTTTTTTTTTTTTTTTTTTTTGGTCCCTATTGCCATCTACGTGAGAGGCCAGTTAATGAAAGAGGAGTCTTGGACTCCTGATGACATCAACCTAAAGGGATGGATACTTCAAAATCCAAGCTTCGTTCAGGCCATGTTAAGCCTCTGCCCTAGGGTAACTCTGCGCCAGTGTCTATTTGGCTGAAAAGCAGGGGAGCCTGGCCTTCCAGCTGGCCTAGAGATTGGGCAAGCTTCTCCAATGCTCCCCTGCAGCTGAGACCCATTGTCCACTCATGTGAGAAGGGAGAAAAGGTTAAGTTTCATTTAGGTCGGGTTAAGTTGGGGCTCCTGAGTTTATCAGATTCAGACACACTTAGAATAAGCAGCTTCTGAAATTTAAAAAAAAAAAAAAAAAAAGATTAGTCAATGCAATTTTCTGTTTTAAAATTACAGGAAAATTAGCATTTATAAAAGCTGGTTGGAAATCCCTAACTTTTTAAGTATCAAAGACTGCAAGAAAATCTCTCCAAGCGTATTTAAACTCTTCCCCTGAAATACTTGCATTTAAAATTAAAATGTTGCTAAACTTTTGTATAATTCCTGCTATTTCTATATTCATAATTATTACCAAGTTTCCAGTCTGTACAAATGGAGGATTTCACACCCTTGATAGCATTCACACATTTATTTCCCATTTTAAGGCAGTAAACTCCCAACCAAAAAATGAAGTAGACTGACTCTGAATTCGCGTCTGAATGTGTATATTTAAAATGGTTCCATTTTAGAAATGTTGTGCTAACGTTCATTTGCACCTCTCTCAGGTCACTCTGAGGCCATAATTTGCACCTTTTTAAAGACTATTCAAAACCAGTTGTACTTAATTAATATGCAACGTGTTGCAGTTCCAGAATTGTCAAAATGCAAGTGCCGGGGAAGTATGCATATGTGTGTGTGATACTGGGTAAAGTTTGTGATGAGAGGCTCTTGTTCAACTCTCTGGCTTTGCAGCAGGGATATCCTGAGGAACACATTTGCCCCAGCGGCTGAGGCACCCAGCAAACATCCTGCAGGCAAGACAATGCAAGCGGATTTTCCTTCCTTTTGTCCCCACATGCCACCAAAACCTGGGTTCCTTAGTAGGTCACTGGGTTGGTTTTTACCTCCTGGCTCATTTGCAATCTAAAGTGTGCTCATGAAACACGCGGGCTTAGCTCAACTGTCAGGAATGGTTCCCAGATCTACTGCAGGGGCAAATCATAACCAAAGGCTGCAAAGGTTTGTCTCCAACAAATTGTCATAAATATGCTTAATCAAAATCTGACAGCTTTTCATTTTTTTTAAAGAATTTTATTTTATTTTAATTTATTTATGATAGTCACAGAGAGAGAGAGAGAGACAGAGGCAGAGACATAGGCAGAGGGAGAAGCAGGCTCCGTGCACCGGGAGCCCGACGTGGGATTCGATCCCGGGTCTCCAGGATCGCGCCCTGGGCCAAAGGAAGGTGCCAAACCGCTGCGCCACCCAGGGATCCCTGACAGCTTTTCAATGAGAAAAACATGTCAGTTCATAGAACAAATGGACGTTGTTAGAAAAACTACATGTCGTGTATAAACAACAAGGACAATGAAAGATGATGCTCCCTTTAACTGCTCAAAAGAGAGGAATTAGTCCTACAACAAGGAGGAACAGACCCTATTGTCACGGATATTCAGAATCCTGTATTCCAACACAACTGGAATTTTTTTTTTCTAATTTGAAAGGCTTTACTTCACTGGGAGACAGGGTCCATAGCGTAATGTGTCACAAAGAATGGTCTACCTTTGCCACAAATTTAAGGCTCAGAAAACAGCCCCCAGATTGACCTTAACTTGAATGTATGTTGAAGCCAGGAGTAATTCAGCCAGTTTGCAAAGGATAAATGACAAGGTTTTCTAACGTTTCCATGTTATGGGAAATTACATCAGGTGATGCTCTAATAGCTTCGTAGGAAATGACAAGATGTACTACTTTCCACAACAAATTCTAAAATTTACAGTTCACGTTTAATGGTGATAAAAATCCTTCTCTCATGTGAAAATGCATGCCCCCAACAGGCAAATTTATTTACATGATGCAAAAGTGAACCTAGACATTACTATGTACTCAGGTATGACAGCTAATCATAAATTTTAGGAACAAAATGGCTAATTAAATTTAGTTGTTTAAAAAAAAAAAAGCACAAAAACAACATACTGATGAAAAATCCCACTCTTGATAAGCTAAAGTGGTAAGGCCATAAATAAATAAAATACAGATGGTGGAGATATATATATATTTATATATATGAAGCATATATATATATATGAAGCAAAACATGTAGCCTCTAGTGATTATTTTATATAAATTGTCGTTTCAACCACATCTTTAACCCACTGAACTCCAGTAAAGTTGTTTTAAAGACTAAAAAGGCTGTACTCTGGGGACAGAGCTGACATCATGTACTCAATCATTCATTCACTCAACAAACATTTATTGGACTTCCCAATGTGCCAGGCACTCAGTTTTTCTAAGCGCTGGGCATCGATATGTGATCGAGAGAGTCTCCAGCCTCATGGAGAGGCAAACCCTAAATAAGAAAATAACCAAAAAAAAAAAAAAAACAAAAAAAACCCCAAGATAATTAGAGGCAGTCAAAGCTATAAAGGAAAATGAATAGGTTATATAACCCAGGATAACCAGCTGAAAAGAGCCATTTCAGATAGCTGAAGATGATTCTTTCCCTGGTGTGAACAGTGTAATATCATTTATTTCTGACATACTGGGAGACACAATCACAGAGCCAAATCTTTTCAGAGCTAAAAAGGGCCTTAGAGATACTTCAGTGTTACTCCCTCATCGTATACAATCAAACCAAAGTCCAAGTGGCTTAAATGACTTTCTCAGTGTCACAGAACTTTAGCTGAACAACTAGCTCTCACTGTCAAAGGGCAAAGGGAAAGGTTTTGTTGGTATATGTTGACTAATCATTCCGTGTTGATGAGGCATACACCTAAGGGGCATAACGGAATCTGGTTATTAATCTAGTTACAATGGGAAGAAACTATATAAATCATGATCTTTCTCTAATGAGAATGCTTCATAGTTCTTATACATGGCTCGTGGACCTGAATATTTGACATCAAGTTTCCACGTTGATCCCTTCGCAATGTTTTTCTCCTTTACGAATGACCTAAGAAGACTACTCCTTGAAAACAAGATCTATAAGGAGTTGCACAGAAGACATGAGCAACAAAATGTTCTCCTGAACTTTGTAAGAAAGATCAACATAGTATTAAAATCCATAGGGCTAAGATAAATAATAAATAAAATCTATAGGGTTACATCAGATCTTAAAGCCTATTTAATACATCAGCAGCAGCATCTTGATCTTCATGTATTTTCACCTGAATACCCATCCCCTCACTAACACGGATGACAAAGTCACTGGGTACTTAACAGTGCCCCAAGATCCGGGGCAGAAAGAGACACGTGCCCTTTATCCTTCAGCTGCTCATAATGTGAATGTACACGTACACGCACACACACACACAGACACCCCAAAACGGACCAGCTCGCTTGAAGAGGGAAAGCAGCAATGGGCCTCAGCAGCCAGCTCTTTCCTCACAGTGTCTCACCCACACTCATCTCCCTCGTAAAATGTCCCATCAGTGACTCCCCAGACATGAAGATCGGGCCCAGTGTCAGGGCACTACCTGGCTAGCTCGTCCCCGGGGTCCTGGGGGCCGGACTAACGAGCACCCCAGAGACGTGTGCACGTGAGGAATTAAGGCAGACTTCATTTGCTTTTGCCATTACCATAAATGTGGTAGATTGAAACTAGAAGGGCCACACAGAGGCAGCCCGAGCTCAGGAAGGGCCCCAGGCACCAAAATGGTTTCATTAACCAGGAAATCTGTCCCACCAGGCCAAAGAAACCCACTACAGAAAGACTGATTATCCCATTACCTTGTGGCCAATGTGGCTATTAGACGAGTCTGGCTCGAAGAACGTTCCAGAGCGCAGGTGAGCTGGGCCCTGGGGCCGCAGTGGCCCGTGCACAGCCACCCCCCCAACCCCGGGGAGCTCCACGATGCCCATCACATCGGGTGCTTTGGGGCCACTTCACCACCGACTTCCAGAACAAGCACAGATCATTAATAAGGCTGACAGAGCCCATTATTTTTACACTCAAGTGCATCACATTAAATTAACAGACAGAGGCCACATGACGTGTGACATTTTTTCCAGTGATACTCGTTCACGTGGTGCCACTTTGCCTCCACCTTTTTCTCCTTCGCTGGCCGAGCTCCAGGAGCCAGTGCTCCGCAGCGTCTCCATCAGCACCCAGGTTTTTGTCCTGTTGTGCTCTGATCTTCCTTAACGGGGAGGCCGATGGGGAGTCACTGTCACCGGTGGGACCTTGTCGTGGTGGGAAAGAAGCTTGACATGAAAGGTCAGCATCGAGACAGACGAAATGCAGGGCTCGGCCACGGGATGTCCATGCAGACAGGAAAGACAGAGACGGCCTCAGAGCGTCTGTTAGGGGAGCATCGGCCCTACCTTGATTTTTTTCAGAAATAGTGTTTGTTGAGGTTAGTGGATTTCCTCATAACATGCGGTGATTCTCTGAGGAATTCAGAAAAATACGCTTACTTGCTCCGCACTTTCCAATTACATGACGCGTTGTAAACTCCCATTCTCATACACACCAAAAAAAAAAAAAAAATCTGAGGCCTTCTCTTATCGGGCAGGATAAAAATAGTTCCCTTGCACCTTGTGTGCAGCTTTCATTAGAGAAATGATCATTGAGGACTGATTGCTAAAATTCAGGAGTGCGTATGCATTAACTCTGGAGAAGCTGGAAAAACAATGAAACATTGAGGCTAGAAGAGCAATGAAACCTGTTTGGGACAAACGCACTGGAACACGTATATTCATGTGTTTGCTGCCATCACAGCCCCTTCGGAATGAGTGTGAAGCCAGGGAGGCTACGACCATTTGGAACTAAGAATTTCAATACCCAAGTGTCAAACTCTTGTTCGTAGTTACCAGGTCTAGTTTCCTTGCCTCCTCGCTTTCCCTCCTTCCATTCACCCCTCCTTCCATCTTTCTCTGGACCTAAGACAGTTCACTACACATCGACCACCCGACCAGTTTATCATGTATGGCTCCAGATGATCTTCAAAAGCAAAATATCCAATCTACCTCAAAGACCAAGAAAATAGCCACCAGTGCAGTAGTCACCCGCCACGTAGCTCGTATTTGTAAAGCAACGTGCTTTCTTATGGAACTCCAAATCATGACACGTCTTTATCAGCCTTTACACACTACATATTTACTAATGCTCAAAATAGCTACAAATTCATTTCTATGGCTGGGTAGACAGCGCTCACCCCCAAACAGTCTGTCTAAATTACAGTAAAATAATTTCACTTCGAAAATACTATTCCAGATCATTAGATCCACTAATCTTTCAACTTGCTACAAAAATGTCACCAATGGACCTTACCTTGAGCTAGAAAACTCTTCTTCCAAAGCCCCTACCTCGCCACATTTCATTCTCAGCTTTGTATATTTATGGGTTAAAAAATTAAAATCCTGGGGGCACCTGGGTGGCTCAGTGGTCAGGTCATGACCCCGGGGTCCCGGGATCAAGCCCTGCCTGGGGCTCCACGCGGGGAGCCTGCTTCTCCCTCTGCCTGTGTCTCTGCCTGTGTGTGTGTGTGTGTGTGTGTGTGTGTGTGTGTCTCATGAATAAATAAATAAAATCTTTAAAAAAAACCTAAAATCCTGGGTTTATCACGATGTTTTGAGACATTCTACTCGGGGTAAAGAATCCCTTCTCACCGCCCTGTGATGCACCTGCAACATCAGCACTGAGCGCTCCCGAGCGGTGCTGGGTGAGCCCTGTGGGGTCGGCCCCGTCCAGCACGCCGCTCTAGGCTCTGTGTCTCCCTGATTAAGTCTGGCATTTACTGGAGAGCTGCAGGCTTCCCCTGTCAGCTCGGGTTTGCGCGCAGATAAGTCATGTGTGTAAAGCACATGGAATGCCACGCTAACAGATGCCCGTACAACATGAGACACGGATGTCATTTGAACCATCTCAGAAACCAAATCATCTGCTGAGGCGGTCGTAAGAGCCTGGTGAGCAAACGTAAATTTTCCTGATCGCCCTAAGGTTGCTGGAAGTGACCCCTCAAATTCTTACAGACCTGAGAATGGAAGTGTCCCCGCAAAGAGGACAGAACAGGGCTTACACCAGGACAGAAAGGGCTGGGCTTGGTGTGACTCAAAGCCTGCCTTGATTAGGTCATCAGCCCCTCCCGCTACTACCCCTACTGGCTTTGGCCATAATGCAATCTGCATTTTCTCATGTGTCAAAGACCACAAAGCAGGGGTGGGGGGGACAGGGGGTGCAGGTAACAGCAAGGATGACTGAAGTAGATAAAGGCACGACAGATAAAATTCATTTTCTCATAGTCATGTGGAGGATTTCGCTGATTATAAAGACAATATAACCTTGTGTAAAGATGTAAACAGACTTTTCCCTCTGAATAACATCCTCCATTAATTTTGAAGCAAGACTACTGACCCTAATACATACATCCTGTACTCCCTCATCTAAGGTCTGCTAAATTACATGCGTTTTAGAAAAATTGGTGTAAAAGAAAAAAAAAAGAAAAATTGGTGTATGAGGTGCTTGGGTGGCTCAGTCGGTTAAGTGTCTGCCTTCGGCCCAGGGCGTGATACTGGAGACCCGGGATCGAGGCCCATCGGGCTCCTGCATGGAGCCTGCTTCTCCCTCTGCCTGTGTCTCTGCCTCTCCTCTCTCTCCCTCTCTTTGTGTATCTCATAAATAAATAAATAAATAAATAAATAAATAAATAAATAAATCTTTAAAAAAAAATCGCCGTAGAGAATATTAATGGTTACCTCCCCAGGCTTTGGATAAGAAAGTATCGCCAATGGCAACCCATCCCTACTTCTAGAGTCTAGAATCTAAACCCTTCTCCTTCCTCCCAGCTTGGAATTTCATATAATCACACATCATCAATCCACTACTCTCTGTGGACCATCACAAACTACAGGACCGTTAAAGAGCTAGCCCCCAAAATTTCACTCCTTGAATCGTATTTAGACCACAGCTAATCCGCTCTGCTATGGCAGGACGTTTGTGTCCCCTCAAAACTCAGGTTGAACCCTACTGCTTTTTTTTTTTTTAAGATTTTATTTATTTATTCATGAGACAAAGAGAGAGAAAGGCAGAGATACAGACAGAGGGAGAAGCAGGCTCCGTGCCGGGAGCCCAACGTGGGACTCAATCCTGGGACCCCAAGATCACAACCTGAGCCGAAAGCAGGCGCCAACCGCTGAGCCACCCAGGTGCCCCTAACTCTATTCCTCAGTGTGATGGTATCAGAAGGCAGGGCCTTTGAGAGGTGATTAGGCCACGTGAGCAGAGCCCTCACGAACGGGATTAGTGCCCTTACAGAGGCCTATCTGTAGGCCTATCTATAAGGCCTAAGATCACAGAGGTCTATGAAGCAGAAAGCAAGCCCACATCAGACACCACATGGCCTGGCACCTTGATCTTGGATTCCCAGCTTCCAGAACTGTGTGAAATAAATTTATCTTGTTTCTAAGCTCTCCCCACCCCAGTCTATCATATTCTAACAGCCCAACAGAGTGAGAAAAGGACTTTAATCTGCCTCAATTTGCTTTCCTCCCTCTTAAATAAGACCTGGTGACTCCTTATTTGGGCCCCCCTTCCCAAGCACTCTGTACTCCCCGTAGCCAGTGCTTTTAAGAGTCCCTTGGGCATCTGGTTAAAATGCAGATTGGGAGTCAAAAGATCTGGACGTGGCCAAATCTCAATTTGGCATTTCTAACCAGCATCTAGGGGACGCCTAGGCCGCTGATCCTCGGCTACGCTCTGAGCAGCACAGTCTCTCCTACGGAGGCAACTACTTCCTCCATGAAGAGCAGAGCAGGCGCCATGTATGATTTATTCATGTTTATATCTCCAGTGAATCACACTGTACTTGACACATCACAACACTCAATAAATATTTGTTGAGTAGATGATTGACTGAATGAGTAAATGTGCAACATTCACTCTGGCGCTTAGAAGACTCTGCTTAAGACGGAGTATTTTTACATGTATTTTTCCGTTGACTGAAATTTAGTGGAGGGCGGGTACCATATTGTCCAGCTTTGCACCCATAAAGGGCCGCATGCACCCTGTGTCCAGAAGACAGGCGCTCCGTAGACTATGTGGTAGACAGTTAGGTGATAAAAAGGATTGACTGAATGAGGGACCGACGAGAGGGAGGCATCAGGTGGGGCCTGCAAGCGAGGCACCTGGAACGCAAAGGCCATCGACAAGCTTGCCATATGAAAACAGAGAAAGCTTCGAGTCCAGCGAAAGGCAGAGTAAGGGGGCAAAAAAAATATATTAAAATGAGCAACCAGGAGAAAAGGCCTTTTGTAGACACAGACACACTCTAATGAGAAAAGTGCTTCAGTTAGTTAAAATGCCAAGCCAGTGGTTGATATGCTTGGGAATAAAACCAAGCATTATTACACGGGTAGGCAGATGGTGCATTTTTTTTTCTTAATTCAAAGCGTCACTTTTGTAAATAACAATGGAAATTGAACAACTGGCACATACCAAGCTTTGCAGACTGTGTTAGGGGTTCTCGGAAATGAATTTCCTCAACAATTTCTGCCCTTTGGAGTATTTAAATGTATGCTGACTTGCAGAATTATTTATTCAATATTTCACGTCTGTGGGTTATCTTCTCAATCAGGCTACAGCCACCCAGGGGTAGGGACCTTATCTGGGCGTATGGTGGCCCACAGTGGTGCTTGTCAGGTTAATAAAAAATGCTTAGGAGAACTTGGGTGGCACGCCCCTCTGGTTCCAGGCACGGATCTAGTATTAAGCAGAGAAGAGCAGGAAGGGTCAGGAAGTAGAATCTGAGGCATGTCACTTGAGTGGATTCCCACACTGGAGGGACTTTGCATGCACTGGATACAGATTTCTTTCCTTCCTTCCCTCCTTTTGTAATTACATTCTCAGGAGATGAACTAACTTTGAAATCTGCCAGTGGCTGGTTCTTAAAACTATCATGTCATGGGCGCCTGGGTGGCCCAGTCAGTTAAGTGTCTGCCTTAGGCTCAGGTCATGATCCCAAGGTCCTGGGATCGAGTCCTGCAGGGGAATTCCCTGCTCAGTGGGGAGTCTGCTTCTCCCTCTCCTTCCACCCCTCCCCGCTGCTCATGCTCATGCCCACACTCTCTCTCTCAAATAAATAAATAAAATAAAATAAAATATTTTTTTAAAAAATCCTGTCATGTAAATAGATGACTGTGTTGCCCTGGAGCTCTCTGAAGCATTTCACCAAACATTGCCACCAGATTACAAGAAGGCCGGATACAAATAACTTACCAGTAGGGGCAATGTGTCATTATTTTCTGACAACATTATAGTTGCCAGAAAAGTCTCTAAGGTGTTGAACCTTAGAAATATACATACATACAGGCACACACATAAAAGCTCGGATAACTTTGTGGTTCAAAATTTACCTATAATGCTCAGGATTCGTGTTCTAATCTATTAATTACCTAGTCTACTATTCTATAATTACTTAGACAATTATGCTTTAATTCTTCTTAAAAAGGATTCTGGAAGAACAAAGGGGCTTCTCATAGAGTAGTTAAAATAGAACGGAATTAGCAATCTGTAACTTAAAATTATACATGACATTTAGCTTCATTTAAAATTAGAGCGCCAGAAGAAGCAGATTTCCGTGGCATTTTCATTATGCAGAGAGGTAAACAACAAATAAATAAGCCATACATGAATATGAAATTAACAGCATGATAATTGCTTTACTCCTAGAGTGTATACGGTATTAAATCCTCAAATAAACACTTACTTAACCTCATTCTCACATATGCCTACTGCTTTTATCAAAAGCAGCATACCTGGAAAGCTCCAACTAAGACAGCTTCCACAGTGAGGTACAAAGTCCACCAGAAATCACCCCCATCCCCCTGGAAATTTCAGAGGGATTTCTTTGTAAGATCTAGTGTCACAGGTGCAACCGAGAGCCAGCAAAAGTGAGAGGAAATGGAGAAGTCAATAAAAAAAAAAAAGGCATGTCACGTATCATCATTAATTTGTATATGACATCATGCTTAACTCCTCGGCTAGTCCTTCGAGGGGCCTCATCCAGATCCAGGGAAGAGCTACCGCCATGCTGAGCCGAGGCCCAACCTCTCCCTCTCCAACATAGACCCCTGCTGACTTGTTTGACAACATTTATGCACAAAACTGGTCAACCTTGCTTCAGCTCAATTTTTCCTTCTCTGCAGTAAGCAGAAATTTTTTGTAGTTTCCTTATGGCTGACTCTCAGTAACAGCTAAAACCTGTCTCATGCCCTGGGCCCAGCCTTGCCCTAAATTTAACCCCAAGTAATGGTTTCTCTTTCTTACTCAGAGCCTGCAACTGACTCATTTATAAAGAGGCTCTTGGCGCTATTAGAGTTTTCCAGTAAGCAAGGGGTAAAGGCCCAGTAATAATGTTACTTCTACCCTAAGAGTATGAAACTGTTGTGTTTCATCGAGTTCACAGTCGCTTGCTAAAACATGAAAAACGTTCTTATCATTTTCCATAAGGTACTCAAAGGTTAGGTTCGGAAGGGACGTATGGCTCGTGTACACAGGGCCCTTTCCTTGCAAGAAAGATCAACGACTTCACTGGAAGCCAATGGCTAAAAACAAAAAGAAAAAGAAATTACAAAGTCCATAAGAAAAAAAAAAAATCTCATTGTCTCAAATAAGCATCTTTAAAATTTATTAAGTTCTATTGTTCCAGTGATGAAATTAGTATGTCTTTGTTGATCGAAACTTAAATTTGACACAATGGGTAAATTTAAGCCTCGGGCTTTCATGCCATTATCGGAGCCTCTGTCAGCGAGTGCTTTAACCTAATTACATTTGATGCAGCAAATCAACAAAACCACTGCTGGTTATGACCTCTGCCAAGAGCACTAGCGAGCTAGACAAATGGAGCTTAAGATGCTATTAGTTGTTCGGTTGCAAAGTTCCAGATACAACCCGACAGGAGGCTGTTGCAGGGCTTGGGCACGCATCCTCCAGATGGCATTCTGCATTGGCTTGTGGCAAAGCTCACAGGGATACTGGCACATTTTCTCTGTCAAAATGAAAGTTTTCCAATTACAAGGAGATAATGTGAGGAGATGCAAACTTAATCTCTTGAACAAAAGGTTGCAAGCTGTGTAATAGCCATTTCAGGGGAGAGATTTCAGTATCGTTCAATTGATTTAAACATTACGGACCACAAAATGGGCTATCTTTCCTAATAAAACCAAGGAATCGGCGGTGGTTGATTTTATTTCCTAGAACAATGTTGTAATGGTTTCATCATCTAAGGGAGGCTTCTTCCAAATTAGTGCTCTTCCGTGGACTTGAACCCAGCGATTATTTTTTCCCTAATGTGTTAACAGGTTCCAAGAAGCCACTTTTCCTTTTAGTTAAACACCGAAAGCCCTGCACGAAGGCTTCAGGTGTGCTCTTCTGGCAAACACTATTGGACACCGCCTGATGGAACTTCATTAGGAAGACGACGTGTTAAATGGTAAGACGGTGCTATTATCCTCAAAACCTGGGAGACAAGTTAGCTAAAATGTTGGTTCTTCATTTTCTATTTTCTATCCCAGCAAGCACTAGTAAAAATGACATGTAGAACTATCAACAGCTATGGAAACGAGGTGGTAGACTCTGACACTCGTCCAAAAATAACCAACCCACCGAAGCAAGTCAGCAGGAACTTTGTTAGAAGGTTCCTTCTCAGGAAGAGGTGGACCTGCCACTTGACGTGACATGCGGTGACAAAGCAGGAGAGCCATTGTCTGTCCACTTCTACGAAGCCCCCAGGGGCCCAGAGAGGAGGAGAGCGTGCATGGGCTGGTGTCCAGCAGGATGTTCCCAGGTAACTGGGGGCCCCCATTCCCGGGTAACCACACTCCTGTGCTGAATAAGTCAAACAGAATTTCAGCAGAAGGTAAATGCAAATGATCAGGCGATTCCAACATACGCAGAGATCCTTCAATATTTATGCTGGATTCCCTTTTGTGTGTGTGATTTAAGGAGAATTAGCCAACCCAAAATTTCTACACACGGACTCAGAATATTAAAAAGGACAAATATTAGGCGTCTAAAAATTAATGAAGCTAACCCCCACACAGAAAATACTCTTGCATCAGATTCCAAAATCACTTCAAGTACACGTTTTACACATTTAGATGAAGATCAATGTTGCGAGGTTGTATAAAACACCAGATTGCAGTCGATAGGGTAAAACCATGGTAAGCAGATGCCTTTTGTCGTTTCCATAGGAAGTAGCTAGGAACCTGTCATTTCTTTACTGAAAATTCAGTCAGCTAAATAAAGCGGGATTATAAATTCTAAGTAGTCTCAACTGTAACATTATAAGATGTGTAAATCAGTCAGAAATATAAGCAAGCCCTTCAAATCACTCAAAAAACTTTAGGTTCCTACTGAAGAGTTAACATTTTCCAGCACCGAGCATTTTTAAAAAGTCTCAACATCAACATAAAGTGGTCCAGAACAGCTGTTGTAAAGCTCAACATCAATTTTATGTCAGCTCAACTGCTAAACAGCAATCACAATGACATCCCTGAGGAGGCATTTAAGGGCCCAAGTGTATAGCAATTTAAAAACTGAGCAGGAAATCAAAACTAATTCCACGTCTGTTTACGAAAATACTTCTCCCTATGTTCTTGTACCACCACCTAGTGGTTACATAGCTCTCAATCGGCCCATTAATAAAAACCAAATAGTAGCTGTTGGGGTATTTTAAAAGCAAAATGAGAAATAAAGAAAGAAGGGAAGGAAGGAAAGAAGGAAGGAGCAAAGAAGAAAGGAAGGAGAAAAAGAAAAATGAGAATATTAAAAAAGAGGAAAGAAAGAAAAGAAGTAAAAATAAGACAAAAACAAGTACACATAAAATTCCCATGTCTTACGATCTAGTTCCTCATAAAATTCACAGGCTGTTACCAATTAAAATTAAAACA
This sequence comes from Vulpes lagopus, assembly GCF_018345385.1. Lineage (NCBI taxonomy): Eukaryota > Metazoa > Chordata > Mammalia > Carnivora > Canidae > Vulpes > Vulpes lagopus. The sequence goes on along the minus strand of NC_054834.1, from coordinate 103,767,176 downwards.
TTACTTAAAGTCATGTTTGCTTTCTGCATTTATTAAGCACCTGAAAATTCTGATTTAACAGCTGCCCATTTAAAAAAAAAAGTGGGTGAATTTCTAGAGAATTATCCCACACTCTAGAACCTACAGATATACGTGCCAAAGATTATAGAATTATCTGTGATAGCTTTACCGTTGATCAGTAGAGTTGCTTACGTAAATTATGGCACACACACAAAGCGTAAGATAGATCTCTATCTAGTCATGAGACATTCTCTTAAGAAATTGGGTCAGTGGGGGGAAAAGCAAGATGTAGAACAATGTGTTTCGAATACTACCGCTTGGATAAAAATATAGGTCCCCTTTTAGGTGTATACAGCGCCTCCGGAAGAACAGGTAAGAAGCCAGAAAACTTACATCCACAGAGGGGAAACTGGACCAATTGGAAGCCAAGGTGGGAAGGAGACGTTTTGTAGTTCACACCATGTGGACACATCCCCATTCAAAGCTAAATAAATTTTTAAACCTAAAAAATAGTAACGTGATTCAAATAGACTATTACAGGTGGCTTTCTAAAAAAAAAAAAAAAATCAATAAAACCACCTGTGAAAACTTTGCATTTGGAGAAATATTTATCACACTGAATGTGAATCAAAATTCAACGTACTTGTGGCAAAAACTGGTTGCTGTTTTCCTCTATAAAAGGAAAATGTGATTACAGGTCAGAGGGGAGAAATTGTTTGTAAAAGGCATCAAATTAAAGTCGTGAGATGCTAAAACCATTTCACTTAGGGTTTGACAAGCTCCACAAACCTGAGTGGAGGCAGGTGCTTGCCTGCCCGAGGAGGCAGGATGCTTGGGGCCCTCTGTCCCCTGGGCTGAGCCGCAGGAGAGCACACGGGAGGAGCCCTGGTTGCTCAAGGCAGAAGGGTTGAGAAGGATTAGGAAGTGACAAGGATTAGGGAAGGTGTATGACCTCCTTTAAGAGAGGAGAAAGGAGACCTGCCCTTTGGGACTCAGCCCAGCCTTCACCTCTTTGAGGTCAGCCATTATCGTCCCCAGGGGGCCCTGGGGGGAGCCAGCTAACCCAGGCAGGGGACGAGGTCCACTGTGAGCTGTCGTGTTACCAGGTTCAGCTGTTCGACGTGCACAGTGACGTGTCCTAGCATCTCTGTTCTCCACACTTAGCAGTCCTTCAGTTTTTGTCATTCTGGGAGCCTCACAAAATGAACCGCCTCTAAGAAGTCCTGGAGAAGATCCTGAGGACTCTGCTGGCAGGTTGAAAAGGGGGAAAAAAAAAATCACAGGTTTTGGATGAGACGGAGAGAAACTGAGGTCGTGGGCCTGGAGAGGGGAGTAGGAGAACACGGGCCAGGAGGCCCTGCGGCCCTCATGAAAGAGAAGCACCTGACCTCTCTGCTGCTCAGAGGCCTCTCTTGTTGACACTCAAGTTATTCACTAGATTTCAAAGCTTAATTTTAGGTGTCAACTGGACTGGGCCATAGGGTAACCCGGATATTTGGTTCAGTGTTATTCTAGGTAGGTCTGTGAGGGGGTTTGTAGGTGAGATTAACATCTGATTCGGTCAAATGAGTAAAGCAAACTACGCTCCCGAGTGTGAGTGGTCCCCTAACCCAATCCCTCGAAGGCCTGCAAGGCTCACTTTAAGAAAGAATTTATTTTCTCTGCCCGTCTTTGAGCTGGGACACCAGCCTTCTGTCTCGAGACCCAAATTCAGATTGGAAGGTACTGGAGAAACTTAGCGCATCTGACTCCACATTGCTTCTACAGGACCGACGTGACCAGATGGCCGTATCCAAAGGTCAACCGACCAAGGACAGAGTTGTGCGACCTTCCTCGGAGGTCTACAGACGTCAGCCACCTTTGGATTCCAACCCCCTCCCTGTGTCCCCTTTTGCCGACATGAAAGCAGCTGGGATTTCCTGCGGAGGGCAGGTGGTTCTTTGGGACAAGAGCCAGCCGGCCGCTCTCTGAATGCTGTTGTTTGGTTCTTGCCTCTCGGCTCGGTGGCCTGTCGAGCAGTGAGCACAGCAAGTCTGGGTTCAGTTACAGTTTTGCCACCGGCTCTCCTGGTTCCCAGACCCGCAGAGTCAGCCGGGAGCTACCCCGGGCTCTGGGCTTCTCGGCTTCCATAATCAAGTGAATTAATTCCTTATAATAAACACCTGCACACCTACCTACAAACATGCACATGCGCACGCGCACACACACTATCCTATTTCTCTTTCTCTGGAGAACTCTTCTACAGCTACTTTTCCAGGTGTTAAATTCTATAAAAAGTTCATAAGTAAATATAGAATACTTAGTCATTCAACGACAAATAGTTTCTGGGACTCGGCATGAGATCGGCACTATACCCTGTTGAGGGCAAAAGGTATCTTGAATTAATGCATGCTATAAATCTAACATTTGAGATGTTGAAAATTATCATCAAATATTTTAGGATTATCTATGGTCAGAAGTGACAGGTTCTGTTTGGGCAAAGCATGAGAAAGAAGACGTGTCCAAGAAGCAAGACACCAAAGTAAGATGTTCTCGTGAGTCTAGTCTAGCCTCATAGCTTTTGGACAGAAATGCATTAAAAAAATAATGAAAATAAAGGCATCATCGCTCACTACTACAGACACCGACCCTTAAAAACAGCATAACCAATATACTTCTACATTGAATTTACATACTATTTTCAACAGGTTTAATTTTTTTTTTCCATTTTGAGATTACTGTACATTAAAGCACAGTTGTAAGAACTAATACAGGAGATTCTGTGACTATTTACCCAGTTTCCCCCAATAGCATCATCTTGCAAAATCACAACCAAGACACTGACATACAGTCAAGATATAAAACATTTTCGTCACCAAAAGCATCACTCGCGCTATCCTTTCAGAGCCATGCCCGGGCCTCTCTAACCCCCGCTGCCTTCTTAACCCCTGGCCACCACTAACGTGTTCTCCATTTCTATCATTTTATCATTTCAAGAATGTTATATCAGTGGTATCACGCGCTATGTAACTGGGGGACTGGTGCTTTTTACTTGGCACAGTTCTCTGGAGATTCATCCAAGGTGTCGTCTATACTAATAGTTGGTTCCTTGTAACTGCTAAGTAAGACCCCATCATGCGGAAATGCCATCACTTGTTTAAACACTCGCTGCAGGACATCTAGGTTGCCTCTAGTTTGGAGCCACTACCGGTAAAGTTGCTATAATTATTTGTGTACAGGTTTCTTGCACAAATATAATTCCTTCCATTCTCTGGAATAAATACCCAGGAGTTCAATCTCTCGGTCATATCGTGGTTGCGTGTGTGTGTGTGTGTGTGTGTGTGTGTGTAACAAAATGCAACCTGCTTTCCGGAGTGGCTACACCATCTTACATCCCCCCCAGCAATTGTATGACTGGCTCAGTTTCCCTGATTCCTTGCCATCATGTGATATGGTCATTGTTTATTTTAGCTGGGCTATGAGGTGAATAATCTCATGATGGTCTTAATTTGCACCTCAAATAACTAGAGAGTTGACCATCTATCCCTGGGCTTATTTGCCACCAGTGACATGCTTCCTCACATCTTCTGTTTGTTTTTTTATTGGATTTTTTTTTAAAGGTTGACTTTTCAGGGTTCTTTATATGTTCTACATATTAGTTGTTTGTCAGATACGTTTGTACATACTTTCTCCCAGTCTGTACTTTTCTTTTTATCTTCTTCCTACGGTCTTTCCTAGATTGAAAGTTTTAGTTTTGAAGGTTGATCAAATCTAATTCTTTTTAGGGATTGGGATTTTGCTGTAGGGTTTAAGAACATTTTGCCTACCTCTAGATCCCAAAGATTTGCTTGTATTGTTTTTTTTTAATCTAAAAGTTTTCGAGATTTATGATTTAAGTACATGCTCCATTTAATTTTTGTATAAAGTTTATTAAATGTTTTATATAAATATTTAGTTCAAATTTCAATTTTTGGCCTACAGATGTTCAGTTGTTCTAGCACCATTTGTTTTTTAACAATATTGTCTTTCAAAAAAAATAAAAAAAAATATTGTCTTTCCTCCATTAAACAGCTTTTGCACATTTGTCCAAAATTAGTTGGGCATATTTCTGTGAATCTAGTTTTAGGTTCTTCCTCTGCCACTACCACACAGTCTTGATTACTATAGCTATACAAGGTCTTAAAATCAGGTACACAAATTCCTCTCACTTTATTCTTCTTTTTTCAAAATGGTTTTAGCTATTTTAGCTCCTTTGCCTCTCCATACATATTCTAGAATAACCTTTCCTTTATCTACAAATAACCTTGCTGGGATTTTGATAATTGAATTCAAACACATATATTAACTCGGGGAAAATGGGCCTTGGCTTGTTAAGTCGACCAACCCATTACTATGGTGTGCCTCTGCCTTCACATAGATCTTTGATCTCTTGTGTCAGTGCTGTGTGGTTGTCATGCACACAGCATTCTACATGTTTTGTTAGATTTAAGTGGTTTCTCTCCTCTTGTGATTTTAAATAACGCTGTTTCTTTCATTTCAAAGTCCGTGGTCTCATTTGTTAGCACCTAGAAATCCTATTTACTTTTGTATGTTTGTCTTATGTCTTATAACCATACTGAACTCACTTATTATTAGTTCTAGAAGTCTTCTATAGTTCCCTTGGGATTTTCTACATGAACCACCATGCCATCTGCAAATATGGACAGCTTTATTCCTTCCCAATTTGTTTTCCTTTTTTAATTTCCTTTTCTTACCTTAATGCGTAGGCTGGAAGTTCCAGTGTCATGTTGAAGGAGGATGATAAGTGTGGACATCCTTGCTTTGCTCTGAGAGGGAAAGCACTCAGTCTTTCACCATTAAGACCGATGTTTAATATATTTATTAATTTTCTTATTCATGAGAGAGAGAGAGAGAGAGAGAGGCAGAAAGAGAAGCAGGCTCCTCACAGGGAGGCCTACATGGGACTCGACCCCAGGACCCGAGATCACACCCTGAGCCAAAGGCAGACACGCAACCGCCGAGCCACCCAGGTGTACCAAGTGTACGTATTCTATAGAATATCTTTATCAAGCTAATAAGTTCTCCTCTATTTCTATTTTTTTATATTTTTAATCATGAATCATTGTTACATTTTGTCCAGTGCTTTTTCTGCATCAACTGATGATTTTTTTATCAATATAGTAGACTACATTGATTGATTTTCATATATTGAAGCCGGCTTGCATACCTGGGATAAAAACTGGGAATCTTTTCTAGATATCGCTTAATTTCATTTACTATTTACTATTAAGCATTTATGTGTCTATATTTGTGAGGGACAGTCATTTGTACTTTGCGTTGTTCTATCACTGCTTTTAGCATCAGGTTTTTACTAGCTTTATATAAATAAATTGGAATTATTCCTTCATCTCTTTATTGGGAGACATTGTGTAGAATTGGCATGAATTCTTTTATTAAACATTTGGTAGACTTTTCTTGTGAAGGTATCTGGCCTGGAGATTCCTTTTTTGTGAGTATTTTAATTATGAATTAAATTTTCTTAATAGTCATAGGGCTATTCAAGTTATCTATTTCTCACTGGGTGAGTTGTAGGAGTTTGTTTTTTTTTTTAATTTGTTCACTGCATCTGACTTGGTAAATTTATGTCTGTAGTGTTATTGATAGTGTTCTCCTTTTATATTTCTGAGATCTGTAGGATGTGTAGTGATATCTCTCATTCCATTCCACCCAATATTGATCATTTATGTCTTTTCTCCATTTTTTTTTTTTTTTAGTCAGTCTTGCTAGAGGTTTGTAAATGTTACTGAACGTTTCTAGGAATCACCTTTTTATCTGCATTGATTTTCTCTTTTCAATGCTATTGATTTCTATTCTTTATTATTTCCTTTCTTCTTTGGGTTTATTTTGCTTTTGTTTCTTGAGGTGGGTGCTTATATCACTAATTTAATACTTTTCCTCTTTTCTAATATAAATATTTAGTGCTATCAACTTTCCTTTCAGCATTGCTTCAGCTGTATCCCAGAAGTTCTGATATATGACAGGCTTATTTTCACTCAGTTTAATGTATATTTTTAAATTTCACCTAAGACTTCCTCTTTGATGCATGGATTATTTAGAGGTGTAGTGTTTAGTTTCTGAGTATTTGGAAATGTTTCTACCTCTCTTTTGTTCACTTCTATTTTGATACTATTGTGGTCAGAGAACACACGCTCTATGATTTCAATTCTTTAAAAGTTGATTTTGTTTTACGGCTCAGGATTTGGTCCATCTTGGTGTGTGCTCTATGGGTACCTAAAAAATATGTATTGTTACTGTTTAAATAGAGTGTTCTATAAATGTCATTAGACATTATTGGTTGACAGTGTTGTTGAGTTTTTCTCATACCCTTGCTGATCTTTCTAGCTCTAACAATTGGTAATAAAGAGGGATTGAAGTCTCCAACTATCATTGTGGATTCTTCTATTTTTTTCCTTTCAATTCTATCAGCTTTTGCTCCACATATTTTGCATCTCCTTTGTTTAGGGCATGCATATTTAGGATTACTAGGCCTTCTGGGTAGTCTGACACTCAGACCATTATAGAATGTCCCTCTCTATATCTTGTAATGTTCTTTGCTCTGAAGTCTATCCATGCTAATACAGCCACTCCTACTTTCCTTTGATTAAAGTTAGCACAATGTGTATTTTTCCACCCTTTCACTTTCAACCTGCCTATATGATTACGTTTTAAATAAGTCTTTTATAAGCGAAATAGTTGGGTCATGTGTTTTTTGTAGGGTTTGTTTTGAGAAAGAGCGAGCGAGCGAGCATGTGAGTGAATGGGGAGAGGAAGAAGGAGAGAGGGAGAAAGAAAATCTTAAGCCTGGAGCCCAACATTGGTTTTGACCTTACCACTCTGAGATCATGACCTGAGCTGAAATCATGAGTCGGTTGTTTAACCAACTGAGCCACTCGGACACCCCTTGGGTCATGTTTTTAAATCCACTGTCTTTCAATTGGTTTAGAGCTTTTATTTAGTGTATTTATTGACATGATAAGGCATAAGTCTGTCATTTTATTGTTTGTTCTGTTTTTAATTTCTTAGTTTTTCCCTTCTTGCCTTCTTATGAGTTACTAGAACATTTTTTTAGAATTTCATTTTGATTCATCTATTGTGGTTTTGGATATATCTCATTGTATATCATTTCAGTGATTGTTTTAGGTACACATCACCTGTACGTAACATCACATTTTACCAGCGTCGATCTTTTACCAATTCAAGTGAAGAATGGAAAACTTACCTCTCTATAACATCACTTTCTTTTCCTCTGTTTATAATTGCCTTAACTATTTTCTCTGCATACATTTAAAACTACGCCAAATGGTGTTATAATTTCTGCAATAACCATCAAACATAGAAAAATTTAAGAGGAAAAGTAAATTCTATTTACCTATTTTTTTTCCCTTTTGAAAAGGCCTCAGAACTGGAACCATCCAAGGCGGGATCATGGGCATGGAGCATTGAAAGATAAATTTGTCCAATTGGCAATTGGACACCGAGACTCTCACCCACCGCCCTGTACAACCTCTCACTATTCTTATACTACAAGTGCTCCCAGGACAACAAACAGCTAAAGAAAGGGTGAGACATCTATAGAAAACCGAAATATTAAAGCATCTGTATAACAACAGCAGTGATAGTCCATTCCTCACCCCCACCTGCAACATCACCACACTCCTACACTGATAACTGGGAAATTCCTTTGGTTAGTAAACTAAACCCAAAAGAAAAACCCTACATATATTGGCCCGTTAGCCAGTTCTTATCATTGAAAATCCTCATCATCCTCTGGTGAAACCCATATAGTCAAGAAGCACAACCATGCACATAAAACTTCCAATCAGCTTTTTAGTGGCTGGCTCTTCGATATGAACGGTGAAGAATCACCTGGCATCTAAGGGAATCTTCTGATGTGAAGGAAACCAAAGCAAATAAGCAGGAACAGTATGTCTTTTATGCGGTCGGTCATACTAATGTAACACTGAATAGATACTTAAGCCAAATGTGACATGGTCTGGGGGAAGTGGAACGAGGGAAACGGGGAGAGGACCTGGGACAGGGCGTTAAGCTCCATGTTCCATGACAGAACGTCCTGTCAGTAGATAATGCCTCAAACTAGGAAGCCAAGAGAGAGCAGTACACATGCGCTATGGAAACAGTTTAAAACCAGAACGAGGGACGCCTGGGTGGCTCAGCGGTTGAGCATCTGCCTTTGGCTCAGGGCATAATCCCGGGGTCCCAGGATCGAGTCCAGCATCGGGCTCCCTGCAGGGATCCTGCTTCTCTCTCTGCCTATGTCTCTGTGTCTGTCATGAATAAATAAATAAAATCTTAGAATAAGTAAGTAAACAAACAAACAAATCCAGAATGAAAAAGTTAAAAGTGAATGTGGGAACTGGGAGTCAGGGGGCACGGAGTGTTGGAACAGAAGCCTGTGCAATTCCCCATTAGCTCTGTAGTATTATATTACTTTAAGGATATGTGTCCCTTATTTTGACTAAAAGCTTTGAAAATACAAGTAACAGTAGTCACAATACCTTCTGGGAAAAAAAAAAATTGAGCAATACAGAATAGGACAACCAAAAAAGAAAGTTTCTCCTCCTTCCCCACGGCCCAGAGTAACAAATCCTCTCCAGCTGCAAAGAATCTGGCGTGTGGATGTCAGGATGTTTTTTCCTGCACACACAAATGTACACCTTGTAAAAGAAGCTACCCGGGGCTAAGTGGTTGTCGTGGTTAATTTTATGCGTCAACTTGATTAGGTTACAGTACCCAGATATTTGGTTAAACGCTATTCTAGATGCTTCTCTGAAGGAATTTGTTGGATGGGCCTAATATTTAAATCAGTAGACTCTGAGTGAAACAAATAACCCTCCATAATGTGGGTTGGCCTCATTCAATCAGTTGAAGATCTTAAGAGAAAACAGACTGGAATCCCCAAAAAAGGCAATTCCTCCCTGGGTCTCCAGCCTGCCAGCCTCCATCAAGCCATGGGAGCCGATTCCTTAAGCAAAGCTCTCTCCCTTTCCATCTGGGTAGTTCCCTGCATCCTATTGGGTCTGCTTCTCTGGGGAACCTGACGGGTCCTCTAGCACCTTAAGGACCTATTGAGAATGGACGTGAAAGCCGAGGAGGAACAGAAGACCTGCTCCTAAGAAAGCCTTATGGAAAATGGAAAAGCAGAGGCAGCCTGGTTAGTTCTGTGTGATTTCAGGACAGAGGAATGCATGCAGAGGACCCATCATGTGAGGCACGTTGGTTCAAGGCTTTACGTTTTAATAGTAATTTCAGAGACTGCGAGCTGGGGGTTAGGCTCACACGAACCCGGGGGGGCAGTTCTTCTTTCACTGGAGCCACAGGCCGGGGGAAAGGACTGGAAGAGGCGGGGATGGTGGAAAGGAGCTGGGAATGCAGAGGGCCTCCTCTGCGGCCCTGGAGACCCAGCGGGTTTCAAATCCTTATTTTGTCTCGATTTGCTGTAGGGTCCTAGAGCTGGTCCTAGAACAGTTTGCGTCCCATCCTGCGTTCCACACACACACAAGTGGGGCTCGTTGCACCCCCCGCGTGGTTACAGGGGCGATTAGGAGGGGACGCGCGTGGACGGGAAGCCCAGGAGGTGCTGGGCCAGAAGTGCCGGACCTGGGCTCTCAGCTGCTCCAGGAGCCGCCAGAGGAGGCCAGGCCGCGGGGCCCTCCTGGCAGCCGCAGCCTCCTAGGCCTCTTCCCAGGGCCAGGGGGGAGCGGGGAGGGGGGAGGGGAGAGGGAGAGGGAGGAGGACGGAGGAGGGGAGGAAGGAGAAGGGAGGAAGAGGAGGGAGGTGGAGAGAAGGAGGAAGGAGGTGGAGGGGAGGAGGAAGGAGGGGAGGAGGAGGGGGAGAGAGGGAGGAGGAGGGAGGAGAGAGGAGGGAGGAGGGATGAAGAGGGAGAAGGAGGGAGGAGAGAGGGGGAGGAGGAAGGAGGAGGGGAGCAGGAAGGAGGAGGAGGGAGGAAGGAGGAGGAGGGGAGGAAGGAGGAGGGGAGGAGGGGGGAGGATGAAGGAGGAGGGGAGGAAGGAGGAGGAGGGGAGGAAGGAGGAGGAAGGAGGAGGAGGGGAGGAAGGAGGAGGGGAGGAGGGGGGAGGATGAAGGAGGAGGGGAGGAAGGAGGAGGAAGGAGGAGGGGAGGAAGGAGGAGGAAGGGAGGAAGGAGGAGGGAGGAGGAGGGGAGGAAGGAGGAGGAAGGGGGGAGGAGGAGGGGAGGAAAAAGGAGGGGAGGAGGAGAGGGAGGAGGAAGGGGGAGGGAGGGAGGAGGAAGGGGGAGAGGGGGGAAGAGAGGAGGGAGGAGGGCGGAAGAAGAGAGAGGAGGAGGAGAGAGGAGGAGGGGAGGAAGAGGGGAAGGAGGAAGGAGGGGAGGAGGAGGGGAGGGGAGGAGGGGAGGGGGAGGAGGGGCACAGAGGTGGACAGGGAGGACCCTGATCACCCAAAGTAATGGGGCTTCCTTCTAGAAAGAGACGCAGGAGGAGCGCCCAGGTGGGCGGAGGCGCAGGCCGGAGCAGGTGGGCGGAGCGAGGGGAGCCCGAGGGTCGGCGCGGCCCGAGGCGGGAGGGCGCCGGCGGCTCCTGGGGGCGGCTCCTGGGGGCGGCGGCCTCCTCGGGCGGGCGGCTCGGGGCGCACCTGGCGCGGAGCAGGGGCCACCGTCGGGGTCGGGGTCGGGGTCGGGGTCGGGGTCGGGGTCGCAGGACGGCGGGGAGACCCCGGGGCGGGCGAGGACCCCGCGACCCCGAGGGCGGCGCAGCCCCAGAGGTGGTGTCGGGCCTCCCTGGCCAGGCGGTGCCCCGCAGAGGCCCCTCCCCCCCGCCCCTCCCCTCCCCCCCGCCCCCCCCCCTCCCCTCCCCTCCCCTCCCCCTCCGCAGGGACACCCCTGCCCCGGCCGCTGCAGGGATCCCGCCGCGCGACCCTCCTGGGCTTGAAGGGGCGGGACGCGCCCGGGGGACCCCCTGAGGCCGGGCCTCCGCCCCCGCGCCCTCGTGGCCCCTCACGGCTGGGGGCTGCCTCGGCCTCGCCCAGTCCGGTTCGTTGTGTGGGCGACGTTGCATTGATGGGGGGGGCGCCTGTGGGCTCAGTGGGAAGAGCGCACGACCCTTGGTATCAGGGTTGACCCCACGTTGGGTACAGAGCAAGCTCGCTGGACGGATGGGAGGGATGGGTGGGACGATGGATGATAGGGATGGGACGGAGGGGATGGATGGATGGATGGATGGATGGATGGATGGATGGATGGGAGAGATGGATGGGATGATGGGGGGGGAGGGAGGGAGGGATGGATGGGATGATGGATGATAGGGATGGGACAGATGGGACAGAGGGGATGGGATGGATGGATGGGATGATGGACAGATGGATGGATGGGACGATGGATGATAGGGATGGGACGGAGGGGATGGATGGATGGATGGATGGATGGGAGAGATGGATGGGATGATGGGAGGGAGGGAGGGAGGGATGGATGGGATGATGGATGATAGGGATGGGACAGATGGGACAGAGGGGATGGGATGGATGGATGGGATGATGGACAGATGGATGGATGGGATGATGGATGATAGGGATGGGATGGATGGGATGATGGACTGATGGATGGATGGATGGATGGATGGGATGGGATGGGTGGGGTGATGGATGGGATGGATGGATGGGATGGATGGGAAGGATGAGAGGGATGGGAGCGAGGGATGGGATGGGATGGACAGGAGGGACAGACGGGATGCAGGGAGTGAGGGGAAACGTCCTTAGGTTTGGGATCCTGAACCTGCTTTACCATTGTGTTAACCTTTGCTTTGTGACCAAATAGAGTGGACACAGTGAAGGGACACCACCACCATGGGCGCCCTCCCAGCGCAGGAGACACGGTGAGGCGAGTCCCCGGGTCCCCGCTCAACCTCCGCGGTGGGTGCATGTTCACAGGGGCGGTCATCCCTACCGGGCACTTGCACCCTCCGAGCACGTGTCTCAAAGCCCCCGGGCCAGAAGGTGTTGGACGCGCCCCCTAAGTCTCAGGGAACCTACTAGTTTTCAGGACTGGTTTCAAGACATAGATTTGATGATTAATCCTTATCTTTTCACGTGCGTGTACCTTCGTCTCGAGGCCACCTCAGAGGTGGTGCAGTAACTTCAGCCAAAAATAACCTGTAACACAGCAGCCAATAACTGTTTAATATTGTAGAGACAAGCACCGACTTGTCCAGGTTTTTCAAATTTTCAGCCACGTGTTTGGAGCAGAAATCATTCGTAAAAATGCAAAATCAGGCTGGTTCTCATTTATTTGGGATCTTATACCAATTCCGTGTCCCGATGCTTTGGCTGATCCTCCCAAGCTGCCCACCTCGGTCACAAGGACAGAAGGTGCTACCTGGGGAAGGTGGGCCCGGCTCCCCGAGCAGGTCTGCTGTGTACTGAGCAGATGCTCAGGGACGAGGGTCTCGAAGAGGAGCCCCTGCGGCTACTGAGTATGGTTTTGGGGCACAGCAGCTTGTTGGCTGAGGGTCTTCAATCAACATCTCACGCCTTCGGGAGCGCGGGGAGGGGCATCAGATTGTTTTCTCGATCACTCTATCAATACGGAAATTGTGGAATTTGGGGTCTACAGAGCTGTTCACAGAAACACACTTTGCTTTGCTTTTTCCTGGTGTCTCTTGGGGCCACATGATACTGTTCAAGAAGTCAGAGCGAGGTGGGGGGGGGAGCGTGCTGTGCTCCCCGGGGACCTATGTTTGCTTCCAGTGTCATTGATGGAGCATCGTAGTGGCGAGCACTGCGCTGTGATGGTGCCTTAACTGGGGGGGAAACATTCTCGGGCCCCCCCCAAAAAAACCACTGCAGGTTACAACTACGGAAACTAAAGAGAAGTGCTGTGAAGACTCCGCACAATAGGACAGGCCCCTACACTGCACTATGTAACCTTTTAACTGGCAAGAGACATCTTTTTATTACTTTTTTTTTTTTTTTTAAGGATTTTATTTATTTGACAGAGAAGGAGAGAGAGCACAAGTGGGGTCAAGGTGCAGGGGGAGAGAGAGAGAGAAGCAGGCTCCCCACTGAGCAGGGAGCCCGACTTGGGGCTCGATCCCAGGACCCTGGGATCTGAAGGCAGACACTTATTAAACCAGGCACCTTGCAACATCGTTCTAGAAACTACTGCTATATGATAGGTATCCTGAATAATCAAACACAAAAATGAGGACTTTCTGGGGAGCCTGGGTGGCTCCGTTGGTTGAGCATCTGCCTCCCGGTTGGGTCATGATCTCCGGGTCCTGGAATCGAGCCCCATGTCAGGCTCTCTGTTCAGCGGGGAACCTGCTTCTGCCTCTCCCCCAGCTCGGGCTCACTGGCTCTCTCAAATAAATAAAATCTTAAAAAACAAAAATAAAAATGAGGGGATGCTTAGGTGGCTCATCAGTTGAGCATCTACCATTCTGCTCAGGGCGTGACCCCGGGGTCCTGGGGTCGAGTCCTGCATTGGACTCCCTGCATGGAGCCTGCTTCTCCCTCGGCCTGTGTCTCTGCGCCTCTGTCTCACTCATGAATAAATAAAATCTTAAAAAAAAGAGAGAGAGAGAGAACTTTTTGTGTTCTTAACTATCTCAGAATGTCTATAAGAAAATGAATGAGGAGTCCTGGGATCAAGCCCCTCTGGGAGTTTGCTTCTCCCTCTCCCTCTCCCTCTCCCCCACCCTCACGCTCTCTCACATAAATATTTTTTTTAAAAAAGAAAATGAACAAGAGATGGTTGTAGAAAAACCTTTCTAAGCGCGTGTTCATGCCTTTTACGCTGTATTCCAACAAGGCCGATCTACAAACTTCTTGGCCCGTTTTTTTAAACATTAGTGTACAGGGAAATCATATTGGACATTATTAAAATGCAGATTCTCAGAGCACTTGGCAATAATTTCTGTTAGAGTAGGCCTGGGGTGCGGCCCAGCACCCCTAGATGAACTCCCAGGCCAGATGAGCGGCGGGACCATACTTTAGAAGCGCTGCTTCGGCTCTTGGGCGACAGAGGTCCTGTCCTCTCTGTGATAAGAAATGAGGGGAACGCTGCTGGGTGTCCCCTCCACCCAGGATTATCCTGGGCCTGAGCCAGTCCAGGCTCTGCTCGGAGGCAGCTCATCGCGCCCGAATGGGCCCTGAGCAACGCAGGACTTCAGTGCTGCCGTTTCAGTGATTCGATTGGGTGGAAGTTTCTCTTCAATTAAATCGTTGGCCCCTGATGCAACTTGAGAAAGGACGATGGATTCCCCGGCCTTTCCGGACATAGGATCATTTTTAGAATCGGGGCACGGGACTAGCTGCATAAGCAGCGTCCATCCTAGGAGAGGGCAACCTGTGTTCCTCTTCGTCGTGGTGCAACGAAAGGGCACTGGCTCAGCAGGTATAGGGGCCTGAGTTCGAATCCTGGTTCTTTCATGTTAGCTTTGCCACCCTGAGCAAATCCGTCTCAATAGAATATTTTGCACTGTGGCTTTTTTTTTTTTTTTTTTTTTTAGGGAATCAGGGAAACCTCACATGGGGATGACAAGGCACAGAAGTAGTGAGTTTTCACCTTCTCTCACTCCCTTTCTTAGCAGCATTTCCTTTCTGGACTGTCAGTAAGTCTTCCAAAGCAGAAGGTTCAGGGCTGTTTGTAAAAATCCACCCTCATGTGCCTCATCCAATTAATCACCAAGTCTCTGGGCTCTGCTCCTGCAAACCTTGCCGACGGCCACGTGCTCTATTAGTCCTTTATGCCTGATGCCTCCTTTATCTAGAACGTTCTATTCCTCTGTAGGAGAGGGCGTCTCGGGCTCTCAGAATGGCACAAAGCCTGTGATCATTCAGTGCTGCCCGGGCGTCCTGAGGGTAACAAGGGAGCTGAGCAGCAGCCGGCGCTTTGGTCCAAGCTGTGAGGCCCCACACGAGGGTTACTCCCTCCCGGGAGCTCCTTCTGCACCTGGACCGCTTCGGGAGGGGTTCAAGAGTAACCTTTCAACACAAGCTCTGGTGGAGTCATCCTTGATGTCGGCCACTGTACCTGCCTCTGCCCTCTTGAGGCTCCTAGGGCTGCGTGTGCAAAACGACGCCTACAGCCAGCTTACCCCAGGCTTACCTCCTGGGACAGACACGCCAATCCCCCCCACCCCCGGCCCAGATCTCTTAGATAAAATGATGCCACTGTTTCAATCTGAGCAAAGGGAGTTTCCCTTGCGTGTGTGCTAACAAAAGGAGTTAAGATACAAAGATCATCTCTGCTAATTAGAAATGGAGAGGCCTAGACAACAAGGAATCAAGAGTCAGTTCCGAGAAAAGGGATTTCTTCCCAAGAAGGAAAAACTGAATTCTGTATTCAAGGACGGAAAACATTTCAAGTGATTAATCGTGAAGCACAGCTACTGTACCGCCCTACCTTGGTTCCTCCAAATACTTTCTGAAAGCTAAATGCCAAGAACTAATGTCAGGACACCAGTAAATCAATAAACACGCGTTAAGTAAGGGATGGTCAGAAATCAGGATATAGAGAGAGGATAGATCCAGGTATTAAAGAGCACAATTACACAGAATATGAAGCGATAATCAAAAAGGAAAAAAAAAAAAAAAAAAAACCCAAGCACACAAACAGGAGGAATTTTGCTGCCTTGGTGTTGCTGCGGCCTGTTCCGGGAAGCGGGTTTTGAAGGCCTGCGTGTCCACATCGGGAGCACGGCCCCGAGCCCAGCAGTGGCCACCTGAACAACTGGCAGGAAAAGAAGAGCAACATGTGTGAGCCCCAGTGACCGGCCGAGCATGTGGGGTCCAGAGGAGCTGTTCTCACTCGGGTTCAACACGTTTAGGACTTAATAATGATTAAGAGGTTTATTGAAACATTTGCCAAGGAAAAGGTGACTACAATATGTTCTGGGACTCGGGTGGAAGCACGGAGGCTTCCGCAGTATCACCATAAGGAGGCTTTTCTAGGACACACAAGCTACCTACGGCTCTATTATTCTCCGGTAACAATTTTTTTTAAGTTCAGTTATGGTTGGAAACGCTTATGCCCACGAAGGAAAGTGAGCCCCTATAGCAGGGTGAAGCAGGCACAGTTAATCCTGAGATGAGAGCTAGAGGAAGAGCAAGGCTAGTCAGGCGCAGGGAAATAGGGCTCCTTTTCTGGAAATAAAGACCTTGGGGAGCCCCGTTCGATGTTGTGCACGTGTAAGGACCAGAGCGGGCCCTGCTGCAGCGCCCAGATGCGCCGGGCGGGCGTGGGGCTGGGTCACGCTCCTCACAGTGCACACCCCCGCCCCCAGCCGATGCTTCCAGCACCCCGGGAGATCGGTCCGACGGTCACGGACACGCTACACATGAAAGATTTAAACCACAGAGAGGCTAAGCAATTCACGGAAGGTTAAGCGGCGAGAGGGACGTAGGGAGCCTGTGCTCTTTTACTGTGTGATCCCGAAATTCATTCTAAACTGGTCACATTTTGTCTACGTCTCCTAAAGTGGGAAAACGGGACAGGAATCTTGCTAAAAGCCCTGCGGTAACTATCACCTCATCCTCTCTCTCTCTCTACTGAGCATAACACTAAAGACGTGAATTAATCCAGGTAAGTGGGTCCTGCTGTGGGAAAGATGCCCGAGGAACGCGAAGGGAAGGTGCTGTCTTGAGGCAAATGAGGGTGCGAAGAGCCAGCCACGACTCCAGGGTCTAGAACCAAGTTGTCCCATTAGGAACGAGAAGAGATGCAACCGGGGCGAACGGGCCCGGCCAGTAGGAGTGGAAGGCCTGGTTAGCACCCTGTTGCAAGCCCCTGGGACTCCCAGAACATTCTATAGCTACAGGCCCTTCCCGAATAGCAGGTGCTCAGCGTGGAGTAAATCTGATGCCAAACGTTCGCCTCTGCAGGTCCCCTGAGGGCCACGCAGGAGGATGTGGGGGGGGCGGGGGCCCGGGCAGCACCCTGGGAGGTGCACCTGCCGCAGCCGGGGACGGTAGCAGCTCCGCAGAAGAGCTGGCGAAGCCTCGGGAAGAGCGGGCCTCCCCCGGCGGCCCCCGCGCAGGGTTCAGCTCACGGGAGACGGACAGAGGCGGCGCCCCGGTTCCCAGCTGGGCAGCAGCCAGGCCTCGCCCGCGGGAGCCCCCCGACGGCACACAGCGCGACCTCATCCCCCCACACTGCAGACCCAAGGGGACGGCGCCGCAGCCTACGGGCCAGCCGCAGGCCAGCAGGAGACGAGCGAGGGGCTCATCAGTCCCCAGCCTCGGGGGTGGGGGGTGCCGGGGAAGGGAATCGGAGGAGTGGGACTCCGGGCCCTGGGGAGAAGCCCGGCTCTGCGAGGGGGCCCCCAGCTCCTGGGGGACGCAGCCGTGGGGGGGGTCCTCCCACCCCGGGCACAGGGTGGCAGGTGCGGGGCAGTTACCAACGCCAGAGAAATTGGGGGGCCTAAGAACACAATAGCTGTTAACACACATCTTGATTGGCCCTCGATGCTGATAATATCTGTCACATAGGAGTATAGAGGCATCTTTTTTTAAAAAAAATTTATTTATTTATGCATGGGAGACCCAGGGAGAGAGAGAGGCAGAGACACAGGCAGGGGGAGAAGCAGGCTCCACGCAGGGAGCCCGATGGGGACTCGATCCCGGGACCCCGGGGTCACGCCCGGAGCCCAAGGTAGAGGCTCAAGCACGCAGCCCCCCAGAGGCCCGAGTACAGAGGCATCATGAATCGCAAATAACTGGCAGTGAGCTTTACTCCTTGAGCTGCTACCACCTGCTGGGCCCCGGGCGTCATGAAGGGTGCGGAGGCACGGTCCTCGTGCTCAGGGGCTCCAGATGCTCAGGTGGGGGACACATGCGGCCAACTAGATCCACGAGTGAGAAAATACCCTAATTACAGACTGAGGCGATTCCCACTAAGGAAAGAGCCCGGTTGTAGGAGAGAACAGCACAAAGGGCATCGGCCTGAGCGGGCTCGTGTGGTGGAGAAGGTTTCCCACGTAAAACCTCTTATAGGAACAGACCAGCCCGTAAGGTGACTGAACTCTTAACACTGGAAGTTATTTAAGAAATCCACCTGCTACAGTAGATGACCTATAGGTAGGTGGGTAGTTGGGTAGGTGGGTAGTTGGGTGGGTAGTTGGGTGGGTAGGTGGGAGGAAGGAAGGAAGGAAGGAAGGGAGGGAGGAAGGGAGGGAGGGACGGAGGGAGGGAGGGAGGGAGGGAGGGAGGGAGGGAGGGAGGGAGGGAAATATGATGTGGATTGGCGCCGATCGGCACTAAGTAGACCAGCCTGTAACAAGCCATATTCGATGAATCTTATTATCGTCGTTTCCTACAGCAGTTGTTAGGAAACCAGGGTTTCCAAGCTATTTCCAATTGACATACCCAGCTGGGGCACGGTATACTCTATTATTTATCAGTCGTCTCACAAATTCCCAATGAGGAAAGCTAATGATCTTAAATTCATGCCCACTGAGAGAAATTTCACAAATCGCCGCACACTGTAGCTCAAACTGGACGGCTATGTATTAACGCAAGGAGTACATTTCCCTTAACGTGTTTTACAATGTGTTTTTGAACGTTACATTTACCATATTTAATCTTCGAAGATTAAATTTTGAGGACCCTTAAAGTGAAGCAATGATTATCAAACACTGCTACGAAAGGTTTAAGGCCCTGTAGCCACGTGTCTCATAATGATGGGGACCCCCCCCCCCATTCAAAGATACCAAGGAAAAGAGCTGATTGAAGTGGAAAGGGAACTGCTTGGTGGAAAAGAGGAATTTGAGTAACCGTCTTGCATTTTAGGTTGTTGCAATAATGATTAAGACTGCAATTCCTTTCAAGGAAACTTGTTTTAAGCTATAAAACTTTGATATTTAAAATGCCCCATCTTTACCCTTTTTTTTTTATTTTTTTTTTATTAATTATTTATGATAGTCACAGAGAGAGAGAGAGAGAGAGAGAGAGGCAGAGACATAGGCAGAGGGAGAAGCAGGCTCCATGCACCGGGAGCCCGATGTGGGATTCGATCCCGGGTCTCCAGGATCGCACCCTGGGCCAAAGGCAGGCGCCGAACCGCTGCGCCACCCAGGAATCCCCTTTACCCTTTAACTTAAAAAAAATAGGAGCAGCATTGTTCTAGGGAGATACACACTTTCAGACGTTTCTCCCAATTGCCTACGGACGTTTTTCTCAATACTTTCAAAATGTTGAATTCTTAAATGTGAAAACAAAATTTTCTCCAAACTCAAGAAGCCCCAAGTTCTTCAAAATATCTCCGGGGAGGCTGTGAACAGAATTTGCCAAGAAAAGCCCAAAATGTTTAAAAATGGCATCGTCCCTAACTCCCGCTGAATATCCTTCCCCGGGTTGTGGATTTTGAGCCAGTCGACCCACCGGGGCCGGGAAACGGGGACACAGGTGATCCTGAGGCCCCCGCCTGCACAATCCCCTTCTGTACCCTCCTATAACTTGGGGTGCAAGGCATCAGTACCAACCCTTGAACTCCCTGAGCCTGGCTCGGCTCACAAAGAGCGAGCCCGCGGGAGGGCTCACAGGGGGGCACCCCCGGCTGCTAGTCTGGGGCACAGTAAGCAGCGGAGCTCACCTTGCAGTAGACCCTCGGGGCGCCGGAGGCCAGGGGCCAGCTCAGGTCCTCACGCTCGCAGTCTCGGGGGAGGGCCCGGCCACAGGCTGGGCTCTAGCACCTGCTCGGGACACCCGCAGGTCAAGGAGCTTGGGTGCCTCCTGGGCACCTGGGAGCCTGGAGGTCTCGGTGAGCCGGTGGCCCCCGGGCAGCAGCTGCAGTGCCCGGGCCTTGCTGCGTCCCCTCCTCCGTCAAGCCCCCCACTTGCCCCACAACTTTGCTGGGCCGGTGTGGACAGGACGGCAAGTGGCTCCTGGGGCTGATGCGCTTACGCAGGGTCACTGATACACTCCATGTGCTACCGATTGCCTGTAATATCAGCACTGAAAGGAAGAGATTGCTGGAGAGGGTCATGTTTTAAGCCAAAGAATGAATCTCTAATGGTGGATTCTAGGCACAGAGAGACAGAGACTGGGAGAGACAGTAAAGGTTTTGTGGAAGTTGTAGTCTTGAGGTGCCACAGATGGGACTGGAGGCGAGCCGAGCTGGTCTTGCTCTTCCTTGGATTCCTTTCCTTTAGGTTAAACAGAGAATTCCCTCCTAAGTGGGAATCCAATAACCTCTACTAACCTGTCGCCTAGGTTTATTTCAACTTCTCCTAACTCCAGACCACCGTGAGTGAGCCCAGGATTCACTGTGTTTTAGGAAGTGGCTCCTGGGGCCCAAGAATTCACTTAACCTGAGCGTACACCTGGGGTGGTGGTGGGGTGTGATTTTGCACCTGGAAATGCACCAGTACTTTGCAGCCCTCTAAGAAGTCCTGGAATTGCACGTTCTTGCTTGCTCCTTCCACCCATCCATGGCCAAGTCTGGAAATCCAGGTTTCACAAATATCACGGTTACAGGAGGGGGCTGGTGGCAGGGAAGTATGTAGGGTTTTTAAAGTTTTCTAGGTGATTCTGATACACATGCTCAACTCCTCCAACGGATAATCACCGATCGGCTGTGTGAGTTTTATTCCTGTCCATGAAGTATTTATACGTAATTCAAGGACGGCTACCGTCATTACTTGCAAGGAGACTTATCCCAAAAGTACAAGTTTTCTTTCACGTATGTCAAGTCATTTCATATCTCGATCTGAAATCCATGCGTGATTTGATACACACACATTCTGAATCAAAACATAGGTCCAGACATGCAAAATCAACAGCTTTAATGATTTTTAATCTTGAAAATTTTTCTGACTTTACGGTAACTCTTTTAATCTTGCATCCTTTAAAATGAAACCACAGACTGAGGAGAGCTCCATTTATTAAACACTTTTTCATCAATATTTAGTTAACATTTACAATGCACTAAATATTACAGCAAGTAGCCTGCTGGGATTTGGACGATCATTTATTTTCAATTAAAATTCACAGTAAAGTTTGAAAATATGATCCTGTACTTCCACCAATTTAAGCATGATTTCTGACTTAAGTGGCACATTTGAAGGAAACAAACCAAAGCAAAACTGGAATTTTCATTGTTTACAATGTACCTCCTGGTTACGAAATAAGCCTGAGGTTGTAGTAAGTCTTGACAAGATGGACAATAAAGGAGATCATTTTTTCTCTATTTTTATTTATCATAAGAACAATATTACCGCACGAAGGGAAAAGGTTAAATTGACCCACAAATCCGCCACCCTCACATCTTCTCTGCGGATGCTTTAGATCTTTATCCACAAATATAACTTTTACGTGGTTATAACTGGCGTATTTGCACAATTTGGGGGAAAACCACTATTTAAATACTCATGTCCAGGACTATAGGCAGACTCCTCTTTTAGGAAATCACCCGGTGTACACCTACACTATGCCTCGCAATCCCCAAATACCCAAGAGCTTAGAACTTGATGACCAAACCGCAACTGCCTCTCTTGCCTTCTCCACCTGAGTACATGAACTAAAGATGAGGCTCACGTTAGTCTGGGTTCATCTGCTCTAAAACGGGGATGCGAGGCATCTAGGCTGCTAGGGCCTTGGCTGTTTGGCGCGTCGTCTGTGTACGGTCTCGCTAAAACCTTCAAATCACACGTCAGACAGCCCCATACTAACCTAAGCAGCAGCCACAGTGGTTCTTTATGACTGCACTCTCCTTGAACTTGTCTGGGAGGCAAGGTAGCTCATACAAGCAGCAGGCAAGGGGAATCTGCAGCTAAGTACACTTCACCCCTCCGCAGCACGGTTTAGGTGGGTAGGTTCTGCGATCGCAGAAAACCAGCCTGGGCCCATGAGATGACCAGCACGTGATGCTGGGCCAACCCTTTTGTCCTCTGCCGGTTACCACCACTGGAAGACGTGAAATGGATATTTGCCTTCTGTCTCTTTGAGGAGATGATGGCAAAACCAAAATACAAGGGAAGAAAATCCTCAGGTAAAAAACAGGTACTAGATTTCTTAAATAAGAGAACTCGTCTTAATCAACTAACAGTGATTAGGGCACACATAACTCATTGCTAACCTGCAGACTAAGATGTCTCTGTCTCGTTCCGATGAACAGTTATAAATGGGTTCACCCTTCCAGTAAGGCTCCAAGAACCCATCGGGAAAGCACGCGGAACCAGTTTCACTTAGTGACACACTGACATCTAGTGGAGATTTATGGCGCGCCGTGGGACTGCACACCCCAGAACAGCTGCAGAGGAGCAGAGGCTCCTTGTTGGTCTTTATCCACAGCAGCAGGAATAGATATAAATGGACTTTAAAAGAAAAGTCCACTTCTCGTATGTTTGAATTTTTGCTTGGTACCCACCTAAAAACACTGGCCAAAGTCGCAAGATGCTGAAATGACGCGGGACGATGATACGAGGGGGTGGCAAAGAGCTGGTTGGCTTTGCAGTTGTGAGACAGGTGTCCCCAAAACCCTGCGACTCTGTTCAAAGGAGCGAGTACGTGTGTGTGTTCACCTGCTTTTTTCTTCCTGCGGTGAAGGCAGCCAGGGAAGGGAAACACAGGGGAGGTTAAGTCTTCCAGGTTTTCCCCTACATCCCTTGAGTTCATCTGTCCCTCCCTGTGGGGTGAATCCTATTACACCCAGCAGTAAAGTTCCTTTAAGCAAATACATGTGTGTGAGCTTTTCGGCAGATCGCTCCGCATTTAACCAGGCTCATCCAAATGGACTGCATTTCCTTTGCAACAAAAAAAAAAAAACAACTAAAATGTTGCTATTTGCCCTGAGTTTTCACAAATGCCTAGCACTGTCCGTAAAGTGTGGCTCTGTGTTGCGCCTCTGTCCTTTCCAAAGGCTCCGGGAAATCAATGTTGAGTGGCCTTGGGAGAGACTCCCCGACTTTGGTGAGCGTGGGAAGGGCTGAGCGCTCGCTCTACACCTGCCTGCTTCTGCTTCCTCATTTCCTATGGAAACAACTCGATGGGACTTCTTTACATCACTCTTTTAACGGCTTCCTTATTCCATTAACAGAAAGGTTGGAGAAGAATTCTGGAAGCTGAAATAAAGATTTTTGCTTGTTTCATGGTTTTAAACTGCTGTGTGCTTAGCCTCTGGTCCTAGTAGACCCACCACACCTCTTATGGTGGTGGGGGGGAGGGGGGGGGAAGAAAAGAATGGGGAAAAAATGAAAACATCTTACTTTTGGACTAGAGGAAATAGCATGGGAGTCAAAGAAATCTCAAGGATTAGGAAATGTGTGATTTTTCTCTTGAGAAGAATGTGCATGAATTTGTTCCCAGCCCACCCAGAATGCTCCTCAATTGTTTAACTCCTTCGCTCTTTCATTTGTGCCTGGGATTCAGGAGAATCATCTAAAAATGATTAGACTAGACCAGCTCCCAAATGTAAAACCCTAGAAGAAGAAGCTTACGGCAGCTACATGTGCTCAATTATAACCAAACACCCTCTACTAAGTAAGTACGCGTCTGTGATTGGTGTGGTTAAATTTAAAATTAGAAATATACTCACTTATGTCCTTCTTGGCAATTAATAGTCCACTTCAATCTTCAGAGCCCAGAGACAAAAACAAACAAACAAAAAAACAACAAAAAAAGATGCGACGCCACCGATTAGCACAAGCAGAAACGGTGTTCTAATAGTGAAGCTGCACGCTGCACTAAACATGTAATTATCTATACAGTTTGCAATTGTCTTGGTTTACTGCTTTAAAAAGTCTTTCCACATTCTTTAAAACACCCAGGGTCTTTCCAGGGTTTTTTTTCCCCCATCACTACAATATTTCTGCAATGTTGTTCCTCAGTTTTTGTTCAGTTACAGAATTGAGAAAATTCAGGCCCAGAGAAGTTAAAAAAAAAAAAAATTCCTCCTTAGAGAACAAGACAGTAGTAAGTAAGAAATTTGAAAGCTAAAAAAAAAAAAAAAAAAAAAAGGAAAAAGAAAAAAGAAATTTGAAAGCTTACTCACTCTACTACAGGCCGGTTAGGTTAATTAAACTTACGGCTCTAGAGTTCGGTATCCTAAAGACCCACAAGTCCGAACTGAAATAATGATTATTGAGTGTTTTACTCACGAGCAAACTATTGTGATACATCAATTGACTTGGAATTTCTCTAAGATGTAAAGGCTACGATCTCCAGGATTCATTTCTTTCTAGAGAAAGTGTCAAAATACATCAGGCTGCAACCCTTGGTAATTAGTTCTCATATATACATATATATGAGAACTAATATTATAGTTCTAATATATATATTAGAACTAATCTATATATTCTCTATATATTAGTTTATATTACTATATAACTATATATGTTATATATATGTATATGTATATGTGTGTATATATATAAAATATAGATTTCATTTGATGATACAGCTGTATTGTGGAAATGATTTTAAAGATTCCTGGGCAGGACCCCAGAAGCTGAGGTTACTAACCCTAGTGTGTTGAATACGCAGAGTCCAGTGATTTTTCAGAGAGATCATCAGCCGTGTGTGTGTGTCAGCAGGGGTGGGGACCCCCTATGTCAATCTGCTAGTTCCACGCTCCCAAGCATGCATATGCCACCCCGTAACAGAGGCTGGGTCGTCCGGTCGTGCACCAAGGTGCAGCTGCTGAAAGCGAGGTGGCCCCCGAGGAGGTCAGTGCACGGCCACTGAACATGCCAGGAACCTAGAGGAGTGGCCGTAGTCCATGGGCGCCCCCATTTGACGTGGTGACATCACAGGGCCGACGCTAACATCCCCCCCCCCCCCCCCAGGGTCCACCAGCCTTCGTGGGCCTGGCTTCCCAGGAAACGTAGACAAAACAGAGGCCAGTCTGATTCACGGAATCTAGACTTCCTATCGATGTCTTCGTCCTCCCAGCGTTGTGAGCGCAGGCGATCCAGTCTTTTCGACCCAAGTTCCCAAGGGTCAAAGAGTCCTGGACGTCTTCTGCACAGTGCAGTCCCCTCTCCTAGGTCAACCGCGTGGTTCTGCATCAACCCAGGAGCCACAGCCAAGCGCAGGATAGGGGCGCCTTCGCCACTCTTCTTCAGGGATCCCCTCTGGAGTGTCACCTGTGGGCTTCGGGCCTCCTAGAGTTAACGCCCAGTGTCCCCAGAGGATAACCACACGGTCACATAAATGCTACTTTGAAAACACACGAAGAGAAAAAGTACCTCCCTAGCTAGTCACCGAGAAGGCTCTCTCTCAAGCTGCGCACCAAGAGGAATACACGATTTCTAATTCCAAGTATCAAAATACAGGGCGTCAGAGGTGCTTCTCCCTGGGTCCCCCAGCCAGGCTTTCAAGGAGGAACCTTGCCGTCTTCGCAGGTGCCCGAAGAGGTGGTAACCAGGAGACACAGCGCATCCGGGGACAGCGGCCAACACCGGACGTGGGCACCTCTGCTCCTTTAAACCTCCTTCCCATTTGGGAAGCTCCCCTTCTGATCTTGACCAACATTAGTCCAGCTAGCAGTTAACCTGAATCTGCAAAAGTTTGAGACGCCCGTGTTTAATTGTGGCCAAATACTCGGTAATCTTCCTGGAAACATATCACGGTAATGAAAATAAAAACAAGGGGTGCCATATGCCAAACCCATACGCAGCGCCTACCCTGGGCCTGTACCTCCCTACACCTGCAATGTCATCTTAGGAAGGCGCTCCTGCTTAATCTGTGAGCTGAAACACTTCCAAATATTCAAATTCGGCAAAAAAAAAATTAAAAAAAAAAATAAAATAAATAAAAGTCTTAAAAAAAAAAAAGTACAAAGTTGCCCACTCATCGCTGAATTATTCTGGACTGAACAGAAGGCGCAGGCTCAGTACTGCCAAATGCTCTTAGGCACAGAAGCAATGCACCATCTGTCTTGAAGCACCAAGGATATCAGTTCGGATCTAAAATCCTGGGGTGCCCAGCCATGTATCCTAAGTAATCCATTTTCTGAAGCTCGAAACGTAACGCGGCCCGCGACAAGGTTACGTGCATCAACACTCCGAGCCGCTAGTTGTAAAAGAAATTATAAAAATGTCAGAGCATCAGAGTTGTGGTCCTGCGAGCAGAGCCTTGAGGAGCAAGAGGACTCAGGAAGGGCTGTCAGGGGGCCGGGATGGCTGTTCCTCCGGGCGACCATGTGAGGGATGCTCGACCCGCTGCCGGGGGGAGGGGGAGCAGCAGGGCTCCGGGGGCCCGGCAGGTGCATGCACGGTGGTGCTGAGCCAGAGCACGCTGCTGCCCTGACGGGGGGGCGGGTGCAGCAGGGCTCCGGGGGCCCAGCAGGTGCATGCACGGTGGTGCTGAGCCAGAGCACGCTGCTGCCCTGACGGGGGGGGGGGTGCAGCAGGGCTCCGGGGGCCCAGCAGGTGCATGCACGGTGGTGCTGAGCCAGAGCACGCTGCTGCCCTGACGGGGGCGGGGGGGGGGGTGCAGCAGGGCTCCGGGGGCCCAGCAGGTGCATGCATGGTGGTGCTGAGCCAGAGCACGCTGCTGCCCTGACGGGGGTGGGGTGCAGCAGGGCTCTGGGGGCCCGGCAGCTGCACCCACGGTGGTGCTGAGCCGGAGCACGCTGCTGCCCTGAAGGTGGGGGGCCCGCAAGGGACTCGGCACCCCCTCAGTGCGCTCCAGGCGACCACTCTCACCAGTCCGGGGGCCCCGGGGTGTCCCTGTAAGGGGCATCCTCGGGGAGGACCTGGGGTGGGGCTGAGGGACACATCGGGGCCCCTTGCCCGACACCTCAAGAAGGCTCCTCCAGACCCCTATAACCGCGGGGCCGAGAGCAGGACAAGGACCGGGGCGTGCGGCCAGCTCAGTTGTTTAACACGGATAGATTAAGAGAACGGGGTGGTGGCGCCCGGGTGGGGGGCGCAGTCAGGGTGAGCACCCGACTCCTGGTCTCAGCTCAGGTCTTGGCTCTCAGGGTTGTGAGTTCAAGCCCCACGAGGGACTAGGCACGGGGTGCGGAGCCTCCTTGAAAGAAATCAGTTAGTGAAGCACACGAAGAGCGAGTAGGACGGGGAAGGGCAGAACACAGAAGCGCGCCCTTCAGAAATAAGGGGAAACAGCAGCTCGTAGCCCGCGGGGTGGATGCGAAATGTCCTCAAGGACACTAGTCACTTGGGAAAGAAGAGCCACGTCCCATCTAACGTCAGATCCTAAGCGCGGCTGGGTTTAACCGTGCGACGGTCACGGTGCCTCTGGGTAGGGAGGGTCCCCCCCATCCCCGCACGACTCAGTGGGGGGGGGTCACTTGCATCTGTTAACTCTTGAGCAAGTAGTTAAGTGGTTGAACCAGAGGAGGCAGGCCCGTGACTGGGTCTCCGGCACGTAAGCCAGCCAGGCCCCCTTCCTCCTTGGGAGCCTCGGGGAGCTGGAGGTCAGGACCGTAGCAGGGAGGGCAAAGCGCAGTGGACGGTGGGGCCTGGTCCCACGGTCACCGGCCCGCGGCTCCCGAAGTGAGACCTGCGCCTCGAGGGTCCTCCCGACTCCCCGGGCGAGGTGGGCCCGAAGGCCCGAAGGCTGAACTGGGGGCGCCTTCCCACGGGCCCGGGGTGGGAGCCCGGCTAACCGGAGCGGGCGCCGCTAGTCCTCGGCCCTTCACATCCACAAAGCCGCCCGGGGTCCCAGAATCCGCGACGGGCGGGCAAGGACCCCGACGAACCATTTCGCTGGCCCCGTGTGCGCATCGCCGGGGCGTCCACGCGCGGGGCTCGCCAGGACGGCCCGTCCCCACCGGACCGTGGGGAGCTCCCCCGACACCCAGGTCGGCTTCCTGCACTTACAGACCTGCTTGCTCTCAGGAAGCCCCGAACTTCGTGGGGTTACACCCGGCGCCGCGGCAGATGCTCCAGTGACACGAGGAGAAGCGCTCGGAGGGCAGAGAACAGAAGGTGCTGGAGGCGGACACCGGCCACGGCTGCTGGCCCCGCTTGACCGGGGGACGAGCCTTCCCGAGCGCCGCTGGGATCTTCACTGCGTCCCCAACACGCAGCCATGAGGCTAGAGGCCCATCCAGACAATAGTGACCACTCGGTCGCGCACCGATCGTGCAGGGCACGAGGCGTCCCGCGAACACACGCCCCGGGGGCCGGGCCCGGGCCTCAGGCACTAACCCCCCTGGTTCACGAGGCTAAAAGCCAGGGAGGCTCCGGCCGCGCCGCCCTCTGGCCCGGCCGCCTCTCCTGCGCCCTCCTGGGACCGAGGCTGGTGACGCCGGAGTCTCCCGCAAAGGACAACCGTGCCACCTGCGGGTGCGCCCCTCCCGGGGGCCGCAGAACCGTCAGGTGTCCCCAGGGGCCCCGCTCCCCCGTCCAGCTTCTGTCCTCCCCACTCCAGCACCGCGGCCACCACAGCCCGGCAGCCGCTGAGGGAGGTGGACCCTTCGGTGCTCATCCGACCTCCCGACCGTGGCGGACCCCGGTCACCCCCGCCCCTCCGAGGGGCTCATTTCCTTTCCAGGCACCCACGCGCTGGGGGGTTTTCCTTTCCCGGATGGCTCCTTCCTGGGCGCCCGGCTGCTGCCTCACCTCCTCGGCTCCGGGGCGTCGCTGTGCCCCGACCTCCTCCTCCTCTGGCAGCATGTGTCCTGGAGGGTCCCCCGGGGCCGCACGGCGCCCCAAGGCCCACGCCAGGCCCTCGACCAGTCCTGAATGCCGACACCCCCATTCGCCCACTGCACAGGCACTGCAAACGTCACCGGTCAAAACTGAGCTCGCGACTCTCCCCAGGCTGCTCCACCTCGGGTCCCTCATCCTAGTTGACTCCAGCGACTCCGGCCTCCCAATCTGCGTCGGTGCCAACACGGATTCCTTTTGCACACCACGGGGTTAAAGGCATCATCAGTCTCGTTAGCCCTGCCGTCAGCCAGCCTCGGATCACATGTCACCACCTGCTATCACTGGCGCCCCGACGCCACCCAGCGAGAAGCCATCGCCGTCCTTTACCCTGACCCCCGCCTCACCACCAATTCTCCGCCGTCCCAGTACTCAGGGATCCCAACAGAACACCTTCCAAAGGCTTCGTGTCCTAGACTACTCCTCACAGTGGTCCTACTCCTCCTCCTCCCTTCAGGGGTCTGCAGGACCCTATGTGGTCGGGCCCGCTGTCACAGTCCTAACCTCGCCTGCCGCCCTCTTCCTAGTCGCCCACCCTTCTCCACCTCCCCCGGCCCTTGCTGGCGTTTTGCGTGCCGTGGCCAGGCTCTCACGGCAGGGTCGACACTGGCAAGTAACACCGTAAGGACAGGGGCTTTCACACGGTTTGTTCGCTGCTAACCCTAAACACCCTCAACAACATTGAGGAGAGTACGTAACTAGTAACCTACTAAGTGAACTGGATCCTTGATTTCTAGGGGCTCAGGATCAAGAAGGATGACACGAATCATCCTGCGGGTGCGCCCCTCCCGGGGGCCGCAGAACCATCGGGTGTCCCCAGGGGCCCCGCTCCCCCGTCCAGCTTCTGTCCTCCCCACTCCACCCATTCCAACACGAATAAAGTGTGTCATTAAAAAGAACATCATCTTGGGGATCCCTGGGTGGCGCAGCGGTTTAGCGCCTGCCTTTGGCTCAGGGCGCGATCCTGGAGACCCGGGATCGAATCCCACGTCGGGTTCCCGGTGCATGGAGCCTGCTTCTCCCTCTGCCTGTGTCTCTGCCTCTCTCTCTCTCTCTCTGTGACTATCATAAATAAATAAATATTAAAAAAAAAAATCATCTTAGGGCATCTGGGTGGCTCAGTCGGTCGAGCATCTGACTCTTGGTCTGGGCTCAGGTCGTGACCTCAGGGTCCTGGAAATCGAGCCCCACGTCAGGCTCCATGCTCAGTGCGGAGTCTGCTTAAGACCCCGGGTCTCTCTTCCCTTGTGCTCCATCTCCCACTTTTTCTCCCCCCTCTCTCCGCAGCAAATAAAATCCTTAAAAAAAAAAAAAAAAAAAAAAGGAAGGAAAAGAAAAAAGAAAAAAGGAAAGAAAAGAAAAAGAGAAAGAAAGAGAGGAAATAAAGAGAGGAAAGAAAGAAAGAAAAGAAAGAAAAGAAAAGAAAAGAGAAAGAGAAAGAGAAAGAGAAAGAAAAGAGAAAGAGAAAAGAAAAAGAAAAAGAAAAAGAAAAAGAAAAAGAAAAAGAAAAAGAAAAAGAAAAAGACCTCACATGTATATTTAAAATGACTTTTCCCACTGGGAGCGGAGTGGTCAGAGTTCAGCAGAGGGTGAAAGTGCTCTGGAAACACGATGAGGGAGTCAGGGAAGGGGTGCCAGGGACACCTCGACATACAGCTTTATTCCCTCACTGCCTCGTGTTCCTAATTACTTCTCTCCATCACGCTGTAGATGAAAATGTGAAATGTTTATATAAAGACCTGTCAAAACAATTTCAGCTACTGGGGAATCTAATTTTCCTCAAGCCCTTGGCCCCACAATTGTCGGCATTTCTCATGGTGCCAATACGTCTCAGGAACCCACTTCTCCACAGGTTTGCCCTTCTCCCCTCTCGGTCTGAGGTGGGCCTGGAGTGACCAGCAGCCAGCCTACCCGAGCCTACTCAGCTCATCTATGAACCACTCATGTTACGATGAATGAGAAGTTGCTGGAATGACGTTTCTGGAATTAGGGAGCTTCCTTCTCGCTCACCTTTCAATTCTATCTCTTGATGCAGGACTAATAGGGAGCAATACAGAAAAACACAAACCAGCTTCTCTGATTCTTTATCCTATCCCCTTTCTCACAGAAGCTACAAGTGGGGAAGAAAAATAAATGAGACAGAGACAGTATTTCAAGTAGCCAACTTCAACAGTCCTCAAGGACCGCCTCCCGCCCCCCGTACTACTCGAGAGCACACTAGTTCCTTTTCCCTGAAATAGTTCTGTTAACATAGATTTTTTCAAGGGCTGTACCTTTTCATTTTCCTCTTAGATTTTTCTAGAAGAATACTGTAAGCAAATACACGTATTCCTTTGTGTTTTTTTCTTCTTTTTGCCAATTAAATGGGATAGGAGAAATACATCCATTCAAGAAGAAAGTAATGACAATGGAAAATTATGCAAACTCTGTATGACAAAATGCATTTGGGGATCTTTAAGGACTTTGAAAATTACCAGATTGATTTCATTCTCCATTTCAAACAACTAGACATCAAGTAGGTTATGGGAAAAACCCATTGCTACTTCAGATTATTTCAAGTGAACACAACCTAATCCAACACCTACTGGATATTAAGCACTGAATAGGGCGGTAGGGAATTAAAGACGACATGAATGATTTGCTTCATATGGTCTCTGGATAACCTTCCGGAAAAGACTTATACCTATAATATTAATTCATTCAGCAAACATATTTCATGTTAGGTATTAGGCTGAGATACAGAGACAAGGAGTAGAGACATTATCCTCCAGAAATATGTGTAAGGTATAAAGCTGAATGTAGTCAGATGCCAAAATGCATACCACAGACGCTGGGTACTAAGAGTAGTTTGAAAGAAGGTAATTATTTTAAAAGCATCAAATAGTATGAAGGATGTTTAATATCCTATAGGTTGAGTAAAACTTACCAAATTATTATACTAATATTTTCATAACTAAATCAGCAGGGACATCTGTTCAATTTCTCATTCAACAGAAAATGGATACACATTAGCAAAGATGTTTTCTCCTCTGCTAAGAGGAGGGGAAAATCTTATCCAGACAAGAAAATGATAAACTATTTAAGGATGTGACAATGTCTTCATCTCTACGCATCACGGTGTTTGAAAGGATCTTCCATTAGCAAGCGCTTAAAACGCGTAGAATGAATGAACTGGAGGTCAGCAAAGGGGTTCTACGGCATAACCAACCACTACCTGCCCACTCCGGTAGAAAAAAAGAAAAGGAGAAAAGGATCCTTGCCGAGGAAGGCACCTGGCTTGCTGCTGGCACTGGGAAATATACCACAGGCTTGAATCCTTTTTATTATATCTGATGTTTGTGCACATGGTGTCTCAAGAGAAACAGACTAAAAAGTACACGACAGTGAAATAGAAAGGTTTCATGGAAAGATCCGGTCTTGGGATAAACTTTAGAGATTGGAGGATTTAGGGGAAAAAAACTGCTTTTAATGCTTTGTGTTGGGTAGACTGGCATAATCGGCTTTAGCCTTACTGGATGGATTTCAACAAGGCAACCTGGCTGTGGAGATTTAATGTGAATTTAAGTACCTCCAGATACACTCACTGGTAACGTCTAGGCTTGTTGACCAATTCTCTTTGCTACGCCATAGTTCTGTTTATTTCTGAATATACCCAGGTCTAGGACCCAGAGCTCTGCTCCTCATCAGGGTCAACTCACTCCCTCCTCACAGACAACTAATTAACAGTAAATACCGTCACAGGTTGTCTACACTGTCCATGTGCCTGAATCTGGGTCATTTCTTGCCTTTTTTTTTTTTTTTTTTTTTTTTTGTAATTTTCAAACTTAGCTTCTGAAGGTTTGGTCTTACTCACAGGATACTTATCACTTAAAAATCACCAAAGGCTTCTAGTCATATGAACTACTGGAACCACAAGAAGCTGAGAGCATAGCAGATGGCAAACTAAACAAGAGACACCACTGAAAATCCAGGATATTCCCCTCAGAGAAGTGCTTATGAGTTTATGGAGTGCATCACGGAGAAAAAGGGAAAAGTGAGGATAGGTGTGGTAATACGCCTCCACCTTAGAGGATCACTCTTCATTTCTAGTTAACAAGGTTGGCTCTGTCTGATGAGGCTTTAACACTACCCATCGCTGCTGGCAATCTGGTTTACAGACCAGTCTCAGAAATTCTTTTTCTTAAGAAATTCATTTTATAACTATTTTGAAAGGCCTATGTATCACTGAAAAATTTTATCCAAAAAAAAGTTGACAAATTACTTACATGAAATTGATGCTTCAAATAATGCCTATCTATCAAAATGCAATTATGAATTATTTTTTATTTGGGAATTACCTGAAAAACTTAGTAATTTATTTAGACGTGCAACAAATCTATTTATATATTCTACTCATCTAAAATAAAGAACACTAACTGTAATGTGATTACTGTAGACCCATTATCAGCCTCTTAAAACAATCTGCAGTGGTTTTATAAAAATAATGTTTTCACATCATGCCATAATTCTGTCCAAAGACCACCATATAAATTCAACGGAAAACGTGTTAATGCATTGCATTAACATAACTATAACACATGTTAATACATGAAGTCATAGGACTGAAACGGACTTTTAAATTTTACAATTCATTCTTGTATTGTCACAATACACCCGGACAAATCAGTGGGCTGACTCAAAGTCCAACACTGCAAAGTTCTTACAGGAACTTTCAGGGTCAAACCACAAATGCCTACACAATTTTTTTATCCCTGGGATTCCTTAAGATTTCCTGCTTTAAAGAAAGAAAAAAAGCAATGTCTAGATAAGTAATACATCTCGTTAGCTTGAAAAAGATAGTCATTAAATGCTTGACACATATTTATCAATATAAATTTCCTGTTGTGGTTATGTACGTATAGTCAAAAAAATTTAAGATAACATCATTTAAACTCATTTTTCCAATTAACAAAGGGAAATTAGGGATGTTTAAAGTATTCCCATGACAAATATCTACGGCAGAAAATGTATCTCATATTCACTAGGATCAATTAATAAAGTCTTATTTTGTAAGTTACATTTGAGACTTTAAAACAGAATTTAAAATGCTACTAAAATGCAAACTGCACTTTATCCGATAGAGTCATTTTCAGGAGTTATCAATCTACCTATGTCTGCTGTCACATATACACACATATATAATCAGTACTAACTGTGATGTTACAAACCCCAACTTGGTGAAGACTGGAGACTATACCCTCCCTATCATACTGGCTTGTGTAACCTACCTGGCCAAGTTATTTAACCTGTCTATGCATCAGTTTCACTCTGTCAACCAAAGATCGTCAGGGTCTCCTCCCCTAAAGCTCTGCAGGGGATAGTCAGTAAGAGACACGGTGCATCAGTAACTCAGCAGTGCCTGGCATGTAGTGGCGCACTATATGGCTCCTGAGGCCACATGACCATAATTAGAACACTGCAGGCTCAATGCGATGCATAGTGGCATGATGACTCTTGAATACTTATAAAGTTACATTCGGACTTTCACTTGCAAAATTTGTTCTGAATGGGTAAGAAAAAAATTGAGGTTCTGAAATATCACAAATTACATCCAGGGCAAAGTTTCATGGGGGGAAAAACACACCCTATTTGTAGTATTCATAGATGAATACCTATGTAACTGAAAAGTGGATCTGTGGTTTTTCAGAAATAGGAAACAAGGTAAAAAGAATTTCAGGATTTTAAGGGAACCTAACGGTAAGAAACCAAATGACAATTTTTAGTTTTCAGTCCATTTGAAATTGTGCCAGGTCCTAAAAGAGAGAGAAAAAGGGTAACAAATGTAATAGGATTATAACTACTGAGTCTGAGGGCTCAGTATAGAGAATAAGGAAATAGAGAATAAGGAAATAATCAAATTCAATTTTTGTTTCATATATGAGTAAACTAAAATTCAAAGAAGTTACAGTGTCTTATTCAAGGCTACCACAAAGGTAGTTTGTGAAAGAGCCACAAACACTTTTAAGTAACCAGTTCCCTCTTCTCTGTCCCAAGTGAGTTTGGGGTATAGCCTACAAGTAGCAAAAAAGGATGGTGGTACTAATTAGGGAGATAGAGGAAGTCTAACGATAGCATCTCCAACACCCTAACATTCATTATGATGAAAGCTCTTCTAGCATCAAGAGAGATGCTCATTACTCTAGGATGCAGAATCTACATATTGGAAGTGGGGAAAAAAACAACAGTCTGCAGCTCACCTGCACAGAAATGCACACAGATTACATAAAAGGTCCCTACTGTCATCACACTGACTTGAACTCCAGTAGAGATGATTACCACCTAAAATAGTCAAGGCTCGGAGGTTTTCATAGACCTAAGCCTCAAGTCTTCAAAATACTACCCATTTGTTTAGTGTTGTTCCTTCTGTAATATGGAGATTGGGGGTTGGAGTGGGAGGAAGGAGGGAGTGAAAAATACACATAAATATAACTTTATTTTTACCCTGATTTAAGACTTCTGTTGACAAGTACTCAAGTAGGAGGCCCACTATTCTCAGTGAGAGTAGATGCAACTATAAATGTTTTACTTTAGCTTGAAGCAATGTATTTTTATACTAGTAACTCCAATTCTGTAAGTTTTAAGATGGTACTCTAGGTTCCATGTTTAGGACTACTGAAGACATCTGCACCACATTCCACAATCTTGGCTGCTTGACCAGAGAGAATTACCTCAATAATTATCGTAGTCATGGAAAAAAATAAGCACATTTATACTGTTTACCAAACCTGAATACAGCAAAGTAATTTTAACTCCTAGTCTCATATTTGATCATTGTAACCAAAAAGAAGCTGTAAAACCCTTAACACCAAAAGAAGCTGTAAAACCCTTAAAATTCCATTATTTTTTCAAATGAGAAATAAACGTTGCATCTGCACAATAATCCAGAATTCTATTCTACCTTCAGGGCAGACAATGGTTTTTGTGTTCAACTCTGCCTCTAGGTATCTGCTGGCCGAGTGCCATAATAAGAATGGTAATGCACACCACACACCACGAAAATTCAAGACCACAATTAGAAGTAAAGTAAAAAATATACCAACGACACCAGAAGCACTACCAGATTAAAGTTATTTGACAATATGGTCTAATGGTGGATGGACATCACCAATTAGGAAACAAAATGTTCCTTAAGTTAATACCAGATGCCCAAACGAGTCACAATTTCATATTATCTTTTGCTCAAATATCATCTTATCGACGTAAAGCATTATGTGTTTTGAGATCAATGACTTAAAATCCAGTTTTACATACTTAAGCTCATTATATTCTCTCATTAGTACTTTAAGGAAAAGAAAACTCTACACATTTAACACGAATTCAAATGTTTTCAATTTAACAATTCATTTATTTGTACTGGTCCTTAATAGTCAATCTTCATATCCGCATTTTTATTTCATCAACAATCATCTCAGACACACCCTCTAACAAGGTTGACTTAAAATATTACGACAGGAAACTATGCCTTCAGGAGCATGTTTATTGTGTTTGAGATGATACATCAGGTGCTCTCTGAGCTACAAAGGGTAAAAGGAAATCCTCTCATTACAAACTGACAAAGGTAAAAGGTAAAACATTTTTCACAACAGCATGAACCACATACTCAGAAATAGATCTGGGTTTAATACAAATGACATAATTCCTAGTCATCTACAGCTACTTTTATAACTTCATACAGATAATGAATTAGGCTAAAATGCACTATAATATTTGGTAGACTTCAGGACCAGTATCCTTAGTACATCACAAAATACATTTTGATATCCCAAAGAAGCAAGACTTGCAAGTAGGCGTTTTAAACATAACTAATCTACAGCTACAAAGTTCTACTCTTGATAGCATTTACCTTTTTTGGGGAGTCTCCCAGTCTCCAAAGGATAAAAGCAGAGAGTAGAATCAGTATAACATATACACAGAAGTCCGTATTGTAAAGGCTATAAAGATTTGCAGCACAGTGGGAAGGGGCCCTCTGCTCCTTCGCACCGCATACAAATTCTGTGAATTATGTGGCGTATCTCTTGGTCCACTGTCTGGCTATCCTGTCATGTTCTGCTCTGTTGGTCAAATACTGAGTGGCTATGCTTCCAACCAGAGGATCCGCTGGAAAAGCAGAAACAACAGTAAGAGATTAGATGGCGTCTTCAAGTTACAGCTTAACTAGTCTATTAAATTGAAACACTAATTTTTTAGGAGCACCTTGATATATAATGGCTGAATTTTCAAGACTAAAATGCTCAACATAAATATTCTAATGTTCAAATTAGAAAAGCCCTTTTAACTAAAAAATGCATGTTGACAATAAATTTGAGTTTTTTAAAAAAATGTGTGCCTTTAATACTAATATTCTTGGCATTTTATTCAGCTATGAAAGCATGCAGGGTGATTATAGGTCTCCCTGCTTATGGATGTTTAAAAATGTAATTTTTAAATAAAAACCCAAATCTTGCAATAGAGTTTACAGCATTTCTATCTAGATATTATGCACATTCACAAGCATTTAAAATATTGTTATGCATATGTACATTTTTCCAGTACCTTGCCCTTTCACTTAATATATCTTGAAGAACCTTCCCTATAAGTCCATTTAGAGTGGTCTCACCACTCCTTATAATTCTGTTTTCTCTCTTGGGCTTAAGATATTAGAAAAAGCCTTTGGTGATTAGTCCAATATATAGAAAAGGTAATTCAGCTTCTTTAAAAAAATGACCACTTAGTAAGGTAACATATGCAAAATCTCAGACCTAAACATCACTTTTCAAGTCAACTATACAGGTTACTATGTGGCAAGTATGCATCTCTTGAAAATGTTAGGAATTATGTATTAATGAGTTTATCTCTGAGGTTATATGTCATAATCTGGTCCAACTCATCAGCTATCATTTTAATATCCGTTATTACTACCTCTAAGACAACTAACTGTAATCCAAGAGAGAAGGGAGACTAAGAAGCCCTTCATTACTAAGTGGCTGCTTTAAAGCACATGGTAGCATGGAAGGTGCAAGAAAAGGAAACACTGGTGTCAGTCATTGCTTTATTCTTGTCAGACATGCTTTGTACAGCTACATTATTAAGAAAAAAAAATCCATCAGTGACAGAAAGAAAATAATTATAGGTAGCACACCATTGATAAACTAAAAGTTATTGTGAAACTTCTAATCTATTCTAAATGAAATGGCATTGATAATTTCCTTGCAAAATGATTTACGCTGATCTTTCCACTAATAGCATTTACTTGCTCAAATCCACAGTTTAGCAACCACAAAAACACACTGGTTTCTGTAGCCCCACGGTATGTGTTAATAAAGATTTGCTTACCAGGGTTGCAATCTGTCAAAAGAGAACAAATCGACAGCAAAACCTTTGAAATAGTCAAAGCAGGACTCCAGTTGTCTTTAAGGATGTCCAGACAGATGACTCCCTGACTGTTGATGTTGCAATGATAGATTCTGGTGCGGAAAGTAACCTAAAGGCAGTTCCATTAAAAACAAAGAAAATGAATGCTCTATTACCAACTAAAACTCTCACCAGCAAAAGTGACGAGTAACACATCATAGATACTAAATAGAAAATAATTTAACTGAAGAGTTAATTAAATACCATGTTTAAGTAACATCAAAAGTAAATGATTTTATTTGGGGCGCCTGGGTGGCTCAGTTGATTAAGCATCTTTCTTGGTCTCAGCTCAGGTCTTGATCTCAGGATAGTGAGGTCAAGCCCCACACTGGGCTCCACGATGGGCATGGAGCCTAATTAAAGAAAAAAAAAGTAAACGGTTTTATTTAACTAAACTGAAACCTTTTTTACCCAGCAGATAAGGAACTTCATCAATTTACACCAAAGTGAGTAGCTGATTTGGTTGCTTGGTTTATGCTAAATGAATGATACAATAATTCTATGTATGTATGACCATATATACAGTGCACACGTGTGCACATACAGCTCTCTGTGTAAAGCAAGTGAGAGAAAACAGAAATGCTTTAGTGCCAGAGGTAAGAAGGAACTCGTGAAGTTGTTTTTTTTTTTTTTTTACCATAAAACAAAAGTCACATTAGTTTCTTAGTAGAAAAGATCAGTATCAATTCAGCTAATGTCCTGTCATGTATCAGAAAATATTGGCCAAGGACTTAGAGGAAGGTTGATGAAATCACTTGTCTATTTTTCAGCCTTTCATTTCTGCTGCTGGTTCAGCGTCTTGTTAGACTAAGACAGTAAAAAGAAACAAGCAAGGTCCTGAGGTAATGAATAAAGGAAACTAATACATCTGAGATATGTGGAAAAAAAAGAATAAATCATAGGAACAAGTACTGGCAAGTTTTAAACACTCACCAACACTAACGGGGTGGCTAATTCTTAATATGGAGTAGCAGAGAAAAAAAGAAAAAGTTCCTGATGTTTTAGAACTAGCAGGATACTACATGATCTCCCAGATGGAGTCTAGAAAGAAAAGATTAAAAGTTCTCAAAAGTATATTTCTGATAAAGATGCATAATTAAAAATAAGAAAATTTCAAAAAAAGAAAAAAAAAAAAAAAAAAAAGAAACCAGTGGTCTAGCATTCCACTGAAAACATTCAATAAGAAAAAGGAAGAGACTGTAGCTCCAAAACCTCTGTGTAATAGGGTACACACACTAGCTTTATAGCTCTTAAGATGTGGCTAGTTGAAGTGAGATGGGCTAAAAATGTACAATATATACCAGATTTCAAAGACACAGTATCAAAAAGAGTGTGTAAAATATCACATTAATAATACTTACACTGGTCTCATATTCAAATGATGAGAATTTGGATGTACTAGATGTTATTAAAATTAATTTCACTTTTTCTACCCTTTTTAATGTAGCTCATAGAAAATTTAAAATAACACGTGTAGCTTGCCTTATTTTTGTCAGACACTTCTGCTCTAGAATATGGGAATAATATATGTTTAGATCACCGACAGCTGACTACTAAACAGACTGTGGTTTATAAACACAATGCAATTAATACTTTGAATCCTTTAGGGACGCTTGGGTGGCTCAGTCCATTAAGCCCCACCTTCAGCTCAGGTCCTGATCCCAGAGTCCTGGGATCGAGCTCCACATCTGGCTCCCTGTTCAGCAGGGAGTCTGCTTCTCTCTCTCCCTCTGCATGCTCTTGCGTGCACATGCTCTCTCTCTCAAATAAATATATTTTCAAAAAATATTTTTAAAAATACTTTGAATCCTTTCAGCTATTAATAATTGGTGAATGGAAGAGAATTAAATTTGTATTATCCCTCAAGAAGTTCAGCACCTTATCTGAACCTCAAAAATAAGCAGAACTGTATAGAAATAATTATACCTAACACCGAGATAAGAGCAGAAGTATTCTTTCTTTTTCACGTGTCCAACCACAGATCTGGAGAGTGATTCATAACACTGTGTGAGAGATCTTGGGCAAAAGGAAT
The DNA here is from genome assembly GCF_018345385.1 of Vulpes lagopus. Lineage (NCBI taxonomy): Eukaryota > Metazoa > Chordata > Mammalia > Carnivora > Canidae > Vulpes > Vulpes lagopus. The sequence continues at coordinate 103,727,073 of NC_054834.1, read as the reverse complement.
GATTCAACATGGAAGGGTTAGAAAATTAAAATACTAAGACTTCAGAAAAAAAATTAATGCTAAATTAAAACATAACCACTATAGTAACCAAAACAACTGATAATCATACACAGAACTATAGTTTGAAACTCTTGTTAGTCAATTTCTATTTTACATTAAAAGATGCTAAGAAAAATAGGAGTCTTTCTTTAATAAATCTTCCCTCACAAAAATAATTTTATAAAAAATACATCTTGCAAACTTTTTCTAATTTTGCTGCCACATTAAAACCAATTTCAAGAAAAATGAGGCATCTGGAAAGAAGTATCACTATTTGCAAATACAGCCATGGCTATTTTGCTGTGGTTTTGTTTTCTGTAACATGGGAAACTTAACCAAAGAATGCAAAATTGAGCAGTTATGGACATATCAGCCCTTAACGTGTCATTTTGAATGTGAATACAATTTGTAGTATTAATAACATAAGGGCTTTTTGTTCCTTTATTTGATCTAGCAAGATATACTCTACATACGTGAAAACATTCAATAAGACAGTCGTTTAAAGATCTTAAATTCTGATGGGATCACTGATAACTCCAGTTGACAGTAAATACCTCTAGGTGATAGGGAGCTCTGCGTCTGTATTTTGAGGTAGATACCACTAGGTGGAACTGTTGTTACCTTATTAGATAATGGAGAAATAATCTTGGGTTTCAAAAAAAAATACCTTTAATTTTTACTCTCTCTCAATCTCAACCCTACCCCCAACCCCACCTATGCATCCAGGTGAGTGCAGGCATTAAATTGCTACATGTATTTTAAATAGTGTAGGGAACACAAGGAACTATGTTGAAAGGAAAAACATTTCATCCTAGTTAGAGGCTTGATAACAACATACTTTTCCCCTGACATGTCAGAAGTCCCTGTAACTAAACCAAAATTATGTTCAGGCTTAATACTGGCGGTTTTTACCTGTTTGCTTGACCACTTTATAATGAGAAGTGAGAGGAGGAAACTACTCAGGTAACTGTCATGTTTAAGATGTGAAAAATAATTGCCAATCCTCACAAGGCACAACTCAACCCTTCTGTTATCCATCCAGTTCATACTGAGCCAACTGAGGCCTAAGCTACCCAACCACCCTCATTCTCATTTCTACATTGTATCTACAGAGGGCACAAAGTAAGCTGATTAAATAATAGTAGTTTCCCTCTTCTTTGCTATGGTTTGCTAGTTTTTGCTGATCTGTAAGGGTAAGGTATTGAGCACAAAACTCAAGCTATTTAATTCTTATTTAATTCTGTTTACTTTTTACCCGCATATGTTTCTCAAAGAAGGTTCATAGGATATTTTCCCTTAAAACATAAAACTGAAATGCATCTGCTTTATTGGTATGCAAAGTAGCATATTTTTATTCACAATTAACAAACCCTCTTTCCGCTGATTATAAAGCTATTTGTATAAGGCAGAAATCAATTTCTTTCAGTTTTAAAATCCTTGGTTACATGAGAGTTTCCGTATCACTTCATGAAAAGCAATGAAATGAAAATGACTACATAAATACACATTTAATCTCTAGCATTTCAGAGAAGGATAAATATTAAAGAATGGACATCTAGGTTCTTACCTTTGGTGGCTTAAATGGATAATCAGATGAAAAAGTGATATCCAGAAAAAACACACCACCTTCATATACAGAACCTGGTGGACCAAGTATAGTCGATCTCCATTCATAAATGTTATCTCCTTTAGGCCCAGCACTATTTAAAAGAAATTAAAGATCAATGTGTGTATCTGTAAGCAATGGATGTTAACATCTTAAACCAATTAGGTATTAAAGGTAAATTAGCAACCTAGAGCAATGAGATAAATATAAAAGAAATAAGCCCCAATGTGTACATACAAATGTATAAACTTATGTGCAAATATTTCAAATTTACAGAAAAACTGCAAGAATAAAGAATACCAGCATAACCTTACCCAGAATCTCGTTAACATTTTGCCCCATTAGCTGTTTCATCTTTCCCTCCTTCTCATGCTTTCTACGTCTGTGTCTGTGTATACACGCACACACCGACACCCAGTGCTTTTTTTAAGCCATTTGAGAGTAAGCCTTTCCCCATAAATACTTAAGTGTGCACATTCCCTAAATTAACTTCCAATATAATCACAATGCAGCTACAATTTTAGTAAATATATCAGTAAAACACACTTTAACCTATAATCTGCAAAATAATGTCCACACTCAATAACACCTTTTAAAAAATTTAATTTCCATCCAGATACAGAATCCAGTCTTGTGATCATCTACGTTCCATGTCTTTAGTTTCCTTTAACATGGAACCCTCTACCTTTGACTTTTTATACATTAACATTTTTTAAGAATACATTCATCTCCCTCCCTATCACCTCCTTCTTTTAATAGAATCCTCATCTTTTTGGAGTTATCTGATGTTTCCTCATAATTAGATGCAGACAGTGCATTCCCAGCCACGGCAGTACGTAAGTGATGTGTTCTCACGGTACCAAGGTATTCATTCACTTATCTCTAATTGGTGATGTTAATTTTCATCATCTAGATCAAGTGCTGTCCGATTTTCCTACTGCTTATTATCTTTCCCCTGCAATCAATAAATAACCTTTGGACAGATACTTTTCGACCATACCAATATTCTGCTCTTCATCAAAATTTTTTCCCTAGATTCAACACCCAACGGTGATTCTTGGCTGAACTAAACTACACTGTGATGGTGATAAAATCATGATTTTCCAAATTCAGCATTTCCTCCACATTTACCAGCTAGCCCTTGATCCCGCTCCTGTTCCGTTGGTATGAATCTGTGTATTATTGGTGTGGTTTCCTGGATTCTTACTTTTTCCTAATGATTTATATAGAATTCATCACCACCTTTAATTGTTTTGATGCTCAAATTATCCCAAATTTGGCCAGTGGGAGATCCTTCAAAATGGCCCCTGTAGTCTTGTGACAGGCTGTTGTAATTTATGAGTACTTCTTTAATTTTCTGGCATAACTAGATGTTCAGGATTCCAGCTTTGGAATCAGTCATTTCCTTAAGGAGCTCTGTCTGGTTCCTTTTAGTCTCACATTTAGGGAATGGTCAATGCTAGGTGCTATTGAGTTCCAGGTACACTGCATTGTGCTCAACAATATTATTATTTCATTTATAAAATTTGAAAAAGAGAGATAATTCAAATAAAATTTAGCCTCACAATTACTGGCTGGTAAGGAACATTCAACAATCCTTAAATTCTCTTCCAATTTACCTACAGACTTCCATTTTCCCCTGACCTTTAACATCATAAATTATCTTGACTTTCTGAACTAATGTATAATGCATATACAGCATTTCTTCTCTTAAAGTGACCACTAGAGTCTAGAAATAGAAATGATCTGCATGTTTGATTTGAAATAAGGATAAACCTGCATTGATAAATAGTCCACATTAATCACAATAGGACTTTCAAGTATAGTTAAAATAATTTAACTGTATCTTATTAATTCTGTACAACAAACTGAATTGTAAAGTCAGGTAAGTGATGTTATCAATAATCAAAGGTATGCTCTGAAAAATAGTTCATACAGAAGGGTGTAGAAAACTTGATGGTATAATCAAAATGTTGGCAGCATGCTTTAAATACCTATCTTTAAGGTAGGTACATCAACAATAAAATCTTACTATTTTGGCCTATGTAGGGAAAAATATTTTTTAAATAAATACTGTTTTATATGATTCAAGTATACACAGCATTGAAACTAATCACAATAATGGCTCACTGTTCTGTCATCACTTGAGAATCAGCTATATTCCCTAAGTGAATTTTTATTGTAACTAAAAACATAAAATTGAGTCCTAATTTTGTAAACAAACAAAAAAGGGTTTTAACCTGTTTCAAGAGCATTTCTTTTTCCAAGCAAATTTTTCCCTTGGTGACTTAAGATAATCATTATACAATTAAATTACAGTGTCAAAGACTTTTATGATATGGCCACTTCACTAAAATGTTGCTAAACTATACATGTCACACCATGGTAGTGGTAATAATAATAAAAAATACTAAAAACAACATTACTTAAGGTTTATTCCATCTTTACCACAAGCCAGGCATTGTTCAAAGCATAGTACATAACTCATTTAATCCTCCCTACAATCTATGAAGTAGGTACTATTAGTACATTCCTATTTTTAGATGAGGAAACAAAGGTTCAGAGCATTAAATAACTTTCCATATGTCCCATAGCCAAAAATGACTCAGACAGAACTTGGACAGTCTGTGAACTAGTCTGTACTGTCCTCAATGGTTTGCTATATATTTCCTCTTACTAATTTCAGTGCTGCTACATCTAATTTAATCTTCAAATTTTGCTAATGCTTATTTGTGTAAAAATTCAAGGGGTGCTGTTACTCAAACAAAACAACAGAAACAAAAACCCAAAACCAAACTTCCTCAGTGCTATTTCTCAGTTCTTACAGGAATATGCTATGCTTCAAGGGATACACAAAAGTTGGGGATTACTATATTCTAATGAGTCGCATTATTTCAGACTGAAAAGAAACTGGTTGAAGCCGCCCCCCCCACCCCCACCCTTTACAGTTGAAAAAACCAAGGCACAGAAAGTATATGATGCGTCTTAAATCCCCTTTGCCAGTTGGCAGAAGGACTGGGATTCCTACACGAAATTTGTACTGGTTCTTAAGTTTGCTTTCTTCTCATTTATGCTGTTTTGCTACAGGACAAATGATATGTTTATTACAGCAGAATATTAAATGTGACTTTCCTTGTTGTCTCAGGGAAGACTGAAGAAGGCCCCAGCTTATGGTAGTAGGATTCCTTTACTGTTCCAAGAATACTGAGCCTAAGGCGGGTGAGGGCTACAATCCAGCCCTTGTGTTGGCGGCCTCGTTTGGAATAAGGAGCCCCTTTCCTTCTCATAAAGGTGTCAACTGCACATCAAGACATTCTTGGTGGCGGGTGTGGGGGATGAGATGTTGGATGCAAGAGCTGACTCCACCCAAATTCAAGCAAAGCATTTTACAGGCTAGCATCTGACCTGCCACTGAGGCCTCACAGCTGAGTAGAAAATGAGTGATAAATGCTAACAATCTCCAGACAGGTGCTATTCATAGCTTTTCACTAGTTTGCATTCTCTCTCTCTCTGACACAAGCAGTTCCACATGCCATCCTAGATCATTTGTTTTTCCCCTCTCTGTTGAATCATATTCGTAAGAGTATCACAAATAGCATTTCCCCAATCTTTATTAAAAAACAGGTCTCTATTACTCTACCCCTTCCAGGCCCCATGTCAATGATTTCTTAACAGGCTTTTACTCCTCATCACTACTCTGAAACAGCATTCATCAAAGGTCACCAGTGACCTCATCACTAGACCCAATGCTTATTTCTCAATCTTCGTCTTATGTGACTGACCCAGCAACACTGGACACAGGATCACTTCTTCCTCCTTGATAGAACACTGTTTTGTTGCCAGAGTAACAAACTTCCTGGTTTTCTTCCTAACTTTTCTGGTCCTGCCTTCTCAACCACTAGTGCTGCTCCTTATCTCCCTAACCTATCAATATAGCCAGTCCTCCAGAACTCAGACCTCGGACCTCTTCTCTTTTCTACTCACATCCACTCATTTGCTGATCTCATGCATTTTTAGGGCTTCCGACAGCACCAGTAGGCTCTTAATTCTGAAATCTGTATCTCCAGCCTAGATTTTTTATCCTGAATTTCAGAGGTATACAACTAAATGCTTACTGAACAGTCTTTGTTTTGAAATCTAATGTCTTGAATCTAATAATTTTGAATAGTGCTTCATATTTTAACAAGTCCCAAAATAAGTTCCTGAACTCCTCCTACAATCTTCCCTATTTCATTCAGTTAATGCCATTCTTCATTCTTGCAAAAGCAGAGACCTCATCTTTGACAACACTACCACACATCCAGGTATGCTGACAAATTCTGTTGATTTTATCTTCGAAACAAACTGAAAATTCTACTATTTCTCCCAACTCCTACCATCTTGACTTTGATTCAAAACACTAGAATTCTCTCCTGGTTAGTTACAACAGCCTCTCTCCTTCCACCTTTGAGCCTACTCCTACCATGGGAGTCTATTTGCAAGTGACAATTAGGCAAAGATAGAAGGTAAATCAGATCAACGAAGTCTGGCCAAAACTTTCCAAAGGCATACCCTCCTATTCTGTGTTAAACTCTTATGACCTACGAGGCACTGTATAATTTACTGCCGCCACCACTACCTTCATCCTTCTTATCTGTTCCTGTCTTCCTTGTTCAACTGGCTGTAGCAACCGGTTTCTCCAACACACAGTGTACACTTCCACCTCAGGGCTTCTGCACAGATGGAGCTCTGCCTGGAATGTTGTTCTTCACGATGGCAACATGGTTCAGGTTCATCACCTTCTATAGGTCTTGACTGAAAAGTCACCTTTTCAGTGAGGCCTTTCCTGGCCACTCTATCAAAAAATGTCACACATCATGTCCACACAATTTATGTATTCCTTTCTATTTTTTTCTCCATAGCATTTAAAACTCTCTAACATATTATATAGTTTACCTATTTATATTACCGTTTGTCTGTCTCACTAGAACGTAGGCTCCACAAGGCTATAAAATATAGACTGGGCTCTATAACTTACAGTGGGGATTGTGCTTCTTATGCCCTGAAAATTAGAAATATTTTAGTAACTCAAAATGGCTAAGGAGCTGTGGCACCTGCCCAAGGTGAGAGGAAAGGAAGATCTCACAGAGCAAGTGTAACAGCAGGGGAAAGGGAGAGGAGGGGAGGGGAGGAGAAGGAAAGAGAACATCTTCTTGTATTACCTTCATAAAAGGTTCATTTATTTAATTTACTTCACTGATACAGCAAAAGTAAAATTTATTCTAGTTCTGAGTCAAATTATGAGAAAGCAGAGACAAAATTAACAGGACCTTTGTTACTGAATCCTCAATATGCACAAATACAAAAAAAAAAATCAATTATTACATTCCATACTGGAGTACACAATTTGTGGCTTAAAGGTTACTAAGAGAATGAGAAGTACCTCTATTCTATTGTTTTTCACCCTACAAACATTCATCCCTCCTTCTAATACCATGTTTCCCATAAGCTATATGTTCTACACAAAACAACAGAAGTAAAAAGCAGGTAGAAAGTTTAGGTACTGACAAACTTACCCTAAAAATTTTGTTACTAGCTGCTCTGATTAACAAGTGACATAACTTTATTTTCTTTTTTAAAGATTTTTTTTTTTATTTATTCATGAGAGACTGAGAGAGAGAGAGAGAGAGAGGCAGAGAGGCAGAGACAGAAGCAGGCCCCATGCAGGGAGCCCGATACAAAACTGGATCCCAGGACTCCAGGATCATGCCCTGAGCCAGAAGGCAGACGCTTAACTGCTGAGCCACCCAGGCGTCCCCAAGTGACATAACTTTAAACACTGCAGCATGAGGATTGATATATTAGCAAAACCCATTTTCTCATTGCTTGAATATTAATTCAAACAATTACTATTACTGCAAGGGTCATAAACACTATACTTTCCCAGCACTGGAAAGATTCCTTGTACAAAATTTCAAAGGCTCAATTTAATAGTGACTCATTTTACAAATAAGCATTATTTTTACACAATGATTTTATGCACACAACTTTTTAATCCTGTACCAAATTAAATGCAAATATTTATACTAAAATTCTATGTGCTTTTTATCCCTATGACAAAAAGTCTTAAAAATGAGATGAACTAAGTTCAAAGAGAAAATGATATAACAATGACTTAACACAAAACATAACTGAAAACTGTGGTATACAAGCAAGTGTCCCATTTTAAATTATTAAAATATTAAAATAACTATTCCTATGTATACTGTGTACACATAGCGTAGGATGCTTTTGAAATGGAAAAAAAAAAAAAACCTTTACTAACACAGAGTTCCTATTGAAGCATGGGTTACATAATGGAAGAGCCTGAATTAAGATGCCATATTGGTTTAACTTCAATAGGACTTACCCACCCCTCACTGAATTTTAAAGCACTATATAGTAATATGAAATCTATTAAAAATACAAATAAAATCAAAATGTTCACGGGTAAGATGACTCAAGTGTCAAGATGTCAGTTCTTCACAACTTCATCTATAGGTTTAATACAATCCTAATCAAAATCCCACCAGGTTGTTTTGTGGGTATCAACAAACTGATGATACAGTTTATACGGAGAGGCAAAAGAATAGCTGACACAATACTGAAGGAGAACCAAGTCAGACACTATCCAACTTCAAGGCTTAGTGTAAAAGCAGTAGTAATCAAGTTAGTGTGGCATGGACAAAAGAAGCGAAAAACAGATCAATGGAAGAGAATAGAGAGCCCAGAAATAGACCCACATAAATAAAGTCAAGTGACCTTTGACGAAGGAGCAAACAAAATAGAATAGAGCAAAGATAAAGACAGTCTTCTCAAGAAATGGCACTGGAGAACACCTGGACATCCACATGTAAAAAAAAATAAAATTTAGATAAAGACCTCTTACCTTTCACAAACATTAACTCAAAATAGACCACAGAACTACTATAAAACGTGAAACTATAAAACTTCTAGAAGAGAACACAGGGGAAAAACCTAGGTGACCTTCGTATGGCAGTAACTTCTTAGATAAAACAGCAAAGGCACAGTTCATGGGAAAAAAAAATGGTAAGCTGGACTTATTAAAATTAAATTCTTCTCTGCAAAAGACAATGTCAAGAGAATGAAAGAGAAGTCAAACCTGGGAGAAAAAATATATGCTAAAGACCTATCTGATAAAAGACTGTTATCCAAGATATACAAAGAACTCTTAAAATTCATCAATAAAAAAATATAAACCCAATTAAAAAATAGGCAAAAGATCTCTACAGAAACCTCACCAAAGTATATATATACATGGCAAATAAATATATGAAAAGAGGTTCAACATCATACGGTGTTATGGACTGAATGCTTGTGTCCCCCCCTCAAATGCATGTTGAAACCCTAACCCCCAGTATTAGGAGGGAAGCTATTGAGGTTAGGAGCATGTGGGCTTCTTGAATGGAATTAGTGCCCTTGTAAAAAAAAAAAAAAGAGCCCCGGAATTCTCTGTCCCTTCTGCTATGGAAGGACACAGCAAGAAGACCAGACGCCAAATCTTAGACTTCCGAGCCTTCACAACTGTGAGAAATAAATTTCTGTTGCTTGTAAGCCACCAAGTCTACGGTATTAGGGACATGTTATTAGAGAACTGCAAATTAAACCAACAACGAGATACCGCTACATACCTATTAGAATGGCCAACATCTAAAACTCTGACCACAATAAATTCTGGCAAGGATGTGCGGGAACCTCCATTCATTTGCTGGGAGGAATGCAAGATGGTGCAGCCACTTTGGCAGACAGTTTGACAGCATCTTAACTAAACATATTCTTAACACACAATCCAGCAATTGTGTTCCTTGGTATTTAATGAACTGAAAGCTTATGTCCACACAAAACCTGCACACAGATGGTTATCCCAGCTTTATTCGTAACGATCCAAACCTGAAGTAACCAAAATGTCCTTCAGTAGGTGAAAGGGTAAACTGTGGTACATCCAGACAACGGATGGAACATTATTTGATGCTCAAAAGAAATGAGCTATCGAGCCATGAAAAAACACGGAAAAAATGTAAATGCGTATTACTAAATGGAAGCAGCCAATGTGAACAGGCTACCTATTGTATGATTCCAACCATATGACCCTCTGGAAGAGGCAAAGCCATGAAGATAGTAAAAAGATCAGTGGTTGCCAGGGTTTAGTGGGAAGAGAAGATGAACAGGCAAAGTACAGAGCACCTTCAGGACAGTATTAACTATTCTGTAGGAGACTACAATGCTGACGCGTCATTATACGTTGTCAAAACCCAGACTGCAGAACACTAGGAGTGAACCCTAAGGTAAACTATGAACTTTGATCAATAACCTACCAAATGTAGGTTCATCAACTGTAACTAATGTGCCCCTGTGGCACAGGATGTTTGCAGTGCGTAGGCTGTGCAGTGTGGAGACAGCAGGTATATGCGAACTCTGTACTTTCTGGTCAATTTTGCTGTGAAACTAAAACTGCTATTAAAGTTTATTAATTTAAAACATACCAATAAAGTTTACAAAGGGATACTTTCCAAAAATTTGTCTTAAAATCAGGTCTTTAGGGACTTGAAACACATTTGAATTACAGTAAGATAAATGGTGATTTCAATGCTGGCTCACAAAGTCTATTTAAACCCTTTCCTCCCTAGCTTTAAATGAAGTGCTACGGGCAGCCTGGGTGGCTCAGCAATTTAAGCGTCGCTTTCAGTCCAGGGCCTGATCCTGGAGACCCGGGATCGAGTCCCACGTCAGGCTCCCTGCATGGAGCCTGCTTCTGTCTCTGCCTCTTTCTCTCTCTTTCTCTCTCTCTCATGAATAAATAAATAAAATCTTTAAAAATAAATAAATAAATAAATAAATGAAGTGCCATGTATCTGCAGATTCCTGAGTTTTCTCTTACTAATGGAGGCATCACGAATACCCAACCTCAACTACAAACTGCTTTCTCTCCCATGTTCTATCTTCTTCCATGGAACACGGGAAGAGGGATAAAGGTAATAGTAGTTATCAATGAGTTGTTCATATAAACAGGGTCATCAGTGGTATTGAGGGCTTTAGAACATCCTCGGCATGTAGAAAAAAACTCTACTAAGTACTTCAAGTGCTAAATGGTTATGTATGAACCAACTGGAAACCTAAGCAACCTTGCGTTGGGAAAATGTGTCCTAACTTGTAAAAGCAGCTGCAGCAACAAAATCAACTAATTTAGCATTGACTGAGTACTTGTATGTTGCCAAGAGTCAAGATGTTAAATGTTATCTATCTCATTTAATCCTCACAGTGATACTATGGGATAGATACTTTAACTACCCCAGCTTCACAGCAGCTCAGCTGCTTCCCCTAAAATCTTCTGGCTAGCATAGCAGTAGGAAGGCAGACACAAGGAGTCTATCTAAGGAGTCTATCTAAGGAGAATTATATATAAGCTTAGCCACATCTCTAGATTTCTTTCCAAAATTTAGGCAATTTTTAAAAAATTTTATTTACTTATTAGCGAGAGAGAGGAACCATGACAGAGAGATCATGAGAAGTGGGGAGGGACAGAGGAAGCAGCAAACTCCCCGCTTGAGCAAGGAGCCGGATGCAGGATTCGATTCTAGGACCCTGGGTCATGACCTGAGCTGAAGAGCCAGATGCTTAACTGACTGAGCCACCCAAGTGTCCTAGGCAATTTAAGTAAACAGGTGCTACTCCTGAGTGTTTTGGAAATAGTTATATTTCTCTAGTTTAAATATAATTAGAAGTTCATGACTTACTAGAGAGAGATATAAGACAATGGGAGAGGGGAGATAGCTTAAGAAACAATATAAGGAAATAATCCTACTAACTAAAAAGACAGACCTAGCTATCTGCTAGCAGATCACAAAATTATCTTCCTATTCCCCTCTCCCAGAATGACCTCTTTCTAAGTCTTCTGGAAAATGATGGCATTTATTGCTTATTAATCCATACCCTACACTGTGTTGAGCATATGATTTCACTCTGTATCTGAAAAAATGTATTTGAGCTTTTATAATATGCAAGGTATAGTACTTTGCATACTTTCTATAGTAGATTCAATGGAGAAAATAGAAATAAATTCAATCATTCACTAAAGACTTAAGTGTCTACTATTTTGAGGTGGGCATCTATGCTGGCAACTGAAGATAAAATGGACACTGCCTTCAGACAGATCACCATCTAGCGGGGGGGGGAGATATAAATATTAAATAAATGCACACACACTAAAAGTAAAATAGAAAATTTGCTACAAAGGAGAGTTATACCATGCTCAGTTTTAGGGGAATGTGACCTAGTTATGAAGACCAGGGAAGTTTTCCAAAGGAAGCAATGCTTGAGATGATATTTGAAACACCCAATGGGAGTTAACTAGGAAAAGGTAAAAGGGAAGGGCCAAGCCCTCGAAGACTTAATAGCATATGCAAATGCCATGAGGCAGTAAGGAGTAAAGCTGAGTAGCAGGAACTGGAAATAAGGTCAATGTGGCAGGAACAAACAGAACAAGGGAGAGTGGAGTGAGAGATAACTAAAGAGGGAAATAGTAATGAATGCCCTTGTAGGATCTTGTCAGGCTATTAAAGATATTTGGCTTCATCCTAAAAGCAACAGAAAGTCAATAAATAATTAAGTGGGAGGCGAGGGTGTCATACTAATATTTGTATTTTGGAAAGCTTCCCCAGATTGATGTGTGGAGAATGGTCTGGAAGACGACCAGAGGGGGCTGTGAGTGGACTATTGTGGTAATCCAGGTGAAAACGGTAGGCTGGACTCAGGCAATATTAGAGACAAAGAGAACAGGATAGATTTGAGAGGGACTTAGGAAATAAAACTCAACCAAAGTTATGTTTTTAGCACCATGAGAAGGGCTATCAAGAATAGCTCATAGTTTTCTGGAGTATACAACTGAAATGGATATAGATGCCATTTACTAAGATAGGGACACTGAAAAAGGAGCTGATTTTGGATGTAGTAGGATTAAGATGTCTTAGACAAGAACTGATATGTCAAGGAGATATATATGGACACCTCAAATTTGGGCCTAGGCTCTGTGTGTGTGTATGTGTGTGTATTTGTGAAACCTTAGTATTTAGGTGGGAATTACGGTCCTGCAGGTGGGATGGGCCAAACTGGGATAACGGACACCTGGGATGGGAGAATCATACAGAAGTCATGAAAAGGCAGACCTGCAGCAGCGTATAAGAGAAGGACTGAGAGAGTAAATGGAAGCAAAGCAGAGGAGAAATGAAGTACGTGAAGAGATATAAGAGAAGCTGGGTTTGAAAAGGACGTTAGAAAAATTAAGGAAGAGTTCACCTGGTAAAGAGATGGGGATCATAAACAACTCACAACGAGGAAAATAAAAAATGTAATCTACAAAGATCTCCAAGATATATGTTTGAAAAAAAAAAAAAAAGAAGAAGAAGAAGAAGGCGGCACAGAGCAGTGGATGTCAATGATTCTATTATAGTGTAAACTACAAAAGCTATGTGCATGCGTATACTGGCAGAAGGAACCAACTCTTTCCGGGAAGATACACAAGAAAATGCCAATAGTGGTTCGCTCCAAGAAGGATCTGATGTTTTGGGACAGAAAGGAACCTAATTCTCCGTGTTTATTCTTTTCTATTCTGAATTAATTACTTGTCCAAAAATGGTTTTTTCTAACTATTTTACTTTAAAAAATTAAGGGGGAAAAAAATCCCAGTGAGTTTTCTATCACTGAAACACTATGATTACCGAAGAAAATCTAAACCATAGAGGATTTTAATTATGCAGAGTTTATATGATATATTTTGTTATCCTCAATCCTAAAACTGGAGAATTCTGGTGTCAGAGATTCCCTAACTCTGAAATAAGAGAGATTTAATAAGAGCTTTGAGATATGTTAGCTAGAACTACTCAGACTTTCTCAGGTACCTTCCCTTACCCCATTCTTTACAAACTGTAAAACTAAAGGCTCATTAAAATTTAAGCCATTCTGTCAATATACTGTAAATCTGTATTACAAATCAACCACATTTTACAGGATCATCTCCTTTTTAGTTTCCACCTTATACTTTAAGAAAGACTTTGAGTAAAATACAACCAACAAGCTGATATATATGCCAAGCTCTAGTCTAGTTTATCATAAAGTTTGAATTAAGCACAGACTCTTAAAAGTACCTGTTTGTTCACTAGTTTTTCTATGCGTTTTGGTCTGACACTTGATATGAGGGCTAAGTATGCAAACACTTCCACCGGGAAATGTTTGTCTTATGAGCTGCAATTTTTGTTCAAACCTTAATAATGTCCACACGGAATCCCTGACCTGAAAAAAGACTTTCAAAATTCAATAAATCTATTTCCTACTTATGTTTTGCTTTACAGAAGTTCTTTCTCCCCGGTGGATAATATAATTATAAAGCTTAATAATATAGGTAGTGCATATAGACATACAACAGTGAGGTACTCCCAAAACTCAAGAGTTAACGATTCATTCTTGTAACATTTCCTGAGTACCCACTATGCGCTGGGCACTGTGAGGTACTGAAAACAGAGTGATGAACAGAACAGATATGATGTCTGCCTTCAAAGAGATATGCAAATAAGTGAACAAACAACACAAAATTATTAATATGGAATAACACTGGATAAATGCAAAGTCACTTAAACAGAGTATCTACCAGGAAAACAGTATTTAACATCCTGATCCTTTGGTTTCTTTTTTGTCCTGACACATCGAAGGCATGGGCTATACTCCCAGCAGGGAGCACTGGATCACTCAAGTAATAAGGGGAAAGGGACGGGAAGGAATAATGTGGCGAAATCTTCCAGGTGATTTTAATAAGCAACCCCCTTAAGAACTACTGAGTTCACTGATGGCATTACTACATCTAAAACCAGAGATCATAACCCTGGCTGCCCATGGAGCTTTAAAAATTACTGATTTCTAGGCCCTAACTAGGAGACTCATTTAATCAGCACAAGTGTGATCCAAGATTGCAGAGGCTTAAAAACTCTCAGGTGCAGTCAAGATTCAAAGCAACTGGGGGAAAAAAAAAGAGATCTCACATACAGGAAGACTGGGAAATGACAGAATGGAAACATGAGAAAATATTCCAGTTCTCAGATATGACATAACTACCTGGGCTCCGTAAAATGTTACTCCTACTGGGTAGACAGATATAAGAGACTATAATAACTTTTTTGCCAAAACTCATCATCATCTTCGGAGTACACTGAATTTACTAAGGTACTGCTGCTCTGTTAGGCTCAGCCAGGTTCATGCCAGCCTCCCTGGACAACCTCCCTATCACCATCTCAAAAGAGTTGCAATGATAACCCTCAGAATACAACAACTTTTCAAAACATTGGTCAAATGAGGCAAGGTCCCAAAAATATTCTACTCACATAATGCACAATTACTTTTGCCCATAATGTTTGTCATTAAAAAGTAAAATGCTGTTATCACAGTTTACAATCCTTGTTCTTTCTACTCTAAGTCTGTCAATTCCCTCCCTTTCTGCTTATAAAGCAGAAACAGACTTAAAAGCATAAACACAAGTAGGGCTATCAGAAAGAGGTAAAATGTTATTTTAAAATTTTACTTAAACATTTATTAAATTCTCTCTTTATGTTCAACATTTAGAAAATTCTACATAATGGGAAAATCTATTTATTATTTGTAATATATAATTATTAAGTCTAGAACACTCACCAGTAACATCACTAGTACTATATGACCATTGTGCTATAAAATACTTTTTTTATTTTTTTAAAGATTGATTGATTGATTGATGATACACACAAAGAGAGAAAGAGAGAGAGAGGCAGAGACACAGGCAGAGTGAAAAGCAGGCTCCCTACTGGGAGCCCGACGTGGGACTCGTGGGACTCGATCCCAGGACTCCAGGATCACACCCTGGGTCAAAGGCAGGCGCCAAACTGCTGAGCCACCCAGGGATCCCCTATAAAATACTTTTAAACAGAACTAAACTGTTTGAGGCCTCTAACAGCCATTCAAGGACTTTAGTAATACCTTACCATCTAAGAGAATATTATTAAAAAAAGCCAAGATTCACGAAGAAGATCAACAACATATTAATCTACATGGCATAAAAGTTTTATTGGTATAACAGTGGAATATTGAGATTGGGTCAGAAATTTGAAATTACAAAAGGAGTCGCTATATAGTAATAAGCTAAAACCAAATATTCCTTAGGATAGGCCTTACAGCCTTACAGAAAATAGGTCACATTTTCTATAAGGCCTAATATAAACCCACACTGTATATCATCTCCAGCCTTCTCTACCACCTTGAAAGATCCTTTTCTCCACTTCTGTCTCATATTACCTGGGCTTTCCCTGAAGTTCAGTCCTGAGCTCCCCACTTTTTGCTCTGTCAATGCCACAGATATCATTACCCATACTATACTTATAGCTTAGAAATATCCTATTTCATATAAACAACAGTTTCCAAATCTTCAGTTGTACTAATATATACACATTTATCACTCTGCTTCTTCTAGTACTACTTTACTTGTCTAATTGTCACTTGAAACGCCATGAAGTCAAAATAATCTTCAATGCAAACCTGGCCCTCCTGGCTCTTCTAAAGTCCACAAATTGTAGTATTTGATGGCAAAAGGGTGGGACAGACAGTCATGCTTATACACTGCTGGTGACAGAAGAAATACAACTTTTTAAAGGTTCCTTAGCCACATGTGTCAAAACCCATTTGATAAGTAATCCCACCCCTAAGAAAATGTCCTAAGAGAATAAATACAAATGTGATTACAGATTTTTCTGTAAGGAAGCTGAAAGAAATACACCAGTAATGAGACTCAAAATAATTTCATTGTCCAACAAAAAAGTAATAGTTAAATCACGTCTGGTTTTCAGTGAACTACGATGTAGCCACTAAATATCAAGTTTTGAAGGCTATTTAATGGAATGGAAATATATGGAAAATATGGTGGAAAAATATGATGGATTAAAGCGAGAAAAGTCACAACACTGTATACCAGTAGTAATCTAACTGTGTAAAATATGTATATGGATAAAAACATAAACTGGTTATATCTACAGTGAGCTAGTCAATTTTATTATGTATTTTTCTGCCTTTGTGTCTTAACCAGATGTTTATGATAATTATACTTTTATAATCAGAAAAAAAGGGGTTTTTAAATGGCACTTTCATTTATCATTCCAGTTGTACAGACATGAAACTTTAATTTTAAGGCTCCTTCCTCACCAGGACCAATGTTTCAGGAATTCCTTTCATGCGATCTTTCTTCTATCGCAAGAATGGAAGTAGCAAACTATTGGAAAGGCATGGAAGTCCTTTAGAATCCTTGAAAAATTCCTCAAGCCTTTTTGTTTATGCCGTATCTTCTACCTCCCTGAACACTCCTGCTTCTCTCAATACTCTTTATCTGAATTCATTGACAAACAGAAGGCCTTCCATGGCTCTACAAGACTCCTCCCTCTTTTTGAACTTCCTGAGCACACTCTGCTGTTTGGCTTTCGGTCAGGGCACGCTGACGGAAGGCCAGCTAGAAGAAGAGCGCGGTGGCTTGAGGTCAGGGCAAAAAAACATGAAACATGTAAACAACCCCTGAAGGCACAGAATAGTAACATGTTTCAAAATAACAGCCTTGAGTTAAAAGAAAAGACTGAGGTTCAGTACATACTCTGTTTCCTAAGATGGGAAAACATTAATTTTCCAACATCTGTAAAACGTATTTTAGAAAGTGCTTGAAAATTAATGTGTTAGGGCCAAAGAAACGGGACAACTGCATTCAGTGTGGTATCCCTGAATAGACCCTGGAATCAAAAGAGAGCATTAATGAAAAAATGTTAAATATGAATAAAGCCTGGAATTAATAGTAACCTACCAATATTAATTTCTAATTATCTAATATTAATTAGTTTTGATAAATATAGCAGAGGCTTCAAAAGGGCCTTCTCATGTACGACTGCTTGCTGGTGCCTGGAGGACAGGCATCAGTACAGCACTGAACCAGGCGTTCTAAGGAATACCGAGACCATCTCCATCCACTCCGATGGTAGAGAGGACGGGTCGTCTGCCTCCCGCTCCAGTGCTCTTCTGGACCACACGCACAGCTCATGTCCAAGGCTTGGTTTTCACTCAATTCAACGAGTGAAAGCATCAGCCATGAATAATTCTATTTGACCAAACCTTATCACAATTTGCAGTATATTAAGAATCCTTATGTTCCACACTATTCACGGAAAACTCTGACATCCATTTTAACAATTAGTGTGAAGCTATACTGATTAAAAAAAAAATAGCTCATATTAAGCTTCTATGTCCTGTTCAATGCCCCTATGAGGAGAGCTAAAGGTGTTGTCTCACAGCTATTTGACCCCATGTGAGGACCAAAATCTACTTAAAAGGGTAAAAAACAAACAAATAATGGTCAATCTTGGAGGCATTATTCTTTCTTCTACTTCTTTAGAGAAAAGAAAAATATGCTGAAGCATCAGAAGGAATCGCTAGGAGCCTACTTAGGAAAATTCAAGTCTTCCGTTCTTATAAGGTGAAGAGCATTTCATTTACTGCACAGTCCAACTCTTTTGATCAACTTAACAATATGACAGTAAGGAGAATGGTTTTATAAAAATCCCAGGAAATGTTGTTAAATGACATCCAAACTATGATTATTTTGCCTATTGTGGCGGCTGAAGTGATTTCCCTCTGTCATCGGACTAAATAGTTTCTCCAGTATTTTTAACCTATGATCTACCTGAAAGCTCTAGTGATTACCTACCCTCATCCTTTTTGTCACACCTTTCACTAAATAGATTACATTTTATTTTAATCCTAAAAGTTTAGATGTTACAGCATTTTTCTATGTCCCAAAGCAGCTAGTATAATGCTTTCCACATAACAATAAGTGCTTGCTGAATAAATGTCAAACATCATAAAAGGCACGATGGCACACAACTGATTGTTTATAAAAACTGCTTTGTCCCATCCACCAATCTTTTACTTTATGTACACCAGAAATCAGGTAGCGTAGACTGCGGTAGGGACAAATAAGATGACACCTAACTGAATTTACAGATACGAAAATGGTTAAATGCAATACAGTTTAAGAGGTGCAGAACTAGAGATAGTTCAATGACCCATGGAAGGATGAAAAAGAATATATCAATTCTATTTAACTGGGTATAAGACGAAGCTCTATGCATGCCTGAATATATGGCAATTCTCCATTTTCCCAGTAAAAAAAGAAAAAAATAATTTTCCTCTCCCAATTTAAGTGTATGATTTTTGGAATGCCAAGGAAACACTTGAAATATCTAGTTCATCTACAGATATTTAAAATCACCCAATATAACACTAAATTAACTTACAAATAATGCTTTCCTCTACTGTTTCATTAAAATTCCTGAACATTAGTGTCATTATCAACACTAGAATCCTTTTCCAGAGTACATTATCTTTAATTCTAAATTATTGAGATGCAGCACTTTTTGCCTGTGCAGTTGATGCCGTTATCAAAAATTTTATCAGCCAGAAATATCATTTGTACAATGTTAAGATCAATGTTCTTTTCACTCAACCTAAAAGTATATTCATTATATTCTCAATATAACCATTTATTCTACTCTTTTAACTGTTTTAATCAGCTTTGTTGAGGTGTAATTTATTTATAATAAAATTCACCATTTTGAAGCAAATATTTTAATGAGCTTTGTTGAGGTATAGTTTATTTATAATAAAATTCACCATTGTGAAGCAAACATTTTGATGAGTTTTGACAAACGTACACAACCCTATAGCATCTCCACAATCATGATCTAGAACATTTCTACTATCCCAGAAGAGTTCCCTGGCGTTCCCTTGGCAGTTAATCCCCTCTCTCCACCTCTTGGCTCCTGGTTAACTACTGATCTACTTCTGCCACTATGGTTTTGGCTTTTCTAGGATGTCTAATCACTAGCAGCACACACCATGTAGAATTTTGTAACTGAGTTCATTCAGTTAGCGTAACCCTGTTAAGACTCATTCATGTTGTGGGTGTGTATCAGTTCATTCAATCACACAGATATATTACCATCTGTTTATTCACTCACCCAATTAGTAGACAATATTATTGTCAGCTTCTGGCTATTAAAACTATACAACTGCTACGAATATTCAAGTCCATCTCTGAAAATATGCTTTCATTTTTCTTAAGTAAATGCCTATTACTGGGTGTATTAGCTTCCTAATGCTGCTGTAACAAAGTATCACAACATAGGTGGCTTACAACAACAAATATATTCCCTTACAAGTGTGTGTAGGCTAGAAGCATGAGATCAAGGTGTGGGTAGAGCCATGCTCTCCTGAAGCCTTTAGGAACAGATCTGTCCTATGTCTTTTTTCTTAGCAACTGGTGGAGTACTCGTACTGGCAGCCATTGGTTTAAAACTGGTTAACTTCAACCTCTGCTTCCATCCTTATAAGGATAGAATATTCTTTTTTCTTTTTTTTACTGGGAAAATGGAGAATTGCCATATATTCAGACATGCATAGAGCTTCGTCTTATACCCAGTTAAATACGATGGATATATTCTTTTTTCTCCTTTTATGTCTCTGTCTTTACATGGCTTTCTCTCCCTTCTAGGTCTTCTGTGGCTCCCTCTCTCTTTATAAGAACACAGGTCATGCTGGCTTAAGAATTCCCTAGTCCAAATGACCTTATCTTAAACTGCAACGGCCCCATTTCCACATAAGGTCACATCCTGAAGTAGTGACAGGGAGGCCTTAAATATAACCTTTTGGGGGGATGTAACTCAACCCACTGCACTGGGTCATAAGGTAAGTGTATGTTTGTAACAAAAAAATGCCAATCTATCATTCAAAGTGACTATACCATTTTGCCTTTGTTTACAGTAATGTGGGGTGGACAGTAATCCACCCCAACACTTGGTATGATCTGTTTTTGTTTTCTTTTTTTTTTTTTTTAATTTTAAAGTCCATGTGCAGTTGTATCTCACTATGGTTTTGATTTGCACTTCCTTCATGACTAATGATGTTAAGCATCACTAGAATTTATAAAGCTTTGTAAGTGACATGTCTATTCAATCTTTTGCCCATTTTGGATTTTTCTCAGAATTAAGATGTAGGAATTCTCTGAACATTCTGGATACAAGTCTTTCATCAGACATAGGTTTTGCAAATATTTTCTCCCTGTCTATAAGTGGACTTTTCATTTTCTCAACAGAGTCTTCTATTTTGATGAAATCAATGTACCCATTTTTTTATTTCATGATTTTGTATCCTAAGAAATCTTTGCTTAATCCAAGGTCACGAAAACTTTCTCTTATATTTTATTCTTGAGGTTTTATCACAGTAGCTTCTAAACATGTAGCTCTATGACCCAATTTGAGTTAATTTTTATGTATGATGAGAGACAATGGTCAAAGTTCATTATTCTACAAATAGATATTCAGTTATTCTAGCACCATCTGTTGAAATCCTTTCCCTACTGAATTAACTTTCACACTTTTGTCAAAAGTAAACTGACCGTTAATGTGTAGATCTATTTTGGGGCTCTCTATTCTGTTTCACTGATCTATAGGTCTATCCTCCTGCCAATACCACACTATCTGTAGCTTTGTATGTTATGGCAGGTAACGTGAGTCCTATTTTTTCATTTTCAAAAATGAGAATGTCCGAAATGGTGCCAGACATGATCTAATCCCTCCATCCTGTCCATTTCTGTTAAAAAATGGATATTTCAGGGACGCCTGCCTGGGTGGCTTAGTCTGTTTACCATCTGACTCTTGATTTCATCTCAGGTCATTATTTCAGGATCCTGGGATTGAACCCTATGTCAGGCTCCAGACTTGGTGGGGAGTCTGTTTGGGGGTTTCTCTCCCTTTCCTTCTGCCTCTCCAGCTGCTTGCACTCTCTCTTTCTAAAATAAATAAATAAATCTGAAAAAAACCTGGTATTTCAAAAATGCCACTGAAGAAAACGAGAATTGTATCTCTGCTGCTTAAAGAACGTACTGTATTTATATCACCTACCACACCAGAGGCTTACTTTAACATACACCAAGAGTTCAATTTCACATAAAATCAATCTTGAACCCTAAGACAGCTGAAGAGAGCAAAAGAATGTATTACAAGCTTACGTTGCCTTATTATATAACCCTCCTCCTGCCCTCCTGCCCACAGTGCAAGAACCCTAGGAACTTACAGAGCAAGATTTGTATTAGCAATAATTATTATTTAAAAACTAATTCATATTCTTTAAAAACACATTTTAAAAATTCAGTAAGTCCTTTTTTCTCTACCTTTCATAAATTACAAATGTCAAAATTTCTTCCTTGAATAGGTTATCATGTATCCTTTAAAAATGTTAGCTTCAGAAAAAAAAACTCCATGACAATGATAAAGTTGTGTTTAAGTGCAAATTCTCATTTAAATAACTTAGTTTATGAATGATTTTTATATTATAGATATTATGTAGCTTTTCCAAATGAGTTTTCACCGTTAGCTAAGTAGAATTCATCTACCTTTATAGGTAAGTAAATACTAGTGCTTTACCTTTCTTTTTCTAATATTCAAACCATTTCACCTGTTGAAAACCACATTTCAGTTCAATACCACTTCTCAAATATCAATATGAATATGAACAGAAATGAAGTATACTCAGTACAACTGAGTATACACACTATAAGTTGAGTGGGGCATGAAATAATATTGTGACATGCTAGTTCTAGCAAATTTTAGATAGTGTTTGATAAACCTAAAATTACTTCAAATGTTCACTCATAAATTTCAGTGTTTTTTTTTTTTTTTAAGATTTTATTTATCTATTTATTCATGAGAGACATAGAGAGAGAGAGAGAGGCAGAGACACAGGCAGAAGGAAAAGCAGGCTCCATGCAGAGAGCCCGATGTGGGACTCGATCCCGGGTCTCCAGGATCACACCCCGGGCTGAAGGCGGCACTAAACTGCTGAGCCACCGGGGCTGCCCAATTTCAGTGGTTCTTAAACATAGTTGGGAATAGGAAGCAGATTTAAAAAATATATTTTTCCAATCTCATTTTCTTTGTATGTCCAAATTATGATATACTTAAAAGTTTCTTTTATTTTTCAGACTATGAATTTTTATTTAGAAATTTTTCATATTTAGAAAAATACCAACTTAAAAGTTTGAGTTAACAAAGTGTACAAATGAGAAAATGTTAAGATACAAAGAACATATTCGAGAACACAGAATGATTTGCTCTAATATTTTTTTGAAATTTCATTATTTTACCCACATTATCTGTAACACAGAGATTCCCTTTGATATGCGCCATAAGAATAAATTAGCCAAATGGCTTTTCTGTAGTCTCTATATATGCAAGAATAATACACATTTTCATCAGCAGAACCTGACTCTCCAGAAAAATAAATATCACCACTTAAATATTAATATTGAGTATGCATTATTTCATACAATTGCTACCGGATGAATTAACTAAGTAAGGCCAAGTTCTATTTTTCTTTTGAAATAATGATGTTCACTTTAGCTTTCACAAGGTATTACTTCAACATAAAGCTTCATTTTTGTCAGAGACGTCTCCCAACAAAAGGTGGACATAGAATCTGCTCAAAGTAGCAATGGATGGTTAGAATAGGTACATGGCACTTCCAAATTGGCATCTGTGGGCCTGGCTAACTTTGAGTTAGACTCAGACAACAGCATTTAAAAAATCATTAGTCTGGAACCACTTAAACCCGGGAAGAAGCTGACCAGAGTTAAACTGTTCCACAGGCCCTGTGTTGTATGAAAAGGCATTAAGACACTAACTTAGGATTTAAGTGGGCATGGTAAAATTTCAAAAGAACTATAAGAAAACTGAAATAGTGTTTATCTTCCAAAATGGATATAAAAGAAATAGGAAATTAAAAAAAAAAAAAGCAACTAACAAGTAGAAAGTCTTCAACAAATTTACAAAGGGAGAAAGAGAAAGTACAAGAAAAGGGGGAGGAGGTAGGAGGACAGAGACAGAAAAGATAAAGTACTAAGTACATGGCAGAAACAAGCCCAACCACCATATAAATAGATCACTTTTCAGAGACTGCCAAACTGAATTCACTCACACACACACACACACACACACACACACACACACACACACACATATACACACAGTAATATGGTACTTTTAACAGACAAAAAAGCAAAAGCAATGAAGATAAATGTTTCATTTACTGAGGCATATCATTTTTAGCTTACTTCACCTAAAAAAAATATCCTCAAGATACAGGAAACAATTATACAAATCCATATATTCCCACATTTCTATTTTGTTTTTGATAAGTCAAGCAGGGGAAATAATGAAAATATAAAATATTTTAATCACACAGCTAACATATTGGAGACATATAGATTTTATACAGTGGAGGCATACAGAACCTAACAATTAGAAAAAACATATTTTTCTTTTTTTAAAGATTATTTATTTATTTATTTATTCATTCATTCATTTATTTATTTATGAGAGACAGAGACACAGGCAGAGGGAGAAGCAGGCTCCCTATGGTGAGCTTGATGTGGGGCTTGATCCCAGGACCCCAGAATCACGACCAGAGCCAATGGTAGATGCTGAACCACTGAGGCACCCTGAAAAGACATTTTTCTTCAACATACTGAAAATACTTACAAAATTCAACTGTGTATTAAGCCAAAAAGCAAATTTCATCAAATATTTAAAATCACCACCATAGCAGTAATCACCACTGTAAAGTTACAGTTTGGAGGCTTACATTAATGTAAAAAAGCTTAAGATCACCAAGCTAAATCCCCAACCTAAAAAACTACAAAAAGAACAAAAGTTTGAAGTTACAATAAATACAGAAGTTACAGAGGTAAGAGTATAAAAATCAGTGAAACAGAACACAAACACAAAATACAGAATCAAGAAAGATTTTTTCCTTTTTTTTTTTTTTGTAAAATATATAAACCTCCAAAAAGACTGAATGAGAGAAGGCACAAACACCACCATAAATAAATCTTAGACAAATGATCCTACACTTAGAAAAACGCAAGTTATCAAAAGGAAAAGACTATGAGAATACTGCTATAATAAAAAAGTAATGGATTGGTAGTTATTCTTTATGTTTTTCCTATCCTACACCACCTCAAATGTAAAACTTCCAAATATTATTTTACAGAGAAGCTCTAACAAATTTTAAGCAATACATCACTCTTTCTTCTGAGGCCAATATAACTTTGATATTTAAAAAAGACTTTAAAAGTACAATTCAAAAAAACTTAAAAACTAATCTCATTAAGGAACACAGATGCAAACTCTTAGTAATAAACCATACCCAAGAGTGTCCTTATTTAAAAAGATAGTATACCATAACCAAACTGTGATGCAAGTTAGACAGAAAAATATACAAACACAATTCCAGATTAAAGGAAAACCATGATTATTTCTTGATAGCAGATAAACATTTGATAAAATTAAATAACCAATAAATATTTTACCTAAGAACACCACTAACAAAAACAGCCAAAATACTTCCTTAGAAAATTAGAAAAATTAGAAAGAGAAATTTTAAAAAATTAGAAAATTAGAAAATAAAAAAAATAAAACGATAGGATGAGCACTGGGTGTTATTCTGTATGTAGGCAAATTGAACACCAATAAAAAATAAACTTATTATTAAAAAAAAGAAAATTAGAAAATAAAAGAGCAGGGGACTTTTATTAACTGACAAAGACCCACAAGTAACATCATATTCAAAGGTGAAAATCTGTATTATTCTTGTTTAAGACCTGGAACAAGACACGAAGCACACTTATGACCTTGTAGATATGAACATTACAGTAAGAAAAAAAAACAGAAAGAAAAGGACTTCAAAAAAAAATTAAGAGAACTGTCATTCACAGATAACAGAATTGTCTATATAGAAAGTTCAACAAATATATAAGCAAATTATTAGATCTGGTAAGAGTTTATTTCAAAGACAACAAAAAAAATCAACTCAATTTCTACACAGCAGAATGGTAACTGAAATTTTTGGATGATGTAATTTATAATACCAACAAAAATATTAAACACCTAGAAATAAATCTAACAAAACACAGGTGATGCTTATATAGACAAATTATAACTGTAATCAAAGAAATCCAAAATTAGTAGAGTGATGCACTATGTTCATGTACAATCACTCAACATTTTTAACAATTTTACTTCTCTCCAATTTGATAAATAAATTTAACAAAATTTCAATCAAAACAAAAAAGAATTTTCAAGAATTTGATAAGCTGATTCCCAATGCAAATGACTGAGGCAAGCAGCTCCTGATGGAAATGTGGATTCTTGCCCTACCACACATGCATCAAGACTCATTAGAATTATGGTAATTAAAACCGTATAATTTAATATTTGTGCAGCGACAGACAACCTGATTGATAAAACAGAAGAACCCAACATAGAAAACACACAAATACAGAATCATGAAATGACAGAGGTGGCACTCTAGGCAATGGAAAGACTAGTCAATAAAAGGTACTAGAACAGTCATTCATATGGGGAACATGCAATAGCATCACTAACTTACACGGTCCAAAGAATCAATTCCTGATAGGTATAATATAAATATGAGGAGCAAACTTTTAAAAAATAGAATACTGATATTACCTTGAAGTCCTTATAACAAGTAAACAATTCTTAACCATGACATTTTAAAAAAGGGCTAACTATACAAGAAACTGATACAACTAACTGCAGAAAAAAGTTGGATTGGAAATTAATCATAAAAGGATGTTCAACCTCATTATCATTCAGGAAAATGCAAAATTAAACCATGGTAAGATACCACTTTTACACACATGGATTAGAAAAAAAAAAGATATGAAAACTGTCAAGTGTTGAAAAGCATACAGAGCAAAAGTAATTATACTCTACTGGTGGGACTACACAAGGATGCATCACCAATTTAGCATGATCTTGCATGGATGAACATGTACATTATTACCCTGTGACCTTCCCCCCCACCTCTTCCATTCCTAGATATACAACTAAACAATCTACTCACATATACCAATATACCAAAATACACGTTAAATGATCTTCACATTAAACTTGCTCATGACAAAATAAGCCTAGAACGCCCAGTATTTCCTACTACAGTAAACTATATCAAGGTATATTCACATAGGAGAGTGGTATACAGTAGAAAATTTAGTGAACTATAGCTACATGCCATGACTCAAGTCTTGAAACAAGATGTAAGAGAAAAAGGAGTTTTGCCTCAAGGCGGCAATGTAGAAGGATCCTGAACTCACTTCCTCCCCTGGACACTCTGAATCTACAGCTACATATGGAACAATTCTCTCTGAAAGAAACCTAAAAACCAGTGGGAGTGGAGTTACTCCTACACATTGTGTGAACAAGAAAAACTCTACAATAAAATGGGCAGAAGAGGTTGAGACATGATCTCACCACACCCTGGTGTGGGGACCCACATCAGGAGAAAACTCACAATTCTGAGATTCTCCTTGAGAAACAAAGGGATGTTTCTCCCTAAAATGCCCCACATCTGGCACAATATTTAAGACCTGTACCTAAGAGATGGGCCTACAAAACATCAGCTTTAAAGGCAACAGTGCATATGACCACAATATCCACAAAGCTACCACAAACAGGGAACCAGGTCTTAAGGGGTTCACACATATTCATGGAAGCTATACCCAGGGCCTAGAGCGGAAGCAGCTGATTGAAATACCCAATTTTTCCATTATAGAGGCCTAAGCGTTTATCTTGAAAGCTTCTACCTATAAGGCAGGGATCTAATTTAACAACATATCTAGGAGCCTACTAAAATACTATCCAAAAACCCACAAAGGCCAGTGGGCACCATCATCACTGTCTCCTTTTACTTCACTCTAGGTCACTGGTATTGCCTAGAAAGGAGTTTATGAACACGTGTGGCACTCCCTTGACAGCCCAGCTCTGATGGCCAAAGGGCTTCTGTTGACAGGTTCAACAGATGGCAGAAAACACCCCAAGGCTCAGTTCAGAGAAAACGGAGAGAGCATCCATTTCCCAGGTGTTCTCTGAAAGAAGTATAACTGCATACTTTAAAGATACCGCCTCAAAAATTCAGCTTCTAATCAACCTGAATCTATGTGCTGATGGAGATCCTCCCCTTTGGAACACAGACAAATGTTAACACACCCTGAATTACTGTGAGTAACAAAGAACAAAAGAGGCTGAATGGACAATCACAAGGTTTGAAAGACAACTAAGAGCTGGCATAGGGTTTAAAATGAGATTCATCTAAACTAGGACAGTCTTTTAAAACTGAGAGAGGTGGCATTTTATCTAATGTATAAAAACCAAGACACAGAGTCAAGGAAAATAAAAGAGAAATATATTCCAAATGAAGGAAGATAAAACCTCAGAAAGACAACTTAATGATGAAACAGAAGTGATTTACTTGATAAAAAGTTCAAAATAGGGGATCCCTGGGTGGCGCAGCGGTTTGGCGCCTGCCTTTGGCCCAGGGCGCGATCCTAGAGACCCGGGATCGAGTCCCACATCGGGCTCCCAGTGCATGGAGCCTGCTTCTCCTTCCTTCTGCCTATGTCTCTGCCTCTCTCTCTCTCTCTCTATCATAAATGAATAAAAAAAAATAAAATAAAAAGTTCAAAATAGTAGTCATATACTCAAGTCAAGAGAAAAATACATAAAGTGAGATTTTGAACAGAGATAGAAAATACAAGAAAATGCCAAAGAGAAATCACAGAGCTGAAGAATACAAAACTGAACTGAAAAATACAATAGAGAGGTTCAATAAGACTAAATGAAGTAAAAGAAAGAATCAGTGACCTTAAAGACAAGGCAGTGGGACTTATCCAATCAGAGCAGCCACAGACATTTAAAAACAAAGACTAAAAGAGAAAAAAGTGGGGATAGCTTAAGAGACTTATTGGCAAAACATCGAGTGGACTAACATTTGCATTATAGGAGTCCCAGAAAAAAAAAAAGAGAAAAATAAAAGAGCAGAAAACTTTTTTGAAGAAATAATGGCTGAAAACTTCACTAACTCAGAGAAGGAAACAAATATCCACACCCAGGAAGCCCAAAGAGACCTAAACAAGATGACTCCAAAGAGACCCACATCAAGACACATTATAAATTATCAAAAGTAAAAGACAAGAAAAAAATCTTAAAAGCAGTGTAAGAAAAACAACTTGTAATATATAAGGTAGACCCCCAAGACTATAAACAGATTCTTCAGCAGATATTGCAGGCCAGAAGGGACAGGAAAGAGATATTCAAACAAAGTGATAAAAGAAAAAAAAAAAAAAAAAAAGCCAAATGACAATACCTGACCAACAAAGCTGTTCAGAATTCAATGAGTTTTCTCCAGACAAGAAAAGCTAAAGGAGTTCACCACCACTAAACTGGCCTTACAAAGAATATTAAAGGGACTTTTTTAACTGGAATGAAAGAGTGCTAATTAGTAACAGAGACACATATGAAAGTACAAATCTCTCTGGTAAAATAAATACACAGTAAAATTCAGAACACTCTAATGTAAAGATGGTATGTTAATCACTTATGAATCTCATATGAAGGTTAAAACAAAAAGCATTAAAAATAACTCTAACTACAATACTTGTTAATGGATACACAAAAAGATGTGATGGTAACATAAACATAAATATGGGGAAGTAAAGTAAAAATGTAGAAAGTTAGAATATTCATTCAAAGTTGCTATTAGCTTAAAATGGACTATTAATTAGAAGCTGTTTTAACATAAACCTCATGGTAACCACAAAGCAAAATCTTACAGTATATACACAAAAGATAAAGAGAAAAAGAATATAAGCACATCACTACAGGAAATAAATCACAAAGAAATAGATCAAGGAAAGAAGGAACAAAGGAATTATAAAACAGCCAGAAAAAAATTTACAAAATGGCAGTAAATCCATGCCTATCAATAATTACCTTAAATGTAAATGTACTAAATCCTCCAATCAAAAACCAAAGACTGGCTGAATGCATTAAAAAACCCAGAGCCAAAATAAAACCAAAAACAAACAAACAAACAAACAAACACCCAGAGCCACCTATATATCCACTATAAGAGATTCACTTTAGATATAAGGACAGACACACACTGAAAGTAAAAGGATGGAAAAAGAATACATGCAAATGGAAAGCAACAAAGAATTTAAGATAAAGAATTTAATAAGAGACAAAGAAGGTGATTAGATAATGATAAATGAAAAATCCAATAAGACAATACAACATTTGTAAGTATTTATACACCAAACATAGGATTATCTAAATATATAAAGCAAATATTAACAGTCACAGAGGGAAAATATTCAGAAATAAAATAACAGTAGAGGACTTTCATACTTTACTTTCATTAAAAGACAGTTCATCCAGACCAAAAATCAGTAAGGAAATAGTAGTCTTAAACAAGTTAGACCAGATGGACTTAACAGACATATACAGAATATTTCACCCAAGAGCAACAAAATACACATTCTTATCAAGCATACACAAAACATTTCTAGGATAAGTCATGTTAGAGCACAAAACCAGTCTTAATAAGCTTAAGAAGGCTGAAATCATAAAGAATATTTTCCAACTACAAAAGTATAAAACCAGAAGTCAATTACAAAAAGAAAATGGCACAATACACAAATATGTGAAGATTAAACAACATGCCACTGAACAACCCATGGGTCAAAGAATAAACTTTCAAAAATTTAAAAATACCTTGACACAAATGAAAATATAACAAAACTTACATAATGCAGCAAAACCCATAGTAAGATAGAGTTCATAGCAATAAATGCCTACATTAAGAAACAAGAAAGAGCTCAATTAAACAACCTAACTTTATACCTCAAAAAAATTAGAAACAGAGCAAACTAAGCTGAAAGTTGAAGGAAAAATCAACAAAAAGCAAAAGTAAATGACAGAGAGGCTAAAAAGACAAAGAAAAGATCACTGAAATGAAGAAGAGCTGGCTTTTTGAGAAGATAAAAAGGACAAACCTCTAGCCAGACTCATCAAAAAAAAGAGAGAGTACTCAAATAAATAAAATTAGAAGTGAAATGATAAATACAACAACTGATGGTAGTAGTCTCTTATGATCCTGTGTTAACAATTATGCGCCAACACACTGGAGAAAGAAAAGAAGTAGGTAAATTCCTAGAAACACACAACCTACCAAAGATTTAATTGTGAAGAAATAAAAAACCTGAACAGACCAATTACTAGCAAGGAGATTGAATCAGTAATCAGATGACTTCACTGGTGAATTGTACCAAACATTTAAGAAGAATTCATATCAATTCTTCTCAAATTCTTCCAAAAGACAGAAGAGAAAGTAACACTTCCAAACTCATTTTATGAGGTCAGCATTACTCTGATATCAAAACCAGACAAGGGCATTACAAGAAAATTATAAGCCAATAACCCTGATGAACACAGGGTAAAATTCTTCAACAAGATATGAACAAACCGAATTCAGCAAAACATTAAAAGGATCTTACAACATGATCAGGTTAGATTTATTGAAGGAATGCAAGGATGGTTCAATATGTGCAAATCAATCAATGTGATATACTATATTAACAAAAGGATAAAAATCATGATGATCTCAACAGATAAAGAATTTTATAAAATTCAACCTCCAATTATGATAAAAAACTCTCAACATGGTGGACACAGAAAGCAAATAGCAAAAAGCCCACAGCTAATATCATACTCGAAGAAAAGCTAAAAGTGTTTCCTCTATGATCAGAAACAAGACAATGATAACTACCCTCACCACTTTTATTCAACACAATGTTGCAAATCCTAGCTAGAACAGTTAGGCAAGATAAAGAAATAAAGGGAATCCAAACCAGAAAGGAAGAAGTTAAATTGTCTATGTGCAGATGGCATGATATATACGGACTACCCTAAAGACTACATACACCAAAAAACTGTTTGAACTAATTAAGCGAATTCAGTTGCAGAAAACAAAATCAATATACAAAAATCAGTTGAGTTTCTACACACTAATAATGAGGTAATAGAAAGAGAAATTAAGAAAATAATTCCATTTACATTTGCATCCAAAAGACTAAAACACCTAGGAATAAATTTTAACCAAGAGGGTGAAAGATTTGTACACTAAAAACTTTAAGACATGATGGAAGAAACAGAACAAATAAATAGAATGATTACACATGCTCATGGATTAGGAAATGCAAAACTGTTAAAATGTCCATACTGACAAAGCAATCTACAGATTCAACGAAATCTCAATCAAAATTCCAATGACATTCTTCACAGAAGTAGAACAAACAATCCTGATCTGTATGAAGTAACTACAAGAGATTCCAAATAGCCGAAGCAATCTGGAAGCATCACGCTTCCTGATTTTGAACTTTATTACAAAGCTACAGTAATCAAAACAGTACAGTATTGGCATAAAAACAGACACGTGAAATGACTGGAACATATAAAGAGTCCAGAAATAAACCCAGGCACAATTAGTCAATTAATTTACAAAAAAAGGAGCCAAGAATATGCACTGGGGAAAGAGGACAGTCTCTTCAATAAATGGTGCTGGGAAAACTGGACAAACACATGCAAAAAACCCGAAACCATTAATTTACACTTTTTTTGTCATTAAAGGGAAACTTTAGCTTTAATCACATTAGTTGACAGTATTAAAATTGCAGTGTATTCTTATAAAATGTCTCTCTTCATCTATTCAGAATCATAAGTTAGATAGAGGCCACGTTTCTGTGACACTGTACTGCATTTCCCAGGACACAGGTTGTTATGATTTATAATGATCTTCCAATAGTTGAGTGACCATAATATGCTGAAGGTCAGCAAGACGGCTTATGGTTGGATTCAGCATTAAGAAACAAAGTGTACAGGTGCTCCCCTTTCCAATGAAGGTAGTATACACAAAAACCAACTCAAAATGCAATAAAGACTTGAATAAAAGACCAGAAACCATAAAACTCCTCAAAGAAATCACACCCAGCAAGCTGCTTGGCATCAGTCACCAATATCAAAGTCAACAAAAGGAAAAATAAATAAACAGGGCTAAATCAAATTTAAAAGCTTGTAGACAGCAAAGGGAAACCATCAGCAAAATAAAAAGCCTAACGGAAGAAAATATTTGCAGATCCATTTAATTAAGGAGTTAATATCCAAAATATATAAAAAACTCCTACAACTCAAAAGCAAAAAAAAAAAAAAAAAGATTTGTTTGTTTTAATTAAAAATGGGCAGGGGAGCACTTGGGTGGCTCAGTGATTTGTCTGCCTTTGGCTCAGGCCAGGATACCAGGGTCCTGGGATCGAGTCCCACATCGGGCTCTGCCCTCAGCAGGGAGTCAGCTTCTCTCCCTCTGCCTTTGCTCCTTCCCCCTACTCATGTATGCATTCTCTTTCTAAAATAAGTATATAAATCCTTAAAAATAAATAGATAAAAATGGGCAGAAGATCTGAAAACAGAGTTTCTCAAAGACAGCCAAATACCCAACAGTTACAAGAAAACATGTTTCAAGTTTATAATGTAGTGATTCAATATATGTATATATTGCAAAACAATCACTGCAGTAAGTGTAGTTAACATTGATAACCACGGATAATTAAAAATATCTTACAGCTGAATAATACTCAACTTCAAACATGTATTTAAAAACAATACTAGGAGAGAAGCTGGGCTCTTCTGTCTAAAAGACCTCTGAAAGATACAATATGCTCTAGTTCTCCTGCTCCTAATTATATGTCAGGTTTCTTCCCCCCAGACCTTCAAATAAAAGAAATAAAGTCTCTAGCCTCAGCTATGTGCAAGTGACAAAACTTTTTAAGAGTCTACCCACAAATGGATTATTTTTCAAATCCTTTTATGTTTTTAAGTTAGAGCTCAGAATTAAATGACTTGATAATCTAGGAATTCCTAGTGAGATCTTTTCACTCAGTAGCTCAAACAATTCTCCTTTCAAATTTATTTGGCATCTTTACTTATAATTAACCATGCCTCAGATTTCAAACTAGAGGTCTGGCTGGTCATGATATAGTTACTAACATCTTACCCAGAAAAGCTAAAAAGAAGGATATTGTGACTTTATGCCCACACTTGTTGTTACAGTCCATCTTTCCATCTAAAATTTAATTCATATACACATGCATATATGTTATAAATTTGAAATTCACGTTACAGAATACATAACCCTTTTGTTTTAAAAGTTGCAGATACCATTTTAAAATAGTATTGATGAACAAAACAATTCCAAATAAAACTAAAATATTAAGAACATTCCTAAATGTAGTATAAATTAGGAAGAATAGATAAAATTAGAAGTCTGAATGTTCTGCACAATTCTCATTCACTAATCTTACTAACAAATCATTCATTAGCTTCATGGATAGAGATATTTGATTAGTGAAACTCAAAATAAAACATTTAAAATATCAATTGCCTGGGTAACTGGTTATCAACTTTATAATAACCACAGAAATTACACAAAATGTCATATGGTCAACAGACTCAAGTTAGACAAGAATTTTAATCTGTATCAAACTATTTTAAGTTCACTGACAATATATGTACAATATATCCAGTATAGCCATTGCCAAAGGTTTAATTAAGCACAACCACAGTGCTTATACGAGATCTACCTATGTCATCTAACAAAAGGCCTGAGCCAAACATTTAAATGAATGGCATTACTACAACTTGAAGAACACTATTTATCCTATCTAATATTCATTACATGCAGCTTTTCCTCCTCTTTTTTTCCTCAACTTTTGGAGGACATTTCCCCACAATTATCAAAAGATGGCTGAAAGATTTACTAACCCAACTGACAGAAAATACACACACATACACACACACACCCTCTTCCCTATCTTCAGACAAAAAAGATACAGGAACCAGCAGAAATCCAAATACTCCAAGAGAGACTGCAGTTGTCTTTTCAGGAACTTTAACTGAAGAAGTTACCTAAAGCTTATTCAATGTATTCTTAAATTTAAAAAGAAAAAAATCAGATTACAAGAAAATGCCAGAATAATCTATAGAATATGTACTCTATCTCTGCAATATTCAAAAACATATTTTTGTTTCCACGAGATTGTCTAAAATATTAGCCTCAAATTATTATATTCCAAATTTTTTACTAAATCAATGGGTCGGAGTTTGTTTTTTGTTTTTTTCAGGTTTTCCTGCTGTTTCATAATTGGAACTATTTAAGAATTCATGATCCCAACACACTTGATCCTATGACGAAAGTCTCTTCAGTTCCATCACCATTTTATTAACTATCCTATGGACCCCCTAAATGAAATAAAATTCTTTGATATTATTCAATTTTAACATTTTTTGAACACTAAAAATAATCTGTACACATTTTTTTAAAAGATCTTATTTATTTGACAGAGGGAGAGAGAGAGCACGCATGCACACAAGCAGAGGGAGCAGTAGGCAGAGGGAGAGGGAGAAATGATGCCCCTGGGATCATGACCTGAGACGAAGGCAGACACTTAACTGAGCCACCCAGGTGCCCCAATCTGTATACATGTTAGGTAAAATGTGAGTGCAAGTTTATGTGCAAATTTCCATAAATCCATTTCCTGCTCTTTTGAAAAATGTTTCCATATAAAACTGAACTATCTTGAGTGTTTTAAAAACAAAAAAGAAAGGGCTGTACATTGACATCAGACTTGCTCTCACAGAAGACAAGGTGTGAACTCACATTTTTTTTTCTTTTTTATTAAGTCTTACAGATTGTCACTAAAATTCTTTACTGCTAAAATATGTAGATGTGATTCTGGAAGATTATTAATAGCCAATAATATGATTCAAATCTAGAATTAATTTAATGACAGTGTATTTCCATCATTTCTGAGACAAGTTCAGTACTACAGCATGGTAGCTGCTTAAATCCAAAAAATGACATGTAGTATTTAACAACTATGATTAGAAGTATCTCTTAGGGGCTCCTGGGTGGCTCAGTTCATTAAGCGGCTGTCTTTAGCTCAGGTCATGATCCCAGAGTCCTGGGTTCAAGCCCCATGCCTGACTCTCCACTCAGCAGGAACCCTGCTTCTCCGTCTCCCTCTGCCTGCTGTTCCACCTGCTTGTGCATTCTTTCTCTCTGTCAAATAAGTCAACAGAATCTTTTAAAAAATAAATAATCTCTTAGATAACTATTCTAAAGGCATACCTTTAAATGCATATATTCCAAGCAATTAGACCTGTTTTCACAATAAATACTGGAGAAAAATACTTAAGTTATCTCACCTAACGAGCTGAACACATTCTAACATCAAATATCAGTGGAAAAAAATAGATAACATTTTCACTGCGAAAATCAACAAAATGACACTGTGAAAGGGTATTTATTTGTAAGTAAAATATTGGTGATGAAAATGAAAACACGTTCAGAAAACAAACTCATTTCATTGTCTTTATGTCATTAAGAGTAGGATTTCTGCTCTATTTTGGAGAGTATCTAGGCTAGCGAAAACAATTAGGAATTCAAATACATTGGGCAAAGTGGTCTGCTTCCTAAACAAATGCTCAGACCCATCCTAAATCCAAAACTGGACCTCTAAATACTGTTGTCCCTAAAAATTATTTATTTTTAATTCTCCAAGAATACTTCCAACTTTGGTACCAGAACCCACCCATGTGTGACTGACTAAAGCCATAAGAAATGGTTATGCAGGATTCTAAAACTCTTTATTAACAATTTTTTAAAAAGTAGGCTTCATGCCCAGCATGGAGCCCAACACAGGGCTTACACATGCAATCCTGAGATCAAGACTCAGAGGCTTAACCAACTGAGCCACCCAGGTACCCCAACAATTGTTTGTTTAATTGGCTATCCTGCCAATGGGAACAGAGAATTACTCTATTATTTGGCTTCTATTAATGGAGCTAACATGAAACAATATCATAATATATATCAGAAAAACCCATTTTTGAAGTTACTACATTTGAATTACTATCATTCAAGTCAATTACATAAGAAAAAATCAGATGACTTTTATTTCATTTCTATTAAAGATTTTGGTGATCACTTTTTTTTTTTTAAGATTTACTTACTGGGTGGCTCAGTTGGTTGAGCATCTGAGTCCTGACTTTGGCTCAGGTCATGATGTCAGGGTCATGCAGCTGAGCCCTACTTTGGGCTCCACGCTCAGTGTGGAATCTGCTTCAGGTTCTCTCTCTCCCCGTCCTTCTGTCCTCTCCTCCACTCTCTTTCTCTCTCTTTCCCAATTATCTGAGTGTGCATGCAAGTGCGGGGGGAGGGAGTGGAGGGAAAGGGAGAGAGAAACCCAAACAGACTCTGAGCTGAGTTAGAGCCTAATGTGGGACTTGATCTAAGACCCTGAGATAACAACTGGAGTCAAAACTAAGAGCTGGAGCCTCAACCAACTACCACCTTGGTGCCCCTCACATATTTGTTTATAGAGGGCACGGTTTTTCATTTATAATACTGCTACATCAAATTGTCTTTATAAAAATGAATTACTCAATGAAAGAATCTAAGTGGTAGGCATACAGGTATCACTGTAAAATTTTTAGCTTTGCTGTATGTTTAAACATTTTCATAATAAAAATCCTGAGAGAAAAACAGATTACTATAACACTGACTCCTTCCTACATAACAGCACACTGAAAATTCCAGCACACTGAAATTATCTTTACAAAATTATATATAAAATGTAAAGTTTGAAAATAAATCGAAAAAATTTCAAAGTATAATTTATAGTTCTATAATTCTACTTTATTGGAGCTTTACCTTAACCTGGTTATTGCCTGTTTATTTCATGATGACTGAAACTCAGTTTCCAAAATACATTATTAAAACATCCTTCCTTCTTGAACACTTTTCTGGATTATTTTTCATACAAGGTACATAGATGACAGGATGGCAGGATGGAAGGATAGTCTCACTTTTGCCTAATGAAGTCTTAACATAATCCATAATTCACTGTAAGAATCAATCTTACATATACACTGCCAACCATTTCTGAGAACAAGTCAGTCAAAATCTTTGAAGAAAATAGAAGAAGAAGGAATTAACAAGTATTTTTAAAATTCCTTTGGTGACTCATCACCTTAAGTCCCCATATCAACTTCTGGCTCGTGATGGAGGACTGAACATACATGTTTATCTCTTCTACATGACCTCATGCAATGATAGTAAAAATAGGGAGGAGGGGCATAACTCATCAGATCAATGATAAACATGAGCACTGGGAGAGGCTGCAAATGAGAAATACCGTAAAACAAAGGTTTTTCGGTTGTTTTATTACCCCCCCCCCCCCCGACAGTAAGAGGTAGAAGGAATAAAAGGGTCTACTTAAATTTAGGAGAATACCAAGAGTAATAATGATGACGGTTAACATTTACTGAGCACTAACTTAAGTGGTGGGCATTATTCTAAGTATGTTCTGTGTATCAGTTCACTGAATTCTCCCACCAAAATCATGAGGTAGATACTATTATTATTCTCACTGTATAAAAGAACCTGTGACACAAAGAACTTAATAGACCTAAATTCACACATCAAGTAAGTGATGAGACCAAGATAGGACCTCCACTCTTAACACTTTTAATATGTTCCAGAATGTCCCTGATTTTTATGCCCAGAAATACCTGGAGGTTGGGAGAATGGAATTACTTAAAGAGCACGGGTATTATTGACTCAAATAGTGTAAGGGATGTTGTACACTCACTACAGTGATCAAAGTCCTCTGTCTTCCTTCTGATATTATAGAGCAACGCATGATTCTTTTAAGTCACAAATTTCTTATCATCAAATAAAAGGGCAAGGCATTAAATTATTTGTTACAGGTATCATTGATAATGGAGAATTTGTAGTTACACTGTTTGAGAAATCAGAAGACAAAGACAGAGGATGTACTATTTACTTTAAATGTAAATTGAGGAAATTAAGATACAAAGTATCTGAATCCAACTATAACAACTTAATAACTCAATCTTTCACTGTTGCATATACAACATCCTCATTCATTCCTGGATTTTGACACTGAATTCACCTACTCACCAAATGTATTTCCATAACCTGAATGAATATTAGCGGTACTTTTCTGCAGTCATTCGAGGCATATGCAGAGTGGTAGAAAATATGAGTCCCAGCTTAGGTAATAAAATAAAGCAATTCTCAGGCTTCTTGTTTCAGTTCTCACACTGTAAACAAGTGCTCTTTTCATGGTCTATTTAGTACCACATTTCTTCCATTTTTGTGCTTTTCACTGTCTGAAACGGCCTCAAGTTCAGTGCTGAAGTGCTGTGTAGTGTCCCCAAAAGTGCACAAAAGTTCTGGTGTGCCTTAGAGAAAACACATGTGTCAGATAGATAAGCTTCACTCAGGCTTGAGTTAGACAGTGTCACTGGGCATGGGTTCAGGATTACTAAATTAACAATACATATTAAATAACTGTCTTTAAACAGAAACATAAGTCAGGCACTGACTTGTGATGAAATGTAACCAGAGGCTCACAGGAACCTAACCCTGTACGTCTCCTAGGAGCACTAGTTCAGTGTTCACTAATCCAATGTTTGTGGCAACATAACCACCGCAAATAATCAAAATCAAATGAATTTCCTTTTCTAACCATCTCATATATCTTCCTGAAATGAATGGAGCTAGTAAAATTAATCTTATTTTCAAGAGTTTTACCAGGAAAGGTTATAGTTCCTAATCATCAGATAACTATTGAACATTCGTTTTTAAAATGTTGTCCATGGTTCCTAGACTTATAAGCACATTTACCGTAACAAACATTAACTGGAAGATAACAATACAGATTCCCACTTAGATTCTATTATTTCTAATGCTATGTTATTCCACCTGTACTGCATTTTGCAATTTCCAAAATGATGCACCCATTGTTATTTTCATAAAAGTTGTATGTGAGGCAAGGTAGCTTTTACTCTTAACTGATCAAAAGAGAAAAGTTGGTGGTTTCACATCTAGGTGAGACTAAAGTCATGGATTCTCAGCACTATTACTCTGAATCTGAAGATGTACTTGGAAATCATTTAAGTTAAGAAAACAGAATCCAAAAACATTTTCCAACCTACACGTGGTTCTTGAAAAAGACGGAAGTATAACTCTAAAGAAATAAATAATTAATCTAAAAGAATATTAAGAAATCTATCAGTTCAAATACCACTAAATCACTTTACTTGGTTCCATGACCACAGATATTAACATATTACACATTTAAATGAAAAGCTCTAAGCAGCATTCACATTTGAATAATTTTGAAAACTTGGATAAGAACAGAAGAGCAGAACTTAAATGAATATATAATATCAAGAGAAAACATAACACTCTACTGAGATTAGTATCTTATTTGCCAGTAAAAGCACAGAATCCTGACTAACCTCATGTTTTTTTTTTTTTTTTAATTTTTATTTATTTATGATAGTAACAGAGAGAGAGAGAGGCAGAGACACAGGCAGAGGGAGAAGCAGGCTCCATGCACCGGGAGCCCGACATGGGATTCGATCCCGGGTCTCCAGGATCACGCCCTGGGCCAAAGGCAGGCGCCAAACCGCTGCGCCACCCAGGGATCCCAACCTCATGTTTTTTAGTTTTAACTATGTTACTATATATTCAAGTCCACAAAGAGTGGTATATTGCTGTAGCAATTATCTACTCCATATTTCTATACCCAAGCCACCTTTCTCAACATAATTACTGTTTTTTTATGCACCATACTCTATAAAATTGTTGACAAAGTATGTGCTAACCCTTTCATTAATTTCAAATGCATTAAAATACTGGAACATTTCCAAATAAAATACTATGAAACAGGAAGGATAAAATCCCCCCCCCTTTTCTTGCCTTTTATCATTCTCTAAATCTAAAATTTTAATGAAAACTTTACCCAGCATGCTACAAACATGTCACTAGATTTTACACTCATATCAAGGAATTCCAGGGTATGTTAAAGTAAATTTAAAATTGTCTAGTTCCTATGATTACCTAATGTCATGTGAAACTCACTTTTAACTGTTCACTTTCTTTCAGCTTAATATGAAAACTAGTTTGAACATTTCCTCTAAATCTATACTAGAGCTTTTTATTTGATGTTAGATGCCAGAAACAAAAAAAAAAAAGTTCAAGAACATTTGTTCAGCAGATGGAAAGGTGGTAGTGGCAGTGTTGAAAGAATTAGGAAATGAGGAATAAAAGGACAATAATCTGGGCTTAGTACATGATTATTTGCAATCACAACCGTAACAGCTGTCCTGGGGTGAGCGTGTCCTGTCCCCCTCCCTTTCGCCAAAGATGTTTTGCTCCTAACTTAGAGTACCTCAAAATGTGACCATATTTAGAAACAGAATCACTGCAAGTAAGTTGAGATCCTAAGTAAGGTTGGCCCTTAATCCAATATGGCCTTTGTCTTTATAGCACTCAAGAAGATGGTCATGTGACAAAGGACAACGGAATGACATATATACACATGCCAAGGAAAGCCAGCAAACACCAGAAGTTAGAAGAATCAAGGAAAGGCTTCAGAGGGCACATGACCCTACCCATACCTTGCCTTTGAGAACTTCTGGCTCCCAGATCTGTGAGACAGTAAATTTATGTTGAAAGCCATACAGTTCGGACACCTGTGGGACTCCGTGGTTGAGCATCTGCCTTTGGCTCAGGGCGTGATCCTGGAGTCCTGAGACTGAATCCCGCTTGGGCTCCCCCAGGGAGCCTGCTTCTCCCTTGGCCTATGTTTCTTCCTCTCTCTATTTCTCATGAATAAATAAATAAAATCTTAAAAAAATAAATAAATAAAGGCATCCAGTTCAGGGTATGTTGTTACAGGAGCCCAAAGAAACGAATACATCAACCTTCAAAGCAAAACAAAACAACTGATATTAAATAGACTTAAAAAAATTCTGGTATATTATGCCCTGCAATGAAAATAAATGTTGCTGTAAGTACAAACAAAGCTCCCACCGAATGAGAGTCCTATAGTTGCTATTATGCCTTCAAAATGCAAATTAAAACTAAATCCATGCTGTTTTCCAAAGTAACAACCTGCAAAAATAAGTTAGAAATGCTACTATGCACCGTTATCTTCAAAGTTTGAAAGTTTACACTGGTAGGATAGAAAGAGATTAATGCAAAGTTAATATGCTTCTGAGTGACATTTATGGGCAGAAAATTTTGAGCACTGGCTGAACATGTTCCATGATTAAACGTCTGTCAACCAACAATTTCACAGACCCATACTCTCATCAATTTTAGAGCAGCAAGGGAACTTCAGAATTTGTTTCCAACTTCCTCATTTTACAATGAAAAATCTGATACCAGGGAGCCTGGATCTCTTCTGCTCATTGCCTAGGTAACTATTTACCAGGATAATAATTCTCTAATACAAAAGGCATGAGCTTTTCTAGATCCTCTGGATACTAATAAGAAGAAAAATGTATATATATTATACTACTACACTATGGCCATTTACTGAGATATTACTGTTGTATGAAATCAAAGATGAAGACTACTGGTGGAATGAAAAACGAGAATGAGAAAGACCAAACTAACTCCTGCAATTAAACTTACTTCCCTCTTCAACCTCTTTAGAACCTGCTTATTAAAAGGTCTAGTAAAAGAACAAACATTAGAAATTGAAACAAAATGCAGAGGTGTCAGCAATAAGGCCCACGGTTTTAACTAACCTACACTCCCCTACGTCCTTTAGCCCAAAAGCTAATAATCAAGGAATCCTCTGAAGTATGTGCTTATATATTACGTATATACACACACAACGCCCTCATAATTATATAGGACACACTATGTCTTCCTATAGGTCAAAAACACTATGTCTGTAGATGAAATATTAACCATGTGTGTAAATACGGGCACTTATATGTGTGTACTTATGTATGCACGTACGTCACTAACATACATTCCTCTAAGGCAGAATCTTTAAATATAAATAGTATTTTTTAGATTTTAGTGGCATACGGTACTACTATAATATAATCTTTTTTAGTTTATAATTTTAGTTTATAATTTAATCTTTTTTTATAATCTTTGGTTAATTGTTCAAGAGTTACCTACCCATTGTAGGAAAGACAGCCAACAAAATTCCAAGAGCAAAGAAAATCAAAGTCCAACAGGCACGAGTGAACCCCAAGCACACGCATCAGGGTAGTGTCATTATGTAGAACTAGGTAAAAACTAGAAGAACAGCAACAAAATCTACTAAAGTGAACATATATGCAGAAAGAGAGAGCAGAAAGTAAAGATACTGCTGAAAAAAAAAAATGGAGAAAAAAGTAAAACAAACTCAGAGGGAACTGGAAAACGATGGCTGACAACAGGAAAGATGGGACTCCTGTGACCTAGAAATCCCGAAGCAGGATGCTCAGCCTCTCCGGTCAATCCCTCTCTTTAGAAAGGCAGACTAATTCCCCTCCTACGCCCTGCTTATGACAGTCCCCTTCTTAGTTGGGAGCTGAAAGACAAAGCAAGCTATAGGAATATTCTAGATCTAAATATTATTTAAATTTAAGAAATGTTTAAACCTCTTATTTAACCCTGTTTTAAATGAACCTATAACACGAGAGAGTAAGGACTTGACAAAACAAGTCAAGGGAAAACCCAGGGTTAGAAGGGACAGATGAATTAAATCTAGGAGTAACCACGTTTACCAAAAGGGCAGTGTATATACTACTACTGCATGTACAAAAGATTATTTCAGACCATATGTAAACTGTCTCATGGAGAGAATTTCCCAGAACTGTAGCACTCATGATCTAGTCTTAGAGGAGAAAAACTATGGGCTTAATACTGAAGAGAATCACATTTGGTTCCCTCCCCATCCCTGTGCTCCCAACTCAGCCTCTAGGGCCCCAATCTTAGAGGTACCCACCTTTAAGCTTTCATTTCTGAGCCTCCAGCTAGGGCCCCAGCCTTCACCTGAGCATTCCTTCAGTCTCTGGAGAGCTCCAGCCACTGTCCTGCTTTAATCTGAGCTCCCTGTCCTCTTTTTTCCATAATTCCCAATCTTTGTGGTACTTCTTGAGGCTCTACCCTTCTCCCCTCTCCCAGGAAGCATTCCAACCTCTCAGTTCCAGACCCTCTGATAATCCAGGTTCCACTCCTGGCCCAACTCTTTCTCCTAACCCCCAGCTCTTTTAAATCAAATGCAGGTGCTCCTGACTTATTTCCATCTTCTTGTCTGTGATATAGTTCTCAAATGGGATTCAAATTGCCAGTCCCAAACCCACTTCTCTGTAATGTTCTGGCATTTCCAGGCCCTGGCCTCTAACCCACCTTCCTACCTTCCTACCTCCTACCTTCCTACCTACCTACTTTCCTTCCTTCCTTCCTCCCTCCCTCCCCCCCCCCCCAAGGAAAGGAGGGAGAACTCCTGGTCTTTCCAGTCTTCCACATCAGTTTGTTTCATTTTGTTTTTATTTGCCAAGTAGTTTCCTTCTGAAATAAATTTGAGTAAAATATGTGCATAGACTTAAAGAAAAATATCAAATAAATAACAGTAGTAGCAACACACCAAAAGGGCAACAGTTTTTTAAAAGGTACGAAAATGGGGCACCTGGGTCACTCAGTTAAGTGTCTGACTCTTGATTTTGGCTTAAGTCATGACCTCAGGATCATGAAATCAAGCCCTCCATCAGGCTCTACGCTGGGCGTGGATCCTGTTTAAGATTCTCTCTTCCTCTCAAAAAAAAAAAAAAAAAAGGTACAAAAATGAATGAAGTCTGCGACACATGATGCTGTGTAAAAAGCATCAGTTTAGGGGTCAACGGACTTGGGTGGGTATTCCACCTTTATCAACTGCCAAGTTACCTAGCCTCATCTCTGAAATGGACATGGGCAGCTTCATAGGATGGCTGTAAGGATTAAACGAGAAAGTATTAAGAAAATGACAATATGCCTGTCAACATAGCTGCTGCTTAATAAATTTGAGTTTTTTCATAGCCTGACTCCAGCTCCACCATTTTATCGAGGAACAAAAAGGTTATAGCTCTTACCCAG
The DNA here is from genome assembly GCF_018345385.1 of Vulpes lagopus. Taxonomy (NCBI): domain Eukaryota; kingdom Metazoa; phylum Chordata; class Mammalia; order Carnivora; family Canidae; genus Vulpes; species Vulpes lagopus. Next base: position 103,682,363 of record NC_054834.1, on the reverse strand, counting down.
GTTTGTGCAGCTAAAGTGGTAGCAGATTTAGATTAAAATTCAGTTCTTCTAACACTGAACCCCTTACACTACTCACTAGCATTTATTTCAAAGCCTGCAGATGAATGAACACCAGAGGCAGCACTGCAGATACTTTTTACCTTCCTAATAATTCCTGTAACTTGATAAAACTAGGCTAATTGGTCACATTTGAATCTTCACTGGCAATTACTCCAATCCCATTTTCATAGCTCTAACATGCTCCATGGTATTATACAACATTCTCAACAGGGTGAGAATAGGACCCAATTTCTACTTGGGTTCTACAGTATGGTTAGCTGTAATTCCTAGAAGTCTCATCTCTAGTACATGGGGCAAGGACTAAGTGATTGTTTAGTGACTATATCCATTTCAGACTACTTTACATTCTTTTAAGTACTTGCCAAATTTTGGTTACCATTCACTGTTGATGGAATTTGTAGCATCTGTTTTTTAAATATCTATTATTTCTTGGGGACTTCCTAAGCCAATTGGCTTGTTTTTACCAAAACTGTGATTTTGGAAAGGCTAAATGTGGCTATAGGTTAAGAGTGGCTTTATATATTGGGCCATGAATACCTTATTTCAATATTTAAGTATCCTTTTGTATGTCCCTTTAAACTAAGTTGACAGCATAACTACAGTTCTGTCCTCGTTTTTCTCTTTCTTGATCCTTTAACATTTCAAGGTATCAATCCCCTTCATTTTAAAAGGGGAAAATTTTCATTAAAAAAAAAAATCTCTGTACTTCACCTTCCTCTGCAGCTAGTGGCCTCAGTCCCTCTTCTCCCCACACCGACTCAACGTAAGAGTGGTCTCACCGGGCACCTCTGTTGCCTCCTCTCCCACTCACTTTTCACACTACTCCAACTTGCCTTCACCACCAGCATTCTTCAAAAACAATTTTGCTAAAGTCACCTCTAAGAGGCCAAATCCAGTAAACATTATTCAATCCTTAACCTACTTGACTTTGGTTTGCCCGAAACACTATCTTCCTTAGGTTTTCTTGACATCTATCCTTCTGGTTTTTCTCTTACCTCTCAGGCCACTCTTTCTCAGCCTTACTTGCTGATTAGCTTTCCTCTAATCAACCATTAAAAGATGTTATTCCTCAGAGCTCTTTTTTAAAATTTATCTTCTCAGTCTACATGCACCCAAGTCTGAACTTTGATACTTACACACTTTAAATTGCCACCTATATACCTACAATTCTCAAATATTTATTTCCAGCCCAGACTACATCTCTTACGTAGACTAGCAACATTCCATTTCCACTGAATGTCTCTCATGTAACTCAAACTCAGTTCATTCAGAAATGAACTTAACATCTTCCCACCAGCTAAGCTCACCACAACCACAACCATTGAGAAAAAAAAAAAATAAACCTCGGTAGCCACTCTGGCCTTTATCCAGACTTCCCTATCCCAGATATCACACCACCTTCATTTGATTGCTCGTGTCAGAAACATGGGAGTCATACCTGATATCCCATCTCCTTCACCACCCACATCTTTCCAATCACAAGATTCTTTCCATCTTCTGGCATATTTCTTCCAGGTATCCATTTCTTTCCATCTCCACCACCATCACCTCTTTCCTGAACTACCAGAAGCATGTTAACGGATCTGCTAGGATCTCCTCTCATTCTCCCTTCCACAGATTATATTTTCTAAAAATGACATCGATACTTGTGGTGCAAATGCTTTTCTGGAACCTTGCCGTTCCCCATTAAGAGGCATGGTCTATCTCTCCTCTTTTGAATTTGGTTGAGGCTCTGGAAGTAACTTGGTGAACGGAGTACAGAAGTGATGCTGTATGACTTCCCAGGCTAGATCACAAAAAGGCAAGGAGGCTTCCACGTAGTTGTCTCCCTCTCATTCAGTCTTTGTCTCATAATGCTTGCCCAAATGCTTACTCAGGAGAGAGTCAGCTCTATATTATGAGGACATTTAAGCACCCTATGAAGAGGCCTATATGGCAAAAAACTAAGTCTTCCTGCCAACAGACAGTGAGGAACTGAGACCTCCTGCCAATAGCTATGTGAGTGAGCCACCGAGAAAACGGATCCTCTAATCTAATCAAGTCTGCAGATAACTATAGCCTGCTGATACCATGACGGCAGCTTGGTGGAAGATCCTGAACCAGAACCACTCAGCTAATCCTCTCCCAAATTCCTGACTCATAGAAAAGTATAAGATAGTGTTTCCTCTTTTGGCCTACTAAGTTGGGAGCAATTTATTAAATAGCAATAGATAACTAACACAACCTCTCTGGTACCCTATCATAACACTTAGTATTTTTGTTATATTTAACATGCTTGAAATTCTTTTTTCTTTTTAAAGATTTTGTGAGAGAGAGAGCACGCACAAAAGCAAGGGGTGGGGCAGCGGGACAGGGAGAAGCAGGCTCCTGGCTGAGCTGGGAGCCCAATGTGGGACTCTATCCCAGGACCCTGGGATCATGACCTGAGCCCAAGGCAGCCACTTCACCTACTGAATTACCCAGGTGCCCCACATATTTGCAATAAAAGAAAAAAAAAATGTATGCAGCTTCCTAAAAAAAAAAAAAACAAAAAAACAAATAAGCAGAGACAAAGCCTTCCTTGCTCACTGTTACATGCTGGACACCAAGGAATGTCTAATACATAGTAGGTCCTCCAGAAATATTCATTGAAAGATGCCAATGCTTACCAATATCTCTAAATTCATAATTATAAATGTGTTATAAGATAATGATAAAACTTTAATGTGTTGATGCCATCAAATGCCTTAATACCTCAATTTAAAACACAAAATTACAAGTAAGTAAATATATATGAATATGTGACAAGACGGGGCCCCTGGGTGGCTCAGTGGTTGAGCATCTGCCTTTGGCTCAGGTCCAGGTTGTGATCCTGGGGTCCTGGGATCTCCCTGCATGGAGTCTGCCTCTCCCTCTGCCTGTGTCTCTGCCTCTCTCTGTCTCTCATGAATAAATAAAATCTTTAAAATAAATAAATAAATGGCAAACAGAAATAGGACTGTGTGTTTCTATGTGTGTACCAAAGGATTAGTAAATAAAGTATACTGCACTCATTTTACTAGTTAGATCTTCCAAACTGGCTTCAGGCATAACAAAGAGATTACGTCCGGTGGCAATAAGTGTTAAATCTCCTTGGGCTTATCTGACAATGTTTGGCTGTTGCATAAATAACTTAAAATTACACACACAGACATGAATCTATGAAAATACACATACATATGCATGTGTGTATACAACATATACACGCGAACAGACACACCCACCCTGACCATGTTTGTTTTTAAGGGCTAGCAGGTACCTAAAATACACAGCAAACTATCTAGGAAATAATGTAAATCATAAGACAATACTGATTTCAAATGACAACTGTAATGACAAGCCATCTTGACTTTTAACCAAGTGAATAAAAAAAGTGTGTCTGAGCTATGTTGCAAATTTACAGCAAACACTATTACATATAATAGATTTGTTAAAACTAATCTAATTGGTGTTGCTAGCAGCACTGCTGCATAAAAAAGGAGTATGCATACTATTCAAAAATGTACTTGGCAGGGGGCAAAACAAATCCATAGCTAGTGACCAATCACAATGCTTTCTCTCAAAAGAAAATAATTAATTTTTCCACCTTCCACCTAGTAACTGAGTCTTCTACCTTACAGTGAAGCAAAACAGAGCTGCCCCTTGCACATAAAATGATAGTCTAGTTCTGAAATCACTAAAGTGATGAAAACATGATGAATTCTATGGAGTCCACTTTGCCTAACAAACCTTACTCAGGGAATTTAAAAGCAAATAAACAAAAAATTACTGTCCATAAAGTGAAATTAGATAATCGGGGAAAAAATGTTAATCAATCTTTATCATTTGTTCTTCCTAAAAGCAGTTAAAAGGAGGGACATGTGGTTTGTTCATTTGAAAAGCTAAAATAAGAACAATAAATAATGGTATGATCCAATTTTTCTAACACTACTTGCCAGAGGATCTCAGTGATTAAACTGTTATAGCTCACACAATGCTGACATTAAGATAAAAGTTGAAAAATGGAAGCATATTACCTGGCAACTAATAGAGTTAGAAATGACACTTCTATAGCATGGTTCCCTTGCAGTCTCTGGGTTATCTTTCTAAAAGAAAATTTTATTTGAGGAGCACTAGAAATAACACTGGACTCGAGCCTAGAGATCTGGATTTTTTCTGGCTCTGATCAAAAGGAGTCAAGATCTTGTGGCCAAGTCACTAAGTCACTCCTTGATTTTACTAACAAAGTGAGAGGTAGGTCCATAATGGCCTTGCATGGCATATGATGTGCAAAAGCTAAGCCTTCAGTAGGAAATTTTAACTCCCATCACTCACTAATAAGGACACAAGTAGGTTCATTTCTGCAGAGGTACTCAAAACACACATTAAGTCTGAGACATATTTGAATATTGCCAATAAGCACATCCATGGAGGAATAAAACGCAAAAAAAAAAAAAAAAAGAAGAGGATGTAGCACAAACTGCCAGCAGGAAGTATATATTTCCAATACTCTTAAGACATCATACTTCATCAAAAAGGATTTTTTTCCCCTAACATCAAAGGCTGTTTTAGTTATTCTGAAGTCCCACTAGAAAACATTGTTTATCCAAACATAAAAAAGGGAAAGTATAATATGATATTGAGAAAAATTCTACTAGCTACTGTTTTCCTTTTATATCTAACTGTAAAACCAACTTCATATGTAACTTCTGAATCCATTTTTGGCAGCTATAAAACAATTGCCAAAATCTGACTAAAATAGTGCCAATCCTACTCGAATTTTTACAGCATGGCAAGGAAGATTTTCTATCTTATAGAAATATTAAAAACCTGCTAAAGATCCCCCTATTACCAAAGAGCACATAAAAAGATTAAGGCAGATAGGCAAAACTGAAATATGAATATCCCTTTGACTTCTTCTACAGCTAGGAAAAGCAACCACTACTCTTACTTTAAAAAGCAATCAGCTAAAAGCGACCACTTCAAAAATTAACCAGTCATTATAAAGGATAGAACAAACAAGAAAATGATTCAATAACAAGTCAGCAACCAGTTCTAACACACCTGAAATTGCATCTTCTACTTAATGACTTTTTTGAATGAACACAGGAACTATACAGTAAAGCACAGTTAATACAAAAGAATACAGCTGACCTACCACAAATTACGTATCTTCTAATTATTATACCAGTACTATAGCAGAAATAATACTTTAGGTGACTTTCATCTTACTCTGTTTCTAGTTTATAAAAACATTACAATGGTCCAGAAAGGGTTAAGGAAAAAAAAAGAAAAAAAAGGACGTGACTGGAATCTTATTACAACCATGTATCCGGCCAGAATATAATAGAAAATAGTAATAGCATTTACAATATCAAAATAAAAATACATCGGAGGACAATTAAGACTAAACAAATGTATTAAACTGGAATAGTTTATCAAGAAAAATAATAGACTGTACCTTTTACAATAAAAATATAAAGTAGCTAAGCACCAATGTGCTTTAATACCACCTTGGATTCTAGATATCAACAACTTCTTAAAACAGTGCTTTGTCCACTTCTTAGAGGAATTCGTATTAGCATGTACTTTAGAGTGCAGGAGTAAAATAAGAAATTTTCACAATCACCCCTTTAGAAGAAAATAAACACTGAAAGGAAGAAAATTATATTTGTTCATGGACTCCAAGCAGGTCTATACACCACAACAAACAAATGCAATGTGGCAGTTTAATAATTCATAGATAACTTCATAGATAAATAGTGAAAAAAGACCCTTCAGTTTTGTTTTGTAATGTGCCCAATCTCTCAGTATCAAAAATACTACATGCCCAGGAAAAACATTACGTAGCATTAAATTAATAATTACTGAAGAAAATCAGGGATTAGATAGGATATTCTTTCAAAAGGCACAGGCAGGTGACTAAATCAGTTGGCTTACAAAAATAACATTAAATTAATAATTACTGAAGAAAATCAGGGATTAGATAGGATATTCTTTCAAAAGGCACAGGCAGGTGACTAAATCAGTTGGCTTACAAAAATAACTGTATCTTATGCCTTTTTACCATTTTATGCAAATAGTATAAAATACGCTGTTTTAGAATAATTATCTTTAGCATTCCTATTGTATTTAATGCATCAAGACCCAATGTTATTCTGTTAAAACAAATTACAGCCTAGTGTGATGAGAAAAAGAATAATGTGAGAATGACTGACTCTGTTAAAGACTATCAGGGACAATCATGGTCATAATCTATCAAATTATTATTCCAAACTTAGCTCTCAAGAAATTAAACCCTCACCTCCCAGTAACTGTTTAATGTTTCCTCCTAGAAGCTGACCTGCGCTAAAGCATGCCCAGTGCTCTCCGACCCAGTTGCAGTTTGCCCTTTTCCAGCCCAAAGCCACGGAGGAATTCCGTTCCCTCTCCATTACCCTCCTTTTACTACTACACACAGTGTCAGAGCCAGCTCTCCTGCTGCTAGAACCCAGAGCTGCCTGTAAAACTGCCCTCAATAGCTGAAAACTAGGAAACCTTTCCTGCCACAAGCAGGGCTATAATATAGATCCCTCAGCTGGAACAAAGAAAGCTTTTCCACCAGGAGTCAACTTCTGTGCATACAAACAAAATACCCACGGCCGCTTCAACAACTTGCTAGACCAGAGCAGTGTAGCAGGTAAGAGCATGAACTCTGGAACCTGAGTTCAAATCCTAGTTCCCCCTTTTACCAATATTAGGTAATTAACTCCCTGTCCCTCAGTTTTCTCATCTCAATGTAAAAATAACATTCATAAGACTGCTACAGACTCAGAACAATGCCTGGCATATAGTAATTTTCAGTAAACATTAGCAGAATTATTTGCAAAGTGTCCAGCCAAACCTCAGGTAGGAAAATAAAACCCTTATGCAAAATAAATGCCTGAGTGGCAGAGCAATCATATTTGTTTATAGCAGAGACCCCACGATGTCACAACTAGTAATTTTATCATTAAGGCCAAAGCTTTAAATGCATTATCTTAATATTTCTCAAGTCCTACTTTGTTTATAAAATCGTGTGTTTATTTATTTTATTTTTTTAAGATTTATTCATTCATGAGGGACAGAGACACAGAGGGAGAAGCAGGCTCCATGCAGGGAGCCTGATGTGGGACTTGATCCCTGGACTCCGGGATCACGCCCTGGGCCGAGGGCAGGTACTCAACCGCTGAGCCACCCAGGCGTCCCTGTGAAGTCCTACTTTAAAAAGCCAGACTACAGACTATTCAGAACATAAAATACTGTATTTGTATGATTTTATTTTCAGTGTATGCTTGGATTATAAGCACAAAATGACTTCTTCATTCCTGTACAAGTTTCGATGAAGGTTCAAGACTCCATCCCTAATACGGTAGCTAGCCCCTTGCCACATGGAGCGATTACATGTAATAAATAAGTAAAATTAAATTACAAATTCAGTCATTCAGTGGTACTAGCCACATTTGAAGTGCTCAGTTCCCACATATGACAGATATCAAACTTTGCTACCACTGAAGAAAGTTCTTTTGGACAACACTGGCACAAAGCCCTATGGCACTAACCATCTGATCTACTGGCCTCCAATCACTGTCTTGCCTCCCACTGAGCCGTGGCAGAAAAATCCTGCTGATTCCAAGCTCCTTCAGAGGAAGTAAAGCTGGAGACCAAAACTGATCCAGTCGAAGGTCCAACAGCCTAACTAACTGAAGCTCCAACTTCCATCTCCTCCTTAAAGAACAACATTCTATAGCCATTCACCCAGGTATTTCCAAGCATAAAGGAAAAAAAGAGATGATCAATTTTAGTTTAGTTTTACTTAGTTCCGCTTCCTCTTCTTTCCCCAGTTCAATCTACTTGCTTGATAAAACAAAAAAAGTACTAATCAAGTTTGTTTATCAATGGAGAGTAACAGCTGGAACTAAGTAGTTGTGTGGGAAACAAGCTGGCCATGTTTCTCCCTGTGCCCTACCACCCACCATCCAGATGAGGGAAAAGAAAAGGGAAACAAGCTGTAACCCTGACTCAAGAACTTTGAAAATGTGAAGGATCACTTCTTTTCTTTTTCTGATCTTATTCAACGGAGTGGTAGGCATTTAGGTTCTGATTTATTCAAATTATGACTCCAGCCTGCAATCACCACGAACTTCAGGAAAAGACAGGATTATAATAACCCTCTTGCCAAATCCGGGTCAAGAGAGTTGGAACAAATTTGAAAGACTGAGAGAGGAAAGAGACGTGAAACTATCTGGCTCAAAATAATGCTCAGAGATGTCACAAGCCAAGTTAGTTCATTGTTTCATAATATTTCCAATACACTACACCTTGCTAGAAAGGAGATGGAATTATAAAATATCCGAAATCCTGTATAGCTTTTAAAGTAATTTTATTCTGAAATTTAGAAATGTTTAAGCACTTTTAGTAGTAGTATCTTTCCTCAAAGATTATTCTTTCAAGTATCAGTCTCTGCTAAAGTGTCAGAGGGCCCCCAAAGGGTTTCTATCTAGTATTTATTTTTTGCAAAACACAACTGTTTTGAGGTTGGGTTGCCTTATGATAAAAAGACCCAGAAAAGGTTGCTCGATTTAGCAAACAAAAATACAAGATGATCTCTCTGAATTACTTGATGCAACTGCACACAAATCTGCAATTATCTAAAAATTAAAAAAAAGGAAGAAAAATACAGAATAACCAGATAAATTCCAAATTTAAGATAAACAAAGAATATTTAGAAGTATACCCTGTATATATTTGGGACATACTTACACTAACAAGTTACTTGTTATTTACTTGAAATTCAGCTTAAATGAGGTGTCCTATATTTTATCTGGCCTCTCTAGGCCCAAAAGTATTAGCCTTCATGAAATCTGGAAAGGCAAAAAGGGGAAGTTGACAAGATCTGAAATCACAATCGATATGGATAAACACAGACATTACACAGAGGTAAGCTTTTAAAACAGGTAAAGACATGCATACAAGCAAACCCTAAGCCGCTGAATCTAATGCCAGTTCATGAGAATCCTGTTGGAGAAATTCTTTTCTATGTTAGTTATGCTCAACTCCATTCAGCTCCCACTCTGTTAAGTTCATCTTGTTGACACAAATCCCAAATAGTGCTACAGACCTGCGCCTCTCTATGCTCTTGAGTTCAGGCCTGTACTCGAAAGGACTTTGGAAATGTCTCCACTTTGTTCCTAGAGAAGAACTAGGCTTGGAGCCCCTCCATTCCAGCGACGGCAGCCACCTGACGCTCAGCCCGTCTACTGGGTTAGATCAGTAGCTTTTGGTCTAGTTGTAACTAATACAAACAAGCCAAAATCTAGCTACAGGCTCTTCTAAAACCTGCCTGAAGCAGTGAAATAGTTCAAGACATCCAGCTGACGTTCAACCAACAAGTAAACAAACTTGTTTTGGAAAAGTCACTCTAAACAACCGATTCAAGGGCAGCCCGGGGGGCTCAGCGGTTTAGCGCCCCGCCCCCTTCAGCCCAGGGCGTGATCCTGGGGTCCCGGGATCGAGTTCCGCGTCGGGCTCCCTGCATGGAGCCTGCTTCTCCCTCTGCCTGTGTCTTGGCCTCTCTCTCTCTCTGTCTCTCTCATGAATAAATAAATAAAATCTTTAAAAAATTAAAAAATTAAAAATAAATAATTCTAAAAAACTAATTCAAATCCTCTGCGCAAGCATACCTCATTTTATTGTACTTCGCTTTACTGCGCTTTGCTTTATTGTGCTTCACAGATGCTGTGTTTTTACAAATTGAAGGTTTGTGGCAACCCTACCCCAAGAGGTCTATCAGGGCTATTTTTCTAACAGCATCTTCTTACTCTGTGTCTGTGCTACAGTTTGATAATTCTCAGAGTATTTCAAACTTTTTCATTACTATTCTATTTATTACAGTGATCTGTAACCAGAGATCTTTAATGTTACTACTATAACTGTTTGGGGACACCACGAACAACGTCCATAAGAGGAGCTTAATAAATGCTGTGTGTTCTCACTACTGACCAGCCATTCCCTGTTTCTACCTCTCCTCGGGCCTCCTTACTTAGTCCCTGAGACACAACAGTATTGAAATTAGGCCAATTGATAATCCTACAATGGCCTCTAAGTGCTCAAGTGAAGGGAAGAGTGCAGGTCTCTCACTATACCAGTAAATACACAAATGAGAAGAAAGTCAAACAGGCTTATTGCTGATGTGGAGAAGGTCTGAGTGGTCTGGACAGAAGATCAAACCAGCCACAACATTCCCTTAAGTCAAAGCCTAATCCAGAGCAAGGCCCTGACTCTCTTCAATTCCATGAAGGCTAAGAGAGGTGAGGAGGCTGCAGAAAAGCATGAAGCTGGCAGAGGTCGGTTCTCAAGGTTTAAAAAGCTATCTCCATAACATAAAAGTAGGAAGTGAGTCACCAAGTGCTGATGTAGAACCTGCAGCCTGTTATCCAGAAGATGCAGCTAAGATAATTAGTGAAAATGAGAAGATCTAGCTAAAATAATTAATGAAAGTGGCTGAAGAATAGATTTTCAATGTAGATGAAACAAGCTTCTATTGGAAGAAGATGCCTTCTAGGACTTTCATAGCTAGAGAGAAGTCAGTGCTTGGCTCCAGCTTCAAAGGCTGACTCTCCTGGTAGGGGCTAATGCAGCTGGTGACCTTAAGTTGAAGCTAAGGCTTATTTATCACTCTGAAAATCCTAGAGCTCTTAAGAATTCTGCTAAAGGGACGCCTGGGTGGCTCAGTGGTCGAGCATCTGCCTTTGGCTCAGGGCATGATCCCAGTCCCGGGATCAAGTCCTGCATCAGGCTCCCTGCAAGGCCTGCTTCTCCCTGTGTCTGTCTCTCCACCTCTCTCTCTGTGCGTCTCATGAATAAATAAATAAAATATTTAAAAAAAAAGAATTCTGCTAAATATACTGTGTCTGTACTCCATAAATGAAATAACAAAGCCAAATAACAGCACATCCGTCTACATCGTGGTTTACTAAATATTTTAAGCCCACTGTTGGGACCTATTGCTCAGAAAAAAAGATTCCTTTCAAAATACTACTGCTCGTTGACAATGCACCTGGTCACCCACGAGCTCTGATGGAGATGTACAATGAGATTAATGCTGTTTTCATGCCTGCTAACTCAACATCTGTTTGCAGCCCATGGACCAAGGAGTCATTTCAATTTTCAGGGCTTATTATTTAAGAAATACATGTCATAAGGCTATAGCTGCCATAGACAATGATTCCTCTGATGAATCTGGGCAAAGTAAATTGAAAACCTCCTAGAGAGGATTCACCATTCTAGATACCATTAAGAATATTCATGACTCATGGGAAGAGGTCAAAATCTCCACATTAACAGGAGTTTGGATGTTGGTTCCAATCATCACTGATGACTGAAGGATTCAAGATTTCAATGGAGGAAGTAATTGCAGATGTGGTAAAAACAGCACAAGAATCAGAAAATGGAGCCTGAAGATGGGCCTGAATTGCTGCAATCTCATGATAAAACTTGAGTGGATGAGGAGTTGCTTCTTATGGATGAGCAAAGAAAGTGGTTTCTTGAGATGGAATCTACTCCTGGTGAAGATGCTGTGAAGATTGTTGAAAAAACAACAAGAGGTTTAGAGTGCTACATAAACTTAGTTGATAAAGCTGAGGGAAGGTTTGAGAAAACGAACTCCAACTTTGAAAGAAGTCCTACTTCCGGTACAATGCTATCAAACAGCATCACATGCTGCACAGAAATCACTTGTAAAACAAAGGTCAATCAATGTGGCAAACTTCACTGTTGTCTTATTTTAAGAAGCAATCACAGCTACACCTACCGTTATCAACCACCACCCTAATCAGTCAGTAGTCATCAACATCAAGACAAGACTCTCCACCAGCAAAAAAAAAAAAAAAAAAATTAGGATTTGCAGAAAGCTTATTAAATGATGATTAGGGTTTTTAAGCAATAAAGCATTTTTAAATTAAGGTATGACATTTTTTAATTTAATGATATCACACACTTAATAGACTGCAGCATTGCACAAACATAACTTTTATATGCACTGGGAAACCAAAAAACTCATTTAACGCACTTTTTTGCGATATTCATTTTACTGCAATAGTCTGGAACTGAACCCCCACATCTCAGAAGTATGTCTATAAACATCTTTGCTGCTCAACAACTCAAACAAATGCACTTATAAGAACATCTAAGACACAGATACCCAAAGATTAAAACTATAAAAATAAATCTGTTAAATTGAGAAAAGTATACATTTATATAACCATAAGTTCTTCAATAGTCCTTATAACAGGAAGCTATAAGCCAGGAGAATCAAACTCAAATGCTCAAAAGTTGCCAAGTAAGTAACGCAAATTAGTTAAGTAAGCCAGCATGCTGGGAAGAGTGAGGGCTACGGTGAAACAGAACATGCCTGCCACCCCCAAAAGAGATGCACACTGCATCTGCTACTCAGCTCTATGCACCTGACTTGTGGTAACTCATTTCACATGTGCAGCCCTTCTCAGCACCTATATATGCCTCCAGTGGAGTGAATTCTAACCCAGTCGGAAGACAGAGCAGTCACCTAGGCATGAACCATATGTACAGAACATTTCACCCCACTCCACTCACCCCATTGTGTCTGATTCAATGATGAATCCAATTAGTGTTAATGACATGCAATTAGAATTCTGATGAAAATACCGGAGCCAGGACTCTCACACTATTTCACACTGCATCTGACACTGAAGGATGTAGCTGGGTGATACCAGCAGTTATCATGTGACCACAACAGGAAAACCCATCTCGTAATGGAGTCAACTAAATGGGAGCAGAGCTAACAGATGGACAAGTCAGTGAGATGCTGACGACGTGCCTAAAGGCCAACTCCACCCTGAACTTCTCGGTTATGTGCAACAACTTCTTTAGCTGTACCATTATTCGGTTATGCCAACAAACATGTTTTCCTTAAGCCAGTTCAGTCTAAGTTTTCTACTACTGCAACAAAATGAGTCTTGATACAGGCATTCAAAGTCAATTTTTAAAAATAACTCACACACAAACAGTGCTGAGTTTGGCTTGTAGGCTGCCAATATGCAAGTAAGTATATGCAAATATAAGCCCTTGGGTTTTACTTGAAATTTTTTCAAAACATTTTCTATGTAAGATATAATCTACCTAAAGATTTAACATACAAATGCCAGACTTCACAACTGCATTTGGCAAGAAGCAACAGTGGTCTTGGTTTTCCTTACTATATAACATGTATTACTTTTTTCCCCCGCAGTAAACTATGCCTTCACCTCTTTAAAAAGAAACAAGCCCCACGCGTGTGTGTACAATACAAACATAAACTGACAAGTATTCCTTGTCATAGAGTACTGTATTAACTGATGGTCCTTACTCTTCACCCCTACCCTGCCCACACACACCTGATTCAGCCATGAGAACATCTAACGGGGTGTGATGAACAGCATGACCTCTGGGATCAGATCAAGTTTGAATCTTGTTTCCATCATTAATTAGTATGTCTTTAGACAAGTTACATAACCTCTCAAAGATTTATTCTTATTTCTAAAAAGATTAGAACATCTCCCTTTTAGGGAGATATTCAGGGAAAGAATTTTAAAATATATGTAAATTATATAACAAAGGACGAAGCATAGTCAATAAGTAAAAGCTATTGTTTCAAATGGACATGCACTGCCATAATTAAGTGACACTTGTCATAATTCAATACAGACGAAAAGAGTAAATGGCAATAAAAATGTACAACACTAGACATCTTGGAAAATATAGTCTGGTTCTATCATGCACTATGTACAAACAAATTTTGTTTTAGGAAGTTTTTTAATATTAAAATTTAGTGTTCAAAAATAGCAAATCGCCTTATGGCATTAGAGTAGTGAAAAATCACGATCCAAAAAAAAAAAAAAAAAGGAACTAACTCTATCTTATTTAAAGTTTACGGCAAATAAAGTCCAACAAACTATAATTAGATTAAGTGAACTTTAAATCCTGAGATGTTATCCTTCCTAGGAGTTCTTAGAAAGACATAAATAATTTGAATTAAAGTTACTTACAAAGTATTTCTTTAAATGTCCAGAATGAGAACACTAAATTTTCTCATTAAAGGCTGTCTGAATATGAGTATGGCTGATAGTAAGATTATCTCTAACAAGGTAAAACATTTATATATATGTTAGCTCATGTTTGCTTAGGTGTTGATATAAAAAAAAAAATCAAACCCAACAAATGGCATTTCAGCTTCTAAAACCAATGAAACAATAAAAGAAGAATAGAGAGACTCCCTCTCAATTATGAATATCCTACCATAAGATACCAATAATGAAGAACCATGGGCAGAGAGATCTGTGTTTCAAAACAAAATCCTTTGGAAAACAGCCATTTCTGTACTGTTGAACTTTTGGATCTTCACATCTAATTACTTCTAGCCCAAAGGGGTTATTAATCTTCCTTTTACAAGTAGGGGTGTGCCCCAATTCTTGATACCTATGCACAAAAAAAAAAATGAGGTATAAGGGGGCAAAACCAAGTTAATCCATAATATGTGGAAGGACACAGAGCAAACATTCTAAATCCATGCTGTCCAATACAGCAGCCACTAGTTACCTTTGGCTATTAAGCACTTACAGACTACGTAGTATGAACTGAAATATGTTTTAAGTGTAAAATACATACCAGATTTCAAAGATCTTGTACAAAAAAAAGTTAAAATAGCTCATCAGTAATTTCATGTTGGTTACATGTTGAAATATAATTCTGGATATTTGACTTAATAAAAATATAATTAATTTTCACTCTAATAGCTGAAGACTCAAAAAAGGTGAAGTCAGGCACCCAAGATCACACAGTTTACTCCCAGTCTGTCATACCACCTGGGTTTCTTTCAAGTGGTTTAAATAAATTGAGAGATGGTTCGGGTTAAAAAATACATATATATATATTTTCACAAATTTCTTTTTTTTATGTGGCTACTAGAAAACAAAAATTACATAGATGGCTTGCACTATATTTTTATTAAATAGCACTATTTTGAATCATGGCACCTAAACTTAAGAGTTTAGAACATTTTCTTCGTTTGTAATGCTTCCTAAATTTGTTTTTAACAACAAAAGAGACATGTATCTGCCACTTTGCATGATCTACACTTCCTGTCCCCCTTCCACACATTTTCATGTAACTTCTTAACAGGCCTTGCTGACAGCAGTGAGCAATACGAAAGAAACATATTGATATATATTACAGTTGAAAACAGACCAGAAAACATTACGCCGTTACTAACGTACTAGAGTTTTTATCACACAGCCAATAACTGGTAGATGTTTTCATTAAAACAAATCCATTCCAAGGGGCACTTCACAGACCAACGATAATGTCAACCTCATTCCTAGACTTCCAACTGCCAGCGAGGTGTGGGAAGCCACACAGATTTGCAGCTAGTGCCAACTGGGCTTCCCCTGTATCGCCTTTTGCTTGAGATATTTGACCTTGAATCTCCACGTGCAACAACCAGAAAAGCACGACTTCCTCGTAAACTCCCACTATTAAAAAACAGACACGGACAAACATCGTATGTTTTCTTTAGCTACTAAATATTTCATAATGAGGGGAGCACTGTCTTACTGGAAGGTTAAAACAATAAAATTAGAAAATCTCCTCATCACTATCTGAAAACCGTGTAATTAACAGATTTCAAGGGGAACTGCTTCCAGACCATTGTCCCCACCAGAATCATCTATTTGTCAATTAGTTACCCAAGGCTGTCTAACCACCACAACTCAAGCTGCAGGCTAATCTGTTACCCTCAAATCCCAACTCCCCTTTCAACAGCCTGCAAAGACTTCCGAACGCCCTTACAGGTCCTGCGTCAGGATGCTTGCCTGCAGGTGTCAGAGGTCTCATCAGACCACATCCAGCCTAATCTCTGCTTTTTTCTACTTTTCTTCCTAATCCTTCCATTGGGCTGGACATGTTGTCTCAAACCACCCCTTCTCCAAATCATCTCTTTTGCTCTATTTCCACTTCTTGTCCCCTTACACATTCATAGCTGGCAGGTGGACTTCCAGGACTCAAGGCAAAACATAATTTTATTTTTCTTTCCCCCAGCTATTTAAGAAAACTCTTTAAATTCTACTTTCAACATGCAAGCTCTCAATTTTCTGGAGGCTACAGAGTTATTTCTCTCCCACCTATCTTTCTTGAAAAGTGACGGGCATATTTTGCTTCTTTGCACTAACTGACATTAAATGTAACAATTCATTTATAAAATTCCAGAGCTTAGAAAGATCTTCATGGTGTCCTAAACTTCCCGAAATGTCCTGCATATATTTCCCTGAAGAGTTGGTTCATAAGCTTTCGATAGGTTTTTGAAGCAGTCCAAGGAGTGCAACCCCTCCAGTGTTGTTTCCAGTTTTTGCGTCTTTAGGAGCCTGTGTGAATTCATATCCTTCAGCTAATCATTAGGAATCAATAGTTTTATTATTGATATGAGCTCCTTATATACATTCTTTGCAATGCAGATGTATTTCTCTTTGTTTAAAATTCTGTTCCTTTCATAGCACAAGAACTCTTACTTTACATATATATTAGAATTTCAACCATCTCCTTTATGATTTCACTTATGAATTAAAAGTTAATCATCAAGGTCTAATCATGGCCACCATACTGCCCAACCCCCAGGGTGCCACTTATGGTAGAGTCTGTGCCACGGCGGGTTGAACAGAGCACAGTGTAAATGACACTCCCTGCAGTTGTACACTATGGATGTTCTAGAACAATAAACAATACATAGGCCCATTTCCTGAAGTTTTCCAACAGTTTGACTTTATTTACAATATACTTAAGATTTTCATCCATCTGGAGGTTATATCATAAAAGTTGTGACAACTTTTTAAAGCACTATTTGTTTATTCCGATTTCACATATTAAGTAATCTTAACTCCATCATGTTTTGGAAAGTCACTTTGAGTATTTTTAAAGGTATTTGTTTAATATACTAATAAGTCTCCACCTGAACCTGTATTCAACAAAACTTTAAAACATATATAATGTATCTTCTATGTGCCAGAAACTGCTAAATGCTGACAATATAAAATGTAAAAGATGGCTGTAGAACACAAAATTCTTAGTCTTACCATAGAAGTCAATGACCATAGTATGTCAGATTTTTTTGCCATGCTATCCCACTCATCACTACTCTTTGTGGACTAGAAATATTTCTTAAATCTTTGTATATAACTGACCCTAATACCTCATTTTTCAAAGTCTTATTTCATAAACACGCTGGTTTATTTTTCCGTAAAACAGCTACTTACCATTACATGTAACATACACCAGATACGGAGTATCTAATACACCAAAAACAGATGAAATAGGATTATCATCCACATTTACGAGACAGAAATTTAAATTAACTTGCTCAAAATCTCACAGCTACCTTGTGGAGTCGGGACTTGAACTTTTATTTGTCTAAGTCAGTTGGAATTCCTGAATATATTAAAAAGGGCATCTGGGGGGCAGTCGGGAGGTTGTCTCTGCCTTTCCAATATTTATATTCTTCGTTATCTTTTCTTCTTCAACGTTTATATTACAGTCACTCATGGTTATTAGTTATAATTGGGGCATCCCTGGCTTTTCTCCCTTCAAAATTTAAAGAACTGTTTACAAGTATTTTCAATAAGAATATTGGCTTTTTCAAAGGGAAGCATATTTTATTACTTTAAGGGAGAATTCTCTTCTACTTCAATATTTAAATTGGGAGTCAGTTAAAATACACCAAATGATGCACAGTATCACAAGTGATTAGGGAAATGTAAATCCAAACCACAATGAGATGCCGCTTCACACCCACTAAGATGCTTATAGTCAAAAAACCAGAAAATAGGTGTGACAAGGATGTAAAGAAACTGGAACCCTCATACATTGTTGGTGGGAAACTAAAATGCTACAGCATTGTGCAAAGCAGTTTGGCAGTTTCTCAAAAAGTTAAACAGAACTACCACATGAAATGGCAATTCCACTCTCAGAAATACACCCCAAAGAACTGAAAACAGGTATTCAAACAAATGCTTGTAGGCAAGTGTTCACAGCAGCACCACTCAGAGCAGCCAAATGATGGAAATGAGCTAAATATCCATAATTGATGAACGGATAAAATATATAAAATGCTTTTATCTTGAATTCTTTATTTCAAAATATTCTATATTTTTTCTTCTGTAGCCTATGGTAGTAAAGTAATATGTCACAGGACTGGAAACTGCCACTCTTCACAGTCTTGTACACAAACTTGTACACAAACTTCAAGTCTTGTACACAAACTTCCTTTGTGTGCGGGGTAATAGAATAAATGAATTCTACTTGTTTCTATAATTTTAATACTGCTGGTCTTCAGTGAGATTATACAACTGTCATTTTGGCAGTGTGGGATCATGCTTGGGAATTTGGATTATTCTTGCTTCAAAACATTTTTAAGGTAGTTTTTAAGATAGTTTTTCATGCTTTCCTATGTTCTCGAATAAAAGGTAAAAAAAATCACCTAGAAGTTTGAAATATCCATAAATCCATAGAGAAAGCTATATAACAAAAGTATATAGGATAAATTTTTTAAAGTTAGTCTACAAATAATCTACTTCAGGTTTTCAAATCAATCATCCTCTGGTTAAATACCTGAAGAGAGACTGCTGTTGAAGTGTTTTAAATATTTTCTTCGTTTTTTTTTTTTTTAATATAGAAACACATGAAAAAAAAATATAGAAACACATGAGTGAGATTCAGAACTGTCTCTGGAGTTATTAGCTCAGCCAGCTTACTCCAAAGTTGTAGCCTAAGTTCTGATTTACTTGTATTTTTCAGCTGTTTGCACTAAAATTTCATGTCATCATTAAGTCATTAGTTACATACACACATGCAGAGCCTTAATGTTTAGCAGACTCCTCCCACACACACTTTTACCAATACTCTTGTATTATGACACCGGCATTCAAAGTATAGGTGATACTTAAGAAAACAGCCATTAAAATCAAGAAAGAAATATGAGCTTAATTGTTCTCCTCTAGTGAGAATAAGTGGTATTTTATTACCTCCTCTGCTGCTTCCCCATTATCCCCAACCCAACTAAGATCTTCAGTCTGAGTGCTAGTTCTCAGAAAACGGTTAGAGGGCCACTACTATCTGAATCCTAAGACATGCTTCTTAAAATGCACATCCTCCTCAGGCCACCCTTGGAACTACTAAATCAGAATCTCGGCTCTGGAGAATTGATTACAAGAATCTTAATTCACCAAGCCAAACCAGAACATTGCCCACATTAGCGTAAGAGTAAGATGACCCTATAATTTAGCACACTGGGGAATTTCTGAAAGTAAAAACAAATGCTATTAATATTAATGCTATTAATAATCATAAGCCAGGATGTATGGTCAATGCAGGGTTCCTATAGCGCACTCCATACTTAAAAAGAGTTTGGCTAGTTTCAGAGCTGCTTTCAATTAACAAGTTCATTAAAATTATTCTAAAATGTAATGCAAGAACATTACACTAAGAGATGAAAATATAGATTTGTTTATTTATTTTAGAGAGAGAGAATGAGCATGAATGCATGCAAGCAGAGGGTGCAGAAGGGCAGAGGAAGAAGAGAGAATCTGAAGCAGATTCCCCCGGGAGCATGGAGCCCCATGCGGGGCTCAATTTAAGGGCTGTGAGGACCATGACCTGAGCAGAAACCAAATATCTAATGCTTAACCGAGTCACCCAGGTGGCTCACAATTACTGAGATTTCTGAGGAAATTCTGTAATCAAAGGCCCCTCTGACACAATGTGGCATGAGTGCCCAGGGGAAGATAAGAGATAAAACAGACACACGTGGGGCTCCTGGGGGGCTCGGTCGGTTAAGCATCTGCCTTCAGCTCAGGTTATGATCCTGGGTTCCTGCTCAGTGAGAAGCCTACCTCTCCCTCTCCCTCCTCTCTCCTCTCTCCGCTCATGTTCTCTAATAAATAAATAAACCTTTAAAAAAAAAGGATAAACATGTGAAGAAAGAATAGGTACCACGTTTAAGAAGAAACAAATACTAAATACAAAAGAAGAGTAATTAGGAGAAAGAAGAAATATTTCATCAACAACAGAAAACAAGTTTAAAAGTAAAGAGACATAACAAGGTCACTTAAAAAAATTACAAATAAGTCATATGAAGAAAACATGGACAACCAAGATTACCAAATGACATTTTTGAAATAAAACAGAAGACGAAAAGCCAGATTACAAAAAGATGAAAGAGATAAAAGACAAATGTGGAGAAGTAGCTACATACATGGCTCAATAAAGATAAATGAGAAGCCAGAGAGGAGATAATAAGGAGAGAAAAGATGACAGAATTAAACGGGCTTTTAATAATTAAATTTAAAATTAAATTTAATAATTTCTGAAAAACAGAAAAGGTTAATGGAGGCAATGGGCCAGCAAAAAAATCCCTCAGGTACACAGGTTTTCCTCTAAATAAAATAAAACTCTCTAAACAAAAAGATCAAAAGATATGTATATACATACATATTTGCAAAAATGTGTGTGTGTGTATATATATATGTTGAGCTCATGCACAAAGTTCATATTTAGTATGAGAGTTCAGAGTTTGGGGGAGGTGTAAAAAGTAAAATGCTAGAGGAAGAAAACATCTATTTTTTTGCACAGAAGATAATTACATAGGCAGTAAAATCACACACACTGGGTCATCACAGACTTTACATTAGAAATCTACCAAAAATTATTATACATTATTATTTGAAGCAACGCTATACAATTTTTTATTACACTATTATGATTTGCTAGCATTACAATGTGGAATCTACACCAGTAATTTGTAATGGGAAGTGATTAACCCCTTTCCCCTCCTTAAGACATCTGGAAATGGGAGAAGGTGGTTTCTGGTGGCCCTAATACTGGGACAGGCCTGACCAGCAGAATCCAAGGATGCTCAATGTCTTCCAAGGAAAAGCACAATCCAGCCCCAAATGCCAAGGGGGACCCTGATGAGAAACACTGTAAGCAATCAAGGAAGGTTGCTTATCTTGTTAGATCTTATTAGATTACAACAGGGTTGATTTTTAAATTCATTTCTTGTGATAAATTAATTTCATTCTGATAAAGGTCTCTGCATTCCACCTTCATTTATTTTAATTCAGAAATTAAAAACAGACCTGTAGTTCCAATAAAGGTATTTCAGTCATCCTAATGCTAAGACTTAATAATTAGCCCTTGACAAATGATGAAGAGGTGGCTAGGAGAATACCACTTGTTTAAAACAATAGCGTAAAAAAGTACTCAGTTTTTGAAAAAATATCTAGGGCAATGGTTAGGCTGAATGTATGTATTTGCATTATTTTTTACCACAAAATAGGTCCATGCAATTTTTATGCATCCAAAGTTCCCTAAGGCAAAGCAATTTAAGCTGAAGTTTATTTAAAATTAAGCAGGTGTATAAGGATTATAATGGCAACATACGGAAGTGCTGCAATGGACTGAAACACAACACATATGAGTTCACAATGATTCTGAAAAGGATACTAGGAAACCAACTATTATTTTGAAAAAGCACTAAAAAATAAAACTGATGAATAAGAGAAGGAATAAAACAGTCGGCCTTCACTAAGTAACTTACCCAACTGGGTAAACAAATGGAAGATGCAGTAAGTTTCTCTTTAGAGATCTATTCCAATGGTTGCTAACATCACAAGAAGAAAATCAGATCTTACAAGTCTCCTGATAGAAAACCATACTACCCATAAGGCAATTGAAGAAAGAAAAGAAAAGAAAAGAAAAGAAAAGAAAAGAAAAGAAAAGAAAAGAAAAGAAAAGAAAAGAAAAGAAAAGAAAAGAAAAGAAAAGAAAAGAAAAGAAAAGAAAAGAAAAGAAAAGAAAAAGAAAGGAAAAAGAAAAAGAAAAAGAAAACAAAACAGCCAAGCCTGACTGATCAAGCCTCTTGACAAAACTCCCAAATTTAAAGGAAATATTGAAAGCAAAGATATTAAACTATACTATACAAATGCAATAAGCAAAGTCTACTCTCAGAAACTTCACCTAGTTCTTTCATTACATTGCAAAAAATGGGGAAAAAGAGAATTTAGAGATTAAAAGAGATATAAAAGACATACCAACCAATCTCAATACGTCCACTTTATTTGGACACTGATTCAGGTAAATTTAGGGAGTGGGAATTGGAAGGGAGCAGTTGTCTAGGACATCCATGAGACATCTGTAAACTTGAACAATTAAAGAATTTAGATTTTTTAAAATGTAGGTGTGTTAATGACATTGTAGTTAAGTTAGAAAGGAGTCTCTATCTTTTGAAAATGCATAGCACAGTATCTGTTCTTTAAAAATATAGATGAAATGATGTCTGAGATTTGCTTCAATGTAACATGGGAGGGTGAGATGGATGGGATTAGAGGTGGAACAAGACTGGTCAAGGATTGGTAACTACTGAAACTGGGTGCAGGCTACATGGGGATTCATCATAATAGTCTGTTTACTTTCATATATGTTTCAAATCGTCCATAATAAAAAGTTAATTTAAAAAAACTAAGAAACCTCAGCAGGAGGGGAAAGCAATCATTTGCAACATGTTTATTTTAGGGTTTTAAAAAAGAACAAAATGCACGCTTGGCATAGTCCTCTAATGGATATGGGGATATTAAACATCTGGGAAGATATAACAGAAATGTCTTTTAAAATTTTAAACAGACACTGGTTTAAATAAAATAAAATCTAAAGGAATACTAGTTAAAAACTGCCACTTAATTCCACATGGAACACATGCATCTAAATTCATGTTCAAACCCATCAAAGGCCAGATTTCCTCACTGTGATAGCAGGTGGATTTACCACAAGTATATACTTCACAGATCCAACAAATATTACCAATACTCTTAGAAACAAGTGTGAAACAAAAATAAAACCATAAAGCCAAGGCCTTATGGTGCCCTTTATATTCTGTTGTTGCTACTCTTTAAATTGAGAAGACTACAGAAAGCAATACGAAGCCATAAAAAATATGTAGCCACAATCTTCTGAGATCGATGCTCTTGGGGACCCTGAATAAATGGATTCTTGACCTACTAAAATTTAATGTGAAAAAATGATCCATTTGTAAAGGACTTATAAGATTGTAAATGGCAAAACAAACTACAAATAACCACCCTTAGAAAGGGAATGAATGTTGTTTATAAAAAGTGAGAGGCAAGGATGTAAAGGGAGGATCATCATGATGATTTATAAGTAAAGGAAAATAAAATAAAAAGGTAACAAAATTCATGTTTCCCTAGGCCTTTCATTCCGACCAAAACATGTGGAGCTATACTCCCAAAAGCAATTTCAGACAAGAGATGTCTTTATTTTTCCCCAGACAAGCTAGAAGTTAAACAGAATGACAAAGTGTATTTGCTCTGGGACAGTGAAGCAGCAAAGAAACTTTGGAAGGGCATAACCGGTCCAAATCTCTCCAAAACAGGCAGACTAAACCACAAACAATGAATGAACACGGAAATACTGCAATTCCTTTCAGTTTTGTTCGCTGCAAATAACCATTAAATTAAAATAATCATACCTTCAGGATCAAGAAAGGACTGAAATCTTTTTAAATGTAATGATCTAAAAATTTGGCCCCATTGCTGTTATTTTTGAGGTTAATCGCTTCCTACTGACCATCACATACAAAACAAGTGCTATAAAATAAGCTTATGCTGTTTATCTACACACCCTTATAAAACCAATGAAATGTCAACAAAGAGGAAAATGCCACAAGTTTAAAATTCAAGACTGCCTTTAGACAAAATGCAAGGTACAGATTGATTCATAAAACTAATCTCATTAATCTAAAATGAACTACATAAACCTAGCAGGTCACCCTGAGAACGTTAGTAGGTCTGTCTTGCTAAGTGGACCAGCTCCTTTTCCAAAGAGACTCACTCGTAAGAAAAAAAGCAAATCCCCATACTACATGTATCTAATTTCTGTATAAATTCACAAATTTAGGAAAACAGTGATTAAATGAACTATGAAACTATAAGAAAAAAAAGACAAAATTAAGAGGACTTAACTTGAACATGAAGCCAAATTTGTTAAAAAGTGCGATCTAGTGCCAGTATCAAAAAATAGTAAGTGCACATGGTGCTGAGAAATCAGCATTCAAATTCTCCTAAAATCCTATGTGATTGGGACTTTTCTCCATAAAGCTAGGAATTCTTATCTACAGATGGATTTTTTTTCCAACCTCAAAGCAATTCATAAACATGGACTGCTTCACAATACCCCAGAGAAAAAAGCAGAGGTAGATTTAAAGATATTCCTTTGCCCACAGGAAAGCCATACACAAAGAACTACAAGGCAGAGAACAAAGATTTGCTTTTTCCGTTATGATCATACTCAGTCCCTGACCTTCTTTCTTACAGGGGAAGAGAATAAGGCAAGAGAGCTGACAACTGGGGAAATGCTCCCTGGGGAAAAAAAAAAAAAAAAGCTTAAATGATAATAAGTTAAAAAAAAAAAAAAAAAAAAGGTAAGAAAGCCTTGCACTCCCAAGCCAAAGAAGGAAACTCTTTTTTTCTCCAACTCACCATCTGGACCTTACTTGCCAGGTTCTAAAACCCTACAAGGAACAGTATTTTTGGATCCTTCGAAAAACTATAAACAAACAAATGGGAGATATACTTAAACTAAGCATGTACCTACAGACCCATAATCAACTGGGAATGTCTTTACCAGATCTCTCAAGCAGCACTGTACAAAAGCAGAAGCGCTTACTTTTATGTCAAGAAGTAAACATAGATTTTTGCCCCGCATCTGTTATGTATATGTGCTACATATGTGACATTTGGCAATTTTCTCAACTACTCTTAAGATTCAGTTTTGAAATCTTAAAAAGAATGATTCTTTAGAGGGTTCTTTTGGGAGTTAAACAAGTGAGAGTATTAAGTATTATACTCTGGACTCCAGTACAGTGTCAGGCTGGATGCTCAATTATTTCCTCTTTTGAAGTAAGAGTGAAAGTCATCTATTCATGGAAGTATGCATCCTTTGTGGCGGAAAAACTGATTTCTCACTGAATATCCATATGCTCCCCCACACTTTCCAGCCACCTTGCAGTTAGCTGAGGCCATGTGCTGAATTCATGTCTTACTTCCAGACCGAAGCACTTAAAAGCTGGCACACGACCCTCTAACTCTCTTGCTTGGACACAGGTTTCAAATGGCACAACTACAGGATGCAAGAAGCAGAGAGCAGAGTCCATACATGGAAGACCTACCCAGGAGAGCTCCTGCATGTACAGCGGACTTCATATGAGCAAGAGAAGTAAACCCTTATATGTTTCCAACACTGCAAAATTTAATGTACTCAATTGTACTCAACTGTACTCAAATGCTACAGGACAAAACGCATACATAAAAATGGCAAGTCCTCTGTTTAAGTATTGAAGGACGCACTGGTTTTGGTGTAATTTCGTGCATTAAGAAAAAAAAACGAAATGATTAAAAGACTGTATTTAGGAACAAAGTGGAAAAGTAATCCACTACACGCGAGTTAAAAAGAAACAGATACTTATAGTTTCAACTTAAGCAGAAAGAATTCTAAAATCAAGAGGCTAAATTATTTTTCTAATTAAAACATACAAGTCATACAACAACAAAAGCAATTATCCAAGAATAAAAAGTGAGAAACTGAAAACTGCTATTAGAAAACAGGTAGAAGAAAGGAAAGTCGACCAACTTCAAAACACTTTCACTGTAAATGGCTGTAGTCGATTGTCATTCTAACACAGGGAGTAGAGGACCCACAACTGCTTATCCACAATTCTGGAATCCCAAAAGCTCTAAAAATCAAATAAGTTTGGAGAAAAACAATTTGGCAGCCAACACCAAACATGAACTAACCTGAAATTACTTGTAATGTCTATTTATTATCCCATTTAGTATAAATATTCATACATTTTTGGTGTAAAAATATTATGTGTTTGAAGATCCCACTGGGGTTGTTATATAAGATACAGCAAGCACATCATATTCCCTTTCTAAAATCAAAAATTTTCTGTCCCCTGAAACACATCTAGCCCCAAGGGTTGGAAATAAAAGACTGTGGACTTAGAACAATAATAGAAGTGAATAATCTCTGTACTGTCTTAATGATGAAACGAAAAACCAAATCAAGAGCATGGCTTTCTAACCTGTTTGTAATTCAATGTAAAACTGAATGTGGATGAATTTCCAATGGTATTTCTCCTTGATGCATCGTACTTCAATATTTCTGGTAGAACACAGATACAACAGCCTAAAGCTAGATCATGCAGGGGTATAATTAACTGGTGGAAGACAGAAAAGAAATAAAAATACTGCCGAAAGCATTTCTGGCCTCAATAGACCATAATTTAGCAGGTATTCAAGGTAGCCATTCCTGTGGTTTCACATAAAAACAACATACTCGTATGTCAAAAAATACACAATAAATATAAACCATAGCACAGGAGTAGTGGGAGGTAGAGCCATCAGCTCTAAGAAGGTGTAGGAGAGTATACTAAGCAGGCATCGCTAATAAGATAGCAAAGTGGTAAAAAGAAAACTATGCAACAATTCAGGCAGCAAGGTATCACAGTTAAGGATCTACAGCAGGATTTCTCAACCTGAGCACTACTGACACTTTAGTCCAGATGATTCTTTGTTGGAGGGGGTTGTCCTACACACTGCAGGGCATTTAGCAGCATCCCTGACCTCTACTCACTAAATATCAGCAGCCACCACCCCCCCCTTCTCCCAGTTAAGAAAGCACAAAAGTCTCCAAGCATTGTCCACTGTTCCTCTGTTCCTTAGGCTTTTTTTTTTTTTGGGGGGGGGGGGCTGGTAGAGAGAAGTAGGGAGGCAAAAATCACCGACAGTTGAGAACCACTGATCCAGAGGCAAAAGAAAGAATAAAAGTTTAAGAGTTTCTTTTCTAGATTCTAATAAAATGACAAATATACTTCCCTGACAAAAGCCGTATAGGAAGAAAAAAAATCATTTCTATTTCTCTAAGTCTACAAGTGGTTTTATCGTATGTTTTTAATCTCAATTTTATGGGGAAGATGAGAATGGCAGATCAAGCTCTCCATTCTCAATCTGAATGCCCTTGCACTCAAAGCAAGAAGGATTTGTTGATTTTCTTGTAACTAAACATATCCATCTGTTGTTAACAGCAACTCTTTTCAAGGAGGGAATAAGGTACCAATTGGTTAACTATAGAAAGTGACAAAACAACTGGGAATAAAGGCACACAGTGTTTTCACCTACTTTCTAACTACACTATCTGCTTTGAACATAATAGGTCCCTAATAAAAACATGACCTTTTAGGGGAAGAAATACTGTTTTCAATCATGTCATTCTTTTGGGAAAAGTTTTTAGTCACAGCAGCACTGGGTCTTCCTGCAGCACTCTTGCATATGAGACAAATAATTAGGCTTACTATATAGTATTATCAGTTTCCTTCTATAATAGAAACAGCAGCTAAGTGCCTTTGAATAATCATACTAAAAATTACTACTATAAAGAAAAGTACAGAACATATGGTATTTTTAAG
Source organism: Vulpes lagopus (assembly GCF_018345385.1). Lineage (NCBI taxonomy): Eukaryota > Metazoa > Chordata > Mammalia > Carnivora > Canidae > Vulpes > Vulpes lagopus. Next base: position 103,654,693 of record NC_054834.1, on the reverse strand, counting down.
AGAGTCTTCTCCAACCCAGAGTCAACTGTTTTGCCTGGACTTTCTATTCCGGTCAATTCGACAGATTTCAATTTATCTATTAATTTCACAAATTTTCATATGCAAAATACTGTGTAAAGCAAGAGTTACAAAAATGTGTAAGACCACACCCTCCTTTCAGAGGAACACTTACCCTTGCAGAAGGTAGAAACAAGTAAATAATTATAGTCTACAACATAAACATACTGTATTATGGGTTTCATCTGTGTTGAAGCTAGTATTAGCCTAATGAAACATAAAACATCATTTAAAATTATCAGTAATGCCCAAATTTCCAAAAAAAAATCCTCATGATTTTTGAGAGTCTGTGCAGAAGTCAAAACTTAATTAATAAAACATTAAGAACTATCTATCAGTAGATGACCACAATAGGGTGGTAGGGAAACAATCAGAGTAGTTCTTTGTGCTTCCAGTAAAGATTCCATTAAAAAAAAAAAAAAAGAGAGAGAGTTCCAGAATTTTTTTTGAAGAGTTGAAAATGACTAGATGACGAGAGATCTTTCACAAAAGAGGGCATCTTCCTTCACATAGCACATGCTGCCTAATATCAACCACAACAACACATGTATAAGTAAAAAAGAAAAAAAGCAATCTATCTATAAATGTGGAGGACTTTAAAAAATCAAGCACTGTAAGGGCACTTGGGTGGCTCATCTATTAAGCAACCTGATTCTTGATTTCCGCTCAAGTAATGATCTCAAGGTTGTGCGATCCAGGCCCAACCTCTCTGCCTCCCTCCCCCAAACAAAGTGAAATAAAATAAAATGCTGTATAAGCAACCAACTAAGCAATGTAGATATCACATGTTATTTTGATTACTACCTGCCTTCATATACCAATTACAAAAAGCTTCCAAAGTCAAAGGCAAGGAAAAAAGCTGCTATATTTAGGTTAATGGTAAACTACATCAATTCAGAATCCAAGTTTTACAAATATTGATATAATCTCATTCTCAGTAAACCTGCACATTTTTAAAACAGGATATTTTAAAAAGGGAAAACGTAACTATCACCCTTATTTTCAAAATTTTTTCATTGTAATTTACCTGCAGAGAGAGATCATTCTCTATTGAATTAAGTATCATTAACTTTATGTATATTCCTCTAAAAGGGATATACTAGTCCTTCATCCTTGCCCAATGTCCTTAGGTTAATTTTCTTTTTTACTCAAGTTCTAAGGAACTCCTTTAACTAATAAATACATATTTAAAAATTTTTTTGCTCGATGTGTTTTCAAATAAAATAGATGCTAAATTGATTAAAATAACATTACTCCTAGAGTACGATGTTGATCCATTGGAAAAATGCCAGCAAGAGTGAGGACAGGTGTCTAACCTGCCTCTCTCCCCTTAATTATGCTGTGGTCACTTTACTGACCCAATTTACACCATTACAAAACTTTAAAACATAACAACTCATTTAATCCTCAACCTGTAGAAGGGGAATTATTTTAATCTCCATTTTACATTTAAGAAAACTGAAAGACAGAAATATATCCTAACTGATCTAAAATAGCACAGCTAATAAGAGGCAGATCGAGGATTTGAACTCAGACCAATGTTTCTGAAACCTTAATATACATTTGATTCACCGGGATTCTTGCTGAAATTCAGTCTCTGATTCAGTACTTCTGCAGCGGGGGGAGGCAAGATTCTGCATATCTCACAATCTTACCTGCGATGCGGACCTTGCTGACCTAAAGATCACCCTCTGAGGAGCAAAATTCTGGTCTACCCTAGAAAATGGTGGCAAGCGGCGATAGCCCTCACGAGGTACGGTTCACCCACAGTTAGACAATGAGAGGCTTATGAGCAAATCAAGAGTTGCCAACTTCTGGTTTAGAACTTAATTGCCTCTTGTATTAATTTTGTTTTTAAAAGAAGGATGCTGCTAGCAAAATTTACAAGTATTAAAGTACCTTTTCAAGTTCTGCAAGCACACACTTGATACTATTACGCCCCCCTCCAGTAAGGCCTTTCCCACATCCCAAAACTATTTACAGACGTCCCTGAATATCCAACTTTGACACGGATTCAACCTCAACATATTAAAGAACTTTTTAAGAGTGCGTATTTGTGCTTTTATCATATACGGAAAGAATCAGAGGTTGAGTTAAAGATCTAGCAACCTCCTAAAGGTCTGTAAGTGGTTACTGTGAAAGGACAAGGGTACCCTCTGGGAAAGAGGGAACATAAATGTCTTAATAGCACAGTACTCAACAATTCTAGTCAATCACTTTCTCCAAAAACTGATGAATCATTCATTCTTCATTCTCACTGATGAATCAACTATACCATAACACAGGATACACTATGTAAACCATATAAATCAAGGCCACTACATTAAATATTAAATCCCTATGTTGAGAATGCTCTGGTCTAAGGAACTCCACTACCTAAAAACTAAAATGCCATCAAATCACTGGAAATAGTCCTTTATCCAACTTTTATACTATCAGGAAAAGAAATATCATTACTATCAAAAATATATTCAAACCTGTTTAAAACCACACACTTAATTCAACAGGTAAGTCTACCCTAAGATCACTCTCGATATACACATATTAGACATATAATAGTAAGGGAATATATAACATAAGAGAAGAATATTTTATTAATAAAGCACAAGAAGGGAGGATGGGATCTAATTCTTAGTCTTGTCTAATTCTGGTTTTGCTGAGTTTTATTTCAACCAACTTTTTCCTGAATGTACACAGATATACTTTACATTTCTTCCCTGAGGAAGAATTAAATCTGTCACCTACTTTGACAAGCTTGTAAAAATTATTTTCAAAACCATAATGGAATTCTGATTAATTAACTACACATGAAAGTTAAACATCAAAGTCAAGAGAGTATAAGGTTTCATAGATTTCAGGCAATATGAACTCACACATTTTAAAACTTATTAACATAGAATCCCATTTTAAATTATAACGTAAATCAATAAATTTAAACCATACAATCACCATAAAGCTAAAATCCTCACCCATGCACCTGTGAACTACAAGAACACCACGATCTGTCACACATTTCCGACAGGTAAAAAAAAAATACAACACAAATTCAGACTTCATTGTCAACGTCCCAAAGTGTCTCCACCAAACACTCAATATTCCAAATTCCTGCTCGAGGACAGGACTAGATCATCTTCCACCCCAAAACAATCTCCAGACGCTTTAAATAAAAGACACAGAAGTATCTATTTTACGTCAGGCATATAAAGAAGACCATCCCCAAACTAGTAAGACACAACTTCTCCCAGTTCCCTGTCAAGACTCACTTTTTCTGTTTTTCCTTTAGTCACATAGCCACCAAAACAAAACAAAACAAAACAAAACAAAACCCACCCTGAAATATTAAAAGAACTAGAGAACCGAAATATGTAATTTGCAATAGTTTACAATCATCACAAGTTGTGACCAGGGAACGCACAGATGATGTAGTCCATGTCACCGTCCCCAAGCCCACAGGTTCGCTATTTCAATGATCACTAAATGTGAAGCGTAATTTCAGACTAAAATGAAACATGGCACATAAACAGAAAAATAAACAAACTTTCTGCCTCCCAGAAACATTCAACTTCCTCTAAAATAATCCTCAGTGACCTTGGGGAACCATTCCTGGGCTAACCATGTAAAGCACACTTCTTCAGTAACTGCAACACTACACTACTGCGCCAAGGGCATTCAACACTCCGCCTACTAGACTCTTTAGATTTATGCACGTACGCTAGTTTGTGCCACTTGCAGAAAATCAACAGAAACCAATGTTTGACCTCACATGCAATTTAGGTTTTGAACTGATAGATCTTTACATCTTTTACAAAGGGAAATATCAGAATATACTCTGCAAGTTAAGTGATTCTTTCAAGAGCAAATCTAACTTGACCTCACTAAATGGCTACAGATTTGACACCCCAATCGAGAAGGCTGGAAGGAAAACTCTGATGTATTTATTCTCTAAAGCAGCAGCACTGCTCACTAGAAATGTCATACAAGCCACATAACGTATCTTTAAGTTTTCTAATAACTGCATTAAGATGATGAAAAGGTAAAACTTTAAAACATTCTATGTGACTCAACATACCCGACTTCTCATTTAAACACGTCACAGATAGTTTTAAAAATCACTAATCAGGTACTGTACATTCTTTTCTTCAGTTTTCAAAATCTGATGTGTATTTTACATTTAGAGCACATCTCATTTTGGACAACTGAAGTGGTCAAGAGCCACAAGTGGCTAGTGGCTGCATTAGTGGACAGCACAGCTCTTAGAACTTCGAGATCTAACATACCCACTACCTGTTTAAAATTAGCTTACATTCACGTTTGCCTTCTGAACTGAAATAGCTGATTACGAATATCAGCAAAACTGTTAATTCACTGAATAAATCAGGATCAGATCACCTTATCCAAGGATCTGGTTAATACACACAAGCAAGAAGCAATGGAGTTACACCCAATTACATCTCAAGTAGACTTCAGGGCTAGGTCTGATCATCTCATGTGAACACAACTCACATCAAAAATACAGGTTAGGACGAGAAAATCATTTTCCTATCCAACCGTAACCCTGCCTTGTTTCTAGCTGCCACTCTTGCTCTTGAGCACATATCTGTATGCAAAGTCTCTACAACACTGTTTTTTTTTTTTTTTCTAAGTCTGATGAATTTTGGAAGCCACATAATCACTGCTGAAAACAGAGCACTAAGACAAACTGAAAAAAAAAAAAAAAAAAAAGTTCACAAACAGAACTGTCAACCACTTAAAGCACCTTGTACCAACCAACCGTTTTAAATTATCCTACATGATGTCACTGTAATGAATTCTTCCTACAAATTCCAATTCATTTACTGCTTTCCATACACATATCACAGGGACCAAGACTCCTAAGGATTTTCCCAAGTAATTAAGACATTTGATTAACAAGTAAGTAATTCCACCAATGCATTCTCTAGAAAACAACTAAAAGCATTAGCTTAGCACATAAAATTTGTCCTTAGGGCACATTACTGAATAAATCAAACAGAAACTATACTCTTGTTTACTGCATTTACATTCTGTAACACCACATTCAGCGATTTCTAAATCTGGAAGGTCAGTTCAGATTGCACACGAGCAGTAACTTTAAAGCTTAGCAAAATTGTAGAAGTTTCTGCAATATACTTCTGAATAAACACCCCACCGAGATGTTACAACGGAACAAAAATCAGCACCACTCACACCCATGCCAGTAAGAAGCCCAGAAGTCGGTCTATTCCTAAATCTAAGAGGTATGACACACGCTGAAGAGTATTCCCCCCCCCCCCCCAAAACTGGTTTAATTCACCTCGGATAATTTTTATTTGCTCCACTTGCAAGAACTGAAGAGAAGCAAACAGCAGCTGCTCTTCTGCAGCACACATACCCAGAGCCGATACGTCGATCTCCTGATATTTTTCCACATTTCAAAGAAATCGGAACAACAAAATGTGTGTCTTACCTGCAGTTAGGAGGAGGATCCAGAGTTATTTCGGCTAGCTCCTTCTGAATTCTGTTAGTGAAATGAGAACAGACAAAAAGGATTTGAGGTAGGCTACAGAATAACCGGGGAATTACACTGCCCTCTACCACCATGCAGTTAAATGCAAGGCTGGCTTTGCCTTCAGTAATGCTAACATGGCTGCTTCCTCTTTGTTCTCAGAGGCATAACCCAAATCCCTTAACAGAAACTTTGCAGCTTTTTTCCTCACTCGCCACTGTAAATAAGTATGACATGCACACCTGATTTGAGAAGTAGTCCTCTACTGGGACTCAATAAAGGACAGAAGATCTATTTCAAAACACTTTTTACCAAAGAAATTCTCTTTTCAAGCTTATATGCAAATGAGACAAGAAGGGAGGAGGGAAAGCACTAGAATTTTTGACAATGACTTCAAGTCACTTTTATAGAGGTAAGCATCAGCAAGCTATCACGCGAGCACGTTAACAGTTTTGAGGATATTTGGGGCCAAAAAAAAGTTTAAAATTTACAAACCTCTTTACCAGTGAAAAACTTCTAAAGGACTCTGACATTCTTACTTAACCAATTCTGTTTTCCTTGACCTTAATTTCAGTACAGGACTAAGACTGAGTAAAGTGGGGAGGAAAGAAATACCAGGATATACAGCCTTGAGATGGGGGCGGGGGGGGGGGGGGGGGAGAGCAGGGGAAGCAGTTCTCTGATTTTATTCAAATTTAAAACGCTTTCAAAACTTAAGATGTGTTTAACACGTCCCTCAACGAGATTACTGCAAATTGAGGGGGACTCTAAATCATTTAAAAGACTGCTGTTATTTAATAAAACATTACTCTCAAGTTATTAATACGCGATTACTGATAGAGGTGAAAGTCCACAGGAAAATAAGAGTACTTCGAAATCACTACAGAACGCAGTATTTGAACACTTTTAATATATTTTCTTCTCCCTTTAGTTGTGATCAACAAAAACCAACAAAATGTCAATATGAGCTAATGCTATAGACACATGTGACGTAGAATTAATAGAATTCATGGATATTCCCCTAGTGCCACCAATGGAGTCCCCTCGACAGAATCCTTTTTTTTTTCTTTTTCTCTCTCTCTTTTTTGCCATCAAAGATGATATAAATCAACAGGAAACAAACGGCCTTTCGTATATACCCAACAAAACAGGTTTCTTCTGCTGTGGGGTATTAACACGTCAAGCAGATCCACAAGTTTCAGAGGGAAGGGCCACAAACACAATGAAAGTTTTCGACAGCCAGGTGCCATCCAAAATGGTAAATGGCTCCTCGGCAGTTTTATGCGCACTCACGAGGATAGAGAGGCATAACCAACCGTTAACTACAGAAGAGCAGTTACCTGGGATGCGTGACTTAAAGTCCTTATCTGCAAAACTGAAAGCAATCGGGGAGCCCAAATTTTAAATCTGCTCTCCAATATAGTCCAGGCCTTGAACTGACAAATTTCCTAGCAAACACACTTCCCCTTTCTAATCATCAGGCTTCATGGAGAGGCTGGAGAGGCGCTGCTGATCCTCCAGAAGTGTCAATTTCAATGAAGAAGAAGAAGAAGAAGAAGAGGAATATGACTCATAAAAAGGAACATCCTCAATGTACCAGCTAATTTGGGCGCACCAAATTTCCCTTGCCAGCAGCTCCTCAAACAATCTGTCAGGATGGGAGTCCAAGCTCTCTCTACTCAAGGACACTCTCCCTGAAGTTAACCAAAGTACAGAGTTAAGTTCCCTTAGAAGTACAGTTCTAGGGAGGTGCCTTACGTCCCACCTAAAGAATGACAAGCTATTCAAGTGCAGATAGAAGTGATCACCGAGTAAATACCTCCGAACCCTGGCTAGTGATGTAAAAATAAATAAATAAATAAAAAACCAACAGTGAGTCGTCTGGAAGACAACCGGCATCCTGTGCTTCCGTCCTTTTTTTTTTTTTTTTGACACGTTACCTTTTAGCACTAGTGGATAACTTAGCAGTGGTTTTGCTAGAGAGTTTGGTGTTTTTCTTCTGCTGGGTGGCAGAAGGTTTTCTTTCCTCTTGCTCTTCGGGCTCTGGGGCGGCGGGGTCCCGCTGGTCTGCATCTGAACTCCCACTGCTGGTGCTGGGGCTCTCATCATCGGACCTTTGCCTATCACTGGACATCTTGGTGAACTTGTTTCTTAGAAAACTTTTAAAGAGAGGGGGGAGAAAAAAAAAGAGAGAGAGAGAGAAAGGAAATATTAAGCCTGAGAAACCAACCAACAACAAACAGCACGTTCTCCTCCCAAGGTTCCCCTACATTTCGCATTTTAATGAGAAACACTTGCCAGTGCTCACACTGATCTCATCAGCACCCAGCAAGGTTACACGGGGAGGTGATGTGTCTCACCACGTTCAAGCCTTGGCCGAACTCAAGTTCGGAGGAAAAAAAAAAAAAAAGAAAGAAAAAAAAAAAAAAGCCACTCACATTTTTTTTTTTCTTTTTTCCCTTCCCACCCCCCCCCCCCCTCCTCCAGCATCCCTTGGACAATCTATCAATTGTGTAGTTTCTCAGAAGGCATGAGACACATTGGCCAGGGAACTTAGGCGACGAGCATTGAGGACACCTTGTGCATAACAGATCTGGGGCTGAAAAATGTGCAAAAAAAAGGAAAGAGAGAGAGAGGAGTCAGTAACGTCTCAATATCCAGGCGCTGACACGGGTGCAGGCAGACCGTGCGGGTCCCCTCGTGCAGCGCGAGCGCGGACCCCGGGGCCGGCCCCTGCTCGCTGGGGTGGCGGTTCCTGCTCGGTGCAGCCGGCCCTGGCGGCGCGGAGCGGGGGGGCCGAGCGGCGGCGGCCGGTGCCCCGGGCGGGCTCCCCCCGAGCCCCCCGAGCTCCCCGAGCTCCCCCGGCTGCACCGCCCGCGGGGCTCCCCGCGCCGCCCCGGCCCCCCGCTCCGCGCTCGCATCGCGGACCGACATTTTGTCCAGAAATAACCAAAAAAAAAAAAAAAAAAAAGGGAAAGAGGAGGCAAACACAAACAAACAAAAGCCGCAAGAAGTGCAGCACGTCCCCGCGCCCGGCGAGCCGCGGCGGCCCCGCAGCCCCGCGGCCCTTTGTGGGGAGGGCGCCGGGGCCGCCGAGGGATGCGCCGCCGCCGCCGCCGCCGCCGCCGCCCCCGCCCGCCGCCCGCGAACAAAGCTGCCGCCCCCGCCCCGCCCCCGCCCGCCCGCGCCCCCCGCGCCCCCGGCCCCGCCGCCTCACCTCGGCCGCCCGCCCGGCCCGCTCGCGCGCCGCTACGCTGTGGGGGAGGGAGAGCGAAAAAAACCCTTCCTTGAGGAAATGGAGGCAGCGCGGGGGGGGCGGGGGGAGGGAAAAAAGAAGCCGCGGAGGCTCCGGCCGGGGAGCGTGGAACATTGAGAGTCGGCGGGGGCCGTGCAGTACCGCGCTCCGGCCGGAGGGTGGCGCCGCCCGCGCCCGCGCCCGCGCCCGCGCCCGCGGCGGGGACGGCAGGGAAGGGAGGAAGGCGGGGAGGGAAGGGGACGGAGGCGAGGGGGGAATGACGGGGAGGACGCGAGGAAAATAAATAGATGGCGAGGGGCGAATAAATAAATAAATAACGGCGCGTGCGGGGCGCGGGGCGCGGGGCGCGGGGCGCGGGGCGGGGCCGCGGGCTGCGGGGAGGGCGCGCTCCGGGGACGCGGGCAGCCCCGCGCGCTGTGGCCTCCCGCCGCCGCCGCCCGGCTCGGCTCCTCCCGGCCGCGCAGTCAGCAAGTTCCGCGGCGGCCGCGGGGGAGGGGGAGGGGGAGGGGGCGGGCGCGGCGGCGGCGGCGGCGGCGGCGGAGGGCGGAGGGCGGAGGGCGGAGGGCGGGGGGCGGGGGGGGCGCGCGCTCCCGGGGCCGCCGGGCACGAGCGCCGCCCGCGCGCCCGCCCGCCCGCCCCGCGCGCCCCCGGCCGGGGAGCCCCGCGGAGGACGCGCGGGGGATGCGGGGGCGCACGCGGGCCCCGGACAAAGAGCGCGGGCGGGGACCCTGCCGCCCTCGGCCGGGGAGGGCGGGGGCGCGGGGACGGCTTCCGGCCTGAGCCCGCCTCCCGAGCGAGGCTGCCCATTGGGCTACCCGCCCCCGCGCGCGCACCCGCACCCCCGCCCGCGGCGCCTCCGTGCACGCTCCCGAGGGGGAGGGGAGGGGGAGGGGGCGCCCCGAGGTCCCCCGGGGTGCGCAGGGCCCTGGATGCGCGCCCGGGAGCCCCCGCCCTGGGAGGCTGCAAGCCTGCGGGGTCGTGGAGCGGGCCCCGGGAGGGCGGAGGCGGGGCCCGGGGCGGGGAGGGGGGACGCGCTGCTCCTGCCCCCCCCCGCCCGCCCGCCCGCCCCGGAGCCCCAAGGCCAACACGAGGTCGAGGGCATCGAAGGAGGAGGAAGGAAGGTTGACAGCCCCGGGACCGCGCGCCCAAGGGGCAGCCAGCCCAGCCCTCCGGTGCTTTCACAACTTAAAAAATAATCCCAATCGGGGCGGGGGCGGGGGCGGGGGCGGGGGCGGGGGCGGGGGGGTTAAACGTCCTGCTGCAGCCTGAGCTCGCGGGGCTCCCCGAGGCTGCCTCCCCTGGCGGCCTGGCCCCGTGTGCACGCCGGGCAACCGTCCTGGTCCTGCAGCGGGGAGCCCTGGGCCACGCCGGGCCGGAGCGTGCGCGCAGGGGCAGCCTCGGAGGGGCGTCCTCCAGGCCGCTCTTGCTCGTTCCAGCACCTTCTCTGCTGTGGGGTGCGAAGTACCAGAGCTTCCTGTGGGCCGCCCAGAGGTCCTCCAGCTCCTGGGAACGTGCTCCAGTGATGCAGCCCCGCGGGAAGCTGTGGATCCCTGTGGATCCCTGTGGATCCCTGTGGGCCGGGGCCGGGCCAGGGGTGCTGGAGCCTGTGCAGCTCCCGGAGGCGGCGGGACCAGCAGCCATAACCGAGCAACCGGACTCAAAGGAAGAAAGAGAAGAAATCTGCAGGGGGGGCGGTGGAGGGGGGGGGGGGTGCTGAATGCACCAACATATTTTACTTACCTTCTCCAACAAGTAGGAAAGTTTGGGTTAAGGGTTGCGTACAACTGCGAGGAGTAAATCACATTTCTGTGATTTTCCAGATGCAGAGGCACGCGGTGCACCCTGCTGCTCGGTGCTGCACGCTCAGTCCACCCGAAACGCGGTGCGAGGGCCAAGCCAGCTCGCTGTGCCCGAAGAGCCCAGTCCAGGAGGGGAACAGATCCTTGGGGTTCTCCAGCTTGGTGAGGAGGAAGGATCCTCGAGTCAGCACAACCACCAGGTCTCAAGAGATGGGGAAGAGGGAGCCTGCTATGTGTGTTGACAAGCGTTTTGATTTGTGGGGATCAAAGGCTGCATGTGGACAGAACTTGGTAAAAATATACACAGAAGGGCCCCCCCCCCCCACCGCACCCCACCACCACCACCACCACCACCACCACCACTCCCAACTTTTACACCGATGCTGCGGCTCAAGGGCTCAAGCCAGCCCGTTTGGAGTTTGGACTTTCCTGTTTGGAATGCGGAGCAATGAAAGAAAAGCTGTGTATGGAAGTGGGCTCTTTTAGAAAATAGATTATCACAGAAATAGCCTGAAGGTCCAAAGGCCAGTGGCTGATAGGATTCGGGTGGGGCCAGGAGATTGGGAAATACAGATACTTAGTTGTGTCTCGGTAGCATCTACACTGGGCCGAAAAGCAAGGGACCTGGATTCTGATTTCGTCCTATCAGGTTTACGTGACCTCAGGCAAGTTACTTGTGCGAACCTAAATCTCCTCCTGGGTGAAAGGAGCTTGTAGCCAGCGAAGGTTCCAGGCGCCCTCCTGCTCAACAATTCCGGGATCCTTCCAAGAGTTTGAAGTCATGTGGTTCCACTCAACGGAATGTGGCACGTGGGGACTACCAGATGCTGGGAAGTTGGAATGAAGCGTGGGTGCTGGTCCTGTCCAGCTCGGGAGGACTGAGGAACTGAGGGGGACAGGTAGAAGCGTGGGCCGTGGGAGAAGAGCTGCATGCAAGGAGTGAACAGAATGAGTAGAGTGTTTCAATTATCAGTCAACCGGTAGTGGCATTATTAATTCGGCTTGGGGACAGAAGTCATGGGTGGGTTAAAAAGAACAGTGAGCTAGGCCTGGAGGAATGAATAGGTGATAATATAGATGATGTTCTTGGCAAAGTAGCTGGCACATAATAGTTGCTCAATAGCCAGTACTTAGGGGATGACCAAAGCCACCATAAAGAGAATGAACGGCTCCTTAAGGTTAGGGAGAGAGGTGACCTGCCCCCCAAATATTGGGTCCTCAGCTGCCTTCATTCACCTGAACTAAAGGTATCCTTCGGGTGATCCTTTCCAGCGCACAGATCTCCAAGGTCAGATCACATCACCATCTCGACCAGGGGCAACTTGTAAATTCTGAACGGTTCCTCACTCAAAGTTCTTTCCCACAGGACACCCTTTTTTGGTAATTGTCTCTTTCTTGTTTTTGCACCGTCTACCCTTGAAATTAGGGATCGTGTTTCATAGGCTCTCCGGAAGGAATATAAATTTGACCTAATGCAAATTATTCCATAAAGTATATAATGAAAATTTTCCCAGATGACCCTCAAAAGAGTACCACAAAGCAGACACCGGCTACCGCGGAAGGTTGTCCCCTCCAAGTCCCCTGTTTTTTTTCTTGTTGGCCTGGGGCCTTGCCAGCTTCTCACAACCCCAAGAGAGGCAGGGGTGAGAAGATCCTCTATCCAATGGCAACAGATGGTGCCATAATTATTACCTTCTCTCCTCTTTTTTCCCCCCAGATTTTGTGACCAAGAGGGACCTACTGTTATAAGGGCAGAGAAGGCAGGCCCCCGAAATCTGTACCTGGGGAGACGCTCTCTCCTGAACCTTCCAATGAGTCTTAGCGTTACACGTGTACTTAAGCATATGCATGTATAACCAAGAATTTTACAGGAATAGATCATTTGAGTTGCCTAAGACGTTTCTGAATTGAGGAGTTAGATAAGCTTTGGTGAGGCCGCCGATCGTTTCTGATCGCCCACCGTAGCAACATACCTCCCAACATAGGACGCCCTGGGCATGTCCTATGGATGGATGGATGGATGGATGCAGAATAAATTTGCTTTGTTGATCTCTGAATGCTTTGGTTTCTTTCCTCTCACTAGCTCTTCATTATACCCCTTTCCTTCTCTCAGGTTCTTCCTATGCTACCCAGTTGCTTGTTTCCTTTTGCCCTCTGGCCATGATATTTCTTTCTTCCTACCCATAAACATGGATGGGTTTCCCAGAAAGTCATTCCTTGGCCCAGGCTGAATTTAGGAAGCCACGTTTTTGCCCTTGTCAGTCTCCGTGTCCCTGGACCCCCAGAACCCAATGCACGGCTTGACACCTGTGTGCTCGTCCACCGCGTCCTGGATGGAGAGCCCGCTGTGTGCCCACCCTAGGTTAGGCCCTGGAAATGGACAGGTGCCTAAGCCTCAGTTTGACTTCAAGTACATCAGGGCCCAAAACTCAGTGATCATTTCCTGCTTTTCTCTTTTGTGATAACTCCGAAGGAGGGTAAATGCCAAAAAGGCTCATGTCTTTATCTATAAAGAGCTCATACACATGAAAATAAAACGGAAGCATCTTGAATAGAGCAAGAGCATGATCAGAAAAATTTTCAAAGAACTTCATTTGTTTGACTGTATTAAAAAAAAACTGAAACCTTGCTAGTTATCAAAAAAGGAAAATTAAAACTCATCAACAACAAAAACAATGTTTAGTGATGATAATCATTGCTGGCAAATTGATAAAAAAAAAAAGTTTCCGTTTGTCCACGTCCAGTGGCAGTCAAAGTTAGTACCTTTTACAAAGCAATTTGGAAGTCTGGGTCAAGAACCTTAAATGTGTTCACACCCTTTAACCAACTTTCTCCATTTCAAGAAATGTATCTTAAGGAAACATTCTAAATGTGGGGGGGGGGGGGGGGAAACGTCGAAAAATTAGAAATGTCCAATTCTAGGAAAATTATTACTCAAATGGATTCATACGACACAATGAAATCTGCAGGTATTAAAATCGATGAGTATGCAAAATACAAGAATGGATTATGATAAAATGCTAACGAGGGCAGGAGTTGTCTATTTTGTGAAGTCGGAACCTGACTCGATGCCTAGTAAGGGACCTGGGCCAAAGTAAGTGCTTGATAGATATGTATCAAGAGGAACTATGCACCACACCCTCACAACTAGCAAAACTATCTAAAAGGAACACACTCTGGAGGTTAATTAACTATGCTTATATTTCTTTTTTTTTTAAGATTTATTTATTTATTTATTTATTTATTTTATTTATTTATGATAGAGAGAGAGGCAGAGACACAGGAGGAGGGAGAAGCAGGCTCTATGCCTGGAGCCCGACACAGGACTCGATCCCAGGACTCCAGGATCACGCCCTGGGCCAAACAAAGGCAGGCGCCAAACCGCTGAGCCACCCAGGGATCCCCTAAGCTTATATTTCAAAGCAACTATGAGGGGCGCCTGGGGTGGCTCTGTTGCTTGTCTGCCTTTGGCTCAGGTCATGATCCTAGGGTCCTGGGATTGAGCCCCGCTTTGGGCTCCTTGCTCCGCAGAGAGCCTGCTTCTCCTTCTCCTTCTGCCCCTCACGCCCACCCCGCTCATGCTGTTTCTCTCTCTGTCAAATAAATAGATAAAATCTTTAAAATAAAAGAGAGCAACTATGAATGACCTTTTTCAATCTATATTCAGTATTTTGCTAAGCAAAATAGGCAGGTACTCCTTTCATAATAAAAAAAACAAGATGTGAATAATTGCAGAGGTATTTTTTGGTAAAAAATTCTGTTTGAACCGTTTTTTTTATTTAAAAAAATTTATAAGCTGTTTTGTTTAAATTTTTATTTATAAATTCAAAGAAATGAAAATTCAAGCAGACTATGTTGGAATTTGTCAAAATTTTCAGGTTTTTTTTTTTTTTTAAAGGCAAGACCATTTTTTTAAATCTTTAGAAAGCCATTTGAGGGAACTCTACATTAAATAAACACTGGCTCAAGGATAGATAGATCACTAAACTGAAGAAGGAAATAAGAATTCGATGAATATATAATAAGTGAGACTTCACCTAAAACACAGAAAAATGAAAACTTATTTAACTAATGATATTGATATAACTAGTTACCCATATGGAAAAAGGATCACTTGGAATCCATGCCTTGTCTCATACATCAACATAAATTACAGATGAATTCAAGAGTTGTTTTTAAAAAGTCACTCCCTAGAAAAATTAGAATAACTCACATACTTAACGTAGCGAGAGGGGAGTTACGATATGCTGTAAACCAACAGGCAAAAAGAAAATCACAGAAGAAAGCGAGAATTTGAGCAGGTACAAAAATTGCATCCTCAATATGCTTCCTGCCGTACATACACATACATGCCGCGATTTGCAGCAACAAAATAGACAAAAGTTTGTACTATGGAGAAGGTTTAATGTAATCATATATAATTCTGTACAGGCTTATAAAAATGACCAAATCAGCATAGACAGTTAAAGAACATGTCAGAAATTCAAAGTTATTCAACGGTATGTTGCCTTAAGAGAACCAAAAGCAAACCCCAAAAACCCACTAAGTAATGTATATGAAAGTGAGGTACTACGTTCTTGTCCACAAAATTTGCAAAACTAGAAATTCTGTGATGCCAAATACCTGTGAGAATATTATGAGAAGAGCACTTTCCTATATTGCTGGTGGCATTGTAAATTGATACAACCTCTTTTTGGAAAGCAATTTGGCAATGTATTTCAAGAGTCATAAAAACGTTCATACCCTTTAACCTAGTAATTCTACTTCTGGGAATCTATCCTAAGGAAATAATCCAAAATATTAAAAAATGCCATATGCCTGACAATGTTTATCCCAGTGTAATTTATACTATATAAAAATGGAAACCACTCAAACTGTCCAACATAAGGCTATGCTTTAGTAAATTATGGTCCATTCACTCAATGGAATATACATGAATATAAAATAGCGAGTATTATAACTATCATTTTGGCCTTCATTGCCTTCTCACGGTAATCCCTCCCTATGAGATCAGCTCACGTCCTGCTTAGTTAATAAGACTAACAAAAGACGTCGTGCATCAACTTTTTAACTGATGTTTTTACTTAACATTATGTCACTTAAATCTTTCTGATATGCTTTACAGTACCTCAACTGTAAAATAAGGTTAAGTGTATGCGTTATGCTTCAGAAAACAAAATGCACAATATGATTGGAAAATGTATAAAAGAGATTTGGAAGAAATATGAAAACAATCATTTAGGATAAGGGCCTGTTTACTTGTGATTCTGGCTGCCTTTTCTGTATCATAGAAGTGGTGATCAACTTGGAAGAGATTTATTAAGAAACGATGTGCTTCGATGTGGGGCTACAGAGAAAGTGGTTTAATTTGACAGAATGAGCAAGTTTACATTTTAGTTGAATGTCCTTATACTAAAGATGTAAAACAATATATTTCAAATGGGGATATTAGCTAAATATGTTGAGAGTTATACTTCGGTTTTTTTCCGGTTCGAATTCTAGAAGTTTGTGATAGTTTGTAAGAGATCTCGAAGGTAAGCCTAGTAAAATGTTAGAGTGCATAGTTTAACTTCTCTGGAATATAATGTCCCAAAATAGCTCAGATAAAGTAGACATCACAGAGTGAGATGAGTGGGTAAAAAAGTGGTAAATAATTTTCAGTAAGAATATATACTCATTGTGTGGTGGAGGTAAATAGCAACTTGGACTCAAAGACACTAAATGACTTCCCTCCCTAAAGTCTTAAAGGTAGCTCTTGACAGAATTGGAAACAGAACGTTAGAATTTTATCCCCGTTCTACTATTATACCGTCATATCCACCAGGCCATATAGTCCCATTCCCCAAACCACCAGCTCTTGTAGAGAAACCAAAATGATGTCATCAGAAAGTTCTTTTCAGTTTAACAGTCTTTTCTCACCCTTGGGAGCATGAGAGTGATCTTCTCTGATACACTGATATAAATTTGGTAATACTATTTTAATCACTCCTAATACCCCATAGTAAAATACTGAATCGCAGTTTCCAAAATAAATACTTGTGTGATTATTTCTTTAATATTTTTCTCTCCCTACTAGAGTGAGGGCAGGAACCATATCTGATTTTTATGTTCAATACAGAGCCTCGCATATAATACTTAGTAAATAACTCCTGAATGAATGAATGGATGGATGGCCAAGTTCCCTTCACACTCAAAGTCAATTGAAGGAAATGTTATAGAATAACAACAACAACCACAAGAAACAATCTTTTTACACTGCCTGGTATTCTTATGGACCTAATTTTTATGAAAAGCAGTGTCGGCCAACGATACAGGAGTCCAAAAGTATTTAGATAAATTAAAGGACGGTAGGATCACACATGCAGATAAATCAAGGGTGTTTTGCATGTGACCCTAATCTCTGAAATACATGCCAGGAGGACAATGACCACATTTTTCTCACCAAACTTCTAATAGAACCTTGCTCAGAGAATGAATACTGGCTTATATTCCTTTCCGAAAATACAGTAGGGCAGCAAATTTTTTCCCCTGTTTATACAACGTCTACATGGTCTACATGGAAGAGATCAAGTTATGTGCTCTCTAAAGCTAAATGTTAGCAACGAAGATTAAAATCAATCGACCTCAATCTCAGACCCATTGGCAGAGATATTTAAAAGGACTGACGGAAAAATAAAACTGTTAAGTATTTGGTTCAACTTTCTCTAGCTCTTAAGCAGAACACCATGGTCATTGATCCGGAAACCTGGCGCATCTTGGGGTTTTAGTTCTGACTACGTTGCTTCAACCCTTCTGGATGCCAGTTTCCTCATCAGCAAAACGAGAGTCCAGAGATTCTTTCCAATTCTGGAATCTGTATGATTTATGCTATCGTATAAGTAAGTGCTGTTGAACAAACTGAATTAACTAACATGCCTGGTAGTGCTTTTAAAAACACTAACAGTGCTTCATGTCAAGACTTACGCCAGCAATGATTTAAAGCCGTATGTATCCACACGAGTTGATTAACTGCTAAAGTGCAATTTGGCTTTTAAAAATCTGAATGTCTTTCTTAAATAAAGGCTACCGTAACCAGCAACCCTGCTCCACGTCCACCCCCACCACACCCCCAGTTATTTTGGCTGTATGAATGTATATGCATCCAAACCAGCTATTAATTTAAGTGGGGGAAAATATATACCAGAAATTCTAGTTGTTTGAAGTTTTATAAAGAAAATAATCAATGTTATTTTTAATAAGGCTGTTTATACCAGGTGAGATGGCCACTTCTTGGTCAGGTTAATTCTAAACTTAATTTTTTTCTTGCCCTTAGAAAAATTAAAAAAAAAAAAAAAAAGTCCATAACTTACCTAGGGCCATTTTTGCCACACAACGCAAAAGCCCTCACAAAATTGAAGTTGGGAAGTAGAATTATTTGCATAGCTGAAACTTTATTTACTCATTTAACAAATGTAACAAATGCCTTTTGAAGGGCAAAGCACAATGCTAGAAGATACGTACCAAACAAGACATGATACCGTCTCTGCCGTAAAGTTTATAATCTAGCAGGACGGTTTAAGGGGCCGGGGGCGGGGCGGGGAGGTGTTTCAAAGTCCAAAAACAGGAGTTTCCTGCCCAAAAAACAATGGCAGAAGTTCATTCACCTACTCTTCAGGTAATAAACAATGCCTTAGAATTGTGCTTTCACTGCCTTCAAATACATTAGAGGAGAAGCCAGAGGACATAAAAGAGGGATTTATATGCATACTCAACAAACATTCTGCACCTATTCGATGAATAAGAAAACTGTATTTTTGAACGTGGGTAGGATGTCCTTCAACGTGCACACGTACACACACATGAAGCAGTTGCTGAACAAGTAGGCACTGCTTGAGTAGATGGAAAATAAGTTCTATCTTAGGATAATTACACGGCTAAAAAAACAGCAGTTGAATTATTTTTTGCACTGTAGCAAGTTATTCTTATTTGCTTATTTATTTTTTTAGGAGAACAGAGTTCAGAGTTCAACCATCCAGCTAAGGTACTTAAGACACCAGTCTCTTTCACTCCCTGTCATCACGACTGTATCCTCAGTGCCTATCACTCTTGGGGAGCTCAATAAATATTCGCAGAGCAATAAACACTTCTGTAATATTTACTGTCTTTTACCCTGTATTTTACATACACTGATTCATTTATTAGTCTCAATAGCCTCAACAAGGCAGGTATTATGATTATATATTAATGTTATAGGTGAGGAAACTGAGGCACGGGGAGATGAAAGTAACTTGCCCAAGGTCATCTGACTATAAATGATGGACCCTGGCCAGGAGACCCATGCTCTTGACTACTGTGCTATGCTATTTCTAAATAACCAAGTGGCATTCCAAGTGCTGGGATGGGAGGGAGGAGAGGAGGAACCAATAGCATCATTGGGCCCACAGTGAGAAGGGTAAGAATTGGCACCTCTGGGCCAGGCTGGAGATGTTGATAGCCAGCAAAGAGGGAGAAGTGCTATGATTTTAGGCAACCCGTCGGGGTGGCTTTTGGACAATCTTTGCCTTGTGGGATTGACAGAGACTGCCCAATGAGAAAGAGACACGTACGAAGCTCCCGCAAAAATCAGAAATTACTTGCGGTCCTTCTGGGCATTTTTTTCTCTTGCCACTCTTCCCCTAGTTCACCTTCCTTCATGTCATTCTCCTCCTTTGTCCCCCTCTTTCCCCCTCCTATCTCTTTTAGCCTGCTATAATGTTGACCTACATTTTAAATTATTGTATTTACTAAATCAAATGTATATATCATCCCACTCCCTCTCTGCACTTCCATGGAAAGAAAAGAACTGAGGTTATTTCAAAATTGGTCCTTATTAGTGTGGTAAATGCAGGTCAATGATTCTTAATAGAAGAAAAGTCTCCCAAAGTGGACTAATTCTTAAAGAGTAAGAGATTGTGAAAATAGATCCTGGCACTCCATCAATTCAATATTAGAAGGGATTGCCAAATCTTAATACAAAGCATTTCATGTTGAAATTGAACATTTTCTATTAAATTAAAAAAAATATATTTCCAAATTTAGATGTAGGAACATTTTAACATTAATTAGACTCTTCACTTTAGGAGAGCGTTCGCTTGTGCCTAACAGCAAAGGGATTGTTTATAGAACACTGAAGTTTCTCAATTTCTGAAAAAAACACTAAAACATTAATAAATTATATTTGTGCGTTTAACCATACACATGTATAAAAATAATAGTGAGTCATTAACAGGAGTTGTCTAGAGAAAATTCTCACTATCAGCAGGCAATTTGTGCCTAGTCTGGTACAAATTAATGATTTAATACGAGCCTACTTAGTCTAATTGGCAAAACAGTGCAAATATACATGCATATATAGAGAGCATGTGCACACAGTCAATTTGCCACAAGAGCAAGCACTTGTTTGTTAAAGACTACACATAAGGATCAACACTGCAAATTTCACAACTCCATAACTCGATAAACCACATTACTTAGGTGCTGCAAATACGGAATAAGTAAAAACCAGTGTCAGGGACCAAGGTCAGGAGCACAGGCAAGGGTTCTGTATGGCCTAAGCTAAGTAGCTACGGTGTTTTAGTGTGGTGTGTGTGATGTAAAATCCAAACAAAAGAGATCCCATTTTAAAGAGATTGATTTGGGGTGAGGGAAGGTGATGTGATATTCATCTCTGTATAGCTTCTTAAAACTGATTTACTGCAGTGGCTTGTGGAAGTAACAGATGTTTATTTGAATGAATATTCATTCGCTGACATCAAATCCCAGTAGATGACACTTTCCTCTTAAGAGGTCATATTTTCCTCTTACGGAGTGTTTGCTATTGCGGTTGCCAATTGTCTATTTAGAAGACATAACACTAAGGAGCTGTGTAAAGTGGAGTATTGATGTATAATGATGTAGAGTCTGAACCAAAGGTAAATATGCTAATTAGAAACAGTGATAACACCAGATATAAACATCATAGGGACTTACCTTATCCTTCTCGACAGCATCAGGATAGCTTCTAATCAACCAATCATGAATTTTCTTTTAAATTACCTCATTAGTACACTGCTTGAGTTGTAAAAACATTTATTTAAGAAAGAACATTGCTATGAAGTGAGGTGACTTTAAATCACCATAGAAACCAAATAAAGAACTTCATTGTGAAGAAGCTTTAAAAAAAAAAAATCATAAAATTCTGTATCAATGGAAATTATTATTTTTGGGGGCCTAGCTGCATCTCTACCACTTGCTTGCTATGCAAAATCTTGCTTTCCCCTATGTGTGTTTTTAGGGAAAACAACAATATCAGAAGCGACAGATAGCTTATTACAACTGTTTGTTTCAAAAATTCAGGAATTGGGGCCAGTTTATCGTACCTAAAGTTACTTTGGCCCTGCAAAAGATTATTTTGGCAGAAGTTTTATGAGTGTGTCAAATTGTCTTTTAAGGAAATTGGCCATGATTTCTGCCCAGGATGATAAGTTATAAATTTTAAATCTTATTACTATACACTCCCACTCCCCTCCCCTAAGACAAGTAGTACCACTGAATTTCCTGGGGCTATAATCCAAACACAATTTGTTACAGAATTCCAGAAACGAGTAAGATAATTTTAGGAGAAGAGTTACAATGAGATAATGATCTTGTTATATTTCTTGGTCCATGACCTGCCTACAGTATTTAGCAACATAACTAAATCTCAATTATCTATGGTGTTGGGAACAGATGTAATATATATGTCAAAATCTGTAACCAATTCAGAAGTATCACTATTAAGCCATTAGAATCAGCCTTCTTTCGCACGCTCAAAGATGTGTTTTCTATTATCTAACCCTTTTATTAGTGGTTCTCAACTTAGGCTGCACATTAGAATCATCTTGTGATGGTTGGGGAGCTGTTAAAAATCCTGATGCACAGGCCACACTCCCGATTACTTAAATCACAAGCTCCAGGGGTGAGACCCAGACATTAGCAGTTTTTTAAAGTTCCCCCAGGTGATTTCAATGCACGGTCAAGGTGGAAAACTCCTTAGTGTTAAGGATGCTGAGAACTGGTGAGGTGGAGAGACAATAAGAAAGTCTACCTGCTAAATTAGAGAGTAAATGTCAGTGATGGCTCAAATTGCTGCACCCCAATGATACATAGAAAGAGACTATTAGGCACTTTTTAAAATATTTCTTCCAAAATCATAATTTCAGGTCTGTTTATTATATGAGAGGGTAAATTTCTACAGTTTAGCAGTGTTCGCCTATTTATTAAGATTGAAATACACCACTGTTGTAAGGTTCCCCTACATTTCAATATATAATAATTATTCCTAATTTGTGGAGTTCTTTTTCAAAGAAGTGGTTTTGAAAAGATACTTAGCAAGAATATTCTATCAATTAAAAAACTTTATACAATATACCGACTGTTGTGTCATGATGTAGAAGGAATATTTTCCAAATGGTACTTGGAGGTAGCAGGGATGTCCTTGGGAAGTAGATTTTAGCCATGTTCAGCGAAGGGAAAAAAACAATAAATCTGTATTTTGTGATGTTACTCCTTGAAGTTTGCTCATTTTCATAAAGTATGTTTTCCTGTGTTATCTTAAAAGCATTATCCTATAAGAATGATGAATCACAGTAGAGACAGAAAAATCTCCCCAACTTTAATGTAATTTCAGTAAGTTGGGAGCAGTGATTTATTTGCCTAGAAACAATCAATATAATTACTATCGAAGGCAGTGTAGTACAGTGATTGGATTCAAATAAACCAGGCTTCAAAACCCAGCTCTGCCCTCCTGGCCATGTTTCCTGGAACATACCATTTACCTAGTCCCGGACTCACTTTTTTCAGCTATAAAAGGGGCATATTTATATCTTCTGTGCAAGGCTGTTAGTTGCGAGAGATTAAATGGAGAAATATTGACAGAGCCCTAAGCATAGTACCTTGAACATAAGCCTTGAGTAAACAGTAGTTATTTTTTAATTATTGAAGCAGGTTTTTTTGAAGGCCTATTTTCCCCCTGAGTAATAAATGCTATTTTTCTTAACTGCCCACCACATACTTGACATTCTGAAGGTTACAGGAAATCTTTGCATATTCTTAAATTTAGGTGCAGAGCGGCAGGCAGAATGAGAGCTGCTGCATGGGTTACGGCTATGAGCGTGGGGTGCACGTAACTCACCACACTCATTCACAGATTGAAGTACTGTGTCTGTGACCAAACAGGAAACGTGCAATACACGTCTCAGCAAAGCTGCAATCATCTCCCATCATGAGCTATCTCAGATACTACTAAAAAGTGGGCATCAAGAATGTTAAATCCTTACATTATAAGATAAATATCTATAGATAGATATCTATCTATCTATAGATCTATATTGCATTTCACGGATTCCAACGTGCATGTTTTAACATCTCTGAAATTAAAACGTACCATTCAATCAATGGTGTCTTAAATCCTTTCCAGTCAGGCAGCACTTCTGACATAGTTGGCACTTCCTGTGACTGCGCCAGCTTGGCCGTAGCTCTTCGTGTTGTCATGATGCAGAATAAATACCCAAGGCCAAGTAAGTTTAAGAAAATACCTTTTTTTTTTTTTAAAAGATTTATTTATTTATTTATGATAGACATAGAGAGAGAAAGAGAGGCAGAGACACAGGAGGAGGGAGAAGCAGGCTCCAGGCCGGGAGCTGGGCGATGTGGGACTTGATCTCGGGACTCCAGGATCACGCCCTGGGCCAAAGGCAGGTGCTAAACCGCTGAGCCACCCAGGGATTCCCGAAAATTCCTTAAATAATTATAAAATAAAAATTCTTAAAAAAAATAAATAAATAAAAATAAAAATTCTAAGTGATTAAAAAATTATGTCATAGTTTAACTGCAGTGCTTTTCCTTCCTTAATGGCACGTAAAATAATGCTTCTTAGAATCTAAACTTTAATTGGGTATAATATTTTGTGTAATAATTTGCAATGGTTTTTACAAAGCAATTTGCCAAATGTGCTTCCAAAACCTTTACAATATGTACATATTTAGCAATTTCAATGCTTATAATTCATCCTAAGGAAATAATCAAAATTAAACCATATTCATTCTTCTCTCTCAGTTGCTGTTTGACTAAGTTTGTTAATGTGGTAGACAAAATAATGCACCCAACCCCTGCAAAAAAAAAAAAAAAAAGGTTCATACCCTAATCTTTGGAAACTATGAATATGTAAGGTCACATGGCAGGCAAAGGAAAATTAAGGCTGCAGATGAATTAAGGGAGCTAATCAGTGGATCTTAAAGTAGGGAGATTATCCTGGATTATCTAGGTGGGCCCAATGTAATCACAGGGATCATTAAAAGTGAAAGAGCAAGGCAGCAGAAAAGGGTCTGACACGGAAATGCCAAGAAAGAAGAGCTTGTAGTAACATGATGTGGTGCTATGAGACTGTCCACTATTTAGGAACTTTGAGGATGAAGAGCTACAAACCAAGGAATGCCAGAGACCCAGGAAGTGGGGCAAAAGTAAAGGTGAGTGGATGCTTTCTCCCCTAGAGCCTCTAGAGGACGTTGACGCCCAGTGAGACCCAGGTCAGACTTCTAACCTACAGAACAGCGAGGTCATAAATGCTTGTTGTAAGCCACTAAGTTTGTGGCGATTTATTACATCAGCAATAAGTAACTAATAGCACTGATAAGGTAGAAAAATTTCTATGATTGATTATCTGCATTAGGTAAATAGTTACTAGATTTGTAAATTTAATAGGTCAGTAAAAGTTCCAAAAATGTTAGGGCCAATAGCCAGTGTTTAATTTTGCTGCCTTATTCTAAACTTAGTGCTTAGAATTATAACATCAGCATAGTATAACGTAGCTTTAAAAAGGAATAAGATAAAACATAGAGGAGCAGATATTTAAATAAATTTAATTTAGGAAAAACATTATTTTCCTCACTTCATCCAAGCACCAATAAAAGTATTCCCATATCAGCACTATCTATGATTAAACACTGGGGAAACTCCATATTAGCTGCATTTTCTTGATTTTGGGTGAGAATTTTAGAATTCATCTAAAAAAATGGAGATTGGCATAACAACAAACAGCAAAATCCTAATCTTGAGAGCTCCACCCTCATGACCTAATCGCCTCTCAAAAGCCCTACTTTCTAGTAACATCACACTAGGGTTCAGGATTTCAACATATGAATTATAAAATATGCATGAAAATAACCCAATTAAAAAATGGAGAAAGGATGTCTTAAAAGGCCAATAGGTACATGAAAAGATGCTCAACATTACTCGTCATCAGGGAAATGCAAATCAAAACCACAATGAACTATCAGCTCATACCTGTTAGAATGGCTATTACCGGGACGGGACGCCTGGGTGGCTCAGCCACCCAGGCCGTGATCCTGGAGGTCCCAGGATTGAGTCCCGCATGGGGCTCCCAATGGGGAGCCTGCTTCTCCCTCTGTGTCTCTGCCTCCCTCTCTGTCTTTCATAAAAAAATAAATAACATCTTAAAAAAAATGGCTATTACCAAAGGACAAAAGTGTTGCGAAATTGTGGAGACCAGGGAAACTTTGTCCGTGTTGGTAAGAATGTAAGTTAGTACAGCCATTATGGAAAATAATATGGGAGGTCCTCAAAAAATTAAAACTAATGTGCCAAACAGTCCAGCAAACCCACTTCAGGGTATATATCCAAAAGAAATGAAATCTGGGTCTCAAAGAGAATAAAAACGGTAAAGTTAAACGTAAATTAAAATTGTCTGCTACACCTTCAGCTCTCTCACAACTGAGAAAATTTAACGACATTTTCATATTTAAAATAATGCAGTTTCCCAGCAATAACAAGCAACTGGTCCCAGAAGTAAATAGGGATCTTGAAAAATCCTAAGATTTTTAGTTCCAATGGCAGAAGGCATGTGTTCGGTTGCTTGACCTTGTTTTTTGGTGTTTTCACAATCCTCTTTCTTTTTCCTGACCCCTATCTCAAATGGAGTAACAAACAAACAAACAAACAAACAAAAAACCACATCTCTACTTTTGGTCATAGGAAAAACTACAATAACTGGAAAATATCAGAATATTGATAATTCTATAGTCCAAAATATCCCATAGATTTTCAGAAAGCTGTTACAGAACAATTTTTACTATTACTGCCACACGTAGTAATGCTCAGCATTAAGAATAATATTTGGGGGCTTCTGGGTGGCACAGTTAAGTTTCTGGCTCTTGGTTTTGGCTTGGGTTGTGATCTCAGCGTCATGAGATCTAGTCCCGCATTGGTCTCCACACTCAGTGCAGAGTCCGCTTGGGATTATTTCTCCTCTCCCTGCCCCTCCTATTTGTGCTCTCTCTCTCTCTCTCAAATAAATAAATCTTTAAAAAATAATAGTATTTCGAGTTGCTATCATTTTTATATTTTTTTTATATTTTATTTAAATTCAATTTGCCAACACATAGTATGATACCCAGTGCTCATCTCATCATGTGCCCTTGTAGAGCCTGAAACCCAGTTACCGTACCCCCACCCCCCTCTCCTTCTGCAACCCTTGGTTTGTTTCCCAGAGTTAGGAGTCTCTCATGGTTTGTCTTCCTCTCTAATTTTTCCCCACTCAGTTTCCCTCATTTCCCTTATGGCCTCTTTCACTATTTCTTGTATTCCACAAATGAGTGAAACTGAGAATTGTTTTTCTCCGATTGACTTATATCACTCAGCATAATACTCTCTAGTTCCATCTATGATGAATGGTGGGTATTCATCCTTTCTGATGGCTGAGGAATATCCCATTGTATACATAGACCACATCTTCTTTATCCATTCACCTGTCGAAGGATATCGTGGCTCCTTCCACAGTTTGGCTATTGTGGACGCTGCTGCTATGAGCGCTGGGGTGCAGGTGTCCCATTGTTGCTACTATTTTTAAATTGAGCACGTACAGCGTGCTCCACACTTGGCCTGCATTTTCTCATTTTCTTCACCCTATAAATGTCCAAGGCTTATCACCGTTTCACAGAGAGACAAACTGAGATGAAAGATTTTAAGCAACTAACTGTGGTCACACAGTAAGTGCTGAAGCCAACATTTGAAACCAGGCAGCCCTCACAACATTCTGTGCTTTTTAAGCATTAAACTTAACGGCTTCTCAGGTCTTACGAACTTACCAAATGGAACCTCTGGAAAGCACATTGCATTAGTAACCATTTTTGTGGTTGCTGATACTATAATTTAATGAAAATTCTTTGAAATTATTTTTAAACCTGGTACTAATGTAAAAAAGTAACATTCTCAGATTAAAATTAATCAGATACCTTGAAAATCTACCTCAAAAAGCACTCTCCTTAAATAATTGACAGTTTGATAACCCTACACATTTTCTCTTGGGTCATAATTGAGATCCATGGTTTTAACAATGTCAATCTACTGATAAAACCCATTTAACCCTAAGGCCAGCTTCTCTTTTTAGTCCCATTCTCTGTATACATTGCATTGGGACTTTTCTAAGAAGATATTTCATAATCTTCTAAAAAAATTAATTTCTAAAAACTATTTTCCACAATAACACTGTTATATATAAATTCCATCTCTTCGCATTCTAGTTTTCCCCTTTATTATTTTTTTAACCACAATTTGTAATTCAATAATTTGTTTGCTCATACATTTTTCTCCATCACTAGAGTGCTAGTTCCAAGAGGGCAGGGATCAAGTTCATTTTGTCACACAATATTCCCAGAATGTAGAACAGCCTGTGATTTACAGTTGAAACAAACAAAAAATCATTTGGTATATGAGCAAATAATAACTGTGTCTTCTCCTGTGTTCAGTGACTTGGCAAATATCAAGACCATCTACATTCACATGATCCAAGCCAAAAAAAGTCAACACAGACTTGTCCTTCTTCATTTCCCCTCCAGTGACAATTCAGGCCCTTTGCTTTTTTCCTTGAACAACTGTAATAGCCTCTTTATGGGATTCTTTCCTACTGGTTTTATCTTCAAACGATTTTTCACTCTCCTATCGGAATGGTCTTTCCAAAGCAGTATTTGTCAATTTTTGCAACCTATGACTTCTAAAACGTTCTCTCCCTTTACCTTCTGTGCAGTTCCACAGAGATCATATCAAACTTTACTTTCTGCTGTTCCTATTACAAAAATAGAAGATATATTCATATGCTTTTAAAAAGCAAATCCTCCAGGGCACCTAGGTGGCTCAGTTAAGGCAGTTAAGCGACTGACACTTGATTTGGGCTCATGTCATGATCACAGGGTTGTGAGATCGAGCCCACACTGGGTATGAAGGCTGCTTAAGATTCTCTCTCCCTCTGCCCCTCCCACTGACTCATGTGTGTGCATGTTTGCACATCTCTCTCCCAAATCCCCAAAGATTTGGGCTTGGCTCTCCATAGCCCCTCACATTTTGAGAACTAATATTGTTATTAGCATAAACTTACTTAAAATCCCTTAATGGTTCTACATCATCTAGCACTGGTTTTTAAATTGATGATTTTAATAACACTGGTAGTTTTGCTTAAGCCGGGTCCCATTTTGTCATGGATTTCAAGATTAAATATTTTTACATTTGTATTTCCACTTTCATGATGATCTAAGACAATTTAAGGAAGTGTGTCCTGGATGATCTCAACAACTCCCTTATTCAATATCCTTGTCTACTTTTAGGTTTATGACAGCATGCATGAGAAATAGTGTAACTATTTGTGTTGTGGGCTAATGATAAAAAAAAAAATTACAACGTGTAACAGAGATTGCAAGTTGCCCACCAATAATCTGTCAATAATTGGTTGTTCCCATTTTCTCAGTAACAGAACTACAAGGCAGCCTCTAAGAAAATCTATGTTTCCTAGCATCCCTTGCAGCTAGGTGCAACTACAGGCTCTAACTGAAGGTAGTTTGTGCAACTCTGGGGAGTGTCCTTAAAGAGAGAAAGCCTGTCCCTTTCCTTCACTTTGCCCTGCTGTGTAGAATATATTCTCATGCCTGAAGCTGGAATACCCTTTTTGGTTGATGAGTTGTATAGGGCTCATTTAGGGTCAAGCAACATGGTAGTGCAAAAGGAGCATGGGTCTCTGACACTGTGGAGACTAAACCAAGCCGAGGCACCTTTTCAGGCATACATAAGAGAGTAATAAAACATCTATCATGTCTAACTATTTGGGTTTTGGTTCATCAGCGAACTTAATCCTAAGGAGTACATAGATTCAATACTCAAGACATTCTTAAGTGAAGGTCAAATGACTGGTCAGCGTGGGCTGTATAAATTAGAACTCATAGCAGTTCAAATAGGACAATGTGTGGGATGAATGGAGTCCTTACATGATGCATAATCATATCGACATGCTAAACTCTAAATATCTAGTGCTGCAGACAAGAGGCAGAGTCATAGTCACTGAGGAAGCACCAGTTTAGCTCAACAAACAACTCCATCCCACAATTGAAATGAGCACCATTAGATTTAAATTTTATTGGTTTCATTCACATTTTTTTGCTTGTATTTCATTTGGGAATACTGGTGGTCAGTGCCAGTTTGCTTTTCCTATAAATATGGTGCCTATGTTACATTAATTTTAGAAACAGTGCCAGGAGAGCTTACTATAATGTTCTCAGTCTCCAGAATCTGATTAAATGGGTCTTTCAGGGACTGTGAGAATCTAGAACTTTAATCTAGCTTTCTGGGAGCAGATTTGTCTATCTAAATTTTTAAGTTGTTTCACAAATCCTTTTAATATCTGCCCCTGCCAATCCCTCTAGCTTCTTTTCTCGCCATCACCACACACCTTTTTCCTTACAGCTACATTAAACAACCTGAAGGGGCTTTAAAATCCTAAACTGTGTTTCTACTCTGTGCTGTGACACACATCTTTCTTCTGCTTGAAATACTTCCTGCATGTTTCCTTTATTTGACTAAATCCTATTTATCATTCAAAATCAGTCATGCCTTTTTCTTTTAATAGGTTTATTTTTTTGAGAGAGCGAGCGAGCACATGCAGGCATGTTTTGGGGGAGGGCAGAGGGAGAGACTCTTCAACCAGTCTTCCTGCTGACCATGGAGACTGATGCAGGGCTCGATCTCATGAGATCATGACCTGAGCCAAAAACCAAGAGCTGGATGTATAACCAAATGAGCCACCCAGGTGCCCCAGTCATTATTTCTTACAGGAAACTTTCTTTCATCCCCTTAATGCTTCTCCTCAGTGCTAATAGCATCCAAGACCAACTGCTATTTCTATCAATCATCACTCTCTATTATCATTGCCATTGATTTGCTACCCTATTAGACCTTAAGTTTCTAGAAGGTAGGATTAATAATATTCCACTTGGTATCTGAATTGCCTAGTATAATGCCTAGTTATAAGAGATTCAGCAGATGCTTTCTAACTGAATTAATGATAAAAGGAATGAATGCAGGAGTGAACAACTCATATTCCAAACATACAAAGGTCATTAACATTTTAAGGTTTCACCAAGAGCTTTGAAATAAATTTACCCATGTAACAGAGAATGCATCAGGGCGCTGTAGTCCACTCAGGTTAATTATGGAAATCATTGAAAATTAGACTATATAATAAATGTATTATCCATAAGATCAAATTTAATATAGTTAGCAGCCCCATTCCCAACACTCAAAACTCGATTGGGCCAATTTCAAGAAAGAAAGAAAAATGATGTACTACGTAGCATACAATGTTACATTGCATTAGCAATCATTGTGCTGTAACAAATTATCCCAAAACTCAGTGGCTGGAATCAGCAAACATTTATCACTTTAAGCAGTTTCTGTGGATCAGGAATCTGGAAGTAGCCTGTGGGATGGTTCTGGCTCAAGGTGACTCTGAAGGTTGCAATCCAGCAGTCAGCCAGGACAGTAGTCTCATCTGAAGGAGTATCTACTTCCAAGCTCACTCATGTGGCTCTTGGTAGGCCTCAGAAGATCCACTTCCAAGGTCACTCCCATGTACCTTTTCGCAGGACAGCCTCACATTATGGCAGTTGGCTTCCCCAAGGTGATTTAAAAGAGAACAAGATTAAGAAGGAATGAGAAAGTTAGCAAGAGTACCCAAGACAGGAGCCATAGGCTTTTTATAACCTAATATCAAAAGGGATATAATGTTACTTTAGTCATACTGTGTTTGTTAGAAGTGAGTCACCACGTTCAGTGCACATTCAAAAGGAGGTGATATACAGGGTAGGGATGTCAGGCGGTGAGGATCACTGGAGGCCAACGTATAGGCTGCCAACCAATACATTCTCTATTTCAGATATATTTTAGACAGAACAAAAGGGCTGCATATTACAGGTTAAAGTGCACAAAAATTTAAGTGGTGAAAATAAATAGCAAAGAGGAATGCCCTTAAAATAATGTTTAAACCATTTCCTCCAGTTTTATTGCAATATCGTTGACATAAAACATTGTAGAAGTTGGTGTACAA
Organism: Vulpes lagopus; assembly: GCF_018345385.1. Taxonomy (NCBI): domain Eukaryota; kingdom Metazoa; phylum Chordata; class Mammalia; order Carnivora; family Canidae; genus Vulpes; species Vulpes lagopus. The sequence goes on along the minus strand of NC_054834.1, from coordinate 103,623,659 downwards.
TGTAATGACTTGATTCTGATGTGTGTACATGCAAAACCATCACCACAATAAGATCAGTTAACAACCATCATCTCACATAGTTACGCTTCTTTTCCCGTGATGAGATCGACTCTTTTCAAGATTTTAAAAAATATGATACAATATTGTTGACTATAGTCATCATGATGTACCTTACATCCCCAGAACTCATTTATCTTATAACTGGAAGCTTACACCTTTTAACTACCTTCACCTAATTCCCCGACCTGCCACCTCTGGCAACCACAAATCTGATGTCTGTTTTTCATGAGGTTTCTTTTCTTTCTTTTTTTTTTTTTTTAAGATCCCACATAGAAGGAAGACAGTATTTGTCTTTCTAAACTCAATGTTTAAAATGGACTTATGTTATAGAGAGGTGACTTTTGAGACAATATATTGTGGGCACAATCTACCTAATAGTCATTAAAATTGTCATAGTTTAGGTCTATTTTGGAATTAGAGTCAGGTTGATGCCTTAGTTCCAAACATAATCCCAAGGTTCCTTACCATCAAAACGTAACCTATGAAAATAATCTTTTGCTATGGATATTGTATTTAACTATTACCATTAGCATCATTTGACTTTTTCTCTTAACTGAAGGGGAAATAATGTTCTTTTAATTATTGGGTTAAGCATATTCTACACACACACTAACATAGGTCTCTAAGTGGTTCAGTGTAATTCCTTAAAATAAACTAGCAAGTAAGGTAGTATTACATGAAGTATTAACTTTCTTCTATTCCAGATGTGTTTTAATAAATAAGGAGCTAGGAACATAAGATTTTGAATTCCATATGCCTTGAAAAAGCAGCAAATAAATAAATAAACTGATGCCCATGTCTGAATAACAGCAAAAATCTCCAGTCATGATTAAAAGCAATTTTATGTTATTGGCTCCACACTGTTTATTCATATTTAATAGAATGAGACTTATAATAGGAAAAGCAAATATCCATTGCTTGTTGTATTCTTTCTTATATTATGGTTTCTAAATTGAATACACTTTAATATATGTACATCCCGCACCTAAATTTTCTTATCTGTTTTGACAGAAGTCTATTTTTAGTCCTCCAAAGCCCTAAGACCCTTGGAAAAAGAGGTGCCGTGATGGTCGTAGAGGATGCTGAAGGTGGATACTGAGAGTGAGAATTGGAGCCCCCGACCCAGAGTCAAGTCAGCATCATGGTTGCTACTACCCAGAAATCAACTAGACCACCCTTTACAAGAGGTCAGTCAGGGCTGCCTACTTCAGGCAATCAGCTACAGTTTGGTGAATTACTTTGGGGGATTCAAAAAAAGTAGAGAAAGGTCATAAAGCACACAATTTAGTTGGAGAGATGAGACAAATTCCTAACAAAGTGGCAAGAGTTTCATATCATAGACAATGAATGGTATTGCAATTAGGCACCACACTACCTTTTTATCCATTTATTTTACTCCATTTATTATGTCCCCTAAATTATTCAAGGTAGCTTACAAAAGTTGCATGAATATGACATTAGAAAATAATTATATAAGGCTTCAGAAGAGAAGGGGGCTCTAAAAGGAAAAACTGATACAGATAAGCAGAGAGAAGTAGGGGTCATTTTACTCAGAAAATAAAGACAACAAGAATGGTATCAGTCTTCTTTGGTTTCTGGGGACCACACCAGATATCTTAGTGAGATATCTCAATGAGAAATTGCAAGGTAAAAGTCAGTATGAGTTTGCAAGGGCTGCTGAACAACACATCACACCCTGAATGACTTAAACGACGGAAATATATCACCTCGCATGGAGTTCAGGAGTCTTATGTGCTCCCTCTGGAAATGCTAGCGAAGAATTTGTTCCAGGGCTGTCTCATAGCTGCTGGTAGTTCCTTGACTTGTGGCAACATAACTCCCATTGCATGGGGTCCTCTCTGTATGCTTATGCTTTGGTCCAAATTTCCCTTTTCATAAGGATACTAGTCATGTTGGATTAGGAGCCCACCCTACTCCAGAATGACCATAACTATTACATCTGCAATGACCCCATTTCCCCAATTTCCAAATAAGAGCACATTCTAAGATATTATTAGGGGTAGAGACTTCAGCATATGAATTTTGAGGGGGTTACAATTCAACCTACCCTCAAAGCCCAAGGAGTCTCCTTGAGTTCGTAGGCAGCAGTGAGCTACTGATTGATGATTTTTTTTTCCAGCTTTCTTTGTGTTAGGAAACTGATGTGCTCCAGAAGATTTTTTAGAACAATCTATCTAGTTGTAGTGAGCAATAACAATTGAAGACGCTGTAACCCTGGAGCCAGAGAGGCTATTTTTAGGTTGTTTTAGTCCTACAGTGTAGTACATAGCCTATAAGGGACTGCATAATCTGGCCACCCTACCTTGGCAGCCTCAGGGTAGACCATTTTCTTCCTCTCTTTGTCCTCCATCCAACTTGACTTGGCCTCACTATTCTGAATGTCCCAAGTCCCTTTCCTCTTGGTTTTCTTGAACACATCGTTTGTTATGTCTAGATTGTTCTCTCATTATGCCTAGTTAATGCCCCCACTTCAGAGCTCAGAACAAATGGCACTTCCTCAAGCAGTCTTCAACCTAAACTCTCCAGACTAGATTATGTCTCTCTAGTTCCTTGCTCTTACAGTTCTCAGGCCTTCTTCTGTGAAGCATTGTCACAACTGCAGTTATATGATAAATTGCATGATTTGCCATTTACTGGGGACACCTGAGCATGCTGGGTGGTTCAGCGGTTGAGCATCTGCCTTGGGGTCAGGGCGTGATCCCAGGGTCCTGGGATCGAGTCCCACATCAGGCTCCCTATGGGGAGCCTGCTTCTCCCTCTGCCTATGTCTCTGCCTTTCTCTGTGTGTGTCTCATAAATAAATAAATAAAATCTTTTTAAAAATGTGTTGGGGCAGCCCCGGTAGCTCAGCGGTTTAGTACTACCTTCGGCCTGGGGTGTGATCCTGGGGACCTGGGATTGAGTCCCACGTCGGGCTCCTTGCATGCATGGAGCCTGCTTCTCCCTCTGCCTGTGTCTCTGTCTCTCTCTCTCATGAATAAATAAATAAAATCTTAAAAAAAAATGTGTCATTTACTGTCCGTCCATCCTGCTAGACTATAAATTCCATGCAGGTAGGAACAGCCTCTGTCCTCGTACCATTGCCATAGTGGAATGCCTTGTGCAGGGGAGGCACTGAAGGTGTATTTGTTGCATAAAAGAAGTAAAGAAAACCCGGGCTAGGGTGGGAGCCATGGGAATAGAAAAGAAAGGACAGAGAACAGGTTCAGAAAAGTTTATAATCTAGTGACGTGGTAGGCAAGAAAGGAGAGGTCAAAGATTGCTCAGAGGCTTCAAGCGTGAGAGAAGGACTATGCTGAGAATACAAATGCAGCTAGTGGGGGCCAGGTTGGGAGTCCCATGGTGATACTTTTAATGGAAGGTGGATGATGACACACTTAAGTAGAAACACCAATCAGTTAAAGAAGGGAAGGTAGACAGATGCTTGAGGTTGATGTATGGGTCTCAGGCTGGGTCCAAGACACTCTTGATAATCACTCTCGAAGGACAAGATGTTCTCTTATTTGATCTGCATTTCTAATACTGTGTCTTTTTCATATGTATATATAAGTATTTATTATTATTATTTAAATATCCTTGTTTGGTGTAGATAATTTGGACAATAAAGAAAAATGTAAAGAAGACCTGGGAAGCTGGGTGCACCTAAGTAGAAAACTGGCTTGCTGTGATGCCTGGGTGGCTCATTTGGTTCAGCATCTGACTCTTGATTTCAGCTCAGGTTAGTATCTCGGGGTTGTGAGATCAAGGCCTGTGTTGGGCTCCGTACTGGGCATGGAGCCTGCTTAAGGTTCTCTCGCTCCCTCTCCCTCGGCCTCTCCCCCTCTCTAGCAAAAAAAAAAAAAAAAAAAAAGGAAAAAGGAAAGGAAAATTAAAATTAGCTTGCTTACAATCAACACACATAAATTGGTATAACATTTTTGGATGGCCATTTGAAAATGTGACACAAGACATTTAAAAATAGTAATACACGGGATCATTTCTGTTTAGGAATTTAATCAAAATAATTAATCAGATATGTATATGAGGTTTCTATAGAGGGAGGCAATTGCTTTACCTAGATATGACACGGTTGAATTTTCCTTCAGTAATTTTTCTACTTTGGGTCTTATTGTCTGAATAATTTAAAAAATACAGGTCATACACTCTATACTATCTCAAACTTTATCCTTTCACCCTATCTTTGTTTTTGTTTTGTTTAGTTTTTGAGGGTGAGAGAGTAGGGGGGAGGCAGAGGGAAAAGAAGAGAGAATCTTTAAGCATCACAGAGCTTGACGCAGGGCTCGATCTTACCACCTTGAGATCATGACCTGAGCCGAAATCAAGAGTCAGATGCTTCACTAACTGAGCCACCCAGGCGCCCCTTTCACCCTCTCTTTGATCGTAGCTATGTATTAGGTTATATCCTAATAACCTAGTAATGAGAAGTTACTTTTATTCTGTTTTTTTTTTTTGTAAACATGCTATGATAAACATCTGTATATAAGTCTACTTTATTCAAAGGGGATGGTCAGATATGAGCACAAAGTAAAATTGTTGTGTTTTTAAAAGACTCTTGATGCATTATCGAGCGATCTTCCAAAAAAGTCGAACCAACTTATCCGCTCACTAGCAGGATAGGACATTTTATAGTGACAACAAATCCTGGCCAAGTTTACAGCTCTATCTGATTAGATCTAGGTGACTCATTGGGCCTATTCAATGTCAAATAGGCATTGTCTGGGCTTGAGAAAGAAAAGAAGGAAAGGAGGTCACCGCCGCACATTGGTCATTAGTGACATAAATTTAGGGTAAATGGGCTTCATGCAACGTAATAAGTATTTCAGTCAACTTACTTTGAGTTAATTCAAATGGAACCTAAGTGTAGCTTAAACATAGAACCAACATCTATCTTGGAAATGCCACTTGCTACCGTCCATTTTTATTTTTCAGGGAACTGCTTAGTTTTTGATTGAGGCATTATAGCTCTATATGTGCTCTATGCGAGCATCAGGAGCTTAACTGTGAATGTTGGTCTCTACCCGATTCCCCTCTACTCTCTGTGGCACTTAGAGGATCCAGCAGTATTAACAGTTACCAAAAGCAAACTGTTCTGAAAACATTTTTCTTCCCAAACTGGGATTCACATTAAATAAAGCAAGGCTCAAGCATTTTATGCAAGGGTTATTCTCCAATGAACTCGTACATATTATTTCATCATAGATGTTTTTAAACTGGGAGCATAACTGATTGCATTTCATTTGCTGCACTAGAAACTATGAAGAGCCTCTTTGCAGAGACAAATGAGAACACCATTTTCTACAATAGAGATACATGATGTTAGGCAATTTGGGAAAAACAAACAAACCAACAAACCTCTCTTCCCCTCTTAGAAAAATTCTGTTCTGAAATGGAGAAAAAAATTGAAAGTCAAACAAAAATAGAGAAAGACAGAATGGAAACTGAAGATCACCTTAGAAAAGAAGCAGAGCCAGGAAGAGCAAAATATAACTGCTTTAAAGGGGTGAGTAATTCTGAAATTAAAATGTTTTTTTAAGTTGAAAAGTCCTTTATATTTGATTGCCTCAACTAGGATAATTTTACAATTTTTAAATTATGCCCTTTCTCTCTCCTCAAACACTACAAAATTAATCTTACATTCATGAAGAGCTTTTATGTGAACATCAGTGAGGAGTGTTTTTCTGCATGGATGAAGAAATTTGGCTTAAAAATTTGATTAGTTATACATGTTTGGAAACAGCTTATATGTAATACAACGGTTTCCACTTAAACATGAGGTTGTGATTATATACATCCCTGCAGATGTGAAATTTAAAAATAACAACATTTACTGAGTGACACAATACATTATTTAAAAACCCACAGCAGAATGCACTGTACTTTGCTATTTTAAGACTTTTTTTTGTAAATGTTAACAATTCATTGGTAGGGCCAATTCTATCCAATTTTTGATGGAGTTTTTAGATGAGTGTAGTGTATTTTTACCCAACCAATATTTATTTTCTCCTTCGTCCTCACTAATAAATTCTCATTTTGTACAAGGCAACAAAGTGCATCACTAAAAATACTGACTTCCTGCTGCTGCATGGCATCTAGGGTGGATAATGTGACATATTTCTGACCAAAGGCAAGCAGACGTCTGCTGTGAATGTGCTCCCCAAGATACATACTACTCCTTCACTCTTCCATCTCGTTCTTTCCTGAGACTTAGATGTGAAATGTGAGGGTTCCAGAACCTTTTGCAACAAAGAGGCAACAAGCATGATGAGGATGGCTCAGGATAGAGGGGCATGAACATGGAAGGAGACTGGGTCCCTGATGATGTCTGTATGCATCCCATGTCAAACCCTGGACTGCTTGTATCATGTGTGTATGTGTGTGTGTGTGATACGGGAAAAAAAAACCCTTCTGTTAAGCCCCTGTGGTAGACTTATACACAATTTGTAGCTCTGCACATTCCTAACTCATACAGTGATCAATTCTTTCACAGTCCTTTGTTTTTCCTGTTTAGGTGAGCAATACCAAGTACTTAGGAGAGCAAGAGGATGAGGGTGAGAGAGAGAGAGAGAGAGAGAGAGGAAGAGGCATTTTAATTAAAATAGCAAAATAATTCCATGTAATTTGTAAGTAGCCACTTCCCCAAGCCTCTTAAGTGCCAATCACTTGCCCCAGTAACTGTGGTTATTTCCCTGAGGGCTATTGGATTTTCCATCATGGAGCATGGATCCCAGCTCAACGTCAGGCACAGCCAGGGGACTCCAGAACCTTGCTCCACTGGGCTCTGTGTCCTTCCAGATAAGTCTTTCTTGTGCCTTAAGGTTGTTAAGTATTTTTAATGTTGTCTTAGATAAAACATCACCTATTTATAAGGACAGCATCGCTGCTATTTTACATACCTTAAAGTAATATATGCTACATTCAATTCCCATTTACTGTTTCTTATAGGAAACGTTCAGAGTTTCCCTCTCCTTTAGTTTTAACCAGATATCCATAATTTATTTTCTTTTATGGAAGATAATCTGGATTACAAGGTTTGGTCCAGTTCTATCAGTGCTTTTCTGCTTTTCTGTGCCTGTGGCTATTTAATCTTATGCTCCAGCACCCGCATCTTGGCCAGGCCTCCTCATCTGGTCTGTCTTGCCACCTTTCCGCCTTAACTAAGGGACAGAGAAGAACTTGGATATTTGAAATGGAAAAAAACTGTAAGTCATCTGTATTTAATACACACATCATCATAAAGCAGGTATTTCTTCCTTTCTTTCCAAATACTCAGTTTTATAAGGTCTCAGCTCTTTCTATGATCACTTCAACCCAAAGAACATGTATTTGGCTTCCTTCCTTTCCCCTTACAGATGTCACAGGAAGACAATCTTAAAGTCTGCATTTACTTTTCCTCCTCTTCTCTTTAAACTTTATATCCGTTTATGGGAGGGGGAAACTCCATTTTTACTTCTCCAACTATTTTTTATGTCTAGTCTCTCTTTCCCTCTCCCAGATCTTACTCTAACTAATTAGATGCAATAGGAAGAGCTCACCATTGTCTTACATTAGAATTGAAATTCTCACAGTCATTGAAGGTATAGACACAGGGAATTTCATGGTTGGACGGCATGAGGAAGAGATCACTAAATTCAGGGAGCTGCTGGCTCTGTTAAGGAATACGTTTTTGAATTATTTTAAATTATAATATAACATATTATTAAAGGGTAGGTTTTTTAAGGGATAAAATCATGTCTCTCATACAAATAAAAATGAATGCATATTAAAGATTTTATGTAACTTACTAATTCATGAGGGAGCCAGGAGATGTTACAACCAGTTGAAAAGACAACCTACAGTCAGATGAGAAGTGCTGAAATAGATACGTAAATGGATAAAACACAGACTAAAAGAAATCATTGTCTGTGGGGCAATAATCAATATAGCAATTCACCAGATAATTTGCATTTCTCTGGATAGGAATAAAGGCATTACTATCCATTTTCTACAACTTGTATCTTCACAAATGTGTAAAATAGTCCAGTAAAGACAAGCAAAGGTGATCACTAGATGTATGGACCAGCAAGGACACCCCATAATTTCAGTCCTTCAGTTTTTCCTTGCATAGGTAACCTGGTGAGACATAGCCAAATGGTGGTGCTCTTTCTTGACCCCCATCCTTGGAAGAAGCTTATCAGCCTTACCAGGAGGAGATAAAAAATGGGGATGAGGAAGACCAGTTTTAAAGAACAAGACCAGGAAACTGAGTAAGAGTGAAGCAAATTGTCCTTCCCATCAGACTAGGGGTAATGTCAAAAGTTTGGGCCCTACAACCACAGTTTATGGTTCATATCCCATTTTTGCCACTTGCCTATGTGTCACTTATTGGGCAAGTTACTTAGTCTTTTGAAGCCCAATCTTTATTTAGATAATGGGGATATTAGTAATCCCTTATTGATAAATTTGTTGAAGGAGTCAAGTGCGATGACCTAGCAGAACACTTAGCATAATAACTGATTTGGCAAAGTGCCCAGTAAGTGTTAGCTGCCGCTGTCAATATTTTGGCCAATGCTATAATTTTAAGTAAAAATAGTATGTCCAAATTAAACCAGCTCAAAAATACATAGCATCAAGTTATTTTTAAAAAGCTTCACTAAGGCATAATTTGTATACAATAAGTGGAATATAAAGTGTATAATTTAAGCTTGGTATGTAAGTACTGTGAAACCATCACCACAATGAACATGTCCATAACCTCCAAAATTTCCTTCGTGACTCTTTATGATTTCTACCTTCCACCTTTGTTTCCCCTCCCCATCCTCAGATAATTATTGATCCAATTTTTGTCACTATAGATTAGTTTGCATTCTCTGGAATGTTTATAAATGGAATCATATGGTACGTATTCTTTTTTGCTGGCTTCTTTCACTCAGCTTAAATATTTTGAGATTCGTTCTGTATTAATAGTTCATTCTTTTTAATTGCCAAGTAGCATTCCATTGTAATACATACCACAATTTATTTACCCATCCAGCTGTTGATAGAATTTTGATTTTTGGCTATTACAAATAAAACTATCATAAACATTTATGGGTAAGTGTTTATATAGATGATGCATTAATTGGGTAAATATCTAAGAGTGGAATGGCTAAATCGTATGTAGGTAGATGATAAATTTTTTAAGAAACTGCCAGGCTATTTTCCAAATTTGCTCTATAATTTTTCATTCCCATCAATAGGGTATGTGTGGGAGCTCCTCTTGCTCTACATCCTTCAACACTTAGTATGATCAGATTTTAATTTTAGCTATTCTAATAATTATATGGTAAGACCTCACTGTGCTTTTAATCTTTCCCTCATGATTAACAATATTGAGCATCTTTTCCTATGCTTGTCATATACTTCTGAGTTAACATAAGGTGCTTTGCTAAACCAACTGTGGGACTTTGGTCGGTTGGATAGTACATTCATATGTAATGTACTTCATCTAGTTGAAACCCATAGCCATTATAGATAAAACATAAAATCCGTAGGCAGAGTCCAAAACGTGGAAACATCTTCATGGCTTGTAAACCGATAGAAATCTGAATAAGTGGGACCGAAGCTGAAGGCTTGACAGATGATGGGCCCTGGAAACAAGAGTGGGCAATGGATGGCTCCTGCTGGTAATGAAGATTAAAAATCCTCCTCAGGAGATTGGGGACCTGGCCTGACTCAGAGCTTAAAGCCAGTGGCTCGAGAAGACCTTTCCTACTCATCTCTATGAATGGAAGCTAAAAAGGAAAGGTCCTGTATTTTTACCCTCCACCTCTCCTTCCTGCTGACTTTCTGTCTGGGACTCACAGGTATAGGCTAAGGAAGCAAGAAGCAAGATGTGTAACTGGAAATTGCGTCAAGCTGCCTTCTGGCCCCGGGCCCAAGCTCATCCTAAACCAGCGTGGGATCCCAAAAACATATTGTAAGACTCAATTCTGAGCCAGAGGTCCAAAGGGATGGGAGAGTAAGTAAAAGTAGGACAGGGGGAGGACAGAGACTGAGAACCAAAATAACAAATCAAAATAAAATCCACTCCTCAAATGAACCTCATGAACAAAGCAGTGATAAAAAAGACAACCAACAAAGTTAACGAGTAGAACATAAATTCACCCCATATGAAATCAGTTACATGGTACAATATGATGAAGATCTTAAAATAAGTTTGTTCTTTCAAAGAAAGAAATTTAAAAAATATATTCATTACAAGAACAAGATTTCATGCAACGAAGCAGGCATAGGAAGATAATATGTGGAGATTTACAGATATTGTAAGTGAAAAACTCTACTTGTAATACAGAATATAGAAGGTGAATAAATTCCAGCCAGGTATGGTCACCTGTGAAGAATGACCATACATTTTTTGTAGCTCCTGGCATCCGAAGGTGGAGCCTATTTCTCTGTGACTTGTTTTAGCCAATGGATCACTAGTAAAAGTAATGCAAGTAGAGGCTTGGAAGGTCCTTAAGTATTGGGCCTCATACACTCATGCTGCTGGGAATCAATATTGAAGCCACAAGGCTAGAAGCCGTGGTCATCTCCTGGCCAGTGAGAGGTCATGCGGACTTAGTAGTGAGTCCGCCACAGGCCAGTGAAGGCCAGACTCTAGCTGACCCACCAGGAAGCGGTAGTTGCAAGAGGGAGTCCGGGCAAGGCTAGCAGGAAAACCACCTAGCCAACCCACAGAATCATGAGAAACAACAAGTTGTTCTTATTTCAAACCACTAAATTTTGAAGTGGTTTGTCAGACAGCAATAGATAACTGGTACATTGCCAGAGTGAAAGAGAGAATTAGGGAATGAGAAGATAGTCTGAGGAATCCATCTAAAACAGCACGGAGAGACAAGAGAGATTCAAATGTGAAAAGATAATTAAGAGATACACAGGGTAGGTGTGAAGGGTCTAGGGTCCTTCTAACAAGAGTTTTAGAGGAAGAGAACAGAGGGACTGGCAGAGAGGTAACATTTGAAACAATGATAACTGGGAATCTTCCAGAACTGAAAAGAATCACGAGTCTCCAGCTGCCAAGCTATGAAGATATATTTTAGGGATTAAATAACTTACATATAAATTAAAATTTACCATTCTTATAAGCTGTTTACATGTTGACTTGAAGAAAATGTGAATTCTGCTCATGCTAAACTGAAAAGGGTCAGTTTCTCAATTTAAAATCCAAGCTTCTTAAAATTTGACCAGTGGCCAGGAGGGCGGTGCGGAAGGCCTCCTTGCAGCAAGTGTCCGCATACTGAACATGCCATGCTTTTTGTCAAACCTCTTTCCCACAAGCCACATGGTTTCGATTGTCTCTACATCAAAAATCCTCAGTCCCAGCTCCAGTACTGCAAGGAGGAGGTATGAACCAAGACACTCCACACGGTTTTGTCTCCCCCAGGAATCATACACTTCAAATAAATTCATTATAAAAAAATGCCATACATCCTTGTATCACACACATACAGCATCCATTTCTTTTCATTTCTAAGGATTTGGGAGAGGAAGACGAGGCCGGCACATGTACTCAGTCCACCGTTTTGATCTAATCTTTCTGGTGTGTTCTTTTTCTGCTTAAGTTATCCATTTTTCAAACCAGCAGCAGGTAAAAAGCAGCAAATTTAACATTAGGAAAAAGGCTGCCAGAGATAGATTTATTAGCAGCACTGAAGAATGACAGACTGGAGCCTGACAGTAAGGAAGAAAACTGAAAAACTTTAAAAAGGAGACAATACTGCTCAAAACACACATTAATGGCATGCTAATGTAGGAATATGTGTATATATATATATGAATATATAATATTTAATATATATATATTTATAAAATATGCTTTAGAAGACTCTGAGGGCCTCCACGTAGGTTGAATATACAATGATAATTCTGTGGGTCATTAAGACAATTTTTTTTTTGTATTCTCTGTTAAGGCAGGAAAGTGGCAAATGTACCTATATATTTGTAAAAAAAAAGACTTCTATCAAAACAAAACTTTTATCACTTTCAGGAATGAACACTCATGTGTAAAATTTATTCCATAAGGACCTGAGAGATTTTACACCATTAGCTAAAATCTGACAGTTCAGAAATTTATCAATATTTTTTGTTTCTTTTTCACTCTGTCATGCTCGTGTTTTTTCATAAAAAAAAAAAACACTCTAAAGTCCCATGCTGATAAAAATATAATGTTTTCCTTTCCTTAGTATAGTATGTAATGTTTTCAATTTTATCCAGGGGAAATTTCTCTTCTCTGTATAATTCAAAATAGCTTTATATTTCAAAAGGGAACACTGTGTCATGTTAGGTTCTTTGTATTTAATGCACTGACTACTGATTGTTCTGAGTCACGAGAAGATCGGGACCTAATTATTTTTGCTACTAGAAAATCATGAGTACTGCTTTCCCCAAATTTCCTCTTTCAGACATTTTTTGGATTTACGTTAAAAAGCGTGCTGTGCAAAGATTCATTTATTATATAAGGAAATAAAAAAATTGAAATGAAAGCCCAGGGCTCCCAAGTTAGTTACCCACCCCGGTTAACTAATTTAGTTGTCATTTGGAGCTACCCTTCTTTTAAGGCAGGAATGAACCTTCTGTACAAAACTCTGATGATTGGCATCCAGTCTCTGCTTCAATGCTTCCACTTACAAGGGGTTCATAACTTTACAAGGCATCCCATTTTTACCTTTAGACAGCTCTCCTTGTTAGAACACTATGTTACTTATACTGAAGCAAATATGCCTCCCTGTAACTTTACACCACTGAATTCAAAATAGTCATTTTTGTTTCTGAGTCTTTAACCTACATGAAGACAATGGTCATGATTCCCCTTCTGTTTTCATTTGTTTCCAATTTCTCTGATTTTTTTTACATAGCCATCTTTTCAGAAATAAATAAAAATCAAGCTTCCTTCCTCCCTCTCTCTAGTCATCCCTCCTTCCTTTCCATCTTTTCTTCCTTCCTTTCTTCCTAATTCAGTCCAAAAGACATGAGGTGCAGCTAAGTCAAGTAGAGGTGTCTGTGGTGGGGGAGAAACATGATGATGTAACATAGGGCATGGGAGCCTAAGTGAGATGAGGACCCTAGGGCTTGCCTGGAAATGCATGGTCAAATGACCATGTGGTCATTGGTGGGTCAACCCACCACTCCCCCCAACCCCGCTGCCATCTCCTGACTTCCACAAAGGAGCGACGTAGTCACTTTAGCTCCTGACTTACATAAACAAAAGTCTGGGATTCGACTCTCTCAGTCTTAACCCTGACTCAGTATCTGTGGCTGGCTGGGAATACAAGGACTGCTTGAGACGAGGTCACATGTCAACTCCTTTGCTGAACTTGGAGGCTTGAGTTAACACTGCAGTCATTGAATAGAGGATAAGACTAGGATAATGGAAAAGTCTAGGTCTTGCTATTGGGAGAAGGAGAAATAGATACTGGGTAAGCTAAAACAACAGATGTCCACTCTGGTATATCAGTTAATATTTTCAATAATAATATCTAGACTTTTTTATACACATATGTTTCTTATAATGAAATCATTCTATGGAAATTCTATTTTTGTGACTTTTGTTTCTATTTTACTTAGAAACAATACTAAAAATATTTTCACGTCAATGAATATTTTTAGAAAATAATTTTGATGGTTACAATACCAATTTTATGTAACATTCCTTGACTTTTGAACCAATAAGTTCTATGCATATTTTTCTTTGCTAAATAACACTGTGAAGAAAAAAAAAAAGGAAAAGAAAAAAAACACTGTGAAGATATTTTTTTAAATTTAAAGTCGGCCCTTGAACTCATGACCCTGAGATCAAGAGTCACACATTCTACTAACTGAGCCAGCCAGGTGCCCCCAAAACTGCGAAGACTCCAAATACAATTCTTTGTGTACTCATCCAGGTATTTTCTCAGGGAAAATCCTTAAAGGTGGGACCATCAGATCAAAGAATATGCTAACTTTCAAGATTTTCAATCAATTCTAAGTACCATTCTTCATTTGGCATTTGGGAAACACTCTGCAACATTTGTTATCTTGCCTACCTAGTCCAGTTTGTCAATGTCACTCTATAGTAGTGTCAGAAAGGAGCATAAACTCCCAATATATGTACAGATACTGGGACAAATACTTGCTTTTTTCTGAAAAGTATACTTTTATTTTTCTACGGCATATGATTGTATTAATTTATGTATTTCACAATACTAGTGAAACACCTTTGTGTTGTCCCCTCCAATGTTTTATCCCACTTGGCCTGTGTAGACCAATAGAATACAACAGAAATTATGGCATGTTCAGTTCCGAGTTTCCACTATAAAACACATTATGGGTCTCTATCTTATCTATATCTGTGTCTATCTCTATCTCTGTCTTATATCACTCATCCTACGGTAAGCCAGCTGCCATTTTGTGAGTACAGCAGTTAGGTAGCCTAGGAGAAGCCCACCAGGAGAGGAACTAGAAGTCAGTGACCTGGCAAGTACTGAGGCCTGTAAAGAGCCACATAGATGAGCCTGAGGTGGAGTTTCCTCCAGCTGAGTCTTTAGATGACAGCAGCCTAGGCTGACAGCTTGACTGAAATTTCATGAGAGATTCTGAATCCAAAGCACCCAGTTAAGCTGCTCCGTGATTACCAACCCGCAGAAATTATGAGATAATACATGTTTGTTCTTTTAAGCTGTTAAGATTTAGGGATAATTTGTTAACACTGCAATAAAAAGCTAATATACCCTCTACTGTTAAAGAAATTGAACTTGTTATATAAACCTTTCCACAAAGAAAACCTAGCCTAGGTGGCTTCAATGGTGAGTTCTATCAAACACTAACAAATAATACTAAACATTACAAATTCTTTCAGAAAACAGAAAAGAACAAAATTTCTCATTTTATAAGGTCAGCGTAATGCTATTACCAGAACTAGATAATAATTCCACAAGAAAAAAAGAATATTGCTCATAACCATAAATGTAGAAAACCTTAACAAAATATTAGCACATCAAATTAAGTAATATGTATTAAAACGATAACAAATCATGACCATGTGGGGTTTAGACATAAACATGAGATTCTTTTAACATTAAAAAATTGATGTACGGGCAGCCCTGGTGGCCCAGTAGTTTAGTGCCACCTTCAGCCCTGGGTGTGATCCTGGAGACCCGGGATCGAGTCCCACATCGGGCTCCCTGCATGGAGCCTGCTTCTCCCTCTGCCTGTGTCTCTGCCTCTCTCTCTCTCTCTCTCTCTCTCTCTCTCATGAATAAATAAATAAAATCTTAAAAAAAATAAACTTTAAAAAGAAAAAAGAAATTGATGTACTTCAGATTAATAGTTTATAGTAGGAAAAAACCCACTAGCACTACAAGAAATGCATAAATTGTATTTGACAAAATTTAGCACCTATTCATAATAAAAATTCACAAAAAAAATTAGAGATAGATAGAAGCCTCACTCATCTGATATAATGCACTTCTGAAAAGCCTACTGCTCAGTTTTTCAATATTAAAACTTTCTCCACTCCTGTTCAACATTGTGTTATTTAGATAGTCTAGCTAATGCAAGAGAAAAGAAGATTTGAAGAAAGGAAAACATAAAACTATTTTTAGACGATATTATTGTGTACAAGAAAAATCCTGCAAAAATCTCCAACTAAACACTAAAAGTGAACTTAACATGTTGATAATCCAAAATTAGTATTCAGAACTCAATTGTTTTTTCTCTATAATAGCAATAAAAAATTGAAAAACTATCAGCATTTGTAGTAGCATCCAGAATTATAAAATACTTAGGAATAAATTTAACAAAAAATGTGTAGAACCTCTATATTGAAAACTACAAAACACTGGTGACAGCAACTAAAGAAGGCATAAAGATATACCATGTTCTTGGATAGGAAGATTTCAATATCTTGATTCAATAACTTCCTAAATTGATCTGCACATTCAAGGAAATCTTAATAGAAATGACTATAAGACTTTTTGAGAAATTGTCAAGCTGGTTCTAAAAACTATGTGAAAGATTTAAAGAACCTAAAATGGCCAAAATAGTCTTAAAAGTTGGAGAGTTTACATTACTTGATTTTAAGACATACATAAAGGTATAGCAAGCAAATTACTATATGACAGTAGAGTAATACAGTGTAATATTGGTCAAAATATAGACAAATAGATCATTGGCACAGGATAAAGGGCCCCTAAATAGATCTATGTATATATAGTGCAACGACTTGATACAAAAGTCCCAAGGTGGTTCTGTGCTGAAGGAATGTTCTCAACCAATATTATAAGGAACATTTGGATATCCATACAGGAAAAAGATGAGCACACCTACACTACCTACTCCATATTAGACACCAAAATTAATTCAAGAGGGCTTATAGACTTAACCCATGAAGGCTAAATTAATAAAGCTTCTAGAAGCATTCACTGTAAAATAGTTTTGCAACCTTGGGTAAAATGAAAATTTCTTAGTAATGACCTGGAAAGCATTCATTATAAAAGAACAAAATTGTTCATTGAAGTTCACAACCATAAAAAGCTTCTCTGTTCTTCCAAAGACATCACTAAGTAATGAATAGTTACTTCACAAATTTCAGAGAAAACATTTGCAACATATATATCTGATAAAGGACTTACTGCTCAGCATTATCAAGCATGGGAAAGCAAATTAAAACTACGAAGAGGTACTTCTTATTAGAAGGGTTAAAATGAGAACAATAACAACAAAAACTTGCAGTACTAAATGCTGTCAAGGATACGCAACTTTCAGAATTCTCGTGATGCTAGCTGGAATAATGGTAAGCCACTCTGAGAAATAGTGTGGCAGTTTCTTATAAAGTTAAACATTATGTATTTATAGAGTATTGTGCTTCTTGATGTTTATCTGAGAGAAATGAAAACATGTACTGACATAAAGCCCCAGTAGAAGAATGTTTATAGCAGCTCTATTCATAATAGTAAAAACTGGAAACTGTCCAGGTGTGTGTCCATCAAGAGAAGAATGGATAAACAGACTAGTATATTCATACAATGGAATAGTATCCAGAAAAAAAAAAAAAAGGATTAGTGTCACACTTTACAATATGGATGTATCTCAAACAATAGCATGCAGTGAAAGAAGCCAGAGTCCAAAAAAGTCCATGCATGAGTCCACTCACATGAAGTTCTAGACCAAGCGCAATTAATCTTTTGTGAAAAGAATCTGAAGAGTGTTGCTTTCTGGGTGGGAGGGATTGACTGGGAACAAGGCACAGGAACTTCCTGAAGAGAGAAATGCCCCATATCTTGAGAAATGTATGGATTACATGGGTGCCCGCATTTGTTGAAACTTCAAATACCCCCTAAAATCTGTGCATCTCACTGTTTCTTAATCATACATCAATAAATTTTGAAAGAACATACAATGTTTTAATTGTTGTTCTCGCTAAGCCTCCCCCTTTATTATTCCATTAATTAGCACATATTGGGCAGGGCGATTCAATTGCCAATGAATCAATCTGTCTTTATGCAGTCAGTGTCCATTGTTCCCAAGAATATAATGAGTTACTTCATCATGTTAAATAAAGCTATGCTATGTTTGTGATTCTTCCCAACATGTTAATAGATCCAGTAATTCAAACTACTGATGAGATTAGACACAGAAGTCAGTTTTAAGTTTCATAATTCCTTAGGTGTTCATTTATGCACTTATGTTCTGTTTCTTATAACTTGTGCTATACCTATTTTATTGTGATATATAAGTCCTTTAATACATCATATAGTGATTATTGCCTGGCAACTTGGTTTTTGTTCCAAAAGGTGAAATACACAGTATATACATGTGCGTATATACAGTATATACATATATGTGTACATATACACATATATACACATACATACACACGCATATATGGAAGACTAGTAGGAAAGTAGTAAACACAAAATCCGAATTAAATGGTGGGGGTGCTGGGAGGAGGAACATTGGAGTGGGGAATTGAACGAGAGGGAGATTTTTTTTTTATTTTTTTTTAATTTTTTTATTTTTATTTTTATTTATTTATGATAGTCACAGAGAGAGAGAGGGGCAGAGACACAGGCAGAGGGAGAGCAGGCTCCATGCACCGGGAACCTGATGTGGGATTCGATCCCGGGTCTCCAGGATCGCGCCCTGGGCCAAAGGCCAGCGCCAAACCGCTGCGCCACCCAGGGATCCCGAGAGGGAGATTTAGTTAGGGAGTCACTGGATATTTAGGGGTTGTGCCAGGAGCTGTCCGAGGTCTGAATAAAAGAGCTGCCATGGAGCCACCTTTTCCAAAATGGTCCCCAAAATGCCAGAAGACGTCTTGAGGAAGAAGCCTTCATTATTTACAGCAAGTCCATTACAAACCTCTTCAGTCAGAGAGGCAGTTATAGTAAAATACTGTTATCCAAAAATGAAAAATATTCTTCGTAGAGGACCAACTTAACTAGAACCATATTATTAGACATATTCCTGTCTAACTGCTGTACAGATTTTTGTTGTTGTCGTTGTAGTTCATGAGTTAATGAGAAGCTTTTGGTTCAGTCAATATCTGTCAACGTCCAGTTAAAGGGCATTTGTGTATTATAGATAATACTATTAAGTATTAAATATGTCATTTCAGAATCTAATTATTTTGGATAGTTATTACTGCAATGTTTAAGGATTATTTATAATGTTGATGATGATGACAGCTAATGTTCCTTGAGTTCTTAATATGTACTAAGTAGTATTAAAATACTTCCCATGGATTTATCTAAGTAAATCTTTGCAACAACACTAGGACACAGTACAGTAATTATTTCTATGTTATAGATAAGGAGAGTAAGCTACAATGCACGTGACACAAGTTCAGTGTTCCTTAGCTAGCAATGCTGAAATCTAGATCTTTCCTCTTAACCAACATACTGATTCAAAGATGTCAATTTACATGTAATTGAATGCTTATCTAGGTGCTCTTTTCTTTTAAAAATATTCTATGCATAACATGTTGCTACTTTTAAAGCTCTTTTTTTCCTTGGGGTTGTTTATTGTTTATTTGTGACAGCATCTTCAAAGAACAGGCACAGCAATCTCATTTCCATGTTCTTCAGTGTAAAAATGAAGCTTTTAGCCAGCACAAAAATATTAATACGATATTTTCTCAGAGAGATAGATTATCAGTGAAAGTAAATGACAACACTTTCTGGCAATAAAAATAACGAGACAAAAGTAATGACAATCCTCTAGCATAATCTTGGCAGAAAATAACTAAATCACCTTGAAGGAGATAAATTGTTACAAAACACTATCCTTGTCTAATATGGATTGACAGGGAATGACAGGATCCTTCAAGAGGATGGCAGCCCACAGGCCCATGTGCTTTCAAGGGATCAAAGGGACTGACACTGCCTGCCAGCCCCATCTAAGCAGAAAACAACTAGATTCTCTCCAAGCGGATATTTACACTAAGATATTACTTCTGGGAAAAGATAGCTTATTTGGGAAGGATGACAGCACTTTCCCTACACATACTGTCATCTGCGAGGGTAGGACCGGGATGGGAGAAGTTGGGGAAAATCTACCAAACCTGTCCTCGGGATCCAAATCCATCATGAATCTTGAGCGAGCTATGGAAATTGAACTATTCTGTAAGACCATTGTTTTCAACGTAGAGCATGTGGAGCATTTGGTTTGCAGATTGTTATGAACTTCCCTTCTATCAAGATAAAACTGTAAAAAATAATAAGTTCTAAACTTAAAAAAAAAAAGCTTTATACAGACTCAGTTTCTAAGCATGGTATGAAATCTTGATCCCTATGGAAAAGACTGATCGGATCATAGAAAATGATAAAGCATAATTAAAGGCTGAAGACAGGATAGTGGAGTCAACATCACAGTATTACATTGGTTACTCTTCTTGACATAAAAACTCTTACAGATGATTAAGAAAACAAATGACACCTGAAATGGCAAAGTGTGTAAACAGGTGCTGTAAACAGAATGAAATTCAAATGGTTTCTGAATCTTTGAAGAGATATTCAACCTATCTACTCATCAAAGGACTGCAAACCCCAATAGTGAAGAGATCTCATTTCTTATCAGACTTAGATTCAAAAGGGGGACAGTGTTCACTGGTGTCGGTCAGAAATGCACCATCTTCTGTATCATTTGTGGGTTATCAAACAGCACGCTGGAGTAAGAGAGTTTTCTCAGTTTCCCTGAAAATCCAGAATGTGCATGTTCTTTGACTTATCAGTTTCACTTGGGATTTATTCTTTTTTTTTTTTTTAAGATTTTATTTATTGATTCATGAGAGACACAGAGAGAGACAGAGAGAAGCAGAGGCAGAGGCAGAGGCAGACGCAGGCTCCATGCAAGGAGCCCTATGCAGGACTCGATCCTGCGTCTCCAGGGTCAGGCCTTGGGCTGAAGGCTGCGATAAACCGCTGAGCCACCCACACTGCCCCACTTGGGATTTATTCTACAGTAACTCCTTTACAATGACACAAATATTTATAAACACTGATGTTCACTAGAGTACTGTTTACAAAATTTACTCTTGGCGTAATCTGAGATTTATAGAAAAGTCACAAAAATAATAACCAAAGAATGTAACTTTACCCCGAATCCCCAAATATTAACACTTTATTACATTTGTTTTCTTCTCCTTCTCTGTTTCCCTCTCCATACACCCTTATACACAGCTTTTTTTTCTGCAGTGTTTGAAAGTGAGCTGAACAGAGTACTCCTTTACTCTTAAATACTTCACTGTGTATTTTCCTAAAAATCCAAACAATTCCATATAATCTTGGTACATTTATCAAAGTTAAGAATTTAATATTGATATAATACTATTATCTTAGCTAGAGAACTTATTCAGATTTCTACATTTGTCCCACTAATGTTCTCTATGGCAAGAAAATCCGTGAGTTGTATTCACTGTCATGTCTCTTTAGTTTGATTTAATCTGGAACCATTTCTGTGCCTTTCTCTATGTCATGACATTGACATTTTTGAAAGAGTACAGGCCAGGTAATTTGCAGACTTTTTCTTATTTTGGGTCAGCCTGATGTCTTTACGTGATTGGGTTCATGTCATGCACTTTTGGCAGGACTACCACTTAGTCCTTCCCTTAGTCTATCAGACAAGGCACATGCTCCAGTTTTGACTTGTTAACTTTAAACACTTGGTTAAAGTATTTGCCAGGTTTTTCTAGTATAATATTACCATATTTCACTGTGTAGCTAATAGGTATTTTGTGGGCATATACTTTGAGACTAAAAAAAAATTCAGTTACTCCTCAAACTTTTACCCACGAATTTTAGTACCTCATGATGATTCATACCCACGTCAATTGTTAACATGATGGTTGCCAAATGGTGATTTTTGAATTTCATCATTCCTTCTGTATCATTTGCTTTCTACTATAAGGAAGAGTTTTCTCCTTTCCTGTATATATGTAGTTTTTTTTTTGTCAGTATGGACTAGTGACTTCTATTTTCAGTCAATAAAATAGAATCTGTATTAATATATAATATTAACAACTTTATCTTAGTTAAGATATACTCTTTATTATTTTGGTACTAGACTTGCACCAGACTTGGCAAGTGGAAACACTTCAAGCAAATTTCGGCATCCTTTTGACATAATCCCATCATTTTCAGAACACTTTCCTACTTCCTGGTACCACAAGATGACCTAGACTCACTGTCCTTGTCCTAGCACCAGAATTAGCCATTGTCCTGAGATGTCCTGGTTCCAGTCCAGTCCTGGAGACTGGTTTTTGTAAACTAGCACTGGCTCAGTGTATATATAGAGCACCACGTTCTCTTTGCTTTTTATTGTGGTTTTTTTTTTTTGAGTATCATTTTAAATAGTAAAAAATTAGAGACAATTTAACATTTACCAGAGGAATCAATTAAAGTATGTATACAGGATGGAATACTATACAGCTATTAAAAATAATGAGGAATCTTTATTGTACTGATATGGAAGAAGGTCTAATATATATACTATGTTTGGGAAGCGAGTTAGTTAAAAGTTGGTTTATTTTAAACATATGTAAGTATATATATGTTCAAATAGAAAAAAAAAATTAAATCTGGAAGATTATATACCAAGCCACAAAATATTTTTTAAGTTTATTTATTTTATATTTTGTATTATTTTTATAATCTCTACACCTAACATGGGGCTCAAACTCAAGACCCTGACATCAAGAATTGTATACTCTTATGACTGAAACAGGCAGGTGCCCCACCCACAACATTTTTTTAAACTTCTGACAGGGGAATAAGAAATAAGATTGAACTTTCATTTCTTTACAGGTTCTTATAACTTTTTTTTTCAATAAGCATTTATCAATTTTTATTTAAATATAAATCTATAAATAATAATTTCAAAAGAAAATAAAAAGAGAACGTCAATGGCTTGCACGAGAATAAAGGTCATTTTGAGGAGACGTTAGGCAAACTCACCAATTGCTAGGATTAGTTGTCACTAGTCAATTAGTTTGTAATAATTGCCTCAATCAGTAAGTCAGTTTTCCCCCAACTCTCATTTAGGAGCCTCATTAGTTAAGTGTTTTCATCTGTAAATAGATTCTCACCTGCCAGGGCACAAACTTGTTACATCTGCCCAAATCAAGACTAGTAGATGCCACTGAGGCCTGATTCTCTTGGCCCACTCTTAATTTCAACTGAAGCTATAAGGGGCAGTTCTGTGCCAGTTCAACTCACTGACGGTGACCAGCTTAGGTCACATGTAGCACGCTTCCACCCTTAGCAGGGGGTTTACTCAATTCTAAGATTACTTGGTCCTCTTACAATCAACACGAGGAAGCAGGTAAGAGATAAAGTTCTTCAAGAAATCCTCCAACAATGGTGGATGGGAGCTTGAGGATAAATGCTCTAGAGACTGCTAAATTTGTTCTGAAAAGGGCCAGATGATAATTATATCAGGTTTTGTGGGTCATAGTCTCTGTGGCAGCTAGTAAGCACTATCCTTACTGCCCCAACAGAGCCAGAAGCAATCAATAAACAAATTAGCATGGCTGTTTTCCAATAAAACTATTTACAAAAAAGCCACTGGCCAGATTTGGCCCACAGGTCAGAGTAGGCCTACCCTTGTTCTTGGGAGGCATTTTATACAGGCTTCTGAGAAAGCCCCACTGGAATGGAGACTGATGCTCACAGCAGTGACTGGGTGATATCCCTTTATATTAGCTTTTCTCCTCTCTTTTTTATTGTCAAAATTACTTAGATGGTCTCTGTGAATAGTGTAGAACTTGGGGGCTCTCTGATATTTCACACCGAAAAATAAATGATACAATACAGATCTAACTTGAGGGAAGGTATATGATAGGCAAAGTTTCTCTTCAATATCTACACATTCCCATTAGGTCCTGCTTCTCCGCTCTCCCTTACACCTTTCCAGCAGGGATCATGCTGCTCTCTGAACATCCAAAGTTCTCACTGCATCAAAAATTCATTCATTCACCAGATGGTTGCTTTGTGTCAGGCACTGTTTGAGGCACTCGAGGCCCAAAAGTGAACCAAATGGCCAAAGTCCCTACCCTCCACAAACTAGTGTTTAAGTAGCAAGAGAATGACACAGTCAAGAGGTGGTTGGTGCTAAGAGGTAAAAACCAAGGAAGGTAAGGGGGATGGACGGCAGGAGGCTATTTTGACAATGTGCTCAGGGAAGGCTTTTTGAAAAGGCGATATTTGAGCAGATACTTGAATTAAGGTGTGCAGATAACTGGAGGAGGGCCTTTGAAGGCAAAAAAAGCAAATGCAAATGCCCTGAGATGGCAGCAAATAGGAGGCCAGGGGCCAACCAGGGGAGGGTAAGAGATGAGATCTGAGAAGAAACGGGGAAATTGGGGGACAACAGGAGGGTAGAAGAAGGGGAAGGCAATTAATATGGATTTCATTTTGAAGAATTGGAGGAGTTGAGACATTGAGAGGAAGGTAGTTGCCATTTACTGACACAGAGAAGGGAGTGCATAGAGAAGGCTTGGGGGAAATTCAAATGGTTAGTTTCGTCACATTAGATCTGAGATCCTTCTCTGATATCTAAGAGGAGATGTAGGATGTATGAGCTTGGAGTTCACAGGAGTGACTGAGATTGGAGATAAAAATATAGTCATTCATTTCTAGATAGAACTTGAAGGCGTGGGACTGGGTGTGACCAACTAGAGTAAAGAAGAGAAGGGTCTCGGGATTGACCTGAGGGTGCTTTAACACTAGGTTGGGGAAAAGATGCAGTAATTTACATTAGCTTTAGATTTCGGAAGGTGGGGGCCTGAGGAGAGAGATGGGGGAGAATGAGAGGGGAGAACAAAAGAGAAGGAGAAAGAGAGCACGCACTTACGAGAGAGATGAGCTACCAGTTTAATATTTTCATGTTTGGGCTCACTTTTATCTTTTTACCTCTATTGAAATATATCCTTGGAACATACCTTATAGATGCAGTAAGTGAAATTATCCTAGCATCAGCAGCATCAACTTCTGACTGCACTGTTAGTATTTTAAGGGAACTCTTAAACACCTAGGAGACCAAAGTTTAGGATCATAGGGAGTGCTCTGAAATGTCAGCTGGAAGAAATGTTTTGAGGTGTTGTTGATATGGATATGGGGATTTGGTTTATGACATGGGGATCAAGCAATCTCCTGACCCGTGAGCTTGAAGTTAACTCTAAAAAAAAAAAAAAAAAAAATCCTGAAGTAAAATAATCCCATCACCTCAAGTAAAGAAATGAATCTTAAAAATTTGGTAATGAGATAAAAATACCAGAAGCTATTCTTTAAATAGCGAATGCACAGATGAAAACACAGGTAATGACCCACGGGCAAAACTCTTAGTTTAGACACAGAGATTATTTCACTTCTTGTAAGAAAACCACCAAAGATTAAAATGAGAAATAACTCAGAGATGGAGACAAACCATAAGAGACTCTTAATTATAGGAAACAGAGTTGCTGGAGGGCCGGGGGCGAGGGGGTAACTGGGTGAAGGACATTAAGGAGGGCATGTGACGCAATGAGCACTGGATGTTATATAAGACTAATGAGTCACTGAACTCTACCTCTGAAACCAATATACATTATATGTTGATTAACTGAACTTAAATAAAATTTAAAAAATTTTAAAAATAAAAAGTAATAACTAGTTCCCTGTGACATTCAGTTTTGGGGTAGCAAGTTTAAGTAAAACATGCTGCTTTAATTAAAAACAAAAAACCCCAGAGTTATTGTTTTGGAACTACCAGGGAGCTTTAAAGTATAATAGGCATAATTAGAAAAGATTCTTAGAACTGAGGGAATTTCTGGGAAGATTTTTAACTCTACTTACAAAAATGTATATATTTTTTGCTTTGATCAATAGGATGCGAGGCTTTGGAGAACTCTGTCATCGCAGCATTACCTTTGTGCAAAACTTCCTGACTTTCCGCCTCATCTTTACTTATGCTGCTTGTATCTAGATAATTTCTCATACATCTGATCATGTATCATTTTAGTTTCTCAGTTTATGTTGTGTTGGCATCAGACTTTTAAGAAATATTTAATTCGGGGTGCCTGGGTGGCTCCGTCACTTGAGAGTCTGCCTTCGGGATCGAGCCCTGTGTAGGGCTCTCTGCTCAGTGGGGAGCCTGCTTCTCCCTCTCCCTCTGCCTGTGTGCTCTCTCTCTCTCTGTCAAATAAATAACATCTACAAAATTTTTTTTAAATTTTAATTCCTATGTCATTTTTATCTTTTATTTTAAAAACCAACAAATGAACAGGATGATCATATTAAGAGGCTGACCTGGTATGCATTTCAATATTTATGCAGTTTTTAAGGAGAAACCCCTAGAATGGGGGGATATGTCTGTCAGGAGAGTATAGGTGATGTCATAGTAACAACAACAACAAAAACCCTCAAACTGTTAGTGGTCATAACCACAGGAGTTTCTCACTCACGATATCCCCCTCCTGTCAGGTAACTGTGACCCCCCTCCTCCTCCCTATTGTCTTGTCTCCAGGAACTAGGCTGAGGGATCTGCTGGTATTTTGGACGTGGCTGTTCTTGAGGCGGAGAAAAGTGACGCAGCCAAGCACAAGCTGGCTCTTAAGGCTTCCACTAGAAGACACACGTTCACTTCTGTTCGTGAACATTCCCAAGCACAACAGGAAGGGAATGCACAACCCTCCCACCGGGAGAGCCCTGGGGTGAGGAACACTGCAGGCAGAGGCCTTAGAACATTTGGTGAACAGAAATATCGTTTACTATGAAGGATAAAGAGTTGAAGTTGGAAATGTCTTTGACTTCCCACTTCTCCAATATACCGACTATAAACTCCTGCATCTTCCCTTTCCTTGTTTACATCATATCTCTTTCTACTCACGATGCCCAATGAAGTATCTCTCAGCCACCAGAGATCCCGATCAGCCTTTGAAATTCATCTCAGGATTCATCCCAGTTGAGAATCGAGCAAGTTCTAGAGCTTGGGCCACTGGCCTTCTTACCATTGGCTAGTTCTCCTCTAATGCTTCCGTGTCACAGCTCTTCACCCTCCCCCACTGCACCCCAGTCATGGGTGGACCTTGCTATTTAAATCTACCCTCACCTAACATCGCCTCTGTCTCTACCTCTTGAGTCCTCACAGAATTTTGAAAGAAGCCATAAATGTCCTCACAGTGTTAACGTAATGAAAAGCACACAGAGTTTGAAACGAAAGGGGGTCTGCGCTCAGGGACGTGCTGGTGCTGGGTCACCGTCTAGCTTTGTCACTTGAGGCAAGTAACTGGCAGTTGATGAACTTCAGTTTGCTTATTTGTACAATTGGAATAGTCACCCCAACCATAAAGGGCTGCCGTGAGGGTCCCCTAAGAGCACATGCAGGGCTCTTGATAAATCCAGAGGAAAGGCGCTCTCTACAGCTGATGTTACTACAGTGGTTATCCCTCCAGATGAGTTAGGGATACACAATTCTGGCACGTGATTAATTCTGGAATGAGGGTAACAAAAAAAAGTTTTACGAGGCCCTAACATGATGCGGTCGTTCACATTTTCTAGTGACTAAAATATCCTATTTTGGTAAGAGATCACGTGGTGAAATAAATGGGAAGTATCTTCTAACCTACAGGCCTGGCCTCACTGTGCTATGGACACAAAAGATCCGACAATAACAAATGAGTTTCTACTTGTCAAGGTTCCAGCTCCTTCTTGCCTACAGCTTGTCAAGGTTCCCAAGTGACTTTGGTGGAAGCAGCCTTTATGTTAGCGACCTTGTCTCTGCTTAGCATTGTTGTAACCAATTAGCTCCTGGGGTGGCTCCTCCACAATGTCACCATCGACATGCAGACAGTTCTAGAAATCTACATGTCAGGATTTCTGATAAGACTAATCTGCTAAGCCTTAATGCAGATAAAGTAGCAGGTCCTAAATATATCAAGTCTGCACACGTTGGAAATTTAATACATATCATATACGTCCTCAAATTTTCCACCACGTGGAACCATAATTCTGAGCAACTGGCACGACAGAAATCACAGTAATCAAACTGCACTGAATAATGGTTGGCTTTGACATAGACCTTTCTCACCCTCTGTGATGCCGCCAAGGCTTTATCCAAAGGAAATCTGTAGGATTGGGAAGAGTATTTCTCCAGATTTTTTTCAGCTTAAACCAAAGAGGAAAACATCTGGTCAAACTCATTTATCACACTGTTTGTCCTGTAGTATGAAGATTTCCTTGGCCATATCCTTAGCTAATTTATACTTGCCAGTAACTCCAAGACCATAAAAAAGTAATAAAGTAGGAAAACAGATCTCAAAAAATTCACTGAAAAGACAGGTAAACTTCCAGCTTAGGGACTAAAGTGGTACATGGCATGTGATGGGTAAGAAAATTCTTTCTTTTCCTTTTTTATTTTTAATTTTTAAAGCAGGCTCCACACCCAGCATGGAGCCCAGTGTGGGGCTTGAACGCATGACCCTGAGATCAAGACCTGAGCTGAAATCAAGAGTCTGATGCCAAACAGACTGAGCTACCCAGTAATCCCCTTTCTTTTTTAAAAACATTTTTTGAGGGTTGGAGATGTGTAAAATACGCTCCTGAAATGAAAATATCTCAAGGAAGAAGAAAACAAGGCATTAGCAAAAAATCAGTATGACAGTATAAGGAGCTTTCTGATTAACATCTTTTGTTTAAAAAGATGTTGCCCAAAAAATGAAGAAGAGACTTAAAAATAAGGACTAATTCCAAAGAGTGCACCGGTATCTAGAAATAGTATCAGGAAGGATTAAGACCCTGAATAAACTGAGGGTCTGAAAAAAGTCACTGGAAACAGCCCAGGTGACTTTTTCAGCTGTTGTTTAGAGCAGGAAAAAGAATAGAAAGAAAGGGTTAGACTCAGTGTGAGAAGCAAATGATTTCAGATTTCTGAATTTCACAAACAACATCCAGGCCCTGTTTCAGGTTCATATTGGGCAAGGTTTCCAAATGAAAACAGAAAATCAACAAATTATAGACGCAACCGTGGACCAAGGTACGTAAGGAGCTAATGTGAAACTTCTGGTAGCTGCAAATGAGTTTGAGTCCCCAGAAGCACGGAGCGTCATTCCGGGGCGGCAGAGAAACTTTTTATCAGTGGTCTAAGATGTCCTTGGAAATATTCCAGAAATTCATAGAGTCTTGCAAAGGTTCCCAGAGACTTGAAGGGCAATGATAATAGCTCCATTTCCGAAAAGTGAAACCCTATCCATTGTGAAATGATAGAATTCGTTATTATGTTAATGATTAATATTGAGAGAAGAATGTAAGATTTTACACGGCTTTTTTAGGATAAAACATTCCAAAAGATTCGATTCCGCTTTACCAGCTATTAGGTTGCTAAGTACAAAAGTGCTAAGATTGGTGTAAGATGGTTTTAGAAAAAAGAAATTACTGTCATCATATCCTTATGGATAAGCTGGTACTAATGTCGGTGGGACGAGAGTCCAGCTGGGTGTAGTTACAGCTTATTGAACAGTCATAACTAAGAAGGGTGATGGCTAAAAAAAATTTTTTAAACTAATAATAGTAATAAAAAAAGAACAGTGATGGCTACGTGGCTTTTAAATAGCCACTTGCTTTGTTTCTCAAGGATATGATGCACGTGGGCCCAGGGGGTGCTGAGCATCTCCCTTCCCCTCCGATGCTGTCTGAAGCCCCACGGCAGCTGGTGCCAGTGGTGATAGAGCCTGTCTTTTCCTCAGGATGAACGTAGATCCCACTGGAAGATGCAATAGTCAGGAGGGAAGATCCGGGCTGTGCTGCAGTCCCCACTCTGCCACTTGGTCACATAAAGAAAGATCTAACAGACCAGCGTTCTGGGTGTCTGCAGGGTGGGAGTGAGATCATAGTGTTCAAAGGTTTTACAAAGTGTACCGAGGCATGGAAATGCAAGATAAACAGACCAGCAGTCTCTCTGTTCCAGTCTGGAATGAGAGCAAACCCGGGAGACCAGGGGATCCCTTTCCTGAATCCGTCCTAACCGATCCTTTGTCAATGGGACTAGAAGACGTGGTCAGATTTTACAAGTTTCCCAGTGGGTAGCCTCAAGATTCCAACCTTACCCCCCCACCTCAACCCCGCCAAAGCATATTTACAGGCTAAAATATCAGATCAAAATAGGAAGAGATTTGGCAGGACAAACAGTTCTGCTACCTAGACGTAGGCAGGCAAGGACCAAACAGTAGGGACAAAACAGCAGTTCCTGTGCAGGTTTCCCCAACCAGGTGGCTTAAAAGAATATTGTGGAGAGCGTAGATCCTTTCATTCGGAGATAATCAGGCCGCACTGGCCCAGTGCCTGGAATGTAATAGGTACATGAAAAAGTCACTTTGCTTAATTCAGTCTCCTTCCCCCTGAATTCAAGAGACATCTAGGACCCAGGGGGCCCAGGGGGTGCTGGCAGTGGCAGGAAACAGTGGTCACAGGAAGAGCCGAAGGATCAGAGACCGGTCAGCCTTAGGAATCACACAACCGAGAAGCCCTACTGGCTGTCTTCGAAGATCTAAAGGAGCATCCGGCGTTGTCGGTGGGATAATTTTCTCTCTGTCATTCCAGAGAGCAGAGTGGGAATAGGGGGTGAACGCAAAAAGAAGGCAGATTGTTGACTCAAGGAAATGACTTTAAAATAACACTTCAATCTGGACAACTAGGAGAAGGGCTGCCTGGTGAGAAAATAAGATCCCTTGTTGGAGGAGCTTAAGCCCAGGCGGGCAGTAAGAGTCTATTAGGGAACCCCGACAGCACATTTCTGCTTGGGGCTGCTCTCTAAGGTGCTTGCCGACTCACAGGTTCTAGGGTTTTATTAGAAATCTGACTTTCTTTTCGAGACTATCCTACATCCAAATGTTTATTTTTACTTCTCTTATTACATAGATATCAATAGACACTTTGCGGTAGACGGTATATTACTTTTCTGCCCATAGGACATTTTGAAGAATCTAGTCAACCCTTAAAAATTGCTGATTTGCCATCTTGGAGGTTTCTTCACCCTGCAGAAGTAATTTATTGCATACAGTGATGATATGTAATATGTCTAGCTTATTAAGCATGAAGAAGCCATGTTTCTGCACTGTTATGGGGAAGTTTCCTACCTTAGAAAGGCTTCACATTCATAGTTAAGGTTACTATGGTAACCATGACTCACTTGTGACTATAAATCACTTCTTATTCCTATATGTTAACTTTGATTCTTTATGTCCATATGATAGCTAACTCTTCAAAGTAACAACTGTAGCCTCTCCATAAAGATGATAAATTAAATGGGTTTGAGATCTCCCCCCACCAAAGGATTATAAAAAGAACTGTTTGAAGCAGATAGTGATACAAGCAAGAATAGAAAAATTAGCGTGCTGTGTGATAAGGGAGGACAACACAGAGGGTCATGGTAGATAGAAGCATGGGTTATGGTGAAAAATAAAGTGACCGTAAGTGAGTGAATTATATTGTAGGTAAGATCTACAAAATGTGCGACTTCACAGATGATTAGGGATGGAAAAAAAATACTTGAGCTGTACGCAACTACTTCCTCTTTCTATGCCCATGGTAAATATTGGTTATTACTTATGGCAACATTTCCCGATTGATCTCACGTAAATCTTCAGAATCCATAATACTGTAGGCAGTGACAATTAATTGACCTCAATTCTTCTCAGTTCTTCTAGAAATGCCTTAATTATGAACGCTGAAAAGGTAATAGTCTCCATAAACGTTGCACAGATCAGATTCTACAGTTCCTATGGATAGATCTAGGAGGTTGGTTGGAGGATTTAATCAAGGAACTGTGATTCTGACATTGGTGATACTACAGGGAAGGTGACCAAGTTTTACTGGGAAGGTGACCAAATTTTATTGAGAAGATTGGGGCTTGGGCTCAAAAGAAGCCCTCACTGTGGCACTTGGGCAAAGAACTGAACTTCTCAGAGCCCTGATTTATTTTTGAAATGTATGTAATGATAGTTATCAGCAGTGTCGTTCAAAGGAAAGCACTCAACACATTTCACGACACGTACTCTAAGAGAGGGGCAGCAGGTACACTTGCCAGGTCCGCTCATTCAATACTGATGATTTATAGTCTGGACTGGGGCAGACAGACCCTTTTCATATTCAAATGAATATGGAGTTTACACCATAACTTTATAGTTTATGCTGTAGGACTCAAAAGAACTTGGATTAAGCTCAACTAGCAACCAAGTTTGGGTGATTATAATTTGTTTCATTTCCCTAGCTAGACCGAACTTTCCCTGAGGGCAGAGATAATGCTTAGTTTGACTTCAAGGCTGTAAAAGAGCCTTTTATTCACGAGACTTGAAAAACATTTTAAGAGAAATTAAAAAGTTAAGTAATAAGGCACATGAAGGATAATTCAAACCTAATATCTCTTAAAAACCAAAGATAAATATAGAAATTACTTCCACTGGCTAGAGAATATCATGACACAGGCTTAAACGATAGCATGATGAATGCACGTTAGGTGCAAAATATACACCACTACAGAAGACTATGGGACATTGAGAGAAGAGTCGTCATAATCCAGTTCTACAGATTGACAAACCAATGCTATCTTTACTTAGAATTTTATCCAGAATTTTCCAAAATTATCAAATATTAGATTAGGCTGCCCATAGAAATGATAAACTATCAAAAAAAAAAAAAAAAGAGAGAGAGAGAGAGAAAGAAATGATCACCTAGATTAAAAAATGAAAATAGTTTTCTGATATAATTATCTAGGCCATCCTCAATGTCACATTTTTTATATGCATTCCCTGTGACTGTAATTAGTATATTGCATGTAAATATATCTGTTTTTAAACATTAGTACTAGATTACTCATAATCATAGCAAGAGTAATAAAAAGAATAATAATGAAAATATCTTGGAAGCCATATATTATCTGACTGGGAAAAGTATTTATAGTGCAGCAACAATTTCTAAAATGACAGCCAAGTGAAATTCATGTGGAACACAGGCCTATGGATCATATGGAAAAAAATACTTAGGAAAAGAAAACTTAGGAAAGAAGTAAAAATGTAATGAGACAAAAAAGCAGTATCCGGCTGAAAAGCACAACCTTTGCAAATGTTACAAGGGATTTCTGATTTCCTGACACAGGTCCTTAGACAAAGAGAATTATGCAACAAAAGAGAATTATACAAGAATTTCTGAGCACGAAAGGGACTACACAGGGATCAATAAACAATAGCTAGAAAAAAAATGATCAAGGCGGCAGCAATACGATGGACCTTTCAGAAGGGATTTTGATAATATGACGGGTCTCATCAGAGAGGCTGTTATTATTATTATTAGGGTCAAACCTATCGTTATAAGCTAGCACTATAAAATCTTTACTAGGGGGCATAGGACTATTGAGGCTTGTCAATAATTATTTAACTTAAAAAGTTTCTTCTGAATATTTTATGCCCACTGTGCTTACCAGAGTCTTCTAGGTTTCTAAACGGGATCTAGAATTGTAAGCGACATCATGTTCTTAATTTGGGTCCTCTGGTCAACCGGCCACAAAGCTATAGTACACCGGATACGGCGCATGGCAGCGACAATACATATCTGATAAATAAGAGAAATGTTGGTTTTTTGGTGTATGCTCTCCCAGAATTTTTTACAATGAAATCAGAGTGTGTGCATTTTGAATCCTGGAGGGCAACTGAATTTTGAACGTGGATCTTGAATGGAGAATATGTTCTCTTAATGCTGTTTTGCAGGTTCATCAAGTCTGAGAATTGGAAGGGAACTCAAGCCATTTAGTCCAAAGCTTTCATTTCACATACAAGGGAAAACTTAGAGAGTGGTGAACAGATCAAACAGGGTTCTAAAATCCAGGCCTCTAAATCCCAGCCAGATTTTTTTTCCCCCTGACGTAGAATAGGGCTCCTTACACAGTATCTTAATTCAAATTTTTTGGAAACCGAAATTGAAATTTTAGTTTTTAAAAGATTTTATTTATTTACTTGAGAGAAAGAAGGAGCACAAGTTGGGGCAGAGGGAGAGGGAGAAGCAGCAAGCAGACTCCCCGCTGAGCCCGAGCCAGATGTTTAACCAACTGAGCCACCCAGGTGCCCCCAAATTCATGTTTCTCCAAGAATTTTGGTCACGTACACTTGGGTATTCCTTTGAATACTTCTCACGCTGGTATAAACTTCAAAGTGGCCAAATTCTTGGTGAAGATATTTAGTGCTAATTACCAAGTCTAGGCAATTTCAAATATTTCCTTTGTTTCTTCCATTATACAGTAAGTTATATTTAATATTTAAAATGTATGTGTTATTTCTCCTTCAAGGATACATACGTATTGATTAAAACTTGATAGACACGTGTTCTGAAACCGCCAGTGGCTTCCCTATTACCAAAAAAAAACGTGAGGCATCTCTATAATTAAAGTAAGTTGCTATCCTTAAAAGGAAGCATCTGCTTTCCCCCAACACCAGTCAGTAATTAGAAAGATTTATTTTCCTCCCAAATATTTCCATTCTTCATGTACACTGTTTCTTGTACTATTCATCTTATTTGACATAACATGATTTCAATTAGGTCTTTAATGGTCAAGATACATGCCTGAAGGTTTTGAAGGTGAGTAGTTACAAGTATGCCCAGCATTTGCTGTCAAAATACTAATGCCTCAGGCTATTTACACGGTAGCCTTGCAGAAGGAGACATCAAATTGGCATCATTAGCATGGTGGGTTTTGAATGTCACCGCGCGATTATTAAATATAATCAGAATACACCAAGTACCACCAACAAGGCAACAGTTCCACAGCCTCCCCCTCTTCTCTGCCCCCGTCCCCGCTGAAGGTGATGTTCCAAGCTGGGAGTTTACAACCGGTTGTTTTTGAAAGTGTACCTGGTAAATCTTAAGCCCCATTAGTGCCTTCCCCCTCCTGCTTCATTTTCTAGACTTTCTGAACATGAAAAAAAAAAAAGTGTCAGTAGCCAACCCCCTTCCAGGCCATCCTTTTAAGGGTGGGCATTGCCCCCCTCCTCTCCTTTACAACATTAACTCCAGACTGCGATTGTGGGGAAGTGTGTGGCCCTTTCTGACAAAATGAAGAAAATGGCAAAGCTGTAAGACAAATTGTGACTTTTCGTGAGAGGTGAATAGAGAGAAGGAGGAAGAGGAGGCGAGGGAGGGCAGTGGAGAGCAGGAAAGAACGGATAAGTGACAGAGATACGATGACTTCCAGTTGGCTTTCATTTGGTAGCGCCGCCTATTTTTCTACCTCAGGCTGCTTCCTTTCCTTCATTTCTTCTTTCTTTCTTTCTTTCTTTCTTTCTTTCTTTCTTTCTTTCTTTCTTTCTTTCTTTCTTTCTCTTTTCTTCTTTCTCTTTTCTTTATTCCTTCCTTCCTTCTTTCCTTCCTTCCTTCCTTCCTTCCTTCCTTCCTTCCTCTCTCTCTCTCTCTCTCTCTCTCTCTCTCCATTCTCTTTTACTTACAAGCAAAGGTTGAACAAGAGCTGAGGTCAGCCGCTCTTCCTCAGGCCCCCATCCTGGTCTGCCATCATCTGCTCTTCCCCAGCCGGGAGCTATTTGCAGTGGGGCTTCCAGCCCCTTTCCCTCTAATTGCTCTCCATCTGTTTCCATTAAGCCTCTAAGCCATTTGTCTCATTTAAATATCTCATTCCTTTTTCTAAACACTTCAAACCAAATTCTGACCTCAAATATTTACATAGCATTTCCACAGATTTCTGCATCTGAGGACAGTGTCATTTGCTTTTGTTTTTTTTGTTTTGTTTTGTTTTGTTTTTTTAAGAACGTTATTCAGCACCTTTCACACCGTGAAGTGCTAAATTCGCAATCATTATTACTTTGGGAGCATGGTAGTGAAAAGAAAAAAAAAGTTGAATGGAGTGTTAAACTCATCCTTTTACAAAATACTCCGTAATTTAATCTAAGGACAACAGTACCTTCCTCTGATCCAACTTCAAGAGAATTCTCTCTCTCTTTATTTTTTTAACGTCTGAGATTATTTTCTTCCAGTTGAGGTATGGTTGACACACATTGGTTCCAGGTGTACAACAGAGTGGTTCTACAAGCCTCTGTGTTATTCTGTGCTCGCCACCACGGTAGCCCCCACCTGTCACCATACGGTGCCATTACACCCCCCTGGCCATGTTCCCTGTGACTTATTCACTCCATAACTGGAAGCTGTATCTCCCACCCCCCTGCCCCCATTTTGCCCATCCCTCACCACCCCCACCACCCCACAACCATCAGCTTGTTCTGACTTTCTTTTGAGACATTAGATCGTAAAAATATGATCACATAAAACTGATCAGCAGTTGGAGGTATCGCAATAGCTCTAGAATGTTCCTCCAGCAACCTAAAATAATACCTGAACAGCACCCTACGTCTCTGAATTGTTACATATGACGTGAAAGTCTCAAAAGAAGTCATGAGGGAACAGATCCCACCCCACATTTACTATGATGTAAGTAGGGACTTCTTTTCCCAGAGCCAACTTACCTGGGTGTAAAACTGTTCCTCCAAAAGACGGTGACCACAGCAATGCACACACACACACACACGCACACGCACACGCACACCTGTGCTTCTTTGGCTGTTGCTTGTGTGAAATCAGCAGCCTCGGAGTCTCCAAAGCAGTTCCTAAAGGCTGCGTCCCCACTTGTTAGCGGGCACCTGTCTCCGGTCGCCCCAGGTGACTGCTGAACCTGTGAAAAGCCAAAAGGGGAAACAAAATTAAATGTTTTCATCATATAGGTTTCTTGGCTCCTGGTAAGCTTATGTGTAAAGCTCTTTGCATCAACAGTTCACTTCATTGCTGTCGGAGGGCATCTTTCTCTGCCCCTGGGCATCTCTTCTACTACCTCTTGATTATTGTCCCTCACCTGCATCTTTTGCAGCCTCCCCTTTGCACCTTCGCTCATGAGCCCCTTTCTAATGAAGTACCTGTCAGTCACTTTTGCAACAGACCAACAGTTCAAGATCCAGTTCAAGTCCAGCCAGTGACTGACCTTGCTCTTACCAAGTCACTCTCTTCCTTGAATGTGTTTTGCGATGAACTTAGAAGCAGGTGTCAATGATTCCTTACCCTTTTCCGGGTTTTTTATCCCCAGCATCTCCTCATATTGTACCTGTTTATGGCTGCTTTTCTGCTGGTTGTCACTCCAACAGGGTTTTACCATCTGCAAGGAAAAAAGGAAGATTCTCTTGTTAGTAGCCTCACATCCCGGCATATTCCGGTAGAGGGGAAGTTTTCAGTAATGCTTCTGGAGTTTACCTACAGGGAAACTTGTTTTATGAGAAGAATTCTATTTACCAGGATTTTGCATTAATATATATACCCTAGAACTTAATTATGATAATATCTTCAGGATCCACTTAAGAGATTGCCTTATAATTGAGAGTGTTATAGATGTGTGTTTTCTGTATTCCATTAACTATTCCAGGAGAGGGTCCAAGATGATTCTTCCCTAGAATAAAATTTATTCTAAAATCCACAGCCTTCCAGCAAGGCTACACAATCCGCTTGCCCCGGCCCCTGCCATATTTAAATTTGCCATGTGGATTTCCACCCTGTTCCTACTCAGGTAAAGGCTGACAGAAAGGGGAACCTTGTCGGAGACGTGGAGCTTCACACAGTCGGTCAGGCTCTACGTGCCGAATAGCTAGTTTAAGGTATAATCTTGTGGACTTTCCTCCTTCCGGCCCTGTTTTCCCTCCTACCCCACGCCCCTCTCTCCCTCACTTCCATGATCTCTTTCTTGGGCTCTTTCCCTCACTGGTGGCCTCTGGATCCCTTTTCCAGTCTGGGAGCCACCTCTCTGCGTTTGTTTTTATTCATCAGTTCAGGAACTTTTCCACTTGGGAACTATACATTTCTACCCATGAAGGCACCTTTTGGTGTCTCCATCTCTAGATAATCCTGAAAATATTCCTCTTGTGTATTTTGCTAATTTCTTCTCTCGCCCCAAAATGTGCCTTTCTTTCCCATCTTGTCCTACAAAGTCTGGGCACATTGGCTGGTTCAAGACTTATAAACATCTACACAGGAGAAAAGCCAGTTGGTACCTAGCTTGTGCCCAGAGAGCTGGTGGGAAATCATCTCTCATCTCCTTTTGCCTTGTTTTACTTACCTCCACTTGAACTACTTTAACTTCCTTTTCCTTTTTTCCTCAACCTTCAACTTCCCTCCATCCTCTCTCAGCCAAAAACAAGGACAATTTTTCTGCCTTCATTCCTTAAATTTTGAGTCAAGTCCATTATATGCCCCAGTGATTTTTCTTGGACACTATTGACATCTGATTTAATTGGTTTGACATGAATTAATCTTGGGATTTACCTGTAGCCTCCATTATAATTCTTTGTTTGGCTAGTGCTCAAGTCTTGATTTTCTTGGCAGTAAGTTCTGAAAGAAGTACTGGGTTTTCAATGCAATACATAAAGATCTCCTATAGTCTACTCACAAAATTAGGCAAGTAGATTATGTAAATTGACCTAAGGTCTTTCTTCCACTATCCAATCAGTTCTCATCATTCTGATAAGAGAAATAGACCAAGACGTGGGAACAGTGTATTCATCACTGGTAGGCTATGTATAGATCTTTTAGAATGTGTTCATGAATATCCATTCCAGCTTTTTAGGTAATTTGGCTTCTTACTTTGAACGTCCAGTTAAAAGAAATGTGGGCCTTTTCCGCTTTATTCCATCCCTTTCAGTGCTACTGTACAATTTAATTTGTATGCCTTGGCTCTTATTCTTTTCTTCTTGGCACCAAATTTGATATGAAATACCCAATGCCAATATACTAAATGAGTTGTTTCTTTTTCATTGCCCAAAACTTTCATTTTCTTATATTTTTCAAAACCCAACTCCCCTCTAATTATTTCCTTTTCTTTCTTAGACTTTATAAGTTCGACACTCATAATCTCTACCACGTATTAAAATAAAAATGAAGAAATTGTGTAGCATATAAGGCTTAAAGAATATTTCTGCCTTTATTCTGATTTATCTGAAAATGAAGGACAGTTGGGCATTTGGCTATATCAGTCATTCTTTCCTCTAGTTAACTTCAAAAGTGTGGATTAAGATGGAGTCACTTTGCCATTATCTACTCGGCTAGGTTCCAAGTCTTGAATTTGGGAACGAGATTCCTGTTTTACATGTTTGTAAAACTAAACTTGAGTCAAGTCCATTATACTAGTTCTGCTCCTGCAGAACTAGTTTTCCTGAACTTTGAGGGTGCCCTATCAGCCAGCTTAGGAAGATGTTTTAAGAAAAGGCCTATGCCACTGCAAGCGCAGAGGTAGAGAAGTGTTGCTGCTGATGTCACTCACTGTATCAAAGAGGGTCCACCTTGTGATGAAGCATGGGAGAGATAGATGTCTTGGCACCAGATGTCAGCCCCAGAAATAACCACATCTCCTGAGCATTTGGACCCCATGTACTATTAACCTATCACATTCTTTCTTTCAGCTGATTTTGTAGCCTTTCTCTGGCAAGTACACTGAGCCATAAGCATTCTAACCTCACTTTGAACTTCAGCTTATTTTTCCTACACTCATTTTTTATTTATCTCAGTTTCCGTGGCTATTTCATGCTATGGTGCAGCCATCTATAATAGGGCATTGTAATTCTGTTTGGGAAGCAGAGGGATATAAATGGACAAGCCAATAAAATCACATAGCCTGTTACCTTCATACAACTCTACAGGAATACTCAGGAGTAGATACCTACCTTGACTTGAGAAAAAAGTAGCTGCAGGATAGGAAGTAATGGATATCGAGGAATCCCCAAGTTTGTTTTTGCACTTCACACGCTAATTTCTTAACGGTAATTTTCTCAAGGACTAGGAATTAGTATGTTTGAAAGAGAAACATGAAATTCGTTACATGTTTAAACAAGTAAAATAAAGCAAGCCCCCAACACTTGCATATTAAAAACACTGTTACTTAAAAAGTTATCATTTATGAGTAATACTAAAATTGTCTCAATATTATTTGTGGTTTTCAATATTTAAGACATAGCTAGCTCTAGACTTATGGTTCAACTGTTCTTATAAAGTGTTCACAAAGGCTTATTTGTAATTATTTAGAATTCTTTTACAAGTTTATCTTTGTGAAGTTTTAAAAATATGTTTACGTGAGCCCTTCATCCTCATACTCTTCAATATCAAGTTCTTACTTTCCAATTAGTACAGCACACTATAGACATTTGGAAGTCCTTCCAGATATCCCTGCGGCCCTCTGCATTTTTTCAGGGTGTGGAATAGTGACAGCTAGGTGTACACAGTTAGAGATCTTTTTTGCTCCTAAATGTAAAGCTTAAGAATTTAGCAGCACCACAGCTAAGGTGCCCTTTAATGGAAAGGCTAGAAATAGAAATAAAACATATCTTTTAGGTTTCTAAAAGGAAAACTGTTAAGAGGCATACAGTATTTGCATGTGCCAAGGGAGCTGGCCACTTTCTTGAGTTCCAGTTAATAGGATTCGTCAATGTCAGCAAATATGTCTGAGCTACTTGCAATTTGGAAACCATCACCCTTCAATTAACAACTCATTCACCACTCACCAGTTTTGGTCATGAGAAACTTGCTCTATTTATATAAACTACAGCTTTTTAAAAATGTTGGTTTCACAGGCTCGTAAGTGGGCAGCTAAAAATTAAGAACTAATTTTTTTAAGTGGCCATAATTATGACAATGGCAGTGTCATAACTTTGTAACTTAAAGTGGTTTCTTATATTATTTCTTTCATTCTTCAGAATATTATTATTTCAAATTTTACACAGGAGGAAACAGATAAGGAACTAACCCCGGGTCAAATAACCGGTAAGCAGAGAAGCAGGGACGTGAACAGAGGCCCTCTACTCAGGTCCCATGCTGTTTCTGGGATCCTGCTCCAGAGCTCAGTTATCCACTTCTGCTTAGGAGCATCATGAACTGCTGTTAAATAAAGTTGAAGAGAATATTAATGTGGAATTTGGATAACCTTTCATAATTATAGTAATTAATAAAAAGCTTACTAATCTTTAATTTTTAAATTTGGGTCAAATGCTCTTTATAAAAACACACTTGTCATTCTGTTATCCTGGGCAATATGAAAGATCCTTGCTGCTATTTACCTTGGTTTACACAATTTAGAATTGCCCCTTCTAGAAGCAGGGTAATGTTTATCACAGGCTAATTCCTGAAATCTAGAGCATGTTTCTCTTGCATCTTATTCACAGCCACAAAAAAAAAAAAAAAAAAAAAAAAAAGTAAAGAGATAATTTGAGAAAATCACTTACATTCAAAGGATAAAATACCGATTTCTTGTTTTAATATAGCACGTTGAAAAAAACACCTATGTTATTTTTAAACCTCCTGGGATCTGAATGTTGCTCCATGAAGGTTTAGGCAGTTCAGGGGCTCAGATAACTAGACTTAACATAAACTCACTATTAGAATAATATAAATCTTTGGGTTTATTTCTCTTTAACGGGGCTCAAAATAGTGTCAAACTTCAGGCACTGAATGTTACATTCCTTGG
The DNA here is from genome assembly GCF_018345385.1 of Vulpes lagopus. Classification (NCBI taxonomy): domain Eukaryota; kingdom Metazoa; phylum Chordata; class Mammalia; order Carnivora; family Canidae; genus Vulpes; species Vulpes lagopus. Next base: position 103,582,574 of record NC_054834.1, on the reverse strand, counting down.
TGTAATATGGTGTTCCCCAGGCCAGACTGTGCTTCAGGATCATCTAGGATAATTACAATCATCCTAACCCAGAAGAGTCTGAATCCCTAGAGACAGTGCTGGACACTGAACATTTTTAAACTTTCCACTCTGTTCTGGGGCGCCTGGGCGGCCCAGTCGGTTAAGCATCCAACTCTTGATCTCTGCTCAGGTCTTAATCTCCGAGCTGGGAGTTCAAGCCCCCCTTTGGGCTCCTGGCTGGGTGTGGAGCCTACTTAAAACAAAAGCAAAAACGAAAAAACTTTCCACTTAGTTCCTATCTGTAGTCAAGGGTTAAAAAAACATCAATATACTTGGGATTCATATTGCAAAGGAATGGTTATATTTTTCCTGCCACAAAAACCTCTCCGTTACACAACCTTTCGTCTTAGTCGCTGACCAGCCTTCCTGTGAGTTGCACTTTGCTTCCAAATGCCTTTGCCAGTCAGTCCATGGCTCTTCTGACTAGAAGCCTTGGGTTGCTCCCCAGAAATGCCTCCAAAAGGAAATTAAAATGAAGTAGACTTTATTTTGAAATAATTACAGCATCACAGAAAGTTACAAAGGAAATACACAGAGGACCTGTGTACCCTTCAACCAGCTTCCCTCCTCCCCTCCCGCCCCCGGTGGATCCATGTGACATAATTCTAAAACAATATCAATGACAGGAATTGGATATTGGCACAACGTGTGTGTCTAAGTCTCTATTCTCTCGTGTGTAGCCTCCTGTAACCATCAGGGCAATCAGGATAAACAACTATTCCATCACCACAAAGATCTCCCTCCTGCTACCCCCGCCCCCCGTAGCCACACCCAATTTCTCCCCCCATCCCACCCCTAACGTCTGGCAACCATTAATCTGTTTCCCATCTCTTATCATTTTGTCATTTCAAGAATGTTATCATATAAATGGATGGACTGATAGGGCATACGTCCTTCTGAGAAATTTTTTTCACTTAGTGTAATGTCCTTGAGATCCCTCCAAGTTGTGTACATCAATAGCTCATTTCTTTTTGTTACACTAAAGCTGTATTTTGGTTGTTTCCAGTCTGAGGCTATTATAATAAAGCTGCTACCATAACGTTTCATTTCCCTGCGATAAATGCCCAGGAGTGCGATTGCTGGACTATATGGTAAGTATATGCTTAATTGTTTTAAGGAACTGTCGCACCGTTTTCCAGGAGTGACTGTACCACCTATGTTCCTACCGCCAATGTATCAAGCAATCTTTGTATTCTTGCTGGCATTGAGTATTGTCACTATTTTAGTATTTTATCATGCTGAGAGCTTTACAGTGATATCTCATCATGGCTTTAATTTGCATTTCCCTAACAGCTAGTGACGCTGAATAGTTTTTCACATCTTTTACTTGCCGTCCATATATTCTCCTCAGTGAAATGTCTCTATGTTTTTGGGTGGTTTTTTTTGTTGCCCATTTTCTAATTGGATTATTTGTTTTTACTGCTCAGTTTTACAAGTTCTAGATGAGTGCTTTGTCACATTTGTTTGCAAATATTTTCTCTTACTCTGTAGTTTGTCTTTTCATCCTCTTAACAGGATCTTTTGCAAAAAAAAAAATCTTAATTTTGATGAAACCAATTTACTGTTTTGTTTTTTTTTTTTTCACTTGTAGGGATCATTATTTTTGGTGTCGTGTCTATGAACTCTTCACTAAGCCTCAGGTTTCCCAAATGTTCCAAAAGTCTTATATGTTTTATGATTTTATATTTAAATCTATGATTTGGATTCATTTTCGTAAAAGGTCTGAGGTTTAGATAGAGGTTGAGATTGTTTTCCCCATGGATGCTCAGTTGCTCAAGCACCATTTGTTGAAAAGCCTATTCTTTCTCCATTGAACTGCCTCTGCACTTTGGGCAAAAATCACGTCCCCACTAGGCCTCTGTTGATACCACACTGGGTGGGGTTGGGAGGGACATTGTACTGCTTCCACCTGCCTCCACCAGCACTGTTGGGGCCAGCCTTGTTGTTAACACCGAGCGGTGGTCAACGTCCTGATTCTCCAATAGGCGTCTCTGAAACCACCTCAGTGGGGAGTAAGAGGGAGGCCTATTACCTCCCAGTGGGGGTGTGAGTCCAAGCCCCCCTCCCTGCCCCCTGACCCTCACACTGATGTAATGGACGGGGCCTCTTTACCACCTGCTAAAATGAAAGTCTCAGCTTCCCACTCTGCCTCCTTGGACACCACCCTGGAGGTGGGGAGAGACTTGTAGCAGTCCCTAGGCTCTCCACTGGACTTTTGCCCGCGGGGAGTGGACTGCAAGTGTTTTCCGTGCACTTGGCTGGAGTAGAATGGCTGTTGTCTGTCACTCTAGGCTGTGCTTTCCCTGGTCTGTTGGCAAGGGAAAGTAGACTTTTGCTTGGGGCTTTGTTTTTTTTTTGGCTCTGTGTCATTAGTGTTTGGGGGGGTTCTCAGCACACAGTCTGGGATGTGTGAGGTGAAAACAAAGCCCAGGGAATTCATCATATAGTTCCTTGGGTTCTAAGTTCTCCAGTTTGCCTGCCTTCTTTCTGTTTTTCAAAATCTTCTTGTTTGTTTTATATAATAATGCCCAGGAGTTTTAGTTTGGCCTAGTGGGAGGAATATGAAAAGCAACCCTATTCATCCTCCCAGGAGCAGAAGTCAGCATGAATTTCAGATATGACACCTGGCTTGTACCTTATAGGAGACTAACCTCCAAATTTGCTAAAAAATCTACCTACGTTTTTTAAAGACTATGATAATATATAGAAAATGGTTTTTACCTACATATGTAATCATGATAATAGCTAATAGTTCTTTGGCACTTAACTATGTTCAAGGTCGTTTAAAACTCACCACAATAGTATGTCATACAGAATATTATAATTCTTTTACTAATAAATAAACTCAGCCTAAAGAGGTTAAATAATATTTCCTTTGTAGCCTTGGTCTTCCTAATTCCAGAACTTGCGCTTTTAAACTGTAATGCAATATTGTTCGAACTATACGTCCAAAGTTTCTTAGAATAATGCAGTGAAAAAACTGTGGTAGGAGCCACGGGACACTATTTTTACACGAATTACTACAAAACTCATTTTCTGAATCCAAGCAAAAACTTTCGACTTAGACTCTCAGTTTTCTCAACCGCAAAATGACAGGTCAATCTTGATTTTTCAAATATTTTTTCTTGAGCAATAACTGGATGAATACCTAAGCATACGAAGAGAAATGCAACTTGGAATCTCGAGGTAGGAGGGGCATTCTGAAGCCCGCGGAGTCCTACCAGCAGGGTGGTGCAGCTGGTGGTGGCGGTGCCAAGTGAGAATGAATGAAGTAGACCGGTCTAGAACCTTCATCTTCTTTCTTTGAAATTTATCACCAGACGTGCATTTACGAAAACCTGTTTCTGAACACACAGGTTATGCGAGTCATGGAAAGATCTCGTGAGCCTTGAGAGAGTCAGGCTGAAGTGACAAGATGCGAAGACCATGGTCATGTGGCGTTAGTGTAGGAGGTGCCTGGGGATACATGAGCTGGAACTCGGCTCCAGCTACCCAGCAGGGCTACTGTGTATGCGGATGCCTCGTTAGATGGTGAACCTCATGCTTAATGCCCCGATTAAAGCTCACCTATGGCATCTCTTATGACTGTTCCATGATTTTCTGCCAATCATTTTCATTTTCTCTGCTTTGCATTTCAGCCTATTTGTAATATTTTATGTTCCAAACTTGCTCAAATTTACTGAAAGGAGGAACATATTGCCATGCGAAAAGATAATGGATCTGTACATCTGCTGAGTGCTCTTGTTCTCACAGAGAAACTTCATATGTACAAGGAAAAAATAATTCAGCATAAGTTCTATTTTTTTTTCTGTAGCTCCCCTCAGCTGTTATCTTTCTTTAAAACTATATTATATAAATGTCTAGCGATGAACAAAGTGATTTTTAACAGATGTTTAATGTAACTTCATAAACCTTTGCAAAACATCTAAAATTTTCCTGGATGGGTGATAGGTGCTGGAGGGGGTACTAACGTAATAGCATAAGTGGGCTTTCCTAGGAAGATAGCTACATGGATATTATTTATATATGTATAATAAATTTCTTCTAAAAGTTTTTTTTATGACACCATGTATGCTATCGTTTCATGAACCGTTTATCTTATAATATTAGTTGTACTGGATAGTGGATTAAATAAATTTTGTAAGCTTCTTTGCTGCAAGAATTTTGCCTTTATAGTCCCCTCGACATTATTAATCTTTAAGAAGATAACCTAATGTGTAACATCTCCACAAATTGTTCATCTTCTGAACTTTTTCCCCCTTCATAGTAAATAAACACTGGTGAACTAATATTCTGTGAACTAGACTTTTGGATAATGGTGCTACAATTGATTCAATATCCATATTCAAAGTACGAATTAGTGCCGAGTGGGGTTATTCAAGAAGATTCATAGGGAAAATGAAATTATCCAGGACCTGATGGAATTTCAGGTTGTTCTAGATTTATATACACCCCATTTATATACATCCTTCACATATGAAGAAGAAAAAGCTGGTGGTCATGTGATAACTTGTTCTTTTCCCTTTTATTCTTTCCTTCTCCTCTGCTAACTGGTCCCAGTGCTGATATTCATAAGAGTCTGGTCCAACTCTAGAAAAGCAATCGTCAAAGGAATTAATCAAAAAAGAAAGCAATTTGTACAAAAATATTTATAACAGCACTATTTTAAGCAGCAAAAAAAAAAAAAATTAGGGCCATAGATTTGGAGATAGCTAAGAGATCCACCACGGAATACCACACGAGCATTACAAAAGACAAATATGTGGACGGATTTGCTACAAGGTATTGTACTTTGATATCAATCGAGAAATCGAAATCTAAAATCACATATGCACGCTAATTATAACTATGATAATTCAGATCTAAATCGAGAGTGTTCAAAGAGCTATGTTACAAATAGACTTGTATGTTTATTCATTTTTTTTGCATAAGTTTTTCTGTTGTTTAAATACTAATCATATAAAGAAAAATGTCATCCTCTGTTGTCAAAGGACAAGACAAGGTGTCAAAGGACAGAGAGGAGGCGGGACCCGGCAGAGGCAGGAACTGAACAAGTGTTTGACCAGTGCAGCAGGGGTAGGCAGGGGCGATTGCCCTTTCCAGTTCCTCTGCCTTGGACCAGATGCCGGGCCCTTGAGCTCCTGCCTTGGTCCTCCCGCAGATGTGGGCCTTCTCGGGAGAGTTGCTCCTCCCTTTGCAGGTGACCCCTGGAGGCCGATTGCATTGGGCATGATTGCTTCCTTGAGAAGGACCCAGCAGGGCATCTCTGGGCCCGTCCCACCTCCCATCCCCCAATTCTGTAGGACTGCACTCAGATAACCTGAGGGGAGAGGCCGTTTCTGAAAGCTTTTTGTCCCTACTTTTTTGGAGCCTTTCCTCAGTGGTGCACGAGGCAATGACTCCCTTTGCGGTGGTTTTGGCTCAGATTGTCAAGCCCTCGGTTAGTGTCCCAGGCTAGAGTTATGCCAGGCCAGGCCAGGCCAAACACCAATTGCCAGGCAAAGCCCTGAAACTGGTACTAACCTACATGGTCAGGAAACGTCCGGCACTGCTGAAATGCTAACACTCACACTCACATTTTTGACACTTGCCGGAGGAATAACTGTGATTAGTTTAGAAGTGAGAAGAATGTCAACATTTTAAATAAGGACGGGATCGGTAACAGTGCTGTGCTGAGTCATATTAGGAGGCAGAGGGGAAAAAAATCAGTAACATTGATCTTATTTTTATTTACATTTTTGGTATTTTGGGGGCACCTGGGCGGTTCAGTTGGTCAAGTGTCTGACTTCAGCACAGGTTATGATCTCAGGGTCCTGGGATCGAGCCCCCAGTGGGCTCCCTGCTCAGCAGGGAGCTTGTTTCTCCCCCTCCCTTTGTCCCTCTCCCCACTCATGCTTGCTCTCTCACTCACTCTCTCAAATAAATTGATAAAATCTTAAAAAAATTTTTTTTTGGTGTTACATTCATCATGGGGTTTTTGCATTAGTTTTTATTTTTTTTTTAAGATTTTATTTATTTATTTATTTATTTATTTATTTATTTATTTATTAGTGAGACACAGAGAGAGAGGCAGAGACATAGGCAGAGGGAGATGCAGGCTCCATGCAGGGAGCCCGACATGGGACTCGATACCAGGACCCTAGGATTAGGCCCTGGGCCACAAGCAGACACTCAACCACTGAGCCACCCAGGTGCCCCTTGGTTTTGATTTTTAAAGCATACCGCATTAGAAGAGTATTTCTCTTGATTATGGAGTTTTGGGAACCCTTTAAATTTTGTACCTGAGGTGAGTGCCTCCCTCACCTCACCCTAGACCCAGCCCTGGTAACTTAAAAAAAAAAAAACAAAACAAAACAGAAAACCCGTTTTGTCCAAAGTTTCTCCTTGTTAGTTGTTATATGAACTACTTTTCTATCACTGGAAGCAGAACCCACAATACTGGGAGGTGGTGGTTTTGTATAATAAAAGGTGAAGGCCTCCAAACGGCCTGCATAGTTTCTCTTACGCATGCAACAGGAAGACCTCAGTTTATAAAATATCAGACGCTGTGTAGTCACGAAGGCTCATCAGTTCTGCTGGGTCACATTTAAACCGTTCTCGCCCATTAGACTGACGGCAGGGTTGGGTGCTATTCATCTTGTCCTCCTCCTGGTATCTCGTCCCCTGACCCCTAAGCAAGTGTTAGGTGTTTGTTCCAGATATTGAAAAAACTGTGGCACAATAAAGCATGAAATATATTAACTAATGTGTGTTCATGTATTTCCCTTGGATTTTAGTATTTGTTATTTTGTTGAAGACTATGATCCTGACCATGTAAATAATGCTACCAAACACTAGTCTTATTATTTTTCACAATAGATCACCCTGTAACTCAATATCCTAAATAGCTCTGGCTCTTACATATGGACTATTTTGACATCTTTGGATAGGAAGGGATACATTTGAATTGTATTATGAAGCCGGCATAGAAATAAAGGAACAAACATAGGACAAAGAGGTATAGTTATTCACTACTTTTTCAAGTTGTAGGATTTTTTTTTTTAATGGAAAACTGATATGTAACAAAAGCATGTAATAGAAAGGTGTACCACGGTCTGGAAATGCTTTTTCTCCTCTTCAATTGGGTCTTGAATATAACTGGGCCATCTTGAGACTTTCCTCTTTTCTCCTGTTATATACAAAAGAAACACATCACCTCAACTAAAACAGACAAAATCTTGAAAAGCGATAGAAAACTTTATTACATTTTATTGAGGGCACTATGGGCAGTATTAAACAGGCATCAGAGAGGAAAACATATTAAATTTTTCTTTATATCTTTCCCCTACATCCCTACCTTTATTTTAATTTCCCCCACCTCCCCTCTGAGTCCTCCCCCTCCCCAACGTTGGTCTCTTCCTTGATCGTCTACATCAATCTCTACTTCTCTTTACCCACCTTTCTGCTTTCTCTCTCTCTCAACACCTAAAGGGGCTTTTATTTGCTTCCTTCTCTGCTCCCCAGGCTTCCTTCTGTTGCAGAGCCAAATCACTCTATCATCTCGCCTCTCGAATTCTATGTCTGTACCTGTCACCTCCAGTCCCACCACGCCTCTAGGTCAACACAACAAACAAGTGTTAGCCATGCAACTCAGTCTTTCTTTCGCAGACAGGGGGAGAGAGACAGTAAACATTTGGCTTTTAAAGTTTCTTTAAGATTTTATTTATTTATTTGAGAGAAAGAGCAGGAGCAGGGGGGAGGAGCAGAGGGAGAAGGAGAAGCAGACTCCCCACTGAGCAAGGAGCCCAACGTGGGGCTCAGTCCCAGGACCCTGAGATCATGACCTGAGCCGAAGGCAGATGCTTAACTGACTGAGCCCCCCAGGTACCCTGCTTTTAAAGTTTCTAATCTCTTCTCTCATATCACTTGTTTCTGGAGATCATTATCTCGTGTCACATACTTTGGGTCAGTTACAAGTACCTAGAGTTTATTGAGATCCGTAGAGGTGACTGGGCATTTTTACTTTGTATGTGTTTATACTCAAACATGAGTACACAATATTTTCTGCCAAATTCCTAATATATTCTCTGATACATCGACTTGAAAGAGACCCTGAGTTTTCAGCATCCTTTCCATAACCACTGGATGTAGTTAAATCTGACACTCAAGTAGCTAGTGTTGACGTGTATTAATTTCTTTTTTTATCATGAGATTTTACAGGACTGATTATCACATCAAGCTTCGGCCTCCCACAAATAAGGGCTTCAAATATTTGTAAGCAGTCCTTTGGGGCCACAGTCAGGTACGCTATAGTAAGACTATGGACGTGTATGATACTCATCAAGCTCTTCTGTTAGGACAGAACTGAAGTCCAGTGAGTCAGGTTTAATACCATTTGCAGCCAACTGCCACCCCCCCACACACCCCCTCATCACAAAACCAGGAGAAGGAGAATAACGTCCCCTTTTACTGTGTGAGAGCTTCACGGGAAACCAATACTGAGAGGCTTTGAATTGGCTTTTGCTATATTTCTGTTGTCGAGTCTTGTGTGAGTCAGGGCACGATCAGGGCATGGGAACTCCAAGAGTGATTTGAGCAGGAAAACAGAAATAGAAAGAATTGTCGACTAGATTGAAGACGGTTAACTCCTCCAACAGGTAAATGGAAAACCAAAGGCATTCTGAGGTGGCCACGGTAGAAAAAACGATTCTTAGAACTTAGGGGAAAGCAAAATGGAAAGGAGCTTCAAGAAGAAAGGGGGAAATCCAGATGTGTGAAGAGAGGCTGTGGCTACTGCAGGAGCCCAGTGGCTGCTGGGTGGATGCCCAGCTGGGGCAGGGAGCACTGCAGAAGGAGGACGGACGCCCCGCCTGCCTCTTCCGGCCTTGCAGACTCTCTGCAACTCCCTCTATAGGCAGGGCCCAGCACAGAGCCAGCTGGCAAAGGAGAGCGCGGGCTCTGCGGGGCCTAGTTCTGGCATCACAAAGCAGGGCAAAAGGGATGTGCGTGGAGATAAAAGACAATACATCAGGAACTACAACAACCCACTTTATCATTGTCATTAGAGAAAGCTGACTCGCTCAACAGTCACTTCGAGAGTTTTTATTTGATGCATGATAGCTTGGATGATAATACCAACAGAAACATAAATCAAGTTTCCTAAATTTACACTAAGTTTTATGTGACACGTAGGATTCAGAAGAGAAGGGGTTTTTGATTAGCTGTGGCTGGTTTCTTACATCATAAGATCAAGGAACGTGAATATGGGAAAATGCTTCAGAGGTCAAGCCCTACACAACAGGCTTCCATTATATGTGGGAATTCTGATTATAGGTCACCATCTAGATTCTTTTTGAATGTTTCTAACAACCAGAGGTTAGTTCATGAGCTGATAAGTCACTCTTATCTAGAAAGTTCTAAATTTTTGGAGTTTCTTCTTACCCTGTGCCAAAATCTGCTGCTTCTTATCTGCCTACCACGGGGCCTCATTCTGTCATACAGAATGTACTAAAAAGGTCCGTGATGACCATTATGACAGCCCTCCAAATATTTAAGGGTTCTGCTTTCTCTTGTCTCTAACTGTGGTCATTAACCATTCCTTTATATGGCAGTTTCTGTACCCCTACATCACTGGTGTCGTGATCCTATAAACCCGCTATTCCTTAACGTCTCTTTTACAATGCGATGCTCATAAAACCTTTATTAGACATCACAGGGAGGATGCAACATACAGGGGGTGTATTATTTTTGGGATCTGGACACCGTATCTCCATGAATGCTGCCTTAAGATTTGACTGGCTCTTTCGACAATGACACCATGTTCTTGCTCGGGTTACCACCTTTTGTCCCCGCCCCCACCATTCAAAAAACCTACAGATCTCTTTTTTGAAGCATCAGTGGTTGACCGAATTGTGTGTACACAGGAAAAAACATGTGACACATCTTGGTCCAAGAATGATCCCGTTGTAGGTACTAAATTAGTCTCCACTTCCCTACGACAACCTCCCCAACTGGGGTGGCAGGGAGAGGTGGTGGGGAAGCTGCCCTTCCCTCCTCCAGGCCTCCTCAGAAGCTTTTAATAGTTGCCTTAGAGCTGGGGAAAGCAGAATTTACCTGTGATTACAAAGTCAAAAGTGAAAGTTGGATGTGAGGTTAAATGACTTTTTAATTACTCCTCAGGGAGGGCTCATGACATATTTATTTCCTCTAAATTACCTAATATAATGTGAAACATGCCAGGACAGAAATGATCCTTTACAAAGCAGTATTTTGTAAGGGGTGCTGCTTCCTTTGTTTTGCCTACTCTGGGATCCAGAATCTCGCTGGTGGTTGTTAGTTAAGGTCCAAGAAGCCATGGAAATCCATCTCTAATGACTCCTGGAAGGGTTTTTTTCACCTAGCGTTTTTTGAAGGCAGGAAAAGGACTTGCCAGAAAACAGTAATTCGTGCTTAAAACGTACTTTAACATATGTATAATTATCATGTGAATGAAGGAAATATAAAAACATAAGGGTAAGTGCCTACAACAATACCTGAGCTGCATACTCTTTTTTTTTCTTTCTTTCTTTTCTCTCTCTCTCTCTCTCTTTTTTTTTTTTTTTTAGGAGAAGCAGGCTCCATGCAAGGAGCCTGACATGGGATTGATCCCAGGCCGCCAGGATTAGGCCCTGGGCTGAAGTCAGCACTAAACCACTGAGCCACCGGGGCTGCCCTGAGCTGCATACTCTGAACCCAGAACTTTCTCTTCTCTCAGATACACCCTTGACCAATTCCTTCATCTTTTTCAGATCTTGGCTGAAACGGCCCCTTTTCCAGGATGCCCGGCTTCAACCACTGTTTACTATTGCGAATTGTCCCTTCCCAGCACCACCTTCCCTCTCCTGCTCTTTTTCATTTTATGATTTCATTCCTTCCCTCCCAGACTCTGTCATTTACTTATTTGTGGTTAAACCTTGATGCCCATCTTTTCACCCCTCACCCTCCCAGCCCCGCAGTCTAAGCTCCTTGGGGGCAGATATACTTTGTCTCCTGGTGGGTTTTTGTACCCTGATGTGACCCAATAAATATCTGTTGCATCAGTGATGCTATCTGTGGGTGGCAAGAATGATTCTCTTCCCAGTGATCCAAGGCCTGCAACTTCTCTGGTGAGCACTGGCGCTCTACTCTGACGGGCCGCCCGGGTTGAGGCTTCTGGTGGTGTAGCCCACTCGCAGGCTCCGAAACCTTAACTAAGGTACAGCCTTTGGCTCACGGAAACGGAGGCTTTGCTCGCCTTTGAATTCTCTGCAGATCGCAGCCAGCTGGCTCTGTTGGGCCCGCAGGGCCTTCTGGAAACCAGCTCCAGCCCCAGCCCTCTTCACCGTCTCTGGGGAAGGTTACACTTTCTAATTGTCCTGTTGGGTGAGACAAGTCGTTTTTTAGACCGGAAGCTGCAATGACACTCAGGTCTGGGAGCACGGGGCTGTGACACTCCGGGGAGGCCCGGGAAGGCAGCCCCCTTGTGCAAGCGAGTCACCCGGGGAGCAGTTCCTGCCTGGCTTCTCAGCACTCTGCAGAAAGCCTCTGGGTTAGTCAATCTGGGCTGTTCTAACAGGCCCCCCACCAGCCCCCCTTCCCGCACCTGGTGGCTTACAAGCCACAGAACTTCGTATGTCACCACTCTGGAGCGGGAGGGCCGAGCGCAGGCGCCAGGTGGCCGGCCGCCGGCTTTCACCGTCCTCCCTGCAGAGCGGAGAGGGCAGCTTTCTCGGAACCCTGCAAAGGGGGCCAGATCCATCCCTGCGGGCGCCACCCTAAGGACCTCATCTAATCCTAATCGCATCCTAAAGGCCCCATTCCTAATACCATCCTCTAGAAGGCGAAGATTTCGACGTGCATCCTGGAGGGACACCAATAGTCAGTCCATAATACCTCCTTCCCGACGAGTCACTTCGCTGACACCTCCAGCCTTCGGATCTCAACCAAAATGTCAATGTCATAGAAGCTTTCTCGGGCTATTTATGGTGGGTGATCACCCTTTATGCAAATCCGCCGTGCCCCGGCTATTTTCTTCACAGGACATATTACAACTCACAACATACATTGTTTACTATCTGTCTCTCCCACTTGACGCTGGGCTGTGACCTCCAGCATGCCTGTCCTCTGTGCCCAGTCCAAGCACAGGACCAGAGCAGCCACCCATCCAGTAAGTGGATTTGAGGGCACACAGGCACGTCATCAACTTAGGCCACCCTATTCAGTGTATATGATGAGTCGACCTAAATCCGTACTAATTTAGATGGGGGCCTGTATCTCCTAAAGGCTTCGCACAACATACCCCAGTTATCCTTTTATGCTATTATTTGAAAGCGATGGATACTTTCTTGAGGAGAAGCCCAGAAAAGAACTGGGACCACTTAATGGGCAGCATTCCTAAATCTTCTTGCTTAATATCATCTTTATTGTCTTTTGTGAAAATGTGGTGACAAGGAGGCATCATCGCACACCTATGGGATATCTATTTTACGTAATTTGCCATATAGAGAGAAACTGGATTTTGCAATTTACGTAATTGAGGTAGTAAATGGGAACACATTGACTGCAAAAGCATCCTAGCCTATATAAGTACTAGAAGCGTCCATAAGTTCAACATAATCTTTAAAAAAATAAATACGGCATCCTGCAACCTGTACTGGAAGGAACATATTTCATAATTTAGATTTGTTAAAAAAAAAATAGTGATGATGAACTGCGCTAAGTCTCTGCATGCCTTATCTCATTTAACCTCATTTCTGTGAATTCAGTTTATCATTGTTTTTTCAGTTTACAGATAAGAGGACTGAGGTTGGATGGTTCAATAGCTTCCCCGAGGTCACACAATCAGAAAGCTTCGGTTTTGCGAAAGAACCATTGGTCTTAACCTAATAGAGCTTTGCTCTATTCCTCCAGAACTTGGTGCTTAGGGAAGGAAGAATTTTTAATAGCGACAGCACAAAAACAGCACTAAATGAAATAAGAAAGAAGACTGATATTTTCCCTTTTTGGGTAGTTGTCTAAAATGAAGTTTACGGATCCCAAATAAAGAAGAAGGCAGGAAACTGATTTTTCGTATAATTTGAGAATAGTGCCCATGTTTCCTTATAGGCATCTGAGTCAGGATTGGGATGGGGGGAGCAACGCAGAATCATCGTCGTGGGTCTGTGTTCATTGCCTTCCCCAATATTGTGCATCTGCCACCTTGCGCTCCTGTCAAGTCAAGGTTATAGAACCTCTACTCTGTAGTCCAAAAACCATGCAGAAAACACCCATAAGTACTCGTTTTCATGGGACTAATTCATTTTTATAGCAGTTCCCCTGAGGCCCTCAACAGAGAACTAACACTGAAGATGGGATTTCCAAGGTAATTATATCTGACAGACAGCCAAAAATGTGAGACAGACATTGAAAAATTATAATAACTTCAAATCCAGAGCTAATACTCCAGCAATGCCTACTGTGATTAGTTTAGTTTGACACTTTCCGAGGTACAAATTGAAGCTATCGAAGTGATTTGTGTTTCAGTTCAGTTTGCGAATGTTTATTTTTCCTTAGAAAGTTTCTAAGCGTTGACTTGATTGACAGCCAGTGGATGTTTATATAAGAGAAGAGAGGAGACCATGAGACAAATTACAGTTTTGTGTCTTTCTGTTTTACAGAACAAACACTGTTAACTGAACTAGGTTCTGATGGAACCAATTTTTGGTCGCGTGGCCAAATTTTGGTCAAATGGATTCCTTCTGTGTGGCAGTCCACGTGACTCTAATGCCTGTGAGCTCTTAAGAGACCAAAGAGAATCAGTTGCTTGGGCTGACACTAAGATCTAAATAATTTTGATTTTCAACCATTCTGCTTCTACATAGGCAGCCTTTGGAAAAGTGCTCACCAAATGGTTAAACAATAAGGCCCAGGTCACCTGAGCTGGGATGGTGTCGGGGAGGCAAATGTGCAAGTCTAAAAGAAGGAACAAAAAGGGTGAATTTGTTATTTTATATCAAGCCTTGGAAGCTGTTCTGTTCTCATCCTGCCAAAAGTCAGGATGAGATATAAAACTCCTCCAGCTGCTACATTAAAACTTAGGGGTGGGGGGATTGTACAAAAAGGTAAACAGAGAGGGGTCATTCCCCTGAAAGTTGGTCAAGGCTTCAAATGAAATGAATGAGGAGAGTGTACTTTTTTTTTTCTTTACTTTTCAGAGGGCAGAGCTTTGCTTATGAAAACAACCTCAGATAAATCACCACCATTTTGGTCTTTCTAGAACACTGATAAAGAATCTGTAGAGCAGACGTAGACAGAGAATTTGACAATTTCTGCATCTGCTATCAGAAGCCCCGACGACAGAGTTGATCTTGTTGAAGAAGGCAGGAGTGGGATTCAGTAAAGACCTTCAGCAGGCAGGGAGCCTGCCGCAGCCCCGGGCATCTCCCTGGTGGCCAAGGGTTTTGCTACATCCTCACGATGAGGCATTGCTTAGTCAATTCGTGCCAGAACCATCCTTCTGAGGCTTTTGAAGTGTATTGCACTACAGTTTCCTCTCAGGTAGATGGTATATAGTTCTTAATGCAAGGCATCACTTTATTAATTTCCAGTGAACAGTGTGGGTGTCTTTTCATAGAGTTCACAGTTCTAAGTTAGAGAGTAGTGGGTCATCTGTAACCATGCCTACAGAAGCTCGAGTATGCTGGTATCCACAAAACCCGGAGCAGTTAACGGATTGTTACTAATACCGGGTACTGGTAGTTAAAGGGTTGTTAATAGTTAACGGATTGTTAATAATACTGGGTACTGGTAGAGATAAATACTTGAGCGGGATGGGCCTCCGAATGGTATTCAGTGTGAGCACGCGAGACAACTTGCTGAACCCCCGCAGAATGGTGTGGGAATAAGGTCCATCCCTGTCTGAGCGCCACAACCTACACAGGTGACTATTGTGCTCTGCGACACTCTGCAAAAGGTAAACTGAGCTGCCAGTTGTTTACGGGGGGGGGGGGTGCTAGACCACCTGCCACTTCCTAGATAAGGACACCCGAGCCCCCTCCTACCGACAATACAGCACTCCCCCGGTGCCAACGTGGGTGTGCATTTTCCTACCTGACACGAGTCTGATTTTACAAGCGATGGGCTACGGTGACTCTCCCTCAGCATCTCTTGGAGGGAGACAGTTTTCTCCACTTTGTGGTTTGGAGCGTGGCATTTGCAGAAGCATCTGCGTAGTACATGGAGCAGATACGCAGAAGCAGTAGGAACGATTGGGTACTGATTACACACTGAGCTAGCCGCGTGCGAGACACGCGCACCTTGGCTTCACGGTAAGAGCAGCTTCTGGAGCGTGCACTTGTGCGAAGTCGCCGCTGACTGCATTTGGTCAATGGGGTCAGTCGAGAGCCACCCCCCCCCACCCAGACCTCAGCAATTCCTCGCGGCGGATCGTGCTTTTTGTACCAGGGCTGTCAGAGTGCAAAAGATGAGCTTCGGCTGCAGTTGATGGGGCACTTCCAAGCAGCACCGATCAATCGAGAAACGAATTACTCATGCTTTGTGACCAAAATAAAGTAACAATGATAAACTCATCACAGAACTGTCTAGCAATGGGAGAAAATGCGACAAGGGCCAAATATTGGCAACAGATGATAGAGACGGACAAAACTATGACTTTGGAAGAAGGAAATTTGACTTTTACACGAAATATTGTTAACCCCGGGGCTGTTCTGAAGTTAGGCACGTTGGATGTTTTGGGCCATTTACCATCAAACTCATGTTAAATACGTTTACCTCTACTATTTAATTGTTTGGAGCGGCCTATCTAGCACCGGGTGATAGAGTTAATTGGATAAATACTTTTTAACGGCCCTTTGATTCTAAGATGGCTCAAAAGCATGCCCGGCTTTTTATCTAAAACTCTTTGTAAATAGCATTTTGCTAAAAATCGAAATCCGCCAGGCGATCATAACGCTTAAAGGAGTTCGAAAGGTTATGGAATGAGCCGGCGAGCTAAGTAGTCAGGACAAGGCCTTGCTATGTGGGAGGATCGCGCACACATGCGCATCTTTCTTACTGTTGGGGATGCCCATGCATAGAGAGTGTTGGGAGATTAAAAACAAAGAAACTGAGATCCCCCCCAAGGAACATGCCGGTTCATCCACTTGGAATTAGCTGATTTTATCAAAGCAAATATCCCGCGTGCACACAGGTAGCTACAAAGTTATAGCGGACTTTCAGCTCTCTATGCTGAAGGCAAGCTCCGGCTGGGCCCACAGCCCGCTGCTGTGCGTCCTAGTGACCCGGACCTGCTGTGCGCTTCCTTCCTGCCGATCCCGGGCAGGCTGAGCGGGAGCTTTCCTTCTTCCCACTCCCCCCATACCTTCTCCAGGTGCCCCGGCAGTGCCCAGTGCAAGGGGGGGCTCTCCCGTCCTGCGGCCTTCCTGCGAGGCTGCAGCAGCGCCAGTTTTCTCACAACAGGCAGTCCCCAGGGATCCAGACACCTGTGCCTCCAGAGCAGGTGGGTGAGGTAGAGCCCCCCTGACCCCCTGGCCCCCTTCCCGGTGGCCTAGGGATCATGGAGCAGGTGGGTGAGGTAGAGGCCCCCTGGCCCCCTGGCTCCCTTCCCGGTGGCCTAGGGAAGGAAGGCCAGGTGCTGGCCAATCCATAAACAGGTGCTAAACCAAAATGAGCATCTCCCACGAACCACAGGCCAGTGGGTGGCATTCCCTCGGCTGCAGACCTCAGGGCTTCCCCCTTTCTGCTCTCTTCTCTATAAACCCACAAGAAGCACCCGGGAGCCTCGGGGGTGGACTGTCCCCCACCCCAGGAGCCCATCCAAGTGAAGGGAGTTGGTGGGAGCAACAGCCGAGGGGGGAGGCTGGGGACACCAGGGAAGGCTCGAGCTGCGGAGGCTCAGGGCCCGCTCCCCCCCGCCCCTGTGTCCCTACCTGTCCACCCTCTGACTTGGCGGGCGGCAGGTGCACACGAGGCCGTGGGCAGGCGGGGGGCAGTTCCCAAGGGAAACTGTGCTCCCCCAGGATTAGCCCGCAGAAGCACAGGCCCCGGAACGCTCGGAGCACCTCGGAGCCCACCAACACTGCGCTGCATCGCTGAAAGCTTCCTACAATGTCAAAAGGGCTTGTAGTTGTTGTCCCAAAAGATGTGGAAAGGATTTTATTTTTTTAAAAAGATTTATTTATTTATTTATGAGAGAGAGAGAGAGAGAGAGAGGCAGACACAGGCAGAGGGAGAAGCAGGCTCCCTGCAGGGAGCTGGACACAGGACTCGATCCTGGGTCTCCAGGGTCACGCCCTGGGCTGAAGGCAGCGCTAAACCGCTGAGCCACCAGGACTGCCAGAAAAGGATTTTAAATTGCCCCAAATTGGGACACCTGGGTGGCTCAGTGGTTGAGCGTTTGCCTTTGGCTCAGGGCGTGACCCCGGAGTCCCGGGATCGAGTCCCGCATCAGGCTCCCTGCATGGAGCCTGCTTCTCCCCCTGCCTGTGTCTGCCTCTCTCTCTTTCTCTCTCTCATAAATAAATAAAATCTTTAAAAAATAAATAAATGCCCCCAAATCGACGTCTAACACTTTGCAACTTGCTCCGTTAACGAGAGAAGGACGTCCACAGGTGCGCAGGTGCCCCCCAAACCCACCCACAGTGGGGGTCAGGAGCCACACGCTGATTTTCAGCTGCTGGCCCTGCTGGCCGGTGGCTCAGAGCCCCCCTCGAGGAATCTCCTTCCTTCAGAGGAAGCCACCTCACTTAAACGTCATGGGAATCCCCCCCTCTCCGGGCTCGGGCCTCATCTGGTGACTGGCCAAGGGCGTCCAAGGCTCCCCTGCTCACTCGGGACCCCTCGAAGAGCCACCCCAACCTGGGGCTCCCTGGGCCTCACTCCCCTTGGCCAGTCCCGCTCCTCTTCCTCCCTCGGGGTGTCGTTCCCACCAACGTCCCCCCGTCTTCCCCACAATTCTTCCTCTCACTGGGAATCCAACCTAAAATAGAGAAAACCAATATATTCCTTCTGTCACCTTAGGGCTCCCTCTCCTGATGCCTAATACGCCTCCTTCCTACGTGGTACGATAACGCTCTTGGCATTTACACAATTTTAATTCTTATTCCAACACTCCCGTATACCTATGGCTTAAAAAGTTTTTTTTTTTTTAACCTTAAAAAGTTAAATAGGACTGCGGTGTTCACGGTGGAGCCAGCAGGGCCCGTCCCATCCCTTGGTGACAGCGCGCCCGGCTCTTCGTGGACTCGAAGACTGTGGTCAGCAGGTCCTGACCCCCCTACTCTAAGGGATTAAGGTCCTCCTCCCTCCCTGATAACCAGGCCCTCATCGGCCAATTTGAAAAATGAACAACTCACTCTCCGTGAGTTGATCACTAGTCTACACCGTTGCCATCAGAATCTCTACCGCACAGCTGCAGAGTGGGTTCTAGTTTCTTCCTTTCCTCTCTTAAACAACCTCTTTTGCCCCCACCCCCCCCCCACCCCCCCCACCCTGGAGGTTAGTAATTTCCTTTTATATCTTAACATTTGGTCTGAGGGGGGGGAAAGATAAAATTTGGTCTGTTTCGCTTCCTTGTACCCATGGCTCGTTCATCCCCGAACTGTATGGGAAATGCTCCTCCCTGGTAAAGCAGATTGGTTCCTCTTCGGCCCTGGAGTTGTGCCCGGGGCCTGGTGGCACTCGGGGTCGGGTGCTCTCTAGCTTTCTCCCTCCATCTAGGCCTCCTCTCCAGGCCTGGGGCATCGCTGGCATCCGGCTCTTCTCCTCAGCCTTGGCCTGGGATTTTTCTTGGATCACAGGCCTACCTCCTCCCCGGCTTACCCTGTTGAGTTTGCGGGAGTATATTCTCCAGAACTCTCCCCAGAATGGGTAGATCTCTGCAAAAAAAATTGTGGAAGCTGTGAATGAACTTATTTTTGTTCCCCTCTCACGCTTGCTTGATAGTGTCCTTGGGTACCTACTTCTAGGTTGGAGATAATATTTTGAGTCAGAATTTTGAAGGCTTGTCTCCGTTACTGTTTTTGAGAATTTATGATGTCATTCTGACTCTTCGTTCTTCGGGTGCGGCCTGTTGCTTTTTTGTTCGTGTGCTTCTTCTCTCTCACATGAAGAGATTTTTCTGAAGATGTTCTCTTTATTCCTGGTGTTCAAAATTTAATAATGAGGGAGCTTGTTGGGAGGCCAGTTTTTACTCATTGGACTCGGAGCTCCCTGGTCTCTTCTAATTTGAAAACTCGTGTACTCCAATTCTGAGAAAATTTCTGGTGTTATTTTATCCATCATTTTCTCGCCTCTTATTCCTCAGTTCTTTCATTTTGCAATTCCTATTAGACATCTTGCATCTCCTGCAACGATTCTCTTACTGACCTTTTTTTTTCCCCGTGAATATTTTCCTCGTCTTTGTGAACTGTCAGTTTTCGTTTGTTTTGCTTGACAAGAGATTTACTCAACTTTATCTCCCAAACTTCATAAACTCTGTTTTCACATTTTTAATTTAAAAGAGTTCTTTATTCTCTGAACGCTACCTCACTTTCTTTCAAAGCAGCAATCTGTCCTCGTTGTTTCAGGAGTGCCACGTCTCTAATCTCTCAAAGGAGATTACAGTTGCTTGAAAGCATCTTCTGTTTCATGATATGGTCTTTGTTTGCTCCTGTTTTCTTTTCTTCTTTCTTTGTTTTGCTCTGGTCTTGCAAGTTAGATCCCCTCTACTTACATCTCCTGATCTTTCGCCATCCATTCATATTTAAAAGTGAGACCCTAGAAGGCAAACTGGAACTTCCGTGTGCCTTAGGGACCTTGCCAACTGGTGAAACCCACCGTGAGTGACTGGGCATAGCAGACCATTTCTCTGGCAACCCCCACTGCCAGAATTGATGGGTATTTTCTTCTGGGCTTGTCAGCTTCTTCAGAGGGGGAACTTTCTACCTCCTGCCTTGGGACAGGGGGTGGAGGGTAAAAGGGAGGCAATAAGAGTTCTGGGAGCTGAGGTGAAAGGGACAGAGTATCTTCCAGTGAGCAGAAAAGATTTCATTCCTCCCTTCATTGGTCCTGTGGTCTCCCCGTAGGGCCTCATGGGTTCCAGATCACCAGAGAGTAACCACCTGGCTGGAAGGGAGACTACAAGGGCCTCTTAATCAATCCAGTTGTCTTCAGCCCCGACTTACACACCTGATGCCAGGTGAGAGCTGCTATCTCTTCCTGGATTTTTGTGAAATTCTGAGGTACTCCTCAGTTTATCTCCAAATGACCCTCCCACTGCCCCCAGCATCCACTTCTCCTACCCATCCTAGCCCTCAGTAGAGAGAGAAGGTTGAAACCTTAGCCAGTTACCAATTTTCCACCTACTTTCCATTTTTCTCAATTTTGTTGAATTGTACTGTTGCCTGTTCTTTCTCATTCCCTTTGTCCTTGTGCGTTTGTGTATTTTTACTGTTGCCCGAGTGGCCGCTCAGGAGGAAGCAGTGATACACGGCCGTGTTCAATCTGGCTAACTGGAAGTTCATGATTACTTAATTCCGTCTTCCCTGCTTCACCTCTATCTGGTTGACTATTGATTCCGAGGAATACAGCAATGACAAGTACATCAAGGGGCTCAATACATTTTTTGTTAAATAGAGTAAGGGATGCAAATTTGTTTTGATGTCTGTACAGATTCAATTTGACAAAAATTCTCCTTAAAGTATAAATTTATTTGGTAATCTCAGGAAGGGAATTTCTAGAAGTTTAGCAAGGTCGAGCTACCAGAGAACAGTAGGATTCTAGGGGTGTGATGGTGTATGATTAGCTAAGGCTCAGCTCTTTGATGATAACCTTAAAAGAGATAGTGAAATTTGTTATATTGGAACAGAACAAACATTTCATATTTTGTCCTTAACTTTAACAGAAGCAATTTCATATCTTGAAGAGAATTCCCAGATGTTACTAATGTCTTCATAGATGATTAAGCAATTACTTCAACTGTCTATGATAGACTCAGTAATCCACTCAGGAAAATTACTGATTGAAGAAAGAAACATTATATTGCGGAGTTTTATTTTCATAATGGTGTTTTTCTTCAATTTGGTCAGTTTTTGGCAGAGTGTTTTCATATCATAATGTTAGAGAGGAAAGGCCTTCTATATTGTGTGAACGGAGGTCTTGGTCCTTGAATTCCCCAAGAGATGATATATGTGGGGATCTGTGCTCAGAAGGGGCAGATTAGAGGAAACTGGCCCCTACGTTGTTTTGGGATTGGATATTATTGGGTCTCTCTGGAAGGAGCTGGGGTGGTCTCTAATGGAGGCTGTTTCCAATCATTTGGGATAGTCCTCCCAACAGGTTGGGAGGGGGAGTATTTGACCCTACAAGGTTAGTACCAAACAGTCATGGCAGCCTTTCTCCATAAGAGGGGAGGGTGGCAAAAGCATTATAGTCTAGGGGTTACCCTGGGGCAGAGGTGGAAGAGAAGAGGGCTTGTTCTGCACCTGTGGCTCTTGCTCTGTCAGGCCAAGGTCTTAGGAGCAATAAGATCAGGATGTTGAGCTCCTGGACATATAATGTGTAGTTTCTTGTTTTTTGTTTTTGTTTTTTCTAAATCACTGTCCTTGCCTCCAGCTCCTGTCTCTCCCATTTCTCTTCAAGAACTTGGGACTCTGCCTCAGGGCTTTCCTTCTACTGCTCATGTCTAGCTTCCACATAACGATAATATTCTCATAGATGATTACAATTGTAATGGT
This sequence comes from Vulpes lagopus, assembly GCF_018345385.1. NCBI lineage: Eukaryota > Metazoa > Chordata > Mammalia > Carnivora > Canidae > Vulpes > Vulpes lagopus. The sequence goes on along the minus strand of NC_054834.1, from coordinate 103,560,807 downwards.
TTTTTTTTCAATAATTAGCCACTAAAAAACTGCACAAGAAAACTGAATATGGTCTTGCACGATAAATAGGAAATGGCATTTTAAAAGCTATAAGTTGTACTACTTTTTTGTAAAATATATACAGTCTATTTTTAAGGGGATGGGTTTTGAAGTGACATATATAGATAATTCATCAGGGTAAAAATTCAGTTACTATCATGATAACTTTCATATGTGTGTATATCTTCAAAAATCTAAAATTGTATTGCTACAAAGTTAGCCTACCAAATGCCATACTATGCCGTGCGGCATATGGCCTGGCATACAGCAATAATCACCAAAATTTGTGTTAGTGCCTTCAGAAAAAATAAGAAATTGTCCCTGTAGTGGAGCAATGTTAGCAAATAGAAATGAAGTCTTAACTTTTGCTTCCATTTAAGTTCATTTCTTAAGGTTTAGAATATGACCTGAATAAGCAGTTTAGTATGTACATATGTGTGTGTCTAAGTCTACAAATTTTCCCCACTATACACAATTAAAATTATTATTAGACAGCTTTGTTTTGACAACTGAATTTGACAAGTTAACCTCACTTAATAATCCTTTTGTGCAGATTTAAACTTTTCTCTTTTCATTATTATGGAACATTAATTTGTCTTATTATTGGACTTTGAATAAATTCTATTTATTTTTAGGAGGCACTTAATAAAAAATGGAAATATTTATGTTTTTAAAATTTACTTTTAGTTATTTCAACTCTTATACAAACCATATAAATTTTGAATACTGGAATAGAGCCTGGTGCAAATGATCATGCTGAAAATCAATAGGTCACTGCACAAAATGAATTTTGTTATATTTATGATTACTTACATTTCACACATGCTCATTTGACAATACGACATCTTAGCAACATAATATTCTTATTCTGTGGTTAACTTTTTCCATAGAAATGGTATGAGAACCAGATGTAGAGAATTATGTATTACACAAAGTTCCCGCGTTACATATTGACACGCAGGAAGGGCTCTATCGTTAGAACCTAACATGCAACCCTGCCCTGAGTTTTAGAGGGAGAATGGAATACACGAAAAACCTTGAATTGGAATGTCAATGACTTTTTCCTAAAATGAAGAATTGCTACTTTTTTTGGCAAATGACGCTCAGGGGCACCTCATCATGATACAGGCTACTTTGCTTTGCACTGTCTCTGAATACCTTCTACTTGCTACTTCCCACTGTACCCTCATTTTAAAATTAGCTATGTCTGGTATAAGAGATTTCCACATAATTTGCCTCAGAAGGTTTGTTTAGCCAACAAATATTTATTTGGCATGAGTTGTGCATTGGATACTGTTTTAGGTCCTGGAAATGTAGCAACAATCAAAACAGACAAAAATCCATGCCCTTAAAATTTTTCATTACATTCTAGTTTACATTCTAGTGGGGAAAGAATATATTAAACAGGATAATTAAGAAACCTATATAGCAAGGCAACCCAAAGTAAATACTAAAGAGGAAACAAGTAGGGAGGGAAGATGGATGGTTTCTAGAGCTGGAAGTAGCTGTTGAATTTTGGATAGGGTGACCAGGAAAGGAGTAGCTGTGGGAGGGGGCTGTGTGATTATTTGGAGAAAGAGCATTTTAGGATAGGTGGACAAGAAGTAAAAATATCCTGAGGCAGGAGAGTTCTGGTATCTATAGGAGGAGTCCAAGGCAGCTGGAAAGAAGGACTCCGTAGGCAGGAGTCAGCGATGAAGCCCAAGAGATCAGGAATTGGCGCAGGGAGTCAGTGGGGTGGGCGAGTGTGGGGGTGTGTATGGTGCTGACCACGTAGATTTAAATCCAAGGAAGACTTAGGCTGTGAGTGAAATGGGAAGCCACTGCAAGGTTTCCAGCAGAGGAGAGATGTGATCTCACAGGTATTAAGAGGATTCTGCTGGCTGCTGGATTGATGGTAGTATTAAAAGGAGCAAGAGCCGAAGCAGAAACCAGATAGGAGGCAAATGCAATCAAGCATAGGGAAACCAGTGACTTGAACTTGGGTGATATCAGTAGAGATTGTGGGCAGTGGTTAGATTTTGAAGGTAGAGCCCAGAGGATTTACTAATAAATGGCTGTTGGCGTGTGACAAAAATGGAGAAGTAAAGATTGATGCCTAGTTTTGGCTTGAGCAACTGGAAACATTGTCGAGTTTCCATTAACTCAGCCATAAGGACCCCTAGTGGAGTAGGCTTAGTGGGGTATGAAGGGAGACTGATTTATTCAAAGGAAAAGGCGGAGTGGGCAGTTGACTATACAAGTCTGGAATTCAGAAGAGAGACATGAGCATATAATTTCAGAGTTATCAGCATGTGGATGGTATCCAAAGCTGTGAGACTGATGATCCATTTCATGCAAATGTGACAGCTTTCTGCCATTGCTAGGGAGGTTTATCATATTAGATTTTAAGAGTAATGCTATTTTTAAGGTAATGCTTTTTTAGAATAATGCTAAAATCTCTGCATTTTATGGGACTCAGTAAATTTCTGCAAGCTTAGAAGAGTAGCTGGTCATAGTGTTTGTTGCACAAAACACAGCATAATGCTTATGCTAAAATGTTAAATAAAAGGAGCCTGCAAAATTATAAGCATTACATAACCATGATAGTGTAAAATATACTCAGACAAAAGTATGAAGAAAGTATGACACTTTAAATATCAATTGTCTTGGGTATTATTGGGAATATGTATGAAATTTTCCAACTTCCCCGAATTTTATTTATTCTCCAAATTTTCCAAACAACTATGAATTATTTTTCAAATGGGAAAAGAAGATAAAATTTATCTTCCATGGCTACACAAATAACATTTCTTCCTGTGTGATTAGTTAATGTTTGGATACGGAGTAGGACCCAGAGTAATTGCCCTGCATTTCAACATTTATGATTATATGTAGTATGACATAAAAATACAGAAAACGAAGATGAAGCACATTCACCAATCTCACCTGAATAGCACGTTAAAAAATATTGGGTTTACTGACAATTTATCGACATCCAAGACCAAGTTTTCTAGAAAAGCCAAGGAGAAAACAGGTTCCGTAACTAGCCTAGTCTACGAATCTCTCTATATTCAGGCTGCACTTTATTTCCAAATCAAATTGATGTAATTTCCAGCTCCTGTTTTGGTCTCTGATCTCCTTCTCCAGCACACAGGGTCCCTTTGGGATTTCTTTTTTAACACAAACTTTCACCATGGGGTTTTTTTCACCTTGTTCTTCCAGACACACTGAAGGGTTTTGATTCTTCAAGGTTTATTTCAAAGTACTTCAAAGAGCGACCTCCTGAAGTGGGGTAAAATAGATTTAACAATACCAACCTACCTCATAAGGCTGCTGTGAGGAATAATAATATAAAGGACTACAAAGCACTCTGTAAATACAAAGTTCTATCCAAATGCTTAGTAATAATTACTGGGTACAGCACAATGCAGTCTTTTGTGCATTTATAGAAGTGCCGATGAGTAGGATAAGTTTCCCTCTTCCAGCCCTTTTTTGATTTTTTATAATAAAAGTATTTCATTTAAAATCATGTACAGAACAACCTTGCTTCAGGCCTTGGATATGTTCCCAAGTAAGAACTGAAACAATGTCGGGCTGTGGGAAAAGCAGCAGAGTGTCCTGGGTACAGCTCTTTTCATGTCTGAAGATGCTCTGGCGCAGTAGGGAAACCGGAGATGTATAATCCCATGCTATTTTTTTTTTCCTCTGGATGGATACATATAGACATATAGATATCTTCCATATATATATATGAATGAAGATCTAGCCCACCCTCTGGTATGTGCGCTCCGTTCTCAATTCTGTAGCAGCCACTCTCTTGTAAGCTCCAGATCGTCCTAAAACATCAATATGCAATCATCAGAAAACACTCACAGGGGATGCATGTAGATTTGGGCCTTTCTCCATACATTTCCTCCTCCTAAATTGCTTTGTAGATTCCAGTTATTTTATTTACTAATTTGTTTGTTTGTTTGTTTATTTATTTATTTATTTATTTAATAGAGAGGGAGAGAGTATATGTGTGGGGGGGGGGGACAGGGGGCGAGGGAGAGAGAGAGAATCCTAAGCAGATTCCACATCCAGCCCAGGGCCCCATGCAGGGCTGGATCTCACAACCTTGAGATCATGACCTGAGCCGAAATCAAGAGTCAGAGTCGGATGCTTAACCTGCTGAGTCTGGGTTAAGATTGCAGCTATTTTAGCCACTCTGCTCTCCAATCTCTTCCACCTCAGGTCAGTAGGAATTCCGTGATCTTTTTGGATTCTTGCTTTCTCTCCCATGGCCAGGAAATGGTCTCCTGGTGGAATCAGCACAGCCGTGGGCCTCACCTCACAACTTCCTCTTTTCTTACGGATCGCACAAATCAGCACATTCATTGGAGCAGATTGTATCATGACAGCTCACATTTGGGCTTCTCATGGTGAGGAGATGATTCAAAACCAGTTCCAGAATTCCAGGTCTTACATTTTGGTCTTTAAGTCCATTTTGAGTTTATTTTTGTAATATCGTAGTGGTTGCCAGAGGGGAGGGAGGAGCGGGATGGATGAAATTGGTGAAGGGGATTAAGAGGTACAAACTTCCATTTGGGGTATAGTAAAAAGTGTTCTAATAACTTTGTATGGTAACTACACTTATCAGGGCTGAGCATTTTATATTGTACATAAATGTTGAATCTCTATGTTGTACACTGGAAACAAATATAATACTGTGGGTTAACTATATCTCAGTTTAAAAAAAAAAAAAAACCTTCAGTCCTAAGACAGTTCAGCCAGAAATATTTCCACCTGGTGATTTTTTTTTTTAATTTTTTTTTAAATTTTATTTATTTATGATAGGCACACAGAGAGAGAGAGAGAAGCAGAGACACAGGCAGAGGGAGAAGCAGGCTCCATGCACCGGGAGCCCGACGTGGGATTCGATCCCGGGTCTCCAGGATCGCGCCCTGGGCCAAAGGCAGGCGCTAAACCGCTGCGCCACCCAGGGATCCCCCACCTGGTGATTTTTAACATAAATTTCTCCTTCTTTCTGATCATATAACCGTACCTTATTTTTCATGTTTAAAGTTTGCTCCTTCTTTCTTTCCAAGCTTCTCTGCGCTCTGCTTTCATGGTAAGCATGATTTATTCCCACTTATCGAGACATAGATATTGCTTCTGTAGATTTGGGTATGATTTGAAGCTTGATGAGAAAGTAATTGAGAGAAATACACTATCATTGTTATCAATTTTTTAAAAAATTGGCTTCATTAATACAACATTTGTCTCTTGTACAATAATTTCCCAAATCTCAGCATCGCAGAACTACTATATATATTTAATTATTAAAGAATATAGATTTTTTTTTTTTTGACCAGGGCTGGGGTTTGTATTAGCAGCACTTTATCAAATCCACTTCTTCTCATCACTCAATCTGGATTCTCATTGCTCACCATCACTTAAATATCAATCCCGATAAATAGAGCTGGGAATTGAATTGCAAGGACTTAAAACTGTACACTGAGATACAGCTCATCTGTTTTACCAATATGAGAGCTCTATCATTTTATAATTCTGATCATGAAAAATTGAAGGCAGTTTTATGTAAAGAGATGGATACTTTACCTTCAGCGTGACTTAAATAGCTTGTGATATTCTACTACTTGTGAGGAGACAAATAATGCTACTAAAGTACATTTCTGGAATGCCTTTAAACATGAGAAAATAACATTGGATATTTTTTAAATTGATTGCCTAGTAAAAAAACATTATCTCCACAAAACGACCACCAAGAAAATCCAGTCATATAAAAATAAGTTATAAGTTTTGTATATCTTTAAATTGAATCCCTTTTCAATCTTTTAATGCTATGAAAATAATGAATATGGAATTTGTTCCCCATATATTATAGATAATGGATTTTCAACAGTCTCCAGCAGAATGGTGGTGTTAGACATTATGTGTCTTCATTTATTTGCAAAGACAAAAATCCTTTTAATCTCCCATTAGAATATGATGAATACCGTTGCTGCGTTCACTTGTATAATCCTCAAATTTTTGTTAATAACAGATATCTACGGAATACAACATATCTGACTCCATTTTCGGGCTGACTAAAATGTTCACCTCTAGGGACTGGTTTTGAAGCAGTGCAAAACCTGCCTATCCCAAAATATTTTCTCCAGAAATCTACTACAGTTCCTTGAGATAAGGCATTGATTCCAGAAAAGTTCTATCAACCTGAAAATATGCTAACCGACCAAAAGTCATGTTGACACAGCTCAGTGACTTTTACACGTAAGTGGGTACCCAAGGAAATGGAACTAAGATAGGTAAACGCAGATGTGTGGGAAAACAGAAGACAGGCTCTAGGTATGAAGTACTGTTGGCTGGTGCAGAGCCGCAGAAGGGCCTGCATCAGGTGCCTTGGGAGGACGAAGGAGAAGAAAGGTGGCAACGTGAAATATTCAGAGGCACTAAGAATGAGCAAAACCCAAAGATTCTGCTTAGCCGTAAGCTCTGTTTTCTAGAACAAAAGCAGAGCATGTATTTTGGATTATCTCACAAGATTTTTTAGGTAAGGGGATCGGCCATGGTCCTGGCAGGAAACGTGAGCTGAGTGTGATGAAAGGCATGCTGCCACTAATCCGAGGGCAGTTCATGAAGGGGGTGGTTATTAAGGGCAGGGTGTGGGGAGACCATTGAGGAAGACTCCAAGAAGCAGGTTAGTGATGCAGTAACTACTACCAGGCAAGGAGGAGAAGGAGAGGGAATGATGTCTAGAGCCCAGAGTATCACCAACACAAGAAGGGATAAGGGGGGAAGAGAGCAGTCCCTAAAAAATCAGAGACAGGAGGTCTGGTGAGGAGGTCTGCCTGAAAGGAGCTGTGACTCTTGGTAGAGGAACCAGTCAGTCTGTGGTACAGACTCGACTCTCCTCCTTTCTTTGGACCTCATGCCAACGTTCTTTACTAACCGAACCCAAAAGGAAGCTAGTGGGTGAGGGATCCCCTTAAAGTCCACAAACATCGCTCTCCCAGAGCAGAGAGCGGACAGTGAAGAGTGGAGAGCGGACCTATAGGGAGAATGAAAGACACCCTGCCCTAAGAAAGGGGAAAGGAAAACTTTTCTGAATATGTCAAAAGCAACATTTGCTTTCATAGTTTGGATTCAACGACAACATTTTCATACGGACAAAATTTTTCAAAGATAGAAAACAAATTCTAGAAAATCATCTTGAAAATTTATTCCGAAGTTGGACTACTTTTCAGTTGAGTCTATCCATGTGCTCTATGTGAATCATAAATTAAATGATGATATATCCTCGATCAGAAGTCACATAAGCGCAAGTGGGCTAAGACTATATTCCGACTGTATTTTATTTCTGTAACTGTATCGGTCACAAATCAGAAAGCCAATGTTTTTATATTTTTTGAAAAAAGTAGAGATGAAATATCCAGCGTATTTTATGTTGGAGGATTTTTAACTTGTTTATGCTACTTGGTATCCAAGAATAGTGTATGTTTAAATTTCTGGGTGTTAAACTAAGTCATTTCATTACTATCTAAAGTATTTTTTATTCATGTTGTAAACATGAAAAAAGATATGTGTTAGGAATTCTACACTAGTAAAGAAGCCTTGCCTTCTTAAATGTGGCAAGTGTTTAATGTTATCAATTCCACTTGATAGCAATAATACCATCTCCAGGTTTTATAAATGTAGATTCCATACTGTATATTTGGAGGGAGAGGAGAGAAATTGACAGTGAAACGTGGAAAGCGAATAGAAAATCTTTTGTCCAAGATACTACCTTTTTCGTGTTTCATCAAGACTTTTTTTGGTTTTATTCATCTTTTTGGGGAGAAGAAATGGCTGGAGGGATAACTAGACTATATGATTTCTGAGTAGTTCTATTAATCTGCTGCTTATCACCTTAAATAGAAAATGCACTCAAATTGAGAGCTAGTATAAGGACTGGATTAATGATAGTCAAATCCAGAAAAAGCAATACCAGACTAACGTGGGTCCGGTATGGTATTTTTTTATAAGGTTAATACCTCTTAATTCTAAACATATCCCTTGACTAAGGATCTGTGAGTAAAGATAAACATGATCTTGGACTATGTTGGTGCATGTATATAGCATCGTTGTGAGAGACATAATGTTTTATGACTCTAATCTGCGGATAAGAGAGCAAAAGCAAGTAAGCTCGTAGTTAACACATCCTTGCATATGCCAGGCCCCGTTTTAAGCATTTATATGCAGCTATAATTATTTCATCCTCTGACAACCTTGCACTGTTATAATCAAAAGGAAGCTTTTTACAGATGAAGTAACTTTCTCACGACACACCGCGAGTAAGTGGATTGAACCCAGACGGCCCAGCTTTAGCGTCTGGGCTCTGAGCTAGTGCTTGATTCCACCTCTTACAAAATTTGAACAGAGAAGGCCCAAGTGCATTCTTTTGACTCTAAATTACTGTCATGCATCATGAAAGAATGATAAGTCCATCAATCATGATTTTATGTCTGAAGCTAAGAAAATACTCTAAAGCGGCTTTCCTACAGATGGTAAAAAATAATGTAGACAATCTTTAGATCTTCCATTACACCAAATCAGGCGCTGTTCTGCCTATCCCAGACGGCAAAGATCATTTCAACTGGTTTATTCATCAATGCTCAGTTTCAGGGAAGAACATGTTTATTAGTATTACTTTGACATTATGTAGACAGAAGCCACGTGAGTGACTGTTAAATTTAAACACGCCAGCTTTCACACTGTCTCTGAAGTAATTACTGAGCTATTTGGAAACAATGCCGGGACATTTCCCCTGCATACTTTATATTCCTGGTGTAAAGCTATTTGTAAAAAAAAAAAAAAAAAAAAAAAAAAAAAAGCTGCTGAAACAAAAAAAGAAAAGAAAAAACTTTGGGGGCATTCCCTTTCAAAGAAAGATGCTAAATTAATATACTAAGTGGTAAATACATTCAGCTGTTAAATGAAATGAGAAGACCTGGGCTCTTGGGGACAAGGATTTCTGACAGTGGCATTGCAGGATTCACGCAGAAAAGGCAGGGAGACAATCACTCTGTTCAATTTCTATTGGGTTTTGTAAACATTATTCAGTTAAAAATGCATTCTGTCTCTAACCTACGGCTCTCCCATGCGTTTTTACTTTCTCTGAGTATTTTCATCTTCGCTCACATTAAGAGATTCCTCTACTAAGGTATCTTTAGTGAAACCTTTTCTGAGCATATTTCATAGGCACCTCGAGATGCAATAAAATCACCCATGCCTACGACTCCAGTCTGATACACTGGATATAACATATGATCTTTGGAATGATAATTTACACTCATAGGGCTATGAAATACCAACAATTCATAAAAGCAGTCATGAAATAGTTATGGAGGATTTAGAAATGTGGCATTTAAGAGCATATTTTTAAGGACAATGAAGTGAAAAATCAATATAAAAAGAACCAGGATTTTTATTTTTCATCAGAGTACTGAGGGCACATTGCCACAGAAATGAATCTACACAATTATTCACCACTCACAGCAGCCAGGGCTATAAGCACAGTTTCTCAGCTCTTTAAGAACGTTTCAGTTCCCATGACAAAATTTTAGCCAATGCAAAAAGCTGTGTCTCTTTTCACCAATACATGGACATGCTGGCTAAAAGCTAACGCATGTTTTAAATAAATAGCCAATCATTAATCCAAGAGAGAAATCCCATGTACCGGAAATTAAGAAGAAGCTCAAAGTCAGAGTGAGCAGGAGCCGGGGTGAAATTCTAGGTGTTAATAAAAACAAAACAAAACCTAGGCTAGGCTGGCAGGCTTGTGCGGGGCGGGGGAGCATGATGGGTCCTAATACTTGAGTGGAAAAGGCATCTTATGTGAGGGCCCCTTGGAGTCAGGGAGCTAGAGTTGAAATACTAGGACCAAGCCAGGATTTAGGAAAGGACCGTCTTGACTGGAAACAGTGCCCAGAAGCACTTGATGTCTTGGCGTGGGCAAGTGACTAAGCATCTGGACCTGTCCCTGTAAGAGTGACCACAAAGTCACTCTCAGAAGCACAACCCTGGGCGTAGGCTCAGCAATGTCAAGCACAGGTCTGGGCACAGTGTAGGTGAGTGATATTTACTGAATGATTGAGTGAACGCTGTTTCTTCTAACAGGTACCACAGGCAGGTACCTAACATGATACTACCTCCAGTTTTCCTGAGCATCTACTTGGTCCAGGCATGTGCACTGCTGGGGATACAAACAATGAAAAAAAAAAAAAAGCAATCCTTGCTCTCACTGAATTCATATTTTAGCTATCTGAGGATTGGCCACAAATAAATAGCTTACATACAAAGTGTGACTGGTGATGACAAGTGCTATGAAGAAAAATAAAGTAAGTCGAGTAAGACAGGAACAGAGAAGGGAGCACTATTTTATATAGAGTCAATAGGGAAGGCTTTACTCATGGGGTGACATGTAAACGGCCCTAAAAGAAATTAGAGTGGCCACGCAGAAATGGGGAGAGAGAGCACTTCAGGTAGGAGGAAGAGCTAGGGCAAAGGCCGTGAGGCAAGGGTGTGCAAGGACTGAGCTGGACAGGCTGAGGGAGGCTGGAGAGAGCAGCCTGTAAGGGTTTTGTAAGTGCAGGTTAAGGACTTAGGTTTTTAGTTTCAGTAACATGATCTGCTTTAGAGGGATCAGGAGCAGGTGTGTGGCAAATACGCTACAGGGAAGACACCAAAGTGGGGGAAGACCAATAAAAAGGCTCCACAGTATGGATGTTGGTGTGAAAACCTTAAATTATCACTGTATTAAATCCTCTGGTATTAAAAAATAAACTCAACGATGGCCGACAAGGCTTGTATTAGGAATGCAGAGACGGATTAGCATCAGAAACACCATCACAGCAGCACCCTGTATTAGCACACGAAATGGCGAAACAGAACAGTTTCAATCATTTCCAAAGAAGAAACTGATAAAATTGGAGTTATTACACATAAACTCTTTGCAAGCTAGGAACAGAACTATCTTAACTTGATAAAGAACAACTACCGACATCCTTTATAATATTTAGCGGCAAAACATTTAGAAGCAATTTTTTAAAAAGTTTATTTACTTATTTGACACAGAAAGAGAGAGAGAGAGAGAGGAGAGAGAGAGAGAGAGAGAGCACAAGCAGGGGGAGCAGCAGCGGGGGAGGGAGAAGCAGGCTCCCTGCTCAGCAGGGCTGGGGTGGGGGGGTGGGGGGCTCCATCCCCTGTGTTGGAGACCCGAGCTGTAGGCAGATGCTTAACCAACTGAGCCACCCAGGCGCCCCCGTTTAGAAGCAGTTTGATTGAAATCAGGACACGGAGGCATGCTGTCAGCATATTATTCAATATTTTACCGAAGAATCTAGCTGATGCATTAAAACCAGAAAATTTTTGAAAACAGCATAATGATAGGGAAGGAGGAGGCAAAGTGACTTTCATTTGTAGGTGATAGATGATAGAGTATACATCAAGTTTAAGAAAATATGCAGACACAGATTAGAGCTAAAAAGGAGCATAAAATGATTTCTGAACACACACAAACACACAGCACAAAAAATAATTCTGTGCATCAACAATAACCAAATATAAAATCTTCCAGAAAACAGCTACTACTCAAAAAGCACACACAGAAGTAAACATCACAAAAGATGTGTAAGAACTGCATGAACGAAATGACAAAAGGTTATTGAAGGACACAATAAATGTGAGAATGTGCCGTGGTTATGGATGAAAAGACACAAAAGGAGAAATATGTCAGATTTCCCCCTCGTGAGGCCACAAATGTAGTGCAATTCAAATAAAACTTTTTTTTTTAAAAAAAGATGTTATTTACTTGAGATCCAAAGAGAGAGAAAGAGAGCGAGTGAGCAAGCGTGCACACAGAGCAGGGAGCTCACCGTCGGGACTCGATCCCAGGACCCAGAGATCATGACCTGAGCTGAAGGCAGATACTTAACTGACTGAGCCACCCAGGCGCCCCTCAAATAAAACTCTTAATAGAACTTTACATGGAACCAGACAAGCTGATTCCGAAATCTGTATGGGTGGGTCATGGTCAAAATTGGGGAAGTAGAACAAGGTGTGTGTGTGGGGGGGGGGGCTCTTTTCCAAGCGTATTTTATGGCGATATAAAGCTTAATAATTGGAATAAAATGGTAGAGAGCTGATGTTAAGCATCTGTGAGCACTTAGAGGATGTGATAGAGGGATCATTAGAATTCAGTTGGAAAAAGAAGGTATTAGTAAATAAATGATATTAGGAAAATTGGTCTTTTGTATAAAAAATGACTTTCATATGAATTCACTTATCAGTTTTCCATTTATATTCAGTAATAGTTCATAGATAGCTTTGAAAGTATTTTCTCCCTGAACATTATCTTTTCTAAAGAAAAAGAAACAACTACTTAAACTCAAAATTTTCAATCTTGTTTAACCAAAGTGCCTTTTATCAGAATTGGGTACGTTCTATTTAGAACCGTGGCAACTGTCTGACTTAATGAAAGAGACTTACTGAAGTTCTGGAGGATTTAGACCACGCAAAGCGTGTTCAAATATACCATATCCATTTTATTGTGAGGTGCCGATTTCAACATTGACCTCTCCTTTGACGTTTCATGTATTTCTCTCAGGCTATACCATATTTTAATTGTTGAAAACAGAAGGGAAATATTTAAAAACAACACAGCCTTTATTTCAAAAGCCAATTCATAAGCAGACTCATTTCTGGTAACTATAGGAAATGGAAAAATGCGAGGAAAATAGTTTTCTGTGATTCATAATGACTTAACCACAGACTCATTGATTAGACCCTCATGGACGAATTATGTGATATATAAAAATGTTGTTAATGAAATAACCCTGACAGTAAGACTTCAATCTGTAAGGCCGTCCTTGCAAGGACCAGGCAGTGGCCTTACAGCTACGTGCGCAGACTGACCCCTGAGAAGGCTGTTAAAAATGAAGATCCCCAGGGGCCACCTGAGAGGTCCCAGACACAGGTTCTAGGGGCCCGCCCAGGGCTCTTTACCAGGAAAAAGCCCCCGTGTGACTTGAGGCAAGAGCCCTTTGACCACCTTTTGGGAAAAGGAAGGGAGGCAGCATTACCATTTTCCTCTTTCTGCTCCCAAATTCAAAGAGGAAGGTACTTGAAATGGACATTGGCTGGGGTGGTGGGGGGGAGAGAAATATCAACTCCCTTTATACACTTAATCCGAACGTCCTTTAAGGTCTGATTATTTGAGGTTCTCTGTTATTTCTGCACATAGTAACTTGGTCCGAAGGATCACCTGAGTTCTGAACACCAAACTCTAATTTGGCCTGATTCACAGGGGTGCAGCAATGTTGAAAAGAAACAGCATAAGCAGAATGATACGTGATGCGAATGTAAAATCTTACCTTCATCACCAGATTTTATTTATTGAATAGAGCTGAAATATTCTAAAGGTAAGTGTCCACATGTTTTTTTGAATTATGAGTAGTTTTTAAAAACACGTATTGAAAAATTGTATTGAAAAGCTCTATCATGAGCTCTAAATAAGAATTTGAATTTGATTCTTCTCCCTGAACAATGTACACAAGAATCTTTGATTTCTTAATGAGGTAGACATAATCAGAAAGGCCCACGTCTTCCGCCATAACCGCAAACGTGGTATGTCTTCTCTTTCCTTAAATACTTGACTCCTCCTCTCTCTCCTTCAGCCCCAAACGCTAAAGTCTAGAATCTCCCTCTCAAGACATCATTGGGTCAGGCGTCTAAGCTTCTGGGGCATTCTCAAGCCCAAAGTTGTTGGAGCTGCTTCTGAGCATGAGGTGCTGAGCAGTGGGACATTGTGACCAGTTCAAGTAGGTCGCCGTTCTGGTTGTCCTTGCATCTGTCTCCACTATGGAGTGTTGCAATTGTAATTTGTTCCTGCGAGCATAGTAAGGACTATCCCTTCTCACTCAGTCATGAAACCTTTGTTAAATCACATTCCTGTACCTGGCATCCAGGTCCCAGCTTTCCAAAGTCACATCCATGTGCAGGATACTTACTTCAAACCCAAGAGATGAAGCAAAGAGGCTTAAAGGCAAGTCTTAGCTTCTGGTCTTAGCTGTAGTTACTACTCATGAGCCTCTTGGTCCTAGCCTTGAGTTTCTCCTCCCTTGGATCATGGCAAGGTCCTCTCCACAGTCCTTGGTGACTGTCCGTCACACCCTTTCAAATCCTGAGGGCTGAGAAGAAGTTAAGTTGAAATCTCTTTCATGCCAGTAGCTTTCTCTATTGATAGGACCCTTGTCTCCCTCCTCCCCTCGGATGCTCTGCATTTCAAGATGGTATTAGGAGTAGCAGCCTTCATCAAACCAAACATTAGATGTCTTACATTCCTCCCCAGGAATAATGGTGTCCAACTGGCATCTGTAAAATAGGAGAGGCCAGTCTGGCGACTCTTGAAACAAATGCTCCAAGGTGACTTCTCTTTTCTGAATTCCACCCACACAAGCTTCACGAGCTGCTGGCTACCAGGTGGAGAGATCCTTTGTTGAGCTGGCATGGTCAATCCTAGTACAGAATTTTGAAATTTTTGCATTTGACTGCTTTTACGTGCTTTTAGACATTCATTCTTCCTTACCTGTCCCACTATCCTTGTTACCTTATATTTATTGTCCTTTTGCACATGCACATCCACTGAGCCCCTGCAAACCTTTTCCTTCACACACCTCCTCAAAATTGGCTCAAATTTGACTTTTTTTTTTTACTTACTAAGGAAAAGCTTAGCCTACCATGCACCCTGCTATACAAATAAAACCTTTCCTAGTTGATTCATAGATCAAGAGATTTTTTACACTGTTAAATACTACCCAAGGTTCAGTTCTATGCTTTGGGGTTTATTATTAAAAATATTACCTAGACATAGAAAAAAAGTTTGAGTAGGACACATATCTTGTTTATAGGTTTAAACTTCTTTTTTTTTTCTGCACAAAATATTTGCCAGCTTGTATTCTATTCACGTGCTCCTATGGAAATGGTAATGCGCTTGATGACGGTGATCATTAGAAGTATAATACCAATATTAAAGGTCATTTCATTTTAATTTAAACTTTTTTTCTAGACTATGGCTATTTCAAGTATGAAGCTGTGAATATGAGCTTCTTTGAAATGAAAATATCAGTAAACTAGGAAACATGGACAATGAACCTGTTTTGCATCTGATGAGGCAAAGGCATGACCTCATTGGATTTCCATTTTCTCTTATGCAGAGAAGGGATATAATAGCTCATGCTGATTTTGTGAGCATGATGTGAGAAAAATGCATCTTTATGATACATTATTGAATAGTTGAACTTCTAAAAATTGTGTGCAGATTGATTTTTTTTTTCGGGTTGAATTAGAAATGCAGTAGGAAAAAATATTTTTAGGTAATTTAGAGTGAATTCTTTTATGAATGATATTGTTATTTCCTAATGCCTCATATCTTTAGGTTAAGACTTAATACATTATTTTTATAATAGAAAAATATATTTAATCATATAACAATCCTCTGAAAACATTTGGAAGGAAAGCTATAACATTTTTTAGGACCTTAACTTTTTAATTTTAAGAATGTCAACATTCTAACTAAATTTTTTATAAATAAGTTTTTAATTGTGTATAAATTTGTAGAATTTGCCAACACACTTAATTGCCTTTTTTCTTTCTCATTTTTTCATATGCTTAGGTAAACAAGTTTCAGGTTTAAAAAGACTAAGTTTGGAAGTTTTTGAGGATTTAGAATACTGATAAAGATATGGTGAGAATAATAGAGGACAATTAAAAATAAACTTTAGCGTGTCGTTTAGAATTCTAACTTGACAAAAGATAAAAGGGCTTATTAAGAAACCTGGTAAAATATTAATAATTAATAAAAACAACAAACCTTACTGTAGGTTGTTTAACAAGTACAATATCATTAAATTTTGTGTTTAATGGAATGTCAGTTTGACATTAAATGGTACACATTCTCATTAGTGTGTTGATATAATTTATTGCTTATAAACATATTTCATTGTAATATACTTGTTCAGTTAGGTCATTACTAGTCATGTTCATTTCATAACCACTAAATCCACACACAAACCCTGGGAAAGAAAAAGAAAGAAGTATAGACTAGATATATAATTATACTTAAATAACACTTAACTGACCCTTAGAT
Source organism: Vulpes lagopus (assembly GCF_018345385.1). Classification (NCBI taxonomy): domain Eukaryota; kingdom Metazoa; phylum Chordata; class Mammalia; order Carnivora; family Canidae; genus Vulpes; species Vulpes lagopus. The sequence goes on along the minus strand of NC_054834.1, from coordinate 103,544,600 downwards.
TTTAATTTTTTTCCCCAGCCATGATGTTTACATATTTGGTGTATTCAAGTTATATGATTTTGAATTTTTATCTATAGCTGGATAGATCTAACCATCTTGACTCGTAAGAATTGTGAATCAATTGTAGAGAAAAACGGTCATTTATCATTACAGCTAAGAGAATAAGTTACTTAGTCATAAATTAATGCATAATCTATCTTTTCCAGTGTTCCTATGTGAGGCACACTTTGTTCTTTTATACAAGGCCTCTTTGCAAAAAGAAAAGAGATAGGAAAAATACATTGAAACAGTGTTTCTATCTGTAGTCTTAAAAAAAAAAGTTCCGTTAATTTTTTTTGCTAGTCTGCAAAACTTTTTCCTATTTTTTGAATCTTTTTCAAAAATTTCAACATACCTCCATCTTCAACTCTATCCTTAAATATTTCACATACTTCTATTTTTAATGACACTGTATATTCCCACTGATAAAGATACCATTAGTTCAACTGTCTTTTTTCCTCTACTTGGCTTGCTTTAGTAGGAAGACTGCTTTGTCTTTTATAAACATACAAAATGACATTGATCAGTTTTCCAGGTCTCTTAAGTGGTAATTTGGGAGAGAAAATAGTCCTACTATTGCTGTTGTTCAAAACGACAAATGTAGAAACGACCGCTTCCGTCCCAAAGGCACAACTGTCCACACTCAAAGTGAATGTCATTCCAAGAATCAATTATGTGTTGAGAAGAAGAAAAAAAAAAAACAACAACAACCTATTCAACACACTAGAGTATATTTTCAGAGAGGAAAACAAAGAAATTTCTAGTTTACAGGTCTTTATTGGAGGAGGAAAGCTTTGACTCATTCTTTTCATTCTTTTCTCCTTTAGATGGCTTTAATCTCAGAAATATATAAGCATGTGGTTTTATTTTCCAATTTTTTTCAATGGAAAACTCTGTTTCAGCTTCATCTGACTTGAGCAGACTTCATCTGTCTAAACTGATGTTTACCCACAAATGTCACGTTCTAACTCACATGTCCAAAGTGGAAACAGCTAAGGATTCTCTTGGCCACCGCAAACAGTATAAATTCTAAAAAGATTTTTAAAACCCATCACAATGAATGTCTTTACATGTTTATAGTGGGGATATTATGTACCATAATAACCAGACACGGACACTTTAATTTTCCCCTTTTGTTCAGTTCAGATAATTCCCCCTGATTTATTAGTGGGGAATGGCTCACATCTGTGAAAGATGTTTCTTCTCAAGAGAGGGGCTGGGACCTCAGCAAACATGGGAACCGTCAGAGGTAGCAGTACTCAGGGTTCTAGACGCCTGGTTCATGTGAAAGCCAGTCGTGCTGGGGAGGGATGCCGTGTAAGGTCCCCGGAGACTGGGAAGAGCCATACGCTTGCCAGGCCCTGGCCACACGGGGGAAAACAAACAAAATCTGCTTTTTTCTGGATGGAAGCAAACGAAATTTGGGGCAGACATCGTATTACGTGAGGCATAGAGGGGAGAGCATACCAGGCACGTTTTCACAAGTTAGTTAGTGTGCTGGGCCCAGATGTCACTCCAGGGGTCCCCGGTCCTGTCACTAGAATGGCCAAGTTCATCACAAAGCTCTTAAAACACCGCAGGGCTGTGAAGGGGCTGCTTCAGGGATGAGGCGGTGGAGGCCCGGGAGCCTGAGGTTGCTTCTTCCACTCTTGACGTCTCACGTGGGGCAGGGACTGGCCCAACTACAGACAATGTAAATGCTTCGACACTATTCCTAGAAAAGCATGTGAAACCCGCTGAGCAAATCCTCCTGGTACCTGCTACCTCGAGCAATGGAATCTTCTCTTCTTGATATAGATTCCGCTCTTTTAGGTTGGGAATCAGCAGATATTCCGATTCGGGGTCAGACCCGAATCCCTTCCTAGAGAATTCTTTTGATAAAGCTTCGGCGGAGTCTACTCAGTAGGCCAAGAACCTTGAGAGAAGCAAAATCACTGCGTGTGGCATCCAGGATGCAGGTGCACAGACTCAAGGACAATCTCCGTGACTCCGGGAGAGGCAGCTGGGGTCACGGTTTTAGCTGAATACCACGAGTCTACACTGGCAGGGTCCGTGCTGTCTGCACCCCGACAGCCTGACTTTAAAACCAAGGAAGTAGAGTCAGATGACTTCTCTTACAGCTGAATTTGGCTTTAAATGCTGTAATTCAGGACTCTGAAACATTCTTCAGATTCATTCACGCCCGCAAGACCGGTGCAGGCCCGACCAGTGTGACACTAAAACTTTTCAACAGCCTCTTAGTGAGTTTCCTGCTTTCTTCTCATCTATTTTTTTTTTTAAGATTTTATATATTTATTCATGAGAGACACAGGCAGAGGGAGAAGCAGGCTCCTTGCAGAGAGCATGATGTGAGACTCGATCCCAGGACCCCAGGATCACGCCCTGGGCTGAAGGCAGACGCTCAACCACTGGGCCACCCAGGTGGCTCATGATCTATTGTTGTCTACCGCACACCACACTACATTAGTATTTCCACTGAGTGCATTTTAACTGCATATTTCCACCTTAAATTAATCTACCAAATTCTAACAGATTTACTATTTTAGCAAACGATTTAGCCCTCAGCACTTTTTTTTTTGGTATAATTTCTTCTGTTTTTAAAGATTTTATTTATTTGAGAGAGAGAGAGAGAGAGAGAGAGTGCACACATGGGAGGGGGACGGGGGTAGAGGGGTAGGGAGAGGAAGAGGGAAAGAATGCCAAGCAGACTCCACGCTCAGCGCACGCTGCGGGGCTCAGTCCCTTGACCCGGAGATCACTGCTCGAGCTGACACCAGGAGTGGGGCGCTTCACCACCTGAGGCACCCAGGCGCCCCTGTATAATTTCTTCTGCTTACTTGATTTGCAGGGAGTCAAGGTGGTGTTGAAAGTGTTGGGTTTGAATTCTACTCCAGCCGATTGCTTGATACGGGATTAAAGGCAAGTTTCTTCCCCAGCCACGGGACCACAGTAATCCATCCTTCTTGGGTTGATGGGGATTCTCAAAGGTGAGACGGGATAGCCTATGCTGAGCCCCTAGCCTGATAGCACTTCCACGGAGGACCCTGAACACCTCGCAGTTCTCCCTGTCAACCATTAACTTTCTGCGTCTTGAGCCATTTCTTCTGAAGATTCCAAATTGCTTAAGGGCAAAAATTAATAATAATGGTGGAAATACTATTCGCTTTTTCGTACACGTTTTATATATTAATGTCAAGTTTATCAATAGTTTCTTTTACAGCACATGCACTTGTATCTTTCAAAGGTCTCCCGTACTCCAAGACTACAAATACATTCCCTTAGAATGCTTCCAGAATTTTCTTTTAGACGTTTGTGTTTTTATCATGTATTAATGTATTACCGTCATATAATTCTAATTGCTACATTTTTACGCTTTATTTTGAAATTCGGTAAATTCTCTGATTTTTTTCTTTCTGTTAATACTTTTTTTTTTTTTTTTTGGCGAATTTTGCATCTTTTCTCAGAACTGGACTGTCAAGTTTCATTTAAAAAATCTTGTTAGGGGTCAGTCCCGGTGGCTCAGCGGTTTAGTGCTGCCTTCAGCCCAGGGCCTGATCTTGGAGCCCTGGGATCGAGTCCCACATCGGGCTCCCTGCATGGAGCCTGCTTCTCCCTCTGCCTGTGTCTTTGCCTCTCTCTCTCTCTCTCTCTCTCTCTCTCTTTCTCTCTGAGTCTCTCATGAATAAATAAATAAAATCCTTAAAAAAAAAAAAAAAAACTTTGTTAGGCTTTGAATTGGGATTATGTTTATTTTGCAATTTATTTGGTAGAGAACGACTACCTTTACTATATTTTCTTTCCATTTAGAGTAGGGAGTGTTTCTCTATTAAATTATAACTTCTTTGGGATACCTGGGTGGCTCAGTGGTTGAGCGCTGCCTTCAGCTCAGGGTGTGACCCTGGGGTCCTGGGATCGAGTCCTTCATCGGGCTTCCTGCAGGGAGCCTGCTTCTCCCTCTGCCTGTGTCTCTGCCTCTCTCGGTGTGTTTCTCATGAATAAATAAATAAAATCTTTAAAAAACAAATAAAAAATAAACTATATCTTCCTTTATGTCCTACAGTACAGTTTTTACTATAGACATTACGCATTTGCATTAGTTTTATTCCCAGATCTTTTCTTTAATTCTCTATCATCTTCAATTAGGACCAGGGCTTTTTTTCCTTTATATTTTCTAATTTGTCACTGCTGATGTTTTGATAGACACACTTCATCAAGTCAGGAACGTTTTTTCTTGTATTATGCACTTGCCAAATAAAAAAATACCATTTTAAATAAAATAATTAAAATTGTTTTGTGGTTTTTCTCTTTAATCTATTAAAAAATAATTACATGAAAGCATGTTATAGTGTCAAACCTTCCTTGCATTTCTGATGTCAAGCAACTTCTATTATATTGCTATATTTAATCTATTAAATTTTCATTTAGAAGTTTTGTAGCTATATTTAAAAGTGAAGTTAGCCTATGGTTTTATTTTTTATGCCATGTTTGTCTAGTTTAGGTATCAAGGTAGTAAAATTATCTTAGTAAGATACAGGAAGGTTTCTTCATTTTCTCCCCAATGCTTTGAAAGCTAATTATGTCTAAAATTTCCAAAAGTTCTAAAATCTCCATAGAATTATTCTGTGTATATCTTAAATTCTATTTAACTTGGCATCTTGTACCTTTATTTGCTAGAACCTGCAACCACAGCTTAGAATAAACAACGCCTGACACATAGCAAACACTTTGCAATTGTGACTGGTTCTATGATATTATTGCTTTGAGATCAGAGAATTTTGCCTATGATTTCTTTTGTGCACTGAAAAATGGAAAATTTTAATGAATGTTCCCTTGGATACAAAGTTCCCTACATTTCTATTATTTCTAAAACCAATTTTGAAAGTTGTGCTTTTGAATTCTAAATAGCTTTAATTATTCTTAGTTTACTTGATCTGTCCATTTATGAGGAATATATATTAAAAGCTCTGACTATTATGCATTTATTCATTTCACTTTTATTTCTCTCCCTTTTTGTTTTATATATTTCTACTATTAAGAACTTACAGTATAGAGTATACATTATTTTTATGTTGTTCCTTTCATCTCTGTACAATTCTTTTTCCTTTTCATGCTTTGTCTGGATTTCTATTTTGCCTGATGTTGACATTTTTACATCTGCCCCTTTTGTTAGCAATTTTCTGTAATTTTTTTCTCTATTATTTTTCTTTTCAAATATTTTTATATCATGCTGCCTTAGATACATTTTTTTGTAAACATCACACATTTAAATACAGTGTTTTTTTGTTTGTTTGTTTTTGTTTGTTTTACCAAATTTGAAAATCTCTAACTTTCAATAAAAGCACATATCTCTTTTACATTGTCCTATAACTATTCTGTCTGGACTTTTCTTGGTATAGTTTTTAAAAAAAATATGGTTAAACTTTCTTATCATATACATATTTTTCCTGCTTTCTATTATTTCAGTATTTTTTTCTAATATGAATTATTTTTGTTGATCTAAACTTCTAGTTTCAGACATTTTTCCCTTTGGAATTTTTGAGAATTGTTGTATTGTCTTTTTACATTTTTTTTTAAACCAAAGTCTTATCTCAATCTCATTTCTTTGTAAATTTTTTTACTTCTGTCTCTTAACTTTTTTTTAAAGATTTTATTTATTTATTCATGAGAGACACACAGAGAGAGACAGAGACAGAGACACAGGCAGAGGGAGAAGCAGGCTTCATGCAAGAAGCAAACGATTTAGCCCTCAGCACCTATGTGGGACTTGATCCCAGGACTCCATGATCACATCCTGGGGCCGAAGGCAGATGCTTAACCACTGAGCCACCCAGGGGTCCCTGTCTCTTAACTTTTAAGGATTCTCAATTTCTCTTTTCTCGCTTGCATTTTTCCAAGTGTTTCCTGGTGCTTGTCCTTTTTATTCATTCTGCTTCACACTAGATGGTCCATTTTAAATGGAAAATTCTTATCTTTCTTCAGTTTTGAGCATCCCCAACTCCTTTTAATTTTGACTGTTTCCTCATATCAGTCCTTTGAGAAATGATATTGGCTGAATGTTGGATCTTCTGGATGTCTCTTCCATATTTTTTTCTTTCCTCACCCAGTCTGTTGCCTTGGGCCACACTGTAGGAGAATCCGCTGGCATATAGTCTAGCTCTCCAGTTTACCATCCAGGCACAATATGGTGGCTATTCAGTCCATCTCTTTCTCTTTTTCTTTTCTTTTCTTTTCTTTTCTTTTCTTTTCTTTTCTTTTCTTTCTTTTCTTTTCTTTCTTTTCTTTTCTTTCTTTCTTTCTTTCTTTCTTTCTTTCTTTCTTTCTTTCTTTCTTTCTTTTTTTTCTACTAACAGCCACATATTTTTTATTTTCAAGATTTATAACTCAGCCTGTTATTTTTCATGGATAAGACAGCCTCTCATATCCTGCTGGAAATATTTATGATTCTTTAAATTATTTGTTGCTTCCTTTCACTATAGGTTTCCTTCAAACCTGTGAGTTTTGGTAGTATTCTTATGTGTATATTTGAGAAGACCTGTATGTGAAAGTTAATTTTGATTATCCTTGCCTGCATTTAGCGATTTTGTGTGTGTGTGTATGCATGTGTGCACATTTTTTGCTTTAGCTGTTGACTAATACTTATTCTCTAGTGGCTTCGCCCACGAGAGGAGGGTGGGAGGAGTCACCCTGGCAGGTGTATTTGCTCCTTACTGTCTCAGCTTCCCCTCTTGCACCTTCTACCCATCCCTCTAAGACTGAAGCAGCACCTTTCTTATAGCAGGCTCTCCCACACTTGAGGGTTCTGGTTTCTCCTGCCATCACTGGCTTGGTGTGGGCTAATCTTCATTCATCCTCTGGGGCTTGGACATACTACCACCAGCTGAAAAATCAGGCATTTTTTACAAAAAGGATTCAGGAGAATGGCTCCTTGGCTAAAGACCCAATAAAGTGGGGATCCCTGGGTGGCGCAGCGGTTTGGCGCCTGCCTTTGGCCCATGGCGCGATCCTGGAGACCCGGGATCGAGTCCCACGTCGGGCTCCCGGTGCATGGAGCCTGCTTCTCCCTCTGCCTGTGTCTCTGCCTCTCTCTCTCTCTCTCTGTGTGACTATCATAAATAAATTAAAAAAAAAAAAAAGACCCAATAAAGTGTCCCCCATAGAGCTACTTTAGTTTTTCTAAAAATTTCACCAATGTGACATTTATTATATTTTCCTAAACGCAAATTACTCTTCTTTTAAACTGGTAAAATGCACATGGTTTACAGTTCAGGAGTTGCAGAAGTGCATTCAGTGAAAATAAAGTGTCCCTCCTAACCTATTTCTCAGCCACCTTGTTTTCCTCGCCTGATCAACCATCCTGACCAGCCTTTCAACACCTCATTTTTTTTTTTTTTGATCAGGGTAGATAAGAAAAGTATTGCTATATTTGTCATGCAATTACACAACAATGGCTTTTCACCTCACTGGATATGCAAGTTTTTGTTCCTTGCTTTAGGCATGTGAATTCCTAAATCACATGAGATGGTTAGCATCTGGGTGACTAATACCTATGGACCTTGGAATATCTATGGACCTTGGATTCCACAACTTGTAGCTAATAAGATGCACTTTCCTTTGTTGACCATAGAACCGGCCAAGTATTCCCTTGCTATTATTTCTAGTGTATTATAAAGAAATGGGGTGAAAGTTCTATGGAGAAGCACAGAAATACCGCTCTTCCTCCAAAGTTTAGTCTAGGCTCCCCAGGTTGTAACCATAGGCGTCGGGCTACTGTGGTGACCCCCCACCCCACCTGCTCTCCGTCACCCTCCTTAGACTCTTCCCTGGTGGACTTCTCTGCACTTCTGACCCTTGGGGGAGCTTATAAGGCCCAAGACTTTATCTGGCCCAGGATGTTCTCTGATTTATATCTGCTCTTTAGACTGAATTGCAACTAGGTCAGCAACCAAAGAGGAGAAAGCATTACATTGTTTTTTTTTTTTTTTTTTTTTGGACTGTGATCTACAAGGAAAAGTACATTTCATATGTTTCTCACACATATACAATTGAAAACAGAATGTTAACAATTCTTACTCCTATTATTTGCAATGCAATATCATTTTTAAATATTATTTTTCATTTTAAAAATGTTATGATCAACTCGAATGGATTTCACGATCCATTAAAGCAAGGTTCCCTGAAATTTGAAAAATACCGTCTAGTGGCAATAAGCACATTGTCAAAGATTTTGCTCCTATAGCCATAAAAAAGAAATTTCTACTATTTCATATAATTTATCACAAGACAGATTCTCTTAAAAAGTGCCTCTTATTTTCATCTCTTTTGATTCAGACCTATACTTTTCTGAAACAATATTATTCCAATTGACAAATCTGGTCACTGCTGATGTACCAGCACTTACAGTGTTTACTAATCCTTATCCAGGGCCAGTCTTGACGTGTGCTGACGAGATCAGGGATCTCCACCGAATCATCCCCCTGTTCCTTGTTGTCCAGTTACAATTTTTCATCATTTTCCCAACACTGGGATTTTTTTTTTTTAAAGCCCAATGCAGGGCCTAAACTCACTACTCCCATCAAGACCAGAGCTGAAATCGAGAGTTGGATACTCAACCGAGCCACCCAGACACCCTTACCTTATATTTGGGATTTTTCTTTTTTTATGATTTCATTTACTAATTCATGAGAGACACACAGAGAGAGGCAGAGATGTAGGCAGAGGGAGAAGCAGGCTCCCTGCGGGAAGCCCGATGTGGGACTCGATCCCAGGACCCCGGGGTCATTCCCTGAGCCGAAGGCAGTTGTTCAACTGCTGAGCCACCCAGACGTTCCTATATTTGGGATTTTTAACCTCACATTCATGTTCTCTCAGGACTACACAGTTTTTGCTTTGCCTCAAATCAGAATCTGTTTTATATATTTATAGGTAGGTCCCTTAGTTCTCTCTCCACACCGCACCCCACCCCCATCAATCCTTGACAGAGCTGGGCTACAATATTATATTTTGCCAGTAGATATATATATATAACATACGATTAAATCATTCAAAATTCTCTAAGTTTTAAACTTTGGTTTATTTTGTAAAAAATTTTCTTTATAATTACTGTGATTTTTTTTTAAATGAAGTTCATTTAGAGCGCTTTGGCATGAATCTGTTTAAAAAATATTTAATTTTCCAGTACAAACTTTTAAAATCAGGGCTTTCCAAAGTTATTAGCACTTACAGTATATCTCTGTCCAGTGGAACAGATGTTGCCTGTATCTACAAATATTTCGAAAACAGATTGAAGGCATGCAATATGCAATTCCTTTTGGCACGATTCATGTACATTTTGCCAGAAAACATTTGAACAGATTTTAAATCTTTCTGCTCATTATCTTTGAAAAATATACAAACTCACACACATTTTTTGCAAGGTGTCTGTTATGAATTACATGCTGCGAAGAGTACCTCTTAAACAATATGCCTCTCAACATCACACGTTTGAATATATAAAGCTTGGAAAGATGGGGAAAAGGTCATGTGTATAGTAATTGTTAATAGGAACACCAGACAAGTATATCTTAATAAAAAATATTTAGTCTGGTAGGTGCATCAAATTCAACTCCTTGAGGAAAATTAACAGCACCTACACTGTAACACATTTCACAGAAGGCAGTACGTTATTCAAGAATCAAAGCTATGAGCAATCTTTATTTTTCATGTCTTATCATCTAATTACGTTTCGGAGTCCAGTTAAATTCTATCTTTTGACATCTCTCAAAGCTCCCAGCTCTCATGTCTTTTTAAGCTGTTTACTGTGCCTGGAATATTCTTTCTCCTTTATCTCCATTCAGAGTGTGTGGAGATTTGGGGGAATTTCATGTAGTTTAGCATGAGGGACAGGGTACAACACTTGAGGGTCTGCGAGGAGAGGAGCCTGGGGAGGTGGACAGGAGCCAGGTAACTGGGGAGACTTATACACAGTGCTAATTTTAGGAGTCTGCAATTAGCACTGGAGGCCTAATTAAAAGACAAAACCAAACGATGGAGGATTTTAATCAAGGAGATGAATGACAGGATTAGAAGTACATTTTATATAATCGAATCCAGATACATCATGCAAAATGAATTTAAAAGAGCAAAGCTGAAAGCAGAACGGCCAGTTGGGGATTGTTACAAGAGTTGAGGCGTGGAGTGTTTACAGGTAGAATCAGTGAACCCACCGTGCCTCACATTCCTGCCATTTGTGGTTACTGCTCCTAATTTAAGGCTTTCCACGGTGTGTCTTCCGTATTCATGTCAAAAAGGTTCCTCTCCTCTGCACGCCCCTGGCCCCCAGACCTTCCACAGGACCCTCTGAGATGCCTCCTGATGCAGTCTCCCTCTTTCATATCTTCATCTTCTGCAGAAACTCTTGGTCCCATCCCCTGGCATTCCCTGAAAACTGGCTTCTCCAGCATCTGTCTTAAGTGAATGCCACCCATTTCCCACACCAAGCGGGTGTCAACATTCTCATGCCTCAGTGCCAACCCAGACTTGTAGGATCTCCTTGGCTCGCTCCTTCTTGCAGGTTCAGAGGCTTTTACGGTATAATCTTCCAGACCCTTTTGCTCTCATGAGCTTCTCAGTCACGACTTTGACTCAGCACATATTTTGGCCCCTGATGCATCTTCCTTTCTGCCCCTCTTCCCACCATTTTCCAGGGTCACTTCAGTGATCACCGGGTCTCCCAGTGGACAGCTCAGCTTCTCGTTAGCTTGCCTTCCCCCCACCCCCACACCCCCTGCTCCATCTCAGAGCACAACTTCCTGGCCTCCAGCCCAGGCCATGTTTTCATCAGACCGTGTCCCCTTTCTGAAACAGTCACAACTGCTCTTGTGCCACAAACTCCCATCCTTCTAGATCTTCTCATCAGTGTTTCCACCATCTCACTGGGATCTATAATTCCCGGCTCTTTTTTATTTTTATCCACAGTTCCCTCCGTTTGTCCCTTCCTTTTCTATCTCATCTCCAACACTTAAACTCCTTCTTTGCCATTTCGCTCAACTCTGACCACTACCCCCACCGCCCCCACTTCCACCAGCAAAACCAAAGTTTAAGCCCCTTTCATTGCCCACGTTCTCCATCCTCCTTCCTGAGCTTCTAAGTACCGCCGGAGAAAACCAGCACAGACGGATGGCCTGACAAATCAACAGCTTCAACAACCACTGGGTCCTGAAGTCAGCCTGGAAAATCTTCTTTCTCTAATCGGTTCCCTTTTTCACTTCCTGCAGATCTTTTTTCAAATTTTCTTTCCCCTGAAACCTTTGATCTTTCTCTGTCTCACTGCACTTTGAGCAGAGAATTTACAAAGAAAATAGACAACATGAGATGGAGCTTTCCTCAGACTCCTCCTTCTGCAAACCTCCCAGCTCCTGCCCCTCCTTCTCTTGCCTTCCTTCCCTCTGTCACCGTGGAGCAGGTGCTCGTCTTTCTCTTGGAGGACCTTCCTACTCCTGTGGACTAGAGCCATCTTCTCTCATCTCATCCTTATCTTTATGATGGGTGGGCCATCTCTTCTCTTCACTATCTACAAGAACCCTCACTGCAAGATTTCTCCTCATCGGCATGTCCATGGTCAAGTCTTCACATGTATAATAACCACCAGCCAAACTTCTTCCCCCATCCATCTTTCTCTTTCACAAACAACGACTATAAAGACCGTCTTCCTTCTCCTCACCTTCTATTCGTTCCTCAGTCTAATTGCAATCTGGCCTTTATTTCTAGAATACCCATGAATCTGTGCTTGTTAAGATCATCTGATAAGACTTTGATATCAGACTTTGATCATCTGATAAGACTATATAAGCCCCTCTTCTGCTTCTATCATTGCATTTTAAACTGTTGTCTACTTTTTTCTTCTTCAGATGCTCCTTCCTTTCCTCTCTCTCCCCATGTTGGCCTATGTGACATTATATTCTCTAATTTTCCCCTTAAACTCTCTGGCTGTTGCTTCTCAAATTCCTTCAGGAGTAAATTTTCTGTTTTCCCATTAAAAGTTGTCAGGTCATCAGAGTTTATCTTCAAACTTAAAAGAACCACAGCAATACTAATAATAGCCAATATTCATCAAATTCTTACTTGTATTAAATGCTTTTTAAAGATGATATTTTATTCTTTATAAAACCCTATGAGGTAGATACTATTATTTTTTTCTTTTTCTTTTTAAAGATTTTATTTATTTACTCATGAGAGAAACACAGAGAGAGGCAGAGACATAGGCAGAGGGAGAAGCAGGCTCCCTGTAGGGAACCTAATGCCGGACTCGATCCCAGGATCCCTAGGATCACACCCTGAGCCAAAGGCAGATGCTCGGCGCTGAGCCACCCAGGTGCCCCATAAGGTGGATACTATTAATAGCTCACCTTATAGAGAAGTTAAAGGCCTAAGAATGGCCCCAGAGCTAGCAGGTCGCAAAAGCAAGATGCCAAAGATAACCAAAGCAAAACCAAGTTACCCAAATCTGACTGAACAGAGACTGTCTCTCAATTGCTTGTTCTGAGTTCTTACCCTCAGCGATCTCATCCACTTGCATGTAATCCCCTGCCAAATGCTCATGGTTCTCAAGTCCAGTGCTCCTCCCCAAATATGGTTCCTGAAGACCAGGCCTATACACTGCACTGCCTTCTGCTGCTTTGCACAAGCAACTCAAAACCAACATTTCTAAAACCAAACTCCGCATCGCATCACACCGTGCCCTTGCAAAATTGTTGTTGTTTGTCTCATTTAGGTCAGTGGAGCCACAGTTGATTCCGTCTGCCAGGTCAGAACCTTGCTTTCATCTCTGACTCCCCGCAATCCTTACCTCCTATATCCAGTTAATTACCAAGTCTTCTACTTTGGCTTGTTTGTAATTTCTGGAATCTTATTACTTCCCTTCATTTTCACTGCCTAGATCATTAAAGCAAGTAGGGGCTCCTTGCTTCCAGTACCTATGCCGTTCTAATCTGCTCTTCACTACGCAGCTTCATTTGGTTCCTAAAATGCAAACTTGATCATATCAGCTCCTATCTTTAAAACATTCAGTGCCAGAGGGGAGGCGGGTGGAGGGATGAGTGAAATAGATAAAAGGGATTAAGAGTACACTTACCTTGACAAACACTGAGAAATGTATGGAATTGTTGAATCATTATATTGTACGCCTGAATCGAATATAACACTGTATGCTAATTAAATTTCAAGAAAAATATTCTAAAAATTAAAAAAATACATATCTGATAGAATTTTCTAGTGAAATGAACAAACAAACAAACACTTCGAGTGGCTTGTTATTGATCTCTGAATTTAGGACACCAATGAAAGGCCTTATGATCTGCCTCTGCTTACTGTTGTGGTCTAACTTTCTCCAATTACCTACCTCGTGTTCTGTAATCTAGCCGTGTTGAATTATTTTCATTTCCTGGTTGTGCTGAAATCTGGATTGTGACCTTCTGCAGATAATGAAGTCATCTTACCTACATCTAGAATGTTCATCATTCTCATTAGAGTTACGTCTCAACTTCTACAACATCTGCTCTGGGAAGTGGTTTCTAATAACCCAGGCCTGGGCAAGTGGCCCTGTGATGTCTGTCCACGGAATATTGTGCTTATCTCTACTTCAGCATGTAACACAGTGTGTTGTAAGTATTCATTTATTCTTTGCTCCAGTAAGACATAAATAATCTGAGGGTAGGGGTGGTGTTTACCTTTTAACCTATAGTGATGGCACTTTGTCTAGCATATATCAAGTGATCAACAAATATTTATTGAATTAATGAATTAATGACTGTCTACAAGTGTCATGCTAAAAAATGGAGCCATCTGTTGTACTTGGCAACTGATAATCTCCCCCAGAAAAGCTTAATTAGGGTTGAGCAGGTTAGCAATGAATGAGAAATAAGGAAATAGAAGGTTAGACTTTGCATTTGAGAAGCTTAGCTATTAGCTTCATTCATAACAGCAGTGGTAAATAAATAACTAACCCACAGGCATAACCTCTCAAGAGTCATGCAGGTCTTACAAGAAAGTTTAAAAGCTTGACTGGAGGGTATAAAAGGAGATGAACACATGGTGAGACATACCATATTTCTGACTAGGAAAACAATATTGTAAGACAAAATTATTTTCCTAAATTAACTTATAGTTTCAATGCAATGTAACACAAATATTCCATTGAGTTTTTTATTATGAAAATGGTTCATATTTGTGGGGAAAAATTCAAACCAAGTCTCTCATTCTCTTACTTTCTCTTGAGTGTGTGTGTATGTGTGTAAGTACTCACATATGAATATATATTTATACACACACACATATATATGATAGTCTTTTTTTTTTTAACACATATGGACTCTTTCTTTATGTACCCTCCAACAACTATTTTATTTAACTTAGCAGCATAACTTGGATATCTTTCTACATCAATACATATGGATCTACCTTATACATTTTTAAACGCCTAAAATTGAAATTTATCATACATACAAAAGAGTGCAGAAATCGTCCCTCCCTCATGTCCCTTTCCAACATAATTCCCTAAAGGTAAACACTACTGTGACTTTTTTCAGCACTGATTAATGTCACCCATTCTTGAACTTTACATAAATGGAAACACGCAGTATGTTATTATTGTGTCTGGTGTCATATGCAATGTTTTGGAGTCATTCAGTAGTTTGGCTTTTCACTGCCATATTACATTACATGACTATAATACAATTTACACATTTAGTGGATGTTTGCAGTGTTCCCAGAAGAATATTATGAATAGAGATGCTGGGAACATTCTTGTACATCTTTTTATGAACATGTGTATATATATCTGTTGGATATATACCTAGAAGTGGAAGAGCTAGGTGATAGGGTATTCATATATTTAGTTTTAGTAGATACTGCCAAAGAGTTTTTCAAAATAATTATAGCAGTTTATGCTGCCATAGCAGTGTGTGTACCATATTCTTTTTAAAGACCTAGAGTATCACACTGTGTAAATACATTGTAAATGTATTTAACATTGGTTGCTTTCAGTTTTTTTTACTGGTACAGACAATTTTTAAGCAAACACTTTGCCTAGGTATTTTTGTTTATTCACATGAGTATTTCTTTAAGCATGTTAATAAGATAAAATGTAAAAAAAAGAAAAAAAGAAGAAATAGGCAAAATAATTAGGTTTTCCAAAACCAAATTAGGGAATAGCATTTTTTAATTTTAATTTTAATTTTTTAATTTTTTAATTTTTTAATTTTTTTATTTTTTGGGAATAGCATTTGTTTTAAAAAAGCTGAGTAAAATTAAAATGTTTTATAAAAATTGCAATCACTAGAATCGTAGCCCTGGTACAGAAAAGAACACATATATTAGTGACTAGGAATGACAGTTCTATTGGTCATGTTCCAAATACGAAAAGTGAAATGAAACTGAATATTTAAAGCAGAAGCAACTTAATGCAGGCAACGGGTTACACTGGCGATAAAAGGACAGAGAAGCTACCCTGAGATGAACCACACAGCTGCAGCTGCTATGCCCCGGGGATGGAGGATCACACAAGAAGGGGGTGCAGTTCCTTGAGCTTGGGCCGGGTCAACTAGGGAACCAGGTGAAATGACGGTCACCTGTCCAAGCCGGGACAAATTGCCAGAGAAGTACAACCTCTGCCCAAGACATCACCTGAAGCAGAAAGAGGGGAAAAGTGCCTTGACTCCTCTTTTCCTCCTCTCAGTGCCTCCCAGCAGGAGTCTGATGGCCTGTTAATAAGGAGTGTGGAAAAAGTCTGGGAGGTCAGCTTGCTTGAGATAAGGGCAGAGCAGCAGAGGGGCAAGAAGGCCAACGGGCTGGCATAGTAGGATACATAATAAAGATGACATCACAAATCAGGGTAGACAGGAATGATTGTTTAATAAATGCTGGGGACATCCTTGTTACCCTATTATGAAGAAGATCAAGTAAAATTGGATTTTCACCTCATCCTGTAGCCCCAGATAAATTACAAGGATGTGTAGAGTGAAATGTAAACAACTGATGTCTCTGTGAAAAAAAGGAAGATTATATATATTTTCAGGAATGGAGATGATTCACAGTGCGTTAAAGCAACGGAATAAATCTAAAAGAAACTTTGATCATTGAAATTTAAAATAATACCATAAATAAAGTTAAAAGGCACATAACAAAGTGGGAAAATTACTGGTACATATATGAAAAAGGTTTAATACTCACCAAAAATCTCATAAAGAAATAGAAAAGTGGGCAAAACACACCAACAGATATTTCTATGAAGAATATAAAATGACTAGTAAACCTAGATAAAATAATATTCAAATTCCAATAATCAAAGTCATAAAAATTTAAGTAAAAATACATTTATATGTCCATTAAAATAACCAGTATTATTAAATACTGTTAACCCTAGAGTATGAGGAAAAAAATGTATACTACAGCAGTAAGTATAACCTGCCGCTATTAAAATGTTTATTTTTCAAGAAATACTTATTGACAAATAAAGTATTCTTTTTAAAAATAGCATTCTTGATACAATAAGATGAAATAATTAGGATTTAGACAGTATTAAACTTAAGTTAAAATCTTGTTATAAAATACAAAACCTCACACATATAAATGTACAATATAAAATACGAGAAGGAATATACCAAAATGGTAAAGAATTAACTAAAACAGTAATTTCTGGCCCATGGGATTACAGTAACTTCAAGTTTCTTATACATTTCTGCGTTTTTCAAATATTTTACTGTGAGCCTTTGTGATCTAAAAAAAACCAGTGATCATACGTATCAATACAGTGAAGTCAAAAGATGGTGAAGAATGCGTTATTTACACAAATTTGCAGACTGAATGGAAACAGCCAGTGGAGATGAACCAACTGAAGGTGAAAAGGCCTAAAAATTGCTGAAGGGAGGTGTTAGAGGAGCCTGGCTGAGCTCTGGACATGGACGGGGAAATCAGGCTTGGATAAGAACGTGTGAGGGAACAAAGCCTGAAGAAGCAACCAGGAGAATCAGACCCTTAGGGAGTTCACACTCTGTGACCTGGAGTGTCTCCTGCTGAGAGCAAGGAGCAACAGCTGAATAGCTCCTGTACAGAGATGCTGGAGGTTCTGGGTATGGGCTGAAGAGGGAAAGAGAGGTCAATGCTGGGGAAAACCAAAGGAGGCACAGGGTTTCCTGAAGGTCCCTTTGAGTTGAGACACCTTAGCTTTGTAACGGTGTCTTGACTCTGCAGTTAGGTGAGGTTTCCCATCAAGAATATGTATTTTTAGGAACAGACACCTTGCAAGTTTGGCATGTTCTCCAGTTGAGAATATGCAGGGTGGAAGAGGTAAAAGCCAGAATGGTTAGGGGATTGAAAGAACCTGGGAACTGAAGTCTGAACCGGGGCCTATGCTGATCTGGAAAGGAAGGCGACCTGGAGCGGGGCTGGGGGACGGGGAGAGCAGGTGTTTGGAAGCGCATCACCGCAGTGGGCAAAAGAGAAGTGAGGATATATTATCTGCCTCGGCTGGGCACCCAAAGCCTTTGATTTTGAATCTAACTTTTGGCATTTACCACACTCTGCCTTGTGTTTTAGTTGATTGTACTTTCTTATTTTTTTAAACCACAGCCCACTCTTGTACGTGGCTGTGTATTCCTGAGGCACCTACCCAAGTGCTCTGCACTTGGCAGCTGTTCAAGTACTGTTGTTGGAAGAGTGAAGGCAACCAAATATGTTAATTTTTGGCATCATGGCAAGTGCTTTGGTTAAATTTAGAACTACTCTTTTGAAGACTGTGCAGTCAAAAGTATTAATTAAATTGGCAACAGTGCTTGCCAGCATCATCAATATGGCTCACCTTGGGAAGAAGCCAGTCAAAGGTGTTACTGGGACTATATAGCCAGCTCAGGCCATCACATTTAATTGCACTTCAGAAAGCACAATCTTTTTAAGCTTCAAACTAATGGTGAAAAGACCTGTTTCACATGCAGTCACCGTCTGCTCTGGATTTTCTGTCTTGTGGTTGCAGGAATGCTAACTGTGGATATTCTTTGCTGAAATAGTGTCTGTTCAAGAGGGTGGCAGGGAACCTTTTGCTTCTCCCTGAAGGCGTAGTTTCAGGGAGTGAATTTTCCTGATACTACACCTCAACGGCATACTCTTCTTACATATACTCTTCGAGGCTTTTCCTGTCAATTTTCCATAATTTTAACAGAAACTCACAGGATCCCAAGTCTTTATTTTCTAAGAGGAGTAAAGATGAGGAATATATCACTTCTGATGATGGTCAGGCTTGGGGATTGGGAGGGAGGAGGAATTACAGTTCCTCCTTTTGGGAATTTTTTTTTTTAAGATTTTATTTTATTCATGAGAGACAGAGAAAGGCAGAGACACAGGCAGTGGTAGAAGCAGGCTCCCTGCAAGGAACCCAACGCTGGACTGGATCCCCAGACCAGGATCACACCCTGAGCTCCAGGCAGACGCTCAACCACTGAGCCACCCAGGTGTCCCCCTTTCGGGAAATCTTAACTATAGTTCTTCACCCATGCACATGTGCACCTGCGTGCGCACACACATTTCTAAACACACCTCTAAAAATACCTAAAATACCCTAAATACGCATGCATACTCAGTCACCCGCTCAGTTACTCGCTCACTCACTCACTCACACAAACCTTTCCAATCATAGTTTCAGCTGGATGTTAAAAATCCCAATTCTGGCATTTAACTTTTAGTGTTTTCAAGGCTCTTTCTTATATATGCATGAATCTAGTAGACCTCATCCCCATGAACATTCTTAATTACAGTCAATCGCCCCAAATTGGCTTTCCTGAATTTAAATGCATTTGCCATTTCATTTTTCAAGATGAATTTGATTGAATGTCTTGTAGTGATTGATGCAAGCTCATTCAGAGTATGTGAATAATAAATTTATTGCTCTCTGGAAATAAGTAATAGATCAAAAAAATCTCTTTGGTTTAATATTTTACTGTTAAAGATTAAACAGTTCTTCTAAATAACTTAGCAACCCTTTCAAACTCAAATTGTTTAGCTCTATGTTTAAGGCAACTATTGAAATCATTTCAGTTCCCTCGGGTACAGTTGTGCAATTTGGATTTAGCTGGTCTGCAGATTGTACTCATCTATGTTAATGTTTCTGTAATGAGAATGATCCAACTGTGTCATAACCTTTTGGGTCTTAACCTCCTTCATTTACATAACCTTTTACTTCTCATTTACACTAGCCTTGCCATTTTAGGATGAATACATCAAACTCCTTCCTTTTTCTCCCACGACCTGATTTTGTTGCTAAGAAAATCAATTAGTTTGTCTTACATATGAGAAAAACATATTCACAACAGATTCTTCGATATTTGAAAGATGGTAGGTGTTACAACAAAAAGAAATGAGTTAGAGGATTTTAGTGCTACTATCATGATTTTAAGAGAAACAGTAAATTACGTTTAGTCTTAAAAAGATGTTAACTTTGAAAATATTCTAAAATATATGCTGTTAAATAATTGACTCATCTGTATATTTAGTATCTTGCTTCAAATAGAATATAATTTCCAGTAGTGGTGCTACCTAATATCTTAAAAGTATAGGTGTTAAAAGCATATATGCATTAGAGTCTTCTATATTTGAAATTATGCCCATTTACATACACTTATATGCACACATATCTGCAAGTGTTGATTTTTAATAACAAGATATTATAAAAGTTGGACCTGCTGAACTAAAAATGTAATTAAGAGGCAATTGTGTTTCAAAAATTAATGACAGAATTTGAATAACAAATTTGATACATATGGAATGGTTTAGTAGTTTTTTAAAAGCTTTTATTTATTTGAGAGAGAGAATGAGAGACAGCACAAGCAGGCGGAGCAGTAGAAAGAGAGGGAGAAGCTGACTCCCCACTGAGCAGGGAGCCCCATGTGGGGCTTGATTCCAGGACCCCAGGGTTATGACCTGAGCCAAAGGCAGATGCTCAACCAACTGAGCCACCCAGGTGCCCCTGGAATGATTTATTTTTAAAATCTTATTTACAAGGAAGTTTTTAAAAAACATTATTAACTACTCTATTCGTGATACTCTGAAGATGAAAGACCAGGTGTATAATAGGAAAACCAGATATAATCTGCGGTACCAAAGAGGGCTTCCCTGAGGAAATGTCATTTGAGCAGAGTTCTATGGGTGAATAGAAACTGAAAGGCAAGGGACTAGACATCCGGGGAGGAGTGATCTTTTTAATCTTTTTATGTAAACCTGACCCATTGAGTCCCTCACACTTTCCTAAAACCTATAATAGCTTCCTCAAATCTTCAGCATCACTTGAATGTACCCGTGATCTGGCCCACTTCTGCTACTTCTTCCCCAGCAGCACTTATCACGTTTGTAATTTTTGTTTGGTGCCTGTCTTCCTAAAGGATGAACATAGACCCTGAATCCTCAGAATCAGGGACCAATGTAAACATTTGGTGAATAAATTAAGGTACATAAAACCTTAACTATAAATTTTAAAGATGATGTCTTATTCGTCAATATAAGAATTATAGCTACTACTTAACTTAGCACATGTGTTAAGCACAGTCCAAGATAACAAATGCAATAGATATTGATTCCCAATAGTGATAAAAAAAAAATGGAAGTTGGGGAATTCAATAAATTGCCCACAGGCTGTGATCTGCTTTATGATGTTTAAGAAAGAGTCACTACATTGTCTTGGGAGAGACTTTTTGATGACAGTCTTGATGTAGTTCACCCCAAATCTTAATACTTTTATGTAAATTTTTTTAAAAAATGGAAATTTCTATATATTATTAAATTCATTATCATTTTAAAGCACTCAATCCATCAGACTGCCAGACATGTACTATATATATAAATGAGCAAAAATAGGTGACATACATAGTTTTACCCACATATGGTTAGGGGCGAGGTTACAATTTGACTTGGAACAGTGGCTTGGGGTAAAGTATATATGTTATAATAGAGGTAGCCATAAAGTTCTAAGGGCCATAGAGTTATGTATATTTAACAAATACTTACAGAGTGAATAATATGTCCCATATGTTTTTCTAGGCACTAGGCATAACGTGGAGAATGAAAAAAAAAAAAACAGGGTTCTTGGTCTCATGAAAAATATCCTCTAAAGATGAGACATTAAGTTTAATTGGGGAGGTCTAATTAGGCAGGGTTTACTAGAATGAGTGATATTTTAATTGAGTCTTAAAAAGATGAGTAAATAGTGTCAGCATTGATGGGGAGTGTATTAGTTAGGATTAGATTAATCTCAAAATAACATTGGTCCAATAAGCTAGGAAATTGCCTTAAAAGAAATTAGTCTAGCATTAGTACTGTGCTCCAGGGATAGGAATCCAGGGTGCTTCCTCTATGTTGTTTTTCCACCTGTCTTCTGCATGTCACTCCCAACTCAAGCTGTAAGATGGTTGCTTGACTTCCAGTCATCACAACTGGGGTGCAGCCAGCAGGCAAGCAGGAAGTGGTAGGGAAGAAGGGCATACATACCCCCTTTATTTCCAGACACTTAACTAAATTTGCATACATCGATTCTATTTACTCCCAGAATCAACCATAAGAGAGGTGGAAAAATGATGATGTGTCTTGCTAAAAATTGAGGATTTTATTACTGAGGAAGATGCGGAGAATGGATACTGGGGATGTACATACGATAGTCTCTATCACAAGAAAAAAGGCAAAGCATAGAAGTATAAGAGCAAAAGCCTCGGAAAAATAACTTGGAAAATTTTGTGTGGCATGGCTGGAATTCTGTGTATGGAACAAGAGAAGGGAGTAAGCCTATAAAGCTAGGTTAATGAAAGCATTAATTTGCCATGCTCAGAGACATTATCATGTGGAGATATATAATTTAAAGGTCTTTAAAAAATATTATACTTACATATTTTATAATAGCATTTTTAATATATAATCTCATTTAATATTCACAATAATCCTACTGAATAGCTATTATTCTTTTTTAAAAATGTTTTTTAAAGATTTATTTACTTGAGAGGGAGAGAAAGAGAAAATGAGCACAGGGAGGGGCCGAAGGAGAGAGAGGGAGAAGCAGACTCCGGCTGAGCCCAGAGCCCAATGCTAGGCTTGATCCCAGAACCCTGGGATTATACCCTGAGCCAAAGATAAAGACTTAACTGACTGAGCCCCCCAGTCATCCCTAGAATAGATATTACTCTTGTTTAGCAAATTGAGTAACCAAGATCCAGATGTCTTTTCTATTATGCCTTAAGTATCTAATATATTCAGAGAGATTTATAAAGATATTACATTCTTAATCCAAGGACAGAAAAGTAATGCAAAAGGAATTATTAGAGAATAAGAAAAGAGCTCCTAGAGATTAAAATATGAGCACTGAAGTAAAAAGAAAAATTGACAATCTCCAGAAAGTTAATGAAAATTAGAAAGATATGGAAATGTTAGTGAAAAGATGAGGCATAGAGTTCAAATATGGAACATTTCAATTTTGATTAAAGTCCTAGAAAGACAGGACAAAAAACTGTGTGTGTGTGTGTGTGTGTGTGTGTGTGTGTATTAAGTGTGAGTGTTGGTGATGGTGGAGGAGGGAGTATTATCAAGGACAAAAATAGGAGGAAATTATACAAAATGGAAAAAAGATGTGAGTCAAAGTAAAAGGTCCAAGTGTCCAGAACTATTAAAAAAAAAAAAAAGAAATCCCAGGAAGACATATCCTAGTGAAATTTTACACAGTGACAAGTATAAAAGACACTAAAAGCTTCGAAAAGAAGTTCTTCAAGTTTCTAAGGAAAAAATTATGTTCATACTATTAGGCAAATATGAGGGCTGTCTGAAAATATATTTAGACATGCAAAATTTCAAAAAAATTATTCTTCATCAACATTTTCTCTGTAAAATGACTACAGGATATAGTCCAGCAAAACAGGAAAGTACACTATAAAAAGGAGATATGAGTTCCAGAAACAGTAAATTTTGACAAAAAAGTTCAAAGAAATCCCAGAACTACAGCTTTGCATAGTATCAGATTGGAGCAGAAAAGAGAGAGAACTCTAGGAAATTGATCTCTGAAGGGAAAAAAAGGAACTCTGTAGTCAACATGATTGGGAAGGCTGGAAAATGTGAGTGTGCTCAGGTCACAAATTCAAGGAACAAAGAATGCAATGAGAAATTTCAGAGAAAACTATGAAGCAAACTAAGATGTGACACAATGCTAAGCAATTGTAGAATGTTTTAAAAAATTCATTTGAAATCGATGTTAGAAACATCTTTGTATCAGAGAGATGTATACGCACACTTGCAGAGGCTGTTTACACCATAAAGCAACTGGCGCTGATGTTGGACCTTAAAGATATCTTCAGGGAAGACAGGGGGTGGGGGGAGATTAAAAAAAAATAGCCGAGAGGAAACATACTACAACCAATACACCCTAGCTGAGATCTACAGGAACAGACTGAAAATCCGTGCCCATTTTTCACCATCTCCAACTTTGAAGATGTGGGCATTCTGCGGGATAAGCTGGGGCCTTTTGTCAAGAGGTAAACAACATCCACCTGGCCTAGATGTCAAAGAATCTGAAAAATCTAGGGAAGAATGCAACAACCAATGGCCAGGCTTTTGCTCCTGGCCAAATAGGTGAACCAGTAAGGAAGCAGAAAAACATGCGAGAGTGTGACAGCCCCTGTTGCCCCTGCCTCATCCTCGGAGCATAAAGACAACAGGACTACTTCTTCACCTCAGCCCTCAGCATCTCACACAAAGTGTCTCTCTGTGGCCCACTCAAACCGTGGATCAGACAGAGAAGGAAATTCTGGGAAATGTAGTTCAGCCTTAGCCCATCGCATTACACACTGACACATTCCATAGCCACCACAATCTCCTCTGAGTGTCTCTGGGAGTTGTCACATTAGAACTACAAAAAAAAAAAAAAAAAG
The DNA here is from genome assembly GCF_018345385.1 of Vulpes lagopus. Taxonomy (NCBI): domain Eukaryota; kingdom Metazoa; phylum Chordata; class Mammalia; order Carnivora; family Canidae; genus Vulpes; species Vulpes lagopus. Next base: position 103,520,643 of record NC_054834.1, on the reverse strand, counting down.
CAATGCAATTTTAGTATGATACTTGGTCCAACTTTGAACAATATTGACATACTAATGATAACGTAAATGCTGTTTCTGGGTCACTACATCTACAATCAATCTGGAAAAGCACAGCAAGCTGGGCTTGGGTTATGAGAAGGAAGATGAATGTTAACTTTGAAAATATAAAAATAAAAGGTAGGTGGTAGAAGGTGGGATGTGGAAAGGGATGGAAGAAAAATGAAAGGAAGGGTAGGGAAGCGATGTCTTCATTTTATAAAGGGAGAGTTTAAGAGCTCCTTCCTAAAATTAATGAACAAGAAACCAGGGTTTAAAGATAGTATTTAAAGTGATAAATGCAAGCGCTAGGAGAATTAAAGATAATGATCTAACTATAAACATTGGGAGAAGAAAGCAAAGGTGAAAAAAAGGGAGTATAAATATGGTAAATCTCAAAACTCACAGTGCTGAATCAATAGATAGCATCAAGAGTTGTTAGAACAATAAACTGATGTATATGGAAGCGTATTAGTTACTAAAACAGAGGGTTAAGAGGTGCTTTTGGAGAAATATGAGTGGGATTAGGAGAAAAGTAAAGGGATATTTTTGCTTTCCAGCATATATTTTGGGTGTATTCGAGTAGTTATAATGAGCATGCATTACTTTGACCGTAATAATGTATTTTAAGGGAGAGAAAGCACAAGAGGTCAGAGGATAGGACTTTGGCTAAAATCCCACATGAAAAAGACAGATGTGAGGGAAGAAGCAAGAAAAAGAAGATGAAGTGCATTTAGACCTTTAAGATACACGTTACACAAGAGCATATTAACTCTGTGATGGACAGAAGCATTATTTTTTACTATCTCTTTAGAGTGGGTTTGGCCACTGGTCTACAATGATAGTTTCTGTATCTGTCAAACCACTCCTTTTTTTCTCTTGAAAGAATAAACCATTCTGGTGAAAACTTATGACAAAATCCACCAACTACAATTTTATAAAGTAAGAAACCATAATATTGATATATTACTATGCATTCAATGTTACTATGTATAGTATATATATATATATAATTTCTATTCCATTCAGTCATACCAATGTTTGTAAATATTTGGGTGCTTGGTATTTCACAGAATAGGCTGGATTAAAAAAAAAAAACCCTCTTACTTGTCAATATAACCTAACATTTTTGTATATTTGCAGTAGAAATGAAATTATTCCTCTAAATAGGATCCTAATCAATATTTAAATTACATGGGTATCACATAAATATAATACGTAGGGTGAGAATTTACCTGCCAGTTTATAATTTTTTTATAATTATGTCCAAGAACATTGGTCATGGTATTAGCAATTTTAACTGTTCTGATTATCTTTCTCCATCATTAATTACTACTTATTTTCTGGACCAACATTAAAATATAGCAGAACCATGTTAATGTCATTCACATTGATATTAGTATATTTCTAAACCTTGCCTATTTCCCATCCTTACATGTTTTCCTTTGATTAAACATCTCTGTGAATTATTCTCAAGTGCATTACTATTAACTTCAACAAGTTGTGTTAGTTTAAATCATTTATTCTGTTGAAATACTATATTACATAACCAATTTCTGCAAATCTGTTAGTGATTTGAATTAATTTGTTCTTTAGAAACTATGCTAGGATAATTATGCTTTGATCTTGTAAATTAGCCAAATGGAATATTGTTTATAATATAATTTAAATGAAAACTGCCATCACACTAAACAGTGTTTCTTGGCTCATTGCTTAAAGGACCTCCGTTAAATGTGCTGTTTGTGGGGAAATGGATCCACAGGGGTTAACAACCTAACAGCAACATAGGTGTCCTCACCAGTGTTTTCATTACATAGGGAATAACAAAAACCAAATCGATCTACTCTCAACACAAATTTCAGAGTGTTGCTTAAGAATTCATAAGGTAGAGTTGCATCTGCATGATGGTTACGGTAGTAAAGAGTAAAAATGATAAAACTGCCTCTGTGGGGATCCATCCCAGAAGCCTCAAGGTTCCAGAATTTAATCAGTGACAGTGGCCACCACATTCATGCACCTTAGCTGCCCATGAGATCCTGGGTCCCCGTCCTGGACCTTCTTATTCCCTACAACTATTTTGTCCTAAACTCTAATGTCCTGTCTCGGACCAACTTGAGATTCTTTTGACTTGACCTGTCAGCTATTTATTCCTGCTAATCCTGCCTTGACTTCATCGAGACCTCCATCTTCTTGACCTCTTTGTTTTCTTGCAGCCAATTTGCCTAACACGAATCACAATTTACTGGGCACTTCCATTGTCCTACGTGCTTTCACACACATGATCTTGCTTAAACCGTATGAGGTTCCCGTGAGTAGAGATCACTATCCCACTGCACACAAGAGGACATCGAGGCATACAGAAGCTGAATACGTTGCTTAAGAGAAGGAGGTGGACAGTGATTCAAATTCTGGTCTAGTTGCTCCAGAGCCTACGTCATTCAGCTCGTATGTTCTTACCCCCTTGCATATTCCACCTTAATCTTGCAATATTTCACTTCAACTTCTGTCTCTCACATACCTTCTCTTGTTTCCTAGTGCCCTCAATTCCTTTATTTTCCAGTCTTATCAGCTCCTGCGACCCTTAAAAAGACCCAGTTCCACTAGCCACCCCATCTACCTTCTCCGTTCTTGGCTTTGAATTGCTGAGCACTACTGGCGACATCACGTGTCCGTGAGACATGGTGTCACCACCCCTCATTGTCTCTAGTCTCGGCTGGGCCTTCAACACCACCCAGTTGTGTGTCCTTTGTCAGTTCCCCTCTCTCTTCCAATCTTAATTTCCTTAGACCTCCTGCTCGGCCACGTCCTGTTCATTTAGCTGACTCCAAGGATTCGATTGCCAAATTGACTCACATAAATGAGAGATCTCCGGTATCAAGCTTTACTAATACTTTCAAGCATATGAGCAATCAAGGGGCACAGGCGAAGCATGCAGAGGCCCAAGATATCCTGCATAGTCCTCATGGTCATCATTCCTGTGTTAGACATTCACCGTGGTCCAGAGTAATAGATGAAGTCTCTAAGAAACACCCATGGGTTGGGAACATTTAGGTTACGAGGTAGCTTCATTTCGTATCCCAAATAGTTACTTCGTTTGCATGACATTTTTCAGAGAACCATGCTTCACAAATCCATGCAACCTAGGTCCCTTTAACATGAGCAATCCTAAAATAGGAATCATCCTGTTGAGAGGATTCCAGGGATAAGGGCTCTTCTTCCAGCAAATATCATCCGTCTGTTTACAAGGGGTTCAGCTATCAGCATGTCTATGAGGATCACCTGACTTCTTTCTTTCCCAGAAGTCTCCTCTGTCCCAACTACAAAAATACACAGGTAACTACTTTAACTCCTTCCATGTTCCATATTTAATTAAGAATCTTGCTTTCTTATTTTATAACAATAAAGCACCTCTTAGGTAGCAAAGTCCTTTGACTTCCTATTTCCACTAATGCACATTATTCTATCCTCTGGCCTCAGTGGGGAAAAAATATCATTTATTTCATCCAAAGCTGAGCCTCTTCCCAATGATTCATTTCTCCTTTGCTTTCTATTCAGAGACCTGGGTTATTTTATTAATCAACTGCAAATCCACCCAATTGTATTCTTAACGAGCCAAGACTTCTTAGTAATAACTTATGTTTTATCTATTACTTCTCTAGAGTGATTGCTCTTTTATGTGCCAGGAACTTTACTAATATGAACTCACTTAATCTTCATTATAACCATGTGAAGGATATGGTGGTAGGCTCCCCAGCCTACATATGAGAAACACCAGGACCAGAGAGGTTAAGTAACTTTCTCAAAATCACACAGTTGGTGAGTGGTAACAATTGGATTAGAACATGGCAGTGTACACTGTGCTGCAAGTGCCTTTTATTCTGTCTTTTTAAAAATTATTATGAAACTTAGATTTATAGAATATGGTGCAAAAATAGGTCAAAGAAGGTGCTCATAGCTCTAGCCCCCTTTCCCTCTAATGTTAACATATATACACTTATCAAGAACAGGAAAGCAACTTTGGAATAATATTATTAAGTAAATTAAGATTTTATTTTTATTTTAAAAAGTTAATTTATTTTATTCAGTTTTTCACTAATATCCTTTTTCTGATTTAGGATCTATCTTGAAGCCAGGAATGATTTCTCTTCAGTTGCCTCTGGCCTTTAATATTTCTTCAACCTTTTCTCGGCTTTCACGACTTTTCACGAACACTTATTTTTTGTCATTTTTATTATTTTCTCTTCATACTCTAGGGTGTATGTCTCATTTGTTCCTGAGCCCATCTACTTAGTTCTTTGCTTTGCTTATTTTATTTATTGTATTTATTTTTAATGTTGTAAAAACATACAGCAGTATTTATCATCTGAATCATTTTCAAGGGTACAACTCAGCAGCATTAAATATATTTGCATTGTTGTGAAACAGATCATCAGAGCTTTTCTGTCTTGCAAAATTGAAACTCTATAGCCATTTAAAAACCTCCCTTTTATGCCTCCCCCAGCCCCTGGGAGCCACTATTCTATTTCTTGTTTCTATGAATTTGACTTTCTGTTTTTAAAAGGTTTTATTTATTTATTTATTTTAAAGATTTTATTTATTTATTTGAGAGAGAGTGAGCGAGAGGCAGAGAGAGAGAGAGCATGAGCAGAGGGAGAAGCAGACTCCCTGCTGAGCAGGGCGCCCAACGTCGGGCTCAATCCCCGGAACTGGAGATGGCGACCTGAGCTGAAGGCAGACGTCCAAACAACTGAGCCACGCAGGCGCCCTGAATCTGGTTACTTTAAGTATCACACATAAGTAGAGTCCTACAGTATTTGTCTTCATGCCACACAAAGTAAATGATCTTAATTTTTTAGTCATTGTTTCATATGTCCGTTCAAGGAAATTTTGAGAATAGAAATCATGACACCATTTTTCTACTTCATATGACAATGATCACCATTCCAAACATATAGTTCATTCCTCGAGACTAATTAATTTGGGGTGCTATTGTGGGTTAAACTGTGTCACCCCAAAATTCATCTGTGGAAGTCCTAAGCCCCAGTACTTAAAAATGTGACCTTATTTGGAAACAGGGTCATTGCAGAAGTAATAAGATGAGGTCTTCCAAGAACATGAAAAGACTCCTAACTCTGGGAAACAAACTAGGGGTGGTGGAAGGGGAGGTGGGCAGGAGGTGGGCAGGGGGTGGGGGTGACTGGGTGGCGGGCACTGAGAGGGACACTTGATGGGATGAGCACTGGGTGTTATTCTGTATGTTGGCAAATTGAACACCAATAAAAAATAAACTTATTAAAAAAAAAAAAAAGAAAAGATGAGGTCTTCCTGAAATAGGGTGGACCTTAATCCAATACAACTGGTGTCCTTATAAAGAGGGGAGGTCTGGGGCTAGCACATAAAGAGGACAGCGTGTGAAGATGCAGGCTGAGACCGGGCAGGTGCTCCTGCAAGCCAAGGAATGCCAGAGATTGCCTGCAGGCCACCAGAAACTGGGGGAGGCACAGCACAGATTCCCCTCCCAGCTGTCAAAGGAATCAGGCCTGCTGACACTTTGATCTTGGACTTCCGGCCTCCAGGACTGTGAGAAATAACTTCTTATTGTTTGAGCTGCCCAATTTGTAGTAGTACCTTGTTATGACAGCTCTAGCAAACTAATACAGGGCTATTTATGGACTCTTACATTGTGTATGTTTGATATGTAAAATTGTATATAAAATTGTGCATATTTGGGTCTGTAGGTACACATTTGTCTTCCTCTTGCACAATTTCACAATCTCATCCTCTAATAACCGACTTTTCATGATTAGCGGCAAGAGCACAGTCAGGGGAGAAGGGAAAAAAAAAACCCAACAACAACAGGAAGAAATGAGCCTCTGATATGACATTTGTCCCTATTTTACTTTAGGGTTCTCGTGTCTTCAGCTCATGAGTGTTTCACATCTTATAACACAAAGAGAACACACCTATGACCTTCCAGATCCACTTGAGCTTTAGTCAGCATCTGGAATCCAAGGGGATCTCTTGGATCTTCCCCCTCATAGGAAGCATTAAAAGTGAGATTTAAAATGAAAAATAAGGGAACCCTGGGTGGCGCAGCGGTTTGGCGCCTGCCTTTGGCCCAGGGCGCGATCCTGGAGACCCGGGATCGAATCCCACGTCGGGCTCCCAGTGCATGGAGCCTGCTTCTCCCTCTGCCTGTGTCTCTGCCTCTCTCTCTCTCTCTCTCTCTCTCTCTCTGTGTGACTATCATAAATAAATAAAAAAATTTAAAAATAAATGAAAAATAAATGATTCTTAAGTGACAACCAAGGAAAGGGGGAAGGTGAAGATAGTCTGAGACAAGGGAGAAGAGGTTTTCTCTTGGCAGCTAACTCTGTTTAACAGATTTGGGGACGCAGAAGGAGAGACAGCTCTCTCTCTATCGGTTTCCTAGGGCTGCTGTAACACAGTACCATAAACTGGGTGGCTTATATTGACAGAAATTTATTTTTTTACAGTTCTGGAGTCCAGGAATTAGAAATAAAGTTAACTTTCTCTCTCAACGTTCTAGGGGAGAATTCTTTCTCACCTCTTCCACCTTCTGGTGGCTCTAGGCTTCCATTGGCTTGCGGTGCCATCGCTCCAGTTTCTGCCCCTCTATTCTTGTGGCCTTCTCTGAATTATGTCTCTTCTCTGTGTGACTCTCTGAAGGATACATGTCACTGAGGGGCACCTGGGGGGCTCAGTTGGTTAAGCCTCCAACTCTCTCTTGATCTTAGCTCACATCATGTTATGAGGGTCATGGGATCAAGCCCTGCGTTGGGCTCTGCACTAGCAGGGTGTCTACTTCTCCCTCTGCCTTCCTTCCACCCCTGCCCCATGTGCTCTCTCCCTCTCTCTTTCTCATTCTCAAATAAATCAATAATTCTTTAAAAAATTAAAAAATTAAAAAAAAAATACCTGTCATTGGTTTTAGGGCCCACTCTAAGTCCTGGCTGACCTCAACTCCAAATCCTTAACTCAATTATATCTGCAAAGACCCCTTTTTCCAAAGATCGCATTCACAGGTTTCATGAGTTAGGTTATACACATACCTTATGGGGGTTGCCATTCTACCCAGTAAAGGCTCTAACATTACTGAATTCTAAAATTAAATGAAGATTAGAATTGGCCCAGAGAGATTTGATTTCTGGAACTCCCATTTCTTAAGTGAGAGACCAAAAGTAAACTCTTAATTGTGAATGAAGCCCCCACCAACAAAAGGACCTAAAAATATTTAGATTGTGGAAATGGAAGCTTAAGGGGTGCAAACTCAGTCCAAATTCCTTTTGAAGATAACACACTTAATATTTCAGACACTAAGATATTTTGGTGGAGAAGGGGTGATATGATTGTGGTCTTTTCATCTTTACGGAATGACACATAGTAAAAGGATGAGATAGATGGATGCTGTGAAGTTCTCCAGTTTTAGGAAGGTTCAGAAAGGCACATTGGAACCTAATTAAACCCAAAAAAAGTCCATTTAGCAAAGATATGCAGAGACAGAGTGAGTGATGTTGTGAACTGTGAGTGCTTTGCACAGAAGTCCCCAGCTTTGGGAGGGAGGCGAACCTAGAATACCCCCAAGGTCCCATTCGAGTCCACATTCCATGGCTCTGCAATTTTCTTTCCTCCGCACAAGTAAAAATCACTTCTGGATATTTTTTAAGTCTGGGCACACTGAACAACGGTGTTTCGCTTAATAACATTGCTCACAAGCTCCTGGTAGAAACAACTTAGGCTTTCGTAGGTTGAGCATATAGAGTAAGACTAAAATAAGCTAAAGGTGGGCTCCAGAGTATTTGAAAGGAAGGAGCAATAGCTATAGAACTTTGGCTGACAGGGATTACAAGGAGCCATTAATGTTCATGTGTTGTTCTGTATATGACTTTAATAACCAGGATCATCTGCTAAAGTTCAGGTAAGGAGCCATTTCATTTTTCATACAGACATCTTTAAATCTATTTCTTTCACTTTTTTATCATAAAAGTATTTCTTTCCTGAAAAATATTTGATAACAATGAGTAGGCAATCATTAGACCGATACTGTGTTCCAAATAACTTTGAAATTATGCCATGGGATGTAAGGACAAGGGCTCAGGGGAGGAGAAAGCATATTATAACAAGTAATAGTTCCATATTTTTTTTTTCTCTGCTTGCCAGAACTTCTTACAGATGGGGGGTTTGAAATGGGATGTGATTCAAATAATCTGGAGTAAAAAACAATGCCAGGTGCACATCAGGTCCAATTTCTTTTAAAAAATGTTGAATCCAACATTTCCAATAACCAAAATATGTTAAAGTTGGAACCTGATCAGAATAGCTGGCTAAGGCAGATACCCCTGAAGTAACTGATGAAGTTCCACATAACCAGAGCTTTTTTGGCACGGGGTCGGAAAGAGAGCATAACACCAACTCTAAAATGATTTTCATCACTAGGGCAACTTGGCAAGCAACTAGGCAGGGTCAAGGTCTAATGATTATGAAACATGTTGCGATTTTCAATGTACTAAAGCCCACTGAACTTGGAAGTTTTACTCGGGTAATAATAATAACTGCTCACCATACGTCAGGTGTTATTTCAGATGCTTTCTGCATGGCATTTTGTTTCATCTTCCTCTCAACCCTATGAAGGGATTATTTCTCCCAGATTTCAGATTGGGAAGTTGAGTGTCTGAGTAACTTATCTAGGGTCCCACAAGCTCATAAATACCTGGTTCAGCCCAGATTTCCACCCAATCGGCCTGTCCCCTTGGGCTCCACTACCATTAAAAGTTCTCTCTTCATCAGAGGACATCTCCTTAGTCTGAAACTGCAGCCCATTAGTTTGCCTTGGTGAACCTGATGATTCATACTTTTATCACATCTGCTTAAGAAAGCATTCGTACGAATCATGAAATGAAACACTATAAAATACTGTATATGAATAGAATAATAATTAAATACTATATAAAACAACTGACCTTTTTGAAAAATAGGAAATGATAGAATCAAATATTTATTAAGAGCTCATTAATCTGTATAGCCAATGTTAACTGACTGCCTGCTACATGCCAGATATTGTGAAATGTACAGCGGGGACAAGATCTGTTCACTATCCTCAAGATGTATATAGTCCTGGGGGGGAGGAGGGCTAGACAATAAACAAATAGAAGATTTTATGTTTTGCTGATTTTGGTGGGGGGGCGGAGGGGGTACTCATTTAAGCTGAGATCAGATGGTTGAGAAGAAACTAGTCATGAGAAAGGAAGGTAGGAACAGAAGCAAAAACATTGTAAGCCAAGAAAACAGGATGTGTGCAAAGGCCCTGAGGTAGGAAAGAGCTTGAGGTTGCTCAAGAAACTGAACTGCCAGTAAGTCCAGGAAACAGAAAACAGAGGGAAGAATGCCTAGAGGTGAGGTTTCAGAAACAGAGGGCAGAGGGTACTGGATGCTGTGATGTGCTGTTTGAATTCTATCCTAAGTGGCATGAGAAGATTTTAGAGGTTTTTGTTTTGTTTTGTTTTGTTTGTTTTGTTTTTTTAATTTTAGACGGTTTTAAGGAGGGGGAATGAGATGATCTGATTTGTGTTTTAGAAAGTTCACTTTGGATCCTCTGTGGAGAATGGATTTGAATATAGAGTTTGTTTTTTTTTTTTAAATTATTTTATTATTATTTTTTTAAATAATAAATTTATTTTTTATTGGTGTTCAATTTGCCAACATACAGAATAACACCCAGTGCTCATCCCGTCAAGTGCCCCCCTCAGTGCCTGTCACCCATTTTACATCCTGGGCTGACATTTTCAAACCCAGGCAACTAGAGCACTCCTTAGGAGCAGTTAGAAAAAAAAAAAAAGTTTGAGAATTATTTCTATGGATTGATTTCCTTTCTGTTTAATTCCGAAGGACTCTAGCTGTACTAGATTTTGTTTTATTTCATCTATTAGGAAGCATTTTGGACTGCTATGCTATTGATTATAATGAATTTATGTGATTTTTTTTTTTAAGACTTTATTTATTTGAGAGAGAGTGAGCTGGTGAGAGAGGAAGCAAGGAGGAGGGGCGTGGGGAAGGGCAGAGGGAGAAGCAGGCTCCCGGCTGAGCAGGGGGCCCAAAGCAGAACTTGACCCCAGGACCCTGGGATTGTGATCTGAGCCAGGGCAGACGCTTAACCGACTGAGCCACCCAGGCACCCCTATTTATGTGATTTTAACTTCTTCAACGTTTCCATCTTTTTTGTCTACAAATCAGAGATTTATTTCAATGATCTTCCATACCCAAAGTCATTTTGTACCTTTCCAAACATATGAATACCACGTTAACAGAACATCTGTTGGTTCATTGCTTCTTCCACATTTTATCCACCAGTTTAGTGCCATGTCATTCATAAAATGTGGGTAAATAGATTATGTTTGAGGTTTTGTTGAAATTCCAGTTGACTGAAATGATATTTTGAACACTGTCTCTCATCAAAGACGTTCAAATGCATCGCAGTCATTTAAATTATCCTCCACGATGCACACAAGGTCAGAGGCTCTGGGAGATAATCAGGTGAACCAAAAAGAAGGCCTTTGCATCTCCTGGTTTTATCTTCATGCTTCACCCCCTTTTAGAGAAGAGGGGACAACGACAGCAACACCATGGACACCTTCCTTGTACTTTTCTTCTGTTTCTCTGCAGCATCTTAATATCTGCCTGGCTTGTCAGGACGACCACAGCAGGCACAGTGTCAGTGGGGTCCAGGGCCCTGCTTCTGTTGTGGAGGCTGAGTGGGAAAGTTTCCATCTGCTCACCCTGCGGAGGGGGGCGGCGGGGGGGAGCAGATAGAACTAGCAGTAGGAGGGACTTTCAAGGAAGGTGTGATGTGCTCTGGCCCTGAAAGTCCTTTTGTGGGCGATGCCAGTGTCTTGGCAACAATGGTCAGGCCGCCCAACCCCCAGAATCCCTTCGGGTCTCCCCTTTTCCAGAACCACGTCTCTCCAGTTTGCCCATTTGCTTGCCACTTGGGACAGGGACAGCACGCACATCCTGTTGCTTGCACGGTGAACCCTACAATCATTAACCTGTACCTGTGGGAGGGCAGCTACTACAGTAGTGGGGAAACTCGACTGACCTGCTTTGTGCAGGTCGTAGATCTGATTCTTGACAGAACAAAGACTAAGAGCCCCACCTCTGCCTTCTCTAACTCTTGAGTATGATGACACAACGAAATAAGCATGTAAATACATATGTGTTATAAATATATTTTTAGAATCTCAGAACACTGAGAGAGTTTTGAAATCACTGAGGACATACAGCTTTTTTGTTTTTTTTTTACTAACATTCAGAAGGAAATAGGGTCCCCGTTACCAAATATGTGTACTTTTATGCTATATTTCTGTTTTCTGACGGAGGTATTTTACATCAGGGTAGACAATGAGACCATCTTCTGATAGGCAACTTTCACATCTCAGCGTCCTCCCTGCAAGAGTCCCTCGTGTTATCTTTTAAACAACCTTTCATTCTAAACAACAGCAAAGTAAAATTATTCAAATTGTTGTGGTTTCTGGGAAAAAAATGCCCCTTTCTCCCCCTTTTACTTTGTCTTCCTGGAAACCTAAACACAATGTGGAAACAAACGGTCGCTTGATTTTCTTGCTCTAAAAGGAACTTGGCAGACAAATTTTTCGATTTAGGCTGAAGCATTTCGATTTCGATTTCAAAGGGAGTTGTGAATTTGTCGTAATATCTTCTTTTGTAATGAAAGCAGGCATTGAATCCTACAAAGGGAGATGCTAGCATCTTCCCCATCCTTAAGTATTATACTTCCTGCTCTGTGTTAGGTTTGTGCTCACAAGAACTCCTGTGTGTTTTTCTTTTGTTTTGCTCTCATCGAGGGTAAAATTCAGCAGATTGCCTACTACTGTTATTTACTTTTAAGCTGGCAGATGAAAATTCAACAGTTTTTAGACTAAAGTAGTGGTGGAGACTAGGGAACCAACGGCTGCTGTTATTCAGAAAGGACTTGAGGTTTTCTCCTTCCTGCACTCTGAGTCTCCATTAATGTTAATTATTGTTAGTGCTTATTTTCTACTCGGGGATAAAGACTAAATCTTCATCTACATGGGAAATTATTTTGACTTCGGGATCTGACTAGATATTTGAGTTACTCAGACAAATGGTCAATTCATTTCAGTAAGTGGTTTGACCAATTTAGTAAATTCATCTTAAATGATTAAATTGTTTGTTGATATATTATAATTTATTTATTTCATCAGTAAACATTTGCAGCCTGTCAGGTACTGTGCTAGGCCTGAACGATCCAATGGCTTCTTGATCTTTTAGTATTTTTATCATTTGCTCAATTATCCCCAAAGCTAAGCTGAGACAACACCATGGTATTAAATCACTTTATACTAAAATTGTATTGATTAGAATTATGTTGGATTGATTGGAGTAATCACCTAGGAGTTGTTACGTTAAAATGAAACTAATCTTATTTTTGAGAGAAATAAATTTTCTAACTCTTTAAAAAGAGAAGTGAGTGATTTTTAGGCCAATTTATGGAAAATTTGGTCAAACATCATGGTAAGAATTCCATAGAGAAATCTATCTTTCAAAATTATTTTTCCACTTAAGAATCAGACACAATTTGGGGCAGCCGGGTGGCTCAGCGGTTTAGTGCCGCCTTCAGCCTGGGGTGTGATCCTGGAGACCCAGGATCGAGTCCCATGTCTGGCTCCCTCTGCCTGTGTCTCTGCCTCTCTCTCTCTCTCTCTGTGTTCTTATGAATAAATAAAATCTTAAAAAAAAAAAAAGGAATCAGACACAATTTGTATAGTACAAAATAACTGATAACTGTCTTTTACAAATAAGTTTTATATTCATATGGAATTAGAATAGAGATCATTAAATACAGATCACCCTCAAATTAGGAGTCTTTAGTAAGCACAAAATAGTAATAAATTATAAGAATATATTATTTACTCAATGCTAATCCTCAATCTTTGCTCCTAATTTTTGAATTGAGGGTCAAATGCCATCCTGTGAATTCTTTCTTAACTCCCATGTAAGAATTAATTACTCCCTCCACTGTCTTCCCATAGCATTTTTATACCCTTATTACAACGCTTAACACATTGAATCTTCATTATCTTTCAACCTGTCTTCCACACTGGACTGTTGGTTCTGACGTGATGTTTTATTCACAGCCGAGTTCCCACAGAGCCAGGTACAGAGTGGGCAATCAATAAATGTTGTTGAACGAAATGAGTACAATATTCTCCTAAGCAAATATTTTCCTAATTTTCCATTTCCCTATTCAATATTTTTTTGTTATTATTTCCTAATGCGTATTCTTTTCCTGTCTTCTCATTGCATTTAGTACCCTCTCTTGGCAAATGTTCGCCTTACTGCCTTCGCCTACTTGTCAAAATTTCCCCTGCTTGCTGGAATTTGTCTCCATTCCTTGTTTCGAGTGGCTCCTGCTAGGCCTTGTCTGCTACTGGAAATCCCTTCATGAGGTCGTACCACTTATTTTGGAATCTGGAACCTCCATCATCAAAGCATAATCCTGCAATAATGACTACTGAACACAATTTATTATCTTAGGAGTGTTGGCAAGATCCTACACTAATCCAAAAAGATGGTCTCAGGAAGGATTTAAGAATTAAGATTTTGAACAAAAACATGATTTAGAAAACTACTGCCTTGCCCAGTAATCACACAGAACCATGCCAGTACATCCAGAGGTCAGGAACTCCAGGACTTAAATTAGTCCATAGGCTAATTGTTTTGGGGACTCTGTTAATACATTTGCTTCAAGGTTTTGGACTTTATCTACATGGCAACCTTATGAGGGTAATGCCCACAGTCTATTGTGAGGTCCTTGTCCCCCTGTTCAGGTCAAAACAGGAGTCTACAATGATCATGGTGTAGCAGAAATGTGGGTGTTTTGGGAACTCCTTAACTTTATGAAGGTAAGAAAATGTATGCACAAGTAACATTGTAAATTGAAAATAACCAGAATGATTTAATTAGAAAATGAGATCTATTTTTGGGTCTGAATTGTTAAATTTTTACTTTTTCTTATCCCTCTCTCCTTCCCTCTTTTCGCCTCGTCATTCTCAGCTGAAGGGTGTGGAGTCATTCTTTTTAGTTCACGGTACAGTATAGTACTAATCCCCCCACAGAAGACCCCTCTCTTGTTTTGTTAGCATATTCTTTTTTTAAAAAAGATTTTATTTATTTTTTTATTCATGAGAGACACACACAGAGAGAGGTAGAGACATAGGCAGAAGGAGAAGCAGGCTCCCTGTGGGGAGACCGATCAATATGGGACTCAGTCCCAGGACCTTGGGATCATGACCTGAGCCAAAGGCAGACCCTCAACCACTGGGCCACCCAGGCATTCCGTTAGCATATTCCTTCTTATGTGATTATCCTCCGGCTGTCTTTCCCATATGGACAATGATTTTAGTACATAAAATATATAGTAATAGTTTTGCATATATTTTAAATTTACAGAGTTAATTTCAACTTGGATCCCATTTTGTTTTTTTACTTTTCCACACTGGGTTATAAGGTACATCTTTGTTCTTAGGACACACATCAAAAAGTTCATTTCTTCTCCTTTTTTTTTTAAAGATTTATTTATTTATTTTAGAGAGAGAGAGCACAAACAGGAGGAAGGTAAAGGGAGAGCAGGAGAAGCAGACTCCCCACTGAGCATGGAGCCTCACGAGGGTCTTGATCCAACCACCCTGAGATCATGACCTGAATTGAAACCACGAGCCTGACAGTCAACCAACCGAGCCACCGAGGCATTCCAAAAGTTTATTTCTTTTAATGGTTAAAAGCATTCTATAATATGCTGCTTCCCCCCATCTTTATCTTGCTCCATTCCCCCAAGTGAGGAATATCTAGATGTCCTCAACAACATGGTCTCACGTGTCCCTAGTTGAGGATTTTTCTGGAGAGGGAATTCCAGGAGAGGATTTTCTGGGCATAAGGTTATACTTCTCCTTAATATTACTAAGAACTGTCACAATGCTCTCCAGGATAGCTACACCATTCTACAAAACACCAGTGGAAACATGGTGATTTCTGTTCCCCCATATCTAATTTTTTTCCAACCTTTAGAGTTTCAAGTTGGCTCTCATTGTTTTTATTCACTTGACTCTTTTTATGAATCAAATGGAGTATCTCTTCATACAATTATTTAACATTTGGGTTACCCTTTTTCTTAAATGACTGGCAAGTTTGAGTTTCTTCTCTTTTTCTTGTTTTCCTCTTAACCTCCAGCATATGTCATTCCTTTGTGAATTTTAGATGAGAGAAATAAATCTCTTCTCCAATAGTGTTACTGTTTGTTAGCTTTGTCTGAGATATTCTTTTTGTTGAACAAATATCCTTATTTTTATGCATCTAAACCCGTTAATATAAACATTTCTACTTAAAGATTATACTCTGGCCTTCTTTTTTTAAGACCATCTCTATGTCTGGATGTTGCGAAGCCAGATATCAACCCTCTTCCACTAGTTTAGTTCATTATATAAAAAAGGGGGGGAGGGCACCTGGGTGGCTCAGTGGTTGAACATCTGCCTTTGGTTCAGGGCATGATCCCAGGATCCTGGGATTGATTCCCATATCGGGCTCCCCAGGGAGCCTGCTTCTCCCTCTGCCTGTGTCTCTGCCTCTCTGTGTGTCTCATGAATAAATGAATAAATAAAAGTTCTTTAAAAAACAAAAACTATTTAAAAAAATTTTTTATTGGAGTTCAATTTGCCAACATTTAGCACAACATCCAGTGCTCATCCCGCCAAGTGCCCCCTTCCGTGCCCATCACCCAGTCATCCCAACCCCCCGCCCACCTCCCCTTCCACTACCCCCAAAACTATTTTTTTAAAAAAGGTTAACATTTATTCATAGATCTTTAATATGTTATTGTGGGTTTTTTTTTTCAAGCATGTATTCTTTTAAAAAAATCTGGCTAGATTTCAATTGTGATTGCATTGCTTTGATACATAATTTATGGAAAATAGATATCATAATAATATTAAGCCATCCTTTACACAAGCACAGAATATCTTTCCACTTCAGATGTCTTGTGTCTTTCCATAGAATTTGACAACTTATTTTAAGAGGTCTTGTAAATTCTTTGTTAATTCCTATCTATGCAGTGTTTGCTGCTATTGAAAATGATATATTTTCTATTTGCTGTTGAGAAAAAAGTGCCATAGAATTTGTACATTTATCTTAAAATACTCTGACAACGTATTGCTGGATACTGCTTTTTAAATCTAATCTGATTTTCTCCATCAGTCTGGAGATTTGAATTTATTTATAGTTATTGCACTTGTTTCTATGCTGAGACTTTAAAATTTCCATCTTTATATTTTCTCTTTACATATTTTCAGTTTTTATTTTTTCTTGCTTTGCATTGGAGAAAACAAATTGTCTTTTGCTGATTAAGATGCAACATATTTATTTTTCCTCTTTTTCAGTTGTCACTAACATCTCAAGGCAAATGTAAGGTTAATTTTTGTTGCCAATTTTATAAATTTACCAACATGTATATATTTACTCAAATAAAATAAGTATTTTGTACCTTTTCACAGCTCCACTTTTGGGGTTCTGCTACTACTATTCTAAGTTCTAGAATTTTAGTTTTGTGTCAAATGGATTTCCTTTTTCCCCCCACTTCCTTCTTTTATTTCTTTTCTTCCTGTTTGCTTGCCTTTTATTATTAAAAAAATTTTGGTCCTTGCTATTTTATAAGATAAAACTTTACTAGGCTCATTCATTTTTTTCATGGTTCTAGTAGTACTCTGTTTTTTATTGTAGTACTTTCTCAAAGAATGTTTTCAGACGATCTTTGTTACACCAAATCTCTGAAGTCTTAAGTACAGAAAGTGTCTTAATCTTACTGTTACATTTAAATGACAGTCTAGGAAAATTATAGTATTCTAAAATCAGAGTTTTTTTCCTTCCATATTTTAAAAATATTCATCCATTGTCATCTTTCCAGGGCTTTCATTAGGGAGTCAGATATCAATCTGATTATCATTCTTTTTTTTTGAGTGATCTCCTCTTTATCTTTTAGAAACTTTTATCTTTGAATTTCACTATAATGAGTTCAGGTATAGAAAATTTGTTATCTATCATTTTTGTCACGCTAAGAATTCACTTTATTTTAATCGTTTTTTTTTTTTTTTTCTTTTCTCCAGAAACTCCTGTTTTCTGGTTATTGGAACCTTTTGTCTCTGGTGAATTTTTTCAGCTCCAACTTCTAAGAAGTTACTATATCAATCTTCATCACTACAAACTCTGCTATTTTTGGCTTTCATTTTGTTTTTCCCCTGCAGGTTCATGTATCATTTAGCTTTAAAATCAAAATTACATGTGTACACAATTAAATAAAATTCAATAGTACCACAAACTGTGTTATGAAAAAGAGTAGGCCTCCAGCTCTTCCCATTTTCTTATTGGAAACCACCACTCTCAATTCTTAACTGATTATTTGGTATACATTTCTATATATACTAAATAAAAGTGTCAGTTCTTGCTTTTTGCACTTTAGACACTATCTATTGATTAATTTGAAAGATAAAAAGTTTAGGTCTCTTTACCCTTCCATCCAATTATAAGTCTCCCCACCCCACCCCACCCCCAATTTTCCAACTCTATTCCATCAAAATGGTTATATAATTATTTTGGTTATTAAAAATACATTATCCACATTATTACATCTTTTAAAACTGGACACATAATACACTATAATTATTTTTGCTACATAACAACTATATTTTCCATAGGTCAATAATTGTGTTTCTTTTCTTTTCTCTCCTTTCCTTTCCTTTCCTTTCCTTTCCTTTCCTTTCCTTCTCTTTTCCTTTTTCCTATGTCCTGTCACTAGTTTATTAGCTCTAAGCTATTGCCTAAGTGTCTATGTATCACTCAGTATGTTCAAACATATTAGTACTTTAATAATATGGTCACCTTAAGTTTTTCTTGGACTGGCCATTCTCTAGACCTTCTACATCCTCCACCCTCAAGTGGGAAGCAATAGAACCAACAGGAGATATATCTATCTCTTTATCTCTCTATCTCTATCTCTCTTATCTCTATCTCTAGGTACCTAGCTAGAAAGAGGTTTATTATAAGATACCATGTGATTGTGGAGGCTGAGTACTCCCACGATCTGTCTGCTTTATGCTGGAGACCTGGAAAAGTCTATGGTATAGTCCTAAAGCCTGAGACCTGGAAAGTTGCTGGTGTAGATTCCAGTTCAGGTTTGAAGGCCTGAAAACTAAGAGTACGGAGAGTAGGATGTCTCAGCTCAAGCAGTCAGGCAGAGAGAGAATTCAACTTTCTTTAGCCATTTTGTTCATCTCAGATCCTCAACAGACTGGATGAGGCCCACCCATATAGAGGAGGGCCACCTGCTTTGCTTAGTCCACCAATTCAAACGGTAATCTCTTCTAGAAATACTCACGGATAACATCCAGATATAATGTTTAACCAGCTATCTGGGCAACCCACAGCCCAGTACAGTTGACACATAAAAATAACCATCTTAGGCACTGCACCCCTCAATAATCCTTATTTCTCTCCTTTGCTAAGATCTGATAGAAGCTTCAACATGGTCCTGAAATGGTCTGTGGATTGGTGTTTGGGAGTCACTAAGTGAACTCCCTTACCCTTCAGACTTTCATTAATACCTATAAATGGGCAACTATTGAATCAATATCCTTAGCTGAGCCTCCTTTTTTCAATTTAAGATTCACATTTGACAAGCTACTTCCCAATAGGCTGCTCTCTGAGTAGGGGGGTGGTCATCTCCCCCACCAGAGTTATCCTTTATATTCTCCATGGCAACAGGCCATGAAACATGCCTATGGTCACAAGTCACACATGAGAGGCAGTCTAGACTGGTGGCTAGATGTATGTGTTCACGAGTCGGATTGCCTGGGTGGGATTTCAAGTGCTATCACTTAATAGTTAGGTGTTGGGAAAGTTACTTGGCCTCTCATTCCCAAGAGAGGAATAAACAATAGTAAGGTTGTTATGGAGGATTGAATCCACCATTCATTAAGGGCTTAGAACACAACCTAGCATGCAGTAAGTTCTTTATGGGTGCCTGCTAAATATAAATAAATGAATAATCCAAGCAAAAATCCATATTGGAATCTTGAAAGCAACTGTGTATTCAACCTCAAGCCTCCATTCATCCATTATATGACCCAACTATTGATAACTGCTAATAACTACCAATTTTGTCTTCTATTTATTTCTTAAATAACTCTCTAGAATATTAAATCCATAAGGACAATTACCACATCTGTCTGCTTGTGATGCTATTTCTCATTTTTGAGTATCACAATATCAGATATACGGAGTGAAGTTCAATATAATTTTTGTTGAATAGTTTAATGAATTATACATCCCACATTACAGTGTTAATACATTTTTTCTGTTAGTATATCTTCCCCATTAGATTGAATTTCTTGAATACTAGGAATTTTCTATATCCCAGTGCCTGGGATATATTAGGTACAAATAAATATCTGTTATGTCAATGAATGAATGAATGAATGAAAGCATTTGGATAGGAGAAGGATTCAAGCCTGACAAGTTAGACTTCTTAGTGGCAGTATTGCTCTGAGATACGCTTAGACTGCTGAAGTTAATAAAGCAGAAGAACTTAATGTTATGTTGGCTCTACTTGGTGTCAGTTTGGAAAAAATAACAAGCATTTAATTCAGACAGACCATCGAAAGTAACTAAGACAACTAAGGCACACTCAAGTAAAGCCAATTATCCTGACAACGAGGGGTATTTTGTATTTGGTAGGCATTTAATTCCCAGAGCTGAGAATGCATTTTTAGTAACAATTCAGAGGGTAACACTCTTGTCTCTTCCACATAATCTGAAGAACTCTACTCCAGAAATAGAATAATATTCCTACCCAAAGGATCCACACAGTTATATTTATACCAAGTTAACTTATATAACTAAAGTAATAATGAGGAAAATAGTAAGACTGTAAGCATTCTAGGTGGTTAAAATGTCTAATTACTAAATGTAATAAACATCTTATTCTTAATGTAAACGCTTGAATTATATCTAAATATTATTACAATTTACGATGAGTGATTGATAATTGAGCTATCTACAAAATTAAAAGAAATCTTTTTATTCTAGATCTTAATTAACCCTGCGATATATGTATGAACAAAGCACCAACAGTACAACATGTTGTTCCAATAAAATGAAAATTGACCAATTACTTCACAGAAAGGAGCAAAACAAACAGAGTAAATTAGTTGATATGAACTATGACAGTCATCTACAGATAATGCGGATAACCAACATGCTGATTTACTTCCTTTTACACACACGTAAAATCATTCTTTGTTAGCATGCACAGCAAACTATCTTATTTATATTTTCCCTCATATTACACTAGAAAGATTATATTTAACATTGCTAAGGATAAGCATTCCAAACATGCCACCAAGTATTTCTTAAATGTCTTAATTTTGTGAAAATATTTCAGATGACGCAAAAAATGACAAAGCTGTGTTTCCTATGTTCATTATAGTTGTACTGAACAGGCTACTATCTTTACACTGTGGTGTTTCCATACCACTTGCAATGCAGTATTTTAAATCTCTTTTAAAATTCCAAGAAATTGTTACTTCTCTGTAGGAAACTATGATCCACGAAGAAAAGTCATGCACTACACAGCTTTTGATGCTATTTTATTTAATAAATATTTATTGCTCATTCACTCTGTACCAGGAAACCTGCCAGGAGATAAAAAAATAAACAAAAATCAACCAAACGCACGTAGACACATATGGGGGGCATATACACCCCACAGGAGTGTCTTATCTCTTGGTGCCATAAATGAGGGCCAGCAGCAATGAAAGGATGTTTGGTGAAGGCAGCGAAACAACTTTGGGTTTATAAGAAGAGAAATACTTCGGGGGGAGGAACCAGGTGAATTGGGCATCGAAGAATGGGCGAGACCTTGATAGGTAGTGATGACAGGGAGGGGTCTAGGTAGAAGTTCCACTGGGAAAAGCATTGAGGCAGGAACTCTGAGATCAGTAGCTCAGCAGAGTGGATGATTAGGGAGGGATGTATTGGAAATTGGAAAGCACTAGGAGGTAAGCCAGATTCATACAAATGATAGTCTTAAAGACTCGCCCTAAGGAGTTTGCACCTTGATGATAATTGATGGGGAGCTGTTATAGGTTAGCATATATTCAAGCTCAAATATTTATTCGTCACTTGGGCATTTTATTAAGTTTTTTGTTGTTGTTGTTTGTTTTAAAGACAGCTTCTAAAGAGCAGTTGTAAGTTCAAAGCAAAATTGACTAGAAGGTATATATAGATATCCCATATTCTCCTTGCTCCCACTCACACACCATCTCCCTTATTATCAACCCCATCTCCCCCCAGAGGGGTACACCTGTTATAACTGATGAGCCTACATCGACACATCATTATTAAATTAAATTTGTACTTTACATTAGGGCCCACTCTTGGTGGTGTACATTCTCAGGGTTTGGACAAATGTATAAGGGGCATATGACCATCGTTATAGGATCTTACATAGTATTATTTTTTTTTTTAAGATTTTATTATTTCAGAGAGAGAGAGAAAGAGAGAGAGAGGCAGAGACACAGGCAGAGGGAGAAGCAGACTCCATGCAGGTTGCCCGACGCGGGACCCGATCCCGGGACTCCAGGATCACACCCTGGGTAGAGTATTTTCACTGCCATAAAAACCTTTGTGCTCTACTTTTTCATCCTTTCCTTTCCCCTAACCTCTGGAAACACTGACATTTTTACTCTCTCCATAGCTTTGCCATTTCCAGAATGTCATGTAGTTGGAATCATATGGTAGGTAGCCTTTTCAGATTAGCTTCTTTTACTTAGTAATACACACTTAAGGTTATTCCATGTCTTTCAGGACGTGATAGCTTACTTCTTTCAAGCGCCCAATAATATTCCATTGTGTATACCAAAGTTTATCCTTTCATGTGCTTAGTTGTTTCTACTTATGAATGAAGCTACTATAAACATCTTTGTGCAGCTTTCTGTGTGCACACAGGATTTTAATTCCTTTAGATAAACATGAGGGACCACCGCAGTAGCTGGATCATATGGTAAGAGTCTGTTTAGTTTTGTAAGAAACTCCCAAATGTCTTCTCAAGTGGCTGTACCATTTTGCATTCCCACCAGCAATGAATGACAGTATCTCTGGCCCCACATCTTTGCCACCATTTGGTGTTGTCAGTATTCTAAATTTTGTCCATTCCAATAGGTGGGTACTAGTATTTTGTTGTTTCTCTGGGGATATATGATGTGGACCATTTTTTCACATACTCGTTTGCCATTTGTATTTCTCCTTTGATGAGGTATCTGTGAAAGTCTGTGGCCCATATTTTAATTGGGTCATTTGCTTTCTTATTGTTGAGTTTTAAGAGTCTTTGATGTGTTTTGGGTAATAGTCCTTAATCAGGTAGGTCTTTTACAAAGATTTTCTCTCAGTCTGTGGCTGATCTTCTCACTCTCTTGATAGTGTCTTTCACAGAACAGAAATGTTTTATTTTAATGAAATCCAGCTAATCAATTATTTCTTTCATGGATTATCTCTTCTATATTGTATCTAAAAAGGCAACACCATACCTAAAGTCACCCACATTTTCTCCTGTTATATGCACAAGTATGGGCCTTTCTGGGTTTTCTATTTTGCTTGTCATATTTGGCTCTTTGCTCCAAGAAATAATATGTGCTATTTTCTTTTGTATATTTTTATTATAGATCTTGATATTTGCCAAAGCAAGTTTTCTCTTTTCATTTCCTATAAAGTTATTCAGCCAATTCTTAGAACTTCATTCACATTTTAATTTTTTTAAAAGATTTTATTTATTTATTTGTCAGAGAAAGGGAGCACAAGCAGGAGGAGCAGCAGGCAGAGGGAGAGGTAGGCTCCCTGCTGAGCCAGGAGACTGATGCAGGACTGGATCCCAGGACGATGGGATTATGACCCAAGCCAAAGGCAGATGCTCAACCAACTGGGCCACCCAGGCATCCCAGAACTTTATTTTTTTATATGAGTTTTAGACTCACTTTGCCTGGTTGCACATGGAATCCTAGGGGATTTTCATTTGAATTGTGTTAAATTTCCATATGAGTTAGTGGAGAGTTAACTTAATTACCATATTGAGTCACTCCATTAGTGAACTTCTAGTACATCTTGATATTTCTTCAGGTCTTTTATGTCCTTCAACAAAGGTTGCAATTTTCTCAACAAAAGTCTTACTCATCTTCTGCTAGGTTCCTTCTGATGACTGTTATATTTTCTAATTAGTTTCTGCTTGTGTACTGGGAAGCTATTAATTTTTGAACGTCAGTCTTGCATCTAAGAACATTGCTGTCCTCTCTTATTAATAAAAGTTTATTTATGAGCATCTTTTGATTTTCTCTATGTTCAATTATATTGCCTGAATACAAAAATTTTACTTCCTTTTCCTTTTTACCCTTTTTTCCTTGTCTTCTGGCAAGAATTTCCAGTACAATGTTTATCATACTGGACCGAAAAGTCATAATTATTATCTTTTTTGTTTTGATAGGATTGTTTCTAAAATTCCATTGTTTACTATGGAGTCTACCATAGGTTTTTGCTAAATATACTTTATAAATATATCTTCCTTCTATTTCCTTTATTTTCCTTCTATTTCTTGTTTACTAAAATTTATTTTTTAATTTTTATTTATTTTATTTATTTATTTAAGAGAGGGAGCAGAAAGTACAGGCAGGGAGTGGATGGGGAAAGGCAAAGGGAGAGGGTGAAGCAAACTCCCTGCAGATCCGGTGGCCAATGATGTGGGGCTCAATCCCAGGATCCCCAGATTATGACTGAAGCTGAAACAGATGCTTAACTAATTGAGTCACCCAGGCACCCCTAAAATTTCATTTTAAAAATCATGGTTGAATGTCTATTACAGCAAATATTTTTTCCTGTGTCTTTTGAAATGATAACATGATTTTTCCGTCTGCTTAATGTTAACTACATTGATACATCTTCCAATAGTTAACCATTCTTTCATGCCAGCACTTCATTTGTTTTAAATACATGGTTGGAAATTAGAGTGCTATTAACTCAAGATTATGTGCATTTGATGTATTCTATAAGAGATCTAATCATTTTCTCAGACTCAGAACTTCACTTTTGGATTGGTATAATTAGGTAAGCTTATGAAACTTTCACTGTAGCATTAGTGATTTGAATGAAAATGGTTTTATTTAAATCTATAAAATGTAATGAAAAACATATTTTAATTTGAGTTTACATTAAATTTTCCCTCTATTGCTAATATTTGGTATTAAAATTACTAAATTATGCTCTCTTTACCCAAAAGATTACATTCAACACACATACACATAAAATAAATACAAATTGTTATCATTTTACCATGCATTCAGTTTCCTAAAACAACATGTAAATAATCAAAACTCAAATTATCTTTTTCTTCACATATACTGGTGGGTTATCTCAATTCTAGGAGGGGTAGGATATCAGTAACATCTCTGTCCTCATGTTTTTCTCAACAAAATCAGTTTTCCCTTGACTGCCTGAAAACTGAAAACATACTTTTCCAGATTTCATCGCTTTATTAATTTTAGTGCAAATCCCTGTTATTAAATGCTCAATAGTCTATAAATTTTCATTAAAAAAAGGTTTTCATCAGGAATCTTACATAGTTTTTATGTTCTTTCCTTTAAGTTGAATAAAAGCATAATTTCATCTACAAAAAGATTAAAACAAGATTAATATTAAGAAATGATAAATGTCATGGAAAATCGCTAGGTGTAAAATATAGATATTCCATTTTATCTTTACTTTATAACAGGAATTATTTAAATTAAATTATTTTAAAGCCATCATCATTATCAGTGTGACTCACTTGCCTATGATTAGACTGGATGGAGAAAAGGATGCTTGGAACAATCACTGATTTAAGCTTTCATTCTTGCTGAGGTAGGTTCCTGGTGATAGTACGTTCAATCATTATATGATTAATGACTACTGAAATCTGTATAAGAAATGGAAGTCACAGATGTACTGAAGAAAATTGGCAAAGCTTTTTTGAAAACAAAGCATCATGACATAATGTGAGACACAATGAAATTCCCTGCTCAATAAATTAGGAATGCTCAGCTTGCTGTCTTGCATGGTATCATACTATGTTATATTGCTCATGTGTTAGATGAGATCATATTTACCTTTATTTAACATTCCAAAACAGAAAGAAGCACGATCAACATGACCCAAGTCTAGAACAGCACTGTCCAATAAAACTTTCTGCAATGATGGAAATGTCCTATATTTGCACTAAGATAATAGCCACCAATGACAGATAAAGCCGTCAAAGACACTGAGCAGTAGAAAGGTGGCTAGTGCAATAAAGAGCGAATTTTCCACTTTATTTAATTTTAATTAATTTAATCTCATGTACAAATATCACATTTGGCTAGTTTTACCACATTGGACAGTGCAGGCCAAGAATCTTAGGTTTTCCAAACTTGTCATTAAAGCTATAATCTGTTACTATAATTTCAACTTAATTCTTGTTTCTATAAAATGAGTATATCAAACTTGATGTTTGAATATCTAATATTTAAACCTGCCAGGTAAATTTTTTGCATGTATGAATCAATTTAACCTTCTAAGTAACATGTCTCAAACTAGAAAGATTCCGGATAGAGCAAATAATGAAGATTTTATTCTATGTAGGGGAGAGCTGATTAAAAAAAAAAAAAAAAGTTAGTATGTTTGGCAGATATGTTTCTACCAGTTACCATGTCAACAGAACTGATTATTATGATTTTTGATTATAATTAATATAATGAAATAAATATAGAATATCCATTCCAAAATTGGTAATGTGTTAATGTGAAAAATTCCAAAAGGATTGCTCGTTGGAGCGTTCTTAAAATAAAAATTTTCACCAGGCCTACATGCTATATAACTCAGAGGACCAGAAAAATAACTTAATATTTGAAATATATTAATTTCTTTTTAATTTGGGCCCTTCCCTGAGGTCCATATTTTCAAGGGAAATTAAACTGTCCTGTAAAATTACATAGCTATGTATTACATTAACATTTTAAGAGCTAGAAATAATAAGAAACCACATTTTTTACACTGCAAATGACTACTGCCATAAAATCTTTTATGTAAATCTCTTTATTGCTTAGTATGTAAATTATAAATTATAAATTGATGAAAAATTGTTGCATATACTCTATATATGCAACAAGAAGGGTAAGAAGGATAAAAAGAGAAAAGAAATAATTTTCTCAGACCCCAAACTCAAAAGCTAAATTCCACATTGGTTTTTCAAAAAAATATTTCTATAAATATTTTTATTCCAGAATAAGAAATACTCTATAACTACATAATTCACGTTAATCAGTTTTTTGGCAACTGAATTTCAGACATTAAGTACTGTCTAGACTTTCTCTAATATTTCTTAATATTCCTAACATATATATATATATATACACACTCTACATAATTGAATATATAATTGAGACATATAGAATCCCTTTATTAATACTGCTTAAATGACATCATTAGTCATTAATTCACACACACAGTGAAAATATTTTGAAATGCCAAAATATAATTTTTTTTAAAATTTAGAAACGTAACTCATATAAAATAAACACGTTACAGATTTTTAAAATTTTAATATTTTATCTTTTAAATTAAAGAGTAAATGAGCAGAATGGTAAAGCTGATTAAGAGAATTTTTCTAAACAGCATTTATATTACTAGTTAATAAAGGAATGCTGAAATAAATTGGCTAAATTTTTTTCGTATCAATTTTTAAGTTTACATTAGTTAACATACAGGCTGATATTGGTTTCAGGAGTAGAATTTAGTGATTCAACAAGCCAGCTAAATTAGAGGCAAGTTTGATTAATGTCTTTTAAAGCAAAAAAACAATCTTTGTGGCTATCTTTTCTACTGGAAAGAATTTGCATCTCCTTTGAGCAAAAATGCATAATTTAACATATAATTTTAAGTGTTGGGCTTAACCAATAGTAAATATTAAGTGCAACAAAAGTACATCCTGTATAGGTTTGAATTAGTGCTTGGATGTGCTTGTCAGACAATGCTCGGTCAACACCGATAGGACGCGCGGCCACTCTTTTTCTTTTTCTCGGGTTTTGGATAATTTTTTTTTAATAGAAAGGAAGGGGATCCCTGGGTGGCGCAGCGGTTTGGCGCTTGCCTTTGGCCCAGGGTGCGATCCTAGAGACCCGGGATCGAATCCCACGTCGGGCTCCCGGTGCATGGAGCCTGCTTCTCCCTCTGCCTGTGTCTCTGCCTCTCTCTCTATCTCTCTGTGACTATCATAAATAAATAAAAATTAAAAAAAATAATAATAAAATAAAAAAAAGAAAGGAAGGACTGCATTTTATAATTTTTTAGGATAATACTTTTAAAAAAACTAGAATTCAGGACGCCTGGGTGGCTCAGCAGCTGAGCATCTGCCTTCGGCTCAGGGTATAATACCGGAGTCCTGGGATCCAATCCCACATCCAGCTCCCTGCATGAAGCTTGCTTCTCCCTTTGCCTGTGTCTCTGCCTCTCTCTGTGTCTCTCAGGAATAAATAAATAAAATATTTTAAAATAATAATAATAATAATAATAATTAAAATTAAAAATGAGAACTCCTTATTATAATAAAACAAAGAATATCTCTCTGGAAGCTCTTGCAAGATAATTTTATTTTGTAATTTGTGACACAAGTTTTACCCACGTTGATAAACCTGGAAACCAGAATATTTGTAGATTTCAATATGATAAATGAAAGAATCCATGAATCCTTTCAATCACAAGAACTGGTGAGTAGTCAAGTCTGTATGCATGACAATGCGGGACACGGTCCTTCCAGCCTTCTGTGGGTGACTATAGAGACCACTCTGTTGCCCTGTCGTCAGATCAAGACTCTCCAAAAACTACAAAGGTTATTTGGCATATTTCTAGTTCTGGGGGACAAACCTACAACTGGAAGGTAACCACGATATTGGAAGAATTTCTCCCCTTTCCTTTGACCTTTCCTTCCTCTCTCTTCTTCCTCCCTCCCTCCCTCCCTCCCTCCCTCCTCTCCCTTCCTTTTTCCTTTCTCCTTCCTCCTTCCCTTCCACCCTTCCTCTCTTCCCCCTCCTTTTCTTCCTGAACGCTCCTACCACAGACCTTTTTGGTACCTGGGTCAGGGAGCATGGGTATCTAACTCCCTTGCACCTCCTCTTCCATTCAGCTGCAGGAGTACTGACAATATCGACGCCCTCCTTGGCCCTCCACCCTGTTTGTGCCCGTGCGATGACCTCCCTCAGTGCTACACGTTCCAGGCCCCTTGGAGGTTAATGTATGCCCTGACTGGAATGTGGGAGGGCTTGTCTGATCTTCCCTGGAGTGGTGCACAGAAGGCGCCACCGAAGATAACCGGCAGAGATGACTGGTAGACAGAAGGCACCACTTCAGATAACTATCCTTTGACCTCAGCACAATGCCCCTCACTCTATAAAAGCTGTAGACTCAAGTCCAGACATGGGGGGTGAGGGGGAGAAGAGCTGCGTAGTACCTGGATCCTCTGTCCACCTGACCTGTTAGTAAACTATCCTAAATAAAACTGTGTCAATGGTAAGGAGTGGCTTCCTTCGTTTTTTGGTCTCAAATGCCTTCTCCGTTTGGAGGATACTTTACTGTCCCACCAGCAATCCCAGGAAAATATTCAACAGAATTCTTAAAAACTGAGGAAAACTTGTGTATTAGTTCTCCAATGCCACTGCGACAAAGTACTACAAACTTAAGTGGCTTACAAACAACACACTTATGTACAGTTCTGCAAATCCAAAACCCAATACAGGTCTCCAATACTGGGCTAAGATCAAGGTGCGGCAGGACTGCCTTCCTCCCTGGACACTCACAGTCCGATCTCTTGCCGTTTCCAGCTTCTGGAGGCCTCCCACATTGGTTGGCTTGTAGCCCCTTCCTGGGTCTTCAAAGCATTTCTCTGAGCCTTTTTCGTACTCACGCCCCCCTCTGACCACAGCTGTGAAAGCTTCGCTTTCCAGAACCCATGTAATTAGATTGGACACACCTGGATAACCCAGCGAAATCTTCCCATCTTGAGATTCTTCATTTAATCACAACCTCTGACTGTCGTTCTCCATGCAAGCGAACATATTTACAGGTTTCTAGTGCATGGACATCTTTCAGGGGCCGTTATTTGTCCTCCCACGATGGGCACCCATGCTGTAAAGCTTGAAAGTTACCATCCACAGACCCCAAGCTTCAGGGACTTTCTGCCAGAACTAATCAGTGGGACCTAGATTAAAGAGGATTATGTTCTCCTTCTTGTGAAATGGTGGGGTGCCTGCAAAATAATTTGAGGAAACCCAAATAGCCCACAGTTTGATGAGGTTAGGGCAGAGTCATTGAGTGGGCTGCAGGGGCTTTAAGAAGCAAGTCAGCAGACAGATTTAAAAACAAAAAGGAAGAAGAAGAAAGAAGAAAGAAGAAAGAAGAAGAAGAAGAAGAAGAAGAAGAAGAAGAAGAAGAAGAAGGGGGAGGGGGAGGGAAACCACAACAGCCACAATGGAAGTGCTTCTCCAAGAATAAAAAGGACTGCGCAGGCTGGGTTTCTTTTTGAAGAGAGAAGTCATAGCAACAGAAGATGCCCAGGTAGGACTTCTTTCTTTTCTTTTTTCTTTTCTTTTCTTTTTTTTTTTTCTGTATTGGATGGTAGCAGAAAGTTTGTGCCCAAATGGTTCCAGAGGTGCGATGCAATTCAATTCAAAGTTGTGAGGGCAATATTTGCAGTGTTAGATATTAAAACATATTGTGAACTTTAAATAGTGAAAAGACAGTCTCAAGTAGACAGACCTCATTACAGATGAGAACTCAGTATAAGAAAAACTGGTACTTAAAAAAAAATTATACGAGTGCTGCTCTTAAGATTTTGGGTTTTTCTTTTTTTTTCTTTAGGATGGTTTCTCATTTCTATATTTTTTAGAATAAATCTGAATTACTTGAGGTAACATACATAGCATATTGTATCAAGATGCAAAATAATATGGCAACCAAATACACACACATACACAAACAGACATACACAAATGCTACACCTCACGTTTCATTAAATTTATTCATTAAAGAATTTAAGCATGTTTTTCTTTGATCTCGTCAACGTGAAAGAATAATGAAGTACGTATCGTGGAAAAGAAGGCAAGGAACAAAGTCTTCCATGGCTAAGGAGGCTGGATTGCAGAAAGATTACTTTACCATACACTGCCCAACAATTTAGGTTTCTCTGTGTTTCATCAAAGCCAATCTGGCAGAGAAACACATGTTTTCAGTTTTATTCCATGAAAAGATAATCTTCACTTTAGCATTCATTATGCGCAATGTATGCAAAATGCAATGAGCCAACTGACTCACACTTTGGTGTCATGCAAATAAAACCTAAACACAAGAAAGTGTAACATCTAGTAAAATGTGCATGAAACCACAAAGGCTAAGATAAGAAAATGGATAGCAGGGAAATGCAATTAGCACATTCACGGAGGGCAGCTAGTAGGATTTGGAGAGGAGCCATACAAATATAATTTTGTTCTTTTTGGCTAAGAATAACATTACATTTATAGGCAAATGTAGGCTCACATTTGCCAAGCAGTTTCTGCATTTGATAAAAAAAAAAAAAAAAAGAAAGAAAGAAAAGAAATCTATAAAGATAGGTGCAGGCAGGTATACAATATGTCAGATGCGATCTTCTACAAAAAAAAGAGATGGCTGTACATGCTTCATGTTTTTGATATTTCAAATGGTGTTCATGTTCTTTTCCAGTATTTGAGTAATATTCAATCATTCAACATTCGTAATGTAGTTAAAAATCAGACTTTCTTCATAAAGATATAAAGGTTTATTGTTTTTTTCCCCCAGAATAGTAGATAGTTGAAAATATGTGTCTGATACACATATCAATAACTAACTGTATATACATGTGTATGGATTGATCATTTTAGTAGCTTGGATCTTTCAATCGATGTTAGTATTAAACACACAAAAATCAGTCTGTTTTGTCTAAGTGAAAAATTAGAATTGATTATGAAATACATAGAGCTCATACATTTAGGTCACTAAAGCTAAAGGACTATCAGGTGTTCAATTATTTCAAGTAGTTAAATTGTTTTGGGTTGAGATCTAATCAGAAACTAGTAAGACTATAAAGATTACTATTCAGGAGGTCAGACTCCAGTGTGGTATAGAAGGGAGGATGTGGAAAATTTGAAGGTAGCAAGACATTTTCTAAAATATAAGAAAGTCACCGAAAGGAAAAGGATGAAAGATTTTTTTTTCTAACATCAGCACTACATACAAAATTCAAAAATCAGTCTATTCTGGTGGTTCTTGAACTTTTTGGATTTGTGTCACCACTCACAGTGATTACCACACGATCACATTTTACAGTAGGACAGTATCTCACCAACCTATAAAATCAGCTATAGTCATCACAGGATTCAAGTGTTGCCCTCCAGCACTGCATCTCTGCTTGAGAATAACTGATTACTGGAGATGAATGCTTTCTTAAAAACCCAAGCAGCTAAAAAAATTAAAGAAAATAAAATTTAAAAAACCCAGGCAGCAAAGATCTGGAATTCACTAAGGAACCTTCCATGTTCCTACTTTGAAGCCAGTTTGGAAACACACCAATCAGGTTTTAGTCCTAACCTGCTCCAGAGCAAATCCCGGGACATCTCATTGCATCTGAAAGACATCTCAATGACCATATGTGTCCTTAGTTGTAACCAAACTACATTTTACACATTGCTCAAAATTTGGCAACACGCTCGGGAAATATTTGTGGTGTATGGGCATACGCCCTAGCATGCCAGTGGAGAGCAACTGATTCATGTGATCATTTCAGTCACTTATGATCACAGAAGAGACCAACAAAAATGTTTGACAAACATGACCTGAGATGAAAGAAGGAAAGAAGGAAGGGAGGAAAGAAAAGAAAAAGAAAGAAAAGAAAGAAAAGAAAAGAAAAGAAAAGAAAAGAAAAGAAAAGAAAAGAAAGAAGAAAGAAAGAAAGAAAGAGAAAAGAAAAAAGAAAAGAAAGAAAGAAAAGAAAAGAAAAAAGAAAAGAAAAAAGAAAAGAAAGAAAGAAAAGAAAAGAAAAAAGAAAAGAAAGAAAGAAAAGAAAAGAAAAAGAAAAGAAAGAAAGAAAAGAAAAGAAAAGAAAAGAAAAGAAAAGAAAAGAAAAGAAAAGAAAAGAAAAGAAAAGAAAAGAAAAGAAAGGTGAGAGGAAGGGGCGGGGAGGAGGAACGAAGAAAGGAATGGTGAATTAAATAACCCCTAGCTGTCACTGCTCTGAGGGAGAAAAATGCATTTGTTGGGGGGGCAATTATAGAATATGATTAGGAATTTTAAATGCTCGCGGAGAGTTCTCTATTCTGCATGTCTTCTAATTGACACTGGAGCATAGCCAAATGTTTGTTGTTGATGTGTATTTATATGTTAGAAGGGTGCAATCTGTGAGCTCTGAGAGGATCATGACAGCTGGTAATTTACTTCTATTTTTAGTTTATTAATATTTCCCAAGCATATTTCATTTAATTATTTACTCAAGGATTGAGAAGTTAGATAGAAATCCTTATTTCGAGCTTTTTAGTCAATATGAGTTTCAGTTCCAGTTCTAGAAGAGACTAGCCGTGCAACCTTGGGCATAATACTTGTAATCCAGGGCTTCGTTGTCATATTTGTAAATGTGGTTAATTAATAAAGACCTACCTCATATGGTTCTTGAGAAGATTAATATGTGGAAAACACTCAGCATAGTACCTGTAAATAATAAGTGCTCAATAAAGGTTTCCTGCTACTATTACCTAGCCTAGTTTGGTTATATCCAGATCTATAAACCCCTGGAGCAGTAAGGAAACTATAACTCTAAAATTATACAATAACCAAATTTAGGATGTCACGGGTGCTGAGAAACTTAAATTAGCAAGATAATGGTGAGCAACTTCTAGGAAACAGTCTGAGAAAGAAAAACAGGTAGGGTGAATTATTCTGTATAAAAAACATCTATCATTGAATCTAGGATTTATGAGAGCCCAGGCACATAAATTTGTTTCTTCAGTGCTTTAACAAAATGCTCTCATATATCCTAGGCAATGAGGAAAGACCGTGGGAGCCTCATGATTATATGAGATTGAAGCATTTCAGAATAATTATTGCTTTTCACCACTAATTGTTTTCTGAATCCATTTGCCCAGCATCTGTTTCCTGTGTCAAGGAGTATCCAGAAAGTAGTTCTTCTGTAATTACATTTCATACATGAAAAAGTCTAGAAGCACAAACAAATGTTCCCAAAAAAAGAACAGGGTTATTTTGCTACAAGATGTTAAAATACTGGAATATTTGGAAAAACAAAGTAGGGTGAGCAGGTGCTTGCTGAGAGAAGTGGGGCTAAGCATGACATACGAAGAACCAGAAAGCAACACAACTGGAAGTAGTCGCCACCAAGGCCACTGGGCATTTCAAAAGATGTCTGATTAGTTCAATGGTGAGCTTTATTTGGAATCTAGTCAAAAGAGAATTCTCCTTCAGGTCACTGAACGGTAGCTTGGGTTCCTCTCTTACTCACCCACCTTCTACTTGCAGGCTAGAGGGAAACACCAGCTTCAAAGTGGGTCTTTCATATTCTGGGGAAGATTAAAGCTTACAAAATAAAATGCCACAGTCTCCCATCATCAGTGACAGCACCTTTCAAAGGATGAGTTCTATTTAGTTGAGTGGCTCCCTGCAGGCTTATAGCTTCTTAAACATCATGAGGGTTTTTTTTTTTTTTTTTTTTGCCTTTTTTTTAAAAAAAAAAAAACTGACTTAAGAAAACTGGAAAGTATAGTTCTTCGTTTTAAAAATAAAAGTGTATTTTAAAGATAATGATGGCTGTGGGGGCACCTGAGGGGCTCAGTCAGTTAAGCATCTGCCTTTGGCTCAGACCATGATCCCAGAGTTCATGTCTATCGAGGTAGGCTCTCTGCTCAGGGGGGAGCCTGCTTCTCCCTCTCCTTCTGCCCCTTGCCCCTACTTGTGCTCTCTCTCTCTCAAATAAATAAAGAAAATCTTTAAAACAAATGAAGATCATGATAGCTGGGTATTTTTGATTAATAAGCATAAAGGAATTCAGAGTCATTTATAAGATTTTTATGAGCTTTGTAACAATTCTGATTCTTTATTTGTTTATTTTATTTATTGTAAGGGCTACTTCATGTCATAAATTAGTCCTGCCTATCCTTAACTACCATACCAAAGAGGTCAAGATCTATGTTAACACATGAATCAACTATGTTACTCTCAGGGTCCACTCCTACTCTTCCAATAAAACAGTAGTGATTCAACCAAATTAGCAGAGCTTTAAATCAAAACATGACGTTAGTATGTTCCTCCTTATATCAATACCTTCTATCCTGCAATATACTTCCTGATTTGGGTATTGAAATTTATTTTATTTTATTTTTGTTTCTTTACTTTGTTTAGAGAGGGAGAGAGAGAGAATCTTAAGCAGGTTCCACTCCAGCACAAAGTCTGACTTGAGGCTCCATCTCACAACCCCAAGATCATGGCCTGAGCCAAAATCAAGAGTTGGACACTCAACCAACTGAGCCACCCACGTGCCCCCGGATATTTAAGTTTAAAACATAAAACAGAAATACATTCTTTCTGAGGCACTCACTGGCTCAGTTGGTAGAACATGCAACTCTTGATCTCTGGGCTGTGAGTTCAAGCCCCATAATGGGTATAGAGATTATTTAAAAATAAAATCTTAAAGAAAAATAAAATTCTTTCTGATGTTCCACCCTGACCCAAATCAGAAATTATTTTTATTTTTTAAAAATATTTTATTGACTGCTTGATCGATTGTGCATGTAAGCAGGGGGAAGGGCAGAGGGAGAGGGAGAGGGAGAGAGAGAACCTCCAGCAGAATCTGTGCTGAGTGTGGTGGAGCCTGACACGGGGCCAGATCCCATGACCGTGAGATCATGACCTAAGCTGAAACCCAGAGTCAGAAGCTTAACTGACTGAGCCACCTGGGGGCCCCCAGAGGTTATTTTTTAAATATTGTTAGCCTAAAGCTAATTTTCAAATGGAAAAAAGTGTAAATAATCACACATATTCTAGCTTCTAAAATCTGGAAGCAAATCTTTCCCTGTGCTTTTAATAACAATTTCTATCAATTTGACGATAGCTAATTTTTGGCAGTTAGAATCACATAAATTAAAATTTTAGAGTTAAAAAGATTCCTTAGAAAACACTGAATGCAATCTCCTTCTGCCCTAAGTGAGGTAACAGTTGTGGACAGCCAGCACAGTGCCTGGATCTCAATGCATCCCAGGTTGCATTTATCTACCTTTTGCTCAAATTAAAAAAAAAAAAAATGCAATTAACTCCTAAACATGTATAACACCATAACAACATAAAAATTATGTTCTATTAAATATAATGCACTATAGGGACTGAAAAAATATTTATGGAAAATTTGACCCAAAGCAAGGGAGAAAGAAATAAGGAATTGAACCTTTCAGAGCTATTTTATTACCAAATCACCAACACTGTTAATCAGCCTGTTTGGAATGCTGTCATTTGGCTTTTTTTCAAGACACAATGAGTAGGTTCTACACCTGGACCAAACCACAGGGAGAATGGTGACTCATTTGATACGAGGCTGATTTTTCCAAGAAAGGTATAGTAGTCACTACATGACATGGACTGATCAATAATATACAAGCAAATTGAAATTCTACAGACTTGCACAAGTCCAGGCATAGGTAATTAAAATAATTCAAAGTTAACTGAGCTGTCAGGAAGAAAGTAAACATTTCTGGGTCTAGAGCAGATTGCTAATCAACTCTAGAGTTACCCAGTATCTTAAGTTGGGTTCCCCTGGAACCCTGAGATGGGTATTTGAGGTGTGGGTGGCTTATTTGGGAATTGATCCTAGGAAGGACCAATCAGGAAGTGGAGAAATGAGACAGGGAAAGGAAGAGAGTCTATGATGGGCTTAATGAACAGTCTAGGAAACTGGGTGATTGTGACTCAGTCTCACTGGGAGTCCTTGGGTAATGATATAAAATAAACTCCAGAGTTGTCATATCTGGGGATGAAGAGGTTGGAATTTGATACTGGTTATGGGTTATTCCCAGAGGTATTGGCTCTTCTGCACTTCTGGTCTTCCCTCCCCTTGGTTGTGGCCAGAGAAAATCCTAAAGGATGGAAGTGCTGCATGCTTGGTCATATTCCACATGTGTATCTACGGTAATGTGTACTTGATTAACACCTTCAGACAAGTGATAGTGCAGTGAAAAATCTGAATGTGCCAGCTTCTCTCTGTAGCAAATAAAAAGATATCGTGGCCAGATATTCTTACAATGTGGTAATAAGGTCGCTGTGAGAATGTTATGGAAAATTATAGTGGGTGATAGTAGCTTGTCCAACTTATTTATTAGGGTATAGATTTAGGTGAATCCTGTCTATAACATTATGTCTAAGCTACTGATGCAGATTAAACTGCATTATCATGACTTAAAAATCATGGATTTAGTCAAAATGAAATTTTTAGCAAAAAAAAAAAAAAAAAAACATTAAAGAGCAGTGTGAAAGGTGAAGCAATTAGCAGTGCTCATGCAATATTTTACCATACCTGAGGCTGAAACTCACGGGACTGTGGCTCTCCTTGGAGTACGGTGGATCAGGTTCTAAAAGCCTGATATGATGCCTTCAGTGATGTGGGTCATATTGCTAGCTACCTCCTCTTGCTTTGATCCACGGTTACCAAATCACCTTCTGATTTTAATCTGGCTTCCTACATAGAGGAATCTACAAAGAGAAGAGATGCCAGGCAGAGACTATGGATGCCTGGCTGCCTTCACAACTGTGTTTTTCATTATAAATAAGTGAATTTTTAAGAAGTAATTTGAGCCTGTACCTTTGGGGTTGGTATTATGATACTGGCCATGACCAAATCGAGTTTTGGGCCTGCATTATGGTGACTTCATCAACGTGTTGTGAACCATCTGGTAGTGCTTTTGTGACGATCTGCTTCGCATTCCTCTGGCATAACCTCTACAACTATAGCAACAAGACCTCGGTTTCAAGAACAGGCTAGAACAATGATGTCTCTAGTTGCATTTCTATGAACCTTTTATGATTTGAAGATAATCAGATTTTCAACACTGGCCATCATAGCAGTGACTGGACTAGAATGTGGAGTTGCACTTAACTCTAGGTTGGAATCAATCGAGGAGACTTTCGGTTCACTATATGTTCCTCTGAACTTTTATTTTATTTTTTATTTTTAAAAATTTTTAAAAGACTTTATTTATTTATTCATGAGAGACAGAGAGAGAGGCAGAGACACAGACAGAGGGAGAAGCAGGCTCCATGCAGGGAGCCTGACATGGGACTCGATCCTGGGACTCCAGGATCATGTCAGGTGCCAAACTGCTGAGCCACCCAGGGATCCCTGTTCCTCTGAACTTTTAGTTCCTCAAGTGCTTTGTGAAAGAGTTTCAGGGTCTAAAAAGTTTGGAAGCATCACACACTTTATTTCTCTTTAGAGATTCGGAGTTGAGAAGTCTTGAGGCTATCTCTTTAACTTTATTTAACACAGTACTTTCCCCTCTCTTCCCCATCCCTCCCCCACTTTGTTTAACCAAATATTTATTAATATCCCCTAGAACACATTTGTGGATTATCATTACCATCAATCTCTTATCCTATTTCATGTTTTAAAAGTCATTTAATATTATTAAGGTTTGTAATTGGGAAAATTAATCTGGTTTTGCACATTTATAAAGGTTGAATGCATCGTGATTATTTACTTTGCCCTGCAATAATATTCAAATCAATTTCTGCTTATCTCCCTTTTACATGAGGTTTGTCCTGTTAATAACATTCAGTTTACCATTTACGGCAAAAATGCATTTTCATTTCTCACATAGCTAGAAAATCTTTGCAGTATCTGGGCAAATAATTTTCTTTCTGCATTTCCTAGTGTACATCTATTTGCATTGCTCTGTCAATATGCTTGAGTTGCAAATGTAAACACTGAAATGATCTGAAATTCCCTCTAACAGAGAGGTTTTCACCACTGATATTCACGTCTCATTGTATGTTTTGCTGTGCGAACAATTCCTTTCTTTGTTCACACATTAAGGCTTTGCCAGAGGCAGACGTTTATGCCATTAATACACAGAATGTTGCGGGTATCTCTTTCATTATCTGGGAGGAGAGCAGATAAAAACAACACGGAACTCTAAAGGCATGAGCAAATATAAACGATTTCAAACACCAAGCGGTAGCCGAGGTTCTTCTCAAGTTCAACAGATAGCCACCTACCACTGGGGTGGGGTGGGTGGGTCCATGTGTGTGCATGCACACATGTGTTCTATCAGAGAGAGATGGAGAGCAAAAAGTTTGCCTCATGGCCTTGTTTCAACTGCTACCCCTTCTTTGTGCCTCTAAAAAGCGATTAGGGGTGCAATTTTGGAATATACTAATACAGAATCTAATTTTGAATTACCACAGTGAGTCTAACATTACTCAGGCTACTGTTTAATAAGACAGTTGATATTTGAAGGAGAAATATGATGAAAAAGAGAAAGCATCAAGCTGCATACAACAATTTTTGTGAAAATCCTAAAAAAAAAAAAAAAAAAATTCTGGGGTTATCCAAAGGAAGCAAAAGAAACTCAAAGAGGCAGCACTATTATCAGGCTCTCCCAGAGGTTAAGTGATTGAGTGGCTTAGGCACTTTCACTAATGGGACTCAGGCTTAATCTCAGCTTTAAAGGGGACTTTGGAATTTGTAGTAAGTCTTCCTAATGTCTAGAGCACTCTGTTTCTCCATTTAGCTTTCTTCTTCTTCTTCTTCTTCTTCTTCTTCTTCTTCTTCTTCTTCTTCTTCTTCTTCTTCTTTTCATTAGGCGTGTCTGTGACGAACCCCTATATGTGTTACATAATGTCTATTTAACCATAAATCTGAGGATCTTAGAACTATGTGGATATTTTCAGCCTCCATTATTTTTTAAATTTTTTTAATTTAAATTCACTTTGCAAAAAAAAAAAATAAATAAATAAATTCACTTTGCTACCATATGGTATAACACCCAGTGCTCATCCCATCACGTGCCCTTCTTAGTGCCCGTCACCCAGTTACCCCATTCCCCTCAGCTTCCATTTCTAATCACACTTATCAGAGTGAAGAAGTAAGGGGTCCTATCACTCCCATGGTATAGATAAGAGAATAAAAACTGACTTGCTTGGGTTCATGGCGAGGGCTCGGGAGTGGGTGCAGGTAAATAAATTCCATGCTTTGATGAGCCCAAAGCTCACTATTGCACCTGTAGAACCTGGAAGCTGGAAACTAAGCCAGTGACATGTCCTTGGGGGTTAGAGGCAGAAAAGAGGAAAGCAAGAAGTCTGCTCCTTCCAGTATCATGGCACTACAAAGAGGTCGTCTCTGTGTGCAGCTTGAACTATAAATTCTGGAAAGGAAGTAGAGCCCTCAAGGATTGATAGTCAATGAATGGACTTAACCCAAGTTAATCTGTTTCCCACAAACTTCTCCTACATAAGGGAAGCCTTTGGGGATCTCTGGGTGGCTCAGTGGTTTAGCACCTGCCTTTGGCCCAGGGTGTGATCCCTGAGTCGCGGGATTGGGTCCTGCATCGGGCTCCCGGCATGGAGCCTGCTTCTCCCTCTGCCTGTGTCTCTGCCTCTCTCTCCTCTCTCTATGACTATCATGAATAAATAATAAAAAAAACAATCTTTAAAAAAAAAAATAAGGGCAGCCTTTCCCTCCTGGTCATGAGAGTCGAGAACAATGGAAATTCAGGAGGAGGCACACTCATACTTTCCTACTTCTCTGTACCCCCAAGAAAGCTATCAAGGGAAAAGAGAGAATTAGCTATTGCTACATTAAGAAAATGAGGTGCCAAGTGAAACCCCCGATCTCATTTTTATAGCTGCCAAGAAGCTGCGGCTCAGGCCTCATGTTGGGAAGCAAGCTGTGCATCGTGTGAAATTCATGGCCCACATCACAGGGCAGCACCAGAGATACCTCTGAGCCCA
This sequence comes from Vulpes lagopus, assembly GCF_018345385.1. Classification (NCBI taxonomy): domain Eukaryota; kingdom Metazoa; phylum Chordata; class Mammalia; order Carnivora; family Canidae; genus Vulpes; species Vulpes lagopus. The sequence continues at coordinate 103,480,395 of NC_054834.1, read as the reverse complement.
CTGCTAGGCTTGGCACAGAGAGAGAGACACTTGAAAATCAGAAGAATCCACACTTCATTTTTTTAAGAGCAGCATTACTGAGGTATAACTGATGTACAATAAACTGCAAATAGTTAAAGTGTTCAAGACGATACGTCTCAACACTTGTCTACCTCCATGAAGCCATCACCATAATTAATTAAGAAAGCAGCATATTCCTCACCCTCAAAAGTTTCCTCATTGCAGGAGTTCCTGTCCAGAGAATCCTCTGTGATTGCTATAGTGGTATTTGTTTCTGACAGCTGCTGTCACAAATTATCACAGCCTTGCTGGCTTAACCAACACTAATCTATTAGCTCCTTCATTTCTGGAGGCCCAAGTCCCCAAATGAGCCACACTGGGCTGAAATCAAGGTATCAGGGGGACTGAATTCCTTTCTGGAGGCTCTAGGGGAGAATCCATTTCCCTGACCCCTCTGTTCTCTCAAGGCTACCTGCATTTCTCGGCAATGGAGTCCACAGTCACAAGCTGAGTCCTTCTCACATTGCATTATTCCAATGTCCTACCTCCACATCTCCTCCTCTGGTGCTGACCGGCCTTGTCCCTCCCTTCTACTTTTAAAACCATATGATGATAGGGTAAATCTCCCTGAGGGACAGCTAATTAGTGACTCTAATTCTATGTGTGACCTTAATTCCTCTATGCCTTGTACCACAATGTGTTCAGGTTCTGGGGTTCTGGATGGGGACATCTTTGGAGAACCTTCATTCAGCCTAACGTTGTTCTATAGCTCCCCATCTCCCCACACACTACCAAGTTGTCTCTACATAGTCACGGATACTCCTACCATGTGAAAGCTAATGCCTACTTTGGTTTACTCTTGCTCTTTTATGCTTATCAAATATTTTCATGCATAATGCCTCTCACAATTCCTAAAATGGATGACAAACCCCAATTTTACAGATGAAAAATGAGGCAATGAGGGGTTAGGTGACTTTGTCATATTGCATATGCATTGGTGGCAGAGCAAATGTTGAGAAGTCCAATTTGACGGTCTCTAGATGTGATGTTATTTTTGCTATGAAAATCTACCTCCCATGTAGCTACGCATATAATAATAATCTATACAACTACAAGTGGACGCCTTTATTTAAATGCACACACATGTTCTTGGTCTCTCTGTTGAGTGATGAAATGGGGACAGTGATACTTCACTCTCAAAGCTACTGAAAGAATTAGAGAAGACATTTAGTGTCAGATATCTGGATAAGGGCAAGAAGCTGGTATCTTCATGACTGAATTTTGCTTATCTACCTCCACCCTCTCCAAAGTATTTAGTTGATCTAAAACAATGTTTAAAAATTAGGATCTGAAGGTCTTTAGGTGGGGCTCATACTCTTGAGGACCTGCCAAACCCTAGTGTTTGATACCAAGCTGAAAACAATACTTTTCATTACCTGCCTGGGCCCTATAGGAATATAAATTTATATCCCTGAAATAAGTCAGCAAGGAGAAATGGAAATCTATGAATATTTCACAGGGATGCCTGGGTGGCTCAGCGGTTAAGCATCTGCCTTCAGCTCAGGGTATGATCGTAGGGTCCTGGAATCCAGTTCCACATCCGGCTCCCTGCATGGAGCCTGCTTCTCCCTCTGCCTGTGTGTCTACCTCTCTCTCTGTCTCTCATGAATAAATAAATTAAAAATCAAATAAATAAATAAATAAATAAATAATAAGAAAAAAAAGAAAATCTTTGAGACATCAATTTTTTCTTAACATACACAATATCCAAACTCATTGGTTAAAGAGCAATACCTTAGATTGTGTTCTTTTTTTCAGGTAAATCAGAAACCAATTAGCAGAAAGATATGATAAATAGAGAAGCCAAGGGCCTGGGTGGCTCAGGGGTTGAGTGTCTGTTGCGTTTGGCTCAAGTCATGATCCCGGAGGTCCTGGGATCAAGTCCTACATCAGGTTCCCCACAGGGAGCCTGCTTCTTCCTCTGCCTGTGTCTCTGCCTCTCTCTGTGTGTATCTCTCATGAATAAAGAAATAAAATCTTTAAAAAAAATAGAGGTTTTTTTGGGGGGGAGGAGATGGTATCTAATTAACAAATTCTTTAAATGATGAAATATGTGATCTCTTCTACTGTGAGCAGATTTTCAGACAATACCTTTTTTTAAAAGATTTTATTTATTCATGAGGGACACAGAGAGAGAGAAGCAGAGACACATGGCAGAGGGAGAAGCAGGCTCCCTGCAGGGAGCTCGATGCGGGACTGGATCCTGGGATTCCGGGATCTTGCCTTGAGCCAAAGACGCTCAACCGCTGAGCCACCCAGGCACCCCTCACATAGTAATCTTTAGCATCAAACTACATCAGGTTATTCTGTTTCTCTCCCATTTTTTTCTCCTGCTAACTAAATTCAGGATAATGCTCTACTGTTACTAGATGATGGTCTAGAACTCTAGGTCAGACTTCTTTGACAGAGGAAGTTCCTTTTACCTTATTATCGTTGCTGATGGTGAGCTACCAATGGACAAAACACTGACAGCATTAACAGAGGATTCTGGTATTTAGCATAAAAGCAAATTAATTATTCCTTCCTGTACTATCTTTTATAATATTAATAATTCCAGAACTGAGGGAGAAATATGTAATCTGAAAAAGAATAAGTGGACTACATGCAGTAATCGGCATATAATTCTTTTGCAAATAATAATCTATCTTAGTACTAAAATGAAGAGAAGGCTGCCAAAAGACTTGAAATTGATGCACGAAACATTTTCACCCAGAGTTCAAAACTATCTATAAAAGCAGCAATTATTTTGTAATTTTAAAAAAATGAGTATAAAACTTATCCACAGGAAACAAGTACTCTACTAAAGGGAATTAGCAGAAAATCCAATGCTAAGTGACTCTGTATGAAGACTTCTGACTTTTTTTTTTTTTTTTTAAGATTTTATTTATTTATTATTCAGAGAGAGAGAGAGAGAGAGAGAGAGGCAGAGACACAGGCAGAGGGAGAAGCAGGCTCCGTGCACCAGGAGCCCGATGTGGGATTCGATCCCAGGTCTCCAGGATCACGCCCCGGGCCAAAGGCAGGCGCCAAACCGCTGCGCCACCCAGGGATCCCAAGACTTCTGACTTTTGTAACTAACCTCTTCTGCAGATCATTTTTCTCGGTTTGAGCTCTTTTCCACCACAAAGTAATTTTTTTTGTGTGTTTTTGATTCAAACAAAAGGAATACATTTTAGAAATATTGATAGTAATAGTTATAGAAGAGTGGATTATTTTTTTAAATAGCAATATAAAAAAATTTAAAAATAAAAATAATAATACATTCCAAAATTGTTCAAAAAAGGTAATTGGTTTGAACAAGGAGATGTTCATTTCCAGCAACTTAAAATAAAATCTAATGAAAGATATCAGAAAACATTAGAAATTAGGAACAATATTTAGGAAAATAAATTGACTACATTAAAAAGTCTTTATGGATTCTATTTTAAAATAATGTCTGTCTTACAGGTTTTTATATATCTGGGTTAAAAAGAGAATCTCTCAATAATACTAAAAAACAAACAAACAAAAAACAAACAGCAATGCTGCCAGACATATTCTTAATAGAATTTGGGGATAAGATTCACTAAGCATGGGAATAATGGTCAGCATATACTTTGTCTTTGTGACCCAGCCAAGTCACCTGCCTTGAAAAAAAAAGGGGGATAGGGACAGGAAGAGGTATTTTTAAATTTTCTATTCTCTGACCTAAAGCTTAAGGATTGAGAATTTAAACCAAATATAAAACTGAATAATGGTCCCCTAAGTCACCTTTACATATCATGAGGGCAGGATATGGACCTGTTTTTGCTGATACTTTATAATCCAGGATCTACTAGAGTGCTAGGAATATATGGCCTAAATATATTCTGAATGAATGAATGAATGAATGAATGAATGAATGAATACAAGTAGCTAGCAAGAACTGAAATCCAACAATTAAAGGAACATTTACAAAAATTAACAATAAGCAAAGAAAAGTTCTTGAGCTAAAATAAAATTTATCAATGTGGGGTGCCTAGATGGCTCAGTCGGTTAGGCATCCCACTCTTGGTTTTGGCTCAGATTGTGATCTCATGGGTCATGGGATTGAGCCCTGAGTAGGCTCCATGCTCAGCTGGGGTCTGCTTGAAGATTCTTTCCATTTGATCCCCCCCCCGCCCCCGTCCCCCCCACTCAGCTCGCGCTCTCTCTCTCTCTCTCTCTCCCTCTTTCTCTCTTAAATAGATAAATCTTAAAAAAAAAAAAAAGATTTACAGATGTGGACTGAACATTAGTTTGAAGCAAAATGAAGAAACTCATTATACCTATAGATATTCTATGATTTTTTTTTAAATTCCAAGAATACAGAAAAATATTTATAAGAATTGAGGAAAATATCCTTTTCATAACTTTTCAGTACAGGAGGAACAGACGCTGCTGAGGAGCATCCTAGGATTGGGACTGCTTTGGAAAGGTAGCTAAACATAACTTGGCCAAGAATAGAAGTGAGACATTTACTCTGAGATCTGTCCTACATTCACATAATAGGAGTTTGGTCACAGAGAAATTCCTGGCCTATGAATCACAGGACCATGTTCTTGGCTCAGCTATTTACTAATTAAGCATATCATTTCTTGGACCTCAGTTTTTTAAATCTAAACATTGCAGAGTTTAGATTCCTTAAGGGTGTCAACTTGGTGACCTGTGAGCTGAATCCAGACATATAGTTTTGTTTGGCAAGAATAAAGTAAAACTGCCTTTATTTGTAGGAGATATTATTATGTAGAGAGAAAATCCAGATAAACCTATAAACAAATTATAGAACTGATAAGTGAGTTTCATTGCACGAGACAAAGCCCACTTACAAAAATAAATAGTGCTTTTACATTCTAGCAATGACTAGTTGGGGGGGAAAAAGCATTAAAATTTTCTTATCAGACTCTTAGGAATAAATTTAGTGAAAGGTTTATTACGACTTATACACTGAAAACTACTATTACTTAGAGAAATTAAAGAAGGTCTAAATAAATAGATATATTAATAGATTGAAAAAGTTCAAAAAAAAAATAAATTTAAAAAATAAAATTAAAAATTAAAAAAAAGAAAAAGAAAAAGAAAAAGTTTAGGATTTCTAGATTTTAAGAATCCCCAAGTTTATCTATAGATTCAATCAAAATCCTAGCAGACTATTTTGTAGAAACAGACATGCTGATTCTAAATCTCTACATGGAAATACAAAAGAACTAGAATAGCTAAGAAAATGATGAAGAAGAAAAAAGTTGAAAGACAAATTAGCTTTGAGATATACCATAAATCCACAAATGTTAAATTAATGTACTATTATATAAGAAAAGACAAATCGGCAGAGAGAACAAAGTTCAGTGATCGATTCGCTAACGTATGGTAAATTGCATTTCAATGAAGTTACCAAAGAAATTAAGCAGGAAAATATTTTCAACAAATGTTGCCAGAAAAATTGGACTGTCTGTAGAAAAATAAAACAAAACAAACAAAAACCTTGCCATTCTTCCTAACACCATATATAAAAGTTAACTCAAAGTAGCTCACAGACCTAAATATAAAATCTAAAAAGGTACAGATCTAGAAGAAAACATAAGAGGATATCTGATTAATTGTACAGCAGCAAAGATGTCTTAGGAGGCACAGAAATCATTAACCACAAAAGAATAAATAGATAAATAGGACTTTATCAAAATTAAGCCCTACTTATCAAAAAATACTCTTAAGAAAATGAAAAGGCAGGTCACAGATTGGGGGAAGATATTCACAATATATATCTGATAAATGACTTTTATTCAAAATATAAAAGATATAAAATAAATATTATTACATATACAAGTCTTATATAAATATAAGACTTAAAATAGATAATTAAATCATTTTAATGGACACTTTACAAATGATATATGATTGGCTAACAAGTACATAAAAAGGAGTCCAAGATGATTAGTAAACAAAATAATGTAATGAAAACCTCAAGAAGGTACTTTACATCCATAGAATGGCTTATATTAAAAAGGTTGATCATACTAAGTATCGATGACAATGTTGATCAACTGGAAATCTTTTTTTTTTTTAAACATATATATATATATATGACATACAACTACTTTTGGCAAATGAGAATTTTTAATAAAATTTTTTTTTTTTAAACTTTTTTATTTATTTATTTATTTATTTATTTATTTATTTATGATAGTCACAGAGAGAGAGAGAGAGGCAGAGACACAGGCAGAGGGAGAAGCAGGCTCCATGCACCGGGAGCCCGACGTGGGATTCGATCCCGGGTCTCCAGGATCGCGCCCTGGGCCAAAGGCAGGCACCAAACCGCTGCGCCACCCAGGGATCCCAATTTTTAATAAAATTAACATACACTTTTACTAAGACTCGGAAATCATACCCTCCAGAATGAAAGCATATGTCCACAAGACTTGTATAAGAGTGTTCAAAATTACTTTATTCATAATAACTAAAAATGACTCAAGTGTTCCTCATCAGGAAATCATTAACCAAACTGTGGAAGAGTCACATTATGGACTTTACTTATAAATTAAAATAGCTATTGATACACACAGCAATATGCATACATCTCTAAAACATTATGTTGAGCGAAAAAAGCCAGGCAGAGGGTACGCTTATAATTCCATGTATTTTAGTTCAAGAACAGTAATACTACTGTAGAACAGGGATTAGCAAACTTTTTCTGTAAAGGGCCAGATATTAAATATTTAAGGTTTTGCGCTGCTAAGTTTTTAGTTATCTATATTCATTTGTTTTTGTCCAGAAAGCAAACAAGTAGTTTCTGGATCAAAGGAGACTACTACTACTTACAGCAGCAATAAATGGATAATTTCCCTACTCCCCATCCTCTTCCTTTTAGAGCAACGTGATGAAAGCCAAAAGTTTAGGCCTGTAATACAAAAAGGAGGTTTTTGTATCACAGGAGAGGAGCCCTATAATTATGTATCTGAGAGTTTATATAGAAACTGCAATGCAGCCGCCCTCCACTCCTGAAGGACATAAATCTTACCTCCCTAAAGTACATAAATCTTGACCAGGAAGAAAAGAGGAATGTTTCTAGTTTACAATCCTTTGAAATGAAAACAAATAGCTCTCAATTTCCTCTCCCTTTGCAATGTAAATATATACCCTTCAAATGTGTAGAGCAAACGTTTCTAGGGAACAAAAGGAGGCATTCTCTATCTTTATAGCTGGGCCAATTTTTCTTTGCTCAGGAGCCTGGATCTCTGCAGGATCATTGAAAAATCCAAAAAGGACTGCCCAAGTACAGGCCACAACGTCTGGGGCTCAACTACTCAGTTCTGCGCTTGAGCCATGAAATCAGCAGCACAAAATACGATGGAAAAAAAAAAAAAAGTGTGACTTTATTCCAACAATACCTATTTGCATACACAAGTAGTAGGCCCTATTTAAATAGCCTGAGCTGTAGTTTTGCTACCCCCTGTTCTAGAATGATAGAAATCACAGTAATGGTTTCCCTGAAGCTTATTGACTGACAAGAAGGTCAAGGGAACTTTCAAGAGTGGTGGAAATAGTCTTCATTTTGATTTGAAAGATCACTATATGGGTGTATGTATTTGTCAAAATTCATCAAACTATGGTGTTCAGAACTGTGCATTTTATTTTCGTAAAGTTTACCTGATTCCAAAAAAAAAAGACTACTGATTCCTACAGCCATTAAAAAGATAATAAAAGAATACCATGAACAAGTCTATGCTCATTAATTCAACAACCTAGACAAAATAGGTCAATTCCTTGAAAACCACAAACTGCCAAAATTCCACAAATATGAAATACTCTGAATAGCCATGTAACAATTAAAGAAATTTAATTCCCAATTTAAAAGCTCCTACAAAAGGTATCTCCAGGATAAAATGGTGTCCCCAGAGACGTCTACTAAACATTTAAAGAAGAATTAACGTGAATGTTACACAACCCTTTTCAGAATACAGAAGAGGAAGAAAGGCTGCCTCCCTTGTTTCATGGGGCCAGTAATTACCTCACACCAAAGCAGGCAAAGACAGTATAAAACCAAACAAAGCAAAACTAAAGACCAATGTTCCTCACATAAGCACAGAAACCTTTAACAAAATATTAGCAAGTAGAATTCAGAAATATCTAAAAGGTGATGCACATCATGATCAAGTGAAAACTTGATCCCAAGGATGCAAGGCTGATTTTTTTTTTTTTCAGAAAAAAAAAGGATGCAAGGCTGATTTAACATCGGAAAACCTATTTTTGTAATCCACCATCTCAACAAATCCCAAAGCACGAAAAATCAATTTGCCCTCAGATTTCATTTTCCAACACTAAATGCTGATGAAGTCTCCTATATTTAAGTGGTAAATAAAATACAGGATGTTCCTAATTTGAATTCTTACTGGAAACATATGCATCCTTACTCACATGTGCACACCTGACACACATCTATATCTACTCTTACACACAGATAAAATGAAAAAAAGAGGAAGGATATATTTTTTAAATGGTCATGTTTCTAGATAGTAGAATTATATATGGTTTGATTTTTCCATTTTTAAAGTATACTTTCTACGATGGGCCTAAATATTTAGAGTCAGGAAAAAAGCAAAAGAAAGTAATTTGAAGAGAGATGTGCACTGGTATTTCTCCTAAGTAATTTTTCTCATTTTTTTAAAAATCTTGAACATTATGTCAAATATTAATATGAATGACTCTATAAGTTCAAGAAACACTAAACTGTTTTCACAGATAATTCCCCTAAAATTTTATCTCTTTATAGGTATATTGTAAGGGCAATGCATGAGATATTTGACTACTGTGGCTTTAACGACTGACCACCAAACCAGGTTTAAACAGATTGCGAGATGGATTAACACTGACTTATTGAAGAAAATAATACAATTTCATGACATGAACTATTGCAGTCCTGTCATAAGGAATTACTCTTTTAAAATATATTTTAAAAGCACCAACTTTCCATTATGACAAATTAGGTGTCTTCCACAGATACATGCTATTACAAAAACACAAATGAAAAGTATATCGGTGGCTATTATTATACTAATATCCAGCATTAATATAATGTCCAGGAATCAGATTTAATTACAACGAAAGCCCCATGGCTTAGATCTGCCACTGCTTTCTTAAATAATCAATCTGAGAAGCTGAAATAGTGAGTCTAGGGCATCTTTACCAAATGGAAAATTATATTTTCATTAGCAATTACACATTGATTTCTTTTTTAAACGGACATTAATGAATAAAGCATGTATTTAATGTCATAGCATAGAATCCCAGATAACTGTCTTTCCCGGTTAATGTGTTTTATGTTTTCAAACAATTCCAACTCCCTCAATTTAAAACTGTAAATGTGACTTTCATTCATTGAATGAAGGAAGGTACAGAGGTTAACAGAAACATAACTCTAAAAGTCTTTCTTTCGTGGATCGTACAGGAAGTGTACACACACACACACACACACACACCCCCAGGGGTATGAGTGCTAGCAGGATATCCATTCATCCATCATAGAGAGGGTGCTAGAGAAGTAGAAGAGCAAAGGGAAAAGAACCACTTGAAAGAAAAATCGTCCGAATTGAGACATACCTTCTCAACCTTCTCTTTCTGCTTTGAACTCTTATTTATTCTGCCCTAGAAACTCTACCCAGACTCTAACAAAAATGACATCATCACAGGCTCAAGCTCTTACGTGTTTCCCACATACCCCCAAGGTCTGAAGCCTACATTCTGCAGGCTTCCCTGCCAGCAGGATTCTGGGCAGAAACTACCTAGGAGAAGTACTTGCATGAGATTTGCAAGGAAGAAGAAACACAAAAAGAACAAAAGCCATTATCTTTGAGCTTTAGACAGACCCTTGGTAGACGGAAGAAGTAAGGTTTTATTGACCTAATTTAGCATCTCACTATCCTCCTGCATACCAGCCACTTTGATGCTACAGGTTTCTGAGACCTCTGGTGGTGGTTTTCCTACAATTCTTACATATTCAGATTTCCCAAAAGAGGCCTTCCTGGGCTTCCGCTCCTCCTACCTTTCTGAAGTTGTGTGAATCTTTAATTCCACCTTTGATCCACAAACCAGCAATTTCATTTGGTTCGGCCTAAAAAGAATATAAAATGAGAAATTACTTTTAGTAAAAAAAAAAAATGTAACAATAACGTGGTCCATCTCCAAATGGGCCAACATTTCCATTTTAAATAAAAATGACCTGGAAAACATGTATTTCTTGTACATGGAAAGTATGTCTACCAAAGGTATAATTCTAACATCCTACACATCTCCTCTGCTATGGTGGAAGCATTCTTCTGTATTTGGCTTCTACAGCTCTTGATGAGCTTGGATCACTCATCTCCTACTTGCATACTCCAATCTTGCCCTGGATTCTGGAATAGTCCAGGCTGGATGAAAAATATGCTTATGTTACTTTAGTCACGCACGGGTACCCCTGTGCATGGATCCCACTCCTGATTTTACTAACAGAGCCACTTTCTTCTTAATTGTCCTTCTCTAATAAATCTGCAACTCTGCCATTTATTGATGTCCTGGCTACTTGTGGACAGATGCAGAAACTATGTGACTCAGTTCCACAGTATTGATCCTCTGATTCCCTGTCGCTTTGCTCTGCCTGCCTATCAGGACACGATTTTTTTTTTCATTTTGGATCTCACATTGTTGACGCACACAATCAATGCTGATGAAATAGTGCTATTGTGCACAGTGCCGAGTGTACTTCATTAATATTAAATGAAAGACTAGATGAAAAAAATGAAAGATTATTTGGAGCAGGCCCAGGTTACTGGGAAACTGGTGTAGGAACTTAAAAATATCTAGATAGAGCCTTTTAAACAAATTTACCTCAGAGATGCACCTCATGCAGGCACTTGATTGAGGTTAAGCCCAAGTCTTTGCTCGCTTGGTCAAAACTGACTCGAGATAGAGGTTAATTTTTTTTTCCATGAAAAAAATATAGACTTGGAAGGACAATGTGAGGTAATATGTATGGTCTTCATCCACATGGTGGAACTTGGCTGAACATCCTCTACCCTCTACCCCCTCTTTCGAAGCTTACAGGAAAGAGGAAAAAATGGAAGGAAACCAGCTTCCTTTATAAGACAACCTGACCTGGAAATTTTCTATATATTACTCCTGCTCATCTCCTAGTAGCCACTGTCATATGACCACACTCATCATTAAGGAAGTAGTTTCAAAAGGTAATGCCATGTGCTAAGCTCAAATTCAGGGGTTTTATTACAAAAATGAAGAAAGAGCAATGGTTCCTGGGGGAGTCTATGAGCAGGGTCTGACAGACATGGAATTTGAATTCAGCCCTAGGTGAAACCAAAGGCTTGCTTGTTTATTCTATCGTGTCATTGTACTTCTCCATAGTATTGGTTACAGGAGATCTAAAAATTTTAAACAGAGATGCAATATAGTCATATTTGTATTTTTGAATGAGTACTTTGAAGAAATCAGAAAGAGGTAGAGATACATTAGGAGGTTAAGGCAACAAATGATGGCTTAAAGTGCCATTTCTCAATCTTTTTGGTTTTAGGATGCCTTTACACTCCTAAAAGTCATTGAAGACCTCAAAGAACTTATGGTTGTCTGGGTTATACCTACTGATCTTTACCATATTAGAAACAAAAAGTGGGGGATCCCTGGGTGGCTCAGCAGTTTAGCGTCTGCTTTCGGCCTAGATCATGATCCTGGGGTCCTGGGATCGAGTCCCACGTCAGGCTCCCTGCATGGAGCCTGCTTCTCCCTCTGCCTGTGTCTCTGCCTCTCTCTCTCTCTCTCTCTCTCTCTCTCTCTCTATGTGTGTGTCTCATGAATAAATAAATGAAATCTTTACCAAAAAAAAGTGAGGAAATTTTCAAGCACAAGAGCATACAAACACATATGTTGTTAGTCATCAGGCTAATGATGTCACCACATGTCATGTAGTTTCTGAAAAATTCTGCTGAACATTTGGAAGACAATGTGAGTAAAACAGGCAAATAACATCTTAATATTATTTTGAAATAACAGGGTCTCCTAGATTATACTTTAGAAATACTGGCTTAAACTAATGTCATGTCAACAGAGATGTCAAGGAGAAATCATTAGAAGTGACAAGAGTTAGTGACCTCCTTCAATACGATAGAATTTACAAACACAACCTCCCTTTAGTATAGGTGGTTACTGTTTTAAAGATAACCTTTAAGGAACACTGTGCTAAATCCTTTAACTCTTAATTTTATTTGATCCTTACCTAAACCCTGTGATACGGTGCTATTAAGTTTTCCCACAGCCAATACATATAATTGTGTGTAGTGAACAATGTATGATTTCCTGGTTGACCAGAACCAAAGTTCTTTAAAGGCTAGTGAAATTTTGAATAAAAGCTGCTGGCCAATGCTTCGAAAATTACCCTGTGCCTTCAGGGAAGTTTGGTTTGGTTTGGTTTGGTTTGGTGTTCTCCATAGCAAGCCCTATGAGATTCTGGTGTCTGTTGCTTCTTCAGAGAATTGACTTCTGTTTTTTTTTTTTTTTTTTGGTTCTGGTTCTGACACTGTTCTTGTGCTGGTTATTCAACATTGCTTACTGCTCAACTTCTGTTCCATCTGTTTCTCCTGACTCTATCTTTAACCTAGATTCCATTCTTACTACTCAGTCAAACTTAGTTACTCAACACCTGTTCCGGCTTTTGTCCTATTTGTAACCCCCTCATTCTGGTATGTAAACTGAGTTTCCTATATTCCAACTGGCAATCTCGTTCAACTATCCTCAGATATTCAGAATTTTTATTTTGGTCATTATTTGCAAGGTGGCACCACAACTTTCTACTGCTCACAGTCATCCCAGGTTTAAACCTTTGATTTTTGACATTCACCTTCTGGGTCATTCACAGAGACAGGAAACTACAGGAGGAGAAAATGGGGCAAAACCCATTTTATGGAGGCACGTCCTCCGTAAAAGAAAAACTTGCTTCTTTTGACCTCTAGGCATTTCCATTAGAGTATGTGAATGTTTTGTTTGTCTGCAAAGTATGTTAGCCATAGTTATATGTTGTAACTATGAACTATATAATAAAGATCAGATTATGCTGAATGTTTGAAGTGATAGTGTTACTTAGAGAAAGACCTCCAGAACAGTGTCTTTTATAGTGATTTAAGAAAAGTAGCCATTTCCTCAGATAGCTACCAGAGGAAGCTTATTCAGAATAGTTTTTTTTTTTTTTTGCAATAGAAAATGTGTAGGCTCTTAAAAAAAAGGCAGCCAAAATATGATTATCATGAATAAATAAACAATAATTAATAATCAAATATCCAGTTATCATTTCCATTTCTCTGGTTTTCAACTTGTAGGTGACTTACATTTTTTTGTTGTATACATTTTGCTTGTTGGAATCAATATCCAAGTAAGTCCACATTTTGCAATCATTTGACATATCTCAAGTTTCTTTAAGTCTACAGATCCTACTGTTCTCTCTCTTTTTTCCTTTCATTTGTTCATTTAAAAAACCAGGTAGTTGGGATCCCTGGGTGGTGCAGCGGTTTGGCGCCTGCCTTTGGCCCAGGGTGCGATCCTGGAGACCCGGGATCGAATCCCACGTGGGAGCCTACTTCTCCCTCTGCCTGTGTCTCTGCCTCTCTCTCTCTCTCTCTGTGTGTGACTATCATAAATAAATAAAAAAATTTAAAAAAAAAGAAATATAAAAAAAATAGGTAGTTTTCTGTCTTTTAAAAAAATCTATTTATTTATTTTAAGTAATTCTACACTCAACATGGGGATTAAACTCATGACTCTAAGGTCAAGAATCTCATGCTTTACAGACTGAGCCAGACAGGGCACCCCACCCCCAACATACACACCAGGTAGTTTTCTTGTAGAATTTCCTATTGGATTGTGCTGGTTGCATCCCTATGGCGTCCCCTGCTTTTCCTATGGATTTATGGTTAGATCTAAATGCATTATCAGATTACTTTAGAGATGGTGTTGTGTAAATACCCATAGGAGTTATATCTGATTGCAATTTCTTTTTAAGATTTTATTGCTTTTATTCATGAGACAGGGGGAGAGAGAGAGAGAAAGAGAGGCAGAGACACAGGCAGAGGGAGAAGTAGGCTCCATGCAGGACTCGATCCCAGGACTCGATCAAACCCGATGTGGGACTCGATCCCAGGACCCCAGGATCATGCCCTGGGCCGAAGGTAGGCGCCAAACCACTGAGCCACCCAGTGATCCCCTGCAATTTCTTTTATAATCTTAGCTATTGATGATCATTTTTTCAGATTCCTTAACTAATTATATTTCTATTTTACTTCCTAATAGGGACACTTTCATAAAAAGAAGTTTCTCATCAAGTAACTACCCTAGAGTATAGTTATTTTTAAAAAGGCAGAATAAATGCATGATTTTCCCCTTTCTGCCCCTATTTACCAGAGGGAGCTTCCTAGACCCTCAACTGATAGCTTAGTAAATCACTGATAGCTTCTTTGCTTTCTGGCATAGTAAGAAATCTGAGCTTACTTTGGATTTTTCCTACCCTAGACCTAGACCTTTATTTCTCTAAAAATCCTTGACTCCTTTTAGGAAGAATATATAGTAGGAACCATAGTAGGGACAGTTGGGCTTCTCAGAGCTACTGAATTGGTCATTGTTTCTAGATCTTTTCAATGTATAGAATTAGGAAATATGGTTTTGTTTGATGGTTTTCAAGATATAACATATCAAGAAACTAGAGGAAGAAGAGCAAATTAAACTCAAAGCAAGCAGAAGAGAAGAAATAGCAAGAATTGGGATGGAAATCAATGAAATTGAAAAACAGGAAATCAGTAGCGAAAAATCAATGAGCTGAAAACCAAAAATTGGTTCTCTGATGAGTAAAACTTATAAGCCTTTAGCCAGACAAAGAAAAAAGAAAGGGACACGAATTAGTAATGACAGAAATGCAAAAGTGGACATCACTACATACCCCATGGACATTAATAGGATAATAAAGGAATACTATGAATAACTATAATACTGTGCCTATAAGTTTGACAACCTAGATGAACTAGACCAATCCTTTGAAAGACACAACCTGTCAAAACTCATGCAAGAGGAGCTAGACCATCTAAATAGGCCTATATTATAAATTGAATAATTGATGATCTTCCAAAAGAGAAAGCACCAGGGCCCGAAGGGTTGACTGGTAAAATCTACCAAATATTTAAGGAAGAAATTCTGCTAGTTCTACACAATCTCCTAAAGATAGAAGCTTTAGAATAATTTCTAAATCATTCCATGATATTAAAGATGAAGGGACAACATGGGCACAGTATATTCTTTGTGCCCTGAATGCCATCAGATACATGGTGTGAGGTACAGGTTAGCTTTATAATAAACATTTTTACTTTTTCCCAAAGTGCAGAAAAGAAACATGTATTGAAAAAAAGAAAGAACATTTATTGAACTTGCGATTTTAGCCAGGATAAAGCTAAATATGCCTATCATAACTTTTCATGATATATAGTTGCTTATAGCAGTTGTGACAAATAAATTAAAATTTTGTATAATTAGTTTTTGAAAATCCTTTTGTAGTACTTACTTTATACCAGGTACTGTCCTAAGAGCTTATGCATAATGTCCCACAATTAGGTCAGAAGTTAGCTTTTGTTTTTCTTTTTAATAAATTCCTTTGATAAAATGTAAGGTATTCTCCTCTACTTTGATGGAAGATTTTTAACATTGATGGATATTAAATTTTGTTAAGTCTTTTGTCCACATCAGTTGGATCATAGATATTTATTTTGTTAATATCATGAATTACAGGGCTTATTCTTTATTTTTATTACTTTTTTCTTTTAACCCTTTTTATTCCTCCACACATTCCTCTCTCCCCTGACTCTCCTCCTCTGGCAACCACAAGTCTGTTCTATCTATGACATTGTTTGTTTGGTTTTCTTAGAGTCCATGTATAAAAGAGATCATCTGATCTTTGTCTTTCTCTGTCTTATTTCATTTAACATGATGCCCTTGAGGTCCATCTATATTATTGCAAACATCAAGATTTCATTCCTTTTTTTTGGTGAATAATATTCCATTGCATATATATGCCATATCTTCCTTATCCATTCATCCATCAGTGGACACGTAGGTTGTTTCCATATTTTGGCTATTGTAAATAATATTTTAATGACCTGAGTGCATATATCTTTTCAAGTTAGTGGTTTTGTTTTCTTTGGATAAATACCCAGAAGTAGAATTGCTGGACCATACAGTAATTATATTTTTAATTTTTTGAGAATCTTCCATATTGTTTTCCATAGTGGATGCACCAATTTACATTCCTACTAACAGTGCACAAGGCTTCCCTTTTCTCCACATCCTTGCCACACTTAATTAATTAATTAGTTTATTTATTGTAATAGCCTTTCTGACATGTGTGTAATGATATCTTCTTGTGGTTTTGATTTGCATTTCCCTGATGATGAGGGATGTTAAGCATTTTTTCATTTACTTGTTGGCCATCTGTACATATTCTTTGGAAAAGTGTTTATTCAGACCTTATGCCCATTTTTTAACTGGATTTTCCTCCCTGATTTGCATGAATCCAGACCTTATGCCCATTTTTTAACTGGATTTTCCTCCCTGATTTGCATGAATCCTTTACATATTTTGGATATTAACATCTTATCAGATACATGATATATTTGCAAATATTTTCTCCTGTTCTCTAGGTTGCTTTTTCATTTTCTTTGATGGTTTCTTTGTTGTGCAGAAGCTTTTTACTTTGATGTAGTCCTACTTATTATTTTTCCTTTTGTTGCCTTTGCTTTTGTATCAGATTCAATAGCTCTCCAAGTCCTCTGTCAAGGAGCTTACCACCTATATTTTCTTCTAGGAGTTTTATGTTCTCAGACTTTATGTTCTTTAATCCATTTTAAGTTAGCTTTTGTATATGATATAAGATAGTGATCCAGTTTCATTATTTTGCATATGACTGTCCAGTTTTCCAAACACCATTTATTGAAAACTGTCCTTTGCCCATTGTATATTCTTGGCTCCCTTGTTGTAGCTTGGTTCGTCATATATCTGTGGGTTTATTTCTGAGCTCTCTATTTGTTCCATTGATCTGTGTGTCTGTTTTTATGCCAATACCATACTGTTTTCGTTATTATAGCTTTACAATACAATATGAAATAAGGAGGCTGATGCCTCTAGTTTTGTTCTTCTTTTTCAAGACTGCTTTGGTTATTTAGAATCTTTTGCTGTTCCACAAAAATTTCAGTATTGTTTGTTCTATTGCTGTGAAAAATGACATTGGAATTTTGATACGGATTGCCCTGAATCTATAGATTGCTTTGAGTAGTATGAGCATTTTAACAATATTAATTATTTCAATCCATGAGCATAAAATATCTTTCCATTTATTTGAGTCTTTGCTTTTATCAGTATCTTGAAATTTTTAGTATACAGGTCTTTCACCTCCTTGGTTAAATGTATTCATAAGTGTTTTTTTTCTTTTTGATGCAATTGTAAATGGGATTGTTTCTTAATTTCTCTTTCTGACAGTTTGTTATAAGAGGATAGAAACACAACAGATTTTGTATCCTGCAACATTGCTGAATTTGTTTATTGGTTCTAAGAGTTTTTTGATGGAGTCTTTAGGACTTTCCATTTATAATATCATGTCATACGCAAATAGTGACAGTTTTACATCTTTCTTTCCAATTTCTATGGATTTTATTTCTTTGACTTGCCTAATTTCTCTCAGTAGAACTTCCAATACTATGTTGAATAAAAGTAGTGATAGTAGACATACTTGTCTTGTTCCTGACCTTGGAAGAAAAGCCTCCAGCTTTTCATCATTTAGTATTGAGCATGATGTTAGCTATGGGCTTGTCGTATATAGCCTTTATTACATTGAAATACTGCTCCCTCTCTACCTGCTTTGTTGAGAGTTTTATCCTCAATGGATGTTGAATTTTGTTAAATCCATTTCTGCAACTATTGAGATGATCATGATTTTTATTCTTCATTTTGTTAATGTGGTATCACATTGACTGATTTGTGGACGTTGAACCATCCTAGCATCCCTGAAATAAATCTCACTTGATTATGATATATGATCCTTTTAATGTATTGCTAATTTGAATTGCTAATATTTTGTCTAGGATTTTTGCATCCAGGTTTATCAGATATATTGGCCTATAATTTTTTTTCTTATGGTGATCTTGTCTGGTTTTGGTACCAGGGTAATGATGGCCTCATAAAATGAGTTTGGAAAAGTTCTTTCCTCTTCTCTTTTTTGGAAGAGTTCAAGAAGAATGAGTATTAATTCTTCAAATGTTTGGTAGACTTTACCAGTGAAGTCATCTGGCCCCGGACTTCTATTTTTTGGGAGGTTTATGATTGCTGATTTAATCTCCTTATTAGTTATCAGTCTGTACAGATTTTCTACTTCATCATGAGTCAGTCTTGGTAGGTTGTATGTTTCTAGAAATTTATCCATTTCTTTGAGGCTATAACATTTTTTAAATGAACTAATATTTTTAGATATATTGAGATCCTCAGATTTGGGTCATTTCATTAATATGATGCAGAAAATTAGTTACAGGAAACATATGTAACATTTAACATTACAGGTATAAATACAAAATGCATGGCAAAAACATAATCCCTGAGTGGATAAATAAATTGTGATACATCCAGAAAATTGAATAACATTTAGCACTTACAAGAAATGAGCTAACAAACTATGCAAAGACATGGAGAAAATTTAGTGCATGTTACTACGTGAAAGAAGCCAATCCAAGAAGACTACATAGTGTATATTTCCAATTTTTTGATATTCTGGAAATGGCAAAACTGTGAAAACAGTAAAAAAGATCAGTGGTTGCCAGGTATGGGAGTGGAGAGGGATGAATAGGCAGAGAAGAGAAGACTTTAAGAGCAATGAAAGTACTCTGTATGATATTTATAATATACAATTATTATATGTTGTACATAATATAATAATAGATACATGTCATTGTAAATTTGTCCAAACTCATAGAATATGTAAGACCAAGAGTGATGAAATCTACAGATTTGGGGTGATTATGATTAGTCAGTGTGGGTTTATCAACTGTAAGAAATATAACTGACCCTTGAAAAATGCAGGGTTTAGGGGTACCAACCCCCAAAACAGTAAAAAATCCACATATAACTTTTGGCTCCCCCAAAACTTAA
Source organism: Vulpes lagopus (assembly GCF_018345385.1). Taxonomy (NCBI): domain Eukaryota; kingdom Metazoa; phylum Chordata; class Mammalia; order Carnivora; family Canidae; genus Vulpes; species Vulpes lagopus. The sequence goes on along the minus strand of NC_054834.1, from coordinate 103,461,135 downwards.
TTACTAATAACCTACTGTTGTTTGGAAGCCTACCAGTGACATAAATAGTTGATTAACACATATTTGGTATGTTACACGTATTATATACTTATTCTCATAATAAAGTAAGCTAGAAAAAAATTATTAAGAAAATCATAAGGAAAATACTGTTCTGATTTATTGAAAACAATCTGCATATAAGTGGACCTATGCAGTGCAAACTGGTGCTGTTTGAGTCAACTGTATACTGCTCTTGTGAGTGATACTGAATAGTGTGTGCTATGTAGGTGTGCGGGCAAATAGTATATGGGTAATCTCTGTACTTTTCTCTCAACTTTACTATGAACCTATAGTTGCTTTAAAAAAATAAAGTTGGGCAGCCCGGGTTGGCTCAGTGGTTTAGCATTGCCTTCAGCCCAGGGCATGATCCTGGAGACCCGGGATTGAGTCCGTCAGGCTCCCTGCATGGAGCCTGCTTCTCCCTCTGCCTGTGTCTCTGCCTCTCTCTGTGTGTCTCTCATGAATAAATAAATAAAATCTTAAAAAAAAAATAAAGTCCTTTTAAAAAAAGGATATAACATATCCTGAGTTAACATTAATATTTTTAATTCAAATTGAAAACCATTGGATACTTATGAACCTATTGATCTCACATCCTTGCCATCTTTTCTCTCATGCTGAAAATCCTGGTTTTTAATGACATCAATACAATTATCCATTTGCTTTATTCTGCACTACACACGAAGCTATCTCAGAATAATACCAACAGAATTGACAATAGTATAATTCATAAAAGATGTGTTTGCAGTTCTTTATTTTCCCCCAGTAGGGAGCTATTATTGCATTTTTATGTTACCTTAAATTGTTTTTGTATGGTTATGCTACCAACTGAATACACATTTAGATTTATTTAACTTTTGATTTAAAATATTTACCTTTTCTCAAACTGAGAAAAAAAATATTCAAAGAAGTCAAACTTCCATATCTGTCCTTCCCATCCTTATTTTATCTTCCTCACCTGTCCTCTTCACCTCTTTTTCTCCTCCATTCCACTACACGAAAATAAGATTTTAGTCTCAATTGGGAAACTTGCAAGAATGAAAGGGGGTTATAGTTACAATTACACCTTGGAAACAAACATAAACCAGAACTATCTGGGGCAAAAATGGAGATATGTGTCATCGCAACTTGAAGGCATGGTTCACATTTGTTACCTTTACATTGAAAAAAATATATGGCATGTGCACTAAGTAGAACCACATCAAATTGCCAATATATGACTGCTTTTTAATCTAAAAATGGCAATTTTGTATGTTCAATCTATATAATGTAAATATTCATATCCCTAGTTTCCTAAATAAATGATGCATATTATACTCACTCTTCCTCACTTTGCTTTTTCACTTAAATATATGTTGGAGATATTCCATTGTAGTAGATAAAAACGTCTCCAGGGGCCTTGTCTATGTTGTATGAATGGACCATAGTTTATCGGCCGGTCCTCTTAGTTGACAGTTATTATTTATATATTTTTGGTTTTAAAAATAGTGCTGGAATCAATAGACTTGTACATAATGTCTTTTCACATTTTTGCCAGTGTCAATTTTGGGATATATTTCTAGAAAAGGAATTGCGTACAATCAATAATGTGTATGCAATTTTGCTGAAAGTTGCCAAATCCTTCTTTACAGGGATTGTACTTTTTGCCTTTGCATCCTAGTAATGTGTGAGAGGTCTGTATTCTCACAGCCTTGTCACGGAGTATTTGTCAATTTGATATGCAGCATGTTCTTTACATTCTTTAAAGATTTATTTATTTTAGAGAGGGTGGGAGGGGCAGTGGGAGAGGGATAGAGAGAATCTCAAGCAGACTCCATGCTTAGCACAGAACCCAATCTCATGACCCTGGGATCATGGCCTGAGCCGAAATCAAGAGTCATATTCTTTAATTTTGCTGTTACTTTATTCATGCTGTGCTCTCTTTCAGAGCACTTTTAACTTTTCTCCATACCTAATGAGCTTCTCCTCATTAGGGCTGCCAATGTTTCCTTTTTAATGTTCTACAACAACAACGACCTAATATGTGTGCCTGGGATCCGTAGTGATACATACAACCCCGTTTCTGGAACGTGGTCCAGTAATCTGTAGTGGATTCTCCATTCCCTGCTCCCAACACATCCTTCTTTAAGCTTCTGATCAAATGTTACCACTTCTATAAAGTTTCTCCAACCTTCTTCTCTGTTCCTATAGCACTTGTAGATGCTTTTATTGCAAGCATTATCACGTTGTACTTAACCATTTATAAGTCAGCCTTCTCTCATTAAATGGACTTCTTAAAGTCAGAGACCATATATTTTTCAGATTTCCAATGCTAGTGCTAAGCCAAGTCTTTAGCACAAATAAAAATTTACTTTTGAAAGACTGAAGCAGACAAGGTGTTATTGACTGATAGGAAGACTTTGACAGTTCATATATATATATATGCATATATATATTAAATAATTACATATTAAATATATATTTTAGATACATTTAAGTGAATATATTTGAGAGAGCAATGGGATCCACTAGATCTTTTTTCTTGCATATGCTGATGCATATATGTTTTTTGCCAGATTAAAAAAACAACTTACACTTGAGGGGTGACCAGGTGGTATAGTTGAGTGCCTGACTCTTGGTTTCAGTTCAGGTTGTGATCTCAAGGTCGTGAGATTGGGCCCCATGTTGGTACCACACTCAGTGTGGAGTCTGCTTGGGGTTGGGGTTCTCCCTCCCTCTCCCTCTGCCCCCCCCCTTGTGCTCTCCCCATCTCTAAAAATAAATAAATAAATAAATCTTAAAAAGAATGATTTATACTTGAGATAGCATTTATTTTTATATCTGAATAAAGTATTTTTTAAAAATTTTCCTTCTATTTTTCCCACCCATGATCACTCTATTGCTTTTATATTAATTCACAGTATGTTATAAAACAGACACTCTTCCAAGGTTTTATTCCATGTGTATTGTGTACCTTAACTGCTACAAAAACCATTCTCTCCTAAACTGAATCACATTACAACTAAGTGCTATCTATATCATTTGAGCAATATATATGTACACATACACACACACACACACCCTTAATAAATGATTGAAAAAAAAACATTCTAGGCACTTTAAGATTGGTAGTTATACCATGTGGATGGTATAGAAAGAGTGGCAGAGAGAAAAATGCTCAGTGAGTTTTTCACCTATTGGCCCTCTGCAGTTAGGCAGGGCTGTGCTGCAAATTCTGGTCAATGATGTGTGACCAGAAGTGTGGTATGCTCTTTCTGGATTACAGAAAAAGTATGAGCAATTTCTTATTTCCCTCTTTTCCTTCCATGAAAACTGAGGAGGCACTGTGACACACTATGCTGACATTGGGTAGTGAGATTTCTCTCTGCCCATTTGCAACCTGAATGACTATGTGGAGCAGAGACATTTGCTGACATGCCTAGGATATGGAACAAGAGTAGAAATAAACTTTTTTTGTATTGAACCACTGAAATTTTGTGGTTTGTGGATCACAAACTTACACCAGGCGTATGAAGAAATGAGCTAAGTTACAGAAGAAAATACTTAAGATATTAGTAAAATAATAACATCTTTAAGGTTATTTTTTGAATTATAAGGGAATAGAGATAAGGTAATAGAACCTGCAATAGCCATGAAATGTTTATTTTGAATGAGGAGTAAAGTAAAGTAAATGATAAGGACAGAAGTGAATAAATAGTGATAGACAAGATTGCAGTGAATGATGATCCAGGGAGAAATAAGTTAGTCTGTTTATCATTTTTTATGTGACTAACACTGTTGTTTTAGGTTCCGGGGCTGTAAGGATAAACAAGGAAGACAATATCCTTGCCTTAATGGAACTTTTAGTCCAGACAGAAAGATAGGCCATTAATTAAATAATTATGGATTCTTGAAAAGTGTTGTGAAGAAAATAGGGGGATGGGGAGCTGTAAAAGAAAATAATGTACTGAGGCAGGACTGGGCATCATAGGTAAATAAGGTGGCCAGGAAGAAAATCTTTGTAGGCAGATGCTATTTAAACTGAGACCTGGAGGGTGAAAAGAAGCCAGGAATTCAAAGAACAGGAGGAAGAGCATTCACAGCAGGGGAACAGCACATTCCCACTCCCCCGAGGGGGCCAGGGGATGGGCCAGGTGCTTATCTGGTAGAGGGGAGACAGCAAGACAGTGACGTTCCCAAGGTTGGCAGGGGCTAGACTTTGAAAACCAGAGGAAGTTTAGATTTTATTTTAAATAAAATACCTAGAGTTCTCCATCTTATTCTAAGTGAAATTGCGATGTGATATGATCTAAAAAATATTTTAAGAGACTACTTTGTTGTGCATCTTGGTGGCTCAGTTGGTTAAGCATCTGCCTTCTGCTCAGGTCATGATCCTGAAGTCCAGGATCAGAGTGAGTCTTGCTTCTGACTCCTTGCTCAGCAGGGAGTCTGCTTCTCCCTCTCCTTTTCTCCCTGCTCATGCTCTGTCTCTCTCTCTTTCTCAAATAAATAAATAAATAAATAAATAAATAAATAAATAAAATCTTAAAAAAAGAGAGAAACTACTTTGTTTCCTACATGGAGAATGGCTAAGAGGATACCATCAATGGACACTGAGAGAAGAGTCAGGAGGCACTGGGTGGTGACTAGGACAGGAGTGGATGGATTTGGAATATATTTGGGGAATGGAACCATCAGAACTCAGATAGATTGGATGTGGGGAATGAGGAGGAGGATCCCATTTCTGCCAAAATGGCAGGATGGAAAATGATGGCATTTGTTGTGATGAGGAAGAGGACAAAGAGCAGATTTGAAGAGAAATCAAGAGCTTCACTTTGGATGTGTGAGGAGTGAGATGCCTTTGGGACATCTAGTGTTAACTGGACAGCTGACCACAGGAGTTTGAACTCAAGAAGAGATGTGAGCCAGAAATACAAATTGGACTATCCCCACGTAGGTAGCATATAAAGTTGTAGGAATAGATGAAGTGGCCTGGGGAGAGAGTGAAGGTAGAGAACAGAAGAGTTGACAAGGAGTAATATTTGTGTTACAATTGTTTCCTATTACATACGATGAAATATTTCAGGAGGATTTACCACATATTAAGTCATAATCTATAAGGAAATTTGATTGTATTCGCAAAATATTAGTACTAGCAAAGGAATAAGCAAAAAAAAGTTAGAGGAAAAGGTGTCTTTTCAATGGCAATCAGTGATGGGAAGACAGAAAGCTCTAAGCAGCTCCAAAGCCTTTTGGTTTTGTTTTAACAAGACTAACTGAAATATGTTTCTATTTTAAAGAGAGCAGTGTGAAGAAGGCTGACATCATTACTTTGTGGATGTTTAAGTTTGAAATCTATAATGCGGCAGAAATCATTTCATCCCACAAATAAAAGTGACTAAGATGGAGGAAAAAATCTCTGTGCATCTAGGTACACCTTAAATATTAAGGAACTCTTCAGACAGTAGCAAGGTGGTAAAAAAATTTATAGTAGTAGGAATATACATTCTATTACCGGATAGTTTATGCCTACCTGGATAGTCAGATTGAAGGTAACTTTAGAACAATAGATGGGATTTCCCAATGCCGACCCAAGGTTGCAATTTTATAGACATACAGACTCTCAGATCTTCAGGGGGAAGAAATGTAGAAAAATAAAAACGTACTGAAGTAAAGCAATGTGTATCCTACATTATTATGGCAACAAATCGATAATGGTATTACAATAAAATCTGGTGTAATCACATTTTCCTTCTTTGGTATTGCAGCATTAATCTCTGTCTCATGGGGGATGGGGTGGAGCACAGGATATGTAATAGGATGCAAAATATTTTGCCTGTTACGACCAAGGCAGTGAGACTAGTAATTCCTGAAAGTTTTTTTTTTTATTATTATCTCAATTGCTTGTTGCTTTTTTCAGCTCCTTTAACAGTTTAAGCACTCACGTCTTGGAGCCCCCAACTCCATGCCAGGGCTATTGGTAAGATGCATTTTAAAAATTTCCCTTCGTCCTCTCCCTGAACCTTCTTACTCGCTGAAAAGCTTGGAGCATCCAGGCATAGCTTTGACGCTGAAATAATTGAACAAACACAAACTGGTGCTGTCTGAGCATCAGGCCCACGTGCCAAAAATGTGCTGAGGGTTACTCCCTTATCACCTCAGTAAAAGTGTGGCACAAGAAAAGCATTGACAGCTGGTTTCTCTAGTGCTATTTTGTCTACCATCAAGAAAGTATCCATTAATTTACAGAGAAATAAAAGGCATAAAGCTATTTTAAAAAAAATCAAATCCAACTAAGATTTTATTATTTTATTTTATTTTATTTTATTTTATTTTATTTTATTTTATTTTATTTTATTTATTTATTTATTTTTTTAAGACTTTATTTTAGGGATCCCTGGGTGGCGCAGCGGTTTGGCGCCTGCCTTTGGCCCAGGGCGCGATCCTGGAGACCCGGGATCGAATCCCACATCAGGCTCCCGGTGCATGGAGCCTGCTTCTCCCTCCGCCTGTGTCTCTGCCTCTCTCTCTCTCTCTCTGTGACTATCATAAATAAATAAAAAATTAAAAAAAAAAATTTAAAAAAAAAAGACTTTATTTTAATACCTTCCAGCTGCCTTGGGTAAATTTGTTAACTGTTGTGGTAATATTAAATTTATTATTCCCTATACAATCTATAGCATGGATTTCCAATTTTCTTCTAAAAAATTGATTGTCATAAAACTTCTCAGCACACACACACAAAATTCTGTAACTATGTATGATGATGGATGTTACCTAGACTTAATGTGTGATCATTCTGCAATATATGCAAATATTGAATCATTACGTTGTAGACCTGAAATTAATATGCTTCATATCAATTATATCTCAATTAAAAAGTAGTGATTGTAATTTGCAAGAATAATGGCTCTAAGTATGCAAAGAACTTCATAAACAAACACTCCACTGGAAACAAGTATCTCTAAAAGACACATTTAATGTATTGCCAACTGCGTACATATTTATTTTTATTACAAGTATATTGTGGCCCTGTGTTCAAAAACACATATTACTAAAACAGGGTTGCGTAATCATTGAACTCTAACACCGTAATCTGCACATTCACCAAGACAAAATATGCAAAGCATTTTTCAAGTGAATATTCCTTATGAGAAGCGGAGGTGAGAACTAGAGGCACCCTGCTAAACATTCAGGGAAGAATCAATCCTATTAACTGTTTCACGATTCTAGGAAAGAGTAGGAACTCTGGCATATTTGGAATACCTGGAGAGGATCCAAATTGCCAAATGGTACCAAATAATCACACGAACAACAGTATCTTATTTCTAGAAACAATCAAATGAAACCAACGCCAGCAGTTAGTATCACATCCCTTTTAAGTCTTCTGTAAACAATTTCCATAATCTTTCCTGAACCTGCTTCTACGGCATTCATTAGTATTCTTTTTCTGTTGCGCATCTGGTGCCTCTGTGATAGATATTAAATATCTTAAGGCAGGCAAATCTCACTAGTATGCAGCAAGCAGATGCAGAGGCTCACATAAGCCAAAGAAGCCTGTAGGCAAAACCTCAGAGTGATAGGTCACAGCTGCTAGTTCAAGGCTAGACTGTTGGTGAAGCAAGGCCCTATGCCAGTGCGCTATCCCCACTCAAGCACATGAGCCACACAATCCTTAATAAGGCTGGATTCTCAAAGTGTTCCTCCTCATTCCAAATGGGAGTCTGGAACTGCCCGTGACTTGCACATTTTAGATGTTTAGGCTACAAGATACTGAGGTGAGTGAGCACAGTGGATAACTGCAGCTGATGCTTGTAGGAAGAAACAGGATTCATCTATCCACTCCGTGCATTTATTTGTTCTTTGGTTATTGAGCATCGACGATGGGTCATGGTATCTGATTCTCAAATGACCACAATCCTCCTCCAAACCTCCTGGTTTCTAAACTTAGGGGAGAGAACTACAATGCCAATGGTGTTCACAGTCTTGTCATCAGATAGAAAGCTAGAGTGAATCATATATTATAATCCTAGAAAAGCTTTGGAAATTTTTAGCATATTAATAAGGAATCTTTCTTCCTGGCTTATTGGGAGAAATGTTGAAGAGTTTATCCGAAGATACAAAGGCAAGGTCCAGTTGCATTTTTGAAAATTTATTTCTCAGTTTTGTGTGTGCGTCTGCTGTCTAGACCCCTATTCTGAGCCATTTATGTGTAAAAAGTTAGTAACCAGGATAGTGATACCGCAACAGTGATTGTCCTGCTTGAGATGTAAGTTGGTACCCTTAGAACAATCCACTTTTTAAAGTACATTAGTAACGAAATGTTTTTTATATTAATATGCACACATTGAATTTTAACATTTGTATATGATATTGTGCATAATAAATTGTATGTTGCATAAGGCAACCGAGAAGCTTTAGCTTACATGGGAGAATGTTTCCTTACTGAATGGATTAGAATAACCATTTTTTTCAACACATTTAGTGTCTCGATCGGCAGTAATTTGTCAAAAGTAATTAATCACTGGTAGTAGACAAAGTACCAAACATATGGAAGACCTGCCTTTATGATAACTTAGAGGTGGTTTAAAATGATCTCCGTATTGACATCTCTCGGGCCTGTCTTGGCTTGTGCTTCCTGGAGTGTGAGAAAAGGAGCTAAAGGGACTGGACAGAGTGTGACATGTGTGTGACTCTTCTCATTTCCGTCACAAGGTAAAAGCCTTGAGAGAATTGCTGGTTTAAACAAAAGGAGGAACAGACTAGTGTAATTAGGATGGCCAGGTGATTTATCACACAAACTGGGACACTTCTAAGAATAAAAGGGGGAGCTATTTTTAATTACGCATGGTTGTAAATAGGAACTTGAGCTGTGGAGTTAGGAAGAACAAGGTTCAAATCCCAATCTTTTCCACTTATTAGTTCTAGGACATTGGAGTGGTGATGCTCTCTGTCTCCTTCCTACCAGTGAAGTGGGCTTACTCAATGCTACCTCCTAAAAGCCCTGTCAGTCAGGTTCCAGGCAGAAGGCGGAAACCTCACAGTTACCTGAACAGAGTGGGCTTAATATAAAAAATTACCAGCAGTACCAGGGGCCTGGGAGTTAGCAGAGGAGTGGCAAGTGAGTACAGAGAACTCTTTAGGAATGGCAATGGCCATTTCTAAAGAGCAGCCACTAGGGGAGGGCTGAGATTGAGCACCCAGGGAAGAACAGCGGGATTTGCAGGCCGCCTAGTGCATGAGAAGGTACCAGAGAAAGCCATCCCTAGGGAGGTGCTTCTCCCTTGGGGTTTGGCAGTACAGCTGTCTGACTGACTGGGTGCTGGGGAACGTTTGTGGCCACGGGTGCTGCTAGCAGGAGCCAGGTGCTAGGGAAGGTGCGCTCCCTGCAATTGCCTGGCAAGGGGAGCAGGCCAGACCCAGGAAGAGAAACATTCCCTTCCTCCTTCAATGTCCCCCACCACTTCTACTGACAAAGTTTGACCTTGTGCTATTTTGTAAAGGAAAAATATTTAAAGAGTTTGGTTCTATTTTTTTTTTTTTTTCACAACAGAGAATGAAGACTAGATTTGGGAGTTGAGAAGCAAATGAACTGATAAACAGCACATTCACACTAATGATCATATGAGGTATCGTAGGAAACATGTTGAATACGCTAACATTAAAGTGATTAATAGATGTCATACCATTATTATATTTTCTATGTATTTCATTCTAGGTTTTTTTTTAAGATTTTATTTATTTATTTGGGGAGGGGGAGAGAACGAGCAGGGTGGAGGAGCAGAGGGAGAGGGAGAAGCAGACCCCCCTGAGCAGAGAACCCAATGCAGGGCTCGATCCCAAGACCCTGGGATCATGACTTGACCAAGGCAGATGATGCTTAATTGACTGAGCCACCCAGGCATCCCTCTAGTTGTTTTTGTTTTGAGACTTATTTATTTTAGAGAGCAAGAGTGTGCAAGCAGCAGGGGGCAGGGGTAGAGGGAGAGAGTCTCAGGCAGACTCCCTACTGAGTATGGAGACTACAGGATGCTCAATCTCACCACCCTCAAATCATGACCTGAGCAGAAACCAAGAGTCAGCTGCTTAACCTACTGAGCCACCCAGGTGCTTCCAAGCTTAGGATTGTTAAATGTTCAAACAAAATATACTTCTTCATGAATAAAGACGCTTTCCCATTGAAGCTTTGTCACTTACCTTTTGCATCAAATGGAATTGCACTGCTTTCTCATTAATCCTCAGTGTGCTTGGGAGGCAAGAGCATAGGATTATCTACCCCATTTTACATTGCCTTTACTTCTCATAATTGGTTTAATATCATGTTACTAAAACTGAGTTCCCTAGCTTTTATTCTTCTTATCGCTGACTAAATACTAGCAATTTTTGATCCCAAATCATAATATTTTGTTAATTTGGTACATGGACTTTTATGATCCTTTATTTATGCTTTTTAGCCCTACTATCATGTGTTCTAGGGTCCCAGATCACTGATTAAAAGGTTAAACATTAGGGTTTTGTATTTGTTTCATTTGTCACCTCTACATCTGCATTCCTGACTGTTCTCCTAATCCAATCTTCATTTGTTGTAATAGTTGACTTCCACACTATGTTTATTTAGTGTTTCTACTCAGAATTAGTCTTTTATACAAACTTACATGTCTTGATCTCTCATTACATTAGATTTATAGCCTTTACCATTTTTCCCTATTTCTTTTGAATTTTCCCTGTTTTTTAAACCTTTGAGCATACATGATTATTTCAGATCTTTGAAATGTCAATAGCCTATTTTTATTCTAGAAAGTTTATTTTTTTTGTATCTAATAGTTATATAATACAAAGTTTAAGAGCCTCCTGTTGTCATATTTTTTGAACCATGAGGATGATCTTCAAATCTTTTCTCTATCATTAGTTCAATTCTCCTTCATATAAATAATTACTTTTTTTGTTGCTGTTTTGGATATTTCTGTCATGTCAATGAAGAGATTAGAGAATGAGATTAAAGGTATAGCACTCGTAGTAGTTCAGGGCACATGACATACCAACTGAATTTACCTTTTCTTAAAAGACATTGTTTCATTGCATTCCGGTCTTGTGTGAAATGTCTACTAAATACAGTCTTACGGGGAGATAATGGATTTGAAAAAGAATTGGATATTTCATATTTTACTTTGTCATGACTCTTACTTACAGTTGTTATAAAAATATTCTGAGGGTAAGATAAATTAATAATAAACATCAGAACCAATTCTAAGTCTGGACACGGGAACCCTATAGTATATAATTTAAAACATTTCTGGATAATTTCCACAGTCATTTTTTAAAAGACACCTGGTCTTAACCTCTCTCTGGAATCTTAAACATTCTTAAGGCATCCCCTTTCCTTCAGATAGCTTTAGACCCAGCTACATTTGACTATTTACTGTCCCTTGATCAATTATCCTATTTCCATTGCTTTTGCTCTTGGTTTTTCTCTGAAGAACACTTCCACATTCTTGACTACTTCTCTAATTTCTGATTATACTTCAAGGTTAGCTCAAATCTTCCTATTTCCCTAAAACCTTCTCTGATCTTTCTTGCTGTCTCTTAAACTCTTACACAGTTTATTGTTCCTACGGGTCTTAGTAGTTTTACAGATGACTTCATGGTCTTGTACTCTCATGTATCATTTCAGGTCTTCATGTGCCTTATCTTATATATGTGTTCTAAGGGTCAGATAAAAATACTAAGTCCATAACATTTTTTATAATTCATGGTAAGTGGTCAACAGCTATATGTTGATTCATTTAAACAAATGTTTGTTGAATTTGTACATAGTACCTGCTATCTATCTCATGCTGCTTTGCTTTGGGGGAAAGAGAAGAAAGTCTTCCTCTGTCTGGTAATGAGAAATATGCAAGTAAGTATGTGAAATAAATAACAGAGCCCAGTCTAGACCCAGTGTTCTGGAGAAATAGGACTCTGCTGTGCAAATCATGGAAGGTTTGGCCGAGGACCTAACATTTGAGTTAAATCTTATAACATAAGGGGATAGTTAACAAATTCTAGGCACAGGTTAAAAAGGTGTGAAGATATTGCTGCCTCTAAAGCAATACCTCAGTTGTAACAGAGATTAAATCTTACCCGAAATCATAAATTAAAGGTTTCTCCTTCATAAGACTAAAACCCGAAGAGCAGTGCATTATTCAGCATATTTTCCTTCAGCTGGGAAACCCCATGTATTCCCATCTGAAACCATCTTGATCCTAAATATGTGTCGATACTGGGAAAATTCTAAGAGGTAAAGGTATCATTATAGTAGACGTAAGTTAATGCAGACTTAAGTTAAATTATCTTTCTTCAGGCAAACACAATTACTATCTCCTTTCCAAGATTTTATAAGGCTTAACACTAAATAGTAAAGTGTATTTTAATGTCAAAACATTTTTGAGATCTGTTAAGGTTAAATTAATTTTCAAAGCTTTTAATCCCGAATAAAATTGGAATAAGATTTTATTTTTTCTTAATGAATAAATATTATAGTTCTTGGTAACCCTGTGATATAGGCTCTTAATAAATGCCATGAATGCAAGTAGAAATTTGAGGCATAGTATCCCTAAACAACTTTCCACATAGCCACTCCTGCTACAGTGTTTGTAAATGCAGCTCTTCATGTAAATGCTAGATTAGACTGAATGATGAATTTAAAACAAGTGGGTGCACTCACTGTGGCCCAAATTAAGTCTGTTCTAAAGTTGCTATAGCAACATTATCTGTACCAAATGTCCTGCTCTAAAAAATAATTGGAAACATTTCCTGTTATTTAGGAAAAAAATAAAATCACTATTAATTTTTTATATTCTACTACACAAACCGTATTATTCTCATGCAAATATTTCTTTAGGTCAGCAAAATTCATGAATAGGTATATGTAATTTTTATATGATTATAATAGCAAAATCAAGAAGAATGAAATTCATTTTCAGGCATAGTATGATACACCTAAGAGTAAGACACAGTATTTGAATAAAGATATTTTTCTTCTTTCTTGGTTAACACTTAAGACCAGAGAGCCATGAAGAGTTACTTTGGGCTTTGTATATATGAATTGTTTACCTATGGATCATGATTAAATTTCTGTAATATTTGGAATAAATTAGAGAACAGCTGAAGTTGTACTATTGATAGAATAGTAAACACATTCAAGCAACATAAAAACACATGACATTCAGGAAGCAGAAAGGTCTAAAGTGTTTTATGAGGGTACCTCAAATAAACCAACGGAACCTATGTTTAGAGCCTGACCACAATAGCTACCTGATATAATAAAACTCCAGGCCCAGATGCATTTCTTTCTGAAAATGATTTTAAATCAAATCTATCAATAAATTGTTCCCATAAGAAAATATTAGGAAATGTTGTAACATTTAGGTAAAGCAAAGATTCACATAAAATGGAGGGTAAATAACCCCTACAATCAACATACTATTTATTGGCTATGTATTCAACATGTAATACGTTTCTTTTTTCCTGGAGTTTTGGAAAGGCACTTTCTCTCAATGTAATTTTAAAGTGCCATTTCATGCTTCATTATCTCTGAGTGGGAGTTGTAGTTTGTAGTTGGACCTCAGCTTCATTTGTGAATCATGGGTGGTACAGCTAAGTATATTTTTCGAAGCATTTGAGTGAAGTAAATAATACTTTTTCTTTTATATTTTTTAGGCTTTCCTATTTAACAACACTAGACTGCAAAATGAAAGTGGCATATTCTTGGAAACAAGATGCACATATATAAACTGCAACATTTTGGAGAATGCTTACATTTATTTGCAAAGTAAAAATACTTTATTTGTTCAATCCATGCCCCCACCCCTGTCACCAACTCCCATTGCTCTTTCTACCAGATGTCAATCATGCTGACTGAATACCATGGAATAGCTCAAAGCAAATGTGAAGAAAGAGGAAGATTCCCAGTTACTGGCTTTTGGTTTTAAAAACTTTTAAATAATAATGGTGGCAGCTAGCAGGTCCTTTCTCACCTCCTGTAATAAATGCTGACCTGGGGATCCCTGGGTGGCGCAGTGGTTTAGCACCTGCCTTTGGCCCAGGGCACGATCCTGGAGACTGGGATCGAATCCCACGTTGGGCTCTGGTGCATGGAGCCTGCTTCTCCCTCTGCCTATGTCTCTGCCTCTCTATCTCTCTCTCTCTGTGACTATCATAAATAAATAAAAAATTTTTAAAAAAATTAAAAAACAAATAAATGCTCCCTGATTCTGAAAGTTGCAGCTTTGCCTACTATACACATATAAATGTGTAAGTGCATTCATCAGCTCAAAAAGAAACTTAAATTTGGCATGGAAACTGGGGGAAACTAGGATTGAATTAAACTTTTCCACCAGAGGGTCATGTTATGTCTGTTCAATATCAATTCCATTATAATTACAATTAAACTCATAATTAAGCTTTCCTTGTCACCCACCTCATAAATCCAGTTTATTTCTTCTATGTGTTCACCTGGTCTGAAATGTTCTCCTCTACGTTTTTGCCAAATCATTCACCTATTCTCTAAGAAGTCTTCCTTGATGGATGCCAGTCATTGTCATCCTTCTCTGTTGTCATTTGCTTTAGACGAAGTGCTAGTCAAGGAGAATATTTAAGAGCTTGAATCCTGGAGTCAAGTTCAACTCAAGTTCAAATTATGGCACAGGTGCTAGGTAAACCAAATTGACTAAATTAATTATGAGGGCCAGCTGTGCACCAGACACTGTTATGGGTGCTGAGGTATAGCACTGAGTAAGGCAGACCAAAAGAACTATTCTTGAACTCATGTTTTAATAGTGCTAGAAGAGAGTGGGACATGGGGAGACAAGGAAAAATATAGACTGCATAAAAAATTTTATAAAGGAAGTAAGCAAAGTCCTGTGATACCAGATAAGTGGGGGCTCCTACCTACTAAAGTTGGAGCAAGGGTCAGGAAAAGCCTGATGTTGAGACTTGAAGACTGAGATCAGGGGGGAAAAAAAGTATATTCCAGTCAGTGGAAAGCAAGTGCCAACATGTTGAGCAGGATAGAACGTTCAAGAAATAGAAAAGGCAGTGTGGCCAGAATATGGATTGGGGGAGTGTGGAGTAAGAGCTGTACTTGATAACAATGAAAACTATTAAAAGGGGTTTGAATTTTATTCTAAGATGGAGATTTAAAAAATGGTGACTTTGCTTGGCTGTCACACTGATTTTTAGAAAGCTGAATGGTATCTAAATATTTGAAGACTATGAAATGCTGCATAAAATTCTAGTATATTATGCATGTGCATATACGTGCTGTCCATGAACATTTGCCTAACTATTAAAAATTTGTGTCAACTCATTGTTTTCTTATAAACTCCAGTTGAATGCAGTATTCTAGGTGACAGTCAGAACAAGGAAAGAAAATGTTCCTTGGATGCTACACCAAGTCACAGAAGCACCAGCACAGTGAGGTTCTCTTGCATACAGTGGTGTTGACAAGAAGGATAGGTGAGGAAACAGATATCTGAGTCTGGAGCACAGTGGAGAAGTCAAGGCTGGTATTAGAAACTTGGGCATTATAAGAGTACAGATATTTGCAAATCTGAGGAATAAGATCACCTAAGAAGACAATAAAGATAGAATGGGGCCCCAAAGGAAGCCCTGGGTTTAAAAGCCAACATTTAAAAGTAAGTTTAGATAAAGGAACATAACAGGTCTCATCAGAGGAGACTAATTAGGATCAGCAAAAGATCAGAAGGAAAAAAAAAATATTAAGGAAGACATGGTAATTGGTGAGCTTGAGTATTATGAAAATGGAGGCACTTTTGCTGGATTTGGCAACGTGAAGATACTTGTAGACCTTGACAAGAACCACTTGGATAGAAAGGTAGGAATAGGTTAAGTTGCAGTAAGTGAAGGAATGTGTGAGAAGTGAGGAAGCGGAGACGAGGGATGTAGTCAACTTGCTGGAGAAATTTTTCAGTGAAATTGGCTGTGAGGCAGCATGGAGGAATAGATAAAAAGATAAAAATAGAAAAAGATAGGGGATTCAAGGATCTTTTAGAAACGTTAGTGGCTTACTTACATGAATTTATTAAACATTTTCTATCTTGTGAAGGAGGAAAAATTAGCAAGAATACCTCCAATGGTTGCTATGAGAATTAAGAAGTACCGTAAACAAAAGACTACATACAAGGTGCTTCATATGTTCTCTGTGAATGGTCATTGTTACCGTCGTGTAGAAGTACACTCAGCACATTTACTCAATTTTTTCTTTTTGTGCTTCACTGTCCTATATTTAAGTAATTATCTTTATATCATGTGCTAGGGGAGTAGATTTTGGGAAAGAATCATTAGAAAGTAAACTGCTAAAAAAAATAAAAAATAAAATAAATAAAAAGTAAACTGCTAATTAATTAATTATTCAACAATGGATACTAGTTCTGTGTTATGGTCATGTATGTGTATAAACACACCATAATCCATCCCCTTCCCTTTATTAGCGTACGCGAATTTCAGGAGTCTCAAATTACCCTTTCTTCTCACACCAACTCTAAGTTCAAGGTCCCCAAGACCATCTTTAAGTTAAATAACTTGCTAGAAGCACTCACAGAACTCAGATAGCAATTAGACTCATATACACACTTAATTACAGCCAAAGAATAGAGATTAAAATCAGCGGGGAGTGGGGGGGTAAGCATGTGGGGAGGACCCAGGAGACACAAGGACTGTGAAGCTTCCAATCACTTTCTCTCAGTGGAGTCACGTGCATAGAACGTGTTTCTCACAGCAACAATACGTGAAAATGCACACGGAATATTGCCAATCAGGAAAGTTCACCTGAGATTTGGTGTCTGAACTTTTTATAGTGGCTTGGTCATCACCCACGTGGCTAACCTTAGTCTCCAGTTCCTCCAGACGTTAAGCTGATACCATATGGTCCAAGGCCTTTCACCACACATTGGATTTGTTAGCACAGATTATGGCACGGCCCAAGGCCCCAAGTAAACAGAATCATTCCAATCAGGGAGGATATTCTTAAGGGTTTAGAGGTGACCTCCCAGGAACCAAGGCAAAGACCAGACTTCTCCTTGGCAAGGTTAATTCTTACAGCACAATTTATAACCCTAGTTGAGGAGGTAATATATAAAAGTACAAAATTTAAAATACAATACATAATTTAATAAGAGTTCACATCAACTGGGGATCCCTGGGGGGCTCAGCGGTTTAGTGCCTGCCTTTGGCTCAGGGTGTGATCCTGGTCCTGGGATCGAGTCCCACATCAGGCTCCTTGCATGGAGCCTGCTTCTCCCTCTGCCTGTGTCTCTGCCTCTGTCTCTCTGTGTCTCTCATGAATAAATAAATAAAATCTTTGAGAAAAAAAAAAAGAGGGATCCCTGGGTGGCACAGCAGTTTGGCGCCTGCCTTTGGCCCAGGGCGCGATCCTGGAGACCTGGGATTGAATCCCATATCGGGCTCCCTGCGTGGAGCCTGCTTCTTCCTCTGCCTATGTCTGTGCCTCTCTCTCTCTCTCTCTCTCTCTCTCTCTGTGACTATCATAAATAAATTTAAAAAAATTTAAATTAAAATTTAAAAAAAAAAAGAGTTCACGTCAACTGTTGAGTGTCACGATGCTAGGACACGTTTACACAATAAATAGTACTTAGTGTAGATATTCAGAGAAAGAGAATTTGAGCTGAGTGGTAAGGGAAGGTGCCATAGAAAACGTCCCATTTGAAGTGGACCTTGAGAGATTACCTGGATCTGTTTTTTGTTTTTAAGGTTTTATTTATAAGAGAGAGAGAGAGAGAGAGAATGCATGCACACTAGCAGCAGGGGAGGGACAGAGGGAAAAGCAGATGCCCTGCTGAGCAAGGAGCCTCATGTGGGACTCAATCCCAGGACCCTGGGATTAGGACCTGAGTCAAAGGCAGACACTCAACCCACTGAGCCACCCAGGTGCCCACTTGTATTTGAACTGACTGAAAGAGAAAAGGCACGCCCAGAAGGGTGAATAGAGGAAGGGGAGATATGGAAGTGTTACAGGATTTCTTTCTCTGGTGGTGCCCACGGTTCTTGGTCACACAGCTTTGAAGAATAAAGAGGTAGACCAGAGTGGTGGGCAGCAACGCAAGGTTTACTAAGCGATAGGAAAGTGATAGTACAAGGCTCCCAAAAAGGGAGGGGACCTGAGAGGCTTGCCACAGGAATTTCTAAGTCTAGGGGTTTTTATGGGGTTGTTGGCGGCCTATTTTAATCTGTTTATCCTCCATGTACCTGTCATCCTATTAGGTTTTTGTCAATCACGTGGGAAAGGGTGGAGGGCTCCTTCCAGGGTGGTATAAAATTCTCTTAAGGGTGGTTTCCTCTTAGGGCGGGGGGCCTTGTCCCTGCCTGCCCTTCTTCCAACTATCCTTCATCAGAGGCTGCTTCCCAGGGAGATGATAAGGAAGAGGGAGTAGAAAGTAAGACTGGAAAGGTAGTATATTCATTTTCTAAGGCTATCACAACAAAGGCGCACAAACTGGGTGGGTCAAAACAAATTTATTCTTCCACAATTCAAGAGGCCAGAAATCCAAAGTCAAAGTGTCTGCGTGGTCATTTCCTTATGGAGACTGCAGGAGAATCCATCCCATGGCTCTCTCCTAGCTTCAAGGAATTCTGGAAATTCTTGACGGTCCTTGTCTTGTAGATGCATCACTATTATCTGCCTCCACCATCACATGGCCTTCTCCCTTTGTGCCTGTGTCTGTTTTCTCTTCTTAGAAGG
Organism: Vulpes lagopus; assembly: GCF_018345385.1. Classification (NCBI taxonomy): domain Eukaryota; kingdom Metazoa; phylum Chordata; class Mammalia; order Carnivora; family Canidae; genus Vulpes; species Vulpes lagopus. Next base: position 103,442,360 of record NC_054834.1, on the reverse strand, counting down.
ACACTAGTCATTGGATAAGAGTCCACTCTGCTATGGTAAGACCTAGGACCTCATTTTAACTAACTACATCTTTAAGGACCTGACTTCTGAATGAAGTCTTTTTTTTTTTAATTTTTTTTTTGTATATCTTGGATATTAACTGCTTATTAGACATATCATTTGCAGATATCTTCTTCATTCAGTAGGTTGCTTCTTTTTTTTTTTTAATTTTTATTTACATATGATAGTCACAGAGAGAGAGAGAGATAGAGAGAGAGAGGCAGAGACACAGGCAGAGGGAGAAGCAGGCTCCATGCACCGGGAGCCCGACGTGGGATTCAATCCCGGGTCTCCAGGATCGCGCCCTGGGCCAAAGGCAGGCGCCAAACCGCTGCGCCACCCAGGGATCCCTCTGAATGAAGTCTTGTTCTGAGGTAGTAATTTGGGGTGTGCCAGTAACTCTTCAACCCAGTAGAGGTAGGATGTGAAAAATGTGGCCTAATGTACACTACATTTTACAAACACTGTTACAAAAGCATAAACAATGCTGAATTTTAAACATAATTTAACATAATTCATTAAACATAATTCATTAAACAGGGTCTCTCACACTATTTTAATTGCTTTTTCCAAACACTAGAATACCTGATTTCACTGAGAAACACAATAGCCCTCAAGAGTAGAATTTATGTGTGGTGAGGGGGTAGGAGGTATCCACTCCTCAAAATCTGAGATTGGGCTGTGAAGAGCATAACATTCACGTTGTCTGTACCATCTTCTAATATCTTTGCTAAAATTTTAGAACTGTCTTCTTTTTGAGGATGTGTAAGTTACTGCTATTCAGCATTTCATAACAATGGCAATATATTTTGAGTCAACATTTGAAACGCATTATTTGGTAAGGATGTTGGGGTTGCTTCCAGGTGTATCGTGAGAGTGGCTACTATTGGTTGAAAATAAAAGTATTGCCACTTTCAAAATATTGATGGCCAATGGAGAAAAGGGATAGACTATTTAAGGTCCAGGAAGTTTTAGAAAAACCCAGAAAATAGCCTTCCTGAGCCTCTAAAAGAACAATGATAACTGACTTGGAAAGATAAAATGGAATACATAAGAAAATATATTCAGTTTCTTAATATTGTTAGATAATTGATCAAGTTTTGGAACTGTAGTGAATTTTTTTTTTCTATTCAATTGAATTTTCCCAGCATTCTTCTAACAGAATTGAATGCAAAGCAAATGAGAAAGGCAACTTTATGAAGCCCTATCTTTGTCATAAATTTATTACAGTTCTCTAATAAAAACCTGTTTTAACTCAACTGAGGATTTCAGAAGGTTTTTCTCTTCTTGGAGAAAAGAAAAAAACCTTACATGTACTCAAAATTATGTGATGTTTTCCTTATTAGGGAACTTATTACATTAGCATTTGATTAGTCGGAATGCCTAATTTCTACTCTAGAGTAAAAAAGGGTCAATTAGGACTACATTTAAAAGAAGATGCATTTATTATTGTCATGATCAATATCGTAAATCTCATCATGTAATTCTTCACATTTGACAATTTCTTTCTGTTCTGGCTTTGAGCATTAATATGCCAAGCCTACCAAGGTTGTCACTAGTAAAATCCATTCAAGTAGAGTCATTACCAGGTGAATAGTTAACTGGAATAGCTAACTGTGACAAGGGCTTCACTCTCACAAGGAATAATACATGCAGAAAAGCCCACAGGTTGGGAAGTCACTAGCATAAAACATGAATTCTGGGGCCCCCACCTGCCTCGTGGAGTGATCTTAGGCAAATAACTTCTCCAAGCCCAGAGTCCCCATCTACACTGGGGACATTGTAGCATTGTTGGTAAAGCTTAGCAAAGTATTTCCAGAAATATGCCCGCCACACACAGTAGTCACTTAATAAATATTTGTTCTTTCCTCTTTCTAATCCCTGACCGCCCCTCTCAAATGGAAACACCAGCCGTCAAGGACATCACGAACATTCTGAAAACCGACGAGTCGGTCAGAATTTATTGGAGCCAATGCTGAGGGTGATGAGGGGCCCACAGTGGAACTTCTCCATGGATCAGCAACAGCGACAATGTGGTAGGAACATAAATTACTATAATTGTTTATGATTTAACACACAGATGGAAAAAAAAATACCCAGTATTTACTGAGAGCTGGTATAGTCTTCGCCCTGATACTTATTCACTGAATTCCTCCTATGTCAGTCTTATGAAGTGAAATAAATAATTCTTTGTAGAAAGGGAAACTGAGGTTGAGAAGGATGCTGCAACTCGCCTCGGGCCATATATAGTCTATGGCAGCATAGAAACAATACGCTGCTTGATATAACTTCGCCTAACACAGTGACTCACACTGATGGATATCAGTAAGCTGTCTGCTCTTTATGTCAAAGAATAGTGAGATCAAACTCTTTGATTCATAAATCATCCTTCAATCTACGGCAAGCCCAGAAATCTGAAGGAATACAGATACTATGACAGAGTAATAAAATACCGACATTGACTTCAGAGTCAGACGGTTCTGGGTTTGAGTCTGGACTCCACCACTTTGTATCTATGTGTCACTGGAAAATTATGAACCTTCTCTAAAGCTTCATTTCCTCGTTCAAAAATAAGGATGATAATGTCACCTACTTTGTAGAGTTGTTTAAGGATTGTTTGGAATCATGCCTCTAAAATGCTTAAGACAGCGTCTGGCATATAATAATGAATTTATTTTTAGTCGTAATAAGATCCTGCAGTCTTAAAGTGTTTCACAAAGTTTGAATTAATAACTTCTTGCACCAGGTTCCCTGGGGATCTTGTTAAATAAGAAGATTCCTGGGGCTTGCTCCACACCTCATGAATCAGAACACCTGGGCAGCGGGAATTTGCTCAGATATAGTTGATCTCAGATCCTGATGCTATCCATCATTCACTCACTCTTCTCCTGATAACCATTGCCCAATTTCCATCTGGCGGACTATACCTTCCCTTACTCCCCTGCCCCCCACTATTTTTACTTCTGGAGGAGTATCTGACTTATCTCACTGGTGCCTGACTCTTATTTCCCTGGCTACAGAGATTGAGACCTATCTATCCCAATCAGGGGCTATGTGATATATTTAGGCTTTTGCTGGAACGCTAGGACAAACAGAAGCACTCCCCACTGTGGGATACAGGAGCTGAAAGGATGTCGTACTGGGAACGTTGGCAACCATCTTGTGACCATAAGGCAGGGTGGCTATCTGAGAATGAAGTCAGAGGAAGCAGAGCCAAAAGATAGAGACAAAGGACTCAAAGTTATGGTGTTACCTGCACCTCTGGTGTAGCTATCCTGAAAGCCAGATTAATTCCTATACTTTTCAATTATAGACCCAACAGATTCCCTTTTTGGTTACACTTTTTTGGGTTATGTTGTTGTTGTTGTTGTTGTTGTTGTTGTTACATGCCACCAAAGGACATAACAAATCGGGTAATACACATGCAACTCTTTTGTCAAAAGCTCACTAGCTAGGTCTTCATTCCACATCCCTGCATGCCTTCACACACTGGGCTCGGCCACACGTGGGCCTTCAGAATTCTTTTTGCTTAAGCTTGAGGCAAGGTAAATGGCCTCCTAGACTTCTCTTCTTTGAGCTGATACCTGGATCTTGGCCTTCTAAGACATGTAAAATATATCTAAAAACACACCAACTCTGTTACTTTGACTGAAACTTGATCCTGCAGGTCAGAGGTATAAATTCAAACACATAAAGGAGCCAGGGAGGAAAAATGATTAAATAAAACAGGCTAGAAGTCCACGGAAAAAAAAATAGGCAAATCTGATATTAAATGGCCAGCCTCATTGTTAATGAGGCAATGGGGAATAGGGAGACTAGAGTATTTGGGGGCTCTTGCTTCCTTTAGAAGGAGCAGCTGCTACCTAGCTCCAGCCAAAAGTTGCAATGGGGGAGATGCGGTTCTAGTATTACCAGAGTAGTGAGGCATCCTGAATTTTATATGAAATCTTCTGAATTTTAAACATCAGCAACTGATCGAGATTTCTGGCACATACTGTGCAAGCTGACACAGTGGGGGCCAAAATGCCAGTACACATGGGGCCCCTGTTATCTCCTCGGTAGACCTTTCAAGAGAGGGCAGAGCAGTTATTGGGGAGACTTTCACAAATACGCTGTAACCCCAAGTCCATCTGTAGACACATAGGAGAGAAGAAAAAGATCTATGACCAAATACAGCAAGCAGAAAAGAAATGTTTATCCATAGATTAGTTTGGTGGCTGTCATTTGGGATTCTTACAAGTGCATTATGCTCTTAACTCCTGTAAGATTTTCTTCCTGTTGGGAGGCAGGAAGACTTTTTTTTCCCCGAGAAATAAGGTTGTATTGCTAACAGAGTCTATGCACTTGTTTTCTTATTTTTCCCTTCTTAAAGCTGGTAGGCTTTTCTGGTTTCTTGCTCTCCAGAAGGCATGATTACCCAGAAGTCTGGCCCCAGACGAGTACTGAATTGACCTTACAATTCTAAAGAGAAACAGTAACTTGAGTCCATATGATTAATAAATTATGTTTATATATGCTTTCAACACAGGCTTATCTAAACTGTGGTAATCTACTCTTACTCAACACATACTCATTCCACTTTTTAGGTTTCCAGACATCTGGCAGGACCCAGAGAATGAATGATATGAATAAAAAAAATAAAAGTCTTTCTAATTCAGTCCTTCAAGATTGAGAAGCCCAAGAAAATTCACAACGCATGGCCTTCTCCATCTAAACATGTATAGGTAAGAGTAAGCTAAAATGAACATCCAAGAAATCCAAGAAAGGAAAAGAAGGACTTCAAAAAGATTAACATAAAGCCTTTGGTGTACGAAGTGGCTATGTCCCCGCTTTTGTACTAATGAGGAAGTGCAGAGATATATCTCATGGTTGCCCAGCTCCCAATAGTCCACTTCTAACCTAACTACCATCTCAATCCTTATCAGATACAATATTCAGGATCCTGAGCTACTACTCGAATTTCTAATTTCTGGGCTACTGTTCTAGTTCCATTTATCCCAGGGAAATCAAGAAAAGTGGGGAATTAACAGAGAACTATTTCTTAGGTTATCAGGGAAGGTACCTGTTCTAGGAGTAAATATTTACTATCTTCCTGACTAGCTAGTGGGGTGTTTAGGAAAAAAAAATCAACATAAACTGAAGATGCAAGGAAGATTGGACTGGAACCCAAACAAGAGCTTATTGGCTTGCTGGCAAAACATGTATAAAATTACTAGCCACTGAATAGGGCATCTCCCAAACTAAATAAACCAAAGTTCTAATTCTATACTACAACTTGGATAGTTTTGTCTTCCCCAAGATAGCTAGGTCATATGAAAGAGCGTGGTAAATGTTGCTAATGCTTACAAATATCTGGTTCTTTTTTCATTCCTACTACCTGAAAGGCTATAATTTTCAGGGTTAGGTAGGGTCATGTGACTAGCTCTGAGCAATGGAAAGAAGCATAGAAGAGGTCTTTATAAACTTTTTTCTCTTTAAAAAAAACAAAAACCAAACCAACCAACCAAACAAAACCAAGACCACATATCCCAGATGATATAGGTTTGGTTGGCGGAGCTGCCATCAGCCTGCAGTCCTGATTGACCATATGGAGGAAAGCCCTGTGTTGACCCAAAATAGGCATGTAACATAGGCAAAGAATAAGCATTAGTTAATTTTAGGCCATGGGATTTCAGGGTGAATTTTTACTGCAGCATAGCATAGTCTATCCTGACTTGTGAAAAGGGATGCCAACTAGGCAAGGAGATTGCCTTATCTCTGGAGCTAGGGGAAAGAAATGAGAAGCAGGGAAGGCAGCTAGCTGTAAGCTCTCCTATCTTCCTACTGTCCTCCTGCCTTCCTTTAATCCTTGTTCTCCACATACAAAAAAATGCACGCATCCTGTCAATTTTCGGTTCTATATTCACACATATGCCAACTTTATAAAATGAAAATAACTGGGGAAACACATAAAGTACACAGCTTAGTCTTGTGCATAATTTAAACATTTAAAAAATTTTATGTATTCAAATGCATTCATGAAGGGAGACATTAGCATGAAAAGCAGATGAGAAGTTGGTTTTTAGTTCTCCTAGTCTTACTGTTCTTTGCCAAACATTTTCTTGATAGCTCATACCTATCTCCTCTTCTCTTCCAAAGATATCCATGGTCCTGGAAACTTTTTCTACCCTGTTAAAATCTACACTCAGAAAACAGTGTATTAAACTCATTCACTCGCTTAGTCTTTAACGCATCTTGTGTGTGACATGTGTTAGACACATGTCAAGGGACTTCCAGGTTAGTGAAAGCTAACCTGCAAATAGATTCCTTGCAAAGTGAAGTGTGTGATATAGACATCTGCAGAAGAGGAGGGACTTGGAGAAACAAGCGCATATGACGTGATGGTCTTGGGATGTCAAGAAAAGATTTACTGAGAAAGATGTGGTGATGTTACTATCTTTATTTTTAAGATTTATTTATTTATTTATCCTAGAGAGAGAGAAAGAGAGCGCGAGAGCCAGCACAGAGGGCAGAGGAAGAGGGAGAAAGAGTCTCAAGCAGACTCTGCTGAGTGCAGAGCCCAATGTGGGGCTCAATTCCACAACCCTGAGATCAGACCTGAACTGAAACCAAGAGTTGGATGCTCAATTGACGGCACCACCAAGGCACACCTGACTTCTGCTCTTTAAAAGACTTTTGTGGGCAGCCCAGGTGGCTCAGCAGTTTAGCGCTGCCTTCAGCCCAGGGTGTGATCCTGCAGACCCGGGATCGAGTCCCATGTTGGGCTCCCTGCATGGAGCCTGCTTCTCCCTCTGCCTGTGTCTCTGCCTCCCTCTCTCTGTGTGTCTCTCATGAATGGATAAATAAAGTCTTTACAAAAATTAAAAAAAGACTTTTGCTAGAGACATTCTAGTGAATTAGAAATTAGAGGCAGAGAACTACATTAGGAAAGAGGCAATGGATTCATAAACTAGGACAGCTATGAAGAGGAATGGAGAAAAGATTTGTGGCAGAGATAGTAGGAAGTGGACACTAATTTGGATTTGAGGATTAAAGAAGATGGAGCAGTCTAGGGATATTCCAGATAAGGAGTCAGTGAATTTGGTCTGTAATGGGCTAGCTGATAAATATTTTAGACTCTGTGAGTCATATACAGCCTCTTATATAGTCTTTATTTTGTATAATCTTTTAAAAATGTAAAGCCCATTCTTTGAGGTATGGATTTGACTCATAGGCCATAGTTTTGCCAACCCACTTTTTAAGTTAGGATACCCCAAGGGGTATATCTTGAGTTAGATAAGAGGAGAGAAGGGTCAGTCTGAAAAGGAAACTGAAAAGTATGGGCTAATACTATTAATTAGTTCACTTTCATCATAAGTAGAAAAGCTTTTTCAATAATACTGAAATTTTGGCATACTAATTGAATTTACCTTTGTTATAAAATCTGTTTTTACAACATGTTCTTTATTTTGGAAAATAAACCTTTCATTCATTACTCTTGTAGTGTTTAAAACAAAAAAAAAATTTTTTTTAAGATTTTAAGTCTTATTTGCCCAGTACATGCTTTGTGTTGTATTTGTCAGCTTTTGGCTATAATGTCCTAAATACTTGGAATTGAGAAAATAGGTTTCTTCAATTATAACATTTATGTAGAACCACAAAAGACCCTGAATAGCCAAGCAGTCCTGAGAAAAAAGAATGAAGCTGGATGTATCACCCTTCTGGATTTCAAACTATACTACAAAGCCATAGTAATAAAAAGATTATGGTACTGGCACAAAGATAGATGCATAGGCCAATACAATGGAATGGAAAGCCTAGAATTAAATCCTAGTATATTGGCCAATTAATCCTGGACAAGAGAGCCAAAAAACACCCAATGAGGAAAGGATAGGCTCTTCAACTAATAGTGCTGGGAAAACTGGAAAAAAAAAAATAAAACAATGAAATTGGACTCCTATCTCACACCAGTTACAAAAATTAACTTCAAATGTAGCAAAGACTTAAACATAAGACCTACTACCATGAAACTCCTAGAAGAAAATGTAGAGAAGGCACTCACTGATTTCATCTTGGCTATAATTTTTTTTTTTTTGGACATGACACCAAAAGCACAAACAACAAAAGTAAATATTAACAAATAGAACTACATCAAATTCAAAATCTTCTGCATAGCAAAACAAACAATAAAGCTAAAAGCCTATGGAATGGAAAAAAATGTTCAAACTATATATTGGATAAAGGATTAATATCCAAAATATATAAAGAACTTCTACAACTTAATAACAATAAACAATGACTTAAAAATGGGCAGAAGAAAAAAATAGACATTTTTTCCAAAGAAGACATCAAAATGGCCAACAGGCACTTGAGAAGATGCTCATAATCCTTAATCATAAGGGAAATGCAAATCAAAACCACAGTGAACTATTACCTCACACCTGATAGAATGGCTATTATCAAGAAAACGAGACAACGGGTGCTGGTGAAGATATGGTAAAAAGGAAATCCTTACACATTGTTGGGGGGAATGTAAATTAGTCCAATCACTATGGAAAATAATATGGCAGTTCCTCCAAAAACTCCTAAAAGATCTGCCATATCATCCAGCAATTCTATTTATGGGTATTATGTAGAGTATATACACAATAGAATGTTATTCAGCCATGAGAAAGGAGGTTATCCTGCCATTTGTGACACCTACATGGGCCCTGAGCATTATGTTAAGTGAGATAAGTCAGAGAAAGACAAGAGGTACATGATATCATGTATACGTGGAATCTAAAAAAGTCAAACCTGTAAACAAAACAACAAAATAAAACGGAGCAAAATGGTGGTTTCCAGGGGATGGAAGGTGAGGAAATAAGATTGGTGGTGTTAAAGGGTACAAATCTGTAACAAATACTAAATAAGCCACAAAGATCTAATATAAAGTATATTGAATATAGACAATTACAGGTATGTAATGTGTTAAATACCGTTATAATAGCAACCATATTACAATGTATCAAAGAAACTCTGTACACCTTAAATTTATACAAGACTACATGTTAAATTTATCCATTAAAAAAAGTTCCAGCTTTTGTCATTGTTCACATTGCTTACTTTTTTGGGATACTTGTAGTCTAGAGAAATAAACAGGTAAAAATAATAATAATAAATAATAATAAAGTAAATGCAATGTGAGATCTTGAATAAGATCTAGGAACATACACACAAAAAGGATATTCATTAAAAAACTGGTGAAACTAAAAATGGTGTACAATTAATATGATTGTCCAAAGCTAATTTTCTGGTTTTGGTAATTGTGCTATAGTTATGTAGAATGTTTACATTAGAAAAATCTTATGTTACCTTTGCAACTTTTCTATAAGTCTAAAAGGAGTTCAAAATAAAAAGTTTAAAAGTAAGAAAAAAAGAATATAGCGCTCTTTTTACAAAGCCATAACACATTATATTCTTTAACAGTAGGTGCTTTTTGGCTTCATGTACAGTAGGTTCTCAACACACGTGATTTGAGTCAATTAATAATGATATCTATTGAAAAGTAAATTTCTGTTCATATGGGATATAATCATGAGTTTCACAAGGCTTAGAAGTTTTTTTCAAATTTGGGAGTATATAAATCAGTTACGAATGCTTTTCAATACTATCTGAATTTTTACATTTGGTTCAAAAGATGAGGACCAAGAAATGTGTTGGATTTTTTTTATGTCCTAAATAGAATTTATAGGCCTTCAATTATAGAAAACTGCTTATTTTGTAAAATTATTTTCAGAATGAGCATACACATGGGCACATACCATTAATTCCTGTTTATCTGAGGGTGGATCAAATAGTTTATAGAGTAATGGGTTTGCAGATTAGCCTGTTTCCAGATGGAGGTGATTAACATACAGCAGAGATTTGGGATTAGGTCAGTTCCCCTATAGAGGCATATAATAAAGCCCTGGGGCATTAGTCATGATGATCAGTTCCCCAGGGGTTGGAGGACAGGATTCCAGGTCTGGAGTCCCGCAATCACACTTGATCTACTCTATTAACAGCCCTAGCCAAAGTTTGGCTCCTTAGCTCCTGCACCTTGGAGAGCTGTCCTTCAACTCCAATGTCATAATTACTTAATCATTTAGCCTCACTGGAAAATGAGATCTTCTCAGATGCCAGCTGTGCATTATCCAATGTTTGATCTGCAAACTGGCTTTTCTACTTTGAGGCAGTAAAGAGGTGACTGTATTTAAACTAGTGTGGTTTTGGATTATCTGTAACTTAGTTTCCACCCACCCTCCAAGATGATCTCTGATAATCAAGTATTGACTGTCATTGTATGTCATTCCCCAAATCTCCTAAAAAATATAAATATAAATTTCCCAGCATTTTGACCAGTTCTATCTTCCGAAATATTCATCTCATTTCAGCGATCCTATGATATAGTTTTATTTGTTTTCCATGTGATACTGCTGTGGCAATTGAAATTGTCCAAATCACAAAGTCTGTGGCTCTAATACACAATTCCAAAAAAAGAAGGGGGGGGGCGGGGAATTTAGATCTTCACCTAGAGAAAGGTTTCCAAATGCTTAGAGCTACCTGAATATTAGTATATTAATTATGTACTCCAGAACAGTTCACTCTGAAACATCTTCCATATCTTTTAACTTTTTACTGCATTCTTTAATTCTAAGACAGCAAAGCAATGCATATAAAAGAGCTTAAGAAAAGTTGAAAAAAAAAAACCACACATACCAAATAAAGAGATCTGTTATTATAAGCTAAAATCTACAAGTGCTTTATCCTTTCAATACCAGAAGAAGGATGAGCAGAATGGGTTAGTGAGAAGGAAGTATCAGAAAGACCTAGGGAGGGGTACCTGGGTGGCTCAATTGATGAAGCGGCTGCCTTCAGCTCCAGTCATGATCTCAGGATCCTGGGATTGGGCCCCACATTGGGCTCCCTGCTCGGCCAGGAGCCTGCTTTTCCCCTCTCTCTCTGCCACTCATGTTTGCTCGTATTCTCTCTCTCTCTCAAATAATTAAATAAATTCTTAAAAAAAAAAAAAGAAGGAAGAAAGAAAGATCTAGGGAAGAAGCAATATAGGAATCTAAGTGTGGAAGAAACTAAATGGAAGAGAAAGAAAGAAGAAAAAGAAAGAAAGAAAGAAAGAAAGAAAGAAAGAAAGAAAGAACAAACTTAGGGTTCTTGCTGGCCTCATTCCAAGCTGTATGCCTCTGTTTTTCAATATTTTGTATCCTGGAGTAGAAAAAATACTGATATCTCTCTGAAGGCTGGAGGCAAGTCACACAGAGTCACACAAAGTACTCATACCTTTCTGAACTAAAGCCATGGAGGGTGAAAACAGAGCAACCCTTATTCTTTTTAGGTATTTCCAAAATGAGTTACATTGTTATAGTTTCTCCTTAGATCTTGGGGAGATCCATGTAGGTGAACCTTGGAGAAGGTATTAATCGTCACAGCTGTCAGTCTGCATGTACCATGTTATATCTGGTACCATGTTTTAAATCATAGCTCAGGAGCACATGGGGGCTCAGTTGGTTAAGTGTCCCCAACTCTTGATGTCAGCTCGTGATCTCAGGGTCCTGGGATAGAGCCCGATCATGATCTCAGGGTCCTGGGATAGAGCCCCACGCTGGGCTCCTTACTTGGTGAGAAATTTGCTTACGATGCTCTCTCTCTCTCTGCCTTTGCATTTCCCCCTTGCTCTCTCTCTTTCTCTCTCAAAGAAATAAGTAAGTCTTAAAAAAAAAAAAAATCAGCTCAGTGAGCCAAGTTTACCATTGGAATACCTCTAGCTCCCTGTTCATGGCTAAACATTTTATTTTCCTTCTCAATCCTTTAAATTTAAATGTTTAAACATAAAATGAAATGAAAGGGACTGAGACAGAGTATGTAATCAATAAATAGAATCCCTTGTTTTTCTGCTCTTTTATCCCCTTGTCCAGGGCCTTCAACTTCTAGCTTCCTCTTGGATGCCCAGAGCTCCAAGAGTGCTGTTCTGTAGACCCCAGGAAGCTGCCACACCCCAAGCCTCTACCCTTCTCCTCCTCAACTTCAGAACCTGCATGTCTCTGGAAGTCATTAAAGCTCTTCAGGTACGCCAGCTCTCTCCTCCCAGGCATTATCCTTGCACTTAGTAAGTTCACATGACTAGCTCTGGTTATAAGGTTGGGAGTAGAGGCAAGAGGTATCTCTTCCAGGCCAAGGCACTGAATTACTAATGCAAGACCCTCTAGGGTGCTTTTTGGTCAGACTCTAGCGACCTGTAATATTTGAGATAGTGATTACTCTATTAACCCAAATCCCAGAGTGAAGGAATGTGGAGCAGAGCTCCAGCTCAACTGCAAAAGGCATGATGTGAAAATGAGAGATAAGCTATTGTTTCCAGAAACCAGTAACTTTGGGAGATACGTTGTTTTTTGTGTGTGTGTATGCAGCATAACCTCACGCATACTGTGACTGATACAGCATCTGGTACTTCTCTGTCCCATCAGAATACATGAAAAGATGGACCCCTCGAGGGCAGAGACTATCCATATTGTCATGTTCCCTTAGGTTGTATCAGGGCCTTTGCAGTGCCTAAGGTATGGGCAATAATCTACAAATATTTGTTAATTCTAAAAATAAATGAGACTCTACTACTGGTGATGGTGACAGTAGGTTGTAATGGGGTAAATAGAGGTAGTTACTCCTGCTAATGAATCACAGCTCTCTCTATTAGCTAAGTCATAGGTTTTTGTTCCCAATACTACGTAACAGTGGTTGCATCTAGATGCATTGGAAGGCTGGCATACGAGGTGATTTTAGTTAGATCTGAGCTCTTTCCGAAAATGGCACTTGGGCAGCTGCCTGGCCATCCTCATCAGAAGGACTCCAAATCTGTTTCAGACTAGATATGAGTTATTGAGGGCACTATTTGTCACCCTGAAGACAGAAAGAGCTGGATTGAGCCTTGGTAGTTGCCTTTATTAAGGCTTAGCTGATTAAACTGATCATTCCCCTTGTGGTTACCCAACCTGTACTTAATTATAACTTATTTGAATCTTAGGAGAGATTCTAGCGGTGACTTACTAAGGTCATTTTCACTTTCTTTAACCTCCCCCACTTTTTTTGTTTTATGAATTTTGAGAAAATAGAAAAGCTTCATTTATCTTGTCATCTGGCATTTACCTCTTCAAAAATACTTTCCGAAATGCCTGCAAAAAGGGAAGCTTTTATATAATAGATACACTGCTGTGTGATTATAGTCGCTACATGCCAAAATCAATTAAGAGAAGGATGAACGTCTTTGACCATGAGCTAGGTTGAGAATTCCATGGCAGGCTGGTGCCGAAAGAGAGAAGCTAGAAATATGTAAGGATATTTCTCAGAAGCTAATCAGGCTGAGCTAGACCTTGAGAGTCATCCAATGGCAACACCCAAAGGTCATGTCAAATGGGTTCTAGCCAGGCCACTGAAAATGGCTCAGGATAGTATTAGTGTAAGGAGGTGGTAATCAATGACCTGGAAGGTGGGTGACAGGGAGGAGGTCCTAAGGGGTATCTCACTACTTGTCTAGATAGCAACCCTATAATAATAGCTCAACAAACTCCTAGGACAGAAAATAGAAATGGAGGCTGAGAAGGTAGAGTGAGGACCTCCAGCTCTGTAAAGCACTGGGTTTTAGCTGATAGCAGTCAAAATTGAAAACAAATAGACCTAGATAACCATCCCATGGGAAAGTTACATTACATTAGTTCTTTATAATAATTTATTTTCTTAACCACTGAAAAGATAAGAGTGGTGGGAGATGGATGTAGGGATTGGTGGCAGGTAAGTAGATTGAAGAAGTTCATTTCCTAACTGTGACAGTCGTCTGTGACCGCTTAATATTATGGAAGTTATCAAGTCTTAAGTTGTCTTTTTCTTTTTTTACTTTTTTAGCTGAGTATTATCAGCTAAATTCTTTTGTTCTTAGAATCTGGCTTCTTGGGCAGCCCAGGTGGCTCAGCAGTTTAGCACCGCCTTCAGCCCAGGGCCTGACCCTGGAGGCCCCGGGATTGAGTCTCACGTCAGGCTCCCCGCATGGAGCCTGCTTCTCTGTCTAGGCAGTGTCTGTATCTCTGCCTCTCTCTCTCTCTCCATGTGTCTCTCATGAATGAATAAATTAAAAAAAAATCTGGCTTCTTCATAAATTAGCACAAGCAAAGGGATTCTAGATATTGTAAATATTAGACTATGGAACCATTTGTTACAAAAAAGGATATATTTAAAATGAAATAATATTCACAATTAATTAAACCTTTCTTTATAATAAAAAAATTATTAGAAAGAAAACATATTTAAGTGATAATGTTATAATAATGAGCAATCTATTCTTTCAAGCCTTTAACTCAAACAGTAAATTTGTAAGCAAATACATCATCTTCATGTATTTAAATGTTTGTGAAAAGTGAGGTACTTTAAGATTTAGTTGCATCTTCATCTTGGGTGATATCATCTTCACTTATCAATTTTCCTCTATGGTATTATAACCAGATGACACAGGATAAAATTCTGAATACAATTTGAGGTCACAGGCTCAGAGAATCTGGAGTTTCAATCCTGGCTCCTAACTGTTAACACTTATACTGGATCTTCTAAATCTGTAAAATTTATCATAATAACTTATGTCTCCTAAGTTCATTCTGGCCATTACTAAGGTTACAAACATAAAGTCCTTGACCTCAGTAAGTGATCTATAAGTAACAGGTGTTATTTATTACCTACAAATGCGAGCATCAACCCTGTGTAAGGAACTGCCTGTTGACAAAATCCAGGGGGTGTTGCAGAGACACAACACATTCAGTCTCTTCAAAAACAGAACTCACCATCTTGACCTCTAAATTGACTTTCTGTCTGTAATCTCTGCTTAATTGTTTTCAGTGTTATCCTTGGATCTAACCAATCACCCTGACCTACTGGTTTTACCTCATGGATGTCTATCATAACTCCCCCTTGGTCAGTCCCTTGGTCAATGCCCTGCTCTCTTCTATCAGCCCCCTACTTTGTCTCCTTTCCTCTGTTCCAGGGCTCTACCTCCTAGACTCCCTCTTCTAACCATTCTCCATAGGCAATCAGAGTCATCCATTTGATCCATCTACAACCTAATAGGGTGGCTCCTTTAGAAACTCCCCATGGCTTCCCATCACTTACAGAAAAAAGTCTGAGCTCATAACATGATTTAGAAGCTTCAGGGCTCAAGTGGTGCTCTGGTTACCTCTGGTGATTCTCCTTTGGGGCAAAGTTTACTCTTTTTTTTTTTTTTTTTTTCCAGGAAAGTGTCTTTGCATCCCAGGTCAGGTGAAACACCAAACTGCTCAAATAGAGTCTGTTCTTAGTCTCATTGATGCCTTCTCTATATTATATCAAATCATTCTTGGGATGGTCTCTTCCGCTAAACCACAAGCTTTTCAATTGCTATGATTATGGCTTGCTCATCTTTGTGCTTTAAGAGCATAGCTTACAGTGCTTTCTTAATGTTTTATGGAACTGTTGGCCTTCATTTTAATTAATTTTCCCCAGTATTTCTCACCTCCCCTCTACCTCCAGGAAAACAACCAAAACAAAAGAAACAGATTCTCTGCCTCTTATAGTTTCCTTATTTCTGGAAAGGCTATTATGTAGCTCTATTTCCATTATTTTCCAATCTAGCTTTTATTACAGGAATTAAGATTCTGAGGTATAAAAAGCACACAAACGTCCTATGATGCAAATGTTTTTTTTTTTTAAACAAAACAAAACTGGTCAAGTCTCCAAAGCATTCTGGATATGCTGGATCAAACTTAGAAAGAATTGAGCAAGCTCAGGAGATTTGAATTTGTCTGGCAAGAAAGCAAACCAAAACAGGTTGAAGGGAAAGAAGATATGACCTTCTTTTAGGGCTAGACAAACTCAGACAATTTTCAGAGCTCTGCGTGTCCAATATGGCAGCCACTAGCCACATGCGGTTACTGACCACCTGGAATGTGGCTAGTACCAAAAAGAGATGTGCTTTAGCTGCAAAATACACACCATATTTCAAAGGCTTCATACAAACATAAAAAATATGCAATATCTCAATAATATTTTAATACTAAATACATCTTGAAATGACAATATTTTGGATATGTTGGGTTAAATAATAAAATATATGATTAAAATTAATTTTACCTATTTTTTTTTACTTATTATGGATACCAGAAAACATAAAATTATATATGTGGTTCACGTTATATTTCTACTGAACAGCCCTGGATGGAATAACACCCTATAATTATTTTTTCCTTCAGTTGGAACCCCTGAGATGCTCCTTTGGGGAATATGATATCCTGTCTGGGAAGGGCCACTGCAGAACCAACTTGTATATTCAGGAGTTCCTAGGACCGTCCGTGAACAGAAATAGATTGCCCCCCCTAGAAGTCAGGCATTAATCTAAATAGGTGTTCTTAAGCAAATCTACTTCAACTTCTACTCCTAGGGAGACCTGGGATTCAGTTGAACAAGTCATGTGTTCCCCATGGTTAAGTCGTTTCCAATGGGGCATGCACAGTGGTTGGGCACCTACCCACTGAACGTCTACTGAGCCAGCATGCGGCTAATTGGCCTTATGCCCAGATTGTTACGGCCCACTTTGGGTCAGTAACAGTCCTGGTTCTTGGGTGAATAACTGCTCACCTCTCTGAGGTGAATTAACTCTTTCAGGGCACTAGGGCACCATTTAGCACACAGAAAAAAGTAATTTACATAACGGCTCCCTAAGGACATCCTGAATGCAGACAGGAAGTGCAGCAATTCAAAGCTCACACAGCAATCCTGCAAAGCCAATTAGGGGAGCAAGATAAATTAGATGGAAGTGTGCTCTGTCCAATTGAGATATAAAAACAGTTTATACGAGCAGGATGTAATTGCCTAAGTGGGAATCTGGCTAGGAAAATGAGGCTTTTCTGAGAAGGACTTTGGAAAGAATAAATAAAGCATGGCTAAGACCTCAGTTCTATACAAAAATAGATTGTATACTTGTGCACTTTAAAGATTCTATTTCCAGATGTTAGGGTTTTTGTTTTTGTTTTTGTTTTTTTTTTTTGTATTTTGTCCACATTATTATAACTATTATACCTAATTTTTAAATAATAATCTGGGAATCAAGAAACAACTTTAAGCCACAGTGCCCCCACTAACTACTTTGTGATCTTGGGCAAGTTGCTTTTTCTCCTTGGGCCTTAGTTTCTCCATTGGATGATGTTAGAGATTGTGTCGAGACTGGGATGTCTTTGGATGGAATTTGGTGGAAGGACCCAAGGAATGTCCAAATCCTACCCCAGACAACAGCCAACCGGGACAGAGAGGTACAAGCAAGGAATGATGGCCCAAGGAAGCAGATTACCACTTCACTGTTAGCTGGGCTCCTGTCCCAAAGTCCAAGGAACACTCTGGTCAGCTGAGCTGGAGTACAAAGCTCAAGGGAGTTTTTTCTCCTTACCTGACACCCTGAAGCAGTCTTTTACCACACTCTGGCTGGCTGAAGAAGAGAGTGCAAGTGATGGTTCTGCTATAAGAAAATAGGCCCTAGGTCAAGGCATTTATCTGCGCTTTCAAAAGACCCCAATGCACAGTGGACCCATTCCCTGATTCCCCATGAAGATGGCCTCCTTAGATCCCTCAACTCTATCTCATTGGCTCCTCTTCCAGAGGAAGAGTGAAGAAAGTGTGGAGGACTTCCTCAGGGAGGAGAGGAATGAAAAGTTTTCCTTCATCAGCAGCCCTCCACTTTTACTCTTAAGTATTGTTTCATTATACCTTTGGCCTGGAAGTCTGAGACCTATAGTATGGGCCTGACGAGATTCAGCAAGCTTCTACTTTGCATCTCTAACAGAAAAAAAAAAATGTCCTGTTGATTGCTTGCTTTGCCTACCAAAAGAGGTCTTCGAGATCTTTTGAGAAAGCTTATTAAAGACCCCTATCTTGATAATTTAGAATAATAGCTCCTCTGATAATCAAGCGGTAATAATGATATTAATCACCCTCACTCATGCAGCGCTAATTATGTGTCAGGTGCCATTCTAAATGCCATGATATATCAATGTGTTTAATCTTTACAACAAGCCTAGGAAGTGTTTTAATTATAATTGGCATTTCTATTTCACTAATATGAAAACTGAGGTACAGAGTGGCAAAGCAACTTGTGGCAGGTGTATTGGCTAATAGATGGCGGGGCTAGGATTTGAACCCAGGATCCGGGCACTCAGAGCCACTGGGTTCTACTGCTGTTCAGTGTCAGATTTACCCCTTTGACTAGACGTTTCAGTCATATAATCATTTTCATTTCTAAAAAAAAGGCAGATCTAAAAGCTTGAAATCCCACTTTTATATTAATGTAAGTGCTTCTAATCGTATGTAAACTACTTATACACAAGTGAACAGTAATTATTAAAGTGCTCTAATTAAGAACACATGAACATATTTATATTTGTTGTAGCTAATGTTTTAATTGCATAATAAAATTCTGCTAATACACTGCAGTAATTATAAAACATCAGAAAGTTTCATTTCATTTTATGCAAAAATGTAATATAATCATGGAGGGCTAATGATGTTTGGTGCCTCTACGCTCATCACCTTTTTTATTCAGACAGGCAGAGGTGTAACGTGCAAATCAAACACTTGATGAAAATTAAGCGTAATATGTATTACTGACCTATGCCATCATCTTGTCACTCATTAATTTGCAAAATTTAGCAACTTACAATGAGCGCTACTGTTATCGTGCTAGTGAGTTAATATGATCTGTGAAAACTTGTCCCTTAGATGTCTAGCAGGGACTGGTGTTGGTAAAAGATTTTCATTGATTATACCTCCTGAGGGAAAAATTCTGAGGCCCTTACATCAGTCAGTGGCAGCTTGGCACACAAAAGGGCAGCGGTTTGAGTCCCAAGTGTTCTAAATAATGCAGCAGGTAACTACCTCATCAGGGGTTTAAAATCCCCTAATGCTTATTTAAATTTTTTCTTTATAAACACCTACCTAATAAAAACCTTTCATGTTCACCACAATTAAATGCAAAGAGCTTGTGATTTAGGTCCTGAAATCAGAACCCAGCTCTCTTCACCCACATAGTTTTAGAAATGTTAAACATCGTTTCCACCTTCTCTGACTCAAAAGATTACTGGGAACAGGAAAAGAAACACCAGGCCTCTGCTGGTCACATTTTCCATTGGGACAATATGGACACATTTTCACACATTTTCCATTGGGACAATATGGGCAACTTCCCTTCTCCCATGTGACTAGATTACATGCTATTTTGTCATTGAGGTCGAGTACGCATTTTAGGTGTAGAAATAAGTATCCTGACGAGCAAAAGGCTTGTTTTCAAACACGGTCTTTTTCTTATTTGCTATATGACTTTTTTGGGTCACGCCTGAGTCTTCATTTTTATTTTACTTTTTCCTTGCTTGTCTCACTTTTTTTCCTCTTTGCAATCTTCTTTTCAGCCTTTCTCTTTCTGCCTTTCCTTACTTCTGCAATTTGTCACTTCAGAGGAATCCAACACGTGGAGTGGGGGAGCTGCCAAGAGGCCTGGTGGGGAGCACAGCAGGTTGTCCCAGCTGGACAGAGGGAGGGGGCAAAATCCTCGGATTGTCACTGCCTTGAAGACGCTGTGGGGCTTCACCTTTTCTTCCAGCTGTGGTTCCCACCCAAAGACATTTCATAAGTACAATGACATAAGCAAAGTTCCCAGCACATAGTAAGTGCAAAATAGATGCTTGCTCAGTCATCATTGCCCTGCAGCCCCCTGAGGAGAGCCAAGTGGGGCTGAGTTCACTGGCTTGGATTTATATTCTAATTGTAGGGACTAAATTCTCTCCTGCACCTCTGGTTCTGTGTTCAAATTTCTCTATTGGTGTTTTTTGTTTGTTTGGTTGGTCGGTTGGTTTTCTTTTTTTAGAGAGACAGAAAGGAGGAGCAGAGGGAGAAGGAGAGTATGACGTTGGCTCCACTCTCAGCTCAGAGCCCAGCTCCAAGCCCAACGTGGGGCTCGATCTCACAACCCTAGGATTGTGACCTGAACTCAGGTCAAGAATCCGATGCTTATGTGACGGAGCTACCCAGGCGCCCCTCTAGTGGTGTTTTTAGGGGACCACAGCTCATAATTGATTTTGCAATAGTGGGAGCTCTGTCCATATTTACTTGCAACTACAGGCTATTTACTCTCGAGGCATGTGCTGCCACGGAAGCCCAGTGTGATCACTACATACAACCCAACCAAAAGAAGGTGCAGGTGAACGAATGCACCGTGTTTCTCTTCCCTTACGTCATCACATTTGTCCTGGTTCAACCTGCAGACACCCACCTTCTTGTGTATACTGTTACCCCCGACCTTGTGGACTCTGCTCACAAGTTCTAGTCCTCTGTCAACCACGAGCTCCCTCAGGTTTGCCGTCACAGCCTGGGACCCGGTGAAGCACCTCTATGTGGCACCATGGGGTCAGAACATCCTGCTGGGACTCACCTTTCAGTCATCCTTGGTCCCTCACCCAAGATGCGAACCTCTGATTATTCCTTTGTCTTCCCCTGCTCATGTGCACAGGAGCTTGTCCTGCCAGCCCCGCAAATTTGCCCAGGAGAGCCCTAAGGAAGCCTTGATTCGCGTGCAACCGCCCTCATTCCTCAACCCACTCCAGGCCCCCCGCCTGGACATCCCTGCTCCTCTTCACCAGCCCAGAGGAGGAGCGGAGCATCTAAACCCTCTGCAGCACAGTTCCTGGAAACTGAATGGCCTTTCCCAGCTCCCGACACTAATATGGCTATTTATAAAGCACATTCTACCTTCGAGGCACTAAACGAAACTACTAAATATTATGTGGATAATCTTTATTCTTCCCATCAGCCCTGATTTATATCCAGGAAAGCATCACTGAGTGCTTCCTATACGGCAGGTATTATTTTAAGCGCTTTATTTGTTCTAGTTGGAGCTTCCCTGGAGGCCAATCCCCCCAAAAAAAGGACTTAAATAAAAATTGTTGGGGAATTGATTCTATGGGGAGTGGGCAAGAGGCACAGGAAAGGGGAAACACTCAGTAAAGCACTCGCTATCACACAAGGTACCACGTTCGGCAAAATCTGGGTAAGATGGGAAACCACTAAGAGCCAGGGTAGAAAGCCACCCTCAGAGCTGCCCTATGCCGGAGTTACAGCACCTTGCTGGAGGCACCGAACGGAGTTTGAGAGAGTGCTGAGATCTGGCTGGCTGTGGAGACTATTCACTTGTAATAACACCGTCTTCTCACATCTGTGTCACTGCCCCAGCTGACCCCCACCCACAGCCCTGACATTCTCACTCCTCAACCTAGTCTGCACCCAAGTCTCTTCCTTGTTCCTCGTGGTTCCTTCCCCGGGCATCATCCACCTGCTCAGATACTCAGCCATTGTCATCTGCCTCTTTGGGGCCTCTTTCAACCTCTTTGTCATGTATCATCCCCAAATATGAACTTGTCCAAGCCCCTCTCTTCTTAAATATAAAAAAAATTTTTATTATTTATTTATTTATTTATTTATTTATTTATTTATTTATTAGAGAGATCGAAGAAGAGAGAAAGGGAGAAGGAAAGTGAGAGTGGGAGAGAGAGAGAGCGAGAGAGCCAGGGGTGGGGTGGGGTGCGGAGGGGTCGAGGTAGGTAGGGAGAGAATCCCAAGCAGGCTCCATGCCCAGTGCAGAGCCTGACATGGGGCTCCATCTCCTGACCCTGAGGTCAACGACCTGAGCCAAAATCAAGAGTCAGATGCTTAACTGACTTAGCCTCCCAGGAGCTCCCCAGGAGCCCCCCACGAGCCCCTCAAAATGAAAATATCCTTGATCCTACCTCCTTCTTAACTGCTTCCTCTCCCCGCCCTTGGCTCACTTACACCTACAGCATCATTTTCTCCTCTCCTCTTCCTTCTCCAGCCCACAGCCTTCAGGTCTCCCGGGCCTGGCCTCCCCTGAAAGTCCTCTATTTTGATGGACTTTCTTCCGTCGTCATGTTAAATTACTTCTCTGCAGACTCTGAATACCTTAAATGACTGTGACTTTCTTGAAATTCTTTCTCCTGGTCTTCTATAAAGTATCTTTTTGCTCCCCCTGGGCTTTTCTGGATGTCTTGTTAAAGTTAGCTCTATAGATTTGCACTCCTTTAATAGAACTAAGTTATGTATTTTCTCCTAATATTCTTGCCTTGGGCTGTTTCTCTTTTCTACATATTTCTCTCGGATATCTCCTATATCTGTAAATTCATGATTTTCTTTATTCCAGTGATGACAAAATCTATACCCCATCCTAGATCTCTCTGATAGGCTCCAGATCTGTATAAAATACGAGGTAATTACCACCTTCCCCAAAACCTCGTCTTCCTTCTCTTTTTTTTTTTTTGGTTAGGGTCAATGTCATCTCTCCAGCTATCTTAAAAAAAAGAATAAACCCCAAATTGGATTTTTTTTTTAAAAAAGTAGTTTCAGAAGTAGAATTTAGTGACTTGTATATAACACCCAGTACTCATTACATCAAGTGCCTCCTTAATGCCCATCTGCCATTAAGTCCATCCTCCACCCACCTCCCCACCCAGCAAGCCTCAGTGTCTTTTCTAGAGTTCAGTGTCCGTTACAGTTTGCCTCCCTCTCAATTTTCGTATTATTTTGCTTTCCCTTCCCTTCCCCTTCTGTTTTGTTTCTTAAACTCCACATGTAAATGAAATCATATGGTATTTGTCTTTCTCTGACTTATTTTGCTTAGCATCATATCGTCTAGTTCTATTCACATCGTTGCAAATGCAAGATTTCATTCTTTTTGATGGTTGAGTAATATTCCATTGGTGTGTGTGTGTGTGTGTGTGTGTGTGTGTGTGTGTGTGTGACATCTTTATCTATACATCTGTCGATGGACATCTGGGCTCTTTCCATAGTTTGGCTATTGTGGATGTTGCTGCTGTAAACATGGGGGTGAAGGTGCACCTTCGGATCACTATGTTTGTATCATTTGGATAAATATGTAGTAGTGCAATTGCTGAGTTAGGGCATTTATTTCTATTTTTACCTTTTCAAGGAACCTCCACAGTTTTCCAGAGTAGCTGCTCCAGCTTGCATTCCCACCAGTAGTGCAAGAGGATTCCCTTTCTTCACATCCTCACCAACATCTGTTGTTTCCTGAGTTGTTAGCTATTCTGCCCGGTGTGAGGTGGTATCTCATTGTGGTTTTCATGTGTATTTCCCTGATGCCCAGTGATGTGGTGTAGTTTTTCATGTGTCTGTTGGCCATTTTTATGTCTTCTTTGGAGAAATGTCTGTTCGTGTCTTCTGCCCATTTCTTGACTTTGGGTATTGAGTTTGGTAACTTTTTGAATAGATTTTGGATACTAGCCCTTTATGTGTTAAGACATTTGCAAGTATCTTCTCCCCTCTGTAGGTTGCCTTTTAGTTTTTCTGTTTCCTTTCCTGTGCAGAAGTGTTTTATCTTGATGAAGTCCCAATAGTTCATTTTTGCTTTTGTTTTTCTTGCCTTTGGAGACATGTCCAGCAAGAGGTTGCTGTGGCCAAGGTCAAAGAGGTTGCTGCCTGTGTTCTCCTCTAGGATTTTGATGGATTCCTGTCTCACATTTAGGTCTTTCATCCATTTTGAGTTTACTTCTGTGTATGGTGTAAGAAAGTGGCTAATTTCATTCTTTTGTATGTTGCAGTTTTCCCAACACCATTTGTTGAAGAGATTGTCTTTTCTCCCTTGGATATTCTTTCCTGCTATGTTGAAGATCAGTTGACCATAGAGTTGAGGGTCCATTTCTGGGTTCTCTATTCTGCTCCATTAATCTATGTGTGTGATTTTTGTGCCAGTATCACACTGTCTTGATGATCACAGCTTTGTAATAGAGCTTGAAGTGTGGAATTGTGATGCCTCCAGCTTTGGCTTTCTTTTTCAACATTCTTTTGGCTATTTAGGATCTTTACTGGTTCCATACAAGTTTTAGGATTGTTTGTTCTACCTCTGTGAAAAATGCTGATGGTATTTTGATAGGGATTGCATTGAATGTGTAGATTGTTCTGGGTAGCATAGACATTTAAGTAGTATTTGTTCTTCTGATCCATGAACATAGAATGCTTTTCCATTTCTTTTGTCTTCCTCAATTTCTTTCCTAAGTGTTCTATAGTTTTCAGAGTTCATATCTAATACCTCTGCGATTAGGTTGATTCCTAGGTTTTTGGTGCAATTGTAAATGAGATCGATTCCTTGTTTTCTTTTTCTTCTGTCTCATTGTATGTATAGAAATGCAACTGACTTCTGTGAATTGATCTTATATCCTGCAACTTTGCTGAATTCCTGTATCAGTTCTAACAATTTTTGGGTGGAGTCTTTTGGGTTTTCTACATAGAGTATCATGTTGTCTGTGAAGCGTGAGAGCCAAGCTGGATTTTTGTACTTATGCCCTCTCTCTCATCTATCTCACACATAGAATTTGTCTTGAGTTGAATTTCATTTCATCACTTTGGTATCTGTCAAAATCTCTCCTCCTGTGAATCACTTAGCTCAGGTCTTCACTTTTACATCAACAGCCTTCTATACGTACTTCCCTGCCTCCATCTGTTTTTACCCATCTTAATTCCTCCTCACTCCTCTTCCTAAAAAACAAATATGACCATGTCACCGCCTGCCTTAAAAGCCATCTATCACTCCTCAGGGCCCTCAGAATTAGTCCTGGGTTCTTTGACAAAGCCTGTGAGTCCTTCATGGTGTGACATCTTTGTACTCACTTGCAGACCCATGATTTTGTGCAAGCCACATTTTGTGCCTGGGGTCCTCCCAGGCTCATTGCCCCCTTGCTCCCAAACAGAGTCACACTACTACTTATCTGAAAAATAACGAAATATATATTCTTCTAGCTTGACTCAGCTCAAGCTTTGAGAAATCTCTTTAGCCTGCCGGATCTGGTTCGGATGCCCTCCTACGTGACTCCATAATACCAAGTTAACCCCAATAATAAAGTTGAGTTTCTTAAGTAAAAGGACCACATTGTAAATAGTTTTGTATTTCAAGGTCCTAACACAGTCCCTGGCATAAAACAGGTGCTCAGCATCTAAGTGTGGAATGCAAACCTTCCAGAATTCCTGCCCTCACATAAACACTCAATCCATCTTTTAAGAAAAACATTTAATGGTAGCAATTCTCGTATAATACTTCCTCTCCATTTAGAATTCCTATTTGGCTGGAGTTTCTCATTTTACCTTCTGTCTCTTCATTCATTCATTCATTCATTCATTCAATCTATCTATTTATTTATCTATCTATTTATCTATCATCTATTTGATTTATTTATTCATGAGCGAGAGAGAGAGAGGCAGAGACACAGGCAGAAGGAGTAGCAGGCTTTCCGCTAGGAGCCTGATGTGGGTCTCGATCTGGGATCCCGGGATCACGCCCTGAGCGGAAAGCAGACGCTCAACCATTGAGCCACCCAGGCGTTCCTCTCTTACATCTTTTAAAAATATTTTTGATATAAAGTTAAATAAAATTAGAAAAATGAACTTTTTATGTTTTAAAATATACTTACAAGATGGATGGTTACAAAGATATATCTTTAGAGACAACTAAACCTCAATTTAATGCAAGTGTGAAATGTCCACTAGCTTCCATCATGATGACTAAACATTTTGAATAGCTATTTTCTTAAGTAATTTTTAAAATGTGTACTTCATTTATGTGTCAGGAAAATGCACCATTTCATTTGATTAGTGTAAATCAAATTGCTACAAACTGCTCTCTGAACCAACACCATGCTGCTTCAGATGTGCATTAAGTAGTAAATCAACTTTATTGGAAATGCTGGGTCTCATCTTTTTCAGAGCAAATGCTATGTACTTTTTTCAGAGATACAGTAATTCTTTTACATTTCTGGATTCTCTATTAAATTGCTCCTATTTAGTAAATTACTACTGCTCTAAGTAGCCCAATGTAATGAAGGTATTAAAAAGTGTCCAGAAGTTACATCTCTGTGGTATTCCTGAGCTTTTAGCTGAATGCATTTAGCCTTCTCTCCTTATCCTTTCAGGGATTTCTCAATACCTTTGGCAAATTTTGACAAAGATTTGCCAGCATCCATTGACTGGGCATAATATTTTATGACCTGCTTCTAGGGAGCTTTTGGACTAAAAGACATTCAATAATTAGAGCACAGTGGGGTGCTTAGCAAAAGAATGCGATGCTGCCTGCAAGGGATGAAAGCTATTGTGTGTGGCCAACATCACACTTAGGTTCATCTGTTAAATTAATTCATCTTCTATGGTTTTTCTCATTTTGATAGAAAATTTATCAGCAGTCTAAAAGAGTAAGACTGGTTCAGTTAAACATTTCAACATGTTGCATTCAAAAGCTGTGCAGTGTGATTTTAAGTACTGCTCAGAAAACAATATCTATAGTGTTAAAAAAAAAAGCTTCGCCAGGTAAAAGAAGGTGCATTTTGGATACAAAATGGTTCCTTGCTGGGCAGCATGAAATATGTGGTAGTGAAGCCATCCTCTTAAATTAAAGCAATTTAACCTGGCCTTTTCAACATAAGATGATTACTTACTTCTCTTTCACTAAAAATGCACATGCATTGGCTCTGCTCAAATATGACAGCTAGTGTTTTCTAATCCCTGGTCATACACATATTAAGTTAACACATTTTAACTGCCTTGTAGGATGACATTTTAGCCCACATGGTTTTAGAAATAGTCCTTGCTACATGCTTCATCAGTTGCAACCGTGGATTGAATGTTCCTTTGAAAGCACTACCATAAATATTTCCACAAATGAGTGATCTGTTCCCATTACATCTGCTAATGCTATCTTATGGCAGAGCACAACAAATAGTTCAGACATCACATCACTGCACACAGGAACGGCAAGGGGCACTCTGGCGGGCTGTAGCACATCACTAGGAATTGCATCACTGAGTGTCTCTGAGGAGCAAACCTGTCTTTCCAGAGACATGTTTCTTGACAGCCTGTCACAAGTAGAGCGGCGGATGCTCAGTGAACAAAGAATAACGCCAACATTGTGTATGTTAGGAAGTCCCAAACTTTAATCTCGACAGTGAAGGGGAGCAGAGTTTGCCACCCCCAAATATGCCTCTTTGGCATGTATTTTAAGCTATTTTTTCAAAGGCGCAGCAAATATTAAAAAAAAAAAAGAAAAAAGAGAAAGCTCTAAAAGCTGACAAGTTACCCTTTTGTAACAGATATTTATATTAATAAGGGAAATCTCCATTTGTAAGGATGTTCCCCTCCCTGTACCAGGAAAAGTGGGGATAACTCAGTCTCTAGAAACTCTTATTAATGGAGAGGGCCATGACTTAAATTTGTGAAACAACCTTATCCTTGTTTGCTGTGCTTTTTCCCAACAACCTTCCATAAGGACTCCCCAACCCCAACACCCTTTGTCTTTAGCCGACGACAGTATGTAAGGTGATGGCTTCAGCCATTTCAGAGACTTACTCGGTTTTCCTGGGTCTCTCCCATCTATACAGGACGTAGACATGGTATTAAACTTCTGTTTGCCTTTCTCCTGTTGATCTTATACCGATTTAATTATTAGACCAGCCAAAGAACCAAAGAAGGAAAGAAGAGGAAACTTTTCTGCCCCTATTTTGATGACCCAGATGGGAGCTTCACAGGCTGGACTCCGCTCACTTCAGAGCCATGGCAGCTGAGAGATGTTGGGATCTCTGACAAAAAGCCAGCAGAAGGTAAGAATTATCATAACAAGCCTGGATCTCTGCTTGCAGAGTTTAATGGAAGCAACAGTGGTTCATCCTTTCCTTCATCTAAATTTAGGTAGCAGGAGAAAATATTTGGGTGAACTGGTTCATTGGGTGTAATGGTTTTAGTAAACAATTTGTTATGAGTACTTTTGTTTCCTATTGATCCCTTTCCACCTGTCCCTTTCCAGAGACAGTCACTGTTTGCTTTTTTGTCTCTTTCATCTTGTTCTATGTCTTGAGAACTTGGTTTTGTGACTGGTGAGAATAGTCTCCTTAGTTTCTGCCAACTGGAGGATGCATGTATGGAGGATACACGTATGGAGGATACATTTGATGGACACCTAAGTAGGCTATGGATCCAAAGACAGTGCTCCCTTTGTCCAGCTGTGCCAGCTCTCAGGGGATTTGTCATAAGGGGTCTGGGTCCATAGTGGCTTTTGTCATCTCAACCTTCATGGCCTTGTTAGCTCTGGAAAAGTCCCAGTTCCAGTAGTACCGATTCAGCATGGCAGATTAACACATCTGAACTGGAAGCTCCTCACGGTCTCATGGGAAACTAGAGACATCGCTTACACTGTACCATTCTTACCTCCTGTGAAAGGAAGACCTTAGCTTTCTTAGGCTAACCCTGAGAGTGAAATTTCTAGATCTTGTGAGGCCTGCAACTTTTGCATTCTTCTTTAGAGATGCCTCTTGCATTCTTGGTTAGTCCATAAAAAGGCTTATTGGTTTGACTTGGTATTGAGATTAAAATAAGATCCAACTTGTAAATGGCCAGATGATGGATCCCTTAAACTGGACAAACTTTGATATTTGAAATTTTTCTTTCTTTTCTTTTCTTTTTTCTTCCTTTCTTTCTTCCTTCCTTCCCATGCTCCCTCCATTTCTCTCCTCCCCTCCCCCCCGCCTTCACCTTCTCCTCCTCCTCTTTCTCCTCCTTTCCTCCTCCTTCTTCAGAGCCTTCAACCTAAGTAACTGTCTTACTGGTACCTATAGAAAGACCAAATTTAAAAAGCGGACACAGGGACACCTAGGTGGCTCAGTTGGTTGAGTGTCCCACTCTTGGTTTCGGCTCAGGTCATGATCTTGGGGTCATGGGATTGAGCCCCAGCCCCCATTGAGCCCCACACCATGCTCCATGCTCAACATAGAGTCTGCTTGTCTCTCTTACTCTGCTCCTCTCTTGGCTCATGGTTTCTAATAAATAAATAAATAAATAAATAAATAAATAAATAAATAAATATTTTCAAAAAGTGGACTCAAAGAAGCGTAACAGCTATTTTCAGTAACTCTCCTGATGAGAAAAAACAAAAAGGACAGAAATTAGACTTAAGACAAAAATGAATTTCCACATCCAATGTACATTCCCTTTCTCAAAACCCACCCTTTCTGCCTGCTTAAGCTTCCTCTTTTCTACAAAATTTACAGGGAGCACACTACCTAATCTCTAGGCACAAAGTATACAAGTTACACATGTAAATGCCAAAAGCCAGGAAGTAAATTTAGCAGAAGCACCCAAGATGTGTGGTGGCGCTGGCTTTGCTGCCCCTTACACCATATCTCCTATTTCCCAGAACTCTGTAGTCAGGCTTTGCCAGCTTCAGGCTTTCCTCTGCAATGTCCTTTGAATACGTATATGAGACCTCCATCACAAAGAATTGATGTTCCCTGGACAGCAGATCTTTTATATGTATATATAAAATATATATATATTTGAGAGAGCAAGAAACAGAGAGCATGAGTGGGGGGAGGGTAGGCGCAAAGGGAGAGGGAGAAGTAGGCTCTCTGCTGAGCAGAGAGCCCAATGAGGCACTCAATTCCAGGACCCTGGGATCATGACCTGAGCTGAAGGAAGACAGATGCTTATCCGACTGAGCCATGCAGGTTCCCCGCAGCAGATCTTTTAAATTATACATCCCTTTAACTTTCTCTTTCAGAAGATCCTACTAAATGCAGAGATAAATTGGAAAGATGAATGGCCATTCACAACCCCCTTCACAGAAAGAACAGATGACCAAAATTGTTCTCAGACCCTCCTATAAATTATCAGCTGAAGATCTGTTCGGGGGTTGATAGAAGCTAAGTTTGAGCTGTACACTCACAAAGAAAGCTTTTGTTAAAACACTTTAAACAAACTTTACAAAGACACAAATCTTTTGATCCATATCTTAGATAGATATCTCTGGGCTCTAAGTAGCAAGTGTATTTGGAAAGGCGGGTTATTCCTTGATAGGCTGCAATCCAGTTATTTGGTGAATTGGACACAACTGTCTTTGCCTTAGAAATCTCCATGAAACCAGAAATATGGTTCTAGAAGCCACTCAAATCTCACCTGTGCTAGCCAATCCCAAAACCTCCACTATTGATCTCAAAATGCTTGTAGATCTTGAAAAAGATCAGGACATTGGAAACAGAATTGTCTTGCCCTTAAGGAAAGAAAAATAAATAAATAGTAATTATTCTAGACTTCTGACAATAGTCAAATATAGTCCTCAAACTTCATCTTGGAGAAAATTTGAATTGCCTTTGTTATGTAGATTATCTTTGTCTTCTCTAGGCCCTAAAAGCCATCCTTTGAAATGTAAACTTTAGAAGGAGATATTTCTTATCAAAAGGAAAAAAAAAAAAAAAGCATGGGAGTCAGAACTGGGAAGTATTTAGAAGCTGGACTAATGAAAATGTGTCTTCTCCACAAAAATTAGTAGAAAAACTTTTTATCTGAGCAGGTGAACTTAACTTATTCCTACTGTCAAAATTTGTATCCAACTGTTCTTTATAAACCAGTCAGTTTATATATATATATATATATATATATATATAATTTATTTATTATTATTTATTATTATTTTTATTTATTATTATTATTATTTATTTATTTTATATTATTATTTATTTATTTATTGGAGTTCAATTTGCCAACATATAGCAAAACACCCAGCGCTCATCCTGCCAAGTGCCCCCTCAGTCAATGCCCGTCACCCAGTCACCTCAGCCCCCCGCCCACCTCCCTTTCCACTACCCCTTGTTCGTTTCCCGGAGTTAGGTGTCTCATGTTTTGTCACCCTCACTGATTTTTTCACTCATTTTCTCTCCTTTCCCCTTTATTCCCTTTCACTATTTTTTATAATCCCCAAATGAATGAGACCATATAATGTTTGTCCTTCTCTGATTGACTTATTTCACTCAGCATAATACCCTCCAGTTCCATCCAGGTTGAACTTGGCCTCAGCAACTTCTTGCAAGATACATCCATGAAGGCAAGGGAAACAAAAGCAAAAGTGAATTATTGGGACTTCATCAAGATAAGAAACTTCTTCACAGCAAAAGAAACAGTCAACAAAACTAAACTAAACTACAGAAGATAGTTTGCAAATGACCTATCGGATAAAGGGCTAGTATCCAAAATCTATAAAGAACTTCTTAAACTCAACAGCAAAGAAACAAACAATCCAATCATGAAATGGGCAAAAGACATGAAGAGAAATCACACAGAGGAAGACATGGACATGGCCAATGAGCACATGAGAAAATGCTCCGCATCACTGGCCATCAGGGAAATACAAATCAAAACCACAGTGAGATCCCACCTCACACCAGTGAGAATGGGGAAAATTAACAAGACGGGGAAACAACAAATGTTGGAGAGGATGCGGAGAAAGGGGGACCCTCTTACACTGTTGGTGGGAATGTGAACTGGTGCGCCACTCTGGAAAACTGTGTGGAGGTTCCTCAAAGAGTTAAAAATAGACCTGCCCCACGACCCAGCAATTGCACTGTTGGGGATTTACCCCAAAGATTCAGATGCAATGAAACGTCGGGACACCTGCACCCCGATGCTTCTAGCAGCAATGTCCACAATCACCAAACTGTGGAAGGAGCCTCGGTGTCCATCAAAAGATGAATGGATAAGGAAGCTGTGGTCTATGTATACACTGGGATATTACTCAGGCATTAGAAACAACCAATAAACCAGTGAGTTTTGTGTTGTGCTTGACTAATGGCTCAAATTTTAAGGCAACGGCTATGGTGTCACTGCGTCTGTTTATATGCTTATGTGTGAATATTGTAGGTAAAAGTGGTATTTTTCTACTTCTAGATGGTACTGCCAAAATTAATTTGTAAAGAGCTCTATTTACTTAGCTTAAAATTAAGTGCTTATGAATTAAGTGTTCCTAAAGTTCTCAGAAGTATAACAGAAACTACCCCAAATACTTTGTGGGTCATGTGATCTGGAAAAATCTTCAGTATTAAAACTAGTTTAAGTTCATTGGTTTTGTTAAAATTGACATGTCTTTAGAGTTATCAACATTGAATGTAATACAGATACAAAACTTCTTTCTGCCTGGGTTTCTAGTCAAATAAGTTCATGTTTTGCATCTCTGTTACAGAAAATTGTCAGCAAGAAAAATAGCCTGGGAAGATGACTGATTTTGTCTAATGGGTCATGAAATTCTCATGGGTAGTCTAAACATAATTGTTGGGTGAAAGTGACTTAGGGAGATGTGACTGGGATAAGAGGTTTTGGGTGTACTTTTTACCTCTAGTTACATTTTATGGTATGTGTACTTAAAAATAGTTTCCAAAATCTTCTTGGTAACTTGAACCTTTAGAGTTTAGCTAACTTAAATGATGGAAATTCATTAATATATAAATCATTTCCAAATAAAGTATAACAGAAAAACATTAATTACTGAACATTGGTGTATCTACTTCTGGCTCCTGGACTACAGAGAAACTCAAGATAAATTTGAGTCTGTTAGTAAACATTTCTTGTACTTTATTGAATGATTTACTATGAAGTAGCAAGTGCTTCTAGAAATTACAAAATATATTCATAAATTTGCCAGGCTAAGGAATACTGGTGCACCAGACTGTTCACCATAACTTACTTTTTAGTTTTCACTAGAAATTAAAGTTTCTAACGGCTAAGGATTCTAGTTAATATCTGTAACTAAAACTACTAGAAATGATAATGGAAACATCTCCATATGTAAGGAAAGTAGGATGTATGTTTTTAGCTAAGGAAGGTATACGGGATGGAAATACTTTTTTTTTTGGAGGGTGGGGGGAGAAGTAAATTTGTCCCAAAGTAAAACTGGCTATTTCAAAAGGAAAAGAGGAAAAACACGACGAAATCGGAAAGTTGTAGGTTTGTGGAAAGGAATCTTTAGACGGAAATTTTATGCATCTCTGGGACTGGATACTACTGAAATGAATTTAAATGAGTAAATGAATTTTAATATCAAAAGTAAGCTGGTGCAAAATTAGAATTTGGTTTTCTTTCTGTTAAAAGGATAATGTTATCTTGAACTAGTAGTCGGCTCTTGATAAGAGACTATAAAAGGTTTATCTTTACCTTTTAAAGTAATCTGCCTGAAAGTGAAGACTTTGTACTTGATCAAAATAATTCCTTGTGTTTCATGTTATCTCTATCATCACATCTTTGATTACTTAAGTAAACCTAGTCCTCTGAATATTAAAAGAACTAAATTTTGCTCAGAACTATGTAACCTTCTATATTTGCCTGTGAAATCTTTGTCACTTTGGTTAAATAGATGAGTATTGTTTCACAGTGATCTATGATCCTATTTAGTCATGAGAACAAAGCTCAGTGATATTTTTGACAAACTTCCCCAAATCAAATTCTCCATGAAGTCCTTTTGAACTGGAAGAAATTTGGGGATAATCCAAAGGGTCCCTGGAATATATAGAAAGATTTGTTAAACTAATTAGGCTTATTTGGTTTGTTAAATTGCATGGGAAGCATTGTCAAGTGATGTTAAACTTTCTTAGGTTATATTTGTACAGATACATGCTACTAATATATTAGTTATTAACATCAGTATGTTATTAATGTAAGGGTTCTACAAATTGTATGAAATTCCTAAAAATCTAATATGTCCTTGTATAATGTTATCACTTGTAATTCTAATTATCTTGAAGTGCTGTGTGTCACAGAAATAACCAAATTTTCTTGTCAACTGCATTGTAATGAAGTCTCATCGGATTTTTAAAAAAGATTTATTTATTATTTTAAAAATATTTTATTTATTTATTTGACAAAGGAGGTGGGGGAAGAGATAGAACAAGCAGGGGGAGCAGCAGAGGCAAAGGGAGAAGTAGGTTTCCCACTGACCAGGGAGCCCGATGCAGAGCTCCATCCCAGGACCCTGGGATCATGACCTGAGCCAAAGGTAGATGCTTAAACAACTGAGCCACCCAGGTGTCCCTATTTATTTATTTTAGAGAGAGAAAGGGAGAGAGTGTGCACTCACACACATGAGTAGAAGGAGGGACAGAGGGAAAGAATCTTTCTGAGCAGACTCCCTGCTGAGCATAAAGCTGGGAGGTCATCCCCACTACCCATGAGATCACTATCAGAGCCAAAACCAAGACCTGGATGCTCAACTGACCAAGTAACTCAGGTGCCCCCTCTCATCAGATTTTTAACCATAGCCACTTTTAAGTCTTTGTCACTTATATTGAGTTATTCTTTCACTCTGATGCTTTTGCCAAAGTGCTTCATCTTCAAGGAGACTCCTGGAAAGTGCTCTAGAACACAGGTTTCTGATAACTTTAGGATCATAAAACTGAACTGGGAATAAATGTTCAGGGCTAATGGAAAAACTAGATTCAAGCAGTACAAAATTAATAACATGGGACTGAATGAGCTGATGAGGATGATTATAGTGTTTGCTGACTTTTTTTTTTTTTAAGATATTTATGTATTTGAGACAGAGAGAGAGCCAGCAAGAGAGAGCATGAGCACAAGAGAGAGAAAGAAGCAGGCTCCTTGCTGAGCAGGGAGCCCAATGGAGGGCTGGATACCAAGACCCCAGGATCATGACCTGAGCTGAAATCAGCCCCTTACCCGACTGAGCGACCCAGGCATCCATGTGACTTTTTATTTTATTCTTGAATTTTTAACTATTTTTTTTCCAGGTTTAAGGAAACTTTTTCTCTCTCTCTTTTTAAACTTCTATTTATTAGAGCGTGCATGTGCGAGAGAGCAGGTCAAAGAGAGAAAGGGAGACAGAGAGACAGAGAGGGGGAGCAGGGGCAGAGGAGAGGGAGAGGGAGAAGCAGGTTCCCCACGGAGCAGGGAGCCAGATGTGGGGCTCAATCCCACAACCCTGGGATCATGACCTGAGCTGAAGGTAGTGCTTAACCTACTGAGCCATCCAGGTGCCCCAAAACTTTTTCTCTTAAGACAACTATGACTTATAGCAATTTGATAAAATATGCCTTTGTGAATAAACTGAAGTTATCTTTTTCCCTACTTGATCCCTCTAGAATTAAAAAAATCTGAGTATTCTTATATTTTTATTGTCATAGCAATATATATTTTTTTGCATAAGTTCAGTGAGAATCTATTCTCTGTGTACTAGGATACAACTGGAAACATTGGTTTTATTACCAAGGCTTTGACTGGAATGTCATATTTAAGACAGGCAGGCATAGCCTCAGATATGACCAGATTGCCGTAAACAACTAAGGTTGACTTTATGGAGCCAATAAAGCCCCTCTCCAAAAACGTCACCAGGACGTTTGCTTAGAGTTCCCAGGAACGTCACCAGGTGAGTAAGGAAGGCTACTTTGCATCAGGTGCGGGAACTCAGGATTATTTTTGGCATCTTGAAGAGAGAGGAATTTACCCAAATATATAGATATTGTAGACAAGTCTGATGACAAGTCCTTGGCTTGGTTTCTTGGCCTTAAGAGGCTTTTAAAAGTTCAGTCGGAGACTCCTTATGAAAAGTTCCAGCAAAGCAGATTTAAAAAGAGCCTATGTGGCCAACTGCTATTCTTGCTGCACTTATGTAAATAATCAGATCATGTTTATTAAAACTAAACTTGTACAAAAATAACTTGTCTTAATTTGGCCATATTTGATAGAAATGAAGGTGATTTTAGAGAGGAAAATTATGTTTCAGTAACATACCTTTGTGGATAATAGGTTCTAGTTTTGATTGTCTTTGAGAAATTCGTTGTTTGCCTATAAACCAGACTGGATCCTGAATTCCTGTGGTTTCCTCACATATCTGGCTCTGACTTTACAAATTAACGTTTGCAATTTTCTTCCACCTTTTGACTTGGGATCACTGCTCATTTTCCTGAAGCCCTGAAAACTGAAGCTAGATGATTTGAGACAAACTTCAAAGAAAGCACCACACTAGCTCATGTTTAGAGTCTTCTC
The DNA here is from genome assembly GCF_018345385.1 of Vulpes lagopus. Classification (NCBI taxonomy): domain Eukaryota; kingdom Metazoa; phylum Chordata; class Mammalia; order Carnivora; family Canidae; genus Vulpes; species Vulpes lagopus. The sequence continues at coordinate 103,406,378 of NC_054834.1, read as the reverse complement.
TGTGCCCGTTGCTGTCTGGGTCACTCAAAAAAAGTTTACTGGTACCCCCAGTGACATCACCAAGACATTCAAACTGCAAACCAGCATAATCCCTCGGACTGCCACTGTCTGCTCTCACTCCATCTGGAGATGCTTCCAGACTGACATCTAGAAATCTCGACTGGTAGCTCTCAGGGCTCAGACACTGTGTCCATAATTTGCTCTGCCCTCCAACCTCTGGTTTTCTTTGTTTCTATAGAAATACTTCTTATTAAATACCCAATTGCTTGTTTACAGGCTATAGGCCTAATCTTGGGATCCCACATGCATCACCTGCCTCCTGGAAGGAGATACAACCGTTCAACTGAACTTACCTATTCTCAAGACTGAGACTGGTTCAGTGAGCTACGGAGCAACCTATCAACTTAGTTTCTAGACCATGAAATGTCTTATTTGAAGTTTCAAAGGTGGAACTGAAGGGGAACAGACTTTGCTGCCCCCAAATATGTCTCATTGGCATATTGATTATGTTAAGCTGGTTATTTTTCTCAAAGCAGCAGATGTGAAACAAGTTCTAAAAACTGAGTAGAAGCTAACCTTGTGTAAGAGATTTACAATCTGTAAGGGAAATCTCCATTTACTGTGCCAGGAAGACAGGATAACTCAATCTTTAGGAACTATTTTTTTTATTACATCTTTTATTTTAATGCTAGTACAGTTAACAGGCAATGTTATACTACCTTAGGTGCACAAGAAACTTGGTGCTTCTAGAAACTTATCAGAGGAGAAGGCAATGACTTAAATCTGCGTAACAACCTTACATTTGCTGTGTTTTTCTAGTGACCTTGTATAAGACAACCCCATCCTCAACACCCTTTGTCTTTAGTGAAGATGGTATTTAAGATGGCTTCAGCCATTTCAGAGACTTATGGTCTTCCTGGGTCTCTGCCGTGTATACAGGAGGTAGACATGGTATTAAACTTCTGTTTGTTTTACTCCTGTTGTCCTATCTTACATGATTTAACCATTAAACTAGCCACAGAACCTGGAAGGGAAGAAAGAAAAGCTTTTCTGCCCCTACAATATCTGCTACCAAAATGTAAGCATCGTTTTTAGGGCCAATAAAACTTTGGAAAAAAAAAAAACAGAGTTTTTTGAGTCTCACAAGAGATGGGCACTCTGAAAACCAGAAAAAAAAAATTAATCTAACAAAAAAATATCACCTACAATAAATTTAGGGAAGAAAAGTTTAAAAATTATGTTTTTTTTTTTTTTAAGATTTATTTACTTATTTGAGAGAAAGCGTGAGCACAAGTAGGTGGGGAGTGGAGGCAGAGAGAGAGAGAAAGAAGCAGACTCCCCTCTGAGCAGGGATCACACATGGGGCTTAATCCCAGGACCCTGAGATCAAGACATGACCCAAAGGCAGATGCTTAACCAACTGAGCCACCCAGGTGCCCCCCAAAAGAATGTGTTTTTTTTTGTAAATTTATTTTATTTCTGAAGTCTAAGCAGGTATTATCAGTATTATACTGATGATTTCACTTTTTTTCTGTGAAAAATTTATCAGAAACTGTTATACCTTTTCTAGTTTCCATGATTATTATTTTTATTTGTGTAACAAGTGGAAGTTAAATTGTTTTCCACCTTGATAGGAATTTGAGATGTTTCTTCTGCATGAGTGGTTAAAAATGACTAACATTTTAAGATCTGTCTTTTTTCTTAATAAAAACATTATTTGTTGTAGTTTTCAAAGGAAAGAGACTTAAACAAATGGAGAAAATATCCATATTTTTAAATGCAGCTCAACAAAGCATGGCAAATCATCCGGATAATATTGTTTATGATCATGTCACATCATCTTCAGTGTGAGATGATCACAGCAACAGATAAAACAGACATAAAGACATATTTCTCCTCTCTCTATAGCACAGCCAATCTGGCAGTGAAAAGGACACTTGGTACCTTTTTATTTATCTAGAGTGCAAATGCTTCTGCTTGCGAAAATAAAATAAAATAGAAGCTTTCAGATTTAAAATCAGATAAAGAGCTTCAATGTTCACAAACGTTGACAAATTCTAGAAGTCTTCTAATGTGCTAGCCTTGGCATGCTGCATTTGCCATGAGCCTGACTAAAGAACCTGCTCGTCTCTGCGCTGTATTTTTCCACCTTCTGCCTTTGAGGTTGCTGAGATGTGTCATCCTACAGATGAATACAACAAAAAATTAAAGAGATTCGTCTATGAACATACTTTCTTGTCTCAAGTGCTGCACAGGGGAATGCTTTACTAGCTACTTCAGTGCTTTGTGAAGGAGAAAGTATACTCAGAAAAATTGTTGTGTTATAACTGAGAACGTGTTTTAAAAGGAGAACATGGGGGCACAGGGAAGTTTGATGATTTCTCCAAATTGCATTGCTCATTGAAAGGAGGACAGAGATCTTTTGATTTCCAAACTCATGCTTTTGCCTACCCCTCATTCCTTAGCAGTCATACAAACCATGGCCTGATGAGTTCCCGCTGCAATGAACTCATCATCTTGGGTGGCCTGGGTTGGAATTTTAGCCACCTCTTTCTTTCCTTGTTTTCTCTGACTCCCCAACCTAGCACAAATATACACAAAATATTTAATTGGCTTAGAGGATAAAGTACCACTATTTTTAAACTATTATTCTATTTCAAGAATTTGCTGTGGTCTAAAATAAAATTAGCCACATAACAGATGTTTATAAGAATTTACAGTATGCAGAAGCACTACCATCATTGCCAAATAAACTTCAGATGAAGCCGTAAGGGAAATTCTACGTGTCACAAACCAAATGACAACAACAAGGACAAAGCAGTAAAGAGGTGGTGTCTTCCGAGGTCTCTAATGAGCACTGAGACAAATTCTCACCAGCAGCCACACAGACCACCCTGGTTACTAGACTTGTACTCAGACTTTTACTTGGTCATGGTTTTGCAAGTGATTAGTGTTTAGGGAGAAAAAAATTGCAAAAGACAGAAGCCACAGAATGCTGGTTACTGTCTTCTGAAAAGCTAACACAGTTATCCTTACAGGTGCATTGGGTAGGCCCTTACTGTATGCAGAACACTGTTGTGGGAGTTAAGGGACAACAGCATTTGCGAAAGGCATATTCTTTTTCTTCCTCAAGGAGCTCTCAATCCACTTAATCAGGAACTTGTGCCCCTAGTCAGTATTGGGGTCCTACAGAAGAAACTAGTCCAACCAGTAGTGATTTGGGGCACTCTTGTGACAAATTTATATTCTCAAGCAGTTGAAGGGAAGCCCACCCTGAGGACTCAAAATGATGTACTGAAAAGCAATATCTTTTCTGTGTATTTGCTTCCCCTTAGAATCGGTGCGAAATAAGGGACTGAAATCTAATAAAACTCCATCTAAATGTATTCCCCACAGCTAAGGTGTGCTGACTTAATCCTAGTACCACCCAGGGATTTAGAGAGACTAACAGTGGTTTACTGTTAAGCAGTAACATCATAACAGGGAATACTTTCCTTGGCTATTGGCCCATGCTTTGAAATATATAAATGCCTGCAAGCGTTACATCTGATGATTTGAAACCCAGAAGTAATCTATCCTTTTCATCGATAAAGCAGACACACACAAACACACAAAACAATGGAGGAGGAAAGAATGTGTCACACCAACATCCTGTATCATTTCTTGAAGGCCTGATGAATAAAGCCACCTGTGGACAAGCTGTATGAACACCTGTAAGCAATCTACGATCCAGGGCATTTCCTAGACAATATACTTTTGCAAACGACTCGTGGCCGGGATGCCCTACTATCTATACTTCGAAAAGAAGGAAAAAGAAAAAAAAGAGATGGAAGGAGACAAGAAAGAAGAGAATTGAATTTTATTCATAGGGGCAAAGGAGAACCTGGAGATAATATTTTGCTTAGCTTCATAACGTTACAATAAACAATGTTCAATTACATTTTGGCATCAAATAAATAGTGCTGAATGTAACTTTAAGATCCACTGAGCCCCTTCCCCAACTCTGGTGACTCATAACTGCAAACCCCCTTGAATCAATTGTTTTTCAATGGTTATGAACAACCACTTAGAGATCTGCAGCACATAATTTATATTTTGTCGCTAAGTTCCAGGTCCTAGTCACACTGTGTGCTCTGTGTCTTCCTGTGTGACTCAAAGGTAACCGAAGAAAGAGACATCTCTTGCAGTGTCCACTCCTGAGGCCTGACTATATTTACTATCTCCAGCTCAGCCAGGTGTGGAGCCAGGTGTGGAACTACACAGTAGTTCAGAATAGAACCAGCCAGACCTTTAAATATAGCACGAGATTTAGTGAAAATACAGTATGATATCTTAATTAGGTACTTTTTCATTCCAAAGGAGGGGTTGGGGGCAATTTTAGGTGCCCTTGGACTATTGATCTTGCTTTGGAAAATTTTCAGTCAATAATCATCATGCCTGTGAAAAACTTTGAGACCTTCTTCATAAGCTGAAAGTGGAATAGTGGTTGTCTGAGAAACTCATTTATGCTTTACAGGCATTCTTTTGGCCTATCTCTAGACAGGTAGCCCTTATTTTGGAACCATCTCTGAGGTAGACTTGACATAATCCAGGAATCAGTTTGGCAGGCTGGACTGAGGTATCTTTAACAATGACTTGTCTGTATTAAATAGTAGGACAATATGCTTTACTCCCACCACCGCCAACAAAAACAAGATAGAGTTCAATGAGGTATTTAACAAAAGATGAAACATTGCATGACAGGGACTAAATCGTTGTTTGTGATAAAATCAAATTTATATGCATCTATTTAATTTTTTAATCAACTGTAAGTCTTCTCTTTTTGGTGCAAATTGGCAATGGTTAGCACTCTAAAAATTAGGACTTATGCTACAATGATGCTGCTGAGTATTATTTTTAGCAGTACTCAGAGAAATAAAATTCTCATGTTAAAAGGCTGTGTGTGTGTGTGTGTGTATGTGTGTGTTTGGAGACTGGATTTTTTTTTAAGATTTTATTTATTTATTTATGAGAAACATACAGGGGGTGGGGGCGCAGAGACACAGGCAGAGGGAGAAGCAGGCTCCATGCAGGGAGCCCGACATGGGACTCAATCTCGCGTCTCCAGGATCATGCCCTGGGCCGGAGGCAGGCACTAAACTGCTGAGCCACCCAGGCTGCCCCTGGATTATTTTTATAAGGACTCTTGTATTGAAAACTATCATTACTTAATTTAGATGAGTTTTAACCCTCTGTATGTAAGTTCCTGTATTATTTTTGGATCTAAGTCTACTATTTTGGTTAGAACCATAATTATTACTACTATTATTTTTATTTTATTTTATTTTTTGAGAGAGAGAGTGAACAGGGGCAAAGGGCAGAGAGAGGGAGACAGAATCTTATTAAGCAGGCTCTAAGTCCAGCATGGAGCCTAACACAAGGGCTCTATCTCATGAGCCTGAGATCATGATCTGTGTTGAAATCAAGAGTTGGACACCCAAACTGAGCCACCCAGGCGTCCCAGAACCAAAACATTTTTTAATAAATTAAAGCTATTTAGACTATTTCTAAATATGAACAAAATAGAAAATAGGCAAAACACAGGTAAACTTAGGAAGCTCTGTTTTGTGCTGCCATCTTACCACTCCTGACATAGTCATTTCAGTTGCCTCAGGTCCTGAGCCCAACCCTTCCTTATACCACCGTGACTCACTCTCCATGTTATTCTAGACTGAAAGAAATATCTGGAGGCCCTGAGGATCCATACGGTAAATAGAATATTCTGAAAAGTTAAGGAAGGGCATTATTGTGGCTGGTCATAAGACTTGGTAAGAAAACTATATATTAAATGCAGGAACTCCTGAAAGAATCCATAAACAGAGATAAGATGGTATAAGAGCAGTGGTTAAGGTAGATGAGCTGAACAGCGTATGAAGAGAGCATGAGGAAATATCCTAGACAAACAGAGATACTGAAATGGTAAAAATGGAAAGGGATCCACAACTTCAGGGCTGTAAAGAAGGAATATGGAGGATTTAGGGAACGTTTCAAGATGGGAAGGATTAAAAAATAAACCTGAGGTGTTTTTGTTTGTTTGTTTATTTATTTATTTATTTATTTATTTATTTATTTATTTATTTTGTTTTTAATAATACTTGGGTAAGACAACAATGGAAAACTGATAGCATTAAAATGTAAGGAAAAATAACCTATTCTGGGTGGTAAACTATTAAATGGGCTTTCAGACTTGCTAAATTTGAGGTAACAATGAAACATCCATATTAAATTTTAAAAATACATAACAGAGATGCCTGGGTGGCTCAGTCAGTTCAATGTCTGACTCTCGGTTTTGGCTCAGGTCATGATCTCAGGTTTGTGAGATTAAGCCCCCTGATGGGCTCCATGCTTGGAATGGGGTCTGCCTGAGGTTTTCTCTCCCCCTCTGCCGCTCTCACTGTTCACACTCTCTCTCAAGTAAATAAATAAACCTTTTTTAAAAAGTATGTAATAACAGTCTTCATACCTGCACAGAAGTTTGTTTTCAAGGTATTTTCTCATATTATTTTGTGAGATCCTCCCAATTTTAGGAGGCCTATTTTACAAATAAGAAATTGAAAGTCAAATAAGTTGAATGAATTATCTAAAGACGCACAGCCCTTAAGTTGCAGAGCTAGGATTCTAACACAAATGTTCTGATTCCTAAATCTAGAATAATTATGCTTATACTCAGTATTTGGAGACAAATTAAAATTTGTCCCTGAGATTTTGGAACTTACAAGGTAAAAGAAAATAATGAAAACCCAAACCAGGTTATCCAGGAGAAATCTCAGATAGATGTAAGATTTACTGTAATTTATTCATCCACCTTTTTTGGGTTGAATTGTTATCTAGCTTGATTTCTTTTCCTGTACACTACCACATTCCTACTTCTGAGTTTTTTCAGTTTTGCTACAAGCATCATGCTCAACTGAAAATCTGTGAATTGCAATCTGGTCTCATGTCCCATGAGTCTCCTCAACTCTGCTTTAAGAATAAAACCATGAGCTCAAGCAAATAACTTAAGGTAAAGGGGACCTTCAATCCAGGAAAGGAGGGGAATTAGTGAAATAGCCAGCATCTAGCCCAATTAAGTCACATCCTTGGACATGCCTATCATCTCTCTATTTTCAACTGTTTTTCTAACTTAGAACTTACAGGAATAGAAACTCAAGTTATCTGGAGAGTCTATTTATTTTGAACACATTATTCTACAAATCCAGAAAAAATAATACATTGTTTTAAGGGATATTTTTAGGAATTTAAGTATATCAAAGAACTGGTTCTTTTTCCAGGACATATTTCCTATATTTGGTGGAAATTCTGTGTGTGTTGTGCATGTATACCTTGTGTATATATGCAATATAAGAGGGAGAGGTGAAGTAATATAAATTAAATAATCATCGTGGAAACAAAAATAATAGCAACAATGATATTCAATTGAGAAGGCTCTCTGGAGGTTTGGAAGGTGGAGTTAGGCACTAAAGGAGGGCCAAGAGCTGGTCAGTTGATGTAAGATGGGATTCCAACTGGGAAAAACCAAAAGAAGCAAAGGCATAGGGCCTAAAAAGAAGACCTACTGACATGTACAAAGGACACTCACAATGTGGACCTACTTGGGAAAAATAAGTAGAAACAAATTTAAATTTGAAATCAATATCCCCCATTCATGCTGTGACTTTCTAAGATTAGTCTAAATAGTATTTCTACTCATTAGATCCACATTTTTTCTTCTCATTTGTGTTTTCTTTATAATAGCAAGTGAAGCTTTGAAGACAAAAATTATCCAATTAACGTTTTTCTTCAAGGTGGCATTTAAAAAATTTAATTAAAACAATTTATTTATAGATTTCTCTCCTAATTAGAGGCTACCAAAAAAAAAATAAAGAAAAACACTGGTCTTAGGAACAAAGATTGATGTAAGCATAACATGCAATTTTCCTGGCCTGTGTAAAGATATTTAATGGGCAAATAGTATCAAGTGACAATATCACGCCACTTAAAGCCAACTAATGACATTTGTCTAATAATCCCTGGCATCTGTGCTCAATTTCCTCAGAACATTCCTAAAAAGGCAGAAAAAAAAAAAAAACAAACCCACAAGTCACAAGGGTACCAACAACTTGGTCTCACAACTTACCTCTCCCTGATTTAGAGGTCTACACTGCAAGGCTAGCCAGGTTGGTAATTGCAATGAAAGAAATAAAATTCTGAGACTGGTACTCTTGAAAACAGTAGGAAGGTCCTTCAAGCCCCACCTTTCCCAGACCTAACCCCAACTCTATCATAGCTTGACTCCAGACACAGTACAGACTGTTTTCCCTCTGCTGTGTGGTTCTTGCCCTTGGAAGGATTAGATTAGACATTATGCCATCTTATCCTACATACATTCAGAATTTGTAACCCTAAACACCAAGAGTGTAGAAAGAGGGTAAACTGGGAAAGTGAACAGGAACTGACGTTGCGTTCCAAAAAGTGCTGTGAGCCAAAAAGTAGTGTGGGGAGGATTCTTTTCCATTTTGACCAGGTAATCTTTGGCTCCACCTCTTGGACACTGGGCTGTAGGCTTCATTATAGACACTATGGTCTGTGTTCTGTTCTCTGGTCTGTGGTTAGAGACTGTATCTTCATATATCTTTCCTTTAGATTCCCCCAAAACTGGGAACTAGCTCAGCCATAGTGAGGATTCCCTTTAAATTTGATCTGGGTGCTTTTCAGATTTTTATTTCCTGGAATTTGGAATAGACTGATGAGTTGGTAAGAATTTGAATTGGAGGGATGCCTGGGTGGCTCAGTGATTAAGTGTCTGCCTTCAGCTCAGGGAGTGATCTCGGAGTCCTGGAATTGAGTCCCACGTCGGGCTGCATGGAGCCTGCTTCTCCCTCTGCCTATGTCTCTGCCCCTCTCTCTGTGTCTCTCATGAATAAATAAATAAAATCTTTAAAAAAAGAATTTAAATTGCAGAGATGCCTCAGATTCTTATTTTTGAGTTTATTATTCCTATATGGACACCTGTTGTTGTTGTTGTTGTTGTTGTTATTTGTGATCCTCAACAATAACAGCGAAGGGAATACCTATCTCTATCCTCAGCCCGCCCTTGTTCATCTTCACTCTCCAACTGAAGGATATTAGCAAGGTGGGTTTTTTTTTATTTAAATTCCTTCTACCTTCCCTTATTTTTCTTCTACTTTTTTGCACTGCTCTGTCAAGAACTGGTGACATCCTGTAATTTGATTCAAATTGTATTATGCAGTGAGATGAATATTTATATTACTATATCTATACTCTGAAAAATTGCTGAGAGGACTTGGAAGAAATGTTTGAGGAGCACTTTGGGATATGGAAGTGAGATGGCAATGAGTGGGCTCAAGTAAAAATGGATGAACAAAGATGGCCCTCCATCAGGAGTAGTATCTGTTAGAGGCAGGCCCATTAACCAGAACAGTGGTGTATAGAAGTTTGGCGGAAAGTAGAGAAGAATTTCTGAACTTCAGAGAGAGCCAACATAGCTGGGCCTCTTCCAGTTGGCCAACTCTCAGCCCTTACAGGGCACTTCTACCTCCTGAGGGGCCTCAGGAACTCTCAGCTATATTTCTTACCACACTAGGGTCTTCGGGTTCTGTGAAGCTGAACTGTTCTCAGTGGGCCCATCGGCCTTGTTCCTCCCACAGTCATTACCCATTTATTGCTCAAGACTTCCCTATGAAGCATCAAATTTCCAGGATGACATTAAGAGAAGCCTAACACTGAGGACATTTGAATGCGTGGCAGGAGTGGTAGAGTTGGTGGGGGAGAAAATGCATAGGGAAAATAGATAATCAGAAGTTTAATAACTGCAAATATTCCAGAATTTGTTGGCTTTAGATAATTTCTCATGGGCTTTCCTCCTCTATTCTTAAAAAAAAACAAAACAAAACAAAAAAAATCCCTGAAAAGTCACATTAGTTTAGCTTGGGTCACTTCTTCCTACTAAACTCAGGATAGTAAGTAAATCATAGGTGATCACTATAAAACATGTAAACTTTGCATTGCAGATGAACATAAAGTACGAGAGGCTGGACATCACGTGGGTAACTAAGAGATGTGTATTGCACCTCACTGGATACAAAATTCAGACTTTGCTCAGGTGCTGTTAGAAACCTCGCATAGCACTTGTTACAGATCTTGCTAACCTGAGCAGTAGCATTTTAATAAATAACTAAAAAGAAAGGGTGTGTGTGTGTGTGTGTGTGTGTGTGTGTGTGTGTGTAGGTATAATGCAAAGTAAGGTAAATCCCCAAAATGTCTATTTCAATCTTTCTCAAGGTTTAAAGTCCTTTATTGACTTGAAGTCATTTGTTTAAGTCACTGTAAAGTTAAACATGGTTTGTTTGAACAAGATAATGCCATTATTGCAATCTCACTGACCTTGGCATAAGGTCAAGAGGATGCGGCATGTACTTTGAATGTTACACTGGGGCACTGTTGGTGAAACCCAATGTCCTGCCCAGAACGTTCCTGGTTTTAGCTCTGAGAGCCCAATGTCTGGGAAACCCCTGAGTTCTTAGAAAACCAAGACAGGTAATCACACTGTACACCCAAAAATTATTTTAGTGCCTAAGGAATGCCCTTTTGTTTGACTATTGCCTGCTATTGTTTAAGGACTCAGACTTGGTGAAGTTACATGTTAATTTGTAGATCCTGTCTGGTAGAAATGCAGATAAATTGTTTAGTACAAAAGATAACTCCAAAAGTTATGATTTTGTTTTAAATATTTTATGTATGTATGTATGTATGTATGTATGTATTTATTTATTTGTGGCAGCACATACATCTGAGGGGGGAGGGCTAAAGGGGGAGGAAAAGAGAGAGAGGGAGAGAGTCTCAAGCAGACTCCATGCTGAGTGTGGAGCCTGGCAGGGGGCTCCATCTCAGGACCTTAAAATCATGACCTGAGCTGAAACTAAGAGTGAGATGCTTAGCTGACTGAGCCACCTAGGCTCCCAAGTTATGGGTTGCCTTTTTTTTTTTTTAACAATTTTTAAAATTTCTCTATAGCTACCCTAGAAGTCTTCTTTAAAAATTCCTTTTACATGCTTATAAATACCTAGTTTTTAAAAATGCTTCACTTCCTTATTAAATCACACCTTAATCACTTAATGAATCTTTGGTGTGTTCATTTCATATATGTGTAACATTTGTTAAATTACTTAAACAAAGAGGCCATTAGACTGAGGTGGTTTTAATGCCTCAGTAGCCTATGTCAGCAAACCAAAAGCTAAGCTTGAAATGTCTCAAAGATAAGGAATTAAAACCTAAGGATGACCTATCACAAATAGCCAACTAAGCTTTCCGAAATAAGGCAACCTCTTAAAACATAGCCAATCAAATCATTTCCTTGCTTTGCTTCCATCTCTTGTCTATAAATGTCTTTCCCTTAGCTTTTGCTGATGGAACACTTCTAACTACTTCTGGTTTGGCACTGTTCAATACCAATCAAATTTTGCTCAAATAAACTCTTAAAAATTTTAATATGCCTCAGTTTACCCTTTAACACAGTCATATTTTAATGGTTAAAAATTCATACTATGGCATCACTAAAGAAGACAACACCATCATGATTTCAATGCAGTTCCTTTAGATAAACATCTTTTAGCCAAGGTACCCATGCATTTCTCTAAGCTTTAGTTCACTTATCCTCAAATATGAAGATAATGTAGGGTTTTTGTAATAATCAAATGAGATAAATCTATATTAATTATAAAGCAAAATAGCTTATATACAGTAAGGCTCTATTTATGCTTTATAGTCATGGTTATTAACTCATTACTGTATTTCTTCCTCTGGAGTTTTGAACACCTAAGATTAAGAAAATATTTCTGCTTTTATCAATGTATCCTCATTGGAAGAGTCTATATGATTAGAATCGATATATTATGATTCAAAACATGGTTTGCTGTCCTTCTTAAGTCTTTTATCATATACTGTTATTCAGAACACAGCCCCATTTTATATTTGTGGGAGAATGAATAATTTTGAGTGTACTACCTTGAATTTGTTCTTATTGAATTTCACCACATTAATTCAGACTCTCATTTTTTTTAGCATCAGTCTGAATTCTTTCCAAATAACTTGGTCTCTGATATTTTTGTTGTCTTTTGTAAGGTGATACATATAACAAGGTAGGAATGCTTCATGAAAACATTCAGTTTTTTCAGAATTAAAGGATATGAGAGACATTATTAATGACACAGTAAAGGACATTTTAATCCAACAGTAATTCAGTTCTATATTACATACTTTGAATATTTCCGTAACTTCTTAAATAAAATTAATCAATTTTAACCTCCAAAAAAGTAAGATAATTCATATATTTATGTGCTCAAAACTATCAAAATATTATTTAAATATTCCAGGTTGGGTTTTTTTTTTTTTTTGCCTAATTCTTAAAATTTCATGATATCTGAAAGTCATTATAAAATGCCATAAAATCCCTCAGGTAAGGCATCAGAGTGACAAAAGTCCCTATCCTTCATTACACATGCAGTATAGTATAGTGGGGAGTAGACTGTCGCTAGGGTCCTGCAGGTTGTGCCAAAATCCAAGCACTGCCACTTGCTAGATTTTTGAGTTAATTGCTTTATCTCTCTGAACCTTAGTTTACCGATATGTAAAGTGGGGATAAGAACATTGACCATGTAATAGGGAGGCCCCTGCGGAGACAATGAGATAATACACATAAAGCACAAAGCAAAGTAGCTGGTACATGGAATTTAATAAGTTTTAGCTATTTATATCATCACTGTAGGATGAACTGCCAGTTCATATGTACATCCAACAATAAACAGGTTTTGCAATCATAAAGAAGAATCATTAAGAAGAGCAGAGTGATTAGATATTGGCAGGGGATTAAGATTTCTCTTGCCTTTCTGCTTTCCCAATTATTAGATCACTGAGCTTTACTTCTGAAGAGGTGATTATTTGATAGAATAAGACCCCTGGCAGGTTGGAGGAGCAGGACATGGATAGACTTCAGGGTTGACCCTTAACTGTGCCTGCTACCTGCAAGGCGATTAAAGGATGGGATGGGAGCCAGGCTGACGCTGATTGCTCCCCAAAGATGCAGAGTCACACCCCTCTTTGAGGGTCCCGCATTCTTGAAACGCGTATTGCTGAAGCAATATCAGAGTTTCACAGATGAAAGGGTGGAATAACCTTTGAATGGATATACATCATGAGGTGGTGATAAAATCTCAACTCTTATACCTACTTCTTCAAGTCCCTATAACATATAGATTAATCCAATTAAGAGGAAAGCCATTTTATATACTTATGTGACCAGTAAAATAAAAGCAGAATTTGGGTTATTATGGCAAAATTTTCTTTACCAAATGGCTTAGTCTATTGCCTCAGCTGTAATCCGAAACCACAAGCACTAGCTAATGTCACTGCCTCTCGGATTGAAGGCACTCACCTGTGTTTTGCCCATGTGTCAATAGGAAGCAAGAGATAAGTGCAGAGGTCAGAAACCTTTTAGATCAGGAATCAGCACACTATGGCTTACGGGACACATCTGGCCTGAAACCTGTTTTGTACTGCATGTAAGCTAAGAATACTTTCACATTTTTAAATCACCGGAAACAAACGAAACACAAAGATTATGCAGTGGAGGCCATTTCTGGCCCCAAAGTCCAAAATGCTTACTATATGGCCCTTTTACAGAAAATGTTTTGCTCACCTTTGCTTTAGATCTATGGTCACAAGCCCAATTCTAAGAGCCTTCTAGAATACGTGTCAATGAACCTTCTGTTAAGGTTAGAGAGTAAACATTTAGGCTTTCTGGGCCACGTGGTGTTTGCTGCAGCTACTCAACTCTACTATTGTAATATGAAAGCAACCATAGATAATAAGTAATTAACCAAGTGTAGCTGTGTTTCAAGTTTTATTTGCGAAAACAGAGAGCAGGCCAGCTTCGACCCTATGGTCACAATTTCCCCTCCCCTATTTTGGAAGATTGCTCTAATATCTGAACTTGATCTATATACTTTTCTCATTATATTCTTGCTTTGTCCTGTCTGAACTCAGTTCATTTGTTATGGTCTTTTTTTACCTTTCTATTGCCTTCTCCAAGTACCATGACTTAGCTCCTTATATGGACTTTCATTTTTCTAGATTTCCAGACTTCTTGTCAGTGACTTTCTGATCACCTGTATTCCAACTACCCATCAGGTGATGCCTTGTCTTTCTTAATTTATTTGTATTGGAGCCCAAGTCTCAGAGCAACGATTTCCATCCACCCTGCGCCTCCCTTTTATTCTTCTGACTTAAAGTTCTTTTATTTTAATTAAAGATTTTATTTATTTATTGGATGGGGGGGGGGAGAATGCATAAGCAGATGGAGCAGGAGAGGGAGAAGCAGGCTTCCCCACTGAGCAAGGAGCCCAATGTGGAACTCAATTCCAGAACTCTGGAATCATGACCCGAGCCAAGGGCAGACGGTTTACTGACTGAGCCACTCAGGTGCCCCGGATAAAGTTCTTAAAAACAATGCTAGTCTCACAGCAATCCCCATTTCCACACAAGAGGTAAACTGACATCCACAAAAGACTATAGGCTTTGGAGTCAGAACTAGGTTCAAATCTTTGGTTACCAACTTCCTACCAGAAAGAACTTAACAAAGTTTTTGTTTTGTTTTGTTTTTTGTTTTTTTGTTTTTTTGTTTTTTTCTGAGCCTGTCTTCCCTCAGTCTTATTATACTTCAGCTTTTCCCGAAGATTACACATACCTGATAGGTAAAATATCAGGTATGCTATAGGCAATAGCCAGTATCTCTTTGATGATGATAATCAAAAATCATGATTGCTTTAATTGTCCTCTAGAATGATTCTCCTTTTAGTCTTGTTTCTTTCATTGCTTATTATGTTAAATTAATCTTCCTATGATATCTTTTTCAAAATCTGCCTCCTGAATTAAAATACCTACAATGATTTCCAGTTGTGCTCATGGAATATGATATTCTAAACACATAAACCCATAGATAATGTTGGAACTAAACTTTCTCCATTGGGGTCATCTAGACTAGAAATCCTTTGAGAAAAAGGGGTGAAGGGCACGTTGCAAGATAATACATTTAACTTTTTTTGCACAAATATTCTACTAATTTCTACACAACATTAGTTCATGCAATTATATACACACAATCCCAGGTAATAAAAATGATTCAAATATGGCATCTCCATCAGAATCTGCACCTAGATCTCTGCTTCCTTTTTGATCTAAATTATACTGAAAGTCGACTTGATTATTGAGTGTTTATTGTTTAACCCTTTTATAATAGATATTTAAAATGAAATGGTAAAGATATGACCCTCCCTCTAAAAATATCCTGGAGACTCATAGGGGAGCGTCAGTCGGGTCCTTTTGGAAGCAGATGCTGGGACAGAGTTAGGAGTTCAAAAGGTTTATTGTAAGTGACGCCTGCGGGTTGTAAAAGGAGGAAGAAGAGGAACTGGGCAGGGAGGGCACTCAAGTCATGAGGCAAATCTGACAAAATCATAGTCAACACGGGGAGCTCAAGGCAACCACTGCCTGTTTAAAGGAGTCCTGCACTGGGCAGAAATTGGGCAGAGGTACTGGCTCACTCAATACCTCTAGATAACTAGATCACTCAGGAAAGGGTTGGCCTTAATCCCAAAGGTTTAAGGGCTTCAGGTTGTCAGCTCACAACATTCCTTATAGCTGAATAAGTTCTCCTTGAAGGAACAACTGAGTAGCAGGCTTCAACAGCTTGTACTGTGAAGCAAAGGCCAAAAAAAAAAAAAAAAAAAAAAGCACAACTCATGTGACACATGAAATTAGAGAGTATATATAAGCTAAAGGAATTAAATTAATGTATCAATGCTAAGAGATGTAATTTGAGCACAAGCCAATCTGAATCTCATTAGAATTTAGAAGAGTAAAAAAAATCAGGTATTTCAAGAGGCATGTTTCAGTGTTCAACATTTTTTTTTAGATAATATTTTTTTGGTTTTGTTTTTAAAGTAGTTTGTAAAACTTAGTTAAAACTTCTGATTCCATAATTTCAGTTTTATAACTGAGTGGCTGGATATTTGATTGACTCTATCGTGTCTTGTTAAAAAGTAGACCCTTAGATTATAAATTCACTGATAGTTTCTCAAAAGGGAATTCCATGGGTTACTGTGACACAGAATATTAACCGATATGTCTTAAAATTTTTTTCCATGCTCTAGCTAATTAGAGAAAGAAAGGATAAAGCAGATAGACGTGGATCTTTACTGCAAAATTTCTCAGGGCCTTCACTGTAATCTCAAAGGGAAGAAGGGGCAGGGTAAATGGAGTATGCCGAATTTCTCACATTTAACATAGAACCAAAACTAGTTTGGGAATTGCTGAACTAACGAACTTGAAGTTTACTCCTGTGAGGTAATAGAGTCAATTGTTCCAATTTTTTAAAATATCCAAAACAATAGACTGATTATTTTTTCAGTTTTTATCTGCATATTTGCCACTAGATAGACAAAGCCCAATTTTCTGTTTCTTTGTAAAAGGAAAACGTTCTTTCTGAAATAAATCTCATATTTTGAAACCATTAGTTAATAACACTAACTAGAAGCTAAAGGCAGCTATAATTATTTGCATCATCATCTGGAATTGGCTTTCCTTTTAATAGAGCCCATTTGCACTATAATAAAAAGCATGATAGGAACTGATTAAAGCTGGCTGGAGCAGTTTTCATTTAAGAATTTCTCTTCCTGTGTCAGCCAATGCTTCTCGCTTAATGTTATTTTAATGCAGTCATTTTATGTTTGAAAATGAAGGCAATCATGTCAGTCCACGAGCTGGCAAAAGACAGTTATTGATTTTTACAAATCAGTCACCTTTAAAAATCCATATGAGATGAATATTTATTATTTTGCAAGTACAAATCAGTTTCTGTAGAAACAAGAATGGATGCATGATAAAGCAATGCATTTTGAAAGAATGGAAATGTGATGAGAAATAGCTCGCCTTAATGTGCTCCTTACACTGTGTCATTGTAAAAAAACATTCCTCATTGATTATTTCTTCCAAAGTATCAGCAATTGTCATTGTTTACAGTGTGCCAGATGCAAAGACTGACAAACTTTAAAAATGACATATTCTGGAACCACCTTTTTTGCTCATCGAGTTACTGCAACTCACATGGAACAATACCAATCTGTCAAACTTCAACAGAAGTTTTTCTCATAATCCGATGCCAAAATGATTTTGGTAAACTGCATCATATTACACTCGCTTCACGGCAATCGTTTTTGAACTGTGTTCTATAGAGCCTTTGGGGGAGAGTGCAGGGAAGGAGCGCCTTAGGGGTTGCCCCATTCCCCTTGTTCTACCGGGCGGGGGGGGGGGGGGTACGCACTTAGCGTATATGTCATAATTCATCTGTGGCTTAAACAAACGAAACAAGTCAAACCCTGAAATGGACAAACTCAGCTAGAGGAATCCACATTTTTAAAACGTTCATCATCGGGAAGCCTTTAAAATTAAATAATAACAACAAATTAAATAAAAATACATGCTTTTTATGTAAAAACAAAATGCTCACACAGAATTCCTTGAAAAAAACTAAACCTGTGTATAACATAAGGATGATAAAATTCCTTGGATAATAAAAGGTCCCTAGTAAGATTTTTTTAAAGATTTTTATTTATTCATGAGAGACACACAGAGAGAGGCAGAGACACAGGCAGAGGGAGAAGCAGGTTCCCACAAGGAGCCAGATGCAGGACTCGATCCCAGGACCCCAGGCTGACGACCTGAGCCAAAGGCAGATGCTCAACCACTGAGCCAGCCAGGCATCCCCCTTAATAAGATTTGAAAGCTTTTTCCTTCCCCTCATTTCCTTTCATATCCTTAATGTCGGGAGGGAGCTAGTTGTGGAAAATGGTTCCAGAAGACTGTCTGCTAAAGTGAAATTATGACGAAAAGGATTATTTTTTTTTATCACGCTCAAGACAGTCAACCTAAGGCAGCAGGGCAAACTATTATTCAATCAATGGTGTTGACTTCCACGTCAGAAATATGTATAAAGGGTCCTCCAGATTCAATCCTTTCACTGCATCTCCTCCCTAGAGGAAAGCAATTCTTGAACTTCTCACCGGGCCCAGGTCACGTCCTACTGGAACTGCGGCCAATCTTGGCTTTTGGCTCCCCAGAGATAATTAACTTGACAGAACAAATAAAGGTTAAAAGATCTTCAAAATGTGGCCAGGCGTTCAAACAGGTAGCACGCACTTCGACGGCGGGCTATGGACATGTTAAGGCAAATCACATCCAATTTAGGGGAGACCTGAATCCCAGCGAGAGAAAACAGGCTCCTGTTACCTGAGCTGAGGAATGTGGAGCAGGTTCCCTGAAGGCCGACAGGGAAAGGTGGGGCCCACTCACCCCCGTCTTGGTAGGGCCACGACAGCAACCAAAGCCGGTAACGTGGGATACGATGAAATGCGTTCTCAGAACCCAGATGTCTTGCAGATGGATTTACAGAGCTCATTTCCTCAGCACGCTGAATTTTTAATGATCTCAACCTACAATATTCTAGAGAAGGCATTTCAGTCATTCAGAAACAAAAGCATTCAGCCCAAGGACTGGACTGCGTGTGTGTGCGTGTGTGCGTGTGTGTGTATGTATGTGCGTGTGTGTGTATGTATGTGTGTGTGTGTGGCCTTGGCATCCCTGAAAAGCCCTGATCCTGGTGATGTAGCTCATCCTGAATCTCCCAACCATCTCAACCCTCACTAAGTGAGGGATGCCCAGCGACTTCCTAGGAGCAAGGAGGCCGCTGGCTTCTAGCATCCAGACTCTTGCCCGGGAGAGGAGCTCGCTAAGAAATCAGTGGAATTAGAATAATTATAGGTCATTCCCAGGAAAAGTGGAGTTGGCCTATGGCCAGAGGAGCTCCATGAGCAAAAGCAATGCCACATCCACGGGTGGCAGGTACGAATAGGTAGGTTGGGGCTGGGTGTTCGGGCTCAGGTATAAAAGTTTGGGATCAACCTCATGGCCTGAGGCCTGCAAGCTAACTGTCCTATAAGGATTTTAACAGCTTAAGTTCTCTTTTATTTATTTATTTATTTATTTATTTATTTATTTATTTATTTATTTATTTATTTATTTTTAAGTTCTCTTTTAAAGATATGGAAAGTCCCAGCTTTGGCTGTTGCCCTGTGTACCTTGATTTGTCTCAGATAATGACCAAAATTGACCAAATATTATTATCATTTTTTTTTTTAATGGAGAAAGGTTAGTGGGTGAGGAAGTTAGGCTCATAGCATCCTTAGGCTTTTGAAATACACACAATAAGGCTTTTAAGCCCATTTTTTTAAAAAAAATCCTTTTAAACTGGTAACGTTTATTAATTATCAGGACAAGTAGGAGAGGGAAGAAAAGAAAGGCAAGAGGACTTTATTTTAGGGTATTTTGAATCTTGAATTATATGGATACGCTAAGTGTTCTGCTAACATAAAAAAAAAAAGGAAACAAAACCATACGTAAGCTTCCTAGGGGAAGCCCTGATTTCAGCTGTAAGGAAATAGCAAACACATAGTGTTTTCTTCCTGGATCACTTTGTATTTAGTAACTAATTTAATCTTCACACACTCCTGTGATGCAGTAGTACTGCCATAACCCCACTCTACAGAAGTGGGGTTCTGACCCCATTGGGGGTTCTGACCCTAAGCCAGAGAGTGGTCCAGGACCCTGCCCAAGGACACACAATTAACAAATGACAGAGCTTGAAGTCTGACCCAGCTCCAACTGTCCGTTCCCAAAATCTGAGTTCTGAACACTTCAGCGTTGGCTTTACCTGGAAGCATTTTAGGTCCAATCGCAGGCCCACTGACCCCGAGTCCCGTGAGGCAGCAAGACCCTAGATGATTCCTATGTGCATTGATGGGTGCGTTCGACAGAAGCCTGACCCCGACACACATGGCCACAGGACAGCACGGGGAGGAGAGCTCTGCTCTCTGTCGGAAGGGAGCTCTGGGACTCACTGCTCCACATTATGGGTCAAGTTCAGTTAATGGGAGGAACATTTAGGGGAAAACTTACTGGGAAAGTTGCTGTTCATTCACTGGAGGGCCCTGGGATTTTGCCAGTGTTTCCAAGGTTATTTTATAGGTATCCAGGGCTTATAAACATGACTCCCAGATACTTTAGATTTTGTTTTAGATTCAAGCTCCCTAAACTGTTTCTATTCCTGATTATTTGTTTCATGAAAAGCACCTCATCCCAGGACTTTAAATGTTCCAATCCACACCAATAATCAGAACTCCAAACTCTGTTCAAATGAAAGCTTCTCCCCTCGCTCCCCACCACCAAGGATGCAAAGTTTAAGGTCTGGAAGTTGGCCTGGGACAGCATGGCATTCCCTGTGGTTTCCTCAGAGCCTTCTAGGCTTTCCCCCAGTCTCCCGACCACTCCAGGGTCAAGCTTAGGAAGAAAGAGATGCAGTGAAAAATGGACAGTGTGGTACATTGTGGGAGGCACAACACTGCTGTGTGTTTTTGTTTTAATTTCACAGGTGCCCCTTTGGAGATATCAGGGTGACATCTTGCTGGGAACTTCCAGGGGCAAGAGCAGGACGAAAAGCGTGTCCCCTCCTTCTGACTCAAGGCTCTCTTCCCTCAGGCACAGCCACCTCTCTGCTGGGCTTTCTTGTCTCCGTGCTGCCTTCCTCTGCATAGTCTTAAAAATGTTTGAAAGGAGCTTCCTCTCACGGGAGGATCTGGCTCTCAGGCAGTGGCAACCCCAGCCTCAATCACTTTTCCTTAGATTCTCTTACTAAGAATCAGACTCTAGTCCCTCAAGCTTTAGGAAATACTTAATTGGCTGTCAAGAATGGGAGCTCTAAAAAGGTATGCAAAGGTGTCTCCAAAGAAATGTTCCTTCTTGGTACTTCAATACTGCTCCCTCCTCCTAGATCCTCTCTCCACACTCCTCTGTTCCTCTCCTCTTTTCTCTGTCTCTGGCTCTCTCTTTAGCTCTCCGTCTCCGCCCCCCCCCCCATCCCCTTCTTTCTCTCCCTCCTGGAGGTTGCTGATCATCACTGCTACAGACTTCATTATATCGACTCTTCCATCATTCCCTGAAGATATGGTCCAGCACCTCACTTTAAAATGTAGAAGTACTTGGTCTTGGCCTTTGGGCTTTCAAGGAAATTGCCCTAGAGTTCCATTGTAAGATCCCCACACATACTAGGCCACCCCAGTAGCTGTATGGCCCTAGACGGTGAGAGGCAACTTATCTTAAATGTCTCCCATCCAGAAAAGGCCATGCCTTTATTCATCGTTGTATCTCCAGTGCCGTCTCAATAGGTCTTTCAACATAAGATCTGATCCTTTTCTTTACCTTCTCTAACCTGTCAAGTTCCTAATTATCCTTCAAGGTTGAATTCAAACGTCATTCCTTTTGCAAGTCTTCCCTGATCCTGGTCAGCAGAATCAAGTGTTTCCCCTGTCTTCATAACTCCCGTATAACTTTACTCGTACCTCTGTAGTATTGCTTATCCCCAGCCATGCTTTTACAGATAATTAACATGTCACTTGTCTCCTTTAATGCTAAATGCAGGCAGCGAAGAGTAATGTGTCCCCAATGCCCTCTTCTGTCTCTGCATCGAGCATAGTGCCTTGTACAAACTAGTATAAAAATAATCTCCTCTCCAGCCACGTTTCTCTCTTTCTTTCCAATTTCACTTTGCTAGCAAGACACCATCAACAGTTATCATGTTGAGTGTTGATGAGTGGGAGTTTTCTGTGTCATGAGAAGGAATGCAAACTTATCTTAAAGGGGATTTAAGGGCCTAGAACTCTTCCATTAGAGAAAACAAAAGCTTCCATTCCATCTGAACAGGGTGACCCCGAATGCCATGTATTACTGCACAATCCTAGAGGAATTTCCACTGCATCATGCAACCAGCATGCAACCAAGATCACAGGAATCAGAATGACCTGGCTTATGCTGAATTGGTTGTCAGTTATTTAATTTCTCTGAGACTCAATTTACTCATTTATAAGCAGGGGTGTAGAGTGTACATCAAGAATTTTAGAAAAACCATATTTGTGTCCATTACCTGACTCATAGCAAGTACATAATTAGTAGTTATCATTATTCGAATTAATGTTGCAACTCATTTGGGGTCATCTATGAGCTGGGCTTGCTGACAAGGGACCTATGTGTCCTCTTGTTTCATATAATTAGGAACCTACTACCCTTCCTTGAAAGGTTTCAGAAAGAGAAGTGTGTACTTTAGCTAGGGAGCTTAATGATGTTTGCGGCTGATACTAACTAGGTCAAGGAAAATCAAACTTGAGTCAAAGACTGTTTTTGCTAAACTGTGGTATCACACTTAGCAAGTGATAGAATCCTAGTTGCTTTGTGATTTTTTTTTTAAAGAAAAACATAAACAGATGCCATGTGAAAGATTATTCATTCTGAAAACAAAAATTGCTCCCTTATTAAGACGTCTATTCCTTATTGGCCCAGCTGCTCTGTGGACCCAAGAACCCTTCCTGGGTGATTTGTATTTTCTCCCAAAATAATGGAGTTATATATTCTAACACCTGGTACCACCTGCCCCTGATAAGCTAACTGGCTTTGCAGCCTCCTTGACTTTCAATGAGAAGATAAAATGATCCCGTGTAGCTAGGAGAGCGTATTATGGGGATGGCAGCAAGAAGAGGAATAAATTAAAGCAGTCCCTCTCAATGCCCTTAGGTAAAAAGAGACTTAAGAGATTTAAAATGCTGAACTTTGGGTCAGCTGGGCAATCAAATAAGCAGCTGAAAGGATCTAGAGGAAATTTGATGATGGATATTTGAGGCTCAACTGTCAAGAGGGTCTAGAAACTTTACCCTGAGGCCAGTTGGAACTGTTTACAGGGAATGTTCCTGATAACCCAAAGGTTCTTTTAACTTATCAGTGAAAAGTAAATGAAGTCTCCTTCCCTCTTCACTTGGTTTTTATTGAAATATATATCTTAGGAGACAAAAACCAGGCACTAACATTGAATCCCCTCTTACGGAATGCTTCTTACTTCTTTGGCTAAAATATTAATTTCACAGTAAGCAAGGCATAGAAGTCAAGGGAAAATATTGAATACACAGTAGAAAACGAAGGCACGTGAACTTTATGAGCATTCTAACCTTTGGGGGCATTCTTTTAAAGCAGAAGACACTTTCAAGTAGTGCTGTCTGCAACCTAAGCTACGTCACGAAGTATTTGGATGCCCCCAAAGACAGGGAGCTGCTTGAGAGGAGGCAACTGGTAATTGTTAAACATGAAGGGCTGGAGGGGCTACCTGAGATCAAATACTGATTCTATCACTTTTTAATTCTTTAAAATGTTTTAAGCTTCTCATTTTATTTAAAGTAAGCTCTATGCCCAACATGAGACTTAAACTCATGACCCCCCGAGATCAAGGACTGGATACTCTACAGACTGAACCAGCCGGGTGCCTCCTATCACATTTTTAGTTATGTGACTTCTGTGCCTCATTTTCCCCATCTGTAAAATGAAAATAATAATAGTGCCCTGCTCATAAGACTCTCGAGAGGACTGAGATAGCGAATTCACATAAAGGATTTTAGAACAATGCATGGCATACTGCAGGTACTCGGCATGTGTCTGTTGACTGAATTTTTCAAAACATAGGCATCTACTTCTGTTTTGACTCCTCGTTGGAGCTGTATTTTCTGGGCTCACAACCTTTGTCTCCGTCATCTCATTTACTGCTTGACTGGAGTGCTGAATTCCTAACATGCCACCACAGCACCTTCATGATTTCCTCTTCTCTCTCCTTTATGTCAGACTCGCGTTGTCAGAACCACCCAGGTGATTTCCAGTGGCAGACGATTTGCTCTGACTGGTATGCAGAAACCGCCACTGTCCACGGACACACACCTATTTGTACTTTAAGACTCAAGTCAATTATCTGCTATTTCAAAATCCTATCCACTATCCACTAGCAGGTTGTTTTCTTGTAGCAGTTATTATGGTGCTCTGCAAAGTCAGGCATCAGTGCAATCATCTCAGAGTTTTACTGTGTGCTCCAACTTCCCTTTCCTCTTTTATGACTCCCTAGCTCTTCTTCTATAAACCTATCATAATTACCATACAAACTGATCTACACTCGCTGTGGCATTATTCTCATTAACTAAGCTCTCGTACGCTGCACTATCTCGTGGGGATGAAGACCCTGGTCTCTGGAGTCAGGACATCTGGTTACAGACCCCAATGCCAGCATTGTGCAACCTCGGACAGCTTGCTCGATGTAAGCCTCATCTAAGTTTTCTTATCTGAGAAACGGGTAAAAATACAAACTATTTTATATCATTTTCTGACAGATTAGATGAAACAGTATTTTAAAACTGCTATGACTGTGCTCAGCTTCCTATGCATGCTCAATACGCTCTATCAATGTTGTCTATGGTTAACTGAGCAATAAAATTAAAAAAAAAAAAGCCAAACTCCTCTCTCTCTCTCTCGTTCTCTTTCAGGCTTGTGCACACACACATAGAAGACATGACTGTCAGAGGGATTACCACACACACACATTACCGAAACGCATACCTTATAGGCATTTAATAAATATTTGTTGAAGGAATACTCTTGCCACGAACAATATGTTTTAAATACACAAAAGCATTATCTCTCAAACATGACATGCCTAAATAAAGGGATTATTTCTACAAATCCCTCATTAATGAAACAGAGAAACATGAGAATACAAAGAAAACTGCAGTTCCTTAGAATCCCTAACATTGTTGTGCTCTGTTCCTTCATTCATTAGATGGTTATTGATGCCTACTGCACGACTAGCAACAAATCCTTTACTAGATGAGCTATACAATAGCCTTTGGCTAAAAGCAATAGAACTCTAACCAGGCAATTCAATTTTCTGCGTGTAGTTGGGTTTTACCATATTTCCCTTTGTAATCCTTACCTTTAGTGTGGATGCCACGGTCAGTGTACCAAATTCAGTTATGAAGAAGCAGCGAATGGTTCTGCATATTACTTTTTAAAATATGCATAATTGGAAGCCAGAGAATGGAGAGGTCCGAATATTTTCTGTGCCACTCCTGACTAACTCATGGCTTCGTGTAGGTGAGTGCATGCATGCTTACCAAGAAATCTATGGCTTAAATCGGCATCTCTTCCCCCCTTCCACATGCTTCAAAAGGAACAGACACTAAGTTTTCCTGTGTTCAAGGTTCACTGTTTCAGGTAAGCAAGATACCAGCTCATTCTATTTACATGTGTCTTAATAACTACGTTGCTAACATCTTTAGACTATTTTAGTAAGTTTTCCTTCCCTTTCATTAACTTGTTTTCACAGTATACTCTATTTTTTCTGAAGGATAAATCTGTGTACTATTATAGCCAGAGGGGCATTTAAGATACTGCTTTGCACCTGGGAAACCCGTTTAATTACTCGAGCTGTCAAAATGTTTTATTGTAAACAGCTTTTCTGATAGATTCTGTTTCCCTCCTATGAACTATCTTCCCCAGAAGACCGTCCTCTTTTCAGAGGAGCTTAAAGTACAGGTGTCATAATTTAGAGGAATGAAGTTTTTATGTTTGAAAATACTCCATCCTTCTTCTCATGTCTGATTAAGAAATATTGTATGTTCGTTTTTTTTTTTTTTTAGTTTATGTGTGTCATAAAACACTATCATACTAAGATTTTAAAATTTAGAACAAACTGTCTACAAACTATACAGGTAAAAGTGAGATTTTATCTGAGATAAAAAAATAAGATATTTGAGGTTGTTCATATCTAATAAATCTATTTAGGATGCAATCTAACGACATAAAGAGGCCTCAATGTTATAAAATTTTAGAATTCACTTAAATAAACTGAGTATCACATAAATAAACTCGGAAACCAAAACAAGTTTCTGTGACACACGAATGTCTTCTCATACAACATAGCTGAGGTTAAGGAGCTTTTGTCTTATCAGGCCTTGATTGGGCCTAACATTCCAAATCTGTTAAATCTCTTCTTTTTTGGAACTCACGCTCTCATTCCAAGGCCTGCCTTGGCTTGGACTATCAAGAGCATTAACAGCTAAGGAAAGTTTTTCTCCTTTGTGCAGAGAGGCAGAGTTCCAACATAAGCACCATTAATTTTCAATTCTGGAGTTTTCTCACACAAGTGCAAGGGCGGTCGGTTAGGTAGAAAAATACAGTGAGAACTCTATAATGGATTTTTAAAGATTATCAGCATCTAATGGCCATAATTAGAAAAGAATTATTAGCACATTCACTTAAATGAGGTTCCTATCTACAGTCCTATTGTAAAAGATAATCTTCTTATATCCTTATGCATTGATAACTACCATATGAAACTGTGGACTGAACCTAACAATTCCTACGAATGCGTGTAAGGTTCAAACACATGATCTTTCATTATTGGACGGGATGATTAATAAACTAAAGAGACCCCAGCTGCCATTAGTATATTATTACAGTTTCAAATAGAACTCTAAGCTCAGTCTTCAATAATGGAGTTGTTACTAGTCGTCCTCTACTTGCTATGTAAATATTCACACACACTTTCTCACATGAATGTGGGCACTGAACTGTCTATGCGGTTGGTGCAGTTCGAAGTACGCTATCATGTTCTCAAAGACACTGCCCTGGACTTCTGTCTATTGAACAGCACATGGGTCTCGGTCCCTGCTGTAGGTTCTACTCAGCCCATCCACATCCGGTGCGTGCATGGGCTTGCACGTGCACGTGCACACACACATACACACACACACACACACACACACTTTCTTGCTTTAAGAGTTAGGATTATGGTCTTCATCTCAACCAACCAACAATGCAGGTTCTAAGTGTTGAAGGAGTCAAAAAGCTACCCAAGATACAGGAAGTGTGAAACTACAAATAACCAGGACAGACATTTGAAAGCAGTAAGAGAAAATAATGGAGGAAAATGTGTAAAGTGTATATAGACCAGTAATGATCCACTCTGGCTGCAAAATAGCATTATCTGAGAGCTTTGAAATAAACGCCCTTTCTGATTTTAATTTGTTTGGGGTGGATCCTTGGCATGAGTTTTATTTAAAAGTATCTCAGGTGAATATAAACGTGCAGTCAGCGTTGAGGATCAGGGATGTAGGTTGTGGAGACCTGATATCAGAGTGGCCAGATGATAAACAGAGTGCCTGGTTAAACTTGAGTTTCTCACAAACAATGAATAATCTTTCAGTATAAGTATACATCAAATATTGAATGGCAGATACTTACGCCAAACAAAAAGGTCATTTTTCTAAAATTCGAATTTAACCGAGAATCCGTTATCTGCGTGTGCTAAGGTATTATCAGGAGAGACTTACATTTGAGTTATGGTAGATGAGACGAAATGGCCTAACAGTTTTCCTAAATTGAAAAAAAGCTACTATTTTCCTAATAGCACTTTAGCAGATAAGTGGCTATAATCAGGTGAGTGACAAAATCATATTAAGAATGAAACTTTTGGTATGCCTGGGTGGTGCACAGTCTGTTAAGTACCTGACTCTTGATTTTGGCTCAGGTTGTGATCTCAGGGTCATGGGATTGAACCCCACGTCTGGCTTGGCCCTCAGCACAGAGTCTGCTTGAGATTCTCTCTCCCTCTCCTGCTGCTCCCCCCACCCCCTGCTAAATAAATAAATAAATAAATAGCTCTTAAAACATAAAAGAATGAAGCTTTTTGAGTGGAGCAAATGCAATTTTAAGTCTTATGGTATGAGAGTTTTCTAACCCTATAGCATCTAAGCAAAGAAAATTTAAGAATGCTAAAATGCAACCTTCAAGTCCTCAGACTAAAACAGATAATTAGAAAATAAGGCAAAGCAAAGGAATGTAATATACGCTAAGAAATGGCCCCCAAACTGAACTGCCCCCCAAATGTGAGATGCCAGGGTGCTGGTCTGAGCCATACGTGTTTGTATGCAGTGAGCAGAGGAGACCTTTCGCCCGAGTGTGGTCACGGCAAATGAGCTCGAACTCAAAACCAGGATTGCTTTACATGCTCCCGTTCTCAAGTCCTATTTACTTAAGGTCTGATGGGTTTTTTCCCAAAGATTTATTTATTTATGTTGGTGGTGGGGTGGGGGAAGGGGCAGAGAAAAAAAATGTTCTCAGACATCTCCCACCCGGGGGAGGGTCACCTTGGGATGAACTAGAAAGTTCCATGGAAGGAGAGACTGTGTTGTCTGATGCTCCCTTACTGTTTCCTCCGGGACGTCCCTACTTCTCTCTGGATGAGTTTTTAAACCTGGCCCACCTCTGAGGTTGGTTTCTTTTCTCCAGTGTGAAGGGTTAAAACTGCTGCTTCCTCTTTTTGCTCCCTTTCTTACCTTCCCCCAGAGTTCCTACTTGAGATCAAATACCGGATTTTTAAGCTGATTTCGTTCCTCACTCAGTTCCTAAGATTTTTCTTTCAGAGGCCCAACAACAGCTGCCGGTTCATAGGACCAACTCTGAGGGCTCTCTGCCCTGTACCGGGCAGTCCCTCCACTTCTGAGCAAACACGGTTCTCGGAGCCCAAGCGTTCCAGCCGTGGATCTTTTGATTTCCTCCTAAACCTTTGAGGACGAGGTAATTCCATGGAGTTCTGTTTCCATTTGCACCCAGGCCGATGACTCATACGCAGTGTAATAAGGGCCTTATCCCTCTTTATTTGTTCAGTATTTAACTCTGCCACACTCTAGGTTTCTGAAACCCACAAATACAATAAAGGATTTAGCTCATGGTCCCTGAGGGCCCCGATCAGGAAATAAACTCTCGGAAGACCCCGCTGTTCTGTGGATGTGTGTGCGGATGTGTGTGCCTGCGTGTTTCGTCTTTTGGTTTCCCTTCAACTCTCCTACGTTCAACCTTCCCAAGACCATGATTTATGTAATGAATAAATTGAGAGCACATGGTTGGAATGATCCAGATTGGCTGCAGCAAATCCACGGGAGTCCCCTGGGGTGGACTTGGCGTGGGTGCCGCTGACCTAAGTGGTGTTGTGGCCAACAGGAAGGTAAACGATGACAGAACTTAGGGCAACCAACCAGGTAGGAACTTCCAATGCTTGACACTGGAATTCCAAAGCCAAAACAGGACAAGAGGACGAACTGGCGCAGTACAGCTGTGGCTATTCTGTGGCGAGCTTCACCTGGTTGGCGAGAAAATTTGCTTTTCTCTTTGCGTTTTGCTTGGAATATCTGTTTGGCTGTGCTGGCATTCAGGGCCCTATGGTAAAGCAGCGGTTCTAACTGCATAGTCTGTGGACCAGCAGTATCATCCGGAAGCTTGTAGAAATCCTGGGCCTACTGAACGGGAAGCTTTGGGGGGGGGGGGTGGAGCCCAGCAATCTCTGTTTTAATAAACCCTGCAGATGATTCTGATGTGTAAGAACCACTGCCCGAAACCCTAATGACCCCTTCTAATCTGAGAGTCGTCTGAGCCTACGCTATGACGGCATCAGCAAACCCAGACTCCCTTTCTACTGTCTTCGCCTGCCGGGGAGCAATCACAAGGGACTTGGAGGGATGGCCGAGATGACTTCAGAGATGACAGTCTGAGCCCCCTTGGCACATTCATAAGAGGAAAACATTCTTAAACATATTTACCTTGGGCGCCTGGGTGGCTCAGTCGATTAAGTATCTGCCTTTGGTTCAGCTTGTGATCCTGGGGTCCTGGGATCGAGTCCTGCATTACGCTCCATGCTCAGCGGGGAGTCTGCTTTTCCCTCTCCCTCCGCCCTCCCCCTTTCTCGTGCTCTCTCTCAAATAAATAAAAATCTTAAAAAAAATATTCACCTCTAGTAGCTTATAAGACTACAGAGAACTCTGTCATCCTGCTCAGAGGAATGTCCTGGGATGTGTCTAATACTTGAGCATTTCTAGTCCTTGGGTGACTGAGAAGAAAACTACGAGCTCGACTCCCCTCAGAGCAACGATTCTCTGGCTTGGGTTTGCCCAGGGGACCATGGGGTCCCAAAGAATACAGATATTCGAGCTGAGAGATTGTGGTGCGGACGGCCTGAAGTGTCCAGCCTAGGAATCAACATTTAATTTTATTTATTTTATTTTATTTTTTTAAATTTTTATGTATTTATGATAGTCACACAGAGAGAGAAAGAGAGGCAGAGACACAGGCAGAGGGAGAAGCAGGCTCCATGCACCAGGAGCCCAATGTGGGATTCGATCCTGGGTCTCCAGGATCGCGCCCTAGGCCAAAGGTAGGCGCTAAACCACTGCGCCACCCAGGGATCCCAGAATCAACATTTTAATCAAGAATCCCCAAGTGATGCTGCCCTTGCTTCTCTAAGAAATTTCAAGAACTCCTGCTTTACACGAAAATAGATACAGCATTTTTTTAGCCTGTACATTATACCCATTTTCCAGACTTCTTAGGTGGAGATTTCAAGGCCTTCCCTCAGTTAAAAACATAAACAGGCACTCTGTGGTGATAGTATTCCTGTGTGCTCCTGTGGCACTTGAAAACTTTTAGAAGTTCTTTCACCAGCACCATCTCGAAAGAGCGAGGGCACAAAGTGGTTGCTTCCTCCATCCAAGTAGTTACTTACAGATTTCAGAATAAATATTTGTGGCCATATATTGATGGATAGGGATTCGTGCCTTGGATGAAATCAGGCATTGTGGAGAAAAAGCTCCCAAAAGAAGATCTCTCTCTCTCTCTCTCTGTCTTTTTTTAAAGACCTAAATTAAGGTGATCTTCAGTGCAACTGCCCTAGAGTCCCAGCTGGTTTCAAGGCTGTGCTCTACAGCCCTGAATTAAGGACGTTTTGCACACTTGAACTACTTGCAGTGCAGCTTCCACCACACATGCCGAACACCTACCGCGTCCAGGGTTACTCATTTGGAACAGACACAAAAATCAACCAAGGGCTCTCTTTACTTAGGAGCCGAGGGAGAGCCCTGAAGGACACATCTTCATCTTGGAATAATAAAGGATCAGGTCTTCCCTCGGAGCTTCCTAGTGGGCTCCAGCTCAACCAGGGCCAGGGCCTCCTTTGTTAGAGGAGAATGCTACTGCAGCCAAGGGTGCAAGGCTGATGCCCACAGAAGAGGAAAAGGACTCTCTGGTCATGGACCCTGCCCTCCAGCCAGCTGCCCTGCGACTGTGGGCCATGGACCAGGAAAGACTTCAAGAAAGATCGAGGAACTCTCAATGCTCCCATACACGCAACCAAAGCTCCTTTCCTAAACTGGTACATGCAGCGGGGGCTTCAGCTCTGTTGCATCTACCATTTAAGTGGATTTCAGGCATCTACTGCTTTGAGAGCATCAACTTTTTTTTTTCTTTCTTCTTCTTTTTTTTTTTTTTTTTTTGTACACAACAATTTTACCACCCAACACATCAGGGGGATCCATTAACTCCGACATTTGCAGCTGATTGCCTTGACTTTGTAGGCACGTGACTCCCTGGTTTTCTGACTCTTTCACAGCGGCTTTGCCCGCATCTGATTCCACACGGCTGTAACTTCATTTGCTTCTGCTTAATGTTTTTCTACTCTCGGATTTAGGTCACGGGGAAATAGGCACTAATTCTAACTTGGAAAGTTCATTCTAACTAGAATAACTAACTGCTGGAAGGTCATGCCCAGTTTCACTCTGTGGGGAATTTAGGACTGAACGCAGGGGACACATGGCTCGAAACACACGTCATCACACGGGTGTCAAATTTCTCCAAGGGGGAAAAAGCCAAAACCCCATAAAGCCAAGGAAGGGTCTCGTTTGAGAAACCTTTTCTTAGTTCTCACCTTCTGTTCTGATTTTTCTTCTTTCAAACAACAATGAGGGTAAGAATGTACAAATCTTGGTCCAAGATGGATTTTATTAGAGTAAGCTCTAAGGACCAGAGGCAAAGGCCCTTCCCAGGGGCTCCTGGAGCAACACATGGCTGAACCAGACTCTGCAGATAACAAGCTGTGGTGTCCTTGGGGCCAGGTGTCTAGGCCCACAGCAGAACTGGGCTCCCCCGGGGCTGGGGCCCCTCAATGCCCTGAGCCCTGGGACAAGGAACAGTCAGAGGGACAGACAGCCGGGCTCCCCTGGGGCTGGGGCCCCTCGATGCCCTGGGCCGAGGACGAGGAACAGTCAGAGGGACAGACAGCCAGGCTCCCCCGCTGCCAGCTCCACGCATCCCTAAGTGAGTTTTACCCAAGCATCACTGAGTGGGTTCGCACGGAGTAAAGTTGCGCCATTGGCAGCAGCTCACACTTGCTGTTGGATGGCTGAGCGGCACCTTACACATCATCTGGGGACATGCACATCCCTCGGGTTCCAGATAAGTCAATGGCCACTTACGGTAAAAAGACTTGTCCAAGGACACATGGTCACTTAGAGGACCCCTCAGCTGTTAAAGAGAAGTTACCATATTTTGACAGTGGGGACATGTTGGCGGCCCTACAAATACTCAGGAAATGAGGCCTGTAACGCCGACAACAGTCTCTGACTCCTGCCCAATCCCTCACCCTCATTTCCTTTCTGAATCTCCCCCCTTCCTCTCTCCTCCCACGTCCAAGTCCTGTGATGGTAGAGACCCAGCGGGAGGGGAGGGAGCCAAGAATACTTATCGCTTATCCCACCTGGCAGTTTTTGTTAGAGGGTTCACATCCTCGGAGGACACTCCAGGTGTCCCTACTAAGACTGTCTCCATCAGCACGTCCAGCTTTGAAATAGAGAAACATGATCTAAAAACCAGGAATGGGTTGAGAAATTTGACATTTTAACTTCTGACTGTCCCCTTTCCTGCAGATGTATCAGACACCCGTCTACACCTTTCTGATTCCCTCGGACACAGCTATCTATCGCCTGGGACACCGCTGCAGAGGCCAGCTCCGAGTGGGCTCCAGCCAACCTCACACAGGTGCAGTCTGCTGACAGCATCACGTGGTGTAGCCTAATGCTCCCCCCCCCTTACTGCTCCCATGTTTCTCTACTGCTGCAGATGGGAGAGCCCCGAAGAACCATACGGGGTACCCAAGGATGCACAACTCAGAAGGGGGAAGCAGAGGTTAGTGGGAAATTATTCACCTGTCTTCCTCCCTGGCCCACAGGGAAGGTCCCGAGACACAGTTTACATGGCACTTCGGGGGTGAGGTCTCTTGGATCAGGGGGTCTGGCCAGCTGGTCTAAACATCTCCATATGGGTTCTTGCTCCTTCCTGCTTCACCACCTCTGCATCTCCCTTCGGTTCTCTGGATTTGTACTAATAAAGTCATGGCGAGTAAGGCTCCTTTCTAGCCTAAGTGAGTGTGCTTCGATAGATAAACTTTACATTCCATTCAAATCTCAAAGTGACATTGGCCTACATTTTACAATATATGATTTAGCATTTATCAATTAAGCGACTACATCCATGCATACAAAAATTTTTAATCCCAAACTAACCAAGGAATTGGGTATTAATGACAGACTCCGTTTTAAAAGGGATTCCACTGTATGTTTAAACTGTACTTGCTTTTGTATAAATAAGGGTGTGTGTGACTTAGAGTAAGGAAAGAAAAAAAATCATTAAAACTGCATTATAAATTTATATTCCTTGTGTTTTCCATACAACTCAAAGTGTTAAGCTCATTCGTGATAAAAGCAAGCTATTGATAGGGTTTAAATGAAAACTAAGCACATGTTTGGTCAAACAGCTTCGGGAAATCTAGAGCTAAATACAATTAAACATTTGTTTTTCTTTATTGTACAGCTTCTTTGAGCCTTTGATATGTACAACAACTACAAGATTAATCATTGATATGTGTCAGTATATCAACATATTACATGCTGGAGATCCAATAGTGGGCAAAACCAGAAATAATCCTTGCTCTCTTGTAGCTTTCAGCCCATTGAAAGGAGACTGACATCTATTTAATGATCATGTAAATTAATGTAAATTTACAAATGTGAGAAACGCAAGGTACATATGTGAGTTTGTAATAAAATTCAAATGAGAGCTGTGAATATCTAAAGAGGCTAAAATATATACTATTTACAAACATAATCTAATCACACCTCTGTCTCCTCATCTGAAAATGAAAAGTTTGAACTCACTGATACCCTGTGGCTTTTTTGGCTGTATATTGTATGACTCAATAATTATGGCTAAAATATTTAGAAATTTGAGTATATTTGTTTGTGATCTCTTCAGGACCCAAATCTTTGCCACTAATCTAATTGCTGATTACTCTCTCCATCTGAATGATATTATGGGAAGTGGAAGCCCTAATGACCTACATTAGGAAAGTTTGCTACTTATGGATAGCTTTTGCCAGCTTTAGATTGAAACTGCACTCGTTAGCCTAACGATGTGGCATTATCAAACAAAAGGCATCCTCTTTGCTCAAAGAATAAGATTCAATGTATAAAAAAATTGAGATAGTGAATTGGTCCACATTTTCTTTGGTGAGCATGATGGACAATAATTGCATTGAATTTTATAGAGAAAAAAAGCTTACATAATGCATTTGGAATACAAATAACCTTAAAATATGACAATGATTTTGTAAAAGATCAATTAAAATTAACATAGATTTCTGCTTTAAATGCCATTTTGTAGCTGAGCTCTTTAGAAAGTCAGAGTTCTGTTTCCCATTTGTCTCCGCTTTAAAAAAAGCTTTACTTTGTGCCATGGATGTCTAATCTGTCTTGGGTAATATGGATTTAATAAGACACATTTCCTTATGTGTAGCATTTGGAAAGCCCTTGCCACAATTTGCCATTGTAGGTCGCACACATCTGGTGCTATTTTGACCTGGCAATTACATATAGTTCTTTCCTTAATTTCTGAGGAAAAAATAATAATGTGACAAATTGGGACTATGTTCAAATTAGCTTTTAAGTTTCTCCCAGTTGGGTGAACTCTGTAAGGACTTCTATAAGCATTTCCTTCTTAGAGTACATAAAACTTTCTCACTTATTTTTCATTATCACAAAATGTCCTTTTAAATGTCCAGAAGTCAAGTTTAATGGCAGTGTTGTAACATTAGTTCAATAAGACACACTACAAATTGGGGCTAGATATACTTCTCCCTGGATTATCATGTGCCAGAAGTCCTATCATTTAGCCCTGGCTTTCCCGCATACAAATTTTGGAACTTCTGTCAATTCATGAAATCACTATTAGCTTCTGTGTGTATTTTATACACAGAAATTAAATTATCTGGTTTGCATACGAGATTGCCTTAAGAATCAAATGAAACAATACACAAACATGTTTTGAAATATAAAAGGAATTTTACAAATACGAGATATGGTTCTTGTGGATCTCTAAAGATTCAATTTATTAAGCTCAATGTCTAGAAATTAGTAAGACCTTATTAGATACATGGAAGATATGAAACCTGTATAATACGGTTTCTCAATGATAAAATATAACCTTAAAACACTTAAAGCAATTAAGAATATCATAATCAAATACTAGGTATTGTAAGCGTGAAGCTTCATAGCTGCTGAAGGAAGAAAATCATCAGCGTAAGCCGGAATAATGAGGGAGAGCTTCATAGACTTATGCCAGGCAATGAGAAATCCATACTATATGAGTATTTGGAGAGGATTTGAGTAAGTGGACAGCAAAAGATCAAGACGGAAAATATTCAGCAGGGGTAATCCTAAATACAAAATGCTGAAATGTCACAAAGAATGAAGCGTTTCTCAGGTGACATGGCCAGATCCTTAAACAACAACAACAACTACTACTATACCATTTTGGTCTTTTGTACAAACTTGAATCCCTGCGTTCTATCCAAAAGGGACATGTGGAAGAATTCAGGACAAGCAAATCATTAAGAACACTCTGTTCTCAAATTCCTAATACCTCCTCTCATCACTCTTCTTCCACCAAAAGCAGTGTAGACCATTTTTGGCAGCCTATCAACATGCAGCCTGTCACCACACTGATTAATGTGTCTATACCTAGAAAAGCAATGATAAAATTGACAATGTGATG
Source organism: Vulpes lagopus (assembly GCF_018345385.1). NCBI lineage: Eukaryota > Metazoa > Chordata > Mammalia > Carnivora > Canidae > Vulpes > Vulpes lagopus. The sequence continues at coordinate 103,370,384 of NC_054834.1, read as the reverse complement.
TTTCAAATTTAATCTCTGACAGCCAGTTTCCCAAATACAAGCCTTGGAATTTATAAATCAAGAGGAAAATCTTCATATTTTTAAATCCAAGACAATATGGTGACTCCCACTTTATCCTATTCATATAGCATTAGTGTGAGTGGCCAGAGCAACTCTGGCCTATGAAGGGAAGTAAAAACCTAGGAAGAAGGGAAACAAAACGAGCTTGTTTTGTTATGGTGATGCTTGGGATTATCACATTCCAAAACATGGAATCATGTTTTGGCTATAAAATTTGTCCTGGTTATCTCAGAAACCTAGAAAGAATATGCATATGGCATGTCCGAGTCCCTTGACACGTGCTCTTGGGCACGCTGTTGCACAAGGGGGTTGGCTCACACATGGTCTGCTCTCTGACCCATAGGAGTTCAGTGATTCCTGTGAGGTATTTCATCATGGCAGGACAAGTCACAAGTTAGTTTTGTGATGTTGTTAAATCACTTTTGTACTTCCTCTCTCTGTTTCTCCAACTGAGTTACTTATTCAGTAAGAAATTTATATTGAGGGCAGCCCTGGTGGCCCAGCAGTTTAGTGCCGCCTTCAGCCCAGGGCGTGATCCTGAAAACCCACAATCAAGTCCCACGTCAGGCTCCCTGCATGGAGCCTGCTTCTCCCTCTGCCTGGGTCTCTGCTTCTCTCTCTTTCGGTGTCTCTCATGAATAAATAAATAAAATATCTTTTTATTTTTAAAGAACTTTATCTTGAGCTAATTTCACCTTCATCATCTCTCTACCCCAGAACCCACTGATACGTTCACTTAAGAAAAATTTATATGCTTCCCATGATGTTATGGGTGCTTTGTGGGGACCAATGATCTACAGACATATCATGCCTGGTTCTGAATTTTATTTATTGAAGTCACTGTGCACTTGTAATATAATTTAATTCCTCTACTATGTCAACATATCTTGTTTTATTCTTGCCTCTTCCTTAATGTCTAATTAAAATGCCTAAAAGCAGTAATTTTTGTTTAGAGGTTCTATTTCACTGGTAATACGGTCAGGAAGATCTACCAAATACCTTCTGTGGACCACACGCCATTTCAAAATTTGGCATGGAATCAGTGTGGGGAGGGGTGTGATGCAGGACCTAGTCAGTGGAGATGGAAGATGCAGGGCCCAGTCGGTATTCCCCACCTTGTTGCCTTCCTCACTCATGCCTTGGTAAGAACACACACTCGCCCCAAAGAGATTTTGCCCTTGAATGCAGTAGACACATATTTCTAAGCCATGATATTAAAATATTAAATACTCACTAAATGCAATTTACTCTTTAATAATGGCCTCTTGGAAGAGCACTGAGGAAAGAAGGAAATTATTCTTCCAACTTTATAAGGTGTTTGCCTGAGCTGAAAAATATTTTGGTTGAGTCTCAGGCAAGTCACGAACACTATAGCAATTTCACTCTTTCATGCGTTTGCACGTGCTGCGGTTTTTATTTGGAAATACGGCTTCTCTCTGCTTGGAGAACCCAGCTTAAGTGTTACCTGCTGGGTGAAGTTTCCTCTGGTCTCTCTGAGGTGGAGAATAATGCTCCCTCCTCTGTTCTTTCATCACGTATCCTCATTGAACATACTTCCACTGGAACACTGATTATTTGTTTTAATGTTCATCTCATCTCAGCTCTAAACTCCTTCAGAACAAAGACATCTTTATATTTGTATCCTTAGTGCCAGGCTAATCACGGAGACTCAGTACTTGTTTGTGAAACAAGCATTGTCATGGTCACATGAAGTAAGTGCTAACATTAAATGGACAAGGGACAGGAACCCATAATCATTTGTCCATGTCCCCAGTGACTGCCCTGGCTGTGAAAAGGTGGGAGCAACCCTCACTATTTATACCATTTATTTTGATAATATCTCTTCTGGATAAAATGGATGTCAAGGGCAGCCTTAAAATAAAAAGGTATCCATTCATTCAGAGGGGCATTCAGTAAACATTTACTGATTAATCACCATGTGCCATGGAAGGCAAGATAAATGACATAGTCTCTGCTCTTAAGGAGACAAGAAAATAAATCTTCACAATATAAGGTATTAAGTGTTGAGCACTGGGATAAGAAAGACACCAAATAATCCACACTAGGTAAGTCAGGGAAGGATTCTCCAAGGGGGTTATGTCTAACGTCCTTGAAAGACCAATGGATTTAACTGTGAAGAAAGTATAGAAAGCATTCTAAGCAAACAGGAGAGCCATGCGAATGTTCACTGTTGGGAAACAGGCTAGCTAGCGTGTGCCTGGACGGCAAGTAGTTTGGTACAGCCAGATTTGGGGTCTGAGAGGTAAAGAAAGAAAGGGAAAAGAGGAGTTCTACTGCTTACAAGCTAGTGAGAGAAAGACGTGAATGCATATGAATGAGTAGCAGGTTTTTAAAGGCACAATTTAATGGATTCTGATTACCTACTCCAGCCAAGTCCTTCTCTATAGGGCAGTGTTGCCCAAATTACAGATAATCAATCAAATTTGATGTACCCGGGGAATTTTGGGGTAGAGTTAAGACAGTTATACTAATCCTACTTATTAACATTTTTTAAAAGTTGATTATGTTAAAAATCCACAAGATAGATACACCAACTTTTTTTTACATAGATGTTTAAAAATATTTAAAAAATTTCCTTTAAGTCTAGAGTAACCAACTGATTCTAATATAACAGCACAACTAGTCTAGAGAAAAATACTTTGGTAACATGGATTATATATTATAATTTTGAATACTTTATATTGACCAGATATGGCTATAGTACAATAAAACTTTATCCTCATGGATGTGAGATTGATTTAGAACAAGATTAATATGTCCATAAGAATTTTCAATAGTAATTTCCTGGACTGAACTTAATCTGAATTCAACTTTGTATAGGAAATGCTACATTTCTGCTAACTGTAATTCTAATCTTTGTCTTTTAAGACCTAAATCAACATTACCTCCCTCTAGTGTATTGTTGTCATTTTCCTAAGTCCATATATAGAAGACCTACCGGTTTCTCTGAGAAACTCATGAAACAGGATAGTCCTACTTCCAAAACAATACATAAAGGGCAGAATCTAGAATTTCCAAGGGATATTATAGTTGCTTAAGAGGCAGAAAAGAGCTGTAAATCAAAAAAGAACTAAAAGTCAGTTCCTGCGATAGAATAATCATCTATACTCTATACACACAAATAGATTCATTCACATAATCTGTGCTGGATTTTCAAAAGTCTCAAAACCATATTTGAAAAATCTTAACGGATTATCAAAGAAAGCAGAGCATTATACATGCATTTATTTAAATCAAGTGACTTCAAACATTTTTAAGTCTCTCCTACTAAAAAAAAGTCTACGCTAGGTCTCAAGTACTATACAGAGATGACCCCAGCACAGCTCCAGTCCCAAAGGGGTCCTTCAGTGTGGAATAGCTGATGGATCTCTTCCTCTCTCAGTATCTCTTCATGTTCAGTGTCAAATGCCTATCCTCTGAATAGGCACTCCCACACTTCATGTCAACTTAAAAATATTTTATGGGCTTTTGGGAAGACAACTAACTGGGGTGAACTAGAATTAAGGTATGCTGACCAGCTGCTTGTGAAGTTCATTAGAATGTGGGTTTCAGGAATATTCCTGACCGGCCAAAAAAAAACAAAAACAAAAAAAGAGGGGGGGATAAAAAGAGCTAACAGGTCTACGTCTACATAAAGATTGTTGGAAATAAAAGGGAAAATACTGTCTTTGTAAATCAGCCACAAATGAAGCAATCAATGCAGAAGAGGAAAGAGAACGGACACAAAAATAATGTTGTAAGTCTAAGGATTTCTGACTGGAAGTCTAAGATTGATAAATATGTGAAAAAAATATCTTGCGGCAAAACATACATGTCTAGACCTCAAGATATATCCAAAGTACTAACTCTCACCACACATCTGAGATCAGTGGGCATCATTTCTGCTATTGGCGAAAGAAAGTGCCAAGTTGCCTAGGGCTATGCAGCTTTTCACGGTGTGAACCAGAACTAAAATAGGATTCCTGGCTCTCTGGATTTCTGATATCCAATTCAGCAGACTTCGACTTTCCACTAGATACTCTGCAAGTTAAGCAGTTCTCATATCAGCTTGTGCCAACTGCTTAAATACCCTGTCAACTCTTCCAGCGTTCTAAGTGTCAAGTGCCTAGGGACCTAGTATGTCCTCAAGGACTAGTACCTACCTTGCTGTATTGTTTGAATTTAGGGAATAGTAAAGGTTCAAAAAGCCATCATTTCTAAAGTCCTGCATATTAAAATTCTGATGTTAATATCTTATTGAGAGAAGACTTCATTGGATACAGGCTGAGGAACTCTAGTTATTTCCTTACATAGGAAACAAAATTCCCAGTGTTGATCAAGTGAATCAGTCTTTATGCAATATCAACACGGTTTGTTTAAAAAAGAGCATAAGAAGAAAATTAAATAACTGGAAGGGAGTAGGCATGTATTCGTATGCATGCTTATGTTGGAGCAGAATTTTTCTACAATATGCCATATAATCAATTCACTTTCCATTCAATTGGTTGTTTGACACTGAATACACACAATATATAGAAGTGCCTCATATTCAGATATTTTTTTGGTATTGAGTAAAAAAAATCATGCTTAGAAATGTTTCTTGTTGGCATGACTGACAAATCTGGAAGTTAATGGTTGAAAACTGAATATTAGGAAAGGAACGTAAGGAAGGTAGAGGGATGAGAGGGAGAAAGTGAAATAATGAGAAAGATGAGGTAAAAATGTATTATTAAAAAAAGTACCATTCATTCAACAGCTATTTATTGAAAAATTACTATTCCTAGATACTCAACAAAATATCATAGAACTGGAATTCTAGTGAGCAGAGAAAGTAAACAAATAGTTATCAAATGTATAATGTGTAAAGAGGGGATAAAAGCTATGGCTATACTGACGTTTTAAATAGAATTGGCTTAAATTTTAAACGATATTAAAATTAAAAATACTTTTTAGGACAGCTTAAAATAGGAATAACTCACCTATGGTCATCTATCTATATAGTGGTATATAGTTCATAATAGAAAGGATTTCCACTAGGTGTTCTTTCAAGCATCATGCCCTTACATCCCAAGAAACAACCTAAAGCAATGCTTCATTTATAATGAAACTGCTACCAAGATAACCCACTGACTTTATAGGAAGACCTTTCTCTGTATAATCTTTGAAGTAGTAACTCTAACCTTCCCCTCTCATCTCCAAATCCCCATTTTCAAAGCCTTGTTGCTTTGGGACTTAACAGCAGTGTTAAGAAGGGGTCTACTTGGATAGGATCAGACCCCAGAATTAGTTTGATAGCTTTATATTCACTCCACAGAGCCCTGGAGCTCTGTGACAATTGATTAAAGAGTGAACAGGTAAAGGTAATGAAATGACACCACAAAGGAGACCTCACCAGGGGAAGATGACATACAACTCAGCAGACCATTAAATTACCTCTCTTGATTTGTTCCAATAAGATACATAGAGTCTTAGTCCTTGTATTTGGTATTACTACTAACATGTACCTGAAGCTAATTCGTGATTATTTTCTTTCTTTCTTTCTTTCTTTAATCTCCAACTTTGCTTGAAGCTCTCTTCAAGCAAAATAATGTGCATAGGGGAGTCTTTTGCATGATCACATCCTTTCATGCTTTTAAATGAAAACTTCTTCCAAATTAACATAGCATTTTGAATTCCCAATGTTGGGATTGACACAACAGTTGCACATTCCTATTATTGGTTCACTGAATCATATGGTCATGTAACAATCTGTATGGAGGCTTCTGAATAATATCAAGGCACTCTGCTAATATATAGAGAGGGATATAGAGATAAAAGACCCATTCTCTGTAAATCTTGAAGGAAGACAGGAAAATTTGAAGACAATTATAGTACAATTAAGTGCTATTATAGAAACAGGCATAGAGTGAAGAGAGCTTGGCACCTAAGTCACAGTTGGTATAGGATATCGGGTAAGAATTCCTAGAGGAGATGACATGTGTCTCAAGTCTTGAAGATTAAGTCACATGTAAAAGGAGAGAGGGGTGGCGGCGTATAGAGAAGAACATTGTGAGCAGCCTCTGGTTCTCAAAGGAATTAAAGATGTTTAGCAGGTACCTAGGTCCTAAGCCCCAGGTCAGTCATAGGGTTATTTCTGAGTCATCAATCCTGTCTTTCTGCTCCCATGTCTAGAATCACCTGTCAATGGGTGTACTTATATGGGATCAGAAATACAGAAGTGGCAATTAGGGTCAAAAATGAGTTTTGCAGAAGTAGGCTAGTTTAGGGACTTCCAGTCAGGGAGCCAGGTCAGCACTTATAATTGACAATACCAGCCTTTTGATGTGTCCTCACTGTGCAGCTTGACAAGGGAGGTCTCAAAGGGTTGTGAAGCCTTCAACTAGCATTCTTCTGCGAGCTAAGACAAGGTAAAAAGCTGGCTTTGTCAGAACAGCTTTTGGTTCTTCAAAGCCGTCTGAGCCCTCAGATAGGATGAAAAACCCACGATCTGCCTTTCAGTTAGGCGGTCTAAGGCAGTATCCTCCAGGGCACAAAGTCCCTGTGCAACCCACCAAACTTCTCAGCCCTTGTATGGCCCATTACTGAAGCGCTTCTAAATTCCTGAAGGCCACACACACCAGGCAGAGCCACAGGGGCTGACTCAGGCTTGCTTCTGACTAAATCCACTGCCACTCTGGGGCTGTTCCTCAAATTCCTCAAATGCTCAGAGGCCATTGGTAAACGTTCTATGGCAAAACAATGAAGTGTTCCAATAGCCAAGTCCCCTCCCTCCAAGGTATTGTGGAAAGGAGAAAAAGGAGGGTGTAGATTTTTTTAGCTTTTTATATAATATGTATAGATGATTCCATTTAAAGAGGGGGGAAAGCAAGGGAAACTTGCTGCTACTACCTTTAACTTGGCTGCTTCCCTTTCACCTTTCCTAAAGAAAAAGGGAGAGGCTTTCCACTTCTTACATGGCTGGGTCTTTGCTGAGATAAAACTCAATAACCAAATCCTCTAGGTCCTGGCATTTGTTACACAAAAGGAAGAGCTCTGAAATTTAGGAATATGTTTTCTAATTCCACAAAGCTAATAAGCTTTTTTCAAGACTATTGTCTCGTTACATTTGACAGTAACTTCTTTGTTCTGTGGATACTTGTCACCGCCCTCCCTTGGAGAAGGTCACATCACAGCTCAGCGATGGAGGTCAAAGGCAACAAGGAATGTGATATACCGGAGACATAAAAATACATTAGTTGAATATTTGCAAAATACTGTCCCTATTTCATTGGGAAAGAACGAGCCTCCCCCCACCCAAATTAAAATGTATGATAATTTGATAATTATTATTATTTTTTTTTTACTATTTGTTTTTATTGAAGTTCGATTTGCCAACATATGGAATAACACCCAGTACTAAAATGTATGATAATTCAACAGGTAAGTGAAAAGAAGCCTAGCTATGTAGGTTTTTAGATATAGAACTGCTATGTACCCAGGCTTAATTGATAAGGTATTCTTTGATTGGGGTCTTGACAAGAATATTCCTATAGTATGGAGAAGAACCAAGTATCACAAAGGTTTGGAAACAGATTATCAGCATGTAAGGAAAGGGCTCACTGTAAGCTGTAATTATTTACCTTGTTTCAGGGGTGGAGGTTAGGCATTATGCCAGCAGGAGAGGACGTGTATAGGAAGGTAGATAGGTTCAGCTCGGTATAGAAAAAGCACTGTTTTGACCTCAAAAAGAGAAGGAGCTTGATACATCATGCGTTTTCGGGCAGAAAAGGTGAGCCTTGTTGGATGTTCATAAAGGATTTATCTAAAATAAAAGAAACAACTGTTTCTTTTAAATGCCTAATGATTTCTTCCTGTATTGCCAACAATCTGGAAATATTTGAATTTAATTAGAAGTCAAGGAATCAAATGCACACATTTGTAGTCAGATGCATGTCAGAACATTCGGAAGTCATGGGAAAATTGAGTATAATAAAAAAAGGGAATGTTGCCATTCTGAAAACTAGTGATTTTTTTGCCTTAAGTGTAAGGATTTTTGAAATCAATGGTATTGAATTAATTATAATGCCTTCTGGGTCGAAGAGTTCAGAACATACATTGATAGTGTGGCTGATGATCGTACTTCATGTTATAACATTATAATTAAAGAAAATACAGGAAAACTATGATAGGTGTGACTTCCGCTCATGCCCTCAGATAGAGGAGATGCAGGCAAAGTAAAAGGCATACAGAGAATTTCTCACAAATGTGACCATGACTTCTATGACTAGCCTTACTGTGTTCTGTAAAGTACATGTATTTCCTGTAGCAAACCTGAAAGAGTCTCGTTTCTACTTTCAAATCTGTTCAAATGGGAGGAAGTTTGCCTCAGGGTCCTCCTTCCTCCCTTAAAAATGGATGGATAGGGGCAGCTGGGGTGGCTCAGTGGTTTAGTGCCACCTTCAGCCCAGGGCCTGATCCTGGAGACGTGGGATCGAGCCCCACGTCGGGCTCCCTGCATGGAGCCTGCTTCTCCCTCTGCTTGTGTCTCTGCCTCTCTCTCTCTGTCTCTCTGTGTCTCTCATGAATAAATAAATAAAATCTTAAAAAAAAAAAAAAGGATGGATAGACGGATGGATGGATCTGTGTGTTCATTTGTTCATTCATTCATTCATTCATTCATTCATTCAAGGGGGAGGAAAGTTGCTCCTTTGCTTCTGCCTCAGACAGTGACTTTTTTCTTATCCTTAATTTTTTTCCTTCCTCTGAGCATAGCCTGGGGAACTCCCTGTACCCCTGACCCCTGCTGACATCATCCTCCTTGAAGGCAACTGAGTTAGAGCCAAACAATTGCTAATGTGGGGGAAGGGAAATGGGAAGTTGAGGGGGCTCACTATAGACTGAATGTGTCTCCCTAGATTTATTTGTTGAAATCCTAATGCCCAATGTAATGGTATTGGGAGATGAGGCTTTTGGAGGTGATTAGGTCATGAGGGTAGAGCCTTTATGAATGGGATTAGCGCTCTTATAAAAGAGACCCTAGGGAACTCTGCTCCTTTTGCCAAGTCAGGACACAGTGAGGTAACAGCTCTCTATGAACCGAGAACTAGATCCTCCCCAGACACCAAATCTTGATCTTGGACTTCAGCCTCTAGAGCTATGAGAAAGGTCAAACGAAGGTATTAATATTCCAGCAATACTCCATGCTATGCCAGATGCACTGTTTATAGGGATGACAGGGAGGAAAAGGACCTTTAAAAAAAAAAAGATGCCACATGGGGATTAAAAAGGGAAGGGGGAGCAGGACCTGGGTGAGTTAAGTCAGTTAAGTCAGTCCGTTAAGCATCAAATCGTGATTTCAGCTCAGGTCACCTCAGGATGGTGAGACTGAGCCTCCTGCAGGGCTCTGTGCTCAGGGAGGAGTCTTCTTGAGAGTCTTTCTCCCTCCTCTCTCCCCTCTCCCTGCTTATACTGTCTCTGTCTCTCGCAAATAAATTAATCAAAAAAATAATAAAAAAGGGAAGGGGGAGAATAAAATGATACCGCAGACAATGATAATCGCAAATTGTTAAATGTTTCTCGCCGCCCTCCCTTTCTCTTATGGCCTGGCCAGTCTATCTTCTGTGTGTTGTGTAATTAGAGCTGCCATCACTTGTCCTTTGTAGCACTGCACTCTCAGGGCACATGTATATACTTTTTAAGATTTTATTTATTTATTTGAGAGACAGAGAGAGCACAAGAGAGAGATCTTGAGCAGGGGGCAGGGGTAGAGGGAGAGGCAGGCTCCCTACTGAGCTGGGAGCCTGATGCAGGGCTCCATCCCAGGACCCTGGGCTCGTGACCTGAGCCGAAGGCAGATGCTCAACCACTGAGCCACCTGGGTACCTCCACATGTACTAAACAGAATGTCAGATCAGGTCTACACACATTGCCAAAAAAAAAAGAGAGCAAGAAACACAGAGACACATGTCATGATTTGTATGTGTGTGTTTTCTTTTTGGCCAATAGAGTTGTTTGGGTCTGCCACACTTTGGCATGAAAACTTATTTTTGTGCACGTGAGTCCATTGAGACGAGAATAATAATTTGTTTAAGCAGACATGGGAATGCATCGCTTTGGAAGCAAGGTGTCTATGTATGACATTAAGTCAAAATGATGTGAAAATTTACTGACAGAAGGAATTTTTATGTTGGACCGATGAACTGAGATAGAGGCTCCTTCAGGTGTCTGTTCCAAATCCTATGTGAAAGCGGGAGGGAGGGAGAAGGGATGAAAAGAAGGACCTAACAGTCCCCGTGTGGAGAGAATGTGCCCAGAAGGAAGGACAGAGGCCAACATTTGCATCGGGCCAGTAGTCAGAGCATCAGTCATCACACCTCTGAGTTCCCTGCCAGCAGCCAGTCAACAGTACAACATCCTGGGCCAAAAGATCCAGAAAAGCTACAGTCCATGCAGGAGACAGAGGCCCGGGAGCTTCAAAAGACACGGAGAGAGACTGACAATCTCAAAACTTACTGACCAAGATCACAGATCTGAATAGAAAAATCTCAGGAAAGGATCCAAGTTCAAGAGGAAACCCACTCATCATAAAGCTTAAAAAGGAGAGATGGAATAAAGATCTCTGAAATTTAGAAAGAAAATAATTATTTCAAAAGAAAAGAAAAACCTTTACCTCTGGAAGGCAGAAAGCAAGTTTTGTTTATGAGTAAAATCAAAACAAAACAAAACAAAAAAACACTTTTTCTCTGTCCCTGTGCGCGTGTTTCTCAGCATCTGGCCTCACATATAAAAAATCGTTCACAAGAGACTTTGGGGCTGTAAATCCCTTTACTGAGCACCCTGCAGCCTTCTGCTCACAACCAGGTAACCTAGTTACTAATCTGGTGGTGGGAAGGATCACCATCCACAAACAAGCAGAGAACATCCTGCCTTGGTGGTCACATGCGTGCCCTGGTTGCCTGGAGATGCCCACCGAGGCCTCCCCAGTGTACACGCAGGTATCTCCCCCCGGTGCGGTTCAACACGGGGAAGTAGATGGAAAGACAGCCTCGAGAGGTGGTGTACCTTAAGCTTCAGATTCTGAGCTAGTCAATGTGTCCCTGTTTCATTTTCCGAGGAAGAGTCGCAGTTACAGCTTCCCAAGTCAGCCAGGCCATGATGCCTCCACTGCGGGGCGCACGCTATGGACTTAAGCCCGAGCAGCAGAGGCACCCTGGACGCTCCTCCAAATCCTCTTTCTGCTTCCAGCTCCTGCTTCCAGCCCTTGCTTCCTGCCCCCTTCTTTCTCCTTGGATTTGCATCTTACATTTCAATTCTTTTTTTTTTTCTACTGGAACCTCAATCGGAGACACAAGATATTACTATGTTCTTGGGCTTCCTGCTCAAATCTTAGTGCCACACACTCTTATTTTGGAATTGCAGCAATTTGGGATTAAAGGCACTGGTCAAGCCGGGGAGAACCTGCAGCTTTGACAGGGATGAGGGACTAAGAAAGGTTTAGAGCAAAGTGGTACGGGTGCACGTGTCCTTTTGAGAAGAGTGCCCGTGAGGCTAATGGAAAGCTTCATTTTTTTTCCCTAAAAACACATAGAGAATTTTAATTTTACTTTCATGATTGTCAAAATACTTTTGATAATGCTCTGCTTGTGATTAAACGTGATTCTTTTCTCCTCTGGAGCAAGAGAGACACTTTAGAATAAATGCAAGGAAGGGTGTCCGGGTGGCTCAGTCGGTTTGCTTAACTTTGTCTTCAGCTCAGGTCATGATCCCAGGGTCCTGGGGTCCAGCCCCACCTCCCTGCTCCGAGGGGGACCTGCTTCTCCCTCTGCCTGCCACTCCCCCCTGCTTGTGCGCTCTCTCTAATAAATAAGTAAAATCTTAAATATATATAAATATAATGCAAGTAGCTGACAAGGGCAGGTCTAGAAGTCCTGAAATTTATTGAGGACTTTGCCTAAGAAAGCAAATCCCCTTAGATCCATTGGTCGTACACTCAGAGGATTGATGGGAGGGCTCCAAGAATTACTGAAGGTCACTTACTTTGGGAGGAATTAAAGGGGGAATGATTATGGCCTAAGCGTTTTGAAGGTTTAAAAGGAAATTTGTCCTAGGTGGATTCCAAGGAAAGATCGAAGGATGACAGTTTTAGGTCTACGAGATGGAGGATACCAGAACTCCCTACTTAATGTTCCTGAAGCCATTGGGTGCCCATGAGAGTAGACGTGTATAGAACCAAAAGACGTTCAAATTAAAGTGTACAGATGGAGAAAACAGAACATTGGCACAAAGAGACGAACTGGTACCTGGTGGGAGGGATCCATGCGGTACTTGAACCATCTACCATCTAGACCTCATTGTAGCAGTCTGCTAGCAGGGCCAGATTCTGTGGCAAGACCGTGCGGCCCCGAGCAGCAATGGTACTTGGATCAACTCCCTTTTGTAGCTCTACTGAGGCATGGAGGCTAGATTGACCCTCCCCCCTTTGGATTACAAAAGCCTCCCATTCTCATTAGTGTAAAAGGTTTCTTCCTCCAATTTTTTTTTTTCTTCCTCCAATTTTTAAATAAAAAAAAAAATTGAACATATAGAGAAGAATATAATGAACCATTCTCACCCACTACCCAGCTTTATCAAACTGCAACATTTATAACATTCTGATACAACATTCTTTAAATAAATCTTTACTGATACATTTCAAGACCTCCTCATAACCTAACTATCCTTAATTTCATCCCCTTCTCTTCGTTCCCGATGTCTGTCATTCCCACACATATTCCTGTAATTTTACTGTGCATGTATGTCTTCACAAACAGTATACAGTATTGGTTTTAATGTGTTTAATGTATTTTTTTTTTTTTGGAAATCCCACATTTATGTCTCTCTATATCATGCTTCAAATAAATTATTCAAATCTTCAAGGATTCTTCAAATCTCTTTTGTATGCTTGCTTGCCCTTGTTTTTTAGATTTATCCATGTGAATATAAGTATAGTCATGGTAATTTTTAAACATTCCATTTGTAGTAAAAAGTCTGATTTCTGATGTTTTACTGCTGAGGGTTTTCAGGCTCTGCTAATCTCCCCTGCCCATCTGCCCCACATCTGGGCAAGTGGCTAAGAAAGTCCAGGATTCACTCATTTGCCATTGGGAGGTTCAAAGAATTGAAATCCTATTAATGGATATTTGTTTGGGTTGTTTCCAGGTTTATCACCATTATAAACAACACTGTGCCAAATATCCATATAGAGGGAGGGAGGTTTTTTTAATTTTTATTTTTTATTTATCAGGAATCTCTTTAGAATAAATTTCTGGACTCATCATGAACCATTTCACTAGCTCAGGGCACAATGATGGCCATCTGTCCTTAAATTTTCCAAATCAGTCACTCTAAGCCCCACCACATTATTAGAAGGAAATCTAGTGTCTCTATCTTGAGAACATGCCTTCTTTTTTCCCCACAAGTCTAAGAACCTGGAGATTTGCTCAGTTCTGCTTTATAAAGGCTGGAAAATCTGACAGGACCACAGAACCTTTATCATCATTGGCTGCGTCTGAACAGTGAAGACTGGCCCTGCGCATCTATCAGTATCAATATGCTCCTCTTTCTCTGTGCACCTGCTCCTTGGTCTTCTTTCGGGTCTTGGAGCCAAGCATGAGCTCTCGTGCCACACTTGGTGTTCACTCTGTTGAAGCTGTTCTTCTCCACCCCACCCACCTCTTTATGGGGTCAACTTAGTTAATCTTCACATATCAGTTTTAACTGTATCCTTCTAAGGGAAGACTTCACACTCACTCCCTGGCCTTAGATAGAAAGAAGAGGGCCTTTGCCCTAGCCTCTTGAGAGAGCCCTTCACATCTGCTGCACACAAACACGTGCGCATGTTTATTAAACTCCCAGGCCCCCGGGACTCAAGAGCTCGCCTTGCACTCAGCATTAGGATAACATTAGTACCACCTATGATCAGAAATATCAGGTCCGATCACCAACCAGGAACCAGGCAGTCTTTTCCACATATCTTGCCCTATGCTCCTGAAATGAAAGATTTCATTCAAACCGCAACGGTGTGTGGAGATGGAAATGGTTAGGAGACATGGGGAGAATCTGAGCCATGAAAATGCCTAGGTAAAAGAAAAGTCAAATTAATTAACTTGTCAAATCCTTCTTCCCAGATAGCATGAATACAATACATTCTTGCATAATGAAGTATCATTTCCCAGTAGTGCACTCCATCTATTTTTCTTTTTGTTCTGTTTTTCTTTGTGTTCTAAATTTATGATTTAGAGGTACTCATGATTTAGCATTATGTATGCAAAAGTAGCAAATGGTGGCTGAGGAACATTTTGCAGTGTTAAACAGATGTAGAGAAAGTGGAATACAATTTTTTTATATTGGCAATTAGATGGACATTGAATATGAGAGTTGCAACTTCTTCATTTTTATGTTATTTAATATGATTTAATAAATTCAGAATTAAATTTCAGCTTTATTTAAACAATCTTATTTAAGTATTTGACATTTAATCATTTAAGAATACAATTTAGTCATTGGAAGCATTTGATATTGGACTGGAAAGGAAGATAACAAGATTTTATAAATAGATAGTGGTGCCATTCTCTGAGCAGAAAACACTGATTTGGGAGGAAGTATCATCAGTTCAACTTGTGATTTATTGAATCTGAGGTAATTTCAACAATCCGAGAGAGATATCAAGTTGACAGTTGGATGGATGGTTCCAGATTTCAGAGAAGAGAATAGTGTGACAGAAAGAATAGAATTGAAATTTGAGGAACTTCATAATTTATTGATCTGTTACACTAGGATAAACCAGGGGAACAATGGGCAACAGAGTGGAAGGAAAAGTGCCAGACTGTTGCTTTAAGGAAACAAAGGGAAGAACATGCTTCAAGAAGAAGTGAGTGGCTTAGAGCATACATGTCACGCTCATGACACATCCAAGAATATAGCTCCACAAGGGTAGGGATCTTAGTTTTGTTCTCTGATATGTCTCAAAGTGTTTAGAATATTGCTAGAACCCAGCAGGGGCTCAATAAGTAATTATCAGATGTTGACTGAAGTAAGATGAAGACCAAAAAGTACCCTTTGGATTAAGCAATGTAGAGATTACCAGTGAATCTGGAGAGAACTCTTCGGATGGAGTGATAGAGGAGTTGAAGGAGGGTGTGGGGTATGAGGAAATGAAAACAGGGTCGTGAATGTAGATAGCTCTCTAAGGAAGGTTGGCAGGGATGGGAGAAAAGGGATTATGGGGTCAAGGGAAGGTTCAGCTTAGTTTTGTTTTTGTTGTTGTTTTTAATAGGAGAATGTCTAAAAGCTTGAAGGGAAGGATCAAAGTGGAGAGTAGGGGTTAAACATTCCACAGGCAGAAGGGAAAACCGATAGTGTGAACTCTTGGGAAAGCGGGAGTGGGAGAGTTCCAAGTATGGTGACAGGCGCTGGCCTTAGGTAGCTGGAGGAAAATGTCCTTCCCTGCAACAGCTAGGGAGGAAATAAAAGAGATGCTGATACAGGTAGCTTGCATATTTGAAGACGAAGGAACACCCATCAAGTGGCCCAATATTTTCTTAGTAAAACAACTGGTGAGATTATTTGCTAAGATAATACAGAAAGAAAGGTGAGGCACAAGGAGGCTGGATGTTTGAGGAAAGGGCAATCAGTTAAAAGAGTTGCCAGAAAAAGGGAAAAAAGGTGACTAGAACATTAGAATTGAATTGTACTGAGGGTCCATTTGAGGTTGGTCATTATTAACTTATAGGAAAACGTATCTGCTCTGCTGGCAAGGACCGTGTTCAAGTAGGTGGTTAGGTTCTAACAGGATACCTGGAGCCTAGCAATGCGGAAACCATGGCAGCCGTTAGGAAGGTCGGGGGGCCTGTCCTGGGAGCACTTCACCAAGAAGCCAGATCCAACCAGATAGGCCCAAGATGGTGGGTTCCATGACAGGAAAGCCCTGACCAAATAAAGAAGAAAAGGTATGGAAACCCTGTTTGCAAGAATCCTCACCCCAAGTAATAAATATTTTGCCGCCTTGATGACAACTGTCAATTAAAGATAGAAACTCAACCTGTAGGTGTGCAGCTCCCCAAGCTCTGTCTCTTCCTTTCCTCTTCTCCCTCTGGAGCTTGCTTGCTCTCAAGAGAATACTTGTGGCTTTAATAAACTTTCCCACCTGTGTTACTCGTCCCCCCCACCCCCCATGCTGCATTTCTATCCTTCAAGTCATTCCTGTGACAAGACCGAGAACCTTCAGGGACTCCTTCGGGTGTGGCTGCGTTGAGGGCCTGGGGCCTCCCCAGCTCACCTGGCTATAATAGACCATCTTAAAAACATTTGCTGCACGGCAACAGAAACAAGATGGATTAGAAAGTACCAGTTCTGCCTTTTATGCTGGGCACAGAGTACCTTGGGTTGCCTACATTTCCCTAGAGATTGAATACATTTCCCGAGGCAAAAATGGTAACTCATTCAATTTGAAAATGAATTTCAAACGCTCAAAATCCTCTTAAGGAATTTACTTACATTGATATAAATATATGTTTATTGTTACTGTGATATTTGATAAATTATGTTTGTATTTGACCATATGTTTATGTGGGTTTAAATCCACTGATGCTAACAATGTATATGAATTTGAAGCAAAAAAATGATTTGGTTCTTGTCAATAGAACCATTCCTTAAATGTACATACTCCAATATGTTGGAGTTAATTTGATTTGGAAAACTGACTTGCTAGTGATTAAATTACTACGAAATCCATTTTTGACATTTAACAAAATTTATAGCTCTAGTGGACATAAAATCACACGTAGAGCAAATTAAGAGAAACTACACACAGTATCATGCAAATGAGTTAGGATGCTTTAAAATTGATATTCATTATTCATTTTTTGATAGGTGATAATCAGCTAAATTGCCATGCCACCTTTCGCTTTTAAACATGATAATATGACAATACAGCTCCATTTATAAAATAAAGGTAGAATAATGTAACATTTGGTCAATTCAGATTTTATTATGTTGTGTACCGTATTCTTCACAGAAAACACATGCTCAAGTACATGTAATATTTTGATTATACATCAAAATAAAAGATTAAAAATTTACCATACTGTAACCATTTTTCTTTTATATAGTTGAATTTTACATTTTAAAATTAGCCAATTTGAATTCTTCACGGATACAATATTAAGAAGTTGATTATGTTTGTGTTTTTAGAAAAAGGAAATTGCATATAAACTATGTTTATTATTCTTCAAGGAAATGTCTTTTTTAGGGGATTTATTTTCCAAAGACAATAGAAGATAATTAACAAATATTTGTTAACTAAATCAATTTTAGGGCTTTGCATTTTCACTAAAAAGTTAGGTCACTAGAATTTTATGAGAATCTTTGAATTCCTATTTCTTTGTGTTATAATTTGGGTGATTACAAACACCATGGAATATAGAATATAAACTGTAGGAAATATACTGATTTAATCCATTAAAAATTTGGATTGAGCCATAATTTGCTGTTTATGGAGGACATACATACTTAATTTATCATTAAAGGCTTATGATTAGATCTCACAAAGTAACTGTTTGGAAGTTAATCATATTGAAATTTAACTTTAGAAAACATTGTGCCACAACAGAAGAGGAGGAGGAGGCAGTGGTGACCATTTAACAAACTCCACTGGATAGTAACCAATGACCCAGTCTGCCTCTCTGAGGTCTACTTAACCAGACAGGATGAGTCATTTTGAAATAGCACGAAGAAAATCTTTCTATAATTGCCATTCCTCTTCCTCTTGTGTTTCTAAAATGCAGTTTGTTGTGGTTATGTAGACACATTTTAAGAAAACACCCTGAAAATTTGCTGTGACTTTTTGAAAGAATTGCCTGTGCTGCCAAAGATGTAGATTCCCAGGGTGTGTGGTAAGTGGCACAGTATTTAACACCCCATTTATTGGAAACAGGGCTGGCGCTGAAGGTTGAAGAAGAGATGACATGGGTCAGTACTTACAGAAGAAGAAATGTAACATGAGAAGTAACAGGTTAGGGCGCCTGGGTGGCTCAGTGGTTGAGCATCTGCCTTTGGTTCAGGTCATGATACCAGGGTCCTGGGATCAGGTCCCACATCGGGCTCCCCCCAGGGAACCTGCTTCTCCCTCTGCCTGTGTCTCTGTCTCTCTGTGTGTGTGTTTCTCATGAATAAATAAATACCAGAAATGAATCCTCATCAGTTTAAGGCCTGTATGGGTCCACTCATCACAGGAATATTCTACGCCAGATCCCAGCTCTTCACCGTCAGTGGAGGCGGACGATACAGAAGGCCCGTACTCCTACACACAGGATATGAAAATTTGCTCTGTTTTGTGATAGAAAGTTATTTTGAAATCTCTGCATGTTTTCCCCTCCAAAACAGCCCAAAACACTTGATATTTTGCTGGTTACTCCCTCTGTCTGAAATGTCTTTCCTCAATTCATATATTATTGCCTTGCTCCAGGCTCCCTTCAACTTTTTGCCCCCCTCGTTTCTTCTTCCTTCACCTCTGGGAGACTGCTGATATGTCTTCTTTGCAGGGCAACATCATCCCTCACCTTTTGCTTTTTTACTCCACATCACAATGCACCGACCCCAATTCAGGTGAGGCCCTCCCACTTCTCTATACCCATAACAATTTGTTCCTGAACACCTAACAGTTCACTCCGTCTTACACCTGTTTATTCAAATATTCCACTAGTAGATTATCTGCCTCTGGATGACAATGACTCTGCCTTATTTTTCTTTGGCTTCTCAGAGCTTAACACACTGAATATCATATCTTGTCTACATACTCTGCATCCGATACGGAGAATTGAGAGTCTCCTTATTCATGTATTAGAACCCTTGGTATAGATCGCAAATACTCTTCGCTGTTCTTTCACTTGCCTTTAACTTTGTTCAAGGTGTTTTTGTTGTTTTGTTTTTTTGATGCACAGAAAATAATATTCATGATGCCAAATCTGTCAATATTTTCTACAACGGTTTCATTTCTCCTTTAGGAAGATATTACTATACTATAATAATATTATTACAAAATTACAATATTATACGATAATCGTGAACACAGTTTTCTGTATTTTATTTCAATATCTTTACTATTTTTGCTTTCAGTCTTCTTAAGAATTGTACATTTAGGGGTACCTGGGTGGCTCAGTGGTTGAACATCTGCCTTCACCTCAGGTCTGCTTCTCCTTCTGCCTGTGTCTCTGCCTCTCTCTCTCTGTGTCTCTCATGAATAAATAAAATTTTTTAAAAAGAATTGTACCTTTAGTAAAGGACTATTTCCATTAAACTAACCCTGGAGAATGTTATAGTCATTACTGTTTGGGGAAAAGAAGCTGGAAAATCTGACCATTATATGAACAATTTCAATTTTCTGTGACTCAGAACTTCTGGAAGAATGAAAGCCTAGTGAATTGATGAAGATGTATTTCACATAGGACTGCTCCTAGAATTATAAAATGCCCCCCAAAAAGCAGGATTAAGACAGTAGTTTTTGACTATGAGGTAGAGTACACACATAGGAAAGAATGGTTTAATTATTATATTCCTAGGTTTTAATGATTTTTGGTGTTACTGAAATTATTGCTTTAGAATTTACAATTTTTATTTAATTGCTGGCATATAAGATGTATTAGTTTGCTGGTACTGTCAAAGCAAAGCTGCACAGACGGTTAAACAACAAAAATTCATTTTCTCACAATTCTGGAGGCTGGAAATATGCGATCGAAGTGCTACAGGGATGGTTTCTTCTGTAGATGGCTGGCCTATCACCAGGTCTTCATTCACTTTTTCCTTCTGTGTGTCTCTTTGTACTACTCTTCTTTTTTTTTTTCTTTTTAAAGATTTTATGTATTTATTCATGAGAGACACACAGAGAGAGGCAGAGATATAGGCCTAGGGAGAAGCAGGCTCCCTGTGGGGAGCCTGATATGGGGACCCAATCCCAGGACCCCGGGATCACGACCTGAGCCGAAGGTAGACGTTCAACCACTGAGCCCCAGAGGTGCCCCCAAATCCTCTCTTCTTATAAGGATACTAGTTATATTGGATTAGGACTCACCCTAATGATCTCATTTGAATTTATGTACCTCTTTAAAGACTGTCTCTAAACATAGTCACATTCTGAGGTATTAGGGGTTAGTACTTCTACAGAGGAATTCGTGGGGGTACACGATTCACCCCATAAGACAAGAGTTCATTGATAAACCTTGTATCCAGTGAATTTGTAAATTTTATGATTTCAAATTCCACTCTGCTTTTCAGTGGGTTTCTCCTTAGCTTCTTACTACTTTCTCTGAGAAGCTTAAAAACAGGCGAATGTCTAGAGGGGAAAACCTCTGAGGTTCAGAGTTACTTTGTGCCTCCCATCTCACCAGCATCCTGGCCCCTCTAATCACAGCACCCTGATGTCCCAACATTTGTCCCTCTCTCCTGTCGTGTGAGATTGGGCTCTGCTGGTGTCTCCACACCTCCCCATGACTTTCTGCCTGGACTCAGTTTCTAAATCAGAGCCAAGATATGCAGACACTCACAGGAAAAAAGTGGCTTCACCTTTCTGTTCTCCTTCCTCTAGGATCTTACTCTTTCAAGGGTTGCTTGCCTCAGAAGCCCTGTCATGCTTTAAATATATATATATATATATATATATATATATATATTTAAATAAATTTTATATATTTATATAATACTATTTGATATTATATTAATATATAGTACAATATATTATAATTAATACACATTATATAATACATAATATATTATAATTAATATATTATTTATAGATAAATATGTTTATATTTATCTTCATACATATTTATAGATAGATAAATCCAAATTTTCTGGTGATTTCTGGTAGACATCTTATCTACTCTATGCTAGTTTATTCCAGCTTGAAGCAGTAGTCTTGCATGAATGAATCCATTGGACTCTGGAAGTTTGCCACCATTTAAAATATCAACTCTCAGTTAACCTAAAAACATCAGCTTCTCAATGTACATCGGACATGAAACTATGGTAATTTCCTTAACTGCCAAGTTAAATGTCAGTTCAATTATATTGTTCTTAGGAGATTTAGTTGATAGCACCATTATAGAAGATATGAACTTTTTATTCTATTTAAAAGGAAATCAAGGTTCCTGTGTACTTTTTTTTTCACCCAATTAAGTAATTTAGCTTTTAGTACATACACTAAGGAAAAAAGAGGAAGTAAAAAGATTTTTCTTTTTCAAATAGTAAAATGTCTAAAATGCAATTAAACAATTACTCTTAAGGGGCACCTGGGTGGCTTAGCCCCATGGCAGCCTTCGGCTCAGGTCATGATCCCAGGGTCCTGGGATTGAAGCCAGTGTAGGGTTCCCTGCTCAGCGGGGAGCCTGCTTCTCTCTCTGCCCTCCCTCTGCTCATGTTCTCTTTCAAATAAATAAATAAAATCTTTTAAAACAACTTCTCTTAAATAATGTCTGTAGTTATACGTGCCATAAATTTTTACAACAGAGTGTTTACTACATCCACCACATATTTAGTTATAAGTATCAGCCCTTTTATCATTAAGTATGGAAGCCAGTAAGATGGAAAACTATGTATATTATGACCACAAGCGTTTTTGCAACTTAATGTTTCACATAATCTTTGTTCAGTAATAGAAAATACCAATTTTTGCTTACTTATTAATAGAACTCGCCAATTTTATTCCACTTGCCATTGTTGACACTGATTAATGACCATTATTAACACAATTGAATTTATATGTGAAACTAATTTTCCATGGATCATTTAGGACCTTGACCAGTCATCTTGCATAATTCTGAGATTAACCAGTTATATTTATATTAGTAAGTTACCACACACGAATGGTATTGTTTTTCTCTTAGGAATGGCCCAGTCTAAAAAAAAAAAGGCCTATTCTACATTAAAAATACAAGTTCTTTTTAATTTTTTTTCTTTAAAAAGGGGTTTAAATTGGTTTTAATTTTACTCAATTTGCTTCAGGTTGGTGTTGTTTTAAAGATGTGTTAGAAGTCAGAAAACAATATTGTAAAATTTTCACAATGATGATGCATAAGTAAGTCATCAAAACTGACTGCTCATATTAGGGTTGATTAAACATGCAAGTTCCAGAGCCAGGATATCTGTGTTTGAATCCTGGTTCTACAACTTATTAAATGTTTGACTTGTGTAAGTTTGATCTATCAACGTTTCTAACCCAGGAACTGGAGATACAAATACTACCCAATATTACTTGTGTGAGTTAATTACATCCATGGCACTTAGTCCCTGGTCCATAGTAAGCACTCAATAAAGCTGGTTAATATCATTTTTATACAGAGAAATTATATTAAATTAGACTGAGACTGTCCAGAAAGGTAAATTAATTCTTGAGACTCTAGACTAGAGTTTAGGAGCTGGATATAGCAGTGAGTCCCACCTATTTTGTTTTGCTGAAAAGCTGACTAAATATTTGCCTTCCATAATCACCTTACCAGGCTACTGTATTTTCAGCAACCTTTTCTGTATTCTCTTCTATTTCTTTTTCCTTCTTACGGTTTGTGTGCCCCATCATTGTCAGACCCTATTTCTCCACTTACCTTTTTTAACTTGCTAACAATCTTAATTATGTCTTCTTTGTCTTAAAATAAAAGCAACCTGACAAAAAAGGCACTCTTAGTATCATCCTAGACACTCTCCCCAATTCTGGTTTTATCACCCAACTTCTTGGAAATGCTGCCTAAACCGCCTTGAGTCCCCTCCCACTTCCCCTCCCTTTCCCTGCCTCCTCTCCCTTTCCCACTTAACACAGGCTAATGAGTTGATGGTGAAAAACTTTAAGCTAAAAGGCTAGAAAGTATGAAAAACAACAGAAGAGATAAGTGCATATCTCTGGAGCATCACTTTTGCTCGTGGCAGGTAATTAACCGTGATAGCGCTCTATCGAAACAAGTGCACATATTACAGAGTCGAGTGTACTAGTTATACGAAAATTTTAAGATAAATAAAAGTTGAAAAAATTGAATTTAAGATTCAATTTTGGCTTTTCTTTCCAGACCTCCAGAGGTATATAATGTCTGGAGGAGATCTGGTCCTTCCAGTCTTAGGAGGTACTATGGTTCAAACTCGGATGTAAGGGATGACAGCCTAATCTCTCCACTGTAAAATTCAATGCACAACCTTCTTCTAATCGTTTCATGCGACAATGATGTTGGCCTGAATTGTTTATTCCTTGGAGAATTACAAAAGAGTGATTCAGGTATTTGCCCTGCATTTTTAGTCATGATCGTTCTGTGAAGAATGACATCTCTACCTTAATTTTTGTCACTTAACAATAGGTCTAGGAGATCATCCTTATTCTTTTTCTACGGCTGCATAATATTTCATTGTGAGAATGTCCCATCATGTATTGAATGAATTCTTTACTGGATCATACCCATTGTTTTGCTATTGTAAATAATGTCAGAGTAAATCACCCTGAGCATAAGTCATTAAAATTTTTTTGCAATATATATTTTTGGAAACAGATTCCTAGAAATGATATCACAGGGTCAAAGGATAAATGCATATTTCAGAAGACAAGAATTTGGCCTTCTTATGCTTTATGACCTCTTACTCATTATCCCAATGTTTATAATATTATGACAGTTTCAATAACATTGACTGCTTAGTGAAATGACATGATTACATTTCCTTTTTTCTACTTTGTTTTACTCTTGCTGAAACTGAAAATGCCTTTTAAATGTTTTCAGTTGTATGTACTATTTTCCACAAGGCCAAGTTAATTAGGTGATCAATCAGTTCTGTTTTATTCCTGAATCCTTCTGTCCTCACACCAGAATCTTTGCACAGCTCTCGTCTCTCCTGAGGTTTTCCTTCGATATTTCCTGGAAAATCCCTTTGGCTCTTTTCTGTGTAGGATCCCTGGTTGTCTAAATCCCGAAGCTTGCTTCTTGGTGGAGTATATCCTCAGCGTCCTGAGAAAGGATTCATGTGAGATAAAATTTTTGAGGACTCACAAGTCTGCAAGTCTTTCACATTTTATTGCCTGTCACACTGGTTATAAAGTGTGGGTCAGAGGTCAATCTCCCTTAGAATTTTGAAGTTTTTGCTTCAGTTCCTTTTTTCTTCCAGATACTTTTTTTGAGATGATGCTATTCAATGCCTGTGCCTTCATTTGTTTGGAAGGCCATGGCCAGACCAGAAGTGGGCCTAAAGAGGAACAAGAAATGGAACACTAAAGTGTGGGATGATGGCAGAGCAAGACTTCCATCATGCATTACTAGCTATTAATTATGGCCCTTGAGTGCTCATGTGGCCCAATTCTAGTCCAACGTTGCAACGTTAGTGAGCCTGTACTGCTGAGCTCCTCTCACGTGGTTCTCCTCCCTCTTGTGGGTTGCCCTGCCCACATAACTTTCAGTGTCTTTCTGAGCCAGGCAAACCATATTTGCTTATTTGTATCCTTGTCCTGTATGTATCTTTGCATTGCTTGTTTATCGGTTAGTTCAAGAAATAAAGTGGGGGTAATTTTTAATCATTAGCCATCATTCTTGCCAGTACCTGAGGCTATAACAATTCTTTGTGATCTTGCTTTTACGAACTTCTCTTCTCCCTGGCATTTTGAAATTACAAAGGGCTTTAATTTAATGGTATGATTCCATTTTATGTAAGTTTTTAAACAAAACTTAATGTATTTTTAAAAGAATCATACATTAGGTGGCAAAATTGTAAGCAAAAGCAAGGAAATAACCTAAGATCCAGGATGGTGGTCACCCTGGGGCGGGGGTGGGGTGGGGGTGGGGGTGCTACAGAGTAACAAAGTATTTTAAGGCCTCCACCCATCCCCCACTCCCAAGCATCTGGTGAAGATTTTAACTTGGAAGCTCAGATTCTTTAGTTTAGAAAAACACTTTTATAGTCTTGAATTATTTATTTTATAATTTCTGCTCCTCCGATTTACCTGTTCTCTTTCTGGAACTCCTCTTAGCCAGATGTTAGTCTTCCTGGATTCTCCAATTTAATTTTTTCTCATGTATTGTCCACAGTTTTTTGTTTTTTCGTTTTTGTTTTTGTTTTTTGTTTTTTTTAATTCTAGAGTCTTGGAGATTTCATTGGCTATTTTCCAAACCTTCTATTGATTTTTTCAGCTTGAGTATCATATTTTTCATTACCCAATACATTGCCATTCCCAAAATGTTCCTTGAGTTCTTTTGTTTCTCGTATGCAAAAAGCATAGTCTTCATTGCAGTAATTAGAGGATTTTCTAAAACACACTCTTCGGGATCCCTGGGTGGCGCAGCGGTTTGGCGCCTGCCTTTGGCCCAGGGCGCAATCCTGGAGACCCAGGATTGAGTCCCACATCAGGCTCCCGGTGCATGGAGCCTGCTTCTCCCTCCGCCTGTGTCTCTGCCTCTCTCTCTCTCTGTGACTATCATAAATAAATAAATAATAAATAATAAATAAAAAAATAAAATGTTTAAAACACACTCTTCTGTTGCCTGCTTTGTTTCTGTTTCCTATGAATGCCTTTCTTTGTTCTTTGTCTTTCATGTTATAGACATTCCTTAATTATTTGGTTTTCTTAGTTATCCATCAACTTGAAGAGTAAGGCATCAAAGAGCTGATTAGAAGCTATGTATTCATGGTTGTGATGTGGCTGGTGAGCTTTCTGCAGTGTGATTGCTTAGAGACAAAGTTCTTTTATTTGGGAATCCACAAACATCACTATCTACAGGCTTTTTATCTGGAGCTGATCAGTTCTCATCTTTGGCCTGATAAGTATTCTTTTCTCTCCACTTCTGCTTATACTCTGGGCTGAATATAACAAGAGGGCACAAGGTTCTCAATATTTCATGTGTAGATTCTTATTTAACTCATGTAGTGCCTCATCCCCAAGATCTGAATATCAGGTGGTTCTGAATCTAGAGATTTTCTGGTTTACATTCTCTAGACTATACTTCTCTGGTTTCATCTGAAGGGAGAGAGTGGCTTCATCATCCGGCAGCTTAATGTGCTTGCGGCAAAGAAGTCGTATCTTTGTTGCCCAACACTCTTCAGGCAGACTTTGTTTTCAGCCACTCACCTTACCCTGCTTCCATGATACTTGGTGTCTCCCAATTCCTGAGACTTTCTGGATTTCTGTGGATGACAAGTAGTCTATCATTCTTTGGCATTTTTCTCGAAAATCTTTTAGGTGATAGTCAGCCCTGCTCTGCTTGAAAATAGATTCTACTCATCCAGGTCACTTTCAGTCTCTAATTAATTGGTTTAACTCTCCAGTCTACTATTGATTCATGTTCTATTCTATTTGTTCCTGTGTGTTTATACATTTTGAATGAGAAGTTGGGGGCTGGAGAAGAAATAGATGCATATGCTTTTCACCTTGTTAAACAAAAAATCCATCTTCATAGTATTTAATACTACTTCTCACCTGAGTTGTATGTGAGTAGGTTAAAAAGACCACAAAGGAAAAATACTGGTGGTGATAGACAGTTTTCTTAATGGAGTGGTATTTGAGCTGAGAGCTGATAAATAAGTAGAAGTTAAATCAATTGAAAGTAAAGCAATGGACATGGCAGGAAGCACTCCAGGCTGGGAAGAAGCATATGCAGAGAATCCCCAGAGGGGGGGGTGGGGGGAATGGTGCACTGGACAACCCGAAGGAAGGTTTCACTCAGGACAGAAGGACAGTCCACTTTTGAGAACAGATTGAAGAACTAGACAGAGGTCAGATAATGAAAGACTTTGGACACTTAGAAATGTGGTCTTACATGATGAGATTTGCTTTACAAAATTCTTCCCAGTTGCAGTTTGGGAGATGAGTTGGAAGGAGACAAAGATCAATGTCGGGAAATAATGCATTGTAATGATAGTCCATATGAAAGAAAATGGTAATGAGAGTCTACATATTGTGGGACAACATGAGGAGGACTCATGGGTAAATTTAGGAGATTTTTAATAGTAAAGCTGGATTATTGAAATTGATTGGTAAGTTTATTGTGGCATATAATGAGAGGTAGAAGTCGGGGTGATCCCTAGGTTTCAGATTTGCATAACCAAATAGATATTGGTGTCACCTATTGAGATAGAAAATATGGGGGGGGGGTGTCCCTGGGTGGCTCAGTGGTTTAGCGCCTGCCTTTGGCCTAGGGTGCGATCCCGGAGCCCCATGTTGGGCTCCCAGCATGGAGCCTGCTTCTCCCTCCTCCTGTGTCTCTGCCTCTCTCTCTTTGTCTATCATAAATAAGTAAATAAATAAATCTTAAAAAAAATACAGGGGGAAAGTCAGGTTTGGGGCAAGATTATAAACTTTGTTTTAAGTAGATTTAGTTTGGTGCTTGAGATATCAATTAGGCATATGGTATATGGCTGGGAGTTTTAGGTTGGAGAAACAAATTCACAAGTTTTGTGCATGATAATAAAAGTCACAAGTCTGAATAGGATCATAGACTCACAGGTACAAAACTCATAATTCAATAAAGGTTAGCTCTGTATAAGGATAAAATTGGATTTTTAAACTTCCAGCCTCTGTTTTAGAGCCTGGCATATAGTAAAAACATATGGGACTGAATTGGACAATAATAACAAAAGAGACAATGATTAATTATAAAGTTCTTTAAGCTCATCACTCTCACTTGATTTGCAAAAAATTATCCTGATCAACCTTCTTTTCCTATCGAAAGCTTACCCACTAATTTATGATCATCAAATAGCATAATTGTTATAAAATCTCCCGATACATCACTTCCAAGAAATGGTTATTTCCTCCTTGAAACCACAACACTTTGTTGGTATCTCTCTCATAATACCCCTGTTTTTTTTTTATTTTCCTATTTTATATACCAATCATACCTTTCCTTCTATTTCATAAGTTAATTGAGGACAAAAGCTAAGTCTTTTTCAACTCTGTATTCTACACAGCATAATGGCTGACATGTAGTAGATGGCCAATAAATATTTATTTAATAAATGCAAGAATGCGTCATTATGCTCAAAGTTTCTCTAACAACTCAGTTGCAAAATCCCAGGTCCCAAGATAATAGCCTTGTCATATCCTAGGAGTAGTGAAGCACAAACGTTTGAGAAAGCTCACATTCTTTTAGATTTCTGTGGTTATGCTATCATGTGTTTTTTTGTTTTGTTTTGTTTTTTTTACCTAGAAGAAGGCAGTCTCACGTACCTGCATTTCAAAATGAATTTACCCCTAAATGTATACACAATAAGCCAAATAGCAAGTTTTATTTTCTTTAAATTATTTTAAGTTTAAAGTTAAAAATGTCTATAATTTTTTTCTTTAAATTATCAAGCAACACTAGAAGGGAGAGACATTTAGAGCTATTATTTATAAATATATAAATTATATATATATATATAAATATATATATTTATAATATATACATGTATATACATGTATATGTATGTATGTATATACACACACATTATTTTTAAAGATATCCATAGATAAAACATAGATTTCTGCAGGAGATTATATAACACTAACCACCTTTATGACCAGTAAGTCCCTTATGTTAAACTAATGTTTTCAATGTACTTTTGTTCAGATGCAAGATGAAAAATCAAAACTGCTTGTCAGCAGTTTTCTTATTTCCTTATTTATACTTTTCATTTATTTGAAGACAGTTATTAATTTGTCCCTAGTTAACTTAATGTGGAGATTACATAGCTTCAATTTTTCTCATTATGTGCACCTTATTTTCCATCTTATTATTTAATAAGTCCACTGTTGGCCATTTCCAGTTTTTATATGTCCTTTTAATTTGTTTTAGGAATATTTTATTATAGCGCATTAAGTAATTATCCAGCACTAGTATTATCTTATAATTTTCTTTCAAATTTTCTAGGAATGTTTAATAATTAACATAATTTATAAATTTTAAAGGCCAATTTTTCTTTGCTAAAATGATTTTCCATTTTCTTAGTTGCTCCATTCCTAAATCAAAATATTAGGTAGAAGAGAACCATAGCATTTATTTTGTAAAAAAAATTTTTTTTTGAATTAAAAAATGCCTTTAAACACCAATCCATAATGAAGGTTAATTAAAACTGTATATTTTTCCCTTAGCTATCAACAACTAGTTTTGGCATAGATTATTGGATTTATAATTAGATGTAATTTGACTTAATTAGTTGGCTATAGCTCTTAATTATGGTATACCTTTTCCCATTATGGCCACTGTAACAGCAGCTTAGGATAAACATTGATGATCCCCCTTGCCAGTGGGACTAGCTCTATCCCTTGGGTTATTTGTGTGATAATGAGAATGAGATTTCAGGAGCATGACAGACGGTCTAGGCATGAAATACTGTTTTGGCACAGCTCCCTTCACTGCTTTTGAAAAATGGCAGCTTATTCCACCAAAAAAAAAAAAAAGTTTCATGTGGATTGTTATGATTTTGGTGAGGTTATCTATAGGGAGGAGTCAAAGAGAGACTAAGGCAAATATCCGCCCCCCCCCCCACCAAAAAAAAAAAAATTGGGAAAGCCAAGTGTCTCTAGAAATTTCCTGAGATCTGAAATATTAACATGAGTTAACTAAATGTGCTTTGCTGAATAAAACAAGTCACACGTATACTCTGAATCCCTTTAAGAATTCCATGATGCTATTTCACCCTCACTACCAAAATCTATTCTTAAAAGGGATGGTAGGAAAGAATGTTGTACTATTTTCATGGCACATTGGATCTAAAATAAAGCAAGTTTGTTTGTTTCCTTTGGATAAAGTTGAAGCAACAGCAACCCTCAAAGAAAACATTTCAAAGGAGTTAGAGAAGACTGGTCCTTAGCTGTTGAATACTCACACGTGTTAGATATGGGAGCACAGATCCGATGTGCCACACAAATAGTTTGGTGTTGAAAATAAAAGATATCCACACAGATTATATGGTAATTTGGTACCACTTCTCTTATTTGCAGACCAAATCATTCTTAGTCCATTTCATAATAGCCAATTACAGGTTACTCAAGGGACGTGGATCATGCAAATCAGCTCATATTTCACTGAGTGACTGTTTCTCGTGTGTTCTGAGCTATTATTTTCATTACAGTGCAGCACATGAATCCAACTCATCTGTACTGTAATTGCTATAAATCAAGCATTCGTTTGCCATTATTTATTGCCTGCTATAAAGAGTTTTAATAATATTTAGAGGGCACTGCAATAAAAGCAATCATTTATTGTGTCTGCTTACAGGGTCACTCAAGGTTTTCAACAAAAGCCAATGTCATTTCCTAATCTTTTAATATTCATAAGGTAACATCACTTGCAAATGGTACATTATGATTTATAAACATTTCCTGGCCAGGAACATAAAAGCATCATTATAATTCCTTCTCAGGAAAAACAGTCAGATTCTGTGAGGCAAATAGCAACATAGGGTAAGAGCCCTGGGTTCTTAACTGGATCTTATTTCTCTTTGTCCATTGCTCTTGATCATACCACTTAAACTTAGGCTAACTGTAAATTACAGGGGGCTTGTCAGAGTCCTTCTGTAATGGAAGATCTGCATTAGTACTTACAAAGGAGGTTCTGACTTTCCTCTCTCATCTCAGTCATAACAGAAGTGGCATGGTGCAGTAGACAGCTCTGAAGAAAGAGGCACAGAGAGGTGCGATCAAGTTCTACTGACATCAATTACATGTGTGACCTTTGACAAATAAGTTAATCTATATAGCCTCCGTCTTTTGTGTAAAATGGAAATAATAATACTTGGTCTACCTATTCAAAGGATCTTTGCAAGGACTATATGAAGGCCACATGTAAAGTATAAAGCAATCCAATTATTAATTGTAAACACGACCTTCTTGTGAGATAAAGAGAGATAATTTTCCTCCAGAACACCCTTCATAAAATTATTAAGGGCTGAAGAAATATATTACTTTGTACTTATCTAGAACAATCATGGAATCTCATTTCTTAGGCACTTACATCAACTATATATATCAGTGTTAAATTTTGTCTACCACACCCCTAGACTTTGCTTGGGCATCTCCAATGATGGGCAACACATGGCTCTTGTCAGTAACGTACTAAGTCTGAGAGTTCTCCCTAATTCAGTGCTACAATCTATTTTATTTTGGGACAGATACAACAAGCCCAGTGTCTCTATTTATCAGTCTTTCCTATATTTGAAGACAAGTACATGTCCTTCTCAAGTCTTGTCTTTTTCGTATGAAATATTGCCAATTCTTTCAATAATTCTTTACGAAATTTGATGTCAAGTTGCTAGTATATCTGGGTCAATGTATTCTGAACAATAATTTGATCTGATTAAACTTAATTCAACTCTGTTACAAAATACTGAATGTTTACTATGTGCCAGAGACATGCTAGATTCCAGAGATATAAAGCAGAACAAGGTACAAATGAGTGGCTCCTCCTCTAGCTCAGCCAGTCTTCTTATTGATAGCTATCTATAGTACAACACAGTCAACAGGAATATACTGAACACATACCCATGCCAAAGAGCTTGGCATGGCCTGGGAATTCAGCCTCCACCGAGCTTTCATTTTTGCGGGGGAGTAGAGACAGGTGAAGAGTCATTTGTAATCGAGTTTATTGGGTGAGGGAGGAAAGAGTGTTTTAGAAAGAAGGAAGAGTGTCATGTCCTTGAATTCATAGACCATGTCTATCTTGTTCCCTTGAAATCCCTAGTACCTAGTGCTTAGCACATAGTATGCATTCTGAAATACCCTGAGTAATGTAAGCAAGCAGGCAGGTACAAATTCTTACAGTATGTGGCATAAGACAGAAGTGAGGCGAGGGACCTAAGAAGGGACCTATGGCAGATACCATGAGACCTGCCCACATTCCTTTAGGTCTTAGGCACATAGAATGGAAGCTACTTTGTCTTCAGTGGACTAAGCTTTAATCATCTTCCCTGGCAACTGTCTTGACAAGATACCCCTTAATGGCTGACTTCTCTTCTGCATCTCATTTCCCTACTTCTCTCCCAGTGCTTCCATCATGGTCTCAAATCCTTATTTCTGTGTCTACTTCTGGGGAACCCACTCTGAGACAAGGCCACATAATGCAAGTCCTTATCAGTCATATTAAAGAGTCTAAAGTCTATCAAATGCAATTTTGAAGTGCCATAAGAGCAGTAAAATTAACATATTAAAAAGATTTTGCTCATTCCACTTTCAAGCCTGTTACTTAGCTAATATGAGCTCTGGGTAGAACCTCACGTCCTGCCCCCATACTAAAAACAGGAAAGAGGGTAGAAGCCCACATCTAGGGTCCTCCCCTAGATAACAGTTGCATTCCTAACTGGAAACTGAGCTTCACATACACCCTGAGGGAGGTTTGGGAATAAAAGATATGGATGCTACCCTGACTTTTTGGAAAGTTCTCCCAACTGGATGTCTGGGATATACTTAGTACTCTAGAGGCACTTAGAGCTGGTCCTGGGTCTCCTGAAGAGCCTCATGTACAATGACAGAGACTGATGCTCTGGCCACAGTAACATGCAGGCTACCCTGGACGCTGATGCTCAGGAGGATGGGTCTGTACGCTAATACAGTGACTAAATACAACTGATTGCTCCAGACCTTCCTAATGGGCTGGTCACAATCACAATTCCCAACCTACCAAGTATCTCAGACAGATCCACTGTTCCAGAGCTTTCACTCTGGAGGGTAAACAGATGACCATGGTGGAGGGTAAACGGATGACCATGGACTGCAGATCTCCTAGTCTTACCAACTAGTCCCAAGTACTAGTCCCAGTACTCCCAGCATCCCAGGGAGGTCAGGAGGAGCTCATTCGCAGGGCCTAGAGTACTGCCTTCTACCCAGCCATATGATATACTTCTATCTGATAAAACACTAGCTCTGTAAGAATCCACATAATATTATTTCCAACTTACAACTCCAGCCACTGAATGGACCAACATCAAATGTTCATGTGACCACCACCAGTTCTTAATTTATAATTAATGTCAATGACCCGAGACCTTTTGATTATGACTGCTAATGAAAATGCTATATATTTCTTATATTTCTTTGCCCATTCTTTCTAAAATTAATTTCAGCATGAGAAGGTGTAACATTAAAAATTTTCTACTTTTAACTTATTACACATAAATATATATATCAGAATTCTAATTACTTTTGAGACTGTCACAAAGAGAGACTTTTAAATAAAAACAATTTTATTTTCTCATATCTGTATTTAGTTGTGATCAACTATAAATTGTTCTCTTAAAAGTATGATTCTTTCCTTTCTTTTCTTTCTTTCTGTCTGTCTGTCTTAATTTAGATGGAATGCTTCATAAGTCTGTGTACCATTCTTGTGCAGGGGGCCATGCTAATCTTCTCTGTATTGTTTCAATTTTAGTATGTGTGCTGCCAAAGCGAGCACTGACTGATCACTGGCTTTCATAAGTGCTATATGTAAGAACATTTTTCTTCAGCTTAAAATAAAATATTTAAATATATGTGAATAAATACCTAAATATGCTAGGCACTAGGAAAAAGTTATGCAACACTGGTTGTAGTCATGAGATAAAATTTTCACCAAAAAAAAAGTGACAAATATTTACAATTTGTTTTTTTTTAAAGATTTATTTATTTATTTATGATAGACACACACACACACACACACACACACACACACACACACACAGAGAGAGAGAGAGAGAGAGAAGCAGAGACACAGGCAGAGGGAGAAGCAGGCTCCATGCCGGAAGCCTGACATGGGACTCGATCCCGGGACTCCAGGATCGTGCCCTGGGCCAAAGGCAGGCGCCAAACCGCTGAGCCACCCAGGGATCCTCAATATTTACAATTTGAAAACATACAGCCTTCTGCTCTCTACCCTATAGGGACTGAGGGAAAAACAGTTTTGGGAGCTATATACTGACGTACCAACTCTACATTTGTTAATTCATATGAAAAATTATAAAGAGATAAGCAATGATTGGACTAAGAATACATATAACATTCTTGCATATGGTATCAAAAACTTGGGAAGAACCTAAATATTAGTTAATACAGATTGGTAAAATTAATGTTGGGAGTCTATCAATATTCTTTTCAGCCCTTAAGAATATTATTGATGAATATTTATTGACATTAGGGAAAAATTTATTGTTCATTTCTTAAAAATAGGTCATAAGATGGTATATAAAGTAAGTTTAAATGCTTATAAAATAAAATTATATGTATCTATATACATAAGATGTAATTCTAAGGCTACACACTGAAGAAATAACATGGCTTATCTTTGGGTGGTGGATACTAGGGGTTCTTCTAAAAAATTTTGTCTTCACTTTTCTTATCTTTTTTTTTTTTCCACTTTTTTTTTAACACGAATGAAGGTCACAGTAAAAAAAAAAAAATAGCTGTGGTACAGATTACAAAGGGTCTTTAATGCCCTACAAAGGACCTAAAATTTTATTCTGGATGTAACAAAAATATTCTAGGTTTTTAAAGAAGGGAAGCAAAATGGTCATGAATACGTGGAAGATATCCAACAGCTAATACCAAAGTTTCTCTAACCTGAGAGACTATTTTTTTTTTTTGTATAAAGTTTTAGATAACTATTTCAAAGTGGAAGATAAAGTCCTAAAGATTGGCCTAAAAAAGAATAAGTAAACACTATAGAAACAAAACCACTCTGTATTAGAAATGATCAGGAATGTAAAGGTAAGGGATATCACAGTAGACAGGAGGAATAGTGAGACAAGAAAAGAGAGAAAAAGAGAAATATTAGAGAATATGATAGAAGGCCAAGACTGCATAAAATCATGTTCAGTGAGAAGTTTCCAGTTTTGGGGAGGCTGAAGTAATTTTTAGCACAGAAATATCAAACACTGCATTCTTAGTTGGTTCCAATGCTGCAATAGAAACCTGCTCCATCACCTACACCTTCAGTAGAGTCCAAGTTCATAGAGCTCAGCATGGAGGGGTTTAAGAATAAAGTGTTGGAGCCAAAAAGGCCAGTGGGTGTTATTCAGAGAGACCTGAATCATTGCTCCATTTTTTTATTTCTATGGGAACTTGGGCAAAAGACTTAGGGAGATGCTGTTTTCTGAGTTAACATTTGATAACTGCTCCACAAAAATACTAGCAATTATTACTTATTGACTGCTAACCACGTGCCAAGAAGTATTCTAAGGGACGTTACAGGCATCTCTTCACTTAATCTTCAAGATAACCCTGCAAATCCAGGTATAAACCATTTTATTTATACCCTCAACATGCCTCAGGTGAGAAAACTAAGGCACATTTGAAATGACTTATTTGAGGTCATGGAGCTTGAAAGTGAAGAAGCTGGAATTTAAACCAGTTATTCTAGTTCCAGAGAATGTACTTCCATCCACGCATGTTCTACTGCTCCTCAGAGGCTGTCACAAGGTAGGGAGAACTAAATAAGACGATGTATGCTAAACCCAGCACTGTGACTGCCACAGATAAAGATGCTCAGCAAATTTTATCTTTTTTTTTTCTTGAATTCATTCTGTATTTATAAAACTTGCTCAACGAAAAAGTCAAGGGGTTTCTGTCAAAAGTCTTTAAGCTTGTGTACAGTACTATTTATTATATTTTCCTGACCAGAAAATAAAATAATTCCACAAAACAAGGAAAGAGGAGATTAGATATATCTAATCCCTTCAAATAAACTCTGCTTTCTTTTCTGTTCTGTTTTAGGATTTTATTTAAAATGGAGCCTGTTGAGTTTTAATGAACATATTTCTCTGTAGCCCATTGAGTTCTAATTCATATATTTATCAAAGTAGAGTAATATACCGTAGTTCATTTGCTCCTCAGGGCAAGATCAATAAGACATTTTTCACTTCATTTTGGTGAATGGAGAAACTGAGACTCAGAAAACTCAATGCCTTCATCAAGACTATATGTGTGGCAAGGCAAGGAGTTGTATTAAAAGTTGGGATATCTGGTTCAAGTCCAGGGCATAACTGGCAAGACCAACATTTTTTTTTTTTTTTTTACAACTGTCATGGTCAGCTAAATATATACATATGTAGAGAGAGATATCTATCAATCTACCCAAGAGATGACAAAATACAGTATGCAATAAAAATTTTTCTTCTAGATATGCAGTATATGTGTACAAAAAAATCAGGCAAATTTTCTACATGTAACAATAAATATCAAAATAAAATATTTTTGGACTGTTTTTATCCAGTTACTGGGGGTCCAATTATTGATGTTGTTGCTTTCATTCATTAGGGTAAATAATTAAGAAAGACTGCACTTAGAATTGCCCACATAAAATAATTACTATATATAAAATAACTGAATCTTAAAACAGAAAGAAAACCAAAACCAAAGCTGTATAAATAAAAAAAAAGGCCTAGACAATTAAATTTTACTATAGTAATTTTTTTCTCCTAACCACTAACAGTCCTATTGAGCTGAAATCTGAAAATATTTAGAATTCTTACTTAAACATAGTTAAAAGCATGAACAAATCTCTGTAGCAAATAGACTTTCCTTGTCGGCAGAGTCACTTAATAGCTGACAAATAGTTTCTATTAGGCCCTCTCTTAATTGGTACTTGAACTTTCTGCCTTAAGTTGATTTGGCTTCTGTCATCCTTTCTGTCTTATCAACTGAAATGTCCAACTCCCTTAAAGCTTCCTATACCTTGCACGCGCTTTACGTGTTTATGTTACAGCTTTTGGACATTTCCTCCTGGTTCTTGATTGAGGCATTGGCTGTGTTATTTGTTACAAATAAATTAGCTCTGAAATGCGCATGTACCAAGATATTTAGTTTATTCAGTCTTAAAGTCGACCCAATTTCCTAACACCCAACACACACATTCCACAACCTGACAAACCAACAGAGTATGATACTCACGTATGTAATCATTTTATTATGGCAGATGCTGGTAGTCTTTGAAAGTAGTCTTTGATCAGTTTTGAAAATTAAACATTCATTTTACCCAGGTTGCAATAAAAGTATGGTGACCTGTATTCCTCTGCCTTCCCAAGCATCTCCAGCTGGTAAGTTGCTTAGATTTATGGTTGGGCCCTTAAACTACCTCCAGGATCGTAGAGAGCCATTAAATTACCTCCAGGATTGTTACCCACCACTCTTTGCTTCAGCTAGACTATTGCTTTCCAGCTCAGAGAAACCTGTCCTGCTTTCCATTTCTCTCGTCTGTCCAGCTGAAGGACAGACAGCTTCTGATTTTCCTTGCTAGGGAGGCATCCATCAGCGCATCCAATATCTATCTACACTGCTGCGTGTGCTCAGCTAATTGAGACTTTGCCAACAGTTCACAAGGCACTTGGCCCCCAACTTACAGTTGGGTAATGTAGTGAAATAGCAGGTTAAGTGAGAAGTACATGCTAGAATTATTCAAGACTGGGTACCACACTAGGCGTGACATCAAGCTGGATGCCAAGGAAACTTTAGGCCTCTGGAC
Organism: Vulpes lagopus; assembly: GCF_018345385.1. Taxonomy (NCBI): domain Eukaryota; kingdom Metazoa; phylum Chordata; class Mammalia; order Carnivora; family Canidae; genus Vulpes; species Vulpes lagopus. Next base: position 103,332,897 of record NC_054834.1, on the reverse strand, counting down.
TATAGCTTTATAGGAACTACCCTGTCCCTCAGAACTGGCCACTTCAGCCAATTTACCTCAGCCTGAAAAAAAAAAAAAAAAAAAAAAAAAAAGCAACAGGCTGTTGATGTTTTTTCTTTGAATCTGTACTGAAGGAAAATGTTTAGCTGATTGGATGACTCTATTGTTAAAAACATACTCAGGGGCAGCCCCGGTGGCGCAGCGGTTTAGTGCCGCCTGCAGCCCGGGGCGTGATCCTGGAGACCCTAGATCAAGCCTGCTTCTCCCTCTGCCTGTGTCTCTGCCTCTCATTCTCTCTCTGTGTCTCTATGAATAAATAAATAAAATCTTTAAAAAAAAAAAAAAACATACTCAGCTTAGTGAAAGAGCATTCTGTTTTAAGTCATTAAAAAAGCCATCACTGGAAAATACAATTACATATACATATATATATGTGTGTGTGTATATATATATATATAGATAGATAGATAAATAGATACCCATATATTATTTACCTATAAATAACTTATGAGGATCCTTCAGTTTTTAAAATAGTTTAATTTTTCTGGTTACAGAAATTCTAATGTTCAAAAAATTACATCAAAATTATAAAAACCTAGGCATTCTCTCTTCAGGTGAATCAACAAAAAAAGCTGTGATATACTCTGCTCTTTAAACATTCAAAACGTTGTAACAACACATTTATTACTCAAGCAGAATCGTGTGACTTTTCCAAAATAGGCCCTTTAATGCTTTATGTATTCGTACGTATTTACCGATTAGTAAATTAAAAATAATAAAAATAACTAAAATGAGTTATGAAGTAACTCTAGTCTATCAAGTAGAAATATATTTGAATGAGTTAAATAATCCAGTGAAACCTGTAGTGAGTCTCCTGTGTGAAGAAGCGTATTTATTTTTTTGCAAGTCTGTTTTATATTCTGTACTCACTAACATTTATAATACATGACTTCCCCATGCAACAATAATTTAATGATACCTTATTCTTCTCTTGAAAAACAAAAGAAATATTATCAGGCAGTATTACAATAAGCTAAACCAATTACCTTCTAAAATGATTTTAATGCAGGCAAAATACAAGAGTCATCATTTTAGCATAGTGAGATTTATTAAGACTGCGATTCAAAGCAGTACACTATGCTTCTTATATGCTACATCGCTTCCCATCGAGTTTCAATTAATATTTTGAAAGTTTGTATTTTTTACCGTGAAATTTCAAAATGTCAAATCCTAGCAGATTTTGTGTAAAGAAACGAATAATATCTTCTAGGCCATTTGGTTGAGGCTGTCATATATACACATTCAAATTCAAGGCGTACACTGCAAATGCGACCATGAACAGTGACAGGCCCACCAAACAGTTTAAAACATTGCTCCCATGTCCATAATTCAGAAGAAGTGAGAAAAAAGTTATAGAAAAACTAATATGAACCTCAGACCTCTTGACAAACCCTGACTCTCAAGTCATTAATATGCTATGCAGAGGCTTGCCAGCATTACACCAGACATTCTTCTAAGGAGATAAGTAGATATCATAAATCAGATACTTCCCCCCACCCCTCAAAGATAAGGATAGGTCCTGCCCTTAAATTCTGCATATAAAGATCCACTGTAATAAAATGATTATTTTCTTTTGTCATTGCCTGGCACATATATTAGCATTAGGTACATTACTTTATCTGAGGAATAAGAGAGAGTTACAGCATACATTTCTTTTCAAGCCACTTTAATCTCTTCCCCTTTAGTGAAGTTAACATCTTCGGTTTTTCCTTGTAATTTTGAGAAGATGTACCTCTTTTTTTCAGAAAAATCTCAAAGAACTAGAAAAAAAGGTCTTTTTAAAACAAACAAACCCAAAAAATATCTTTTAAAAATGACCTTTCTTTCGTATCCAAGTGCTAGAGACAAAATACAACCTAACAGTTTGCTTGAAAATGAAAAATGTAGGCACTCCTGGGCAGCTCAGCAGTTGAGCATCTACCTTCAGCCCAGGGCGTGATCCCGGGGTCCTGGGATCAAGTCCTGCATCGGGCTCCCTGCATGGAGCCTGCGTCTCTTTCTGCCTGTCTCTGCCTTTCTTTGTGTCTCTCATGAATAAATAAATAAAGTCTTAAAAAAAAAAAAAAAGAAAATGAAAAATGTATCAATGTACTACCACACTGAGTGAAGCACAAGGTTATTGGGTTAATGATCATTCAGTAAGAAGACGTTAAGAGATGTTCACAATTTAAAATTTGAGGGATTTATTTATTTATTTATTTATTTATTTATTTATAAAGATTTTTATTTACTTATTCATGAGAGACACACAGAGAGAGGCAGAGACACAGGCAGAGGGAGAAGCAGGCTCCATGCAGGGAACCTGATGCGCAACTCGATCCCAGGACCCCAGGATCACGACCTGAGTGAAAGGCAGATGCTCAACCACTGAGCCACCCAGGCATCCTGATTTATTTTGATTATAAAATTATAAGGTTTTAAATTTTCTTTTTGGCCTACTGCATATTCTCACTACGGTACATGTGTGCTACTTTCTGTATTTTCACAACTATTACTGGGTAGCTTCAACCTGGCTAGAAATCACTGCTCTTGGGATAAATAGTATAGCACCAAATGCAGAAAGGCAGATGCTGTGATATCACTCCCAGAGCTGGAAGGAGATGATGTGAGTCACACACCTGTGGAATACCCTCCCCATCATCACAAAGTTCGTTTTTTTTTTTTTTTTAAAGTGCATTACCTCATGTAATGCCCACAACGATTTTATAAAATAAATACTACCCTTAATCCATTTTCTATGAAGAGCCTGAGAAGTTCATTTACAACTTGTGCAGAGTCACGTACCCATAATTACAAAGTCAGTGTCCTAACATCGCTTGCCTCTTTGTCTTTCCTACTGTATATGGAAAACAAATTGGGAGCTGTCCTACCTGTAAGCAGTAATACACAATAACTAAGATTATAGGTTATGAAGCAGGTTGTCTGAATTCATATTCTGGTTCTGCTACTTAATGGCCAGTAAGTAAATATGTTCCCTCACCTTTATTTAGGCAAAATAGCAGTCCCTACCTCATAGGGTTGTGGCGAAGATGAGATGAGGTAGCATGGGCAAGGTGCTTAAAACACTGTTTGGCATAGTGAATGTCCTCAGCAAACTTGGTGATGACACGTATATTAATTCACCAATTATTTATTAACCTTTCACTATGTGCAAGGTACTTGCAGGTTGGGAAAATGAGTGATGGTCTATGTTCTCAAAGATATTAGATTCTAACAGGGGAACTTGCACATCATTAAATAAATGTCAATAGTGGCAATACAGCTATTGCTAGAAGAGTTTAAAGAATAAAAAGCAGGGGCGCCCGGGTGGCTCAGTCAGTTGAGTGGCTGCCTTTGGCTCAGGTCATGATCCCAGGGTCCTGGGAACGAGCCCCACGTTGGGCTCCCTCTCCCTCTGACTGCCACTCTGCCTGCTTGTGCTTTCTCTCTCTCTGTCAAATAAATACATAAAATCCTAAAACACAAAAAAGAAAAGAAAAAGAAAAAAGAACAGAAAACATATGAGTGTAGATGAGAAGCTGCTTCATGAATGAGGTATGTTTACACATAACCTGGAAGAGTGGCTAGGTTTTGGAGAGGCAGGGGAGAGGTGGCAATTTGTCGACCGGGGTAGATGACCCAGTGGATAATCTTTTTTTATATAAGATTTTATTTATTTATTCATGAGAGAGACAGAGAGAGAGAGAGAGAGGCCAGAGACACAGGCAGAGGGAGAAGCAGGCTCCACGCAGGGAGCCCGATGTGGAACTCGATCCCGGGTCTCCAGGATCACGCCCTGGGCTGAAGGCAGCACTAAACCGCTGGGCCACCGGGACTGCCCAGCAGTGGATAATCTTAAAATCACTTCCAAGGAATCGAAGTTCTTTCATTCTTATAGAGGAGGTGCACTACCTATTCTCTGGACAAATGCACAGACTGCGCTTCTAGTCACAAAAGAAAAGTTTTTCTGCTTAAAGAAGAAAACTGAGGTCAGTGATTTCAATGTTCTAATCTTCTACAAATAGCAGTTTGTATGTGTAAATTTTTCTGAAGCAATAAAATGATGATTTCATTTTTTTTATGAGGGATGTCTTTTGGTCATATTAGACCATTTCCAGGGTGTGTGGTTCCGGGGGGGGGTGTCGGTGGGGGGACTTCCCTGCACACCACCAAGCACTTCTCAGAACCCAGCAGGGTGGTTTCTCAAGGAGAACTCAACTCAGTTCTGAAACTATTCACCCCGGGGCGGGGGGGTGGGGGGTGGGGGGTGGAGATAGCAGCAGCAACCACAGGTTAAGGGCTCAGTCCTGCAAGACAGCTGCTCCAACCTCTGATGCCAGTTGAAAACTCAAGTTGTCACCTGTGCCTCTGGCCAACCTGAGGGTTTCAATGACCTCCTATTGCACATCAGATGCCAAATGCAAGTCCAGGTTCTTACCTGTACTTCTGACTGACTGCTTATAAGTCAGAAGTTCCCATCACCCAGTCCTCCCCAGGGTTTGATTTGCTCATAGCACTCAGAAGAACATTGTACTTACTACATCATCAGTTTGTTTGTTTGTTTTTTCCAAAACTTAGGAACAGCCATATGGAAGAGATGGAAGAGATGCCCAGGGCACAGGGAGAGGGTGTGGAATGTCCATGTTCTCTGGGTATGCTACTCTTTCCAGTATCCATGTGTTCACCAACCCAGAAGCTTTCCAATCCCTGATCCCTGTCCTTTTAGTTTTTATGGAGGCTTCGTCACATAGGCCTGATTTGTTAAGTCAGTGAGCCTTGGTGATTGAACTCCATCTCCAACTCTTCTCCCCTCCCGGGAGGTTTGAGGGGGTAAAGACTGAAAGGTCCAATCTTCTAATCACATGGTTGGTTCAACCAGCAGCCAGTCCTCATTCTTCCATGAGGTCCAAAAGCCACTCCTTAACATAACAGAAGACACCTTAATTACTCTCAACACTTCTTAAATTCCAAGGGTTTTGGGAGCTCTGTGCCAGCAACAGGCACAAAGACCAAATATACAGATACTTCTTACTGGAAATCATAATATCACAGAAAGAAAGAAAACAGCTGCAATTTGAAATTGGTCTGTATCGAATTATGTTAGAGCAGGCCTAGTCTCATCTAGAGAGGAAGAGTTTGAATGTCACGGATCTCTACATCTTATCTCTAGAACGTCATGTCTCTGCCTCTTCTCCTCAACTCCTCTTTTCACTTCAGTTTGGCTTCTAGGTCAGCAATCTAGAGAGGATAATGGATAGACTGTCAGATTTAGTTTGTCTAAAACACGTCATGCTCCACATAAACCAGCCGCTCACTCACCCTGCTATTCCTCACACCCGCCAGATTAGAAATTTATGTGTCATCATCAACATTTTCCACTCACTTGTCCGAAAGATCTGGGCCTTGAGATTAAAATTCCAAAATGTCACTAAGATTGGTAGCTTCAACCTCTATTATTTTCCCACTGGACTGTTACAATTACTTTGCAATTGGTCTGTTTCCTGTCCATTTCCTGTACCATTCATCCTAAATGTTTTGCAAGAAAAAAAAAAAAAAAGGTCTCAAGAATAATAGTTTCTTGGCTGAAACAATTTCAAAGTCTTCCTATTTTCCACAGAATTGGGTTGATACTTAGCTGCTATTTGAGGATTTCTGAAACCACACCCCAGTTTGCCTTGTCTTCCATTCTTGTCCTCGTACCGTCCTTTTTTGGGGACTTCATCTAAAAAAAGAATATGGTGATCCTTCTTTTGAACAGGTGTCCTCTCTCAAATGCCTACCGCCTCAGAGATCTTCTTACTGAAAGTGTACGTGTTCTTGAAAACAAACCTCAGTAACTACACCCCTGAATCTTACCAGGAATCCCTCCTTTCTCTAAAGTTCTTATCACTTTATATTTACCATATGAGACATTCAGCATGCTCTCAATCATGTTATAATCATATATGTAACATTTTCTTTTTTTTTTTTTTAAGATTTTATTTATTCACAAGAGAGAAAGAGAAAGAGGCAGAGACACAGGCAGAGGGAGAAGCAGGCTCCATGCAGGGAGCCTGATGTGGGACTCGATCCCCGGTCTCTAGGAGCAGGCCCTGGGCTGAAGGTGGTGCTAAACCGCTGAACCACCCGGGCTGCCCCATATGTAGCATTTTCAATGAGGAGCCACTGATACTAAAAAAAAAAACAAAAACAAACAAACAAAAAAACACTTCTACAGCACCTAGGTATATCAAATGAATGAACAAATGAATAAATGAATCATGGAGAGAGCGAGCATGAGGAGAAAGACATCAACTTGTCCATTTGCAAAAACCAGACTCCCAAATAGTTTCACTTCCTACCTGCAGGTCTGAACTCAGTCTTCTGATAATTACATACGGAGACTTTTGCTCTGGTGTAGTAGGAGTGGAATGCATAGGCGGGCTTTTGTTAAAACAGAGAAATACAGGAATCGGCATTTTCCAGTGAGAGAATAGTTCTTTGGATAGTGTTGATATTTAATTCATCATCATTAAATTTATGTAGATAAAAATCTTTCCATGTTAAAGTATTTACCTTGGTAGTAGGCTGCGAAGGATGCAAAAAGACAGATGTAAGTAGCTTCCTAAATCTATACAGCTTATAAAGAATGCTTCTTGGGGATCCCTGGGTGGCTCAGCGGTTTAGCACCTGCCTTTGGCCCAGGGCGTGATCCTGGAGACCCGGGATTGAGTCCCGCATCGGGCTCCTGGCATGGAGCCTGCTTCTCCCTCTGCCTGTGTCTCTGCCTCTCTCTCTCTCTCTCTCATAAATAAATAAATAAATCTTTAAAAAATAAGAGCCTCAATGAGAAATTGGGTATTAAAAAAAAATAAAAAAATAAAGAATGCTTCTTGCCAATCTATGGAGAGGCACCTGTAATTATGCCGAGCAGTTAGTTAAGGCTTATGATTAGCATTTAAAGATTCTGTGGACTCTAGTGCTTCCAGCTTCTTCAGTATATAAAATTTCAAAGTCACCCACGAACTTGAACATGCTGCATAAGTTTAAAAGAAAAATCACACAGGAATCATGCCATTCTTGTACTGACAAACACTCACACTGTATGTGACCCGATGCAGCACACCTACTGGAGTCTAAGGTTACTGAAAGGAAGGGATGAAGCTTTAGAATCAGATAATTTCGTTCCATTTTAACTATTTCAGGAGCTGAAAGTATCGCTTGGAATTTAAATCAAAGCCAGCTTTAATGAACTAAACCAACCCTGGATGAAGATGCTTCATTTCACATTAAATCTCCCAGCTGATTATGTATGCATGCTCTTTGCAAAGGTGAAACTTGATTGGCTCACACACTGAAAGCTCTGTTGGAAGTCAGTATTACAGCCACTTATAACTCAGATGAAATGAGGCATTAGTTTGCCTGATAAAATGAACAAGCGCAGTGAAAAGAACACTACCACAAACAATTTTTTGCTAACAAGATTTGGCGATGACTTAGTTATTCATTATACACTCACTGGGTTCAGGACTCAGACTCTCAAAGATAAAGGGAACTGTGCTTTCAAGTCCCAGGGCAAAGGAATCCCTGCCTTTTCCCCCGTGACTACCTGGATCATGACCTACCAGGTTCTGTACGAGTTGGCCCCTGCCTCGCCTCCAAACCTCCCCTGGACCACTCTCGCACTTCCTCACTCTGCCCTGAGCCCCCCTGAGTACAAAGCCCTTTCCCCACTCAGAGCCTCTGTGCTAAGGTCTTCTCATGGGCTCATGCTTATCCCGTAGATTTGCTCCATGCGGTACAGTAACCCCTAGCCACATGAACACTGAGATGTGGCTAGCATGAATTAAGCTGTGCTCTGTTGAATATACACATCGGAGTGCGAAAATTTAGTATATAATAAAAGAATGACTTCATTAATCATTTTTCGTATTGGCTACAAGTCAAAGCGATAATATTTTAGATATTTGGGTTCAATAAAACATATTATTAAAATTAATTTGACCTGTTTCTTTTCATAGTGTGGCTACTAGAAAATTTTAAATTACACATGTGGTTTGCATTTGCAGCTTATGTTATATTTCAAATGAACCATGCTGCTTTCTACATTAATTCAGGCGTCACCACGGAGAGTTAAATTTTGTCAGAAGGCATTTGTTTGTTTATTTTCTCTATTTTATATGCTGCTATATCCAAACCACCATTTATTTCATGTGAGGCATGAAATAAATGTTTGTGGAATGAATGAATGCATTATACATGCGCTAATTAAGAGCTAGGGCTCTAGAATCAAGCTGCCTGAATTTCAACCTCGGTTATGCTATTTATTAACTGTATGAACTGGAACAAGGGCTTATTCTCTCAAGGCGTAGCTGTTAAGATGAATTCTTACATCTAAAGTGTTTAAATCAGTGTCTGATATGTAGTAAGTGCTCAGTAAATATTAGCTGTGGATAAGTATTCTTATTCCATTCTGTAGAGAGAAACATAGGCACAATGATGCTAATCTTCGGTCACTGAGATGGTGAATGGGAGTCATGATTTGACCCTTGAACTGCAAGTCTACTACATGAATGCAAATCAATAGTCAATATAAATAAAAAATCTGAATCAATTTTAAGTTACTTCGATACTGTTAAAGGAAGTTATATGATTCATACTGGCTCACCTAAATGATATTGGACTTTGGCCTCTGATTGAGTAGTACCTATTACCAATGTGACATGTGACAACAATTATTGTACTGGTGATGTTTATGTAGTCTTATTAATAGCGGGCACTATTGTCTATAATAATGCTAAAATATTCAATTAGTTTACCAACTTTGAAAGTAGACACAGCCCATCATCATCCTTATTTTCCAGATAAGGATACTGAGGTCCGGAGAGGTCAAGTACCTTACCAAAGTCACAAAGCTGAGCGCTGAAGGAGGTAAAATCCTAACTCAGCTCGTGTGGCCCCAGAACTATGCTCTCCCCCATTTCTGTGATATCACATTCTCCTCTCACATTTTGTGCTTGTTGGAACAGTAAAAGATGGCTGAGCATTCAGCCTTACAGTTGCCGTGATTAACTCAAAGATAGGAACTGACTTCTGGTATTTATCAGTAACAGTACATTTTCTAAGAATAATTGTTTTTCCGACTCAAGCTGTGGAATGGACCATCTAAAAGTAAATTTTCCTTCTAAAAGACATTTTTGTAATCCATACAAACCTAGGTCATCAAAACCTCTCCTGTCTTGGGGACTGTTTCCCCTGAATTAGGCTTAAAGCAAAGAATAAATTATCCTGCATGTCATATCACATCACATCAGGCCCAATCAAGCTCAGTAAGTGACTATTTGCTTCTGTCTTCAGGAGCTCAGCACAATAGATCCTATGCTGATGACACTTACAATATTTAAATAAAGCCAGACTAGGTTTATGATTGAAGAAGCCATCATCTTTCATTAGAATGAGAAAATAAATTTTCAGTAGTAGGCCACTAACATGTTTGAATGGCTCAATTCATTTTCTAGCAGGTCATGGCCAATATCCACTACAGAGCAGGCTTGTTGAAAACAATCCTCTTAAAGAATCTACTTTGTCTTGATGACAAAGAGGTGCGTTCTTCTCCAGACAAGAAATGGGGGGGGGGGCGGGAATAGCTAAATCCTCTAAATGTTTTTACATTTCAGTGATTTGGTTCTGGGACATTCTATCCTGTGTGAAGGGAAGAAGGAAAACAGCGGATAAGGAAAGGACAGATCGCTATCGGTGAGAACACTTAGGTAGATGGAAGAAGCAACTGAAACCTGGGAGCCCAACAGCCACAGGCGGCTTGAAACAGGGAGGCAGCAGGCAGGAGCCAGAGAGGCCAGGGTCTGCTTCAGCCTTGTCACTCACTACCTCTGTGCATGTGAGCATCTCACAGACCTTTCCCAAGTAATGATTGGTAAAATGAGAGGGTTCTGTTAGATCACAAGATCACTTTCAGTCTTTAGAAGATCTTCCTTACTCTGTACATATGTCAGAGAGCTCCAATGTCTAGAATCTTGTTAGAATGTGCTAGTCACAGGCAGGTGTTCTCCTCCTATAGGACCTGAAGTGGAAGGACATGATGCTCTCTGGTAGATAAAGAAGCAAAATTCACACACTAAGGGTGTGAACAGTCACCAAGGAGTCTGAATTGGGAAAATGGTGTGAACAGAGGACGCAGAGTTACCCTGGAAGATAGATCAGGAAAGGCCACACGGATTTGTATTATTTGCTTATCTATCCAGTTCTGAGTTCTGGGAGTGTGAGTGAAAGGCATCTCCCTCTGTGAAGATTGGCAGGTCAGCCCTGAGAGCTTGAGCCCAAGTGTCCAATCAGATAATACTCACTTGCCTTGTTCTGAGTCTGCACATGGCAGGCATCCTTTGGCCCACAGAGAGAGAAGGCAATGGGAAGACTGACATCAACACCCAACTTCCCCAGGGTTATATGTTTCTTGGAAACAAGGAAATCTGCAATCTGGTGGGCTTCCTATAAGAAATGAATCTCAGGGTGCATATGCACCAATTGGCCAACTCAAGTATTTTAGTCTGCCTAACATTGTACTTTTTGTGATTGTAATTCTAAGCTAATTATTTGACACTGTAGTTGACATATACCCCTCCTCAGTGAGCTTTATTAATGAGTCTGTCTCTGAGAGATGGATCTTTTCTAAGGACTCTGGCAAGATGACATTTAAAACTACATACCCTCAAGTGTCCCAGACTTCGGATTCACTCTTCCTTTCAAAATGCAAATAACAACAGTCCCGGTCTCTACGTTGCCTGATTGGTAGGGAATCCCATCTTTGCCCCCCTCTGAGTACTTCTTAGTTTCTGAGGAACATCTACAAGTCCTAAAACCTGTCCTGGTTATCACTTACCATTCCTGTCAGTGGTTTGTCTCCCTACCCGCAGGTTCCTTTTGCCAGTTGCTTTTTGTGTGTCCTACCCAAGGCTATCATGCTTCTGAGGAAGGTGTTCCTCTATAGCATCACCACAGGCCTGGCACAGGCTTGACAGCAAACCTACTTTACTTTATTAAAGATATGGGCTCATTTATGAAACGGAACAACTCCCCCCCCCCCAAAAAAAAAGACTGAAAAGGAAAGAATTCTTAAAATTGCATGAAAGCATTGTCATGAGATGAAGATAGTGTTATGACTTATTGAAGACCTAGCTTCAGTACCTCAGAATGTGACTGTGTTTGGAAATGAGGTTGTTGCTGATGTAATCAGTTAGCATGAAGCTATGTATGAGGAGACTGGGTCCCTAATCCATTACTACTGGTGTCTTCATAAAAAGTGGAAACTTTGAACAGAGACAAACACACCAGGAGAACGCCATGGGAAGACTGGGGTTGGATGCCCACAGGCCAAGAGAATGACCCGAAGCTGGGCGAGAAGCCTGGAACAGATATCCTCTGGTGCCTCCAGAGGGAACAGGGCCCTGCTGACACTTTGATCTTGGTCTTGTAGCCTACAGAACCGTGAGATACTAACTTCCTCTGGTTTAAACCACTTGGTCTTCAGTACTTTGTTACAGCAGCCCTAGCAAACGCGTACTGGTACTATAGCTCCTTCCAGACTCGGCCTCTCTGTAGGTCCTGCTTCATGTTGGGCCCCAGCCTGCTACTGCACCGAAGAGGACATATCACCTAGAGATAAATCTGTAACTCTCTGTAGCGGGGATGTTGGGCTCTCCTTACCTACTGTCTAGGCCACACAGCCAACCTTCTTGTATCCCCTATGAGAGATTAGAAGAAAAAATATTCTTTCTCTATAGCTGGTATAAGTTCTACTTCACAGCCAAGATCAAAGGGAGTTCTGTTAAGATCTAATTCTGATAATAATGAGAGAAGTTGTCTCAACCCTCATCATTACAAGATAAGGCATGGCTTTATCTGTGTATAACCAAAGAGGCCCCATAGAGCATTCGCCCCAAATAAGAGTTTTCTTCCCCAGGTGGAATTCATCATACCATTTCAGAAAGGAGCTATAGAGTAGTGGCTTGTCTTCTCTCTAGTCATTTGAGTTTCAGGGTGTAAGGTACCTCATGCCCTTGTTTAGCTGTTGTGAGATTGATGAACTCAGTGAGGACACTGTGTGAATTTTTTGGTAGATGTTACCTCTGGAGGCTTGCTGGCTGATTCTTCCATGGGCAGTGAATAGTGTTCACGCTCTACTCACATGCTCTTATCCCTTCAGCACTCACTGTTCTCATACATGCTAAGGGCTGTCAGCAAGCTCTTCCTGGCAGTTTTCTCTGGCCTCAGTAAGCGTAGAACACTCAAAAGCCAAGCTGAATTTCCAGAGCTAATAGCCTTGCGAGGAGTCCTCCACTGGTGCAAAGCGGGATATGGTGTATGAATGTCTGTGATGATCAAGGTTATGGGGTGAACTGTGTCCCCTCAAAAGATACGTTGAAGTCCTAATCTCTGGTACCTGTGAATATGACCTTATTTGGAAATGGGGTCTTTGCAGATCTAACCAGGTGAAAATGAAGTCATACTGGATTAGTGGGCTCTAATCCCATGTAACTGGTATCCTCATAAGAAGAGGAATATTGGGACAGACACAGGTGGGAGACGGCCATGTGGATACAGACTAGAGTTAGGTTACCATAAACCAGAGAATGTGAGAGGCTACCAGATGCTGGAAGAAGAGAAGAATCCTCCCCAAGAGGCTTTGGAGGGAATGTGGTCCCATTAACACCTTGAGGTCAGCCTTATGACCTCTGGAAGGGTGAGAGAATAAATTTCAGTTGTTAGTGGTACTTTGTTAGGGCAGCCCTTGCAAATGGATACAGCCAGTCTGCCTGGGCTATAAATCAAACACTAATCTAGTGTCACTATGAAGGTATTTTGTAGACGTGGTTAACTCTAAGTAAAGGAGATTTCCTTTGATAATATGAGTGAATCTCTTGGGATGCACGGGTGGCCCAGCAGTCGAGCATCTGTCCTTGGCTCAGGTCATGAGATCCCAGGGTCCTGGGATCGAGTCCCACATTGGGCTCCCTGGAGGGAGCCTGCTTTTCCCTTGGCCTGTGTCTCTGCCCCTCTCTGTCTCACTCATTAATAGATAAATTAAACCTTAAAAAAATATATGGGGTGAATCTCACTTAATCAGGTGACCTTAAGAGCAAAAAGTGAAGTTTCCCAGAGAAGAATTTCTGTCTCAAAAATGCAGCATCAACTCTTGTCTTGCCTGAGTTGCCAGCCTGCCAGCCTTCCCTGCCCTACAGGTTTCTGAATTGCCAGTCCCAACAATTCATGAGCCAATTCTGTAAGGTCAACCTCTTTATATATTTATAATCATGTATCTAAATATATGGTATTCCTAACTTGTGTGATCCTGTCTCCTCAAGTGTGGGCGGATCTGACACTTGCTCGTGACTAAGAAAGGGGATGGGACATATGTCATTACATGCCCATAATTACATTACATAAGATTTCAGTATCCATCTTGCTGACAGTGTCCCTCTGTCACTGGCTTTGAGGAAGCAAATGGCCATGACGGAAAAGCCTATCTGAAAGGGACCGAGGGTAACCTCTGACTGACAGCCAAAAAGAAGAAACTGAGGCCCTCCATCTGGCAATCCACAAGGAACTGAGTGCTTCCAACAACCATGGTAGCATAGAAGTGGAGGCTTCCCCAGTCAAACCTCACACGGGACTATAGCCCCAGACCACACTTTGACTACCACTGTTGAGACCGAGAAGCACGTGAGCTAGAAAATCTAGAAGTATTATGGTGACATACTAAAATGGAAAAAGAAAAATGAAATTAGAACTTGGATCATCAGAATCCTGGTTCTAGGACCTTTTTGTTCTACCTCAAATGTATTGCTCTGGTGTTCACAAGAACTCAAATGCTTCATGAAAATTTCTGGGGCCAAGAAAAGGCTCTAACTCTCCTTTGTACAAGAGTTGGCATATAAATGTGGGTGTGAATGTATGCGTGTCATTTGTGTTTTGTATGAATTTAGTTTATACATCTGTTCATCAGTACAAATCCCTATCTCCAATTCAGAGCAACTTAGTAGTAATGAGCATCAAAAGTAATCATTCCATATGAGGAAATAGAGGGTTATTTAGCTATTAGGACTTAGGAAAATTTGCCCAGTTGGCTTCCCACTTCCTGATGGATATTGATTCAATTGGAAAACTGCAAAGATGTGGCTGTTTCACCTCCATTTAAAGTAATTAGAATTAGTGAGAGAATGTCTTATTGTCATACCTATTGCTAGTTTTCACAATTACCATGAACTTCCGGGAAGGGATAAGGGGAAACCCATGTTGACCTCCGGCAGGCCATATTATGGTAGCAACCAACCACTAAGCCCATAGGATACCACTTCCAGTAAGTTTTTCTCACTTATTTTTCCATAAAATTATGATGTGATTCATTATCTTGACATGATCTATAACTACTTTGTTGAAGAAAATGTGTAACATCTGAAGTCGGAAAACTCATTAGTGTTCACAGTAGCATGCCCTGAATTGAAAAGGCAACCTAAAATCCCCAGCATGCTCCCCTCACAGGCGAAACTTCAACATCACGAGATCTGGCAAACAATAGTACTCAATTTTAACAAAATTCCAGGGGGAAAATGGATAACTCCATCCTCAGTAAGTGCCACAGGGGACTCTGAGAAGCTTGCAGACTCCTTCATGCCCTAGTCTGTGCATTTAAAAATCTCCTACATTTTGTTCTAACCATTTATTCAAGCAATTTTACCTAGCTGTGTCTTTATCTTTCTATCAATCTTACCATGATGTTGGTACAAGGTATACAGTCGCCATGGAGTCGGGGTTGGGTGTTAGGCACAGGGAACAGAATGGATTAACATGTTAATATTGTTTGTGTCTTGTATCCAAGTGATGAGATGACAAGTGATTTTTATCTTCTTTTTTGCTTTTTTTCTGAATTTTCTAAAATTATTATATATTATTTGAGTAATTTTAAAGTTATTTAAAGCCAGCTTTGAAACAATGTGAATAGTAAGACGTCAAGTTTGACTTGGTACCCATATATACCATAGATAAGCCAACTGAGTTGCGGTCAATGTCTTTGGTTAGTGGGATTATGATTTTTTTGCTTCTATGCATTTTAAAATTTGTAATCACGGGATCCCTGGGTGGCGCAGCGGTTTAGCGCCTGCCTTTGGCCCAGGGCACGATCCTGGAGACCCGGGATCGAATCCCACGTCGGGCTCCCGGTGCATGGAGCCTGCTTCTCCCTCTGCCTGTGTCTCTGCTTCTCTCTCTCTCTCACTGTGTGCCTATCATAAATAAATAAAAAATTAAAAAAAAAATAAAATTTGTAATCACAATAACACCAATATGTAGACTTTCAAGGGTATCCTCATACTTGGAAATGTTAGAAATCACCATGTAGGTTCTGGTCACTCAAAGTGTAGATCACTGACCAGCAGTGCTGACATCACCTGGGGAGTTTAGAAATTCAGGCTCCATGCCAGAGCTAATTCATTCAGCCTCTGGCTTTTAGTAAGATCTGGGGTGATTTGTATGAACATTAAATTTTCGCAAGTACTTGTGTGGTTAAAAATTCACTACCCAGAGAACTTTTCTCCCCTTCTGTATTATCAAGGCTCTTTAGTGATTCTGATTGGCAAACAGAATGCTGCTATAATTGAAAGTGATTAAAGTCTGATAATGGACATTTGGTCACTTGGGTTTTATACAAGATTTATTCTCTGTGATATTCTGAGAAAAAATATACATATTTCAGAAGATTATACATGACCTTTCAGGAAGATGGAGTAGATGGACGACAGGAACAGGTATGAAGAGATGAAACTTGGGCTATAATTAAGCCTTGGCAGAGATGCAGATATGAGGTGCTCAGGGTTATGAAAGTCACAATGTGGGTGGGGGGCAATTAGAGGTAGATATGTTCTTCCTTAATCACATTAGTTTTGTTTTCCATTAATTATCTGATTATGAAAGGATTTCATAATAGTTTAACCTCTATGTAGCTTCAGATTTTATAAAGAATTTTACAAATTTTATCTTTATCACTACCTAATGGGATAAGCATTTTAATTAGGAGCACTGAGATCCAGAGACATTAACATCTGGGTAAATACTGGAGAGCTGGGATCCCTGGGTGGCGCAGCGGTTTGGCGCCTGCCTTTGGCCCAGGGCGCGATCCTGGAGACCCGGGATCGAATCCCACGTCGGGCTCCCGGTGCATGGAGCCTGCTTCTCCCTCTGCCTGTGTCTCTGCTTCTCTCTCTCTCTCACTGTGTGCCTATCATAAATAAATAAAAAAATTTAAAAAAAAAAATACTGGAGAGCTAATCAGTGATGAGACCATGGGTCAAAGCTTCCTTCTGTACCCACAGCCAAGAATAAACAAGGAAGAACCATTCTTATGACTTCTCCCTCCTTACAGGGTCTCTATCTCTGGCTCTAATCCTATCCACTCAACCACGTGTCCCTCTCACCTACCTAAGCCGGGGTCTGTGTGTGGTGGTAGGCAGAGAGCAAGGAAACATGACACATATCCTCATCAACAAGGAATTCACAATCTGGACAGACTGTCCTTTCCACATTTTATGTTTATTTAATTCAATGTGTCAAATACTCATGTTACCGTCTTATAAACATGACATACCTCACACTGTGCAAGGGCTCATCCTGGGAATCATTTTTCCTTAATCTCTAGCTTAAAAACTTATTTTGTGAAAGGCCCAAGGACTTACCTTATGTATGAATCAGCATGTTTACATTAAATAAGAGAGTCCATTATTATCAGAATACTTGGTCCCTCTTCATTGTGATATCAACACCTATTCACAGGTAACAGGAATAGAATTTCCCACCTAACAACTCTGAACCATTTCAAATGGAAATCCCTCCCGATTGTCTGGGTTCTGAAGGGCTGCACCCCAGAGAGCCGAGAACACATTAGTCTGCAGTGCTGGTCCCGGTGTCCTTGGTCACTGGACACATTAAGATCAATGAAAGGTTTTAGATAAAAAACAAAAACCCCACTGCCTTCAATAATAAATGTTTTCATGAAAATAACACCTTTACTTTTCATGTTAATTATAAAATGTTATCAAAATTTTGCCTTAGAACTGAGTATTCTATGCAGACAGAGGTTTATTCCCCAACCTCCTCTGCGTGTATTTATTCATGTTGGTTGGTGATCTCAGATATGACCTTTATAGGCAGCAAAGCGGAATGGTTACAGCATGGCATCTAGAACTCTATTTCCTGAGCGTGAGTTGAGACTCTGCCAAGTATTGGTGACAGGCTCTCAGGCAAGTTACTTAACCTCACTATGATTCAGCTCATGCATCTGGAAAATGGGAATAATAATCGGATCTCAGTGTTGTCATGAGGACTAAATGAGATCATATATCCATGGTGCTTAGGACAGTACCTAGCATATACCGAGTGCCATATATGCATTAGCTGCTATTAAACTGTACTTTCTCTGGAACTGGGATCTAAGCATCTTCCCTCATTTCCATACTATCTACATGATAGTGCAAGTCTTTCTACCCATAGAAAAGGATGACACAGTAGAAACAGTACTGAACAAGAATTAAGAGATGTGTTGGCAGCTCTAATTCTCTTAATTAGCTTGGGGATCTTGGGTAATTTCTTAGAGGTGCAGTTCCTTGTTTAGAAATGAGGAGGTTAGAGTAGTTAATCTCAAAATTCCCTTCCAGTTCTAGGTTTCAGTGATTTTGAGTTTTTATTTAGGGCTATTTAGGATGATAGAGGGAGGGTCAGGATGATTAAAAGTTGCTAACAATTGCATGTATAATAATTCATATTTGAAGCTGAAAGGAAAGCCATTTTGTGTTGATTTAGTTAACAGCTAAGAGCTCTTCCTTACCAAAGTCTACTAGAATCATTTGCTGCTTATGCCACAAGTCACAGAGTCTACTGTATTAGGGCTAACCAGATCTCTTGTAAAACTCACTCCAGAGAACAGATATGTATGTGCTAAACCACACTTCCAGGAAAGTGTCTAAAATAACACTAGGAATCTGACCCTGAAACAGCAGGCCAGTGCCGTAACAATTTGATGGCTCTAGGGTCCAGTTCAAGGCCAGAGCCATCCAGCCACGGGAGGCTGAATCATGGCCAACAGCTCATTATCCAATGGGAGGAAGGGGGCTGTAACTAAAATAACCTGCTGCTCAGAGTCTTTGAAGACCCAGAGCCCTCACATGGAGTATTCAGCAGATGCTTTAGTTTGTGTGACAGTGGGTTGTGTATGTGAATCTAATAAAAATCACTCCTGACTTATATCAGGGCAGAAAATCTTAAAAATCTGCCATCTGTGACTTTCAATAACAATTGAAAGTGAAAAGTCATATCCAAGCTAAATATGAAATGTAAGAGGCCATGTTCGTTGTGTTGATGTGGTCCCCACCCCTTCTGGTACATTCATTCTAGTATATATGTCATTTGGAACTCCTGCAGTCTGTGATATTTGCATAGAAGATAGCCTGTTCACATTTGAGGGAACCCTGACATGGTTTATAATTCTCACATGACCACCATCCTTCTAACCCACATATAAAACATGTAACCCCATATAAAACAAAGTGGGAAAATAAATCCCTGTTGAGATGCAACGCTAAGTGACGACCACTGCAAAGTTACACATTAGACCTTGGGGTGTTCTTGAAACACGCATAAATGTAAATGCTAAATGTCCATCAATTACTTGAACACAGAAGATTTTGTTAATGGTAAGACAAAGGATATGGGGATATTTGGGAAAAGATCTCTAGATCAGCACTGTCCAACAGAACTTTCTGCCAAGATGGCAAGATTCTAGATCTGTGTGGTGCCCAATATGGTAGCCACTAGCCATATGTGGTTATCAAACACTTGATATATAACAAAGGGTGACTGACAAACTGAATTTTAAATGATATTTAATTTTGACTAATTTAAATAATGTGGCTAGTGATTATCATTTTGGACAGGGCAGCTATAGATCCTACAAAGCAGGAAACCCAAGTTTTACCAGTTAGTAAATAACTCTAATCTAGCCCCTCTGCCATTATCCCCACTGGTTTTTCTCTAAAGCATTTGAAAAAAAAAATTTATATTAATATTACACTAACCTCCAAACTTGGATTTGAGCAGTCTTATGCAAATCTAAAAGGAAAATGATAAGGTAGGTGATGTCTATTTTTCCCTCATGGCTTTTCTTACCATCAATAGTCTTCTTCCTTTGACGCCTCTTACCTTTTTCTAACCATCACACCAACCCAGGTCCCATCCCCCCCCACCTATATTTGCTCTACTCTTTGCAAACTATCAGTTCATAATGTCCCCTAGGGGAATTGTCACTGCAATCGGTGACCACTGAAGACCAAACGATGTCTTGGATTCCCAAAGTCAGTGCTTTTCAAAGCATGGTCTGAAAACCCCTATTATCAGAGTCATTTGGGGGCTGGGGGAAGTGTATGTTGAAAATGCAGATTCCTGGGCCCCACCCCAGATATTCTACTTCCCAAATCTCTGGGAAAGGGAAGAAGGGGTCCTCTTAGCACTGCAGAGTGGCTAAAAACACAGTCTCTGGAACCAGGCTGCCTCAGTTTGAATTCTAGTTCTAGCCTCTATTCACTGTTAGATTTTGAACTGACAAAACTTCTTTGTAGGCCCACCTTCTTTCCTTTGAAAGGAAACTCAAGATGCTATGAGGAAAAAACCAGTGATAAGCGTTACATGCTTATAAAAGCACCTGGTATGTATGAAGCAATGTGTGTGTGTATATATATACATATATGTATATATATGCACACACACGCACACTTTTTTTAGAGAGAGGGTACTGGCACACACGTGTGCCTGAGCAGGTGGGGCAGGAGGTGGGGTGGGGAGGGGCAGAGAGAGAATCCTAAGTAGGCTCCATGCCCATCGTGAAGCCTAAGGCAGGGCTCGATCTCACCACCTTGAGATCATGATTGAGCTGAAATCAAGAGTCAGATGCTCAACTGACTGAGCCACCCAGGGGCCCCCATATTAAGTACTATATTAATCATCATTCCTACTACTTTTCACAAACAGTGTGGATGAGTCCTATATACATTTAAGTCTGAGAACTCCAGACTAAAAAAAAAATAGTGAAAACAATAGAGGGATAAAGGAGCCCCTGTTGTATGATGGTAGCTCCTATCTTGTGTGTCTGTGTTTTCAGCTGTAAAATAAGATGGTGATATTTACTCAGAATTAAATGGATATAGAAAACAAATGTGAAAGCCTTTTACAGCTTATGCAAAGCTGTACTAAGGTTTGTGCATGAGAACACCAGATTTGGGATTTTGAATGGAATGAGATGCATGAGGATATCAGATGGGACAGTGTCACATCGGGTAACTGCAGGAAGGAAGAATCAAACCCACACACACAGGAGGGGGAAGTGGTATCCCCATGCGAGTGCAATTTGCAAATAGTTGTGCTTATAACACATAAAGACTTTCAGTGGAACCATCGTGCATGCCAGGTTATAAAGCCTCCCATTTCACAAATCTCATACACCTGCCAATTGGGACAGGCACTTTTCCCTTGTCAGCAAGCTGGAGTGAAAGCTTTGCTGATCATCATCCTGCCAGCTAGAAAATGGATCTCACCATCAATTTATTCTGGAAGTGAGAAGCTCCTTGCCTCTGGGAGAGATTATAAAATGGAGTCATTTTACTCCTGACACCTTCAGAGTCAGTTACTCCTTACGGGACAACTCAAGATCCACGTTCTGTGCCTTTGGCAAGAAAACATTTTCTACAAGCTACTGGCTAACATCTCACAGAGGAGTTTTATTTAAGGTCCATGTGGGACTAGAAAACTAAAACCAATAAATTGACACTTTCTGGAGAACACAAAAATATCTCAAGACTGAAACTGGCAGACATTTTTCCCCCTTTTCTTCCAGTATTATAAATCACTATTATTTTAAATGCATGATTGAGTTCTGAAAGTAGCATACAGTAAGTTTTGACATTTTCTACCCTCTCAATTTCTGAAATAGATATGTAAACTAGCTCATCTTCTCATTTTATTTAGCATACTGTACTCTCTTTCCATTAAAGAAATCATGCACGCTGCCCTCTTTTGATATGAAATACATTTTTAAGAGACCTAGATGTCTATCACATTAGTATTTTTCTATGAAACACATTTGTGCTTTACAGCCTCCTTCAGAAGAGCAAAGGTTGATCTAATTGCCCAGTATATTTATCTCTTTCCAGAGGGCAGTTCAGTTCAGGCTTCCCTTGAGCATAGATCATCCAGCTGCTCAGAAATGGATTTGGGAAAATCGAACTGGGGGTACGCCTGCTACAAAGGAGCCCTGTGAGCTCTGGTCAGCTCTAAGGCTAAGCCAAGTTGAGCCTCTGACATCTTAGGGAGATTGTTATCTAAGCCTCATCAGAGAGTATTTCATTAGCCAGAAAGAATTTGTCAGTAGTTTTTATAACAGGCCTTGTTCTCCTGAAAGTCTCTGAATGGAAAATCCACCAATTCTGACCAGAGTGAATAAGGTCAGTTGGGTACTCAAGAAGGTCAAATTGACAACTCCTGGGACTGGTAGATGTCTTCACAGGCTTTAGGGCATGGAGAACCAGACACTGAACATATTACTATTTATCTATTCTTCACACCAGGTTGATATTGAGCCATTTTTTTCCCCTCTCAATTTGGAGTTACCTTCCATTACATGAACATTGAAATAATGAGAAAAATTGTACAAATTTATTGAGAGAGAGGCCTTTATTTACATCCTCTTTTTCTGCCCCCATCATAATTTCAAAGTAACTTGTTTTCCACTGCTACAGGAAAAGAAATACCAGTACCAAAAGCAAAGAGAAATATTAATTCTTAATATTAATATTAAGAAATCAATAATCTATTGGTTCTTGTGCTTTAGAGCTTTCAGTGGCCCAATCTAGATAATATGAAGTTCATTTAAGAAAGTTTCAGAGGGAAAAAAAAAAAAAAAGAAAGTTTCAGAGGTAAATCACTATGTACCATATTTTGTATTACTGAGCCTTTAGTTATAGAGTCTAAGCCCCCATGTAAGTTTTTACCTAAAGTGGCTCTTCATCTTGAGGGAATTCATGGATGCCTTTGAACATCTAATAAAAATTATCTTGTATGTACTAACAAAATTTTGAACATACTTTTACGGGGCTCTTGGACATCATGAAGGCATTCATCCAAAACAAACCTATTTTAAATCAAAATATGAAATGCAATATAGCCTAAAAAAATAGACTTTGGAATCTGATAACCTAAATTTGTACCTTGGCTCTGTTGCTGGCTGTGTGATGTATTTTATCTAGACTTCAATTCTCTCATCTGTAAAATGAGTATAATAAAAGCACCATTTCCTAGAGGGTCTGTGAGGATGAGATGATATCATGCATATAAAAACACAGCATAGGCCTAGCACATAGAGAGCATTCAACTGAAGTTGATACTATTTTGATATTCATCATTTAAAAGCAAACATGGATGGGATTCAACAAAACTGAGAATTAGCCTTCATGTTGGCATTCTTCTCTCATCTCATCTCAGTTGTTGTCCCAGAGGTAAAACAAAGTGAATTTGAAGAAAAAAGACAAAGATTGACAGAAATACTTTAAAATAGAGATGTGGCTGAGGAATAAGGTACCATGCTTGAGGGAAAAGATGGGGAGAGTTTTAAGCTTTTTTTTTTTTTTTTTTTAATTATCTTGGCCACAGGATAGCTCAAGGGAAAGCAGTGCCTACCCAGTGATACTGGATCAGCAGATAATACTCAGGCTGCACAGGAGATTGACACTGGGATAGGAGAGATAACAAAAGGACCCCGTGATTATAGCAAATCCCACTGCCTCACCAAATGCATCTTTGGCATTAGCTAATAACAACTAGGGGGTAGGTAAGATTGGTGAGGAGAGAGCAGCGAGGGATGGTAAAGCCCAGACTGCAGTATGGTGGGCTTTCTGCCCAGGATCATACTCTTCCCAGTCACATTCAACTCTCAGAAACCACAAAAGGTCGAACCTGGGACTCCCTATTTACAAAATCAGTGGAGAGAAACAAGTACAAAAGAAAAAATAACTAGATATCTGAGGAGCATACCTGCTACAAAACAAAAACAACAAACTCAAGTGCAAACACTAAGTGAACCAGCTTTTACTTGAAATAAAACTAATGAAAATTTTCAGAGAATTAAGAAATAGTTGGAATATGAAGCAGAAGCACACCTTTTAAAATAAGAACAGGTAGGTATACTTGGTGTGGGAAATATGTGAGTTTCAATAAATTATTAATGTATTAAATAAAAAAGGATACAAAGAATAAAATAGGGTACTAGAAAGTAGGCTAGACTATTTTTCCAGAAAAGCATATGGAAACAAGAAAGAGAAAAGGGGAAAAAGTCAAAAGATAAAGTCAGCAAGAGAAATATTAAAATATATATTTAAGAATTCCCATTTGGAAAGAAAAAAATATATAGATACACACAAAAGAAACTATGTCAAAAAAAAATCACACCCAAGAACTTCCCCAGCTGAAAGGGGATGGAAAACTTCATATTCAAAGTCTTCACAATAAAAAAGCATAGAGAATAAGATGCCCAAACCTAGAAACATTATGGTAAAATGTATGGATATTGAAGAAAAAAAAATTAAGTTTCTTGAGAGAAGAGCAGACTATCCATAAAGGAAAACAAGTCATGTTGGCATCATAGTTCAAAAAAGCACACTTGAGTGTAGAGTGGAATAACATTTTCTAAAGGCTTAAGAAAAGAGCTTCTTGTATAAAATGTAATACTAGGTTTCCATATATGATCATTAAGAGATATATTTAAAAGATTTTGGAGGGGAAGAATTAGAAAACTCACACTAAAATTTATATAGAAGAATGAAAGTCTATAAATAGCTAAGTCAGCTTTGAAAAAAAGGTAAAAGGGGCATGAATGGGTGGCGGGGTAAGGACCTTCCCTTCCAGATAAGACAGAACCAAAGCTACAGTGATAAAAATGAATAAAGTATTAACTTCAGAACAGAAAAGCAAACCAATGGATAAGAATAGAGTTTGGAAGTAGAATATAGCATCACAAAGCAATGGGGGAAAGGATTATTTATAAATGGTATTTATTTATTTTAAGACTTGTTTATATATTTATTTAAGAGAGGGAGACAGAACACAGAGGGAGAGGGAGAAGCAGAGCAGGGAACACAATGCGGGGCTCAATCTCAGGACCCCAGGATCATGACCTGAGCTGAAGCAGACACTGAACCCACTGAGCCACCCAGGTGCCCTCTAAATAAATGGTATTTAGAAAACAGGTTCACTATGAGGCCTGGGTGGTATAGTTGGTTAAGTATCTAACTCTTGGTTTTGGCTCAGGTCATGAGCCTAGGGTCCTGGGATCAGGCCTTGTGTCAGGCTCCACACCCAGCATGAAGTCTGCTTATGATTCTCTGCCTTTTCTCTCTCTGCTCCTCCCCTCTCTAAAATTAATAAATTAATCTAAAAAAAATAGGTTCATATATGAAGAAAAGTGAAGCTAAACTTGCACATTATCATAGCATAGATGACACATTAAAAACATGTTGAAAATGTAAATATTAAAAATAAATTGTTAAATTGTTTAAAAAATGTAGAAAATATTTTTTGTGACCTAGGCATAGAAATCATTTCTTGAAACCCGAAACATACAAACTGTCAAGCAAAATTAAAAACGGATTTTAGTACATCAAAATAAAAAACTTCTTTCTAGTGAAGGGCTACATAGACAAAGTCAAGAGAATGAGGGAATACAGAGAAAGTTATTTATGAGTCAGTAAGAAAAAGACAGGAATCTCAATAGAAAAAATGGGCAAAAGAGATGAACAAGCAATTTATGGAAAGAGAAGGCACATGGCTAACAATAACACATATGAAAGGATGTTTAATGCTACTATTAATGAGGGATCATTTTTCATCAGAAAAGTAAAATAAAAACATTTAATAACGAATGTTGGTAAAGATGAGAAGAAAGAGAAACACTCATGCATTGCTGTTAGGAATATAAATTGGTTGAGATGTTTTTGAAAGCAAACTGGTATTTTATTTACTGGAATAAATCATCCATCTGCCTTAGAACCCATGGATTACAAATCCTGAATGTGTACCCAGAGAAATTCTCACACAGCTTCCTAAGGGAACGTGTATAACAATATTCATACATGTGATGCCAAGAAGGTGGAAACCTCACTTGGGTTGCTGCTGATCAAGCATATGTAAAACATAAACTGTGAAGATAATGGAAAAACCAACTATTACAAACAACAAGTAACTGATTGTATATACCACACAGTGGAGTGATTTCAAAGGTGTTAAATATGAAAAGTAGGAAACAGGACAAGCTTAACAGCAAAATACCCTGTAGATAAATTTTAAAATGTATATATTTTTATATAAATAAAAAAATAGTACTTTGCCTACAAAATAGTGCTACAGGGATATATGCATAGACTCCTATCACAAATAGGGTGGTAGCCATGAGTAGATGGGGAATGAGAGCCATAGAAAGAAAAAGAAAAAGGGCATCTGGGTGGCTCAGTTGGTTAAGCGTCCAATTCTTGATTTTGGCTCGGGGCGTGATCTCAGCCTGCTCCTCTCCCACATTCTCTTTCTCTCTCTCAAATAAATAAATAAATCTTAAAAAAAAAAAGACAAAAAATACTAGTGTGAAGCCTTAAACTGACCAATGATGACAATGAGCAAAGAGCTGAGAGATAGAACTAACTCAACTCTGTACTTGATATCAACTCAAAAATATAAACAAACTCACACATCTCTGAGGCTTAAAGCAAATTAGCAAATAAGGAGGACTAAATAGAAAATATTAAAGAACCAGGGTGAAACTTTAAGTTTGGATAGATTTAAATATCGTCAGAAGAAAACATTAAGAAATAATCTTTCAAACTTCCAATGGCATAATATAGTATTTTATTTTAGGACTATTTTCCTTGAATATATCTTGCTTACTCTTCCTTATTTTCAAAGGATCACACATCTGGTGTGACACAAAAATCGTCATTCAAAAGATAATAGAACCCGTCATACCTAAAAAGATAAAACTGTAGAAAGTGTTGAGAAGTCACCTAATATTAAGTAATGATGATATAAATACTATCACCGACGTCTTAAGATAATACACCTTCTTATTTCATAGGTACTCAAAGAACTGTGACTGCAGCTCACAGAATATTTGACATAAGTATTACCCTGTCATCATTTTTTACAGGTTATTACATTGACTAGATGCAGTGAGACCTGGTGGTATCTGATCCTCCCTGTCAACATCAGAAGAATTTGTGGTCACATTCGTATAATGAAGAATAAGGCGAGGCTGTTCAAAGTAGCCCGTGGCAGTTATGCTGATCATGGAGCTGAGTCATGCAGAAAGAGAGGAGCCTGAAAAGAAATGACTAGAGAAATGAGGGTGGGAACTGTTTCAGAAATTGGAGAAAGCACTATTGGAATCTTGATATTCACGTATCAGTGAGAGGTATTTCTGTTGCTTCAATATGTGTCCTATAAACCTGCCACTAACATTAAATGTTCCCATATCTGTCACTATCACAGTATCTACTTCCAAGATACCAAATCTCTGTCCTTTTCTAAAGTCAAGCCTAATCATTTGGTAAACTCAAGTTTGCCTTCTATTGAACCATGACTAATGTGAACTAACATTATGAAATACTGATATTTTACTGACCCTCTCCAGGGACCCTCTTTATCCCATTAATCCTCCATTCTATACTTACAAACACTTTTTATCTATAAATGTGCACATTCCTTTACAGCCAGAAATAGAGTTGACAAAACATCTATGCAGTGGCACTTGTTTTTTTTTTTTTTTTAATGAACATTCTCTTTCCTTAAGGAATACTGACTACATGTCTTAATTTCTAAATATGGAACTTTTTAGTGATGCTCTGAATAAATTCTCATCTTCCTGTTTAAAATTAGTTCTGTATTGTGATTTCCGTGTCTCAGGCATGTCAACTGTGGCTGTAATTCCTTACAGACATCTAAGCACAAAACACTGTCACATAACTTGCTGAATCATGTTGACCATCTTACAAGCAACCATCAAAGTTTTATGGATACAATGATTCACAAAGGTGATTTTTTTCTTCTAAAAGAAAATGTCTCCCAGATGAACTTAGAATGAATAGGTTGGGCCCTGTAACCACGCATATCATTATTATAGCAAAATACTTCATAAGAGAAGCAATATTCCAATGTGACAATTACCCAGAACTCTCCAGGTCCACTCATGTCAACTGAGAATTAAGAGAGGCGCTTCCAGTAGTTTGATGACAGAGCTACAAATTACACATGGTTCAGATGCTAAGGCCCAGGAGGAAAATGCCTCAGAGTTTATATAATAGTTTATGCCGTTGAATGAGTGTTATTTTTCCATTAGATAAAAACACACAAGGTCTTTGAAACAGTGAGTGAGGAGAGGGAATCCTTTACACTCCGTAAAATATTGAAAAATCCTTCCCCGAGGGAAAATAATAAAATAATCTTATGATGTTTTTATTAACAAATGTAACCTTTCTATTCTCAGGCAATTTATCTAGTTCTGGCAAATATATGCCATCATTAGTGTATTCTCTGCTGCCTCATGATTTTTGCTTAATAATAAAGTATATAGTGTTCTCATAAACCACAGATGTTTATGTAGAAGTTTATTACTTTTCTGCATATAAAGCTTAAGTGTATTTGCTAAATTTCTTTGCCTTCCCTCTGTCATTTTCCTAATTAACAATTTTCAGCATCCCCAGGCCGGGTTGCATTTGCTTTGTAGCTAAAAGATCAAATACTTAATTTGAACTGCATAAATCAGGAAGAAATAGAGTACCAAAGAAAGTGCTTAGCTCCCTCTTGCAACTTCTTGGCAGAGATGTTTACTTTGCCACCGAAATATCCCTCAGGAGGCTGTAATTGGAGGGGGGGTGGGGAGAAGAAGGGGGGTGAGGAGGGAGGGAGAACAGGAGGCGCTGATTTAATTGGGTCTTTACTCTTCTCAGATATTTTATCTAACAATTTACTAAGTGTTATTTTGTTATGACTAGTCCTTAAAATTACTGTCCCCTTTTTTTTAAATAACTACCCCTTTATTTGGAGGCCCCTGGATTCAGTTACAAAGTGTCATACACCAGGAAAAATAAAACTTGGGTGTGGCTTACTTCATGAGCTGATGGATGAAATATCTAAATTTATTTTAAAAATGACTTTTTTTGGAGATAGAATTCTATGTATAACATTTTAAGATGTAAGATTCAGTGATTTTCAGGCTATTCACAAAGTTGTGCATCCAACACCTCTAGGTTCAGAGCATTTTCAGGACTCCAGAAAGAAACACCACACCCCTTAGCAGTCACTCCCCATTCCCTCCTCCTACCAAGTCTCTGGAAACCATGACCTTACTCGCTATCTCTGTAGATTTACCTATTTTTGCCCATAATCTGGGTATTTCATATAAATAGAATCATATATTTGTCCTTTTGTGTGTGGCGTGTTTTGCTTAATAAGATGTTTTTGAATTTATCCATGTTGAAGCATGAATCTTCTTATGGTTGAATAATATTCCATTGCATAGACATAGCAAGGTTTGTCTACTGTTTGGGTTGTTTCCTTTTTTTTTTTTTTTTGCCATTATGAACATGTTTTGATTGTATGAACATTCATGTGTATGTTCTCTTGGGGATAAATGTTTCCCATTTACCTGGGGCATATACCTGGGAGTGAAATTCTCGTGCTTAGCTTTTTGAAGAAGTTGCCGACCATAGGACTTCCTTAAATGATGACTTCTCCTGTTCATCTGTAACTTATCACAGAAATCTTAATTTTTGCACAGTTGTAAAAATTTCTTAACTATAAGAAGGTGATCCCCCAAATGCCTCTCAGTTGAAAGGATATAGTAACATAGGAAAGACTTTAAGGATGTGAGGAAAGAGCTAAAATGTTGAAAGACTGATATTGCCAATAGTAGCAACTTATTTATCTGGCATCGCTGGGAAATGAAAGGGTCTCTTCAGAGGAATTGTTAAGCATGTGATGTTTAAAATCTCTAAAACTAAGTCATTTTTGCCGGAACCTTTGTTGAGGTACCTTTTTAGAGAGAAACTCGAGAGATGATTTAGACATTCTTGATAACTCAGGGAGTGTGCTGTGAACATCTGTCATAATAGTGTTTAAGTACAACTAAACAATCATGGAGTTCTCACGTGGGATATTTAGAGCTGTTTGCCACTGCAATGAATTCCCATGCCTTTTGAGGTCTTGTGATTATTTTATAGATGTCTTCCCTTCTCTTTTTACTCTTCCTTCACTAATAGGCTACAGAAACTGCTTGGTTCTGTCTATGAGAATGCTTCTGAATACTACTCATTCTTGATTGTGATTTTTAAGCTGGAATGATTAAACATTAATTTGTTTTAAAGCATCTCTGGATCTCCTAAATGGGTATACAGAATTTTACATTTTTATACATATACGCATTTCCAGGACAGATGTTTTATTTAAAATCAGAAATCAAGAAAGAAATCGAGGTTGCCAAAAGGCACTAATCCTTGTTACTATCACTGCTAAATTCTGGATTAGTATGATACTAATGTAACAATTTATTCTTTGCCAATATTAGTGAACCATACATTTTGAAGTCTACGGGCAGTATAGATATTTGATAGATCCTTTTCCTCCAAACCATCCCGATTTTGACCTGATTTGAGTGTGATAGCAGGCTCTGCTGTCTTAGACACTAATCCTGGTTAAAGATCTTTAGGTCTTACATTGGGTACACCTCAGAAATGTATCCACCCAGCTCCCTCTTATTGCTTCACCTCTTTTTAAATACTTCAAAAATATATTAGAACAGTTATTTTAAATGCCATAAAAACTACTTAACTCGATACATATACTGACTGTGTATGAAGTAAACAAACTTTATATAGAGAGTCCTCAGTTGGGAACTAGTTATCTAGGTGTGGCCCATTCCAAACCTATACCTCCCATGTTCCTAATTCTGCTAGAAAATATATATTCTTGCAAGAGTTGCAAGTGTCACAAGACTCTATCAGTAAGTCAGACTAGTTAGAGATCTCTAGTCGGAGATCCTATTCTCTGACTTCAGGAAAATCAGATGTCCAACATTAGGATATTAGTTACATAAATTATGTTTCATTCATATCATTGAATATTATGCTGTCATTAAAACTGTGAATCATAAAGCACTTTAAGGGCATTCTTTTAAAAAAAATTATTTGAGAGATAGAGAGGGAGGGAGCAAGTGCCTGAGAAGGGGGAAGAGCAGAGGGAGAGGGAGAGTCCCAATCAGATTACCCACCAGGTGCGAGCCTGACACTAGGCTCTGTCCGATGACTCTGAGATCATGACCTGAGCTGAAATCAAGAGCTCGATGCTCAACTGACTGAGCCACCCAGGTGCCCCATGAGGGAATTCTTATATTAATGCTGTTAATTTTTTTAAAAAGTGAGAGGTAAAATTATACCTATAAATGATATAGTTCATGAACAAAAGTATCAAAAAAGAAGGAAATAGTTATTAAGTATACTTGCCTCTAGGTTTTCAAATTACATATGATTCAAGGTAAGAAATTTGGATTTTATTCTACGGAGAATAAAATAGGATTTGTAAGCAAGGAGCAGCACCATTTGACTTATGACTTAAAGCAAGATTGACTTCGGAGAACATGTTAGGAGAGAGAAGAAAATGACAAGGGCTAAGCTTAAAACATTCTAATATACAGAAGATGACTTGGTTACTAAGAAGTGGCAAGAATTGTGAAAGGTCTGAAATTTTGCCCTTCTTGAAAGCTAACAAGTTAGCTTGACAAAGTTTCAGGAATCCTTGTAGAACACACGAGGCTGCTGGGTCAGAACCAAGAGCTTTATTAGTCAAAACAGAGCAAGGAGCATGAAGATCAGCATATTAGCAGCACATTCCCTTTCTCCCAAGTTTCATGGTAGGTAACGCAAACAGGTCCTGGTGGATGCTGTACATGCAGTGGCTTTGTGCCACACTGAGGAACTGTGAAATTAGGAAACTCAAATCTTTCCAATGGACAGTAAGCCTCTTTTACTCCCACCTCAGAGAGACACATTAAAATATATATATATACACACTGGGTAGTATAATACTCTGTATTGGGGAGAGACACCATCTATTTGCTACACAAAAATGCATGAAAAAAAATACTATGAGATGAAAACAGGCAGTGCCTCTGCTTGTGCTGAATGTTTCCCAACAGGAAATAGATAACAGAAATAAATTAGAAGTATTACTGAATATAGAGGGAGAAAATCCTATAAAACGGAGAGTTTGAAGATACAAGGAGAAGTTGACCGTGTCAACTGCTGTTACAATGACCTTCATCAGATTTATTTCAGTGCTGGGTTCAAAAGCTTGATTAAAGAGAATTGAAGAGAGAATTGAAAATGAGGAAGTAGAGGCAAGGGAGCGTAGACAGTGAATACATATGGTGAGTATAGGGCATAGTTGGAAGCAGAGCTTTTTGGTATCTAGAGGAAGTTTTTAAGTTACCTATGTATAGTGACAGGGACGATCTAGGTGAGAGTGAGAAAATGATGCAGGAGATAACGGGGAAAATTGCAGGAACAAAACTTCGAGAAAAAATAAGAATGGTTAACATTGGTAAAGTACTTGCTATGCTTGGCTGTAACCTAGCTACTTTGCACGTACCTAATTAATCTTCACTCACTTTGAGTGAGGTACTGTTATTGTCCACAAGTCATGGATGAGAAAACTAAAGCACACATGTCAAGTAACATATCTTCACTGTTAAGGACTGCATGGTACCACCTCAGAAAACTGAAGGGCGGGTTAACCCAGAACCCAAATGGAGGGTTCACATTAGAAAGGAAGAAAAACATGTCTTCCATTTCAATGGAAATTTGGGTATAGACGTAGTGTGAATTTGGGTTATGGGAGGAGGAAGCAGTTCTCATCTGATAGCATAGATTTCCTAAATCTGAGACAATGATTGGCCAATGATTGGGGACAGGGATCAGAAATTCAGAGAGAGAAAGAGAGAGAGAGAGAGAGAGAAGACACAGGTCTGAAGTATTCATTTCAGAGACTAGCAGACAGCTTGTTAGAGAAGTATAATTGCCTGGCAGTGTATGAATGGCCATTAAGATTGATGGATGTAGGTTAAAAAGTGAGATAATTTTTGGATTTATGGAGAGGCAAAGAAAGGTATTGAGGGAAAAGGTGCGTTCATTTTACCTGACCCAGAATCCACGCTGGATGGGGACAGGCCAGAAGACTTGGAGGTGAAGAGTAGTCCGGTGAAGGGACTGGAGGACCTGATGTGGTCAGGGTTGCCAGAAGGCAAGTACAGAACAACAGAATTGAAAAGACTGAAGGTCAGAGAGGGGAATGCTTGAAACAGAGATTTTCAAAGTAGTGCTGTTGAAGGGGAAAAAATCCTTTGAGGAGGGCAAGCCAAGGAACAGATGCCAGGTGTTGGCTGGGTCACTCTTGTGGATAATAAACGACCAGAATGAAGACGATTATAGTGAGTCACGTATTAAAGCAACTAGGAGCTATGGGATCCAGGTGGGGAGGACAGTTGCCAGGAGTTGGTAGGTGACAGCAAAAAGGAAGAAGAAAGGCTGATAAAATGCACTTCAAAGAAGGCGGCATCGCTGCAGGAGAAATGTTTTAGGGGCAAAAATGAGGAAAAAGGAGGATACCTATTCTGTTTAGCAAAATAATTCTGCCTCTGAGAAGTGTTAAGTGTACTGAAATGTATGCATTTCTATCAACGAATAAAGTATAGACCTATTTAGAAACAGAAACTATATTTTTACAAACTGATAGTATCTCAAGTTTGACAGCTGTGACAGCACTAAAAGGGAAATGATTGTCTAAATATACCATGGCTATCAAGTATAACAAAATCTGAAATATTTCCTTTGTACTCCTTGGGAATGATGATTTCTATGAAGAAAAAATGATGAAGACGTGAGGAAATTAATTCGATTAACCAATGTGCTTCTGCATGGAAATGCATCTAACACGAAATTGCCAAAATAACAAAATGAAATGAGGGCATTCAATTTTACGTAACCAATACTTAGCCGAAGCTTTTTTGTTTTGTTTTGTTTTTAAGTTTATATTTACGCTGGAAATAAATATAATGAACAGTCACATAGGTTGGGTAGCATTTAAATAGTAAATCATCTAATTAACCAGTCACTTGAAAGTGAAAAGGGAAATTTGGGATCTGTTGTTTAATTGCCACATTTCAAAAACACATTTTAGCTGGCTGCATCTAAAAAGAAATAATAATATGAGATCATGAAAGCATTTCATAGTAATGAGTAGGCTCTGGTTTCTATTTATTGCGTATACAAAGGATACTGACAATAGTTTTGGAAAAATGAGTAAAGCTCTCAGAATAGCTAGCACAGACATGTGAAACACTGGTGTGAGACAGAGCAATTCTAATACTATCTCCTGGGAAGAGGATGGAATTCTGTAAACCTGTAGCAGAAAGAATATATGACTCAAGATCGTATGGCTTTAAATAGTCACCTTTGGACTGAATTCTAGTTCTAGCTGCACACATTCATAGGACGGAAACACACTGGCTTACTAAGGACTCCTCCATTAAGTCTACAATTATTGTGTTCATATTAGCAGCCTCTCAGACAGGGTCTTCCTTACACATGACGGTAGAAGGTTCCAATATCTGACATTCTTTCTTTGAACTTTGCTTTTAAGTATTGCTTCTCCCACATCCAAAATAGAAAACAATATCAACGCAAAAACGAAACAAAACAAAACAAAAAACAACAACAACAAAAAACAACCCATGAAATATCAAGTCTCTAATATGTGAAGGGGTCATTTTCCCCTCTAGGCACCTATATGGGGTACCAGAAATGGGAAAGGATAAATTGAAATAAATTGGGAGAAAGAAGAGGGATTCCAAAAAATAGAATCTCTCTGCTTTATATAGATACATATAAATCCATATATCTATATCCATCCATCCATCCATCCATCTTTTTGTGTAGAGGGTTGGTTATACTCCACGGGCCAGGCTAATAAAACTCAGGGAATTATTTTCTATCATGCCATATACTTGCTGTTGAAGAGCATGAAAAATGATATGGAAAATACTTTTGATATGATGGTAAATAGGTAAAAATAAGCAACAAAAATCAAAGATATACAACCCAAGAGCTGAAGGCCTTACAGTGGCTCACAAAGCTCTACCCTGAGCCCTCCCCACATTGACTCTCTGACTTCAGCTCCTGCCTCTCCCCAGTGCTCCCCGCACTTTAGCCACACTGGCCTCCTGTCCTGTTCCTGCCTCAAATCCTTAGCTTGTCTCTGGTCTGTGTCTGGAACACTCTCATCCTTGAAAGCCGCACGGCTAACTACCTCACTTCCTTTAAGTCTTTGTTCGCGTGTCACCTTCTCAAGGAGACCTACTATGTTTATGCTAACTATAATGTCCCTCCCCTGCCCTGGGACTCTAGACACCCTCATCTTCTATTTTCTAACCAAAGTATTTCTCATCTTCTAAGAGTTAACACAAATTTACTTCTTTTTTATTGTCTTCAATCCCCCAGAATTTAATCTACAAGAAAGCAGAGATTTGTTTTGGTCTGATATATTGTGAACTCCTGAAATGATGCTGGCACTTAATAGACATTTGGCAAATGAATGGATAAATAAATGGCTTTGTTGCTATGTTAAAATTTTTATTGCTAATTGTCAGGGTTTCAGAGGGATATGAAAAATTTAAAAGTTTAATTTGTTGAAGTAACAGGGTTATGAATAAATGCTGTCCTTTTATTTGGTGTTTAATTATAATTTCCAAATAATTTGTATAATAAGAAATAAAAATAAAAATAAATGAAAATTTGTAGAGTTTTTCTCCCCTTTCATGCAAAGCTGGAATATTATAAACGGATAGGATGATCAGTTGTAGACTGTGAAGCAGAGATGACCCAATTCACACCAGTCAATATTAAACATATTTACCTTCTTTTGAACAAATATCAGCCTGCATCAGCCAAAACATATGGCACCGAGGGCTTCAGGCATGAGAACATGTATATTCTTTTAGAAATACATTTTAACTCAAAATTCATACAACGATTTGTGACTCCAAATATGTAGCTAGAAAGAAATTCTACATAGAGTTTTCCTTTATTTTCAAAGATTCTTCTATATCTATTTCAATGTGTGGTAATACAGGAGATAACTTTTTTTTTTTCAATGAAAGCTAGATGATGAATAAGTTACAAGGCAAGTCATTAAAATGATGCCAAGTATTACAGCATTAGCACTTAAAGGATAAACTAACATTTCTCACTTCTTTCTAATTCATGGTGATGAGTTTTATAGTATATGGAGTGTGGGCTATTGTGTGAGATGAATGATTTAACAATGCACTACATGGAAAAAAAGAGCAATTCAAAATCCCTGCATCATTTCTGATGTTTATACTCCTTCTTCTCTTTCCATATGATAGTATGCTAATTGTCAAAAGCACTGTATAGAAAAAGCTTTATCTTAATTTTAAAATGATGGTTAGAATAAGAATTTTCCTTTCCAATAATAGAATGAGAATTAAAACATCATTTACCTCACTGTGAATTTCTTTTTTTTTTTTTTTTTTTTTATTTATGATAGTCACACACACAGAGAGAGAGAGAGAGGCAGAGACACAGGCAGAGGGAGAAGCAGGCTCCAAGCACCGGGAGCCCGATGTGGGATTCGATCCCGGGTCTCCAGGATCGCGCCCTGGGCCAAAGGCAGGCGCTAAACCGCTGCGCCACCCAGGGATCCCTCACTGTGAATTTCTGACATGGTTTTTAAAACAAATAAAATGGTGTCGGTTATGTTTAAAATTTGTCACGATAAGAAGGAGGGGTTCAGACTAAAAGAAAAAGCAGGAAAAGTTTTCTTAAATAATACTTTAGTTGAGCCTTTAAGGTAATATTTCATGTTGATGAGGAAACTTACTGGAAAAAAATCAGCATGTCACAGACAATTCATGTTATATTGAAAAGAAAATGGAAAGAAAAAGGTGTATCTAGATAATAGTCCTCAAATGGTGTTATTTACATAGCAAACATTCAATAAATACTAGCAGAAATAAATTTGTTGTTTACTTATTTCACTTGAATGTAAGATGACAATTTTTTTTTTTTTGAGGCCAGATTCACTGAGGTATAATTTACTTGCAACAACAGTCACCTTTTTTTAGCTTATAGATCTACGAGTTTGACAAATGCATATAGTCATGTAACTGCCACAACCATTAAGGTATATGTTTCATTCCTACCCAAAATGCTTCCAGGCTCCATTGTAGTCAACTCCTCCCTCAAGCCCAAGCCCAGCCCCTGGCAACCACTGATCAATTTTCTACCAATACAGCTTTGCCTTTTTGATTCATTTTGAAATGTTGCACTACCCTGCATTCTTGAGTTAGATCTCATTGGGTTCTGCAACTTCTCTATGTTCATGAAGGCTATTTTGTACTTTTCTTGTACCGTCTCTATCTGATATTGGGGTAATACTGGCCTCATTAAACAAGATGGAAATGTTCTTTTAACTTCATTTCCTTGAAAAGTTTTTGTAGAATTTTCATAATTTCTTTCTAAGAACATGATAAAATTTGCAAGTGAGATCATCTAGGTTTGAGGTCTTCTTTCTTGGAAGCTTCTTAACCATGAACTTTATTTATTTAATAGATATCACAGCGTTCAGGTTATCTCTTTCTTCTTCAGTATAGTTTAGTAGTGTTATTTAGGGAATTTTTTCAGTTCTTCCAAGTTGTCAAATCTAAGGGCATAGAACTAATAGCTTATTACTGTCCTTTTAATACTTGCTGTTTCTACAGTTCCAGGTATTGGTCATTTGTGTATTTTTTTTTTTCCTGATTAGCCTGGCTAGAATTTTATCATTTCACTAACCAAAAATAGTTTTTGTCTTCATTTTGTTTTTATGTTTCTGATTAAACATAATTTGGACTTAATTTGCTCTTCTCTTTGTAATTTCTTAAGGTAGAAACCTAGGTAATATTTTTAAGATCTTTTTTCTTCCTTAATATTAGCATTTAACATTTAAATTTCTCTTTAAGCTCCACTTAAGCAACATCCTACAAAGTTTGATATGACATGCTTTGAGTTTCATTAAATTCAAAATATTTTGTAATTTCCCTTGTGATTTCTTCTTTGCCTCATGGATTATTCAAAAGAGTGTTATCTAATTTCCGGATATTAGAATATTTTGTAAATGTCTTTCAATTACTGATTCTAGTTTAATCCTGTTATGGAGAATTTATCATATGATTTAAATTCTTCTAAAAGTGTTAACATATGCTTTACATATTGGAATGTGATTTATACTGGTGAATGTTCCATGAATACTGGAAAAAATGTTTATCACTGGATGGAGCGTTCTATAAATGTTAATTAGATGAAGTTAGTTGACAGTGTCTTTCAAGGCTTCTGTATCCTTTTGGTTTTTCTGTCTACTACTTCTACTGATTTTTGAGAGAAGAACACTGAAGTCTCCAAAATTAATTGTGGATATGTTGAATTCTCCTTTTAATTCTCTCAGTTTTTATTTCATGTAATTTGAAGCTTGCTTGTTAAATGCATACACATTTATGTCTTATTGTTTAATTGTACTCTCTATCATTATGTAATGTCCTCTTTTTTCCTGGTAAGTTTTCCTTGATATATAGTCTATTTGATATCAGTATAGTCACTCCAGCTTTGTTTAATTAGTGTTGGCATAGTATATCACTTTTGCCTTCTTTTGCTTCTACTCTACATTATTCCATTTACTTAGCTGAATCATCTAGACAAGTAAAGTTGGATCTTGCTTTTTACCTGCTAAAGCCTGAATATTTGTGTCCCTTACAAATTCATATGTTGAAAGCCTAAATTTCAATGTGATAGTATTAGGAGGTAGGCTCTGCCCTCATGAATGGGACTAGTGCCCTTATAAAAGAGACCCCAGAGAGCTCACTCACACCTTCTGCCAGAAAAGGACACAGAGAGAAGATGGCTATTCTATGAGGCAGGGACTGTGCTCTCTCTCACCACGCACCAAATCCGACTGTCTGTTGGTCTTGAACTCCCAGTCTCTAGAACTGTGAAAAATAAGTTTTTGTTTATAAGCCACCCAATCTATGGTATTTTGTTATAGCAGCCTGCACAGACTAAGACATTATCCAATCTAATACTCTCTTTTAATTAGTGTATTTAAACCATTTTTATAAAGTGTAAATATTTATATAGTTTAATTGAAATCTACCATCTTGCTATTTGCTTTCCATTTATTCCATCTGTTCTTTGTTCTTTCTTGTCTCCTTTTCTTGGCTTAATTTTTATTAATTTACATAACTATTTTCTCTCCATGATTAGCTTATATATACCTTTTAAAAAATAGTGATTGCCCCAGGGTTTTTCATGTATGTCATTAATAACAATGCACTTTCAAATATTAGGCTGCTTCATTTAGAGTGCAATTCTTAAACAGCACAGTCAACTCCTCCCTCCCATCTTTTGTGCTATTGATGCCATCCATTTATATTTACA
Source organism: Vulpes lagopus (assembly GCF_018345385.1). NCBI lineage: Eukaryota > Metazoa > Chordata > Mammalia > Carnivora > Canidae > Vulpes > Vulpes lagopus. The sequence continues at coordinate 103,294,195 of NC_054834.1, read as the reverse complement.
TATGTTATAAATCCATAATGTGTTGCTACTAGCTTTTCTTTCAATATTTAATTATTTTCTAGAGCATGTAAAATAAGGAAAAACGTGTAGCTGACCTTTGAACAATGGTGTGAACTGCATGGGTCCACGTATACACATTTTTAAAAATATAAATATAATACTATAATGTATTTTCTATTCCTTATGATTTTCTTAACGTTTTCTTTTTTCTAGCTTACTAAAGTAAGAATATTCACAAGAATAGAGCATATAAAAAAATATGTGTTCATTGACTAAATATGTTAAGGTCCAGGCTTCTGGTCAACAGTAAGCTATCAGTAGTTAAGTTTTGGGGTAGTCAAAAGTTACATATGGATTTTTTTACTGCATAGGGGGTCAGCACTTCTACTCTCTGCATTAAGGATCAACTGTATTTTATACCTATTTTCATTTTAACTATTCCTAGAGTTCTTCATTTGCAAATATTTGTCTAGATTCTAGTTCCTGTCTAATATCATAATCCTTTTGCCTAAAGACTTTTTGTTTTAAATTTCTTGTGGTGCAGATCTGTTAACATTGATTTATCCTTAGTCTTAAACTTTGTTTCATCATCATTTTTAAAAGGTCTTTCTAGCACTTCTATTTGACTCTTCCTCGTAGTTTTCATCTTTTTGCTAAATTCCTTATCTGTTTAAGTCTATTGCCAACATTTTTTTTTTTGCTAAAAACTATAACTTTTTATTAATGATAGGTGTTTAAAATTTCTGAGGTGATGTTTCCAATGTTTGTGTCTTTTGTGTGTGTGTGTTTGTGTCATTTCTGAGTCTGGTTCTGCTATTTGATTTGCCTCTTGATAGTGGGTTTTCTCAGTTGTGTCTTATGTATATTTATTGCTTAATTAAGTGCCAATCATTGTGTATGACACAAGTAGGCACTGAGGCAAGTAATAGTTATGCTGGGAAATGGGTTGCCTCTTCTGTTATATCAATAGTGCGGGAGATTGAGTCAATCTACTGAGTCTCTGAGTTTTGCTGTTGCTATTGTTTCCTTCAGGGTTATCTTGGGAGTTGTGTTTCCAGAAGATTTTTCCTCAATGTTCTTGCTCTACCCTCAGCCTTCAGCCTTTTCTTTGTGCTTGCATCTCACTGTGTTAGTCTCAACTCTCTTACCTTTTCTTTCAGGGACAGAAATTTGGTGCCTGTTACTTGGTATCTTCTAAATTTACTGTAGCAGTGATAGTGGGCTTCTCTGTTGTCCTGCTCAAGCCTCATTTGTAGGCAGGCCTTGTGTCCCTCAGCCTTGGAAATAAAGCTTTGTCAGGGATCTTACTCCTTTTTTTTTTTTTTACTTATTTCTTAAATATATGTATATCTTAGAAGCTTAAAAAAGGATTCCTCAGAATGAGTCCTGTTTTTCTCTACAACTGAGTCTTTTCATAGGTCTGCTAACTTATAATTTAAAATGGAGCTCTGTCTTTGTACTATTACAAAAATTTTTTCCCTGGTACTCTAAGAATCTGATTTCTTGAGTTCTCCCCCATATCACAAGGCTAGTCATATATAAACTTAATTTCGTAGACTAACATTCCTGTTCTAGACTCCAACCTACAACTCCCTGTAGGAAATCGAGTCTCTCTCTATATATAAAGTGTTGGCCTGTAATTGATTTTTGTGCTACAACGGCAGAGGTGAGTATTCATGACAGAGACCACGTAGCCCACAAAGTCTAAATATCTACTCTCTGGTTCTTATAGAACAAGGTTGCTTATACTGGTCTAGAAGTCGTAGAGGATAGACATTTTAGCAATTGTAGGCCCTGGGGTCTAGAAAGGTAGAGTGGTTGTGAAGTGGCAATCAGGAGACATGTAGCTCAGAAAATGAGGCAGAATAAATATGCTCCATTCTCTTCTTAAATTTATTTTCTTCAAATGAAAGTTTTCCCATTCATTCACTCATTTGTCTTATGGCATGGTTCCCACCACCTCAGTCACAAGTACCTGGAGTTCGTTACAAAGTGTGGCTTTAAATTTAATAGTTCCAGTAATATATTCTATTAAAATACATGTAATAGTTTAAAAACCCTGTCGATACTTTCCTTTCAGATCTACTTCTTTAAAATGCAGAAGCCTGGGTATAGTCTGACCAAAATTTCCAGTTTGGAAATAACGTCACAATTTTTTTCCTATACATGTTGGAAGGCAGAAAGAAGCAGAGTTCTCATTCCGCCTAAAACCTCTCATGCCAATTTATTTCAGTTTGCTTTTCCGACAACTGGCAGAAATAGCTTGCCTGTGAATTTTCTTCTAATGAATCAATGTCCAACAAAAATATCAACAGATTTAGGTTTCAAATAATGATCTTTAACAGGCAGAAGTTAACACTATTTAAAAAAAAAACTGGATTGGAAATATCTACTGTAATTCCATTTTTCTTTCATCAGTTAAAAAGAATTCAGGGTTTTAGCCAAAGCAAGTTTTCAAGCATAACTTACATTTGCGTTCCTCTTAGTTCCACCCTTTGAACAATAGCTTATGAAAAACTGCTTCAAGTAATAGCTTCTCTGAACCTAAACCTTATTCATTCCTTGATAACTTATATATCCATAGTATATATGAATACCGATGTATAAATGTGTCTGTTTTACATGCATACATATTTTTCTATCAATTTAAGTTACAGATGGTATTAGAAATCATGATTTAATGCCTTAAGTATAGACCAAACCAACTGAAAATTTAAGAACAATCTTATCATTTATATTTGGAGTTTGTATTTACTTTTGTCATATTCAAAGTGTGACTCTCTTGAATTTCTTTTACTTTTCATACCAACCTGTTCCCTTCTTTCACATAAATCATCTAAGGGTAATAGAGTATATGTAATGATAGGTAGTTAAATTTTATCTCTATCTCTAGGTTTTACATAGGAGTCTGATATTATATAGTGTCCTCCCACAGGACTGTCTATTCTCACTCCAACTCAGAAGAAGAAAACTGAAATCAATGCCAGATTTCAAAGTCAAAGATAGGCATTTAGAAAAGTCAGTTTACAAAGTAAAGAACAGGAATATTAAAGGCCAAAGTCAAAAGAAATATTTAAGGAAAACAAATAATCAAGAAATCTAGAATAAGAGTTAAACTACTAATTTTTATAATTATTAAATTTAAGAGGAGGTTGAATGCTTATATCATTTTATTGCCATACACGATATGCAGAAAACTCCCCTCCCCTCAAAAGATGTCTATAATTCCTGGAGCCTGTGAATATGTTACCTTACCCAGCAAAAGGGACTTTTAGATGTAATTAATTTATGAAATTTAAGGTAGTAAGATTCTTCAGGACTATCTTGGTGTGTCTAATCTAATTCCAAGGGTCCTCAAAAAAAGAATAAGGTAGGGGGAGTCAGAGGGAGATGGTACGGTACAAGAACAAAGACATGCAATACTACTGGGCTTTGAAGATGAAGAAGGAGGGCCATGAATAAAAAAATGTTGATAGCCTCTAGAAGCTGGAAAAGGAAAAAAAAAAAAAAAAAAAAAGATTCTCCCCTAGAGCTTCCAGAAAGAAACACAGCCTTGTTGTTACCTTGTTATTAACTCAGTGAGATGCATGCCAGACTTCTGACCTACCAAATTATAGTATAATAAATTTGTATTGTAGCTATAAATTTTGTGGTGATTTGTTACTGCAATGGAAATTCATCCATCATGGTTGTAACAGTTATTTATATTTTACTGGTTTTTTTGTTCATTAATAATTTTCTTAATACCATTGTTTCTCTGTTCCTTGTTGTTTCTACGTTGATTAAATCTTAGTCTAGAAAACTAATTATATGGAAAAAAAGTTTTTTTTTCAATAAGGGCATATGTTGGATTTTCTAGATCCTTCCGTCTATGAGCATAACTTTTAATTACTCCTGCACATACACAACAACTTGACAGTATAGAATTATTAGGTGACAATCTTTTATTCCCTTCATCCTCTAGATTTTTATTAATAAACTTTTCCTCTAGCTCTCTCTTATCTATGCTAGACTTTATCCATATATCCTTGATATTCCTTGATAAGTTATATATACATAGTATATATGAATACCCATGTATCTTTTTCTTTTTTTTTTATAGAAAATCTTTGTTTCCCATCCATAATTTTTCTCTTATATCTGTGTGGATCTCTTTGTATTTCTCCTGTGGATCTTTTGTCCTCTTCAGACACAAATCTTTTTTTTTTTTTTTTTTTAAGATTTATTTATTTGAGAGAAAGAGAGAGAGACTACAAGTGGGAGGGGGAGGAGCAGAGAAAGAGAGAGAGAGAATCTGAAGCAGACTCCACACAGAGCAAAGAGTCTAATGAGAGCCTTGATCTCATGACCTTGAAATCAGGACCTCAGCTGAAACCAAGAGTTGGACGTTTAATTGACTGCACCACCTAGGTGCCCTAGATAGAAATCTTTTATGTTTTTTTTAAGATTTTATTTATTTATTTATTCATGAGAGAGAGGATGAGGGGGGGGGCAGAGACACAGGTAGAGGGAGAAGCAGGCTCCACGCAGGAAGCCTGATGTGGGACTCAGTCCTGGGTCTCCAGGATCATGCCCTGGGCTGAAGGTGGCACTAAACTGCTGAGCCACCTGGGTTGCCCAGAAATCTTTTTTAAAGACATTTTTCTTCACATTATTTATTTTCTCTATCTACTCCTTAAATGTTATATTATTTATATGCTGAATCTCCCAGATCTGTTCTTCACATCTTTTATTTTTTCTCGTGTTATTTTACTTCTTTTCCAAGATTTTTATTAACTCTGATTTAATTTTTTTAATCTATTATGCTCTGCCTCCACAGCACTTTTTGATTTAGAGGATTTTTTATCTTTAAATGCATTTAGACCTTTCAGATCTTGATTTATCCTAATTTAATGTTTGTGTCCTCCAAGTTTATAAGTAAAATATCCTTTACATAACATGCATTGGAGATTTTCCAAACTTTAGCTTTCTTTATTCTCTCATTTGCTCTGATTCCTCAGAGTAGATATTACCTCTTGAAATCAGTGATGTTTCTCTGTTACCTCATTCTAAGTCCAAATCCTAATTCTGTTTCTTTGTAGATATAAGCTTGGGCAAGTTACTAATTCTCTCCAAACTCAGATTCCTTATTTATAAAATATTTCTATAATGACACTTAGCTTATTAGAACTGTATTGATTAACTAAAATAATACAAGAGAAAGCTTAGGATAGTGCCACATACATAGCAATTGCTTAGGGAATGATAGTTGTCGTTATAATCACTGCTGTCATTATCATCATAATCATGATCATTATCATCACTATATTGAAGATCTATTATTGTCTAGCAGGAGCAGAGGTTGGTTTTGTAAGAGTGCTTGGATTCTTATTTTACTCTAATAGATTTAGATAAAAGAAAAAGAAAATTTAGATTTACAATAGTGTTACTTTGCTATTTCAGAATTTCACTTCTCTGGGATCAAACTGAATGACACCTGAGGGTGAGCCAGCTGCAGGAGAAAGATTTATTTCCAGTTCAGGGTGCCTTTCCCTTTCATATGACAGCCAGAAATTTGCTGAGGTATTCTGTTTCAACATTCGTTTCTCTCATGTGCTTGTCGTTGCCTACTTCTTCTTGATGAAAACCAACCATAGCCAGATGCCAGCTCTTTGCCTAACTTGGTAGCCCACATCAAAGGTGTTTGTATGGGGGCAGGGATGGGGAAACGAGCATCATCAAGGGTTCTCCAGCTAATGTGGCCACAGTCACATATGTGTTTGCCTCCAATCTTTGCCCCTATGGATTGGGGTCATTGTGTGGCAGTGAGGTAGGCTAGGGTGGAGGTGGGAGGATGCTGAAGCCTCTTGTATTTGCTTCCCCTGCAAGACATGACTTCACATATAGGGATTTACAAATTGCCCTTCCCTTCCTTAGATATATTCCTCTTACAGAGCAACTATTACTCTTGAGATAAGTTTTCTTTGTCAAGCTCATCTTATACTCAATAAAGGGTTCACTGTTTAAAAATCATAATAAGGCAAAATTTCTTCTGATGCTTTTATATTATGACAAAGCTGTAAATGTGCATCTTTTCCCATTTTTTAAAATTCTCAAATCTTATTTCTACTGCTTTAGAATCTACTTAAGGTCCAGTAATTTCTAAAAATACTTTGCTCTATTAACTTAAAATGATCTAACATTACTCTATTATAATAGCAATGAAAACTAAGCCAAGTTTTTATATCTGTTGAATTTCTTATATTTTCAACTATAGCCCAATTCTCTATAAAGCTATTCAGCCCATTAGATAGGCAGTTATATATCGGGAAAATAGAGCCCCTTGATAATATGAAGCAATCTAAAACACAAAATACTTTCAAGGAGATCTCCTTCCAACTGCGCTTAGACAGATGTTGAATATATTTTCTGTTTTAAACACTGTTGGTGTGGTATATTCAACTCTTTCCTGTTTTGCTAAGAATGAAATAATCAGACTTTTAACTTTTCCCTTTTAAATCACTGGAGATAATTGTTTTGTGATGTGGAATTTTTATTTTAGATCATACATTGGTTTGTAAGATTCAATCAACTTTTCAACATTTCTTAGCTTTCTTTTTATGAACTTCCACTTAAAGCTAAAAGACTCTGAAATGAGCTTTATTGCTAATTCCTTGTTAAAATCAATTATGTTTAGAATATCTGGAACACTATTACAAAACTATTTACAATTGCAAATACAGAGGCAATAAACATGTTATGGAAGGACTGGATTGGGTCCTATTTGTGGCTCTAGTAACAATTGGGAAAATATCTAGGATTTACTTCAGAAAGTTAGGAACATTTATTTTCTGACTTTTGAAAAGATGGGGTTTGTATATAGTAACAGAATAAGCATTCACCCAAGGATGGGTATGTAAGGCTTTCTGAGGGGAATTATCTCACTCAATGCTACAAAAAAAAAAAAAAATCCTCTTATTTTGATCTGCTGATGAATACCTAAATTGTGGCAGTACTTATTTATTTATTTATTTATTTTGTCTAGTGGGCAGGTCTTTCCCCTTCTTCCCTCCCTCTTGTGTATGAGCGTAATCCGGAAGGGCAAACAGCATTTAGAAAGGCATTAAACATACTGAACAAACACATATTAAGTTGGATTATTTTGTTTTGTGGTTCTATCTTAAAACAATCCTGGGAGAGTTAAGATGTTAAGTCTCTGTCTTAGTGATTTTCAAAATTTACTGGGCATAAAAATCATCTTGGATGCTCATTAAAATACAGATATCTAGGCCTCCCTTTGAGATTTTGATACAGGGACTCCTAGGTCCACATTGTCCAAAATCACTCTACAATATCTTAGTATGAACTTGTTTTATTACTTTCCTCTGGGGCAAGCTGAGAGTTCCTGGATAGAACCAAGCAAGAACAGGTTCAGTGAAAATGTGAGTTAAACTACTTCTTTGCTTCCTGGTCTCATGAGGGAGGGATGTGAATAAGAGTGGATTTTAGAATGGATGTTAAAGCAGCTTCCTTTCGCTTCTGTAATTAAGCGTGGGGTAACCAACCACACAGTATTAGTAAGGTGGCTTTCTTTACTCTGCACCCTTCCATCTCAACAGTCAGTGATTCCTCTCCTGGTCCTTAATCAGTGATTCATAGTCTTCATCCCATCTCTATGGCATTGCCACTATTTTTGTCAGTCTTAGCATTGTTGCTAGACTATTGGGATGAAGCAACTTGCTCTTCCCTCCATCCCCAATCCTCTCCCAAACTGCTGCTGAGTCAGCTTTCAAAAAATAGATCTGATTAACTTACTATGCTGCTGAGACTAATTTCAGAATAAAATTCAAATGTCTGAGCCACTTGTAATGTGATGTTTATTTTTTCACCTTACAATGATTCCAGCCGTGTTGAACTCTGTCCACATCCCTGGACAAAATCCATTCTTCTCCATATCCACAGACTTTGGTTTCCTGTCCTTCTCTTTGTCTAAAGCACCAGAAACTCACCAAAGAAGGATGAATAATGTCTACTTATCTTCTAGAGTTGTATGTAATTTGGCCTCTGGAATTAAAAATACTATGACATTAAGAACATTTCTGTGTGAATAAAAACTATGAACTTAAGCAACTTTCAAACCTTTATAGAATTCTATAATTAGAACAGCAAAGAAATATTTTTGCCTTCAAAAAATGCTTAGTGACTATACGAGATATTAACTGTGTACTCTGAGTCCTAGGATTATAAATTATTACTCCTCCTTTATGCCTTTCTATATATTCTAAGTTTTACAATCCAGGCATTTACTAATTTTATAAATGAGAAGAAAAATTCTTATAATTTTTTTTGATGAATGACTAATAGCACAAAACCTGTCATTTCTATATAATTTCTTTTAAGGAGTTGCAAGTTCATATGTCCTCACTCATTTGTAATTTGACATGTTTCTTAGCTAAGCTGGAGCCTGATGTCGTCTCGCTTCACAGGCACAGTGAGCAACTTACAAGTAATATTTCAGGGAACCAATGACTGAGTGGTCTTAGGAATGTTTGTCCATCATCCTCTCAGCAGAAACTGTTGACAAGGTTCTAGCAACTCAATCATCAGGTTTCTACCATTTATTAAGCAGTCAAGTGGTACAGGTTTCTGTATTGGGATAGTCAGGGCTAAAGAAGCCTTTTCAAACAGCAGGCACCGTCCCTGCCCATTTACCCCTACTGCCCTCTATGATTTAATGGAGACACCACAACACCCTACTGAAAATGATAGAAAGCATTTAAAGTATGTTAGCCACACTAGGTTCTTGATTACTAACAAGAGAAACAACACTGGCTAAACTGAGCAGAAAAGAATACACTGGAACAATCTTGCATAGCTTACAGAACTCACAGAAAGTCTAAAGAACCAAGCTGTGTAAAGAGAACACAGCATGATCTGCCTAGGACTCTGTGAATCCAACTTTCCCGCCTCACTGCTCTCTGCCTGCTTCCACCACAGCAGGATACCTTGACTCTCTGTCTGAACTCCTCCAGGGGTCTACAGCCCCTCAAGCTGCGGCTGGTCTGTAGGCTGACTTCATATGCTCACGACCTTAGTGACCAAGTTGCAGGGGATTCTCCTGAAACAGGACATGTTCCAGTGCTAGGGAGAACTAAAAGAAAACAATGTTTACAGCACAAAGTACCAACAGATGCAGACACACCAACTGACAAAGTGTGGCTCTGAGTCCTGGGGGAAACCCTGGCTCGTGAAAGGATGGCAGTTGTCCCTCTTGGGTTGCTCACATGCTTTTAGAGAAGGGACATGGAGACATTTAGGAAATTGCCCTGAAGGGGGAGGAAAGAATAGTGCAAAAGAGGAGGAAGAGAGATGGAAAGTTGAAACAGAAGAAAAAGAGAGAAGTAGAGGGATGAGAGACCTCAGATGGCCTAGAAAGAGAACAGAGATGTAGGAAGGAAACAAGATGTGGGAGCAAAGCATGGGAAGACAGCCCCATGGAAGAAATGACAAAAAAAAACAACAACAACAAAACCCATGGATCCTTGCTCTGTGTAGTCACAGCATTATTAAGTTCCTTAAAGAAGATTCTAAGATTAGAAGAGAACTAGTACTTTCCAGGGCATGTTAGGTAAGCACTCAAAAATACTAGTTATGCAAACACGTTAGCCACTAAATAGTAACAAATCCTGTTAGTGCTACAGAAACATAGATACGAAGTGAGGATTTTCCAAGGCAGACAGGAAGAAAAATACTATACTGACGGCTCCTGTCCCTACCTGAATTTTTAAGAATATCTAGTTTTGTAAGTTACCTACTATTTTTATAGTAATGGCTCTAAGTAGCTTCGCAAAATGTTCTATGTAGTCAAGTACTAAACATTTGTTTTTATGTACAAGTCAGTAGCTTTCCTCTTTCCTCTTTTTTCTTTCTCCACCTAGAGTTTCTTTTGTTAACAATACTTGATTTTATTGCTTATGTTTTATTCTAAAAAAAAATGTATATTCCTTTAGGCATCTAATAGCTAATTCCACAATTTAAGCTAATTTTTTTTTCTTAGCCTAGAGTAGGGGTAATAGGAATAGAGTGGAAAAAGGAGTCGGGACATATCCAAGTGATGTTCAGTGAAATAAACCATATTTATTGGCAAAATATGGACCCTGATTATTTATTCAATCTTTGTTATTTCATTAGAATTTTAATATGCACATCACTCAAGGCTAATCTCAAAGTCATAATAGGCAAACTATGTATTCCTTTAGAATTACAATTAGTGAGATAGAAGGTAAATTTATTCATAAGTATTAGGATATTGACTCAAACAGAATTCTACAAGAGAAGGTAGAAGCAGGACTACTAACAGATTTATTACAATCAGCTTATATGATCGTGGGGGTTGGCTAGCTTAGTCCTAAATCCAAAGGCTAGTGGGCTAGAAACCTCTGCGCAGCAGCTGACACTGCAGTCCATGGGAGAAATTTCTTCCTCAGGAAAACATCAATTTTACTCTTAAGGCTTTTGAACAGATTGGATGAAGTCTACCCAGATTATGGGGGATAATCTCCTTTACTCAAGGTTAGGTCAGCCCGTTATAGATGTTAATTATCTCTACAGAAATATCATCACACAACTAGTGTTTGATAAAAAGACTAAGGTAACACGTAAAACTCACTAACACAGATATTCAGGGAATAAGAAAAGCAGCCTTAGCAGGGCTGGAGGAACCAGTTGGGAAGGTGTACGGGAAAGCCCCTGGATGGTGGGCAAGGGGGACTCCAGGGCCAATGGAGATTTTTCTGCATATGCAACATAATTTTGAGAAAGGTGGATCTACCCTGTGGTTAAAAAAAAAGAGAGAGAGAGAGAGACACTGAGTTCAAGAATCTCATAAATCATATCTCTAGTGAGGGATCAACAACAACATCAGAGGCAGCTGCCATTGACTAGCTTCTCGCTATTCTTGCCCTGAGCTCAGCATTACCTCATTTCATCTTGTCAGACCCTCATGGGTTAATATCATCGATGCTTACTTTTAATTTTTTTTTAAGATTTTATTTATTCATTCATGAGAGAGAGAGAAGGGGGCAGGCAGAGACACAGGCAGAGGGAGAAGCAGGCTCCACGCAGGGAGCCCGATGTGGGACTCGATCCCAGGACTCCAGGATCACGCCCTGGGCCAAAGGCAGGCCACCCAGGGATCCCCCAATGCTTACTTTTCTAGCTGAGGAAACTGAAGTGTAGAGGGGTCAAGTCTTGCCTAGTAAACCAGCATTTGTTGAACACCCATGATGTCGTAGAGACATTGCTGGGGTTTTACTTAGGAATCTTCATCACATACTTTTACCTGCGGAATTCCCTCCTAGTCTCTATCTGATACTCCTGAGGGCCCAAGGGTTTAAATAGCACACTTTGCTTTCAATGTCTCGTAATGAGTAGATTCAAATACAGGTTTTTCTACTCCTTATTCCACTGCTTGGTAGAATGTCGACAATCATTTTTCACTCAGAAGGCTCCTGACAAAAAGGAGGAAGAAATAACACCAAGTGATGATGGGAGGGGGAGAGGGTTGTTTGTTTGTAACTGACTAGACAAGAGAGTGTGGGGGTCACGGTGGTAGCTTTCAGATTACAAAAATAAGCAGAGAATTAAGGAGTGTGTGGTGAGTCCTCTGAAGAAGGGTTTGTGTACTGAAGGTAAAGCACGTCAACTTGTGCGTGTGCATCTGTATATTTTTTTGAGGAATTATTGCTTAAGAAAACCACAAGGGATCCATTCTTTCATCTATTGCATTACTAGATAGAATCCAAGTAGCTGATACATCACAGAGAAGTAATGATATAATACTAGTCATGGAGGAAGAGTTTAACTATGGTGTCACAATTCATATATTTTACGTAGTCTTTCATGATATGCACCTTAAGTGTTAACTATAAAGTGCAGGAGCTTGTCAATAGTTTGCTTTTCTTCCTAAACTGGAGCACATACAAGGGTAGGTCTATAGTATCACTCTCTCTGGGTTTGGTCAGTCCACGTTCGGTCAGGAAGACAGAGTCCCGGCAATCATTGTAGAAATAAAGGATTCAATACAGAAATCGGCGTTTGCACAAATGTGGCAGGTGCTGAAGAGCTCCAGGCACTGGGTCAAAGAAACAATTACCAGCGATTTCAGTTCCAAGTCCTAGCGTGGCCGGACAAGTAGAGTTGGTGGTCAACCTAAGAACTCTCGTGTCTGGTGACGGGCTGCAAAGCGGGTGCTGGTGGGGAAGTGTCTGATGCTGCCATACCTGGTGGTCCCCCGGGATTAATGACTGTCCCTTTCCTCTGCCTTCCCAATCTTCCACAAGTGTGGCTTTTTGGCAAGCTAGCCTGCAATCAGACAGGAAGGGGGGTTCTGGGAGGCACATCTCCAGCATCAGAAGGGAGCGGGGGTGGTATGGACTTTATGGGTTCCTCTCTTAAGAGGGAGAGGAGGTATGAGGTTAGAGCTACGAGACCAAGGATTGCAGGGGTGTGTCACCTGTATGAATGTGTCCTTACCATAAAAGAGGAAAAAAAAGGTTTGAACCATCTGTGATAAAATGCATGCCTGTGTGGCCTAGGACTCCTGCGGGCTGATGTAGAGCCATTTGAAATGTAGCAAGGTAATCACTTTCAATAGAGTGAGATTGATTTTTAGTTTTCATTTTTTTAATGCTAGATATCATGGAGGGAGGCAAGGAAGGAGATCAGGTCAGTGTCTATCTCTGCCAACAGCAGGTGTCAACCTCAGGAGAAAAAGCGGCAGCGGTGACCCCATCACCTCCTGCAGGAGGGTAGCAGGTGGCCACCACATGACACCGTGTGTGCAATTCCCCTCACTACCCTGGCTGCTGAAGAGGCAAGGTTGCCTTTGCATCACAGCTCTGATGTGACACTGCAAGCCTGGACAGTGCAGTTCAGTTGTGAGGCCAGCACCAATGTAAAGCAAATAATTTAAAAATAGCCCTATAAATTTAGGGCACAGTCCCTTACATAGATGAAAAATTAACACCTTTTAAAATAAGGCAGTATTTACTTTTTAAGTGTGGCAGTATGTGCATTATTATTACTTGATATTTAATGAGGGCCAGCACTGTGCCTGGTGTCGTATATCATCACCCTGCACCTTGTGTGTGTATATATAAGAGCCTGGAATCCTGTAATTGTAGGGTCATGTGGCATATGAGAGAATGGACCATACCCCAAAGAGGTCAGATGAACAACAGGAACCGTAACTGCTTTATTATATAGTTCACCAACCGAGGTCCCACCTCTTTTGATAATATTAACATTTATATTATACTTCACTGCTTATGTGAGACTTCTTGAAAATTATGATTGCTTAGAAAAGAGTGAAGGTCTCTCTTGTTCAACTGTAAATTGCCCTTAAACAGAACTTTTTTTTCCCCCTGATATGTGAAATACACTTTCTCTTGGGTTGAGAGTTGCTGGTATCGAGCAATATATTTTAAAGAGAGGCAGTAACTGTGTGAGGCACATATTTGTCAACAAGAAAATATTTTTCTGTGAAAAAAAATCTCTAAAAATTAAAGAAACTAATAAACTGTCCCCCAAAACTGTGCTATGCAACCTTCTTGGATGATTTCCCTACCAAGGAATAGTTTTCTTTTCCCTTCCATCTCAGAAACATCATATTCAAGAAAACAGTCACAGTTCTGAATATTGAGAATGAATCATTGCAAAGAGAAACAGAGAAATGGATTGAAAAACGATGCACACATTCACCAAAAGTCTCTCTGTAAAAGAGAGTTCCTTGCAACAGCCATTCTGATGCCATTCCATGGGAAAACTAGTTTCGGGGGACAAAAATAGGCAAAACTCAGTTCATTAGTTCTGATGCCTAACTTTTGAAAGTTCTTAGAAAATCAAGCTAATCTGCAGTAAGGATGGTTGATTTTCTAGAATTTAAGGTACAGATGAGATAAACATTCTCCAGCTCAGGTGCTCGTGAGTTGCTTACAGTACCATAGTTTGCCATGTACTAATTGATTCACAAGACATTTCTATTTCTTCCAGAGCTGGGACTAGGGATAATCAAGGAGAACGATGGTAGCACCCAGAAATAAAAGTTAATGGAACTTTTGCTGAGCCACACAGAGAATCTTTTCAGGGTACGGCTAAGGGTTCAATTTCACACTTGAGAACTTTCTAGTCTGTCCTGGTTTTCGCTGGTCTGTACCACTAACGCTTCAAGAAAGGCTGGAAAAAAACTGAGCCAAGCTGACAGGAGCAATGTCTTTCAGGCAAGAAATACAGCTGCCAAAGGAGGCAAACGAGGACTTTACACGAGGGTGAAGCCGGCAGGGTGTCGCGGGACATCACTTTTCATTGCTCTTTTCTGTTTACTACAAGATATAAAAACAGTCGTTTGCCACTGGGGGGATGTTTCATGAATTCACTGTTATAATTCTGTAACCGGATACTATGGCTTTAGGGGACTAAACGAGCTTTTCAGGAAGATTTTTTTTCCCACCAGCCTGGGATCCTAGATCAGATTCTATTAGTTCTTCAGTAGCCAAATGGTAACTGTTTCAGCAACTCCTGGTGGCCCTTTCGGGCCCTAAACAAAGAACTTGAAGAGTTCTTGTCCCTTTTCTTTTGCCTTAAAATTTTAATAATAGTGAAGTATTTTTAAAGAAACAGTTCAATTGCTTTTCCTCTCTCTTCACCTTCTTCCCATCCTTCTCCCCCGCTCTCTTGCCAAACAAGTATTTCCTTCCCTCTCCTTCTCTAATGTCCCCACATGCATATGAATTCTTTTGGCTCATTTCTTGGCTCATTCATTACCCCTGGTGGACAGGGGTAGTAGAGAAACTCGTCCTGTAAGAGGGTCGGTAGCCAAGGAAAGCTCAGGGAGACTGTGAAAAGCCATTCAATGGCAGCAATGAGATTAGAAGCCAAATAATTTTTATCCCACTTACCATCATCCACATTTAATTCTGTCCTCAGGGTAACTTATTTTGAGAGGAAAGCCTTAATGTGCTAACCATAATATAATAACTTTTAAAGCTGACTTTATGAATGATCTCAGAAAGTATAGAGAAGTCAGTTTATAGCTACATTTCCTGCTGTGCACTCTACATTTTTTAACATCGATACTAAAAATCTACTCAATGCAAACTTTCTCATTACTTGTAACGCAACAGTGTTTTTAGCTTACTTTTAAGATTTTTATTTATTTATTCATGAGAGATAGAAAGAGAGAGAGACAGAGGCAGAGACACAGGCAGAGGGAGAAGCAGGCTCCATGCCGGGAGCCCGATGTGGGACTCGATCCCAGGACCCTGGGATCATGACCTGAGCCAAAGGCAGGCGCTCAACCTCTGAGCCACCCAGGTGTCCCACATTTTTAGCTCCTAATAAAGATTTTAAAAGGTGAGGTGTTGTAGCCACTTATTTGTTTAGCAAGTATTTGTTGAGTACCTATTGCATTACAGAGACTGTCCTAAATAGTGGGGGTACACTGCTAACCAGCCAACACCTCTGCCTTGTGGAGCACCCTTACAACCTATGAAAAGCTAAACTGTAGAAAGACAGTATTAAAGCTTTGGTAGTATTAGGGAAGGTAAATAGATCTGAAAGCCAAAAAACTGCGTTGTTATGGTTAGTCTCTAGAGCCTCAGTTATAAGCCATTCGTGTTTTCAGAAAATTGTTTTAAAGACATGATTGCCAAACTTTTCCTAGTGGCAAGTTTAGGGTCAAACATGGAAATTTGGAGAAAATGATGTCAAATGGCTTAGGCCAAATACCCATTCTAGGTTGATGAAAGATCTGATGAGTTTCCTGGAAAAATACAAAGAAGTTCCCAGAAACTTTTAAAAAATATTTTATTTATTTATTTGAGAGAGAGTGAGTGTAAGCACAACCATGAGCAGAAGGAGGGGCAGAGGGAGGAGGAGAAGCAACCCCTTGCTGAGCAGGGAGCCCAACGAGGGGTTCCATCAATCCCGGGACTCTGAGATCATGACCCGAGCTGAAGGCAGATGTGTAACCAACTGAGCCACCCAGGCACCCCAAAGAAGTTCCCAGAAGTTTCTATAGTGCTGTCACAGCTGTGCTAGGATGTCCATGAGAAGCTACATGCTACACTATGTGTACAAATATTCCTGTGTCTTCTGGATTCCTCTTCTCCTTGAGTCTATGCCTCAAATACATCCTCTTTCACTGTGCCAAATTGTCTCTGATTTCTCTACCTGCCAGAGTATAAGCATTCGCAAAAGGTTTGTCTCTCTTACTAGAGAATATGGCCCAGCAAATACAGTTAGTGATATCACAGAGAAAATATCATCCAAATATTTAATATTTAGCCACAGAATAAATTTCTGCCTCTCTAAAATATGAAAGATTTAAAATGCTTAACTAGCTTTTAGGGTTACTGTGAAAATTCATTAATAAAGAGCCTTGAGGAAGAGTGTTTGTAAAGCACTTGAAAAGGATAATTACAATGAAAGGCACATTTAGCAGGCATGTAAAATGTGGTTTAGTTTCCTTTGGTTATAAAGCTCATCACTGTACATAAAAACCCAGATTTTGCATGAATGGATAAGCCAGTTAGAAGAACTCTTGATAGTCAGTTCTGCAAGATATTATATTCAGTAATTAATTTTATAATAACTGGTTCACACATATAAAGTCGTCCATTTGCATAAAAAATTACTGCTTAAATGACAAATCAATTATTGCACACAAAGTCAATTATTATACACTTGTTTAAAACTGAATATCATAATTAAAATTTGAGTAATTTGCTGTTTTTCCTATTGCAACACAGTTCAGTAATTAGTATTCCAGCTCTGTGAGATTAAGTATCTCCATAAAGTCATTAAAATAAAAATCCCTAAATCTAATGCATAGTAAATGCACGATAATTTTAATAGTCAAAGAAAGTTTTTTTTCTTTTTTAATAGAAATTATCATTGGAGCCTCCTTCTTTCTAAATCTTCTGACAGAGTCCAACATGGCTACTGGTTATCGCTTCTTTTCTGAAACGGAGGTGGGGGTAAGAACTCACTGTGCAAAACCACAGGGCAAGTATCTTTCTGATCAAAGAAATTCACCTATATAAAGTAATGGTAAGTCTTCAGAAAAGATTCCAAAAGGAATTTATTTGTGAGTTTTCTAACTGGAACCCTCAAGTCCCAGTGAAAAGAAAATAAGCACTTAGTTTGTTTCAATTCCATAAAAATACTCTGCAAGTGAGTAACATTCAAAATGGTAGCGGAATCATTACGGGTGGATAAAAGAGTCCATGAGGAACGAGTCAATGAGCCTTCACTCTGAAGAGGCCTCCAGAGCCACATGGTCAAATGGATCAGCCAAGTTGCCGGTATTCACAAATATGCTTCTCCCTGATGACTTCCTATGCGCAGAGTACACACTGAATGTCAGTTCTAGTTTCTAGTTTAATCCAAAACCTGATCACTTTTTCCCTTCTGTACCCTACTACTCTAGTCCAAGACATCGTCATCTCTTACCTGGATTAATTAATAGCTTCCTAACTCCTATCCTATACAGTAGTTCAAGAAAACAGTCAACACAGTCATTTCAAACCATAACTTAGATAAAACGCTATAAGCAGAGAAGTTAAGCCGGTAGCTCTGCTCAAAGGCCCCTGATGGCTCTCATCTCAATCACAGTACTGGTCAAAGTCTCTGCTCCAGCTAGAAAGGCTCTTCCCGACTGGCCTGGTAGTGATAAGACCAATGAAGAAAAATGAAGGGTAAGAGGTCGTAGAGCTCCAAGGGTGCTATTTAAGAAGAGGTGGTGAGGGAAGCCCTTTTTTGAGAAAGTGTGAATGGAATGAAGCGTGGAAGTGAGCTGAGATGTTATGTGGGATATTGCTGTCAGATGATAACTATGGGCATGCTAAGTTGAGAAATGAGTTTGGCATAGTGGAGAAAAGGAGGCCAGGGTGGTGGGAGCAGAGGCCCAGGAAGGGTATGGGGTGAGTGAAAGCCAGTGAAGTTGGAGGAAAAAAAAACAGGGGTAGGTTTTATAAGACTGCTGGATGACTATTCTCAGTGTGCTGGGAAGCCACTGGAGAGCTTTCAGCAGGGGAATGACGGGATCTGACTCATATTTTATAAGAAAAATCATCCTGGCTGCTGTGAGGAAAGCAGGCAAAAAAAGGGGCAAGCACTGAAGCTAGGAGAACACCAAGCCTTATAAGGGAGAATTATTCTCAGTAGGGGTAGGATATCATCAAGAGCTTCTTGGTAATATTTGGGGACTGGGACGGAAGGCCCAGAATGGCCAATCACCTAGGTAAATACAGGAGCAGAACAACATGGGGCAGCGTCCTCTCAGCCACCATCACGGCCATTCACAGAGTTCACAACAGAGGCCCAGTGTTCAGAACACCCTCCTTATGTTGAAAAGGAAAAGAGGAAAAAGAAAAAACACTGCAGCAAGAAATGCTGTATTTCTCAATCCTTTAACTGCAAAGAGAGAAAAACAGGATCAGGAGATATAACACAGGCAATTAACCACCCAGGTTGGGAAATGTATGGCCAGATTGGCCCTCTTAGTCATTTAAGTTCACATAAAATAAGACGTTCACGGAGGAAGACACCCTGACGCTAGGAACAGCTAAATGAGTAACAACACTGGTCACTGTTGAGGTGTATTTTTTCTTTCCCTGTCCTAATGTATGACTTTCTTCTTTTTCCCTAATATTCCATCTCTTAAATATAAGTGGCTTAGGGTTTGTTTTACAATAAAAATATATACCATGATACTCTGTGGCAACCATGCTAATTTCTTCCATTATAGTTTAACATCTAGTAATTTAAACATATGTCATCTGCCTATCTACGGTACACTCCTACTATGACCAGAGGGGAACCAATGAGTTAATAAAATCCATTAAGTCCCCAGGACTCACTGTACTCTGGCTACCAAAGGAGGTGATTTTTATATTTTTGCACAAAATATGACTGAAGCTTCTACCAATCTGAAATTCTGTACAGTAACCCCTCTCCAAGTGTTCCTGTTTCTAGAAGGTTCTGTTGTTCTCATATGGCTAACTGGAATGCATATTTTGCTAAAAGGCTCAGTTATTTCTGGGTAACCTATTACCTGTGGATTGGGGAAAAAATATATACCATAGTGATCTGAGTTCAGACTGCTTGGATTGGGGCAGCCCAGGCGGCTCAGCAGCTTAGCACCACCTTCAGCCCAGGGCCTGATCCTGGGGTCCCGGGATC
Organism: Vulpes lagopus; assembly: GCF_018345385.1. Taxonomy (NCBI): domain Eukaryota; kingdom Metazoa; phylum Chordata; class Mammalia; order Carnivora; family Canidae; genus Vulpes; species Vulpes lagopus. The sequence continues at coordinate 103,274,974 of NC_054834.1, read as the reverse complement.
GAGTCCCACATCAGGCTCCCTGTGTGGACCCTGCTCCTCCTTCTGCCTGTGTCTCTGCCTCTCTCTCTCTCTGTGTGTCCCTCATGAATAAATAAATAAAAATCTTAAAAATAAAACAAAACTAGACTGCTTGGATTGGAATTCTAACACTGCCACTTACTAGTCACATGATGTCGGCAAATTACTTAATCGCAGTAAGTCTCAGTTTTCTCTTCCTGGTAATTACCACTCAGACTCGTGCTATGTGGGATAAATGAGATATCTGTAAAACATTTAGATCAATGTCTGACATCTGCTAAATGATTAATACATGGTAGCGATTATGATCATGTCTTGGGGAGAGGAGTTGTTTTCAGCCTCGTTACTGCCCCCCGCCCCCATGAATGCCCATTTTGAGAAAGCTAATGTCTGGGTTAAACATTCTGTACCCAGGTGTCCCAAAGCTGTTCTTTAGCACTGAGCTCAGGACAAAGGTCGGAAGATTAACTTCCTCTTCTAAACACTTGGCCAGGCCTTATTTCCTTGCTTGCAAACAGAACTACTTGGTCCATCATCTTGTCAAGTTTCTAGCTTGTGGTTGCTATTTGTTAGTTTCTGGTTCTCTCACCTCCATTTTTGATGGTTCAAATCTAGACCTTGTGCCTAGACAGGGAGCAGATCTCTTATCATCCTCTTCATTCTATTAGCGCCCGCTTCCAGTTGAACTCCTCTCCTTTCCCTTAAATACCAAACAAATGCCCCCGTACATATCATTGGAACATGCAAAAGGAAGGAGAAGAGGAGTATTTTCTACACCTTTAATGTCTGCAAGTTTGACCAGCCAAACACACTCTATGATCTATGTTGGAGTTTTACCTACCCAATGGGGTCAGATTTAGACGGCCCATGGTTACCCGGTTGAAAAGGTATGTTGTATTAGAGTCGGTTGTATTCGTTAGATGTAGATTTAAAAACATAGAGGCCAAACACATATGGTTCAGATGCAATAAAAATCTTATTTCTTACTCATGGAACAGTCCAAAGTTGATGTAACTGTTGGGAAGCTCTCCTCCACTTGGCAATTCAGGGAGTGACCCAGATTTCTTCTAAGGCTCTAGACATTGTAATCATCTGTATCTAGCTCTCTAAAGAGAAAAAAATAGAGCATAAAGGAGGCATGTGTGCTTCTAAAAAGGCAGTGCTGAAGAGGACACATCTTTTCCATTCATAGTCCATTGTGGGTTAGTCACATGCTTACACCTAGCTACAAGGTCTGTCACATGCACTTCCTGGCCAGGGTGTAACTTCCCAGCTCCACCTGTATATACTGTGGAAGGGAAAAAACATCTTTTGATGGGCGGCTAGCCACGTCTACACAGAGAAAAGAATTTCACATGATCACAATCAAATAATCAGAATATTTAAACTTTTTATTCAATTTTAGAACTGATTTACTCCAGATCAAAATTAAAGGTCATCAGTGAATCAGGATAAGGTGAAACTAATTTTTTTTTTAAGGTGTAACTTTAAGGAGTATATTTACTCCTCCTGACACATTCTCCGTAAGGAATTATGATTTAAATAAGAGAAAAAAAAATGTACTGATGATCATTATTAACGTCAGTCTTCATTCCAGAAATCACTCCTGGTAAAAATTAACATTGGTTAAAGAAGAATAGTAAAGAAGCAAAAACTGAGACCCTAACCCTAACCTCTTTTTCTACCTCTTCTAAGATCCAACCAAGGGTTTAAGCCTCTGCCAAGTACGGAGGAGGTGGTAGGTACTTCATGGTACTCATTAGCAACACTTTTAAAGACTATTTTTAACCTTAATAAGCTAATTCAATTCATGTTCAGGGAGTTGCTAAAATTGCTAGATTTCAAAGTGCTAAACAAATACCCCCGACTCAAGCGGCATCTTTTTCTACATTACTAATGCATTACACATAAGCTTTCCTAATATTGATACCACTACGCAAACAGCACTGTCACTTAGAGCCACGTTCACCTTTTGTAAACAAATGATTCAATTAATAAACCTCACTAGGGAATAGTACTTTTGACTTAAAGGTTGCCTTTCTAAGATTGCTTTATAAAACAGTCTTCACTTTCCTGGAGCTTATGACCTACGTGCAATCAGGATTTGCTAATGAACTGCTCAGCTGCTGAGTTGAGTAAATAGAAAAGGCCATTTCTCTTTGCTCTTTTCACACCTTTTAATTGGAAGAAGTATGTTTTGGTCTGATTCATACTTCTATTTTATGTGTTAGAAACTCGTGTGAATAAGAACTTGGTTGAAATTCTGCAGGCGGTGGAGGTCATATTTTTTAACATGGTAGTAGTAGGGTTGCTTTAATTCTACAGGACAAGAATTAATAGATCATGAGTGACATGATGGATTGGTTGGAGAATTACATTCCATCCTGAGTGAGTTTTAACTCTCCTAATGTGTCTTTCCATGTTTCTAAAGCAATTATTTTCCAAGCAGAATGCACAAGGTGGCCGAAGGGGGCTAGGAGAGATTGTATTAGTTAAGACTCTTTCTGGTTGCAAGTGATAGAAACACTTCTCAAAATGGATTAAGCAAAAAATGAAATGTTTGTGCTCATTTATGTGAAATGTCTAGGGTTGAGCTGATTTCAGGCAAGGTTGGCGGAGCATTGGGTATCTCAATAGGAAGCAGCTGGCACACTCATATTAAAATAATGAGAACAGTTTATTTACACAAGGACTACTATGTAGGTGTATGAAAATGAGCTAGTACAGTAACCTAGGTTTTGCAAGACTAGAGCTGTTACCACCTCTAGGCCTGATGATATGAAAGGAGGGAGAAGCTTAGAAACTTCTGGAAGGAGTTTTGACAAGTCAGCCTGAGACAGTCCTGTAGAGGATCCAAGGGATCAGACCGCCTCACTTCCCTTTGCTACGGCTCCTCAGGGCCCCAACCCATCTGGAAGCCAAAAGTCATTTATTCAAAAGGCAAACAGAAGCTCTCCCACATATCTAGATAAGATCCTTTCAGGGTGGGTCTCCATCTCCTAGGCCTCTCCTCTCTATTGTTCTGTCAGACACTCTTTCCCCTTATCATGACAGAAAGACCACTAGCAGCTACAAGCCTAACTCCTATCAGCCCAGCTGCCCCAAGAGGGGTTCCTTTTTTTTTCTTTTTTTTGCAAGTTGAGCATAATTCCCCAAACTAGCTCATGGATCCTTCCCCAAAGCAATCACTGTAGGCAGCAAATACAACATGAAAAGCCAATTTCAGATTATTTGCCAGACTCGAGATGAGATGGATTCAGCCGTACCTGAACCTCCCAAAAAATGAGTTAGAGAAGACTACCTCCTCAAAGGGAAAGACAGGATGTTATGATCAAAAGAAAGGGAGGTTGATACTAGACAGGTAGATATGCACGGACTCTGAAAAGGCAGATCCCCATTTCAGGGACCCAACTTGGAAGGGGTGTGTGAGCAAATCCACTCACTGCACCCTGCAAGTACAAGTCCAGTTATCTTTTGTTTCTTTTCCCAAGATCCATCCTGAGAAATCTGACTCTTCCTGGGATATACCCACTAGGGAATCTGAACACCTAGTATTTCTTTATCTCTTCTAAGATTGTTTCTCTCAGTTCTTTTTTTTTTTTTTTTTCTTATTTTTCTTTCCTTGAATGGAAAATCACCCTATTCTCCTCTGGGAGACACATAACTGAGAAAGGGTGATATGTTCTTTTGGAATTTTAACATGGAATCTTTAGATCCTAGGGAGTCTAGTTATGAACTCTATGGTTCTTGTGCACACCTGTAGTTATTATATAAACACATTATTTTCATTCTTCTAGGAAGGAGTGCCCATAGCTTTCCTTACATTTTCAGAGAGGTGATTGCCCAAATTGTTAATGGGCCCTGATGGCTCGCTCTCTTTCATGAACAAATATCCTCCTTGGTGGCTCACTGCTTCTACACTGAGCACCTAGAAGAATACTTCATCAAGACTGGAGTTCAAGAGAATCCAGACTGCTGTTTTTTTTTTGTTTTTTTTTTTTCTGGATTTTAAGGTGTAGGCAGGCAGGCCTACCCTATGAAGAGATAACCACAGTTTATAAAAAGAGATGAAATATTCAATTAAAAATATCAACATAAATAAATTAGATGTTTAGTAGTGATGCCCCTGAAAGTGATGGTGATTCGAGTAATTAGCTATTTAATGAAAAGAAGTTCCTGTAATCGTCTAAGGTTAATTCTATTTTTAAGACTCAAAAACTGTTCTCTTCCATGTTAATTTTCTGTGTCTATAAATACAATATTGGCATATGAGAAGTGCTGAAAAGTCTTATAACCAGAACGTATTTTTAATCTTGATGGAACCAGAGTTTTCCAAACTTATTTTTGATTATAGAACCTTATTTTTTTCACTAATTCCTTTTCATCATCTTGTGGAGCTACTGCTGTGTGCCACACATCTTGGGAAACAACAAGGCAAACGTTTCACCAGAACCCATTCTAGAGTCACATTTGTGTGGCTTTCCAGGAGGAGAGGAACAGGGAGGTTGGAGAGAGGAAATGACAACTAAATAATTGAGTTTTTTCTCTAATATTCTCTCACAGGTTCTGAGCCTAGCACTGTGTCTCTAGTTGGTAAACCAAACATACAAGACTCCTAGTTTAGGCAAGTCCCTAGCTTCTAGATGGGAGGATTTACTACGAATATTGCCCTAGTCACGGCTGGGTATCTATCTAAGAGTGAAAGAGACAGAGGACCTGCCATCAGGATGTGAAGCAAACATGTAAATGACTCTGATGGAGCATGGAACAAGGCCTCATTAGAAAAGTATAAAATGAATTCATTTGGGAGTACGAAGCAAGGACAACAGGGATTTAGGCCTCCACTTTTCACGCCTTTAACGCACATGTATGACCCAGTGAAGTCAGTGTGATTATCCCAGCTTCACATATAATGTTCAAAGCCCCACAGTAGTTAGCAATAGAGCTGGGATGGAAACCCAAACTCCTGTGCCCTTACACCTATGCCCTCACCATCACACATTGATCTGGAAAGATTCCCAGGAGACAACGATGTCTTGGAATGTGAGTGAGAAGTCCTTCAAGAAAGATGAGGAAAGCGCTGTTGGTCAAAAGGTCCTGTTCTAGTGCCTAACATGTCCCATGACTTTTGGTAGGAATCTGTTGTCATCACTATTAGTGCTGTTACCTGTGATAAACCTGGATAAGATGGCACCAAAATAACCTTCTCAGGCTGAAGAGTGTGCTGAGCATTAAAGAGTCAACAACTATCCCTGAATTCTGTGGTCTGAAAGCAGACTTGTGGAGCTGTGCTAATTGACAAAATAAAAAAGGGATAGATTAATCAAAAAAAAAAATTACATCCCTTGGGACAGACCCAAAGGTGGATCTGTGCGGTGGCTGCGTCTGATCTTCAAGACGCCTGCTATGTCTCTGACATACCCTGATGCTGTAGCAGGTTTCCCGAGTCTCGTTAATGTCACCCGCCGACCAAAATTAGCATAAAATGAGACGATCTGGGATTGCCAAAAAAGATCCTGAAGCAGTCAGTGTGAAACGGCAGCCAGTGTGGCTGCGTACCTCTGCCCCAAGGGAGACTGACACGCAGAAACCGGCGGCAGTCCCAGGGGCAGGTGAGGCACAGGTTGCACCGAGCTGCGTTCTAGAGACACTGCAGCCCCACGTCAAGTGGCATGGAAGTGCCGGGAACCGACTGGATGCATCGCCGACAGACAGAACTGTGGCCTGACTACTGGGACAGGGGCCCTCGGCCTAGAGGTGTCAAACAGACTGTGAGCAAGGGGAGTCTTCCACGGAGGCTGCAGCTGAACATGAAAAGGGGGGCAATGCCTGCGTCTGCAGGGTGCAGAGGGCCTCTTCGCCTCCACCAGCGGCAGCAGACCCCAGACAGCCACATGCTAAGCATGGACCCAACAGGTTCCTTTAAGGTCTTGAAAGATCGACTCACAAGAATGATCCTTGATGATTATCGAGCCTTCACACGTTGCGATCGGCTGTGGCACTTTGTGCTCCGTGCCACCCCACTTCCACCACACAGCTGGCCCATATCCCATTACTGTACTGACTGCTTTTGTCGCCAAACCACATGAGCTTCCCCTCCCAACCCAAATAAGACCAATGGGGTAAGACAGGGGGGTGGGGAGGAGGGCGGGTGGAAGTGTCTCAATATATTATTACATAAAAAGGCCTAAAAAAATACAAAACAAAACAAACTAGAGGCATTTAGCTGGAAGAAATAAAGGCATCTTGTTGATGTAAACTGAACCAAAATGGGGAAAGGAGGGTCTTCAGATAGTTTAAAGATTGTCCTACAAAAGGAGTAGATTGTTTTGGTCCAAAAGACCAGAACAAAAATGAATTGGGGGTGGGGGTTAGGGGTAGAGAATCCACAAAGGAAGAGATTTTCAGTGTAAGGGAGAATTTTCCAATCACATTTCAATTTTACAAAAGAATAGAGAGTACTGAGGAAGCTTCTCAGATGGAGCGGTTAGTGTCTAGAGAACCATTTGTTTGGGACAACACAGAATAATCTCTTTAGTGGGCAGCCCCAGTGGTGCAGCAGTTTAGTGCCACCTGCAGCCCAGGGTGTGATCCTGGAGACCCGGGATCGAGTCCCACGTCGGGCTCCCTGCATGGAGCCTGTTTCTCCCTCTGCCTGTATCTCTGCCTCTCTCTCTCTGTTTCTATGAATAAATCTTTAAAAAGAAAAAAAAAAAAAAGAAATCTCTTTGGTGACTCAGAGGTTAAAGTGAATGTACTTTATACATATTTTTGTTGTGGTCTCTTATTCTTTCTGCTGGGTTGTGGACTCCTTGAAGACAGGAACAGTGTTCTAAATATTTTTCATCTCCACAGAGCCTAACAGGGAATCTTGAACACATCAGACTCTTAAAACCTATGATTAAATTAATTTTATAGCTTATCTTATTTCACGTTGGTACTGCTATGAAAGAATAAAATAATAATTTTTAAAAATATCCACTCAGTTCAAGTCAGCTAACTTTTCCCAAAGTAATCAATTCAACAGATTAACTCAAACAACTAAATTCTCTAAGACAATGTAATTTTTTGTTATCAAAGTGTTTAAGTTTCACATGTGTATCAAGAAGGCCAAGGTCAGCTGACTATATTTTCTACTTTCCAACCTTATACTACCAATAGGATAGATCTATTTACCTAAGAAAGTGAAGTCTTAGACTTTTAAGGGATTTGTAGCTGTCAAGTAAAAGTAAAAGCAGGTCAATACTTCCTACACTTTGGCCATTCTTGCATATCCCATTTAAAAATAATAATAATAAAACGTACCAAACTAAAAAGAGATTTCAGTTATATTCTTTTAATACTTAGTAACTGTTTGACCCACTTCAAAATACCATGTTGACCTTTGAAACTTTTACACTTAAGTCCATCTTTAAAAGTATGGCACTGACATTTTTGTCTTAATAGATGTTTCATTAAGGTCACTGCTACATTTACTGCAATAAATAGAGGAGAATTAAGAGCTCATCAGCACTGTCATAGTATGCATTGAAACGACTGAATTACGTGCTTAAGGAGACGAATTGATAATCGTTGGCAAACTCAACGAAGGAAACTGCTGCCTTAAAAAGTATCTCAGAGAAAAAGTGTTCCCACTAGTATTTTTGTTCCTACAGCTTATTTTTATTTTGATAAAATATACCCGTAAATTAGGGTTATCTTTTAAAGATTTAAACTTAAGACTCTGTGGTCTCACTACCCTCTAATTAGCTCGAAGGGATCAATGTCATAGCTGTGATTTCAGGGTACGCTCTGTGAAAACCCATCACTGAGTGTTCATTGAAAATATGAGTTGTTCTCCTGACCCAAGAGAGTAATCAAATTGCTGTCTGGTGTAAAACAAAAACAACAACAACAACAACAACAACAACACCCCAAAAAACAAAAAACAATACACGCACATAGAAGAAAACTGAAGAAATACTAAAATAATGAGGAAATATGCAATGTGTGTAGTATGGAGGTGTACTCTGAGCTATTTAAAATATCCTTTGTGTAAAATGAAACATCAATCTAATTCCAAGTGTGGAGAGCGAGCATGGCAAATCCAATGTAGCTGCAAGGCAGTTTACATTGTATCTTACCAATGTTCAATTTAAGAAAAGATTGAAGAACATCAGGCTGCTATAAAAACAATTTGCGCAGAATAAATTTGGTACTTGCCAACCATTTCTCAGAGAAAGCAGCTTTCCAGCAGAGCTAGGATGTCATGCGACATGGGTTACTGGTACTCATGCAGAATGATTATTAGGCATAAAATTAGTTTGAAAAATAGATTTATAGAATTATTAAATGTTTGAAATAAGAGCAGTATCTGCCATCTAAATGGTATTTAAATGTTGTTAACTGAGCATAGGTAGTAAGAGAAGCAGATTTCTTAACTAAAACTTACAGGGTTTTTTTTCTTTTTGTTTTTGTTTTCTGTCAAGATTTTTGCTACGGCTGCCTACAAAATAATGGGTTGAAAAAAGACAGTCAACATCTATGAATTAAGCTGGTCTATGCTCTTTGCCATCTGTCTCATGCTGGTCGGGGGAGGGGTGGGCAGGTATAGGGTCAGAAAGAAGAGGTGCCTAGGGCAGAGATGGGGACATTAAAAAGTACATGTCATTATTCTAATAGGCATAAAAAGCACAGAAATTCAGAGAAAACTGGTTATAGGGAATGAAAAGAATGGTTTTTGTGGAAATATGACATTTAAGGTAAATTCCTGAAGAAGAATAGAGATCAATAAAAGTACTCAAAGGAAAGCATACTTCACTGACAGCAAAACTTAGTGGTTTAGGGCAATGGCTATGGGCTCAGATGGCCGGCATCTATTTTTCCACTTCTTAAATTTGTGTCCTTGTGTCTTTACATTTCTGTTTTCTCATCTGTAAGTGGGAATAATGAGAGTAATTGCCTCTTTGGGTTATTCGAAGGATTAAATAAGGTAATACACGTAAAGCGTTTGGAAGCGTGCCAAGCATGCACTAGCTACTGGGAAGACTCAGCTATTGGCAGCAGCAGCAGCAGCATTTTCATCAGCATCGTGTGGCCTGAAATCCTATTATTAATTCTCTTTGACTTCATCTACCTCTTTATAAACATTTCTTTTCACAAAGAGTAAACCAGAGGTTTATTTCCACTGGTTGGGAAATAAACACGGACTTTAAAAAATCCTGTTGCTTTGGGGCACCGGGGTGACACAGCCGATGGCTCAGGTTGTGATCGCAGGGTCGTGAGATCGAGCCTCCCATGGTCTCTGTGCTCAGAGGGGAGTCGGCAAGGGATTCTCTGTCCCCTTCCCTCCGCCCCTCCTGGTCATGCTCTCTAAATAATCGTGAAAATAAACCCAGTTGCCTTTTTTCTAAAATCACTAAGTCCAATTCCTTTTCTTTCTCTGCATGTATGAACAGGGGCATATTTCCGTAGTATAGACGTGCGATCTAATGTGATCTTTAGAGTCTTCATGATGTTGAAGCGGATACACGCCTAATGCTTGAAAGAAAATCTTGGGTGAAATCGCACTTGAAGAAAGAATGCAGACGAGTGAATATGACTGAATGTATCAAAAGGCATAAACCCATGAACAAAAATTGGAAGGCAAAAATGAATTTAGGAGGGGAAGAGCCGGCCGTTGTTATTTCCATGCTATTATAATTTATGATTTAAATATATATATATATACCCAAACATATGTTCTTAAATGAACCTGATGCCTGGTTAAGCACTACAGGAGAAAGGGTGTGTGTGCGTGCGTGTGTGTGCGTGTAACCAGCCTGGCCAGCCCCGTCAGCAGCTGCACCGTCTCCCTCCCCTCCCCAGGTGATTATTTCCTGCCTAGCCCAGGACCTTTTGTCATAAAGAGGTGTCACTTTTTTCTTTGGATCTTATTGTCATTTTTTCCTTGGATATCTGTTGACTTCTTCGTCTAGAGCAGAAGTGCCAAGTGACCTTGACGGGTTATCAATGAGAACGTGGCTTACAGAGAACACTATTTAACTCTGTCAATCCCTATTAGACACTAATGGTTGTCATGGTATCAATTTGAATCTTTTTTGCTTCCTTCTGTTTTGCCATCAAGGTTCCCCCCCCCAGCCCCACACTGGTCTAAAACTGTGATTTCCCTCAGAAGGCCAGAGTGAATACATTTGAGAATTGGAGTGGCTGATACCTCATCAACTTTTCAGTCAATTAGAGCAATGGAAATGTTAAAAACAAACTAAGTGGCCAGCCAGCTCCACAGCTGTCCAGTTTAGTAATTTCTTAAATATACACCTTTGTCAGTATTGGTCTCTAAAACACTAATAAGGCCATAGTCCCGGAAATAGAGGTATATGCAGAAACACTTCCGTGTAGCTGGTTGGGCTTACTTAATATGCTCACCTACACAGAAAACAAAATATTGCAATATTTTCATACCCTCAAACCCTTATGCTTTTTGTTGGTTTTTTTTGTTCACAAGTTCTTTCGGACCACTTTGTGATCATGGGCTTGTGTCTCTGAGAACACTGATTTGGCGTATGATAAGAGTTTGTTTTCATAAACCAGTAACCAATTAAGACATCTGTCTGGGAATGAAATCTGCATCCTTGTCCTTAATTTACACTAAACTAACTAGCCACAACCACCGAATGTCAATTCTTTTGTCTCCTAAAATATCATCAAGTGTGGTATTGTTTTGGAAAATTACTTTCTCTTGGTAGAGAAGAATCATTTCAACTGTATTCCTCTGTACTAAAAACTTCATGTCACACTAAGCCCCTAAGTACTCACATCACTGTTTTTTTGGACATTTTGGGGGTTTTTTTATGCTAGTGAATTTACTTTTGTAAAATAAGCCCCACACTGGGATATTATGTCATTACAATCCCACCTTCAATTAACCTTCTTTCCAGTGGCTAAATTAACACAAATTAGATAGGATGTCATTCCAAGCTATATAACCTTGGTGTTACAACTAGTGGTCATCTCATAAAAGCAGTGCCTCTATTAGAAAAAAAAAATATCATTTTGAATGCATTACGGCACACAGATTTCATTTATCTCTTGGTCCTGATTATACAGGGATATTCCTGGAAATCAGTAGCTACATAATGTCAGTTCTCCCCCTCCTAAACTGAAATGTTCTAAAATAGCCAAAACAGCATTAGGTCTTCCACTGTACGTCCGTTAGTCACGCAGGAAGTTAATCATCTAAATATAAATGAAAGCTTGTACCAGTTTCAGTAAGGCAATATTTATTTTCTTTTTATCCTTAGAGATAGAAAGCCTAACTGGAGGAGGAAATTGAGCCTGATAAGCCTTGAGATGGTCTGATTTCTAAACAAAATTTTTTTCTGTCAAAATTTCTCAGAGTAGGGATGTCCACAACAGTTTTAAAATGAAAAGGGAATTGAAAGTACCCCTCAACTAAGACTTGGTGAATCCCGAGGAGTTAATGGTCCATGAGTGAGAAGTGGAGGAGGAGAATTTCCTACCTCATTTTCATGCTCCTGCTCGTAAGCACAGTCCTCTCTCCATGTATCACTGCGATTTGGACAGATGTGAAGGACAAGCCTGACAATTACCAGCTTTGATTACCTTCCTTTCCTAGAATCCCAATTTGAAATTCTGGAAATCCCTGGGTAAAGAAGATTGACAACCACTGTTAGCCTGAAACTGCTCTCGGGTTTCATTACTGGCCTGAAGATCCAACCCATTACCTGTATGATGTGTTTTAAGTATGACTTTTATGCCACTGAACAGCCAGAGGCCCTATTAGCAATGAGTTGCAAAACTGTGAGGTAATTATATATTCTTAGATTACCCTATAGATTAAGAAATCACTACAACTTAGGATCGCGCTTTTCTAGAAGAAAAGGATATTAAATAGGATAAAAATGATGAGTGACAACTGTACTGAATAGACTATCTGAAAGATTCTTCATTCTAAAATGGTTGACCAAGAATAAATCTTTACCTTGCTTCTTTTGACAAAGCCCATTAAAATGAAAAAAAAAAGATACACACAAATAAGAATAAATCTGATATCACAAAAATGCTACTGTCAACAGAGTGAAATTGGAGAATTTCTAGAAAAAAGAGAATGATTAGAAATAGATGAATCATGAAACCCAACATAGCTAAAGAGAAGAAGATCTCTGCAAAAAATAGATCAACCCAACAGAAACAAAAGATAACCCCAGGAATGGGTCTTGGGATAGCAGTGAGCTGTCTTGCAGTAGGCATGATACTTAATTTAAAGGCTGTGGATTATTTGTCCCAATCTTCCCGATCTCAGTTTCTGGTTGCAACGTTTGTCTCTAAGAAAAAGCTATTATTAGAGCTCACTCAGTAAAAGTGAGATTTGTTGACGAAAACTCTCAGAATTAAGATGGGAGTAAGAAGAAATGCAGGGCAGCCCCCCCAGGCAGTCATTCTGGCAGTCACCCTAGTGGACGAGGGGCCACCTAGAGAGTAAACTTGAGACACCAAAGGGCAACTTTTTGTCCTCACAAACTAGAGCCAGCACTTTTTGTCATCATTCCTTGCCAGAGGAGGAGAGTTTTTCATTTGTGTTAGGGAACCTGCATCTAGTTAATAGTATTGTAAATATTAATGAACCCAAGATCACGAAGCATTTTGGAGAAAATCATTATTCTGAACAAATCCCAAATGAAAATGCTGATGTAAAAGGTAAACGAAAACTTTAAAATGATTGCTATAGGGCAGCCCAGGTGGCTCGGGGTTTAGCGCCGCCTTCAGCCCAGGACCCGGGATCGAGTTCACGTCGGGCTCCCTGCATGGAGCCTGCTTCTCCCTCTGCCTGTGTGTCTCTCTATGTCTCTCATGAATAAATAAATAAAATCTTTAAAAAAATGAGTGATATTACTATCCTCAGAGAAATTTGAAGGGCTATCATATCCACACAATAAAAACAGATGGCTATTGTGTATTGACTATACTGAACCTCCACAAAAGAAGAGCACCCCCCCCCAAACAAACAAGCAAACAAAATCCCAGACTTCTATGAAAAAGAAATTAAGTCTGTGAAATGAAAATTATGGTAGTGAAAAAAAAAAATCTAAACGGCAAATAGCCAGGACTTGATGGCAGAATGTTTCTCTCTGGTTTTCTCTATAATCTTTTGTATTAACCCAATCACCTCAGGTTCCATATGGTGACCCTCCAACCAGTTCCTGGCTAACCCCTCAAGGTCAAAAACTATAACTGCTACAGGTCTCAGATGTTTTTCAACAAATATCTGGCATCAGAGATCTCTGGTCAGGACTGTGGACTTGCCCATGGTAATGAGGGTAAAAGTCAATCTCACCCAAACCACTTGAAGGAGAATGGGAGTAAGGTGAATCCATCCTGAAAAAATCATTGGTAGGCAAAAGGAATTGATGTTGCAGAGCCAACCAACTACACAAATCAAATGTCAATAAGTAAAAATAGAGAGGATCAGAATAACATATTTAACACATGGTTAATTTTGATAGTCATGTGCTTGTAAGTGTAATACTGAATACGTAATTTGGGTAATGCATAATAATATATTTTAATATATATAACTCATACAAGTAATTTTTTAAATGAAGCATGGGTTAACAAGACTCAATACTGACAACAAATGCTAGAAAGAGGATATAATTATAGAAAATACAAAGGCATTTTTTAAAAAAAAATGTCTTGCCTGGGTTAAAGGAAATTCAAAATGGAAATTATAGATTATTGAGACTATGCGTATAATGATAATCTGGTTATACGGAAACAACAACTGGGGCGTGGATTATCAGGGGACCCAGACTCATTTCCTTTTGCTAATGAGATCTGTGACTTTCAGCATGTCACCTGACTGCTCTCTCAGTCTCATTTTCCTGTCCTCTGTACTTTGTTAGCTTAGGAAGAAAGAACGTGTGTTTTAAAAAAATAATTATGTCTAAAACATATTGCTATGTATAAAGATATATACAAAGATATGTAACTGTATGTATGCTATTGTTATTCTCAAGATATTTTAATATTGCTAACCCTAAAGACACCAGCTGTCACAACTTCTAACACTGTATAAAATAGTAGCAACCAGGATTTTATTTCTCCACCTGTTTATATCTTAAGACAACATTTTATATGCACACATGCAAAACAGACACTATTATTTATTCTGGGTGGTGTGGAGGACAGAGCACAAATACCAAGCCAGGCGTCAATTTTTTTTTTTAAACTGCAGACTAATTACTTCATAAATGTAAAACAGTATATACAGAAGTCTGCTTAGTTGTTTCAAAAGAGAGATCCCTCTCCCCCAAATTCTCTAAATTCTGGTATCATGCAGCTTCAATGATAGTGAAGACCTCCAGATGTTAAGAAAAGAGTATTTTCCCCCCTCATGATAATTTTAGGCCCAAAGTGGGCATAATTAAAACTTAAGCATAAATTTCATTCCTGATGGCCAATAGAGAATGAGGACCATAATTTGATCTTTGGGAAGCAGGGAATTTAATATGATTTCCTAAATCTTCTGTTCAGCGTTGACTATATATTTCAATAAGGAAATACCCTAAAATACCATTTCAATTTCCTCTCTAAGAAACATGTTGGCACAGTATTAAGAATGCAAAGTTTCAAAAGAACTTCTCAAATGGTGTGATTTTTTTCCTCTGGTGATCAAGAGGATTATATTAAACAAATTTTCACAGCTTTTAGACATTACTGGTATCTTTTATTACCATTTAATCTCATGTACTTCAGTGAATTGCACTTCCTGAAAAAATATCAGTAAAATATTAAGTTTTATAATTTTTATTCAAATTAGAAGGCTACATGGTCTCACTGCTCAGTATTTACAATTATAACATTTGTTGAGAAATTCTATCTTTTGTTATATATATGATATATATATTCAAATCTAGATCTAGATTTGAGTCATCTTTTTTCTTGGCAATGATTTTCAAAAACCTGTCTCACTAACAGATCAATAAATGTGTTTGTTAGCTCCTGGGTGTGAAATGTTCTATACACCTAGGTATGTCTGAGATTCAACTGAAATTTAATTTCTATATAGACCTACACCTGCAGCCTTTTATATCTTACATTGTTTTATAATAAGAGAGGACAGCTTCAAATGACCCAGCTTTGACAGTACCCTCATTTCCATCACACTGATATATGTTAAATCAATTCACAGATTAAATATAAGATACAAAGTAATGGATTTTTTTTTTAAAGGGTGAGAAGGGGAGAGGGGCAAAGAGAGAGAGAGAGAGAATCTTAAGCAGGCTCCACACCCAGTATGGAGCCTGACTCGGGGCTCGATCTCACAACCCGGAGGTTATAACCTGAGCCGAAATCAAGAGTCTGACACTTAACTGCCTCAGCTACTCAGGTAACCTCTAAAGTAATGGGCTTTTTGAGATGCAATGCCAGTTATTGGAAAATCCAAGTTTACTTTCCGCATTTAAGTGTAACTTAGAGTGAAAAGAGCAGATCTAAAGTTTGATCAATTTTGACAGATGTCTACACCACGGCAACCCAACCCTGATCAAAACATAAAACATTGCCATCGTGCCAGGAAGTGCCCACGTGTCACTTCCCAACTATCTTACCCATTCCTCCCCTTCCCACTCCCCTGCTGCCAGAAGCAATAACTGTTCTGTTCTCTATCACCATAGATGAACTTTGCCTGTTTTAAAACTTCATACGAATGCATGTAATCTTTTGCATCTGGCTCCATTCACTGAGCATAATTTTGTTTGAGATCTATCCATGGTTTCCCATATGTCACCAGTTTATTTCTTTTTATTGCTGAGTAGAACTCAAGTGTATGAACATGCATAGTTTATCTGTTCTCTTGCTGGCGGAACATAGGCTGTTTTCAGTTTGGGGCTATTAAGAATAATAACGCTACGCACACACTTATAAAAAGTTTTTGTGGTTGTCTACACTCATTTCTTTTTAACAAAACCTGGATGCTCAATTGACTGATGATAAGGAAAAAGTATATTTAACTTCTTTATGTCTTTTAGTTTGTCATGCCTTGTACATCCAGTATGATCTCGAATAAAAGTAGCAAAGGCTGATATTTTTCCCTTGTTCCTATCTCAAGGGGAAAACATTCAATATTTCACTATTCAATATGTTAATTGTAGGTTTTCCAAAAATGCATTTTATCAGATTAAGGAAGTTTTATTCTTGGCTGAGAGTTTTAGTCATTTCTGGAATGAAGCCCACTTGTTAATGATTAATTTTCTTTTTATGTCTTGTGGATTCTCCTTGCTAATGTATTTTTGTGTGTGTCTTTAATCATGAGAAACATTAGTCTGTAATTTTCTTCTAATGTCTCTGTCTGGTTTTGGAATGTGGTTATACTGGCCTCATAAAATAAGTGTGGGAAATAGTCCCTTCTCTGAAATAATTTGTACAGGATTAGTACTACTTCTTCCTTAAAACTGATAGGATTCCATAGGAAGCTGTTGGGGCCTAGGGGCTTCTTTTGGGGAAATATTTCAATTAAGACTTTCCCTTTTTTTTAAGATTTTATTTATTTATTCATCAGACACACACACACACACACAGAGAGAGAGAGAGAGAGAGAGAGAGAGAGAGAGAGAGAAAGAGAAAGAGAAAGAGAGAAGCAGGCTCCATGCAGGGAGCCTGATGCAGAACTCGATCCTGGGTCTCTAGGATCACACCCTGGGCTGAAGGCGGCGCTAAACCACTGAGCCACCCAGGGATCCCCAGACTTTCACTTTAAAAAAAAAAAAAAGTTAAAATTTTAATTTCTTACTGTAACAGTTTTGTTAAATTATGTTTTTCAACAAATTTATCCACTTCATTGAAGTCATAAAATTTATTGGAATAAAATTGTATACAATAGTCACTATCCTTTTAATGTCTGCAGCATTTGAGGTGAACTCAACTCTTTCATCCCCCCCCCCCCAGTTTTACTGAGAAATAACTGACATAATTCTAGCACATTAAAGTGTCGAACATCATGGTTTGACTTACTTCTGTTGTGAAGTGATTACAATAGGTTTAGCAAACATCTTCTCAGATAAAATAAACAGAAAGGAAATTTTTTTTCCTTGTGATGCAAACTCTTAGAATGAGCTCTTCATGATTTTTCCATATAACGTACAGCAGCATCAGTCATACTCATGATGTTGTACATATCCCTACTATTTATCATATAACTGGACATCTGTACCTCTTAACCACCTTCCTCCAGTCCTCCCCCCTACCCTCTGCCACTGTACTCACAAGTCTGATCTCTTTTTTGTTACCTATTGGCTTTTTGAGGGTAGTCATCCTAACCTGGTGAGGTGATATCTCATAGTAGTTGTAATTTGCCTTTTCCTTTTTTTTTTTTTTTTAAATTTTTTTTTTTAATTTTTATTTATTTATGATAGTCACAGAGAGAGAAAGAGAGAGGCAGAGACATAGGCAGAGGGAGAAGCAGGCTCCATGCACCGGGAGCCTGATGTGGGATTCGATCCCGGGTCTCCAGGATCGCGCCCTGGGCCAAAGACAAACGCCAAACCGCTGCGCCACCCAGGGATCCCAAATTTGCCTTTTCCTAATGGCCAGTGCATTGAGCATCTTTTAATGTAATTGTTGGTCTTCTGTATATCTTCTTTGGAGAGACGTCCATACGGATCCTTTGCCCATTTTGTAATTGAGTTACTTACCTTTTTATTGTTGAGTTGTAGGGATTCTTTATATATTTTGGATATTAACCCTTTATCAGATACATGGTTTGCAAATATTTTTTTTCCCCATTCTGTAGGTTATCTTTTCACTTTGCTGATGTTTTCCTTTGATGTACAGAAGCTTTTTTGTTTGGTGTAGTCCTGCTTATTTTTTGTTTTGTTGCTTGTGGTTTAGGTGTCATATCTAAAAAATCATGACCAAGGCCCATTCAAGGATCTTTATTCCTATGTTTTCTTCTAGGAGTTCCATGGTTTCAGGTCCTACATTTAACATTTTAATCCATTTTGTTTTTGTTTTTTAATTAATTGTTGTGACTGGCATAAGATATGGGTTCAGTTTCATTCTTTTACATGTGAATATACAATTATTATCTCAGTTATTGAAGAAGCTATTCTTTCTCCATTTAATATTCTTGGCTCTGGGATGCCTGGGTGGCTCAGCGGTTGAGCTTCTGCCTTGGACTCAGGGCATGATCTCGTGGTTCTGGGATCGAGTCCCACATCGGGCTCTCTGTAGGCCTGCTTCTCCCTCTGACTCTCTCTGTGTGTCTCTCATGAATGGATAAATAAAATCTTTAAAAATAATAATATTATTGGCTCCCTTATCAAATATTAGTTGACCATATATGCTATGCTTATTTCTGGGTTTTCAATTTCATTGCATTGGTCTCTTTGTGTTTATGCCAATACTGTACTGTTTGGGTAACTGTGGCTTTATAAAAAAAATTAGGAAATTAGGAAATGTGATGCCTCCTGCTTCCTTCTTTCTCAGGATTTGGGGTTAGAAAAGTTTTTTTTCCTACTTATGCAAAATATGCCATTGGAATCTTGATAGGGATTGTGCTCAATCTATAGATGGTTTTTGGTAGTTCTGACATTTTAGCAATATTAATTCTCCCAATTATCCAATAATTAATTCTTCCTGTCCAATCCATGAACACAGGATATTTTCATATTAGGTCTTTTTCAATTTCCTTTATTAATGTCTCACAGTTTTCAGAATAGAGATCTTTCACCTCAAATTTATTTCTAGGTATTTTACTGTTTGATGGTATTGTAAAAAAAAAAACTGATTTCTTTTTCAGAAATGTCATTCTTAGTGTATAGAAACGCTATTGATTTTGTATGTTAATTTAGTATTTTCCAAATTTACTGAATTCATTGATTAGATCTAACGGTTTTCTCATTTAGTCTTTAGGATTTTCTGTATATAAAATTATGCCATCTACAAAAGAAACAATTTTACTTTTTCCTTTCCAATTCTGATAACTGCACTGGCTAAGATATCCAGTATTCTGTTGCATGGAATAGTGACAGTGGGCACCCTTGTCTTGTTTCTTGATCTTAGAGGAAAGCTTTCAATGCTTCACCATTAAGCATGATGTTAGCTGTTAGCTTGCCATATATGGCATTATGTTGAGATATATTCCTTCTATGTCTAATTTGTTTAGAGTTTTATCATTAATGGATATTGAATTTTGTCTTTTGCTGTTCTTGAAGTTCTTTGTCTTTGACTTTAACAGTTAATTATAATGTTCCTTGATGTAGCCCTATTTAGGATCATTTAGGCCTCAGGGATTTGAATATGCATTTCTGTTCCAAGTTTGAGAAATTTTCAATTATTATTGCTTTAGACATACTTTGTCCCTTTGACTTTTTTTTTCTTCTTCTGAAATTCCCATAAAGTGAATGGTGCTTCTTTTCCTTGTGTCCTATAATTCCTGAAGGCTTTCTTTACTCTTTTCCATCCTTTTCTCTTTTCAGCTTCTCTAATTTCAAATGTCCCATTTTCTAGTGAGTCTTCTGGATGATTGAGTCTATTTTTTTTTTTAGGATTTTATTTATTCATGAGACACACAGAGAGAGGTGGGGGGGGCAGAGTCACAGGCAGAGGGAGAAGCAGGCTCCATGCAGGGACCCCGATGAGGGACTTGATCCGGGGACTCCAGGATCACACCCTGAGCCAAAGGCAGACACTCAACCACTGAGCCACCCAGGCGTCCTGGTTGAGTCTAGTTTTAAAACTCTGCTGACTTCTTTGGTTCAGTTGTATTTTTCAATTCTAGGATTTGTTTTGTTCTGTTTGATGGTTTGGATTTCCTTGGTGAGCACCTTGTTTTGTACATGTATCATTTCCTAATTTTGTTTAGGTGTCTGTGTTTTCTTATAGTTCACTAAACTCCTTAAAAGGATTATTTGGAATTTTTGTATATAGATTTTATTTATCCATGAGAGACACAGAGAGGAAGAGACACAGAGGGAGAAGCAGGTTCCATGCAGGGAGCCTGACATGGGACTCGATCCAGGGTCCCCAGGATCACACCCTGGGCCAAAGGCAGACGCTAAACCACTGAGCCACCCTGGCTGCCCTGGAATCTTTCACAGTTCATGGATCTCCATTCTTTAGGGTCAGTTACTGGAGCTTTATAGTTTTATTTGGTGGTGTTATATTTAAGTGATTTTTCGTGATCCTTGATTCACTATACTGTGAATCCTATGCATTTGAGTAATGGGGTTCCCCTTCCAAACTTTACAGGCTTGCTTTGGCAAAGAAAGTTCTTCCACCAGTCAGCTCAGTTTCAGTTTCCATTTATGTCTGTAATAATGCCCTTAGATAGGCAGGGGCTACTACTACGTCTACTCTTGGACAAGACAACTGTTTCAGACTTGAGGACAGCAATAGGGGTGTGTGCCACTGGCGGCCACACTTGGATAGGAATGCTGGCTGGCTTAGTTCCCTACCTAAGTGAGTCTGTGGGATGGGCTCTGCCATTGTCTGGATTCTGTGGTCAGGCTTACTAGACTGTCAGGAATGGGTACTCTAGTCAGTAATAGAAGGAGATATGAATAAGCTTCCTTGCACTGGTTGGGCAGCAGGCCAGGACTCAGGGCCTGTGCAACTTGTTCTTTGGAGGCTCAAATCAGGCCTGAGTGTGACTGAATTTCTTGTTCAGATGAGGTCATTGGTTTTGCTCTACAGATAGCAGAAGCCACAGGCTGTCCTCTCTGTTCTAGTGCCACCATACAGAGGGCTACTGAATGGGCTCTGCAGCTTCCTGTATGCTCTGGTGAGGTTCCCTGGTGTGACCAGTTGGAAGCTATATTAATAAGTGGGTCTACAAATTAGATTCCCTGCTCAGGCACAGTGAGAGAAATAGCTCTAAAATCAGTAAAGCTCTTTGGTGTCTTAACTCAGCCAATCTGCCCTCCAAGCTTCCTTGTTGAATTGGGCCACTGGCTTTATTGTGCAAACTATCATCTCTGTCTGCCCTCCTCTCAACTCGAGTGCCACTGGGGTACACAAATTCTAGGAGTTGTTGCAAGCCCTTCTGGTCAGATGGGACTAAGAGGCACCTTCCAGAGTAGATGGGGCTATCTTGGCAACCTTGCTTGGGCAGGAGAGGGTTGGCCACTCCAGGCTATGCTTAATTTCCCAAATAGGCTCTCTGGTTGGGAGGGGCCAGGAGCTACCCTGGCCCCTTAGCTATGATTAATTCCATTGACCTAGCATGAGAACATCCCCTGCTTAATACTGGCTTCATTCTGGGAGTGATCAGCTCTGCCTACCAGCTCTTGGCTGGAATGCCACTGGGCCACATAGCAGTTAGGGGTTGTTGCCAGACATTCGGATCAGATAGGACTGGAATATACTCTCCACAGCAAGGAGGGCTAGGACTCAGCACCTTGCATAGGTGTGGGCAAACTGGGCTCTAGAACCAGCAAAACTCCTCATTCGAGAATCTGAATCGGGTAGATCTGCACCCTGCCAAACTTCCTGGTCAGAGTGTATTCCTGACTTGGTCCTGCAGATGAGCAAAACCACTGGATGGGATTATTACTTGGGCGCTGTGGGTAGAACTCTGTATGCCAAGATGCATGTGCTGGTTGTTGTAAGACCTCTCATTTTTTCCATCACAGTCAAATTCCCAGTGGTTGAGCCTTGCAGTTTGCCCTGCAATCCTGTGGTACAAGATCAGAATAGGTCTTCCATAAAGCAACCCACGAGGCTGGGGATGGCTGGTTGTCCCCCCAGGGCTCTCTTTTCCTACCGGGGGAACCAGAGGCTTGGGGGAAGGAGTGATGTGGTCAATATGAAGCTGCTTCCCTTTCCCTTCTAATGTGGTCTCTGACTGTAGTCAGGGGGTTTTTTAGTCTCACTTCACATTCTAGGATTCTCCCAGGGGACATGTCTTATTCTTGAATAGTTGTCAGGTCTTTTTTTTCGTGTGGGGAAGGAAAGTCAGAAATGACCTGTGTTGTCATCTTGGTGACATCACTCCCTTGTCACATTTCTTTGTAGCCACAATTCAGCTACTTTGGTAGTCTCTGTTAGTAAAAAATACTTTATATTTTCCAAATAATATAATGCCATCAGGTACTCTTACTACTGTATTTGCATTTCATCGATATGTCATCACATAGAAAAAAAATAAGAGATGGAGGTACAGGGTGAGTTATTTATGGGTTGTGTAATTAAGTGCAATCTGTTACTCTGCATTCACCTCTTTAACAGGAAATCATTTATCTAAATTGGAAATTTTCTTTTGTAGTCGAAAAAGTAATCAGAATCCATGTCAACACGCTTGTGCAAGACACTGTCTAAATGGAAACAAGAACCAAACAAGATAATCTTCAGAAATTGAAATCCTTGAATTTTTCAAAATTTTTTCCAGTTGACATATTTCACTGTCTCATGCTTTATTTTTTAGAATTAAGATGTGATCTCATGACATGTCAGCTTTTTTCATTTTTATAACTCATTGTCTAATTTTAAAAATAATTCTTATGTATGACAAATATGAGAAAGAATATTTCAAGATAGTAACCACGAGTAAAATTTGGCAATCCCCACCCTAAGAACTTATTCTGAAATGTTGCAAACTGATGAATACCTGGCCATATTGTTTTCACCTCTAATAACCTACATAATAAAACTGATAGAAGTTCATAACTTTATTTCTATTTGCAAATCATGAAATATACCATATAAGCACATTATTAGAGTAGGTTGAAAGATAAAGTTTCTACTACTGCTCTTAAGCATTTTTAGATGTCATTTTGATTAAAAGGGAGACTAGTCATGTTCTATGTGTGTTCACGACAAATAGTGCTGAAACATACAAATTATACACACACATGCACCCATGGCTAATTCAAACCTGATTTTTAAATGCATATGTGATATTGATGGGACTCATAAAGACAACTTCCTCTACTCCATGGCTTATGTTTTTGTTGTTGTTGTTTTTGTTGTTTTTTTGTTTTTTTTTTTGTTTTTTTTAGGAAACAGGACAACAATGGTAACAATGGTGCAGGGGCCTACAATTACTTGGGAATTGGTTGGGAGGAAAGGCTGCGCAAGAAGTATCCTATCACATTACACAGTGATCTTTACTGTTATTTAAGTACTTAGTTTAAAAATGTACCATTTTGATCCTAGAATAAAATCTTCAAAAAGTAAACCATGTTTAAGTGTTTAAGTGTTTTCTAAATGTCAGAAAGAAAAAATAATGTACACCTTGAGTACAAATCATGACGTTATCCCGTCTTGATTCTCTTAATCCTATGCTGTCAAAAAAAAAAAAAAAATCACTGGTCCAGTTCATGTCACAAAAGACATTTTTATAAAGTTGGATGAAAAATATTTTTCAATGTTAATATAGCTGAGAGGATACACAAAGCTTAATATATGGATTTTAGTAGCATCCACTGTCTTAGTCATTCCCCCCTTTAGCTTTAAAATTAATTGCTTTCTGAATATCATGTTTAAGATAAAAATATATAATACTCAAATATTTGGACATAGGAGGTACATTCAACCTATGTGCCTTCACATACATAAACACAGATTATATATATGCTTCTCACATCAGGTTATCATCAGCATTTTATTTGTATACTCCCCTCCCCCACAACAGACTAAGTTCTAGAGACAGAGATCATAACTCTTTTAAGAACTATTGATCACTATTGTAGTACTGGTATATACTTACATAATTTTTTTGAACTTTTATTCATTCATAAGACAAATAGTTATTAAATGCCTCCCTGGGCACTGTGATAGGCAATGGAGATTCTGATATGAATGTAACTACGCAGCTCATAGTATAATAGAGGAAATAAATGAAATCGCATGACAAGGACAAGAACAAAAAGGTACATCATTCATAAAAATATCCAAAAGGAAGGAGGACTTAATTCTCTCTGTTAAAGTTTATAATAGATTCCAGAAAGAGGTGACATCTGAGCTGGATTTTCCATGATGAAAGGGCTTTTGCCAAGCAGATGAGGGAGCAGGATGTGACAAAATTCTAAACAAATGGTACGGTATTTGAAAGAGCACATTGGACATGATGATAGAAATTGACACAACCTATATCCCTGAAACATAAAATAAATCAGCTCTTAGAGTATATGGCAGTTCTCACTCCACAAATAGTGAATTCTCACTCTAAAAATCCCATGAACATCTGGATATTTCCGCTGCTTGATCCTAGTCTTTCAGATCATTATCAGAGTTCCATCCTAGTTTAGTCAGCCCCACTTACCAGCATGAGATACATCTATCTCATGAGGTTCATCTCTATCTCTTCAGAATCTTCTCATTATCAATTGCTCTGAGACTCCCCAAGGATAGTATCTTAATCCAAAGGGCCATCTTGGTTGCCACCATCTCAGGAACAGAATCCAGGAGAGCACGTCCTGTCAGAGGAAGGCCTGCTTGCTGTCCTGTGGCTGCTTACACTGACTGCTGATGTAACCTGGGCAGTCAGCCTGAGTAAATGCAGTTCAGGAAGGCAAGGTGCTTCCTGGGGACTATGTACAGTGGCTTGTGCACACACTGAGCCCAATGTTTGGTGAGCTGACATGCAGGTACAATTCCTGCCTGACTGAATAAAGTGCTTCCTGCCCCCATGCCTGGTCCTGAATGAAGGTATAAACAAGGTAGTCTCATGGCTCCATTCCACCTTCCACCTGGGCTCCTGGTATGGAAATTATTCAATAACAGATTTATACACACATACCACGCAAACATTTTTCCCCCCAGACAAACCCAGATCTAGAGGAGTTTCCTATTCCACATGCTATTAGGCTATTCCATAAACTACCTTTTTGTATAGTGCCCAGGAGTGCCAGAGGCCCCATCACACATTACCAGGCACACTGTTTATCGCCAGTACATCCTTAGGTGGAAAATATCTCTATCTGTGAAAATCCTGAATCCAATCCACCTTCACAATGCTTCCCAACTAAACTTCCTAAAGCATAACTCTGACTGTACCAGTAAATGTTTTTACTGGTTCTCTACCATACATTCAACTGTGGCCTGATGCAGCTTAGCATTCATGTGTTCCCATATTCTACTTTTCTGTCCTTCCACTTGTAGTACACCACTTCGTATAATTGTAGATGTACATATGCTTTTAGTCCTAAGGAATTAGATATCATCTATTTCTAATTCAACCATTTTATTTTACTAGCAAGGAAGCAGACATAGAATTTCAAAGCTCTACTACGGAATTCGCGTGTTCATCACTGTATATTCAATGCTAAGAAGAGTGCCTGGCTTATAGAAAGTGCTCATTGAAAACTTATTGTATGAATTAAGGTTAAGATCTACTAATTTTTCAGTTTGCTCCCAAGGTATATATCAAAGTGGAGAGACCAGGGCAGCCCCGGTGGCGCAGCGGTTTAGCGCCGCCTGCAGCCCGGAGTGTGATCCTGGAGACCCAGGACCGAGTCCCACGTCGGGCTCCCCTGCATGGAGCCTGCTTCTCCCTCTGCCTGTATCTCTGCCTCTCTCTGTGTCTCTCATGAATAAATAAATTAAAAAAAAATCTTCAAAGTAGAGAGACCTGACTCTCACAACACTCATACTGAATATAGAAATAAAAATAAAAATTGTACATCTATACTCACTAATGTAATATCAAAGTGTATAAATTCAGAGTAGCTGAAACTACCATATTACAACTTCAAAGATAATAATAATAATAATAATTATTAAGTGTTGAACACTTTAGCATGTACCAGGCATTCATCTCATTCATCTAATACTTGATATGTATTAACTAATTTAATCTTCCAAACAATCCAGTACTATATGGACTACTATTTTGTCCAATTTATGAATGAGAAAGCTGAAGCTTAAGGACATTAAATACCCAGTGCACTTGGCAGAAGATGAAGGAAACTTCACTATGTCTTGTGTATGAGCGGACGGTGTCACAACTAACTTCAAGAGGTCTGGCCTCAGTGTCTGATTGAGTGGAAATGCCAAAGCAAAGATGGCAAAGGTCGAGTGAGCATTTGGATTAGGAGGTGTGCTTGTGCACTTTTAGTGTTTGCTTTAGATTATTTTGTGTTAGAGGGAGCTCTAAGATGTCCAAGAAGATATATTAGAATGGCAATTGGTTTAGAGGAAGTCTCTAGTGGGGACTACAACTCTGGTAATCACTTACATAGTGTTCAGATAGGACATTATGACATACACGGGTATCTACATGTATATACACACACACACACATTCGGAGGCTAATAAATAGAACTAGGTCATGTAGAAATATAATTTAGCCCACCTTCTGAATGTATCATCTTTTGATCCTGAAGTTTGGGTACCTGTATAACTTAGGGTTGATCTCAGCTGCTTGTAATAGAAACATTACAAATATTACTTAGATAACAAGTCTGTATGTAGGTATTTTAGGGCCAGTGAAGTTTGTTAAGGAACCTAGGTTTGTTACAGCTCCCAATTCTTCCGTCCTAATAGTGGCACACTTGCATTCATTGTGCTATATTCTACACACAAAGAAGGAAGCAGGCAGGAGGAAGAGCAATGTTTATATCAGGAAATGAAATGTTCTATTTTCTTTCAAATTGGCTGGAACATGTCACATGGTCGTCCCTATTTTTAAAAAAGGCAGCACGGGAATCAACCTTTTACCTGAGTATATTGTAACCCCAAATAAAATTAAGATTCTGTTTTTTTGGGGGGGGAAAGAAAGGGAGAGTAGATATCAGATAAATGATATTTCTGCCAAAGAGTCACAGAGTTTTTAGCACTTTAATAGAATTCGAAACTTCCTGGCTAGCAGAAACACCTTCATTTTCTAGATGAAAAAAACTAAGCAATTTGCTCTAGGTTACATGGTGAATAGGTAGAGTTGATAGTAAGTGAAGTTGGTAGGAACAGAACCGGGGTGTTCTGGCTCCTTTCTCAGTGGCACGTCCATCCCACCACACTGCAGTATCAACTGCATTATTAACCTTAGCCCAGAGCCTTCCATTTTCTACTCAATTCTCATAGATCTCTGTGCAAATGGCCATTATCATATTTACCACACTCTACTCTAATTATTTGTATCTATTTGCCCTCTAAATTATTTTGTGTGTCTATATGCCCTCTAAATTGGAAATACCCCCTGGAGCAGGAATTGTGACTTATTCATCTTTATCTCCCTCCCACCTTCCCTCAGGGTCTCAGACAGAGAACGCAGCATATTGTACATAGTTAATAGGTTCTTGTCAAATGAATTAACCTTTCACAGAAGATATAACTTCAGGATGATATTTTAGTGGTATCTGATGGAAGGATATTAAGCTTTCTTATGATGTGGAATTTTACCCCAACAGCCTCTGAGCCATTGGTTAATATCATTATTACAATATTATAATAGATCTTAGGGCTGGTAAAAAAAAATCTGATTTACTCCCATGTTCATATGATCTTCTTTTATCAGAGTCAACTAAGGACCAGAGACATTACACTGCCCAAGTTTACTGGATCAGTAGGAGAAAGGGTAGAAACAAAGGCAAGAGTCCTTCTTAGGGCATTTATGGCTGTTTTGTTGTTTTTCAGTACATCACATTGCCAAATCTTAATGTAATGATCTGTTTCACTTTCATAATTTTATATGCTCAAAGCCTAAAATGGTCTATGCTCTCTTAGAACACTGACCCTTTCACAGATTTCTCGGTGAAGATGCAAAGGTTTTCACGTGTGTGATACTGTAAATGGATAACAGCAAGAGAGATCCAAAATTTATTATCAAGATTGAACTTGAGTTTTTCCACTTCTAGGGATGATACTCATAATACATTTTTAGCACCCCTCCAGGGCAGCTTAGATATCCTACTTTCTATTTGTAACTGGGAAAATAGAGGTTAAGATAAAGGCCAGAGCAACTGTCAGAAACCATTAGTTTTGCTACTCTATAAACATCCATTTGCTTAAATTACACTGGCTCTTAGGATCCACACTTTTGCTATATGTAACATGGCCAGCGCTATTTTCTCAGCACTTTACTCATTTGAAAATGAGAACATGCATTTTATATGATTAAATAAATTATACCAGGCTAGAATATAACACATAGTCCTTGTCCCTAAGACCTAAATGAAATCAAGGGAAGCCTATTAAGATCTAGAGAGTAGACATAAAGACAACCAGGTGCAGAAGCAAACATGAGCTCATAGATTTCTCATTTCATATATATATACATATACATATAAATGATATATATATAAATATATCCTACATATTAATAGCAATCTTCATATTTTTGTTATGTGTAGTCACATAAGCTCTATTCCCTTGAGACATGAATTTCACTTAATATAAATTTGTTGAATAAAAGTGATTCATGTTTCTTCTTCAATTCAGGGCGACTTAGAGAGAGAGGGAAAATTTTGGAAGTTCTTTGAACAATGAGTTAGGTAAGTCAAATAGGCCCAGACGGAGTTGGTCAAGGTTATGGTCCCTAATATATCCACAGGGTTAGAGCTGAGAATTCTGTTTACAAAATATATTCTCATTCTCCTGCTTTGCTATTCACTTCTTTCTAAAACCTCACAATGTAGAGCAGAGTAAGTTTTCATGTTTCTGATGAGAAACATGAGGCTCAGAGAGGTTCCGTAGCCTTCCTCAATTCTGATAGGTAAAATGTCCTAGAATAGGGAGGATGGGGGACAGGGCTCTGATCCCATACTCTGGGTTTCTTTTACTTCAGCATCTTTTCCTGTTAATAGAAATGGAATGATGGTGTTATTACACATATTCTAAGAACCCAGCTGATATCTCAGATTTGTTTTAAAAATTATATTTTTAATCTAGTTTAGTTATTAAACAAGTACACTCAAGGTAAGTCATCATTTGAAGCCTCAATCATTTGACAAAAGGATGAAATACCTGAACAGTAATTAGTTCTGCTACATAATTGCTACATTTAATAATTATTGTGTTTTTTAATCCATAATTTTCTAATGTCTACCTACCGATTGCTGTGGGACAAAGAGACTCTCCTCCGTGATATGTGTGCCCTGTAATCCTGTCTTTATGTTGCTCGCTCCATGAAAAGCTGATTAGGAGCAGAACCCATTAAAGTCTATATTAAAAGAACTGTGGGAAAATAAAAAACTGACACAGGGAGTTAAATGGAAAATAAATCCTTTAATACCTGTTCATTCTTATAAAAATGTATGTATTTCTTTGCGGGGAAGTTTTAGAAGTCAGTTAAAAACTTACTCCAAAAATAATTTATTGTGAATAATGCAGAACCTTCTTCCACACAGCATTGTTCTCTTGTATCCAATCTTCTCTCCAAATAACATTATATATACTACCTCTACCTCTATATTTGTATTTGTTTAGTGCTTTACAGCTGAAAAGAGAATTTTCACATGTCCTTGATCTCTTCCTCTTTATTAGTCTGTGTAGTCTCTTCCATTTATATACTGCTATATTTCTCCAATCATCTCTTTTGTCTAAAATGTTAGCTCAGAGTTTATTCTTGTATCAAAGTATTAAGACGTGTGCATGTTCAGTTTTGAGAATATAGAGAAAGCTTAAGATTTTTAGCTAAGCAAGAAATGTCCTGAACATCACACAATAAGTTTCATGACAAAATATTTGTCACCCAGAAGCTCCTCATTTTCTTGGATCATAAAGACTTGAGTTTCAGAAACATAGTGATGTTGTCATCATCCTTTGATATTCAAAGTTGACTCTTATTACCTATGTCCTCATCCCTGAGGTTATGCCTGAACAATGCTTGAAAGTCACAGACCAGGCCCCATTACTGTTAATAGCTGTCATCAAAGGATCGGATTTACATGTGCCTTGATTTCCCATGCTGTAACTTTTGCTTAAACTTTTGAACTTTTTAAGTCAGATTCGTTGACCTGCTGTCAATCTTCTCTCCCTTCTCCTATCCTGACTCCATTCCCCTGCTTGAAATTATGCAACCTATATTTCATCCATCCACATTGCTTAGTACTTCATATGTTTCTGTCCAACTTCCTAATTCTGTTCTACGTTTAAACTAAGACAAAAATGGGCCTGGGCGAGGGAGAAAATAAGATGAAGTTTGACTTCAGGTGTCCCATTGTCCTGAGTCTACATGTTCCCTCTCATCCCAGTATTTGTGACTCCCCTAACCACTCCTCCAATCAAAATCTGCTTTGAAGAAAGAGTACCATAAATATTAATTAACTTCTTTTGTAAATGTAAGCTACCTCAACCAAAAGGTTTTAATATCTAACATGGTAACTAATTAAAGATACTTTTAAGTACATCTTTTAAAAAGATACTATTAAAGACACTTCAGACATCAAATGAGGGGGAGAAAAATCATAGGTTGTGATGCAACAGTAAAGGGCAGAGAGTTTGTTTTTGGAGTATGAACTTGGCTGATTCTTTATCTGATCAGAATCTGACTTTGTGACCCTTAAAGAGTAGATTTCTTTATTCTGGGCCTCTGACAGGTGTTCCAGAAAGATTAAAGAGGAGTTGTTTGACATTTTAATTTAAAGCTAAAAAGCAATGTCTGGGATAAGGAGAATGATGTCAAATTTAGTGCCAAAAGAAAACATTTCAATTCTTTTATTTCTCTTAATATTTGAAAATATTAAGCATAAAATACATTCTCGGGAAAGACCTTAAAATGGAGACATTCTTGGGAAAGCAGATAACCTAACCATTTAAATACCCGATTCTTAATAACTCAGAAGGCATCAGAATTGTTTGATTGCCTTCCTATCATTTTGCCTACTTTCTAAAATGAAAGCTTGCTTTTCTAAATTGTACTTGGAACAACTATTAGATATATTAAAATGTCAGCCGTAAGATAAAAATTGGTCAAAGGTATCACCTTGATTTTTATCATTTTTTTCCCTTGAAAGTTATAACTTGAAGTGTACATTTAATAATCTTAGTAATGGTCTACAGAAATGTCAGGGGTGTGTGTGTGTGTGTGTATTCTGTGGCAGAGTATATTTTCCCAAGATGGCTACACCAATATGCATCCCATCTCACATATTCTTACAATGTGCCAATAACACTTCAACTAAGAGGTAAGGTCTATATTTCATTTCCCTAGATCTCTATCCTGACCCTTCCTCTCTATCCCACATAGAGTATATAGGAAATTCAACCTGGAGAGAAACTGAGTACTCTAGAGAATAGCTAGTCACAACTCCAGATGACTTCAACCCCCAGCCTTGGAGTCTTCCAACCAAGGCCCCGGGCATTGTGGAGGGGTGGTAAGTTGTCCCCTTTGTGCTCTCTCCCAACTCTCAACCCTCATGGTCCGTGAGCATAATAAATGGTTCTTTTACTCAAATACATTTTGCAGATTTATTATATAGCCATAGTGACTCAAAGATTATATTAGAAATATGTTCTTGATGTTTTTGTTTTCTACTTTGGCTACTGTCACTGGTGCACTTCTTGATTGTTTAAAGAAATGATGAGACATAGTGCTGCTTCATCTACTCCAGTTTTTCCATGTCTCTGAATCTCCTGGGAAGGTTCAATAAATTTCCAGGAATAGGACATGGCACCAACATATTTGAAGACCAAATTATCAATTTAGAAGCCACATGGGAACAACATATTCTTTAGCCCTAGCTGTGATGGTACCCACATACGGAGATACTCAACTTACTTCAACAGATATTTATTGAGTATCTGTGTGTACAAAAGAAGAGAAAGAGGGAATTAATGTTTATTAAGTAAATTGTACATGGCAGGCACTATTAGTTCCTTAAATATTTATAACCACCTTATGACACAGGGCTTCACCACAGATGCGACCAGGGAGGTCAAATAACTTTCCAGATCCAACTGCCAGTGAGTAGCCGAGTCAGGATTCAAACTTCCATCATCATTACAACAAATATATGCCTTTTGTACCCTGTCTTATTTTTGTAATGGGATAACAATTTCAATGGTTATTACGCAAGTTGAATAGATTAATAAAAATTTACTAGACTATAGTAAACAATATGAAATGTTTTTGTTATGCTATTTGTCTTATCTTTCAACTTGGTGCTAGATACTGTGAAAACACAAAAATGAGTTAGATGTAGTCTTCACTTTCAGTGTTTAAGTTATCGTTTTGGGGGTGTTGGTTTAGACCAATAGTGGTTTGCGTGTTGAGGCAAATACATACAAAAAAACTATAATATAAAATGAACTTTAATAAATGATTCAAGGAAGGCAAAGGAAAATTCTTAAATTCAGTCATCAAGAAAGTTTTCATGGATGCAATGGTGGTAAGGATATACCTTGGTGGTTAAGATTTTATCTCAATAGATAGGAAGAGTGGCTAATTCCACATAATTTTATATTATTTTGCATAGCAAAATATATAAAAGCATTAGGAACTACTAAAAAATTCTAAGAAATTAGGCATTCCTGGAGGAAAAACACCTCAATTCTTTTTAAGATGGAAAACCTGGATCTGTTTACAGGCTTAAGGGAAGAAATCAATAAAGTTTTTAAGGATAGATATACGATTGGCAATAACAATGTTAAAAGTAGTAGGTATAAACCAAGAAAAGGGAGAGAGGAATGGGGGGGGGGGAGTGTTGCAATACATGACCTAGTAGGTGCAAAGACCAGAATTTTAGGAAGCTTAGAAAATTTTCCCAGCAAACAATACAGTCTTTATATTACCTCAGGAGTGTGACTTAAACCTTCATGATATCAGAGAAGGTTTTACATAAGAGAAAATTCAGCTCAAATCTACATTTTGGAAAGACGTCTCAGTCAAAGCTGTCAGTGGTAAAATACAGTATCCCACTTGAGCTGACTTAAGCAAAAAGGAAAAAAATTATTAACTATATATTATAGTGCTTTTCAACCTTTTTCATATCCTCGCACAGATGGAAAATAATAATATTTATACAACACCCTGGAGAAAAGAGATGAGACTGCTTGTGGCAGGAAGCAATAGGCTTGGGGACTCAAGCTGCCCTAAGGGCTTGATGGGTCAATACTGGAACACACATATTTAGCACACCAGCTGGGGAACTCAGATCCATTATATGAAATTACAGACTTGGGGATAAATCATGAACCTGAAAGACTGGCTGAGACTTATGCAGGGCTGAGGCTAGGAAGCCCAAAGCCAAGCTTGCCTCTGTGTCTGGGGCAATGGGGTCTTACGCCTTCCCCTTTCTATATATATATCTACTTTTTCTTTCTCCTTGAACTAGATTCATTGCTTCCTTGTGCACATTGCAGAAAATAATTCCTCATAACTCCTACACGTACAAATAATAAAGAAATTAAAAGTTCTTAGTGTTGACCCCAAATTCTATCCCACCCCCAAAAGTATCTGATTGACAAAGTGCCCATTCTGTTGGAAATTTTTTGTTATCAGGAAGAAGAAAGAAACACAGGGCTACAGAGGCTGACCATCGCTGGAGGGGACATTTCTAGGGAACAGACTGCGGAAGCTGGCAGTTTCTGGAAGGCCAATCTGGCTGCAACATGAAGAATGTCCAGAAGGAGAGGCAATGTGGGAATCATGGAGAGGAGTTGAGAAGCTGCTGCAGTAAGCCAAGAAAGGGTCCAGTATGGCCATGGCTGGGAAAAGAGCAGGAATGATGAACTGCAGAGATCTGAGCAACAGTATGTAACACAGAGCCAATAAGGCTTGAGTTTGATTACAAATGGTTGAGGGAGAAAGGACCCAGATTTCTGGCTTGAACAACGAGGTGAAGAGGATGGTATCTTTCACCGACAAAGGATTAAAAAAAAAAAAAAAAAAAAGACGACTCGCAAGTATAAGAGATTGAAGAGTTTCAGTACTGGATGCAAATTTAAAGTTTCCTTGAGAAATCCAAGGGGATATACCCAATAGGCAGCTGAGTACGAGACTGGGACCTCAAAGGAGTCATCTAAAAAGGTAGATTAGGGAGATTTTTAGATGATGGCTGAGGTTTGCAGATGAAACTATGCATTAGAGAGTCTTAGGGTGAGAAGATAAGTGATGTTACAGTGGAAAAACCTCTAAGAGAACCCAAGTTTTGGGGGATGGTCAGAGTCAGAAAAGCCTAAGCCTCCAAAAGACATGGATAAAGAATACAAAACTAAATGGGGGAGGGGGTGAAAGACAAAAGAAAGGATTTTTTTTTTCTATAAGTAGGAAGTAACCAATATTGCCAAAAAGCCACCAACATATAAAATAGAATAAAAAGGGCTTGGATTTGGCTTTTTTATTAATAGAATTGTCCTCTTTAAAATAGAATAAAAAGGATTTTCCACTGAAGACCTTGGCAAGAAAGCAGTTGAAGTAGAGGGGTATGAGGGCCAGATCATAAAGCATTTTAAAGGTAAACGAGAGGCAAGAAAGTGGAGTATGAACAAGACTTTTGGGAAGTTCGGTTATGAAAGCACAAGACATATGCCAATAACTGGAGAGAGTTATAGGCTCAGGGCACGTTCTGTTTTGTTCTTACATACACCACATTAATTCCACACAATGATGTGGCTGGCTGGCATCCCCAAGCTAAACAGTAGAGCTTGGTGTGATGTCAGTGGCCCCAAAACAGTGCAGAAAATCTTTACTCCCTGTGCCTAAAATGCAGAAAATAATGCTGAATTTCAGGGTTTAGATGTGGATTCTCTAGTATTAACCCTATCAGGTGAATAGGGCCTTTAGGAAGCTGATAGATCATGGTCATATCACTTACATGAGAGCAGCCCCAGCACACAGAGCGGCCCCTAACTGAAAAGGAACAAGCTGTTCTAAAGCCAAAATAGGAGTCTGCCCAGAAGGAAACACAGCCCAACAGCAACAGAAGGAGGAAACTTCCAGGCTATGAAAAACATGGCATATGATGCATCTAAATAAAAAGGAAAGGAGGGAAAGAAGGTGCTAGCTAAAGGAAAGCATAAGAGCAAAGAAAGGTGTGTGTGTGTCTTGTTTTTGTGGAATGGGGGAGACCTAAGCACTCAGCATCATGCCCGGCACACAGTAGTTACTTAAAAATTCGGTTATAAAGGAAGGAGTGAGGGAGAAGAAGCGAAAGAGAGAGGAAAGGGAGAGAGAGAGGCAAGGTATCTGCAGGCTCAGTAGAGACACAGCCTGAATGCCAGTGCTAGTGAAGTTAAGCAAAAAGGGTAAATAAATGATGGCTAAAGTCCCAGTGAAGTCTGAAAAGGATGGAGTCTAGAACCTGTGGGTTTATTTTAAATTAACTAAAATGGGCTTATTTTTAAACTGGTAAAATTTGCTAAGTAAGTGAAAAGTTTTGGAAGAGAAATAATAATTAAAAGTAAGAATAGTAATCTCTGGAAAAGTAGAACAAAGTCCCCCAAAAACAAAGGCTGGGGACACCAAACATAACTGCAGCACCTTCACATAATGGTGCTTTTGGGGTGAGCTGAGTTACTCCTTCTTGGCTTCCATGAACAATAAAGTAAAAAGATAAACATAAGCCCTAGAATTTGTTGATTATTTATACAAAAAGCTAAACTGTCATCTTTAACGAGAACCAGATTTAACAGGATGTTGAAATGGACTGAAGCCCCCAAATAATAAACATTAACTGAGGTACAAGATAAACACGCAAGATTTCAAAGGACGTGACCAACAGCAAGTTTTGTGATTATTAATCTCTAATTCATATTTAGCACATCAAAGGGTTTGGAGTTTGAGGAAGAAGGTTGGAGAAAAAAGAACTTTTGTAGGGAGCTGGTATTTGCAGAGATTCCCTCCCAAGTGGGAGAAGTCGGAATTGCCTCTTCACCTCATTCCTAGGCTAGGGGCTTGCTTACTGTGTGCCCCAAGAGCCTGGGGAGTCATGGGTGCTTTGGTTGGTACCTTGCACCTAGGAAATGAGGGTTCACAATAGGGTGGCTGGACAAGTGCCCGAGAATGGAGCAAGGAGGGAGCGGCTGTGCTGGGAAAGGCCTGCAGTCCATGCTTCTCAGGGCAGAGGGGACGAGTTTTCCATCTGGACCATCTGTGGGCCTCGTGTAACAACGAGAACATGAATCTTTTTAAGACTCTGCCTTGAGGGATGAGACAAGTTGAGCAGAAAGAAGCTGTTAGTACTCTGCTGGAGGCAGAAGGGCCCTAGAAGACACTGGAAAGCAGCAGCTTGAGAAAGATGTGTTACCTCTGTCAAAGCCACTGCCAAGGAGAGGTCCCCACAGGGGAGGCATCTCCAGGGGGCTCACAAAAGTAACACAACGGAAACAACTGCAAAGGCCACAGGGCTGATAAGAAATCCTAAATGTTTTCTGCAAGTAAAATTGTCCTGCCTCTCTTAATTTTACCTCCTCTGCCCCCACCAGGATTCTAACCATGGAAGGATCAAAAAGTCTCAGGAAGATGAACAAGGGGGCGGGATTTCTAGGTTGGGAAAGAGAGAATCTCCCCAAGTTTTCCCCCTCATTTCCCACTACAGGAGGCAAGCCTTGGGTAGGTCTGAGGAGGGAGCAATTAAGTTAAAAATAAATTTGGAGTGTTAATTATTACATCAGACTGGATATAGTAATTATGGAAATGAGACTGTGATCTGTGCCTTGAAGTGGCTGGGGAATTTTCATTATGAGTGAGTGACCAGGCAAGTCATGGGTTTGCCCAAGAATTCATCAAGGGGCAGGCAAGTGTTAACCCCACACAAAAGGTTTGAATGGTAGCAGGAAAAAAACACGTCAAGTTGTTTTCTGATTGCCCGATAAGACCCTTCTGTTCATCACGATGTTTACACAGGTATTCATAACCCTAGCACTTGCTCCTTTTCTCCAGGCAATAGAAAAATAGACATTTCTAGAATCTTGAAATTTTTACCTGTCTTACAACTTGAAATTTTAAAAAGTAATAAAGGAATGGAAAAATCAGATGGAATCTAAAGTTATTTCATTTCATAAAATGTTGAAACGCAGTTTCTTTTCGTATATTTTTTGAAAGCAGTGAGTTAAAGAAAGTTTGAAGGAAAAGGCCTTCAGAATACAATCTGGGCTAAATGTGTCTATACATTCCTAGGCTAGTTTATAGTGTTTTAGTGCCTGTTCATGAAATATATTTCATTAGTCAGATGATCCAAGGGAAATCCACTTGATAGGAAAAAAAAAAAAGAAATCTGTAATACGTTAATGTTAAGAGCTATTTTTGTTCTGGCTGGTTCTGGTTTCATAAACTATAAATTATCTGTTCTAAGTAGAAATTTCTTTATTGTTTACTTTCTGAGAATTCATGACTGAACTGTGAAATGCTGATTTCCATGAGCAACACTTGAAGAAACAAAAGCAATCATTTGGAGGTGAATCAAATTCTCTTAGGCCTGTGCAAGGCAACCAACAATATACTCAAGTCAAACACTAGAATTTGGGGAATTGTCTCTATCAAAATTAAACATTGATCAGCTGAATTTTCATGTAATGCCTCACCCAGGCATTCAGAAATAAAGCAAGTTTGCATTGACTGAACTATTCTTTCAGTAGAATGTCGCCACAACGCATTCTCCACCATAATCAACTTTTGGTTAATACCTTGTTGAAATACGAGTGTCACATTTTTAAAAAGGTCTTTCGAGGCTTTAAATTTTGGAGAAGAAGTAAGTTTATTTTTTCCTGCAACTGATAGAACTGTCGAATTTTTCATTTGAGGCACATTTCCTTAGTTTATTGTTTTATGATACTGAAATTTGAATGCATTTGAATGATAAATTCAAAGGGCAAAAATACAGTAAAGGTGCTTCTTAGAATAGGTTTCCTTCACTTGGAAAATTCACAACAAATGGGAAATATTATATGTATTAAAACAAAAGTTCACATGCCTTGTTAGGCCAGTCTTTCGTTTTCTTCCAATGGTACTAGTTCTGCAATGGTATGAAATAGAAAGGACAAATATTACCAGGGTCAAAGAAAAACCTGGGGACAGAACTTGGACTAGTCTGAATTCAAAAGCCTGATACAAGCACCAAACAAGTGTTCTTTTCTATGGTCTGTTGGAAGGAATTGCTTCTTATTCATCACAAATCTAGAAGTCTCATATTCAGTCTCTAACTCTAAAATCCATTTCTTGAGGCAAGGTGTAGAAAGTACAGGAGCAGTGTTTCATATTAGTATTGAGCAGTATCTCTGGCTTCTGGGAAGAGATTAGTAACTGCTTAGCTTGGAGTTTTTACCTTCTGCCAGAGAATGCCTTTGCATGAAAGCAAGTTTAAAAACTCCTCACTGTAATCATTAAAAATGAAATATAGGGTGGCCCCGGTGGCACAACGGTTTAACGCCGCCTGCAGCCTGGGGTGTGATCCTGGAGACCCGGGATCGAGTCCCACATCGGGCTTCCTGCGTGGAGCCTGCTTCTCTCCCTCTGCCTGTGTCTCTGCCTGCCTCTCTCTCTGTGTCTCTATGAATAAATAACCAAAATCTTTAAAAATAAATAAATAAATAAAAATAAAATCTACATACAGTATTGGAACTCAGGGCCCACTGATTTGCTTCCACTCATTTCCTCAATTCATATTCCCCAAGAAAGGAGCATATGGCTTTTAAAGGCAGAGGGTACAGCTCATGGCCAAAATGGAGCCAAAGCCCTCCTTTTAGAACCAGTGTTGTTACAAAGACAATTGTGTCCTTGCTCAGTAAGTCGTTTTATTCCTAGAATTTTGAGAAAAAATAATCCACCTGACAACTGCTGATCCACATAAGAAGCATTAGGAATTCGTGCCAGAAAATTGAGAATACTTTAGGTCACATGAAGTTCAAACTATGACTAGCTTCCAAAG
Organism: Vulpes lagopus; assembly: GCF_018345385.1. Taxonomy (NCBI): domain Eukaryota; kingdom Metazoa; phylum Chordata; class Mammalia; order Carnivora; family Canidae; genus Vulpes; species Vulpes lagopus. The sequence continues at coordinate 103,236,212 of NC_054834.1, read as the reverse complement.
TTTTATTGCAATTTATGCCCTGAAAGACTCAGTTTTTAAAACAAAAAATTTAGGGACGTCTGGATGGCTCAGCGGTTGAGCATCTGCCTTTGGCTCAGGGCGTGATCCCAGGGTCCCGGGATTGAGTCCCAGATTGGGCTCCCTGCGTGGAGCCTGCTTCTTCCTCTGCCTGTGTCTCTGCCTCTCTCTGTGTCTCTCATGAATAGATAAATAAAATATTTTTAAAAAATTAAAACAAAAAAATTGATATGGTCTGAAGAACTTGTTTGGGCCCTCTTCATTGTCTTCTTAGTTCTCTTACTATGTAATGCATGCTAGAGTGTTCACAGAAAATCTTGGGCCAGCTGTATAATCTACTGTGCTGCCTGAGTGTACATGCCCACCACTTCTTAGAGTCTGGGGGCTTCAGTCTGTTCATAATTTTTTTTCATATTTTTGCTCAGTAAATTATAAGCCACAAAAGCCAAGGTAAACATTACTTCTGGAGACTTTGATCATACTATGGAGTAATTATTTAGCAGTTAGCCCAAGAGACGTGGGCTCTCCCATCATGCTGCTTATGTCCAAGTAGAAGAAAATGATGGTAAATCACCTCTGATGTTATTAATTATTTAAATACAACTGTGGTAAGTGCTATGAATGGCAGTATAGGGAACGGTGAAAGGGCTTAATGGAGGAATCTGAACTAATTTGGAATCTTGAGTGTCCAGGAGTCAATGGGTTAGAGGCATTCCACATAAAGGAAATGATAATGAGAAGAGCGTGAAGCGGAAAGAACATGGTACACTCCAGAAAGATCAGGGTAACTAAAGTAGATTTCTCCAATGAGACTCCACAGAACTCTAGGATTCTGGAAGATGTCACCAGAGGTTTCACTAGATCGGGGAAAAAGGAGGTGGTATTTTTTTTTTTTTTAACTTCCCATATCACATAATGTTAGCCCTCATAGTGATGGCTATTTACTGAATGGCTCCAACAGAGACTTCGCCATCTGACAGTATGCGGTAGGACTGTACCACCTGGTAGAGAACAGTTCTCACTGTGTCATGAGTTAGGGGAGGCTGGGAATGTAGAGATCTCTGATGACAACAGCCTCTCCCGTCCAAACTGTCTCCCTTACTTTCCTCCTACGTGCTGATGACTGCCTTGGAGAGTCCTCCTAAGCTCTACTGGTGTAACAGATCATTGTAAGGTAATTTTTATTCTAAAGAAGGTATTTTTAGGCCATAACTCACTGCTTTGCTGTTGCTGTAAATGTTGCAAACATGGATTACATAGGTTAATAGTGAATTATATTAAAGTTTAATATTTTACATCTTATCAGTGTTCATGTTTTTCAAAATATCTGGCATTCCATTATAGGGGTTTTTGAAGACAGACTGTGAAGTGAATAAGGAATATTCTGGGCCTAGGTCTATGAATGATTCTGATAAGGCTAGTGAGAAGAGTCACAAACGTCTAAGTCATTTCCCTGCACTAATACGAGAAGAGATATAACTTTGATAACCAACTCCTGCAAAACTCATTGATAACTAGTTTTTTACTATAAAAATGAACTTATGTTGTATTTCTTCGTACAAATGTATCAATGGCTTCAGGAAAACTAAAAAGATACGAGTATAATCACAGCCATTTGACAAGTAAAGAGGTTGGTTATTTCAGATGAAACCAAAATATTTATTTTAGAGTAAAACTTTGTTTAAAAAAAGTCACATTTAGTGAAAAGACTCAGGAAGCAAGTTATTTAGCAAAAGAACTCATTGCCCAGAAAAAATGAAAAACATCATGCACTTGGTGAGAATCTAATAATGCCAGCATATAAATACACAGTGATGAAAATGCTGACAAGTTGTAATATGAGAAATTGAAAAGGTTCCATATTACATGGTATGATAAGTTGTCATATTGATGACACATCACATGATGCTGAAGAGCTTTGGGGTAATAAACTAAAGAACAACAACTTCCCATTACAGGGTGATGAATCAACAGATTTAATTGGAAAATGTCATGCTGTAGCATTTCTATGATTTCTAAATGGCGGCGAAATTTAGGAAAACTTTCTGCTGCATCTAGCCTGCCCAAACAAGCAAAGGCTAAGATTTAGTTAATTTTGTGCTATATATCTAGAAACAAAAGGCCTATTTTGGGGAACTAGTGACACTGTGTTGATGGTGCCCCATCAATGATTAGCTACACAAAGGGTTCTGGGTCTACTATATGTAAAAAGAAAATTCCAATATTCCAATATGTCTTACTCATTATCTCTTTACTGAGAAGTACTAGTGACAAAAGCTCTTCAGCATGAAATAAAATGGTTAACTTCAGCATATAAATGGTTAACTTTATTAAACAAAGATTCAGTTCAGTCGAGAATTTTTAGAAACCTGCACAACATAAATCTGCTACCTACAGAAATCCAAATACTTAGCATAGGAGGAGATCTCTATAGGGGGTGTAAGCTGAAAGGTAAATTGCAGGAATACTTAGAAGGACCCAGAAGGCCAGATTCTACTAAATGCTTGAGTGATAAAGAATAGCTGCAGACTAACCTGCTTAGCAAACATTTTTCATTACATGAACCAGTTGGACAAGTCTCTGCAAGAAAATGTTTTGACTTTAAATGACAAGATGTTTGGCTTTAAAAGCAACAGAATCATCGGGAAAAAAATCATGTTTCAACAGGAAACCTTGAAATATTTCCCATGCTTCTTGGGTTAGAGAGTGAGATTATCAGTAAGACTGTAGTCTTATTGAAATCCACTTGGAAGGCCTGCAGAACAAAACCACAATTTTTTCCCTCACATTCAATGCAACTGCTCGGCTAGGTGACGGGCCCTTTCTCCGACTCTTTTGCTCAGTCTAAGAAACTTATTTCTGTGTGTTCGTGAAGTAAAAAAACAGGCACAGGTTTTACAGTAAAGAGGTGGATTTCATTCTTTGTTTTTAGTTTATGCATATACAGGCTTGTAAAATAGATTAAGAAAACAGCATATGTACATATAGATTTTATAACTATGTAGGCCTTTATTTGAGACCAATATGTGAGTCAACCAAAGGATGTTCCTCAAAGTCTCATATAAAATTGTACTTAAGCTTTATTTTTTATTCATATTGCTTTGTCTAGTAGCTTTGCTACTCGACATTAATAAATTTTCACTGTTAAAATAATATTCATGAAAGTCAATTTATGACCTTTATACAAATGAAATTTATAGAACTTATTGTTAGAAGTTAAATTTCATCTTGGCTCAGGAAGTTACTGAAAATAAACACATGTTTATGACTATTTCTGAATTTATTTTAGAATAATTTCTGAGACAGTAAACTTGACTCTTTTATAGAGAAAACTGGGATTAAAGTCATTTTTAGCAATAAATAAGGAAAAATACAATTATTCTTATATATACTAAACAAAATACATGCCAAATCTCATTAGTATTTTATAGAGAATTTATAATAAGACTTTTAGCTCTATTTGAATATCTTTTTAAAAAATCAAACATAAAATTTTTAAATAAAGGAAAAGCTGAAATTTCCCTTACTAACTTGATTTCCATTAGAGTTGACTTCCTGTGAGAGGCAGAACAACGTGAGAGTAGGCTTATATACATTGGTCAAAATAAAAAGATCCACTGAAAGGTATTTTCTGCTAAAATATGCATTTCACCTCCATGGTTAAATTTATTCCTAAGTATCTTATCCTTTTGATACTATTGCAAATGAAACTGTTTTCCTAATTTCTTTTTTGATATTTCATCATTAGCACATAGAAACACATTTTCTATGCTGTAATTTTACTAAATTTAATAGCTCTAACAAGTTTTTGGTGGAGTCTTTAGGTTTTTTTTAAACATGTCATCTGTAAGTAAAGATAGTTTCTTTTCTTTCTTTCTTTCCAATTATGATACCTATTTCTTTTTCTTGTCTAATTACTCTAAGACTTCTAGAAAGATGTTGAATAAAAGTATAAGACTGGGCATCCTTGTCTAGTTCTTGCTCTTTGAGGAAAAGCTTTTAGCTATTCACCATTCAGCATGATGTTAGCTGTGGATTTTTCATATATGGCCTTTATTATGTTGAAGTATGTTCCCTTTAAACTCTGTTGAAGTTTTCACCATGAATGGATGTTGATATCTGTCAAGTGTTTTTTTTCTCTATTGGGAGGATTATATAATTTTTATCTTTAATTTTGTTAATGTGGTGCATCACACATTGATTAATTCGTGGGTGTTGAACTATCCTTGCCTCCTTGGATTAAGTACCACTTGATCATGATGTATGATTCTTTGAAAGTACTGTTACAATTTTCTTCTTTCAGCACTCTGAGTCTATCAGCCGCTCATTTCTGGTCTGGAAATTTTCCACTGAAAAATCTGTTCGTAGTTTTATGGGGGTTCTTTTGTTATGTAGAAAGTTGCTTTTCTCTGAATTCTTTTAAGATTCTCTCCTTGTCTTTAATCTTTTGATAATTTAACTATTGTGTGTCTTGGTGTTCATGTTTTTGAACTAAGGTCTGAAGATTTAATGTATTATTTGGTGATTATAGTTGATAATACCATATTGCATATTTGAAATTTGCTAAGAGAGGAGAACTTAACTTGTTTTTAAGGGTTTTATTTATTTATTCATGAGCGATACATACACAAGGCAGAAACATAGGAGAGGGAGAATCAGGCTCCTCACAGGGATTTGATCCCTAGCCGCTGGGATCATGACCTGAACCAAGGCAGGCACTCAACCACTGAGCCACCCAGGCATCCCAAACTTAAATATTCTTATCAAAAAAAGATTTTTTTAAAAGGGTAAATATGTAAAAGGTTATATGTATTAATTAAATCAATGGAGGAAATCTTTTCACGGTGCATAAACATATCAAATAATAATGCTATCCATTTTAAATACCCTACAATTTTAATTTTCAATTATTCCTCAATAATTTTTTTTAAAGAAAGCATTAACAATTGCTATTGGACTATGTTGTTTACAATTTTCTACATACTAGCATACTGAGAGCTGTAGATATACTAACTTCTTGGAATCTGAAAATTATTTTAAGAGTTTCCTGGATTCAAAAAAAAAAAAAAATGAGAGAGGCTGGTCTAGAGAAGAGGTAGTAAAAGACTGACATACCCTGGATGTATCTTACAATCAGATATGGAGTGAAGCTGCCAGAGATTTAATGTTGGTATCCCCTCAAAATTAATATGTTGGAACCTAATCCCCAATGTCATGGTATTGGAAATGAGGTCTTTGGGAGGTGATCGGTGATGAAAGCAGAGCCCTCATGAACAGAATTTTACCCCTATAAAAGAAACCCTGGAAAGCACCCTTATCCCCTTCCACCAGGTGAAGACACAGCAAAAAGACTGCCATCTAACAACTAGGAAACAGGCCCTTACCACACCACAGATCTGCAGGTACCTCAATCTCGGACTTACCCAGCTTCCAATAATACTGAATACTGCTAGGAGAACAAGACTAGGCCTGAAGATCATGTTCGTTAGATTTTTCCTAACAAAGAGGGAGGGAGGACATAAGCAAGAGTAGATTTGTTAGGGTTGCAGCTTCTGAAGCCACATCAGATGAGAAGAATAGGGAGAGGATGAGTAAATGGGATGCAGCAGGTCAAGAAAACTTTGAGAAGTCTGGTTTTAAGAAGAGTAGAGAGATAGAGTGGTGGCAGGTAAGCCAGGGCATGAGTCCAAATGAAAGCACATAAGCCATATGTCTAAATATTTAAAAGTTATAAATCAAATTGGCACAGTATTGAATAAAAAATATACTTTCCTACCTTTAAAAGATGTATCTTTATAGCAATCAGCAAGGCCAGGTTCAAATTTGAAATTTTTGGGCTTCTCAAAATCGTGCACTGGAATATGACATCACAGTGATGTCATGTCTATACCCCTTGTCTCTCCTATTTTGGTCCCTCAAGGACCTCACATTCAGGTGTGAGGATAACCCAGCCTGCATGTCCAAGTTCTATCCACACCCACTGCAAACTACCTCCACTTGGCCAAATCTCTGACCCAGGTCCGATGATGTCTATACTTGGAAGGAGGACCTGAAAGGCTGTGCAGGTCCTAGAGGTGGGCTTGGGTCACAAGTGCTTGAACCATAATCTAAAAGGAGGGAACATGAGCTTTGGGTAGATACATATGCTTCCCTGTGGACTCCTGGCTCTATGAAGACTGGTGTGGTACAGTTAGATACAGGCCTCCTAAAGCACAGGGTCTGTGTCAGAGGGCCCTCTTCCTGAGTCCTGAGGGTGGTAGCAGTAGCTAAAAAGAAGGTAATTTTTAAAACTCCAATTGCATTCTCCCCTCTTTTAGAATTGAACTGACCTTTCTGGCAAATAGGTAAAATGACCTGCTTCTACTCCACTTTTTCCTGTTCGACATTATTTAGAGGAGAAAATCAATGGGCTGTAGTATGGCTTCAAATGAAAGAGGCTGGTTACCAAATTCTTGTAAAACATTGATTTGTGAGTTATTTATTCAAGTTCACTGAATAAGCAATTTACAAATCACTTTTCATTGAGCTTGATTCAGCACTCTAAAGTAAATAAATATGGAATCTCTATCAGGCTTTTAGTGCTATGTCAGTCTTGTCTAAATAGAGGATGCTGAATTTATGCTATAAATCTAACTCTATTTTGCTACATTTGGAGTCTGTTTTCTTGTTGTCATTCCTGGGATTCATATAAAGGCCAGATCTACATTAGCAGAATAAAATGAAAAAGAAAAAAAAAAAAACCTGCAACATTATTTGCTACAATAATATATTTCAAATAAAATGATTTAGCCTTAATTATCCACATAACCAGCTTAATTTTCATTTTAATTGAGTCAAACTGTCCAAACATACGGCTTTTTCCTAGTCTTGTTCCTTTTAAAATTTGACAATATTAGATTAAAACACCATTTCTTACATTGTGCCTCTGAATTTAAAATTGGCAGATTTTCACAAAAAATATTTTCAGTATGATTTATATTTTCCCCATATCAATATAATTCATTACATATAATATTTGACAAAGGGTTATAAACTGTACAGATTTTTAAAATATCTCATTTATTCCATTAAAAAGACAATGTTAATACCCTGTTCCCATTTTCGTTCTCTACTTAAAGGTCCAAAGAGTATGACAGATCTAAGAAACTGTCCATTAAAGTGGTATTCAGTTATTTAAGAAATCATTAGAGAACTAGATAACTAGAAGAAATTATCTGGCACTTACCAAATAATTAACTATTTTAATAACCAATAAACTGGAAGAATCAGAGGTTAAAGATACGGAACAAAGTCATGGTTAGTTATTTTAAAATAACAAATTGACCTAAAGGTTAATCAATGAAAATTATTCCCAGAAAGTCTTCTGTTACAAGGATTTATACTACTTTATTATGTGGTATATATATGCCTTATGAATTATTCCCACATGTTTCCTTCCATTTCTCTCATGTTTGATGTAGAGTATAATAAGAGGCCCCAAAGTGCCATTTAGAACTCTTATGAGTTATTTGAAAATCAGAAAGATTTCAACAATTTTGATCACATTAGTAATTGCTTTCCTCATTGGGATAAACCCGCTTTTGAAAAACTTGGTACCAAGGCAATAGGCGGAGGCTGACTCATACAACAAGCGAAGGGAGCAGAGATCCGCAGCCAAGGGTCAGGTTTTATGGATGTTTTCCTCACATTCATGGGTACAAATGTGCCCACCTTCTTTTGGATATGAAGTCAAAAAACAGAAAATAATCAAGGAGACAAATGGCAGGGAAATGCTAAATTGTGTCAACCCACTACTGATGCTGCGTAATGGGGAAAATCTGTTTGTATCTTGGACCTTACGCATACAGTGACTCTTGCCCACAAAAGACATTTAAAATGCCCTTGCCAGTCTCTTCACAGCAGAACACCAATGGTGCATTCAGAATGCTGATCAGGCTGCAGGAACACGGGTCAATGAGAACACAAAGACTCACAAATGAACGGTAACACCAGGCAGCCATTCACACTTAAGAATGCACACAAAGCATTTGGGGGACAAACTAAATCTTCCATAGAAAACTACCAGGAATGATTTGATGTTTAAAGTTATCCTTTGTGTGATTCTTTAAGCAAAGACAGGAAAGAAAAAAAAAAAAAAAGGAGGGGCAATCATCATAGGAAGCTTGAAACAAAATCATGGATATCATGGCACCCATTCAAGGAGATTCTCTCCTGACCAGTATCTTTGCAAGCAGATTTGGGTTTTTTATTTATTCCCAAGCAAAGAGAAAGAAATGGACATTGATAGCTATCCCAATACACGGCTTTTGCAAATGACTGCATATAAATATGCACATTGGTCGAGGCACCTGGGTGGCTCAGGGGGTTAAGCATCTGCCTTTAGCTCAGGTCAGATCCCAGGGTGCTGGGATGGAGCCCTATGTCCAGCTTTCTGCTCAGTGGGAGTCTGTTTCTCCCTGTCTTCCCCTGCTTGTGCTCGCTCTTGCTATTTTTCTCTCTCGCAAATAAAATCTTTAAAAAGAAATGCACATTAGTCTGAACAGAGTTCTTATTATAATGTATCGGTTTGATCACTATCAAAAAATCCTTTTATTGTTTTTACAAAATACCAAGCTAAAATCTCCTCTAAGAACTGCTATAGTTAGATAACTGAACTGGAATATATCAAGCTGTTGAGTTAGGCTTCTGGTGAACAGAGCAGGAAAGCCGAATAGTGCGTACCCCATCTGAATGGGCCATATTACATAAACACTGCCTTTATCAAAGTAGATCAAAAGTAGAAAAGAAAAATTTTAAAGTTTTGCAATAGTCCTTAAATCTTTCCTAGGGTAAATCACAATATATAAATAATATACTCAGTATGAATCTCAGAATATATGTTTGGATGAACTAGAAATAGAATTTTATATTCTATAACAACTTGAATCAATTACAAGCCTCCCAAAAAAAGACGACATCGACTCAGTGAAATTTGGGTTTCTATTCTTCCTTCTTAAGGTTGTATCAAAGGTCCAAGCCATCAGAAATGCGAGAAAGGCATGGATTCTTGAATTACTTCAAGAATTCCAAGTAATTCTTGAATTACTTGGGCTGAAGATAAGGTCTTACCTTAAAGGAATCGTCAGCTCAGAGAACCTGTGGGTAGCTCTGCAAAGTTCTCTAGGGCTCCCACTTAACTACAGAGAGCTCACGGTCATTTCTTTTTTTGAGGTTTTACACCATCTCTGGGTTCTGGCTACGAGAGATGGACACAGATGATGCTAACTCCTTTAATATATTTGCAACTCATTTCTTCTCCATCTCTCCCTTCTCTAGACTGAAAATTAGGTTTGGAAGAACTTCCCCTTGTTTCTCCTAAATATTTAGCCTAATGTTTGAATGCTTTTCCTGTCCTAAATTTAGGCTTAGAATTTTGGAAAGCAAAGTTACGATAGTATATGGGGCTTCTCTTCTCTCTTTACTATCATACATAGTCCCTGAGGAATTAAACATAGACCTCACTAGCTATTCCAATGGAGTATTTCACTCCAAGAAAAATAATCAGAAGGGAGAAAAGTAATATTAGTTAACAGGGACACCTGGGTGGCTCAGCGGTTGAGCATCTGCCTTTGGCTCAGACAGATCCCGGGATCTTGGGATGGGGTCCTGCATCGGGCTCCCTGCACAGAGCCTGCTTCTCCCTCTGCCTGTGTCTCTCTGTCTCTCATGAATAAATAAAATCTTTTAAAAAATAATATTAGTTAATAGTTAAAATAAAAAGGTTTCCCCTCCCTCCCTGCAAAGCCTTTATAATGAGATGACCAAAAGATGACTATTTACTTTGAAATCCTAATATATACATCACAAAAAACACTGCCACATGGATACTATTATGGCATGGCTTTTGGCTTTGCACCACCGATTTTCATGGGCCATAAAATGCAAGTAATGAATGAATGGTACCTGGAAGAACAGTCTGGGTTTAAAACTAGCTATTTAAGATCTTCCAAGAAAGGACATTTTTAAAAAAAAACTCCCAAAGCTAGGCCAAAATATTATGATTTCCACTTTCTAAATGTCACCCTGTTCTAAGCCTTTCACTTTTAATGATAAACAGAAATTTCTGAAGACATCCAGCAGTAGTCATGACATCAGACCGGAAGAGCCAGCCCTCTGTAGAACACACACCCAGGAGAGAGGTCCTGTGGAGGAAATGTCACGAATAATGTTATGTCGGGGATTTCTCTAAACCTATCATTGCCAGGCACCTGTGCTCGAGGGCATCCATCCAATCAACCAGGGAGCAGGCACCTTGCCATTTCAGCAGATGGGTATTAGTGTCGAAGGCAAAGGAACCATGTACAGTATATATTTCAATTATAAGTGTGGAGACTTGGAGTCCCAGTTGGAATCGTGTCCGTTCCTTTCTGAGCTGGTAACAAACTAGAGATTATACCATCCGGAATGTGCTTTCCACAGAATCAGCTTTCAGGAAAAATACCCATTTGCAAAGGGAAGAACATATTTTGTATGACAGGCTGAGAATCAAAGGAAAGAACCTAAATACTCCTTAAAGAAATATCCCAGGCTTCGTATTTCTACTGAGACAGCATTGAAAAGATGGGGGGGGGGGGCTGTTCCCAGCACACAGATATATTACGGCTGAATTGACAGAATTTTGAAAGCCTGTGTATTCCTGAATGCCCGTGTGTTTCAGGTTTTTGAAGTGTTCTAGCTAAACAAACTTCAGAGGCCAAGTGGCTTCTGGGACAGGACCATCTTTCATTCTGGTCTATATATTCCAAGACCAAGATTTCTAAGTCTCTCCTTTCAGGTCATACTGACTTCTACATTCTTAAATTTTAGAAGTGTTTCAAGCAAAAATATTTAGGTATCATATTGATTAATACTGTTTACCGGCTAATATTATTTCAGTATACGATGACAGAAAATATTGTATCACTCTGCATTTAACCATTTACCTAATCTCATTATCACCATCAAAAATTAAATGCTCCCTTAATAGTTTAAACATTATCCTGGCCAGCCAGTATTACAAAACAAGCATCCGCACTTGAGTGAATGGTTGCAATCCTCTAAAGAAACATCATCTAGACTGTTCCTTTGCTTTGGCATAAAAATACACAGAAGCCTTCTTAAAGCTTTTAATCTACCTTACTTATAGAAAAAGAGGGTTGTTTTTGTTTTTCTTACATGGACTAAAAATACATCTATTATTGCACTTCGTACGTCATTAGTTCTTATGAAATTGTATTATAACACCTGGGGTGAGCATCTGGGAAGAATGTCAGCGTATCTTGGAATTCATCTCGCCCATGAAATGTCTCTAAATTCTTATTCGATGATTCAATTATTTATTTTATTGACCACAAGAAATGCTGATATCCTACTCCCGAGAAGCAGTCATAGCCCAAGAGTCGAATGGGAATTAGGTACAGCGTAGGGTTCCCACCGAACCACTCTCTTGTGTGGTGCGGTTATGGACCAGTGGCACAGGCGTTAGGCCACCGCACTCACTTCAAAACCTGACAGCTCTGCTTGTTTTCTAAAATGCTGCTTGAGACTTACTCCCCTTTAATAATTCACTCTGCTAACACAGACTGTAAAAAGTAGCACCTGCAACACTTGAGGGAGTTGTACATGCAACCAGATGGCTGAGCCAGTCGCCAGAGAATACGAGTAATAGTAGCAACAAAAACACCCACAGCACTACTGCCTGTCCAACGTGGATTAAGAAGCCATGTGTTGGAGCTAATTCCTAATCTTCCCATCATTTCCAGCTCAGCTGGGCTCCTGTCCTCCCTTTCTTTCAAGGGTCTCTGAGTTAAGTTTGAAACTCCGAGGCTGCTCTCACCATTATCCTAAAATAGAGGTCCCCATGGGCACGGGCCCGACATACGGCTCGCTCAGATCTGCATTCCCAGACAAGAAACAGACTTCTGGCCTGTGAAGAGCCACCATATCCTGACTTACGCTGGCACCCATCACACGGGTGTCACTGCCTCCTGATAATGACAGCTACCACGTATGAGCACTTACTATGCACCAGATATTAATCACTTACTAACATTGTGAGTAACTACCTTTCTAACAGCAAATGCCCAGGGAGGATGACTCAAGAAGACACAGTGAAGTAGTCCGTGATTTTCACCCACATGTTGTATCACTGGAAATACACCCCCCTCAAGTATGATAAGGCTGTTTCACTGAAAGTCAAATGCCATGCATAGCATTCCTGCTTGCTATGTGATTTTTCTTTTATTTTTTTTTCTAAAAGGGTGAACAACTTTTGACAAGTAAGCACAAACAAAACAAAGTGTAATCTTCCCTCCATTTAGATGATAGTAATTTGCATTCCTGGAAGTTAAGTGTATCTTAAAAACAAAAAATATTTATATGTAGATAGGTTCTAGGCTTAGATTATAAAAGGGGTTTTTAGCTACATGAATGTCTTGGGAGCACTAAAAATTAATTCAGGGAGGGGCACCTGGGTGCCTCAGCAGTTGAGCGTCTGCCTTTGGCTCAGGTCCTGATCCCCAGGTCCTGGGATCGAGTCCTACATCGGGCTCCCTGCATGGAGCCTGCTTCTCCCTCTGCCTGTGTTTCTGCCTCTCTCTCTGTGTCTCTCATGAATAAATTAAATTTTTTAAAAAAATAATTCAGGGAATAGTACAGTCCTCCAGGGAGGGACTATCCCACACACTGCAGGGTACCCAGCAGCCCTGCTTTCTGCCCACCGAGTACCACTGTCTTTTCCAATCTTGTGACCACCAAAAACTCCCTTCAAAGGAAAACGCTGCCCTCACCCCACTTTGGGAGCCACTATTCTAAAGAATAGGCATCATTAGCTCTATATGAGAGATTAAAAACCCGATTCTTGGACGTTTAAGTAATTTGCTGTCAAATAGTTAGAAAATGAGATTCATACCAGGATTCTTTTATTTCTGAAGAATGGGCTCTTCTCATTACACACACTGATTTCTTGAAGTAATTACTGCTCCATTTAGAAAATGCCCAGGTAATTTAATTAGAGCAGAAATGAGGACTAAACAGCACCAGATTCCAGACTCATACTCAAGAAACTTCTACCTTTGGTAAGCTGTGAGTGAATAGGGAACTTCTAGGACTTCCTTATCACTTTCTCTACCAGGTCACTTTCTCATCCAGTCTTCTAATTCTATTTTGACTTTAAAATAGTTTAAATTGACCAAAATCCCTTAAAAGTTAAAGAAAATGAAAAATATGAGCTATGAAGCAACCTATTTTAGTGCTATTTTATATACTATGAATGCTGATTTTTGCTACTCTAACATAATTCCAGGGGTAGCCTATAACAGGAAGGATTCTTCAAATACCGAGTGCTTCCCTCAGTTGACATCATCACCTTCCTTTCTCCTGAAAAAAGCCCTCAAGATCTTCACATTGGCCCACACCATTGCCAAATACTCATTTGCCAAATTTGTTCTCCCAAATAAGACTACAAAGCAGGGATTAACTCAATTAAGGATATTTTCTCATACAATTCCTAAATAATAGCCATTAGTATTTCCAGTCTCCTGTTCCTAGAAACACTGGCACAGTGGTTCCCCAAATTCAATGAGCATCAGAATCATCAGGAATGTTTGTGCAAACACAGCTTGCTGGGTCCCACCCCAAGTTTCTGATTCAGGAGGTCTAAGGTTAGGGCCAAGTTCAAGCAGGTTCCCAGGAACTGCAGATGTTGCCAATCTGGGAATCATCCTTGGCAACCCGCTAAAACTTCCCCTCCACTGCTATCTGACAGAGGAAATAGTGCGTAAAATGTATGTTATGACTAAGAAACTACCTATATATTCTTTTTTTAAAAAAAGATTTTATTCATTTGAGAGCTAGCGCGCATGAGCACAAGCAGTGAGAGCGGCAGGGAGAGGGAGAAGCAGGTTCCTCTCCTAGCAGGGAGCCCAACATGGGGCTTGATCCCAAGAACCTGAGCTGAAGGCAGTTGCTTAACCAACTGAGCCACCCAGGTGCCCCTGCTGAAAGGCTTCCCTCAATAGGTCTTCTCCTTTTCTCTTCATTAGGTGTTCACATTGACTAAATCCTATCAGCCATGAGATATCGTTGTTCATGAACCTGACAACCATTAACATACTTTTTCCTGGAGCATCACGTCTAAAAGGTCAGATTTGCATATGATAAAAGTGCATGAGACTAATTAAAGAATTCATGATCTTTTGAACTAGATCCTACAATCACACTGATCTGGCAACTAACTACTTGGCAACGGGACCACTGGGGCAGAAAGTTTTCCAAAGACAGTATGTATTTGCCAAGTTCATAAGCCTCACGTGTCTATGAACTGTGATAAATTCAGAACAATCTTCGCATAGTTTATATTAATTTTTATTATTATGCAAACTTGGCTTTTCCTTAAATGAGGACTCTGAGAGACCACTGTGCAAAGCATGTTTTGAGTATTTTAGTAACAGACACCTGACATGGGAGGAGTTTTAAAAGAACCTAAAAATTACAGTGAGCACCTGGCTTTATCTAGTCTCCTCTGCTACATCAGAAGCTGAGGTAAAGGGCTCTAAATAAGGAAAAAAGAGCCAGAATGAATCTTTGCTTCATAGTGGAGAAAAAAAAAATAAAACTTCTTTTAATAAATGACTGTAAATGTTAATAAAATGTCAGTAGGGTAAGTGATCAACTGTTGTGACATTAAGAATAAGAATTAAGTAATACATATTCTAAAAGGTTAGCTCACAATTGGGGTGTCATTTTACTTCATTCCTATTACAGCCTATAAATATACCATCTATAAACACAGTCTAGAAACATACAGCGATGAATACAACCATCAATCATCGTAGCAAAATATTCTTCAACCAAAGCCCTCACCTTTTGATAGGAAAAAAAAAAAAGTCTGTAGTGTGACTTCTTAAAATTTTTATGGCAACATTGACGTTTTGTTTTTGAATTGTGGCTTTTTTGATTCTCAACACCACTTCACAGGTTATCTTTAAATTTCTAGGTTTCTAAATTACTGGGTCATGAACTCTTTTGAAAACTGATGTCCTACTATCATTCTGAGGATTTCACCTTTAATTAACAGAAAAAAAAATGGATTCGCCTCTTGTGAGAGTGAACTTTTTACCTAAGGCACAGTTTAAAACAGAATTTTCTCAGTTGGTTCATAACACAGCAATACACTAACACATTGCAAGAAAGTCAGACTGATTTGCAATTAATAGCCTCCACCCAGCATGACAATTATAAAAGACTCCCATCTTAAAAAAAAAAAAAAAGGTACACTTGATATTTTATAATTTCAACAGAAACTCACCTAACTTGGATTCACAAATTGAACAGGTGGAAATTCTGTCATAGTATTTCCCACTTGTTTTTCTAATGGTGGCATTAATTTTTCACAGTGTCTGAGCAAAGTGAAATAAAAACAGGTAAAAATGACATACACATTGGGCAAAAACAAATGTTCTTTTTCCTTTTCCCAAGTTCTACTGGTGTGATTTTATTTATTTATTTTTTTAAGATTTTCTTTGAGAGAAGGGGAGAGTTGAGAAAAGGAGCAGGGGGGAGTGGGAGGGGCAGGTGGAGAAGCAGACTCCCTGCTGAGCAGGGAGCCTGCCAGTGCCAGGCTCCCATCCTGGGACTCAGTCCCTGGGCCCTGGGATCATGACTTGAGGTGAAGGCAGATGGCTAACCAGCTGAGCCACCCGAGAACCCCTCGTGTGATTTTAAAGAAAGGGTGAAGTAGATGCTCTCAAATTCTACATCTCCAGCAGATCTGATGTATGCCTAATCCTGAACACTTGTGGATTATGGCTGAGGCCAGAAGTGGAGGTAGAAGAATGAGAGCTGCAAATAGAGTTGGGAAGAGAGCTGAAGACAGATGGACAGGACAGGACAGAGAGAGAGGTGAAAACAAATTGTAGCTGAAGCCAGAGAGAAGACTTTATCTAATGGAATATGCTAAGGATGAATTAAAAGTGGAAAAGTAAAAATCATGAAGTGAGATCATGACAAATTGTCTTAAGGATTCTGGAGCATCCAATACCTCGATTACTCTCCCTCCAAATAAGGTTGTATTCACATCATTCCTAAAGCTCCTATGTAGGTATTAAAGGTTCTATCCCATCATTTATAATACTCATTGTTTTAAAGTTTCAGCCACATATAAACATGTGACAAAAAAGTTCATTACATCTTCTAATCATTAATTGGAATAGAAGACACTGGGACACACAATAATATTTCCAGTAAAGCAGAAAGGTAAGTAAAGCATATTTATCTAACAATCTTTTATTATAGCTGTTTATTTGGGGGAGATATTTTATTTATTCATTTGAGAGAGAGCATGAGTGGGGGGTGGGGGAAAGAGAGGGAGAAACAGTAGAAGCAGACTCCCCACTGAGCAAGGAGCCCAAGATACAGGGCTTCCGGGACCCAGAGATCATGACATAAGCTGAAGGCAGATGCTTAACCATCTGAGCCACCCAGGTGCCCCTATATCTACGTCCTGTATTTTATTCCTTCAGCTTTTCAATAGTTGTTACCCTCAAAATATTTTGTGATATAATTGTTTTAAAGATGGTCACTTATCACATCTAAAAGTATAGCCAACTCCCCCAAAGAGGGTCTCTGCAAGAATGTCAAGGCACTGCCACGTGTAGCACGTGATTTCGTCCTCAACCAGATTAACCAACTAATCAGACAAATGGTAGAAAATCATACATAGGAACTATGAATCTTGTGATTGATGGCTATGCTGATTGTAAGATAAATAGTGAAATATCAAAACAGTTTTATAAAGTCTGTTCTCAATATGTTGTGATCAGATTTTAAATCGTCTATGTTCCAATACATGTTATTAACTCCTGTCTGATGATAATGATTCAAAAAGCAAAAACATTTACATGTGCTTTTATGTGAATGCATTTATTGTCTTAAGATTTTTGTGAATTCAAATGTAGACCCAGTTATACCCTCACAACCTTAGGCTATAGGCACACCTAATTATTTCCAAAATCTTGAAGCAGAACCTAATATCCTTCTGTAAAGTTTTGATAACGATGATAATATCAATTTCTGAAGTGGTGTGATTGTTAACTAATGTTTTCCTCTATTTACATGTCCACTAAACCTTCATAATAATAATAATAATTAGGGATCCCTGGGTGGCGCAGCGGTTTGGCGCCTGCCTTTGGCCCAGGGCGCGATCCTGGAGACCCGGGATCGAATCCCACGTCGGGCTCCCAGTGCATGGAGCCTGCTTCTCCCTCTGCCTGTGTCTCTGCCTCTCTCTCTCTCTCTCTCTCTGTGATTCTCATAAATAAAAAAATAAAAAAAAATATTAAAAAAAAATAATAATAATAATAATTAGTAAATAATAAATTCTGGCCACAGATTCTAGCCTTGACCTGTTGGTTCACCCTAGGAAATCCTGGCATCTCATCCCGAGCACGCTGATCCACCGAGTGGAAATAGCCTGCAGCTGGTGTCAGAATGGTCTGTGGTGGCCCATATGCAACAGGCAACCTGATCCCAGTGCTTTACTGAGGTGCATTATTTATGGCCCCTGGCGACTGCAAGCCACGTTACACTGCATGACACAAGTATTGCAGCCGTGGTTCGGGACTGGAGGAGAAATAGATTTTATTAAACACAGGTCCTATTTGGTAAGAAAAAGGAAATAAATCATATGCGTACTCCACAAGAAGAGTACCCTAACATCTATCTAAAAAGCTATTAATAATTATTCTTTCAGTGTTGAAGCACTTGATGCTATTTTTATGCAAGTTTTAGATCACAGATCCTATTGGAATGCCAGTCAGATATTTCTGGTTCTGGCCAGGTCTGAGTCATTTTATAAAATCCCAAATAAGAATTGCTTCCACTGCTGACACTGGCCATTTGCTGCATGCCAACCTGGATAAAAGCAGCTCTGTACATGGGTGGAATGGGCCAGCATGGTGTGCCTGAGGTACAACCAAAATCCTTTGCTCTTCCGCAGCAAGTCCCCTACAACCTTTTTTCTTCCACTAAACATTGAGTGTTTCTTAGAACAAATAATGGTAGATCTATAAGCTTTCTTCGAACACATTTTAATCCTCCATAACTCCAGACATAGCTAGTCAGAGACAAAAATCAAATTTCTTTCCCAGAACCCTCACAACTATTCCTCACTACACATACTGAAAGCTTATTAGATGGCAGGCCCTTGCTGAAGTGTTTTGCATGCGTATCCTAAGGATCACAATAATTCAATGAGAAGTAATCAGAAGTAATTACTAGCACAATATCGCTACCTTTCCTTTTGGTTACTTAGCATGACAGTGTGTACTTAGGTTGGTATATCTTTCTATAAGCAGACTGTTGTTTTGTTTTTTTTATAGAGAGCTAAAATAAAACAAAACCCAGGAGACTGGAAGGAAAAAGTATGAGAAAGGAAAGGAAGAGTAAATACTGTTAAGAAATCATTGAAGTTTTACAAGCCAAATATAATTTTTTGCAAGCACAACTTTTATTAAAAGTCATTTAACAAATTAGCAAAAAGATCGACTCATTTTGTCCCCCATAGCACTTTCCTCATGCATTCATTATAGAACGCAGCATCTTTCACTCTGTGGAGGCAGGGACCATCCCAAATGATTCTAAATTCACAGTGGCTAGCCTAATGACCAGCATTTAGTAGATACACAAAAATGATTTTTGAATGAATGATAACTGAATGGTCTTAAATCACCAATGTTTTTACAATCCTCAAGAAGCTCAGAGTAGGTCTTTAGAAGCCATCCTAGTAGAGACCAACTTTCCAAGGAAGTTCCTTGAGAAAGACTAACATCCAAGCAAATGTGTTTGGCCGACCCTCTTTGATGGCCCAGGATGTTAGTTTTCTTATATATTTTAATACTTAAGCGCTAGAAAACCTTCTTTGCTAAAAATAGCAGACCCTCTCGTATCTCTCCCCTCTTCACCTTACCTAAGTGTTTGTACAATATATCTGCAAGGCTTACTCAGTATGAAAGAACCAGCTCTCCTCTGAAATAGAAGTGAGGTGATTATGTAAAGTAGAAACAAGTTCCCAAGAATGCCAGATTGGGAATGATTTGCCTTTTTGGTTATTAATAGATGATGAGCTGAAAACTTGTTCTACAAAAAATTAACAACTTCACTGAGATATAATTCATATATACTACAGTTCACCTTTTTAAAAAGTACAATTCAATGGTTTTTAGTGTAGTCACAGAGTTGTTGTTCAGCAAATTTTAACGCTTTCCTGTCCACTGGCTTCAGTAGTAACCTTGCTTGTCTATATATCTGTACAGGCCATAGTGATGCCTTCAGGAAAGAAAATGCAACTTCTAGTGGTACTTAGGGTCAAAGGTGCTCAATTTCTTAGGCGATCTAGATCATGACACCATGCTTTAAGTTCATAAACTCAACCATTGTTCCCAGAATATAATCCTAACCCCAATGCCAGGTTGCCTGAATGAGAAGGAAATTCACCATCCACCATGACCTGGCTCTTGAGTTCTGGCTAGCAGTCTAGATTTCCTGTGGGATATAAGGACATGTGCAACATAAATCTCTCTTCAAGAAAAACAGGCTGCCCACTCTAGGAAATTTGGTTAACAAATGGCCTCCAACTCTCAGTGCTGTTAAGGTTTGCTTGAGCTGCAAAAAGTGGCCCGGCCAACGATCCCATCTTGCTTTGGTAAACCACATCCAATCACTGAGTGAGCCATGAGTATAAGAGGCTATCCTTTTGGTCTGACATGGACACTCTGATGGGCAATACTCATTCTAGAACTTTCTTCAGAGTGGGCTGAGATTTTGCTGGGCTGCTTCACAGTTTGGCTCCTTCTCCTTCTGTTGATAGGTGTTAATCTCTAATAAGCATCTTACACCTCAGATTCCATCTTAGTGTCTCAGGTGTGATAGCTGTTCAACAGGAGTGATCTGAGAAAGCAGGCAGCAAGAGTTTTGAAGCCAGGTAACTTATGCTCAGCTAGCAATGAAAGCCCCATCACTGGGGGAGGTGAACCACCAATAGCCCCTGGCACAAAGAGGTAATCCAGTTTTTAAAAACTTTCACTGGAAGTGAATTAGGTGGGTGAACCAGTGAAAAGAAGTGCATCGGGTGCAGCCTATCAGGTATTTAAGACATACAGAGGAAATAGTAGCTAAAGAGGGTACAAGATTTGATGACTATTTCTAAGTTCCACTGATGCTCTACAGAAAGGTACTGTACAGTGATGGGTAAGTAATAGGCAACTGAAATCCACATATGAAAGCTAGTGAAACCGATTAGTTATATACATACAGAAAAGTTCTAATTATTCACAGGGGAGGACAAAGAAAGTTGCACACCAAGCCTAGCACTACCTATCAGTGTGAATGATTTATTTCAAAGATTATTAAACACAAAACCAAGACAGGTCTATTATATATAGTTCAGAGAAATGCATGGGTTTGTTGGAAAAAAAACCAAAGTTGCCATAAGACCTAGCCAATGTGAACTGACAGGAGCAAGAGGAAGAGCATGCAATGGATTCTGAGGGTATTTGAACATGACATTGGATAGGGAAGAGTCTATTGACTCACATCTCCCTATACAGGTATGCTTGGCAAAGACCCTTAGGCACAGGGTGAATTTGCTACCAGGGTGGCTCCTAGGAGCATGGGAGAAGAGAGAGCTCCTTCTGAGCAAAGCTGAAATGCCAGAATTGTCATGGAAGATAGTGAGAAAAGGAATAAAGGACCCCAGGAAGTGGGTATCTAGGAATGAATATATATCACATAAGGCTGGAAAACTCACCAGATGTTCCATAAAAATGCCCAGACGACACACTATTTATTAAGCCCACAGGAATGCAGTGGTGACACGGGTAACAATATTACCAAAAAGTATAGTGATATCTCTCCTCTACAAGCCAGGGCTGACAGTAGGATAGGTTGTTACATAAATTGGCTTGCTGATAGCAAGAGAGATAATAGGATCCTCAAGCCATAGAGCTAGGTAGTAGCCCTTAACCTCCAGAAGCCAAGGAGTTGCAATCACTATAATGACTAAACAAATCTAATTTCCAGTCAAGAGACCAAATTGCAAAAAGTTATAGAGCTAATTAACAGAATGCAGTATCCTAAGGGTCATAGAGATGTGTAGCCATCAAAGGGGCTTCTCAGTTGTAGAGAAAAAAAAGAAAAAAAGAAAAATCAAATATGAATGACCAGAGGCTGAGGATTGCTGTGTCAATAAAAAGTAATGATCCACTTCCATTTTTTCAGACCTGAGCTATTTCCCACACCCATACCACAATCAGTGAAGAACATGGTTGGATCCTGAGAAGGAAAGAACCTTAAAACTACATCAAGTTTACCCAGTAAGGACTCCTCCATCTCATCCCCAAAGAGATCCATGGCTATTTACTCAGACAACTGTACTTTGTAAAAAGAAGATTTACAGACATTTTAAGGGCAGCTTCACATGAGGTCAGAGTTACTATTGATCTCTGGAGGCCTGAAACGTCAAGGTCTCCTTGGAAGAGTGGGGGCATGTGCCGGTTCAGGTCCTCTGTGAAACAGACCCTAAATTGGAATTAGAAGTGGGAGAGATTTATTGGGAGAAACTTCTGTGAAAGATAAAGAAACAAACATGGGAGTAGGCAAAGAGGGTCCTCTGTTTTGCCCCTGGACTGTGCTAATTATTGGCACTCATTTGTGTATGCAGGATCATCTAAATGTCATGGAAAATTACCACTTGATCCATTACACCAGCGACCTTTGTTGGTTGGGCCAGATGAGCAAGAGATGGCTAGCATGTTAAAGGTCTTGGTAAGTCACATGCACGTCAGAGGGAAGAAAATAAACTTTGTCAAGATTCAGGAGACTGTCCCACCTATAGATTTTTAAGAGTCCAACGGTCAGGCTGTGACAAGACATCCCCTTAAAGTAAAAACCAAATTATCACGTGTTGTGCATCTTACCACGAATAAAGAAGCATCACGCTGGTGGGCCTTTTCCATCTCTGGAATCAGTGCATTCCACCTCTACAACCAGGATGATAGGACTGTCAGCCTTAAGTGGGTTGAACAGCAAAAAACTCTGCTGCAGGTCTTGGCTGGAGTGCAAGCAGCCCTCATACTTGGACCATATGACTGGGCATACCCTGTGGTGTGGGAGGTATCAGTGGTGGGAAGAGATGCCATATGGCAAGTTCCAATGGAGAGTCATAAAGTGAGTCCCCTGAAATTTGGGGGCAAGGTCTTGCCATCTGTGGTATAGAATTACACATCTTTTGAAAAATAGCTTCTGGCAAGCTATTGGCTTGTAGTAAAGATGGAATGCCTGACCATGACTCACCAAGTGAACATATGGCCAGGGCTATCCATCATAGGTTGAGTCCTGTAAGACTCACCAAATAGTAAGGTACTGTGGACCCAGGAGTAATCCATCATAAGGTGAAAACAGTATATTTGTGACCGAGCACAAGTAGGATTGGAATCAACCACAGTTATACCAGGGTCCTCCTTCAGCTCAGTCATATAGTTGTATGGGGAATCTTTTATGGCCAACTAAAGAAGGAGGAAATCCTAATGGACAGATTAGGTGCAATGCACCTTGTCATTCATTTTAGCTAAAACTAGTGAGGTTATAATACACTCATACCTATGGGCAATAGTGAAAGTCCTGAGCAATTCTGCAGGGACATGAAAAGAAGATTAGAAGGTGGAATATAAGGAGGTTGGATTAGATGTGTGGAATATCTATGAGGTGGACATATATGATTGGGCATGAAAAGCTCTTGCCAAACAAAGACACAGTAATCAACCAAGTAGACAAAATAACTCACCCAGTTAATGTGAGCCAGCCTCTGTCATCAGTCACTTCAGTGGTGGCTCAAGGAACACATGAATAAAATGGTAATAGCAGCAGAAGGGGATATCATGGATGTATGAGTATCATGGGCTCCCACTTATAAAGGCAGTTTAGCTACTGAATTTCCAACCTGCCAGCAAACACAATCAGTGTGAAGCCCCTGATATGGCGCCACTGTTTGAGTCCATTCAGCCAAATGAGTCACTTCCATCCTGGAAGGATCATTACTTTATGTTCATAGAAAGGACATCCTGGAATGTTCGCTACTTTATGTTCACAGAAATAACACGTATTCCAAACATAGGTTTGCTTACCTTGCTCAGAGGCCTCAGCCAGCACTCTAAGGGATTATGCAACACCTGATGCACTAGTATGGAATCCAACATTACATTTCCTTAGACTAGTTCACCACTTTACAAATGTAGGAAGTGCCACTGTGGGCCCATGACCATGACGTTCACTGGCTATATCATAATATCCTATTGAATGAACAGCTGGAACTCCAAATGAGGGGCAAAACCCTGTGAGGATGAGCTACTCTCCTGCAGCATGAACTATTTATACTCAAAGAACTTTATACAACCCTGTGTCTTTCTTAGGAAGAATTCAGGGACCCAGGAGTCAAGAAGTAGAAGCAGGGGATGCCCCAAATACTATCATAACAAATGATCCACAGGGAACTTTGTGCTCTCTGCCCCTGCAACTTTGTGCTTTGCAGGGTTAAAGGTTCCTGATGTAGAAAGGGTGAAAATTTCACTAGAGGACACCATCAAAGTCCTACCATCTATGACTGCTGTCTGAAGATTTGGGGCAGGAAGAGGAGTCATCATCTTGGCAGGAAAACTGAACTGGATGGCCAGGAAGAGGTAGGAGTGCTGTTAAGCAATGGGGGTAGGAGAAGTACATGTAGGACCCAGCTAAGCCACCAGAGGGCCTCCTGGTACTCCCTTGCCCAACTGTGAGCACAACTAGTCAGATATAGCCAGGAAGGCAGAAGAGATGGTGACCAAGAGATTGGATGCCTCCTGGATGAGAGTATGGCTGATGTGACCAGATAAGCCGCCAGGTAGAGCAGATGTGGCAGCTGAGGATACAAGGAATCTAAAAGGAGTAGCTGAAATGAAAGAAAGTAGAAACTGCGGCCTTGAGATCAACTGCAGCAGTGGAATTGGAATTGATTTGGTTAATCTCCCTCCTTCATATTTCCCCTTAGGAGAAGAGGCCCACCAGAATCCAGGAGAATCCAGCTCCCCAAACACGTACAGAGATGTGTATACAAGCGAGAAAAGGGGAATTGTGATAGATACGGAGATGCGCCACCCAGATCCTCTTTCAGGATTTGCCACAGCTGTTGTGTATTACTAATGCTATCAAACAACTACTAAACTTAGCTGCTTAAAACAAAAATTTTATCTCAAGTTTCTGTAGGTCGTGAACCTGACGTAGCTAAAGTAGCTCAAGGCCACTTGTGAGGTTGTAGCCAAGCTGCTCGCTGGAGCTGTAATCTCATCTGAAGGTTCTACTGTGTGTGTGAGGTGAGGCGATGGGGTTTGGAGAGTCCACTTCCAAGCTTACTAACACGGTCCCTCAGCCCATCACCAAGTGAGCCTCTGTGAAGGGCCCTCACATCAGGACAGCTGGCATCCCCGGGGTAAGTGACCCAAGAGAAAGTGTGAGAGGGAGACTCACCCAATGTCAGACCCTTTCCAGGGCAGCCCCCACGCAGGGACTGAATAAGGCACGGATAGAAGGACCCACTCATTTCACTCCAACATAGTCACAGATAGTAACACTTGCCTGCAGGCTCCCTGTCAGGTTGGCTTCGGCATCGTCAGGCCTGCATTATAGTTCGACTTCTTCCTCTGTTCAGTCCTACCTCCCCCTGCTTCCTCTCATAAAAATTGATTCCTAAAAAAAAAAAAAAAAAAAAAAAAAAAAATTTTGTATCCCAAGCTCCATCTTTCTTGGGGGAGCTGGTGAGGGAGGTGCTTTATTTCTTTTCCTATCATTGCTGAGTGCCTTCCTCCCAGAGGACGTTAAGTCTCTTTTTCTAATTCACTATTCCCTCCCCACTGACCAAAGGTATAGGCCAATAGACTGGAAGAGCCAGTCAGTCTCCCCTACACGGTAAATGGTCTTGTTATACTTTTCCCAAGTTAGCAGCTACCCCCTGAACTTAAGAGGGTTTTTAGTTGTGAAGATGGTTGAGAAACTGGGGAGACGTTCTAGGCACTTTAATTAAGAGGTCTACCTTATGCTTAGTAATTTAGTCTAAATAGAGACAACTAACTCAATGGTACAATGGTAGTTTTCTTAAAATTTCACCAAAGCTAACAAGTAAACAATACTATCACGAGAGGTTCTCTCACAGAAGTACATGGAAAGTGGTAGGAGGTTTATCAAATGAAGCAAATCATTTGTTTTTGTTTTTATTTTTATTAGTGATCAAAGAATCTTTTAAAAATTAAATTTGGAATACACAGACTATTTTGGTTCTACCTCAAGATAAATAGTCTTCATTGAAATAAGAATTCTCCAATTCTTTTGAGAGTATACAAATGATCAAGCATAATACATGCATTTTAGAATCAGAGTTATAATAAAAATGCAAATTAATTCAAAGGTCCATAGTGAGATCATTCAGCCATATGGTCACTAATGAAGTTCCTAATTGTTACAACATCAACACCCCAGTCAGAAGGCAAGATGGAGAAATTCTGCTGTATTTGGACTTCCTTAGAATATTTTTAAAATTTTAATTGAAGTTCAAGAAATAGTTTCCGTCTCTGAAACATTTTTTTTTACACCAAGGACCACTGCAAATCTTCTAATTACAAAACTTTAAAATTTTTTTGAATAATAATTTCCCAAGTTGTGTAATGAATAAAAAAAAAAATCAAAGTACTACATTCATAATTTAGCATACAAAATATATGCCAACAGGGATTCTATGAGTAAAATGAATTTATTCATTTATCCAAGGCACATTTATTGGCATCTATAATGTGCCAGGAGCTGTCCTAGGCATTGGAGAGATATATCGATAATCAAAACAGACAAGAATCCCTTCTTTCATGGAGTCTGCATTCTCCAGGGGCAGACAGAAAGGAAAACAATAAATAAAATGTATAGTATGTTAAATAGTAAAAAAATTCTAAACATATAAGCAGGTAAGAGTGATATAATATTGGCAAGGGGGTGGGTAAGAATTTAAAGTTTATATCCTCTGTTGAGGAAAGACTTCACTGAGAAAGAGTCTGAGTGAAGAACCTCAAGTGTGGAGATGAGCCAGGCTTCCTCTGGGGGAAGAGCACCCACAGCAGAGATCGCAATTTGACCTTGCATGGATAAAAATACAGCAAGGTGGCCAGTGTCGTCACTGAGGAATGAAGAAGGGCAAAGCACCAGAGAGGAGTTCTGGAAGGGGACAGGTCATGTACACCTTGAGGGTCACAAGGAGGACTTTGGCTTTACCCTGAGGGAGAAGTGGTCTTTGGAGAGTTCTGAACAGAGACAACATAGCAGGATCTCACTAAGGTTTTAGATTTTAACAGAGTCACTCTGGTTGTTCTGATGAGTACTAAAAACCGGCAAAATTATAAGTAGGGATACAGGTTGAGAGCTAGATGAAGGTGAGAGGTGATGGGGACTTGCCCAGGGTGGTAACAGCAGGGCTGGTTGAGGAATGGTTAGATTCTGCAGTAGGTCAGATTTCCCAAAGGTCTAGATTAAGGAGTGTGATTTTTATGTGAAAATTGTGATTCTAAAATATCTTTACCTCCATTTTATAAGCCTTGTTCTATCAGAATCACAACAGGTTCTCTAACCTTTATTGTCCGTTTGCTTATTTTGTTTTAGCGAAGAGACATATTTCGGAAGTTTAGCCCTTAACACTGCCCTGTAGATGTTTTATTGATGAAGTCTTAGATGACATCCCAGTTTAGTATTGAATAATAAAATGTTCAAGAATCTATAAACTTTTGACCTATTATCTTGTTAAAGAGGATCCTTGGAGGAAAATCCTATTGAATAAATTCTTTATCTTAGTCAATGCTATGTATGTAAAGGTTAACTGTCGGTTGCCTAGAGAGGGGAGGAAAACGGGGCAGAGCAGAGGCCTGTGTTGCCAAGGGCAGTTGCAAAGTCTTCTACTGGCACTGTCTCTGGCACTGTCACTGTCTCTCCCACATCCCCGACAAAAGGTGGAGTTCTCAAATTTAGTAACTATTCAAATACTCAGCAACTATTTAAGCCACAATCTTCATCATGTTTAGAGAGACATCATTTTTTTTTTTCTGATTCAAAAGAACCAATACGTGTGATAACCTAGGACAACTCTTAGCAAAGTAATCTAGAAACCCTTAAATATCCAGCCATTTTATCCAAGCTGCTTCTGCTAATCTCTTATTCTGGTTTCCCCATACTCTTACTGTGTCCTATCCTTGAACTCTAGTTACGATGGTTAATTTTTTTGTGTAAACTTGACTGAGCTAGAGGATGCTCACATATTTTGTTTAGCATTATTTATGTGAGGTTGTTTCTGGAAGAGATTAGCACCTAAATTGGTGGGCTGGATGTAGTGCCTTCCCCAATGTAGGCAGGCACTAACCACCCAACTCACTGAGTACCCAAATAGAATTTAAAAAAAAAAAAAAAGAGGAAGCTGAATTCTCTCTGCCTATTAAGCTGAGACATCACTTTTCTCTTCACCTTGGACTGGGACCTACACTATGGGTGCTCCTGCTTCTCAGGCCTACAGATTTGAACTGGAATGTATTCCCTGGCTTCCCTGAGTCTCCAGTTTGCAAATGGCAGATCATGAGATTTCTCAGCCTCAGTAATCTTATAAGCCAATTATTTATGACAAATCTCATTTATATCTATCTCTCCCTATTGGTTCTGTTTTTCTGTACAAAGCTTTTTATATTAAAGCCTTCCTATTTTCTCCAACTAAAAAAGGAATTAATTCCTCTCGGCTCCAACCACACAGTGTCTTCTACTTCTCTGCTTTCTTCCTTTGGCCTTGTACCATGGTATAGTCCTTACCATAGCCATCCGAGTACAATTTTTATACTCTCCCGTTTCCAGAACAGTGCTGTGAATGTTTCTTGAACCTCTTTCATATTTAGTTTGTTTATAATTAGACCTAGTCAAAAATGAATGCCAAGACCTCGAACACTAAGTGTTCGTGGTATTAGTTAGGGATATTGGTATCAATTGTATCAAGTTGGCTCAGTGATTTGTTCCTGAAGGAGAACTTAGATAAAGACAGACAAATTATTAGCATCTTAAAAGGTCAGGAAAAAGAGAAAACTAAAGACAAAAGAATCAAATAGTATAGCCAGAGACACCAATCAGAAGAAGGAATAGAGTATCCAAATAAAAGCAGAGAGCAAGATCTAGACTACACTTAGACACATGGGAGCATACGAGGGAAAGGATCTTGTATATAGGACTTAATGCTAAAAAAAATCAAATAAAATGTAAAAATCAGGAATGGAGAATGAAAAAAATGTCAAAATTAAAAAGACTCAATATTTAAAAGGATGACACAAATCTGCAACTACAACAACAAAAGGATAAACTATAGAATTCATTAGGAATAGTTCATTATCCAAATAACATTCATTGGTATAACAAACCAAATATTAGAAAATACATCTTATCCGTTAATTGCAAAATGGCACCTGATGCCTTTCCCAAAATAGAAATATAATCCCAATCATGAATAAGTTGAAATCAATGTCAAGAATCTATCAGCGTGACATAGCTTGGAAGTGGGAATAAAATTCCCAGAAATAGTTCATTGTTATTAATATAAGAGGATCCAAGATGAGCCTCTACAGATAAAGGAGGCAGGACACAGGATCAGACTGTCCAAACAGATTATTCACATGACTCAGATTTTTACTCAGTGTCAAACTTTACTAAATAATCATAAGAATACAAGGCATTCAAGAATTATGGATGAAGCAGAAAGAGGTCTAGGACATTAACAGTGGGTCCCTATGTCCTTTCTTCCCACATCGGACATGCACCTACAGCCCAGGAAAACAGATAGGAAAGGGAGGCCCTTGGATCGCTTACATAATGGAACATGTTTAAATTATGAAATGATTCAATTTTATACCCAGTGGAGTTTCGTAGCTTATGTGATGTTCTCCAAGGAGCCAGGTCTTTTACCCTGGATTACTACAGGTAATCTTTAGTCAGGGACTCCTGTTAAGGGCATTTAAAAAATTTTTTTTAATTTTTATTTATTTATGATAGTCACACAGAGAGAGAGAGAGAGAGAGGCAGAGACACAGGCAGAGGGAGAAGCAGGCTCCACGCAGGGAGCCCGACGTGGGACTCGATCCCGGGTCTCCAGGATCGCGCCCTGGGCCAAAGGCAGGCGTGTTAAGGGCATTTTAGTGATACAATCTCTTCCTCTCAGCAGATGGCATTAGTCTATTTACCCAGAGGTCCATTCAATAAGGAGGTTAAAGTAGGTCATCTGTCTTCTTTTCTTTCCCTAGGGGGCTTCCCCCTCATGAAGGGAAAGAATGGATCCCATCACCCTGGCCAGCTGCTTTAACATCTTCCCAGGTAGCCTAAGAGATTGTTTTTTATACAGTACTTTTTGTAAGAAAATGTAAAATGATTTTAGAAAAGTTGGGGGGAGGGAAAATTTTCAAAGTATTAAGGTAAACGAGTGTTTATAAAATCCCTGAGTCTACATTTTTTTTTTTTAATTTTATTTATTTATGATAGTCATACAGAGAGAAAGAGAGAGAGGCAGAGACACAGGCAGAGGGAGAAGCAGGCTCCATGCGCCGGGAGCCTGATGTGGGATTCGATCCCGGGTCTCCAGGATCGCGCCCTGGGCCAAAGGCAGGCGCCAAACCGCTGCGCCACCCAGGGATCCCCCTGAGTCTACATTTTGAAGGAAATTGGTTATTTAGAGAAATGGTAAAATAAATGGTAACTTGATTGAAAATACTTGTGGTAGCCTGGGGAGAGAAACAGGCTGATGTGTTAAAAGTGCAAAGAATTTGGGATGTTCTCAAATAATTGGTAACAACGATTCCCGATCTGGAACTGTGCCATTAGCTGTGAACTAAATCACCTCCCTTCACAACCTACGTGTGATTAGAAAATATAAACCACATGTGATATAATATTAAAATGAGCCTTCCTGTTTCTCGAAGCTGAACAAGAAAATAATAGAACAAGAAAATAATATCCCTAAATGAGTAGCAAGACACCGCATCATGACCTAGAACCCATTACAGGATGTGAAGTATCGTCAGGCCAATAGCAAAGTCTGAGTGGACCCCAAAGTCAAAAGCTAGGGGAGAAGCTGCAGCATGCGGGAAGCGCAATGCGTGCATCACAGAAAGTTGTGGGGCAATTCTCCTGGTGGAAGTACCTGAGGAAACTCCGGATGTGTTCTCTGGAAAGGCACAGCTTTAAAATCTGCCAAGCTCATGGAACATCAAGTGTCGGAGAGGGAAAAAAAACAATCCTATAACTTTCCCACCTTCCTGCTTCTCCCTCTCCTGTCCTGTCTCCCTATCTCTCCTAACTAGCAACATGATGACAAACTATCAACACCATAATAATGAGGGAAGAAAGAGGAAAGGTCAATTTTCTTGTACTTGGGTTTTGCATGCTCAGTCTCAAAAAGTTTATTATCTGCAACTAGACATTTGTACTTACTGACCTGAGATTTTGGGGTGTGTGATTTCTTTTTTTTTTTAAGATTTTATTTATTCATGAGAGACACACACACAGAGAGAGAGAGGCAGAGACACAGGCAGATGGAGAAGCAGGCCCCATGCAGGAGCCTGATGCAGGACTCGATTCCAGGACTCCAGGATCATGCCCTGGGCCAAAGGCAGGCGCTAAACCGCTGAGCCACCCAGGGATCCTGTGTGTGTGATTTCTATTACCTAAGAGTAATTAGAAAAAAAAATTATCCAGTTGCCAATAAGTAGATGTAAAGAGATTGTGAGAGAAAAAAATAAAATAATTTTGGCAATTTTGCCTTGTGGGAACAGCTTCTTCAATGTATTGGTCAGTTTACTAACTTTGATCTTTGTATCCCCATAGAAAACATAGTTAGCATAGTTAAAGGTCACCTAAATTGGGGAAAAAAAATAAAGAAAGCAAACTGACTCCTAAAGGAAAAGCATATGATTTAAACTATTGTTTCTATTCACTAAAATAATTCTATGTGATCAAACAATGCATATTTGTTATTTTACAAACTGAGGAAATTCATATAGGCAAAAGAAAAGCAATAATTGTATTTTACCTTGCAGAAAATAACTACTATGAACACCTTGGGCTATATCTTTGCAAGAGTTTCATGGATGGGATCCTTTGTGATTTTTTCCCTCCTACTGAAAAAAGGATCAGATCTCCATTTCAATAAATATATAACTTCTTAATGTTAAAGGTGGTATTATAGCCCATTGTAGTTAACCACCTTTTCCCCTCATTTTCCCCACTCATGTTTAGGATTTTAGGGTTAATTCCTAGGAATAGAACTGGAAGTTCAAAATATATGTCAAACTATACAAATATTACACAAATTTCCATTCCATCTTTAGCTGTGTATGGAAGTAATTATAATTTTCACCTACCTGAGAATTGAGAATTGAAAAATGGTCCCTTATAACTGTGTTTTTTAGGTTCCTGGGGCTGCCATAACCAAGTACCACAAACAGGGAGCTTAAAAAAGCAGAAATTAGCATCTCACAGTTCTGGAGGCTCAAAGTCTAGGAACCAGCAGGATTATACTGGCTGTCAGTAATCCTCATGGTTCCTCAGCCTAAAGTCCCATCCACTCTCTAAAGTCCCATCTCCACTCTCTGCCTCCATTGACGCATGGCATTCCTGTGTCTGTGTTCAAATTCCCCTCTTCTTAAAAGGACACCAGTCACACTGGATTGGTCCCCACTTAATGACCTCTTCCTAACTTTTACATATGCAACAACCTTATTTGTTTTTTAAGATTTATTTTTATTTATTTATGAGAGAGAGAGAGAGAGACAGGCAGAGGGAGAGGCAGGCTCCATGCAGGGAGCCCGACGCGGGACTCGATCCTGGGACTCCAGGATCACGCCCTGGGCCGAAGGCAGGTGCGAAACTGCTGAGCCACCCAGGGATCCCCCAACCCTATTTCTAAATAAGGTCACATTCACAGGTATGAGGAGTTAAGATTTCAACTTTCTAGGAAACATAATTAAACCTATTACATTGCTAATTGATATTTCCAGGATTGCTAGGGAAGTTGAGAATTTTCTAAATTTCTAAATGCTTAATTCTTTATTTGTTGTACTAGTAGATGCAGATTTCAAAATTTTACTGATTATATCTTAATGTTAGATATACTGAGTTCTCTTATAGCATGTATGTTGCAAATGTTCTCTTAACTTATCATTTGCTCTTTAATTTTCCTTTTTTTTTTTAACTACATAAAGTTTAAAATGTTTAATCAAATTTAGCAACATTTTCCTTTGTGGGTTCTGATATTAATGATTAAAAAAATCCACCTGAAGTATTACATTGATAATTATGTATATTTTCTTCTAGTACATTTATGGTTTCATTTTACTAGATATTTCATTTTTAGTCTACCTGGAATTTACTTATGGAAAGATCATATATGTATATATATATATATACATACAATATATATATGAAGTTGGGACCTTATAAGATATATGTTATAAGATACATAATTATAAAGTCTAATTAGTCAAACACTACTACAGAAACAAGCTTATAGTCAGACCAAATCAGATTTATGGACTCAGAATGACAGATGGCACTCCAGAGAAACCATGGAATGCTGCTCTCCACTTGTCTGAAGATAAGGGGCTCAGGGGCCATTTCTGGATTGATTACTGTTTCTGAGATAGAATTGGAGAAGCTGAGTTAACTCAGGATTGGGTGCTATCACCAGACAGAGATGGCTTAGTAATTGTGTATCTCCAGTAAGAGATAGATGCATCAAAGAAAGTAGTCTGGGGCATAAGTTAAAAAAAAAAATTGTACAAAAAAAATTGTAGCACTCAAAAAGGGCATTGTTTGGGTATTTACAGTTGTTCGGTCACCTTAGAAGAAACAGTGGCTCCTATCAACTTCAGAGCAGATTTACCAGTGTCTGTACTCTTAGCCTGAAGAGTTTTTTTTCCCTTTCTCGTCCAAGCTGAGGTCTCATTACTCCAGTCCCAGAAAAGGTTTTAGTTTTTAAATGTGTTTGCTATATATTTAATATATTTGTACATTATATGTATATATTTTATAACCCATTGGTTATACTTTAATCTACTAATCTGAAATGTATCATTAATCACATTTTCATATATACTTGACCACTTTTTATTTTATTCTAATAAACTGATTATATTGGGCCCAGAATTATGTTGTTTTGATTATGGCTCATATTGATTCCTATTGTCTTGTTTTTCTGATCTTGAGTTACAAATATAATGCTAATATTGCAAAATATGCTTTGCAGGGAAGATTAACTTCAATGAAGATTAGAGAAACACCAAATAACTGTTGTTTAAGTATTTACAAGGTTAGTGGTCTAGGACAGATGCAGTGCTCCCCTGTGTCAGACAGAGGGCTTCTTGTTTTTATTACTCAGTTGTGCGTAGCCTTAACTTTATGGTCTCCTGGATAGGAGCAATCACACTTCAAGCAGCAAGAGAGGAATGGAAATTGAGGAAGGGATGAAGATGAAGAAGCAAAGAGCACATATACACTGTTTCCTAAGGAAGGCTTGAGAAGCGGCAACAGGACATTGCTGTCTACACCTCATTGGCCAGAGAGGTCACTCACTACCCACATATGCATGGGAGGCAGACAAATATTGTCTTTATTCTGGGCTGCTAGGAGATCAACTAAAACTTCCATCACCATGAAAGAAGAGGACAGCAAACATATGGGAGCAACTAGCCATTCCTACTGTAATATGCCCAGCATTTCCCTCAATTCTTTGACGATATTTACTATTCCTTTTGCTGCTATCAAAGTTATTCTTTCTCTTTCGCACAGAAAAATGTACCAACAATAATTCTCTATGTTTTGTTATGAAAAGTAACTAGGCCAAGAATTCCCTCTACAGCCACAGTCTTGCTCCACAGAGGCAACCACCAGCAAATCTCTGAATATTTCATTTTTAAACCATTTTTCAAAACAGGTTTATATGACCGTTTAAAAAATTTTTACTATGGATGATAAGAATTTAGCTTGTCATCATTTCTCTCCCTTACCCACATATTTCCCATTTATTCAAAATCCATTATTAGAATTCTTAGTGTCAAAAACTGAGCTGTGTAGTATAAAATAATTTCATTATCTTTTATACCCTTTCCCAATTAATGATGGTCTGTTTGTTTAGTTTTCCAGTCCATCTGTGTATTATCTGCCTTCAGCCATTCTCTCAGCATCATGGTCTTAGACCTCTCTCTCTCTCAGCTCCATCTGTACCGGTTTACCACTAGTATGCATCTCTCACCCTCGTACATCCCTTCACCGTCATCACGAGGATCCCCCTGCTTCTCTTCTGTGTAAGACTCTGATTTCTGATTCTAGATTCCTCATCCTTGGTTCATTTCCACTTTTGGATGTGGGAACTATTCCAATAGTTTATTGAGACTATTGTCTGAAAAGGGAAGTTGTTTTTTTTTTTTTTAAATAATTTCCTTTTTGAAAGTAGGATAGAAACTTGCTCTTTATTTCATGTTTAGAAATACATGTTGAAATTCTTGATATCTGAAGCAAAGAAATGATTTCTGAACTTGTGATATGCTATGAACCCTTTATGTTTTAATTTGATGCAAATACCTCTGAGGAAATTTGTCATCTCTAAAATCCTGAAATAAGATTTTAAATTATCTTGACCTGACTTTACTTTCTAAACTTCATATATAAACACTTCCAGTCTTTTCGTGTGATTGAATTCATGCCTCTTTTTTGTCACTTTTATTTCTAAAGTAGAGAGGAGGGTCCCATCTTTCTGGACAGGTATCCCTTAGGTTCATTGCATTCAGGTAAAACTATCAGGCAAAAAAAAAAAAAAAATCTCAGATAAAAGCCTATCATTGATAGGCTTTATATATATTTGGGTGAGCCAGGAATTTGATCTTTTCCTGCTACAACAGCTGAGTGAGTCCTGGTGTGGGTCCTTGGAAGGACAAGGAGCTACACTGGATAGCTCTTGCCCCTCTCATGGCTACATGTGACTTTCTCTGTTCTACATTTAGGGAGATTGACATTTCTTACATCTCATAAGAACACCTGCTTTATTTGGAAGAAGAACTACAATTAAGCTGGTTTTACCTATAGTCCACTGAGCAGTATTTACTTAAAGTTTATGATACATTAGTATTTTTCATTTGCCTCAGCAACTTTCTTCAGCTCATTTTGTTTACCACCCCCCTGCTTTGATTGTTAGTGATTTATTGCAGGGGATTTTTAGCAATTCTGAGCCTGGGTAGCTCAGTCAGTTGAGTGGGCGACACTTGGTTTCAGTTCAGGTCACGATAGTGGTGCTCAGCAGGGAGTCTGCTTGAGGCTCTCTCCCTCTGCCTTTGCCCCTCTGTGCCTTGAGTTTGCTCACACACACTCTCTAAAAAGAAATAGATCTAAAAAAAAAAGAAATTTTCTCTTCTTGGACATAAGTTTATATCTTCAATATTCATTCAGTTTCTAAGGACAAAGTCTCTGTACACTAAATTAGAATTTCACTATTTTGATTTGAAATTTTGGAGAGAAAACACGGAATAATTTTAGGAACTAACAGAATGGTCATAGGGTCTTTCCTATTTTACCACAACTAGCTACTAGTATCCAGGGCTTAGGACAAACATTTGTCAAGTACCATATATTCTGAAGAGAGGAAGATGTCACTTCAGACTTTATTAAAGGATGGTCAAGGTGGCTCTGCTATCTCAACTGTCATCTCAGAGCTTCCTAATCCCAGGCTGTGTACACTGAAAACTACATAGGAAGGTGACAGACATGAGAGGGAGGGAATCATAGGAGTCCTGAGACAATGGCCGTATTTAGAGGAAGAGTCTGTAGACAGTCCAGAGGGAAGCAATCCCTCTATTAGGGAATCTACTTATGAAGGTTGGGAATTCCAGTAGAGCGAGGAAGACTGGTATTTCATTCCCCAATATAATACCTCTGCAACAACAAATTTGCAGATCTTATTTATTTGAGCTAAGATGAGCTCAACCATGGGGCACTCTGCGCTTCATCACTTGGCATGGCAAGTTTGGTGACTCAAGTAGATACAATAAGACTTAGTCTGACTTGGGCACATCCTAGGATCGACTGCCTGCTAGAAGAATAACTTCAGTAACAAGCAGCTATGGGGGACCTTGCTAGGGTAGATATGAAAAAGAGGAAGTGGAAAAAATCTAAGTAGCAATAAGGAAGCCACCCTAAGGCACCTGAAGAGCCTAACTGTGCCTTCAATGAATGTGATAGCATTTGTGTGTCTACAGCAAGAGAACATTAATAGCGTTTCCAGAGGAGCAGCAATAACCAAGGGAAAAAAACCCCCCACAAAATCAATTTAGAAAAACACCTATGCCTTTCCATCTTTCTTACTCCCTCCTCTCAGGCTCCAACCCCCAAAAGAGATATTGATTCAGAAGTGAGGCTGGGAAGATGAAAGGAAGAGTAGATTGTGCTTACCCTTCATCTTCAAGATGAAGTACAGGAAATTTACAGACAGGTCTAGGAGAAGGTTTGGGGGCCTAAGGTTTGGCCAACCAAAGACTCTTTGTCATCTTCACAGTTTCGAGGGTTTTGTTTTGCATCACAGATGCAAATAACAACAAAAAAGGTTGTTAGCACAGTTTCTGTCATTCCTCCTAGCTTTGAAGGCTCCAGCCATAGTATCATGACAGAGGTTTTCTAGGAGTCAAATGACAGTTTAGACAAAAGTGTAAAGGTTTTGTCTTCACTACAGAGAAGTGGCAGATGGCCTTTAATATCTGATAAGATTTATATTTAAGTGGTAACTCATGATCTTGAAGGTCTGTGGCATGTTATAATTAATAATTTTGCTAAGGCATGAACAAAGGGGGAGATCTTAGTATAAGCAAATGATGTAGGTGGGGAGTGAGCCTACTTCACTTTTGGTATCCACATATTAATGTGACTTTTAAAAAAATCCAATGTATCTAAACAAACATAAACAAGGTCAGTTCGCCCATTTCTCCTACCCCCTTCCCTCTGGCTATGGCGACCACCAATCTGTTCAATGTATCTATGAGCTTAAAGATCTCTGTATATCCATCCACATACTTATATATATTTAAATTCCACATATAAGACAGATTATAGAGTATCTTTCTGTCTCATTTCACTTATCATGTTTTCAAGATTCACTCATGTCACAAATTGCAAGATCTCCTTTTTAATGGCTGAAGACCATTCCACTGCATACGTATGTCATACTTTTTTTCTTCGTCCATCCACTACAGGACACTTATTTACCACCTGCAAATTTCCTTGTAAAGTGCAGTTTAGCAGGAACCCCCCCCGCCCCCGTGCATACATCCTCCATTTCTGATCACACCTGATATCTGATTGGAGTCCTCATCCTCTACCATCCCCCAACTGATGTCCTATCATGTTGGCCTGCTGGCAGCAAGAATCCTATTAGTTTGGTTTAGCCATAATCCCCCCTCCTTGTCCGTGATGTTCCCTTGTAGGAATTTTCCAACCACCGATCCTCCCCCACACAACCTGTTCCTTGCCTATAAATTCCTACTTTACCGTGTTATGTCCCAACTCGAGTCCAGTCTCTCTCCCTCATTGCAAAATTCCATTGCACTGGACCCTAGAGCTATCACAACAGTCTTGAATAAAGGTTGCCTTTCTTTAACGCTTTAGGTACTTTAACAAACGTCATTGAAAATCTTTAACACAGCTAAGTGATAGTTTCTATTACCACACAATACGTCTAACCTATGCTTGGGTTGCACAAAAATCCTCAATGAATTAACAAAACCATATTAAATGAGAAATATTCAATCAAGTGTTCAATAGAAAACTAAGTGAAATCTCCAAGCACGATTTCTAACAACAAAGAACCAATTCCTCCCTCGGGCCCAGAGACTGGACCAGTGCTAAGGAAGTCAAGTTAGACCTAGTATAAGCACAAAGAAGAAACAGCTCATAACTATAGATGCCATTTGTTCCAGCCAATAGTCTGATTTCCCTCAGTCAAGTGTTTCTTCTGTTTTAGCTCCAAAACACCAAGACACAATTTGAGAATTTTCATGAAGCTTCAGTATGTTCCTTCAGATTATTTGTACAGGAAGAAAAGATCATATAGTCCAACCTCCTTCCCATGTTCATGGCAGATCACCTGCCCTGTGCACAAGCACTTTGCAAACTGCCCATCTGTGGTTAAATACTTTTGTTAATCAGAATGCTTTTCCTTATATTGAGCTGGTATCAGTTGCCATCTTAACTTCCTCCTGTTAGCTCTAGTTCTGTCTTTTGGAGGAACACAGACCAAGTTAAATGCCTTTTCTGTGTGTTAGCAATGCAAATGGAATGTAATTTTCCTAAGTTAGCTCTCCAAGATAAACATTTCAGGTTTTTACAACCCTCTCGTCATCCTGATTTCTGGAACTCCCTTTCTCTCTCTCCTTTGTCAACATCACACTTCACAATGTGTCACCTGGAATAGGACATAAAGCCACCTGACTACTGCAGTAGTTCTGATTTCCTCCTTTGATCTGGTCACTGTACTTCTAGAAATAAGGCCTAAAATTTCATCATCTTTTACATCACAACAATTTGAATGGAAACACTAGATTGGTGGCTTTCGAATCAGACTGCACATTACAATCACCTGGCCGAGCTTTTAAAAAAAAATATTGATGTCCATGTCCTGACCAAATACACCTGAATCTCTGGAGGAAAGGCCCAGGTAGAGGTGTTTTTAAGTGCTTCAATAATTCTCACATGAAACCAGATGAGTTTAGCTCTTAAATGACATTTCTCTCAATCTATATGTAAATATATTTTTTATTTGTATATAAATACCACACTTCTGCTCTGTTCCTTTTTAGTTATCTCTGATAAGCGTCCCCAAATTTTCACATGTAATTGAAATTATGTAATTTTATAAGGTCAATTTTCAACAGTTAGTACATTAAAATTACCGGTGATATCCATAAAATGCTTAGAAAAGTTTAGAAAAAAAGATTTTGAAAAGATGAGAGACTATTTCAATTTAATATTTCTTATTGGGTTTATGCATAATCGAATTTGACATATACTATATATGAAAGCATCATAAGATAATATTATGAATAAACTCAGATGATCACAGATAGCAAATGATATAAGCCCAGTAAGCATGGGACACCAGAATGGTTTTCGGAATTCAAGGTCCTTCCAAATAAAACAAGCATTAACTCAAAAAAATGAAGCCCAGGTATTATTCTTGGGATGAAGGGATAAGATGATAATCAAATGGGATATAAGATAGATGTTTTAAACTGAGCTCAACTAAAAATAACTTTTTAATAATTTAAAATGATCAAAGAGTTATAGGATCTGCCTGAGATAGCCTCAGGAGATTATAAAGGGAAAATCTCCATAGCCCAGTTGGGACAACAACTGAAGAAAAAGATGAAACAAGCATGGTTATATTCTTGTCCTACTCGATTCGCCAATTAATAGGAATGAATTTAGAAGGAAACAAAGATGAAGTGAGATAGCTTTGTAAGAGGAAATATGTACAAATAAATTTGGGTTATATTTGGAATGATGGGGGATGAGAATGACAGATACTGAAGAATCTTAATGTAAAACTGTCAATGAGTGGTTTCATGTTTCATGATTTTTAGAAGTCAGCTCTTGTTGGGCGTAAAGTGAAAAAGAAAAAGCTACTCTCACCTGGGTCCTATGAGAAATCAAAAATAAAACAATCTCTACCATTTGGAAATTACAGCTAAGCAGATGGAGTATATAGTATGAAGAGTGTCATAAGCAAGAAATAAATGCAGATATAGAATTTAAAGTCATCGATGGAGGGGCAAGATGGGGGCAGAGCAGGGTCTCCAGGTCACCTGTCCTCAACAAATTACCTAGAAAACCATCCAATCATCCTGAAAATCTACGAATTCGGCCTGAGATTTAAAGAGAGACCAGCTGGAACGCTACAGAGAGAAGAGTTCGCGCTTCTATCAAGGTAGGAAGACGGGGAAAAAGAAATAAAGGAACAAAAGGCCTCCAAGGGGGAGGGGCCCCGAGGAGCCGGGCTGAGGCCGGGGCGAGTGTCCCCAGGACAGGAGAGCCCCGTCCCGGAGGAGCAGGAGCTGCACCAACCTTCCCGGGCGGAAAGGGGCTCGCAGAGAGTTAGAGCAGGACCCAGGAGGGCGGGGATGCCCTCGGGCTCCCTGGGACACTAACAGGCACCTGCGCCCCGGAGAGTGCGCCGAGCTCCCTAAGGGCTGCAGCGCTCGGCGGGACCCGGAGCAGCTCGGAGGGGCTCGGGCGGCGGCTCCGCGGAGGGGGCTGCGGGGCTCCGGGAACAGCTCGGAGGGGCTCGGGCGGCGGCTCCGCGGAGGGGGCTGCGGGGCTCCGGGAACAGCTCGGAGGGGCTCGGGCGGCGGCTCCGCGGAGGGGGCGGCGCGGCTCCGGGAACAGCTCGGAGGGGCTCGGGCGGCGGCTCCGCGGAGGGGGCGGCGCGGCTCTGGGAACAGCTCGGAGGGGCTCGGGCGGCGGCTCCGCGGAGGGGGCTGCACCGCCGGGAGCGCGAATCCAACAGCGCAGGCCCCGGAGCACAGGGCGCCGGGACACAGCCCAGGATCCGGCCTCCCCCAGGGACAGGCAGAGGCCGGGAGGGCCCAGGACAGTGAGGACGCTCCTGCCTGCAACTGAGCAGATCAGCGGCCCCACCCGGGAGCCCACAGGCCCTGCAGACTGAGAGCCCCGGAGCTACTGCGGGGGCTGACTCCAGGGTCCCAGAGCTGCCCCCGCCACTGTGGCTTCCTCCCGGGGCCTCACGGGGTGAACAACCCCCACTGAGCCCTGCACCAGGCAGGGGCAGAGCAGCTCCCCCAAGTGCTAACACCTGAGAATCAGCACAGCAGGCCCCTCCCCCAGAAGACCAGAGACACGGACCAGTTCCAGGGGAAGTCAAGGGATTTAAAGTATACAGAATCGGAAGATACTCCCCGTGGTTTTTGTTTTTGGTTTGTTTTTGGTTTTGGTTTTTTTGTGTTTTTTTTTTCTGTTTGTTTTGTTTTGTGCTTTTTTTTTTCTTTCTTTCTTCTTGATTTCTGATTGCTTACCCCACCCCACCCCCTTTTTTTTCTTTTTTCTTTCTTTCTTTTTCTTTCTTTTTCTTCTCTTTTTCCCCCTTTTTTTCTTCTTTCTCCTTTTTATTTTTCTCTTTTCTTTCCTTCTCTCTCTTTTTCTCCTTTTCCCAATACAACTTGTTTTTGGCCACTCTGCACTGAGCAAAATGACTAGAAGGAAAACCTCACCTCAAAAAAAAGAATCAGAAACAGCCCTCTCTCCCACAGAGTTGCAAAATATGGATTACAATTCAATGTCAGAAAGCCAATTCAGAAGCACTATTTTACAGCTACTGGTGGCTCTAGAAAAAATCATAAAGGACTCAAGAGACTTCATGACTGCAGAATTTAGATCCAATCAGACAGAAATTAAAAATCAATTAAATGAGATGCAATCCAAGCTAGAAGTCCTAACGACGAGGGTTAACGAGGTGGAAGAACGAGTGAGTGACATAGAAGACAAGTTGATGGCAAAGAGGGAAACTGAGGAAAAAAGAGACAAGCAATTAAAAGACCATGAGGATAGATTAAGGGAAATAAATGACAGCCTGAGGAAGAAAAACCTACGTTTAATTGGGGTTCCTGAGGGCGCCAAAAGGGACAGAGGGCCAGAATATGTATTTGAACAAATCCTAGCTGAAAACTTTCCTAATCTGGGAAGGGAAACAGGCATTCAGATCCAGGAAATAGAGAGATCCCCCCCTAAAATCAACAAAAACCGTTCAACACCTCGACATTTAATAGTGAAGCTTGCAAATTCCAAAGATAAGGAGAAGATCCTTAAAGCAGCAAGAGAAAAAAAGTCCCTGACTTTTATGGGGAGGAATATTAGGGTAACAGCAGACCTCTCCACAGAGACCTGGCAGGCCAGAAAGGGCTGGCAGGATATATTCAGGGTCCTAAATGAAAAGAACATGCAACCAAGAATACTTTACCCAGCAAGGCTTTCATTCAAAATGGAAGGAGAGATAAAGAGCTTCCAAGACAGGCAGGAACTGAAAGAATATGTAACCTCCAAACCAGCTCTGCAAGAAATTTTAAGGGGGACTCTTAAAATTCCCCTTTAAGAAGAAGTTCAGTGGAACAATCCACAAAAACAAGGACTGAATAGATATGATGACACTAAACTCATATCTATCAATAGTAACTCTGAACGTGAACGGTCTTAATGACCCCATCAAAAGGCGCAGGGTTTCAGACTGGATAAAAAAAGCAGGACCCATCTATTTGCTGTCTACAAGAGACTCATTTTAGACAGAAGGACACCTACAACCTGAAAATAAAAGGTTGGAGAACCATTTACCATTCAAATGGTCCTCAAAAGAAAGCAGGGGTTGCCATCCTTATATCAGATAAATTAAAATTTACCCCAAAGACTATAGTGAGAGATGAAGAGGGACACTATCTCATACTCAAAGGATCTATCCAACAAGAGGACTTAACAATCCTCAATATATATGCCCCGAATGTGGGAGCTGCCAAATATTTAAACCAATTAACAACCAAACTCAAGAAATACCTTGATAATAATACACTTATACTTGGTGACATCAATCTAGCTCTTTCTGCCCTGGATAGGTCTTCTAAGCACAACATCTCCAAAGAAACGAGAGCTTTAAATGATACACTGGACCAGATGGATTTCACAGATATCTACAGAACTTTACATCCAAACTCAACTGAATACACATTCTTCTCAAGTGCACATGGAACTTTCTCCAGAATAGACCACATACTGGGTCACAAATCGGGTCTGAACCGATACCAAAAGATCGGGATAGTCCCCTGTATATTCTCAGACCATAATGCCTTGAAATTAGAACTTAATCACAACAAGAAGTATGGAAGGACCACAAACACGTGGAGGTTAAGGACCATCCTGCTAAAAGATGAAAAGGTCAACCAGGAAATTAAGGAAGAATTAAAAAGATTCATGGAAACTAATGAGAATGAAGATACAACCGTTCAAAATCTTTGGGATGCAGCAAAAGCAGTCCTGAGGGGGAAATACATCGCAATACAAGCATCCATTCAAAAACTGGAAAGATCTCAAATTCAAAAGCTCACCTTACACATAAAGGAACTAGAGAAAAAGCAACAAATAGACCCCACCCCCAGCAGAAGAAGACAGTTAATTAAAATTCGAGCAGAACTCAATGATATCGAGCCCAAAAGAACTGTGGAACAGATCAACAGAACCAGGAGTTGGTTCTTTGAAAGAATTAATAAGATAGATAAACCATTAGCCAACCTTATTAAAAAGAAGAGAGAGAAGACTCAAATTAATAAAATCATGAATGAGAAAGGAGAGATCAC
This sequence comes from Vulpes lagopus, assembly GCF_018345385.1. NCBI lineage: Eukaryota > Metazoa > Chordata > Mammalia > Carnivora > Canidae > Vulpes > Vulpes lagopus. The sequence goes on along the minus strand of NC_054834.1, from coordinate 103,192,656 downwards.
TACCAACACCAAGGAAATACAAACGATTTTAAAAACATATTATGAACAGCTGTACGCCAATAAATTAGGAAATCTAGAAGAAATGGACGCATTCCTGGAAAGCCACAAACTACCAAAACTGGAGCAGGAAGAAATAGAAAACCTGAACAGGCCAATAACCAGGGAGGAAATTGAAGCAGTCATCAAAAACCTCCCAAGACACAAGAGTCCAGGGCCAGATGGCTTCCCAGGGGAATTCTATCAAACGTTTAAAGAAGAAATCATACCTATTCTACTAAAGCTGTTTGGAAAGATAGAAAGAGATGGAGTACTTCCAAATTCGTTCTATGAGGCCAGCATCACCTTAATTCCGAAACCAGACAAAGACCCCACCAAAAAGGAGAATTACAGACCAATATCCCTGATGAACATGGATGCAAAAATTCTCAACAAGATACTAGCCAATAGGATCCAACAACACATTAAGAAAATTATTCACCATGACCAAGTAGGATTTATCCCTGTGACACAAGGCTGGTTCAACACTCGTAAAACCATCAATGTGATTCATCATATCAGCAAGAGAAAAACCAAGAACCATATGATCCTCTCATTAGATGCAGAGAAAGCATTTGACAAAATACAGCATCCATTCCTGATCAAAACCCTTCAGAGTGTTGGGATAGAGGGAACTTTCCTCGACATCTTAAAAGCCATCTACGAAAAGCCCACAGCAAATATCATTCTCAATGGGGAAGCACTGGGAGCCTTTCCCCTAAGATCAGGAACAAGACAGGGATGTCCACTCTCACCACTGTTGTTCAACATAGTTCTGGAAGTCCTCGCCTCAGCAATCAGACAACAAAAAGACATTAAAGGCATTCAAATTGGCAAAGAAGAAGTCAAACTCTCCCTCTTCGCCGATGACATGATACTCTACATAGAAAACCCAAAAGCCTCCACCCCAAGATTGCTAGAACTCATACAGCAATTTGGTAGCGTGGCAGGATACAAAATCAATGCCCAGAAATCAATGGCATTTCTATACACTAACAATGAGACTGAAGAAAGAGAAATTAAGGAGTCAATCCCATTTACAATTGCACCCAAAGGCATAAGATACCTAGGAATAAACCTAACCAAAGAGGTAAAAGATCTATACCCTAAAAACTATAGAACACTTCTGAAAGAAATGGAGGAAGACACAAAGAGATGGAAAAATATTCCATGCTCATGGATTGGCAGAATTAATATTGTAAAAATGTCAATGTTACCCAGGGCAATTTATACGTTTAATGCAATCCCTATCAAAATACCATGGACTTTCTTCAGAGAGTTAGAACAAGTTATTTTAAGATTTGTGTGGAATCAGAAAAGACCCCGAATAGCCAGGGGAATTTTAAAAAAGAAAACCATAGCTGGGGGCATCACAATGCCAGATTTCAGGTTGTACTACAAAGCTGTGGTCATCAAGACAGTGTGGTACTGGCACAAAAACAGACACATAGATCAATGGAACAGAATAGAGAACCCAGAAGTGGACCCTGAAATGTACGGTCATCTAATATTCGATAAAGGAGGAAAGACTATCCATTGGAAGAAAGACAGTCTCTTCAATAAATGGTGCTGGGAAAATTGGACATCCACATGCAGAAGAATGAAACTGGACCACTCTCTTTCACCATACACAAAGATAAACTCAAAATGGATGAGAGATCTAAATGTGAGACAAGAGTCCATCAAAATCCTAGAGGAGAACACAGGCAACACCCTTTTTGAACTTGGCCACAGTAATTTCTTGCAAGATACATCGACAAAGGCAAAAGAAACAAAAGCAAAAATGAACTATTGGGACTTCATCAAGATAAGAAGCTTTTGCACAGCAAAGGATACAGTCAACAAAACTCAAAGACAACCTACAGAATGGGAGAAGATATTTGCAAATGACATATCAGATAAAGGGCTAGTTTCCAAAATCTATAAAGAACTTATTAAACTCAACACCAAAGAAACAAACAATCCAATCATGAAATGGGCAAAAGACATGAAGAGAAATCTCACAGAGGAAGACATAAACATGGCCAACAAGCACATGAGAAAATGCTCCGCATCACTTGCCATCAGGGAAATACAAATCAAAACCACAATGAGATACCACCTCACACCAGTGAGAATGGGGAAAATTAACAAGGCAGGAAACAACAAATGTTGGAGAGGATGCGGAGAAAAGGGAACCCTCTTACACTGTTGGTGGGAATGTGAACTGGTGCAGCCACTCTGGAAAACGGTGCGGAGGTTCCTCAAAGAGTTAAAAATAGACCTGCCCTACGACCCAGCAATTGCACTGTTGGGGATTTACCCCAAAGATTCAGATGCAATGAAACGTCGGGACACCTGCACCCCGATGTTTCTATCAGCAATGGCCACAATAGCCAAACTGTGGAAGGAGCCTCGGTGTCCATCGAAAGATGATGGATAAAGAAGATGTGGTTTATGTATACAATGGAATATTCCTCAGCCATTAGAAACGACAAATACCCACCATTTGCTTCAACGTGGATGGAACTGGAGGGTATTATGCTGAGTGAAGTAAGTCAATCGGAGAAGGACAAACAGTGTATGTTCTCATTCATTTGGGGAATATGAATAATAGTGAAAGGGAATATAAAGGAAGGGAGAAGAAATGTTGGGAAATATCAGGAAGGGAGACAGAACATAAAGACTCCTAACTCTGGGAAACGAACTAGGGGTGGTGGAAGGGGAGGAGGGCGGGTGTTGGAGGGGAATGGGTGACGGGCACTGAGGTGGACACTTGACGGGATGAGCACTGGGTGTTTTTCTGTATGTTGGTAAATTGAACACCAATAAAAATTAATTTTAAAAAATATAAAATAAAACAAAAACAGAAAAGTAAAAAAAAAAAAAAAAAAAAGAATTTAAAGTCATTATTTTCAGCCAAATGAATCAAGGAGGGCTTTTAGAAAGAGGCAGCATTTGAGCTGGGCTTAAAAATGGACTTTGGAATTTATCAAATGCTTTTAGTATTTTGAGGTTAAAACAGTTTTCTTCTTTTGGTCAAATTACATTTTTTTTTTTTTTTTTTTTTAGTAGAACGTCATAGAACTGTGTAAGAAAAAATCCTTTTAAAAAATACTATGTTGGATTCAACTTATATTTTGGACTTTTGCATACTTATTCACGTATATACCAGAAGACTGGTGGGTGCTTTGCTTTCCATGTATCATCTTTAAAAAATTTTATTACCAAGTTAACATAAAATGAATCATGGTAGCATTCCATCCTTTTCCATAAACTGGAAGAATTTACCAAGTGATCTTCAGTCTCTTGCACAATTTGGAAGAACTCCTCAGTAAAACTATCTGGCTTTGGATCCTTGTTTCTTCCCCATCTAAGGTAACTGAAAATTCTGATGGTGTTTTCTGTTTTCTCCGTGGCTATGGACACACCAACAGCTCTGTTGACGTTTGTTACTTCTTCCAAAGTTTGTTGTAGTAATATCTCCTAGCAATTGTCCCTCTTACTGAAATTTTATAATTTGCATAGAGCTTTAGTTTTCTTCCCCTCAGTCTGTTAGAGTTCTTTTCCATCACCATGTCATTGTTCTAATTTTGTTTGTATATTTTAATTGGTCTTTTAAAAATTTCTTGGTTTATTTTTTACCAGGTGGGCTGATCCCCAAGAGAACTAGGATTGGGAGGCACAGAGACAGGAAGGGGGGAGGGGAGGAAGGTAAGAGTTTCATTAAATGAAATATTCCTTTTGATAACAGGGAGCAGAGAAAGAAAAGCAAGATTGGGTCTTTTGTAAGATAAGAAATATTGTTTGTCATGTTAATATAATGATAATTTCTGAAGTACTATTTTATTAACCCTACTTAAATAAGTATTATATCTTAATAGGCAAGCACATTTATCAAACTGAAGGTCTTCAGATATAGGTGGTGTGGGCTAAGGCTTAGACTCATCCAGAGAAAAGTACCTTGAAAATGGAGAAATGTGTTTGCTCACCATGCTACAGAACTGGGAAAACTGGTTCCAAGCATTTTGTTTAGCTTCCTCTTACTTATCCTTTGTCAGTCGAGGAAGTTATCCGCTCTCGTCTTTATCATCCAAGGATATTTTGTCAATAAATGAGGAAATACCCAAAGTATTTTGAATCCTTGTAAAGGGAGGGTTAATAAGAAGACTGTAAAGTTTTCTTTTTTAATTTTATTTAAAGATAGATCTTTCCTGGCTAATATTAACACACTTGCACCTGCACCAGAATATTCATCGCATGCTTTCATTTCAGGGTTTCTGACAACACCGACTGAAATTACGGTTATTAAACAACTGGAGCTCTGCTGGACACAGCTCAAAGCAGCCCTGCAACTCCTCGTTTAGGTACAGGCCGCCGGCAACGTGAGATGTCAGACTGTCTCCACATCGAAATCAGTAAGGGCATCCTCGAGGAAGCCTCCGTTATTTATACTGCTGGCCCTCTCCTCCTCCGTCAGCGGCCACCAGTACAATGAGATCCCAGAACAAATGAGCTTATTAAGATCATGGTTAGACATATCGTTTTTCAAATCACACTCTACAAGACAGATATGCTGGCAAAGCTGTAATAAATGTCAAGGCTCAAGGCATCCACCATTCTTTTCAGCAGCCCGATGGCTTGGCTAGAAAAGCTTTTCATAAATTTCAGTGCACACCTGTCAAGTGGCAGGTGTGCGAGTGCTACCGTGGCGCCTGCGCCCTGCTCTCTGGGCCGCGGGCACAGTCACCGTCGGTGGCACGATCATGTGCTTTTCTCTGCCTGTGACCAATGAAATCTAGGTGATCACACTGAGAATCGGGGCATCTTGGCAGATCTGCCAGCGGTACTCATCATGCCGAGATTATTTTAGATTGGCTGCCATGAGGTGTTATTTCCCATTTGTTAACACAATGGGGTTTCAGGACTACAGCAACCGAATGCATTCACCTGTATGTGGCTGCTGTCCTCGTTGGGCTATAAAAACCCATCCCAGCTCCCCCAGACTCCCTTAACCTCTCCAGATCAATCTTCTGACCTGAAACAACTGTCGTGCTAATTATGTCACCTGCCCCTTGGAGGAAAGGGGGGGTGGGCAACAAAAACTTTCATTTGGCTGAATCTGAGTTAGAAATCAACTTTTGGATTCAAAGTATGTGGGGGAAAATCATTTTTTATACATGCATACACATATGATTAGAAAACTTCTGAAAGGAAATGCAAACTGTTTATAGTGAAGCCACTGAAGAGAAAGAAGGTTTAGAAGTAGAGTCAGGGCCTTCCATTTTGTTCTCTGGATATTATGGTAATGCTTGATTTCTAGGATATTTTCAGATATCCCTCGTGTGATAAAAGAGTAAATTATAAAACAGGAAAACCTAAATATCAGTATCAAAGTGAAAATTGGGTCCCAAAGGATCATGCTTGGATGAACAGTGCCATATTGAGTGGGGTAATATATTTCCTATCACTACCAGGAGGATGATTGAATCAGATATTGGCATTCTCATTGACATGGATAAAATCTGAAACTTAAGTTTAATGACATGCTTACGTTTAAGTTTCTAACTAGGTCTTCTGATGTCTAGTTGCAGCTTCCGTCCTCTCAAGTTCCCATCCCCTACTATGTCATTATTTTCTGCTCTGAAAGCAATAAATATATTCTCGTATATGTTTGCTATAAATCACACTATCTTTTTCCATTTTTAATATTTCTGACATATTTGGTATACATATTTCAAGTTTCCAACAGAGATGCAGTTTCATATTAATATATTAAGATTTTTCAAAGAAATTTAGATTGTGGAACATAGGAATTTCAATCTTAAGCTTTCTACTAAAAAAAATAATAACCACAGTTTTGTTTCACATGCTAGTTTTTTTTTTTTCTTGAAAAATTATGACAAATGCAAGGCCTCTGGTTTGTCACCTAATGAATGTCTGCCATAAACACCATTTAAAAATAACTAGTAAAAAAAAATTTAAAAAAAATAACTAGTAAGTGGTCTCAGAACACATGACTCTTGATCTCAAGGTCATGAGTTTGAGCCCTATGTTAAGGTGTAGAGATTACTAAAAAAATAATAAAAAAAATAGAAAATAACTGGTAAGTAGTAATATTAGTTTCTATAGATGTCATAGTCTAGTCTACCAGAATTAATAACAATTTATGAGTTGGGCACAGGCACATCTTTAAAAACCTTTAATCTATTAACCAATATTTACTCAGGGCAAAAATTTGAGATTTTAGGAAACTACTTACCTGTCCACCTCTCTACCATAACTCTGACTTTTCATGACAATAACTGATAATTTTTTTAAAGATTCTATTTATGAGACACATACACATGGGAGGGAGGGGGTGGCAGAGACACAGGCAGAGGGAGAAGCAGGCTCCATGCAGGGAGCCCGACGCGGGACTCGATCCCAGGACTCCAGGATCACACCCCGGGCCGAAGGCAGGCGTTAAACCGCTGAGCTACCCAGGGATCCCCCCTTCTGCTTTTTTTGTAAGTGGTTCAGAGAAGAGAATATTGAAAAAAAGATTTTATCTCACGTTTATTGTTTTAGTACTATAACATATATTCCAATCCACGTGCAGAAAAACTATATTCACATACTACAGATTCTTTGGTGACTTAGAAACCTTACTTGAAATCTTTGACACTCTAGTGATTCCCAAGTCTCTTCCTGGCACTCTCAGGAACTAGAATTGGGGGGGGCGGGATGGGAGAGAAACACCCAAGGGGGCAAAAAATTTTCATTTTGACAACATCAAAAAGCATCAGCAATGATAACTAATTCCAACTACCACAAAGCAGGGTCTTACATGCCTTACAAAAAGCACCACACACCGCCCCTCAACCCTGTCACTATTTCAGTCTGTCCCCCTTGAGTTTTCCTCGCGAGGCAAAGTACAAGCAAGAACTTGACAGCCTTCTGGAGCAGCTAACCATGCTTCTGAACTGTGGAAATGCTGGCTCTCACTCTCCGTCAATTCATAGGGCATGCTCAGTTCAACATTCACTCTGGCCGACAGTTACCAAATCCGTTATCAACTGAAGAAAAACTAAGTTTGACTTTGTCACATTGAAAATGTACCTGTGAAAGGGAGATGGTAAGTGTCACAACCCACAGGAGAACCACCACCTCTTTCCCTTCCTGAGTCAGCCCAGGGCTGTGGCTGTCACAAGGCCTCGGAAAGGCCCACTTTCCCAGGAGTGCCTATTGAACTGGAACATCAAACCCTGGGGACGTCGTGATTTCCACACTTGTAGTCACCCACCTAGGGCCTTCCTGACTTGCTGGATGGAAAACTGTAAGCATCTTCTGTTTCTAGGAGATTACAGGCAAAGCAAACTCATCACATTTAACAAGCAATAGCCATTTTGGTATTTGTGTTTATTTCCAACGTTTATCTCTCTTCCGGTCACTGATTAATATAAAAAGCTGTATTTTGAAGAGCTTTATGCATTGAACAGTAAACAAAGCAACCCAAGAAAACATACCACTGTTCAGATTTCATAAATGAGAAAAATCAAGATACAGAGAGGCCAAGGAATTGGAGAACAGATATATTCATTGGTTCTTTCTTGGCCTCTATTTCCTTTTAGACCACAAAACTTGACATTTCTAGGTTCTCCAGGCATCTCCTATAGTCTCAAGTACCGAAAAACAAAGTATTTTAATTAAACTCTTCAGCTTGAAATTAAAAGCTTTGAGAGATTTGTTGTATTCAAAAAATCTTTAAAAACAAGTAAAAGCCAGCCTTAGTGCAGTATCTTCCCTTTGAATGTTTAGGTGGTCCACCTCCAAAGCCAGACGCTTCATTGGAAAGTGATGCATTCTTCCAAACTGTTCTACTTCAGAGTCCCCAGAAAATGGGAGAAGAGACATCTGACCTTGAAATCCCCGACCACCTTCTTAGTCCCTTGGAAGAATTATTCTGGGCACATGTGCCTTTCCTTTCAATATCTATTGAAATTGCCACTTGAGGGATTGAGAAGGAAAGTAAGACAGAAAGGACAGTCGTGCAAATTCTATCCACACACTGACATTCTATCGTAAATAAGTCATCATTTATGTGTTGATTTTATAAAAGGTTTGATGGAAAAAAAAAAAAAAAGAAGGTTTGATGAAAGCTCTGGCACTTAAGTGAGCCTGCAGCTTGTTTCCAGCATGAAGTGAACGTTTTAACTAGTGTCTTACTCTGCTGCATCTTGCAGGGGTTCCCTCTTCCCCCGGGGCTAGCAGCCGAGCGCTGCTCTAGGTCCTGAAAGTACAAAATAGTGCCTGTGGCAGAGTCCCTGCTTGGGGGTGGAGGGGGGGTGCTCAAGTGTCACAGTGGGCTCAGCACCCCGAGACACAGGCCTTCCGGGGCGCGTCTTCATGCTCGTACTTCAGCTTGTCAACTCTCCAGGTGTGAATCTGATGTCGCATTAATTGTTCCATTTTCCTCTGCGGCTGTCATCCCAATAGCCCTGAGAAAAAAATACCCACATCTCGCCTAAAGTGGTGATCAAAAATTTTAAGTAAATGAACAAAGCAACGGAGACTATCAATCCAAAAGAAATGCTCATTAAATTCTGACACGGAAACCATTAATACTTGAATAGTTTCAGAGACTGTAATCAGACGGCTGATTAATTCAAAGCCATGTTACACCGGCAGCTTATGCAATCCTCAATAACAACAACAAAAATGGCTCGATCCCTATGAGGTAAAAATTTAAAAGAGACATAGGACCTATAAATAGCTGCTTTGCTAGAACATTCAATAGTTGAGGAATTTAGGCAGAGGATAAGCAGCTCAGCTGTTTCATTTCTCTGGTGTTCTTGTAATAAAGGCTTGGCTGATTGCCTTTTTTTTTAAATAGATTTATTGCATTCAGCTTGACATGAAACTGTAGTTTTTAAGGAAGGTGTGGGGTGATTATTTTTCATTTGTAAAATATAACCGCTATTTTAGTTGGTGAATTGTAAACATGCTAATATTTCCCTAGCTGCATTGCTCGAGGTTTGGCTCACACATTAAGACATCTACTGGCTGCAGTTCTAATATCCTTCACTGAAGGTAAGCGACACTAAAATGTGAATCCTGCTTTACAGGTACCCAAAGGCCTTGGTTCAACTGCTGTTTGGGCTGTGTAGAGAAATAACATGAAAATCTGAGATACCATCATTCCTTTACAGGCAGCTAGGTGAGCAAACTACCATCAAAAAAAAAAAAAAAAAGACAAGAAAAGAGAAACAGCTACCATATACTGAGCACAAACACACCATAAATGCTAAGTGTGTTCTATTTCATCATCAACACTATCACTGCCTATGACAGAACTGTGCAAGGTTAAATACTTCCTAAAATTATTTTTTCTTCAAATGTGAGATAGGCACTATTGTTATTTCTATTCTTCCAGTTAAGGAAACTGAATCTGAGAGGGACCAAATGACTTGTCCAAGTTCCCTCAGTGAGTCAGCTGACCAAACCAGACAGGAACTCTGGTCCAATTTCAAAGCTAAACTCTTGCCTGGACCACGCTGCTATTAAGATCGAGGAGTTAACCCAGTGTAAACTATTCACTTCCTGCACAGCATAGAAAGAAAATCAGTTTGCAGACACTTTTGGGTTAAATAACATATTCACACTTTACTTATTATGATAAGTCACAATCAGGTAACTGTGTAGTTATAATATGGTTTATTTTTTCAAAAGAATGGAGTTAATTTTTTAAAATATTTTTTATTTACGTGAGAGAGAGAGTGCACGAGTGAAAGAGAGCATGTGCCAGAGAGCATGAGTGATGGGGAGGGGCAGAGGGAGAGGAAGAAGCATAGTCCCCAGCTGAGCAGGGATCCCCATGAGGGGCGTGGTCCCAGGACCTTGAGACCCTGACCTGAGCCAAAAGCAGATGCTAACCCGACTGAGCGACCCAGGTACCCCTGGACTCACTTTTAATATCACATCTGTCATGTTGGTTTTGTTTTCTTTTACTTAATATCTCATTAGCATCCAAGTTAGCATATGTCGGTCCAACATTTTCTCATAATTGCACCCCACGTCATGGAATGGATAGACCATCTGTATCTACACATCCCTGTAGCAGAGAGCACCCAGACTGTTTCCAAATTTTGCTCTGACAAACGATGCTATTACACTGTACACACACATACATATATACTAGCAGGTGCACGTACACACATGTATGTGTCTGTCTGTATACGTACGTATGGGTGCGTATATACACACATGGGGCTTTATTCTTAGTGACAGATTTCAAATGTAGAACGGCTGGCCAAATAAACTACTACCACCTTTTTCTGAACGGTTTACTTTTCACACCCAGCAGCAATGTATGAAATTAGACATTTCTCCAGCTCTTCTTTATGTCCAACTCATTGCTATGTTTAGTTTTTGAAAATCGAATAGTAAAAACAATTGCATTTTAAATTACTTAACTGGTTTAGATTTAAAGATAGAAAGCAAAATGTAACTATACTACTATTTATTAGGTGTTGCTTTTTCTATTTGGTTGTATTACTGATTAAATTGTACAAGCTCATGGTATAATAGTGTTAGGGCTGTGAAAATCTCAAGTTTTACCCTATTTCCATGAGGGCAGCTTCACATAGTTTTGTGGGTGCTGACAGAAGACAAGATGCCTAGGTCATAGGGCCTTCTCTCTTGCACCACATGAGGCCTCATGAACATTAGCATGTTCAGGTCAGTTCTCGTCTACATGTCCACAGCGGTGTCCAGATGGGTCCAAATTATACTTGTATGTGACTTTATATCTTTGTCCTTCTTCTGAGGGTCCTTGGCCGAATGTGTACTGTTCTAATGTTAAATCCCATATAATCACAAGGAAATCATTTCCCTAATTTGGATATAATTATTGCTTTGCTCCTAGTCAAAATGAAAACAGCTATTGCCTAATTGATGTTTTATGAAAATCTGTGCTCTTCACTTCTGTTGTGTTTTTGCCATGACAAATGAAGAATAAAAAAACCTAAAAAGGGAAGCCCATGGGGACTTTTGCTCAATTAAAATAAAGACTTAAGGTTCATAATTCCTTTATCAACGCAATTGTTATAAATTCAGAGGATTAGCAATTTCAGGACCCTGCATACAGGAAGACCTAGATGCTGAGGTGGATCTATGTTTTGTAGGACTTAAAGCTTTTTTAACTGGGGAGGTGGGGGTTGCTTGAATATAAAATTATAGACAAAACACGACTTTGGCCTGCACAGATTTACATAGTCCACACCAATGTGGGGCCCTAGAATGCTCAACTTTTTTAGCTTCACAGTAAATCTGTTCTATCTGGTAAAGGATGTGAAAAGAGAGGGTTGAAGCTAATCACAATCTGAAATTTCTGCTTTTCTAGGCCATAGTGCTACTTTATAAGCTCAGTTAAATATGTGGCATTGGTCCCTCAAGGAAAACATTCCATAGCTTCTGCCCTTTCTGACCTTGGATTATGCCGACTGGCAGTTCAAGACAAATGACATTTTGTTGAGTATACCCACTGGGTACAAAAATTAGCACATCACATCAAGCAGGATTACCTCCAGGGTTGGGTGGGGGTGGGGAGGGTGGGGGGTGGATACTATAGCAATTCATTATGTCAGGAGCTCTCTTGTGACCTCGCAAGTGTTTGTAAGGGTAAAAATCTGTGTTAAGTGGATTTGAAAGGTAAAGGCAGCAAGAAAAGAGCTGTAGAGTATCAGAATGTAAGGAGTGATATTTAGGCATGTGCATGAAAAGAAACAGGGATGAAGTATTTTTAGACAGCCTTATTTAATCCTGTTTCATCTTTCTGATTGTCTTTATGTGTCCTATTTCTTTTTAAACGGCAATTGGTAGAGCTGCCTCCTTTCCTCAGATTTGCCCTAGTCGCTTGGTTCGTGTTTCACAGCTGTTAAAAATAAGTCAATAATATTGACTGCCTAATATTCACATAGTACTCTAAAAACCACTGATACAAAGATTACAACACTCTCTACCCTTCTGGTTGTCTTCTAGAAATAAAACCAGTTCCCGGGGATCTCCTAGGCTAGATGGAATGTGCCGCATGGCATGAGAGACCAACAGTTATTTGAATTTAAAGGAGAAAGGCCTTCTTAGAAGGAGCAGCATTTAAGATGCCTGAATGAAGGGGTTGTTCGAGATGTACATACACAGAATGTACATGCCTAGAATGTTCTAGGCAGCTGAAGGGGCAAAGCCTTGGGTGTGGAAGAGACAGAAAATTCCAACGAACAGGAAGTATCCAGTTTTAGTTGGATGATACGGTAAAATTAAAGAGATTAAGCAAGAAAGATGTGGTACTTTATCACTGAGCTCTTTGCACTCCCATCAAGGGTAAACACTAACTTGATCGTCAACGGGGAGCTGTTTTCTGCAGGGGAATAGAGCAGGGAAGTAATTTTGGAAAGTTAACCTGAAAGGAGTACTTAGAGCAGAGAAAAGGCAAGGGAAAGTATGGGATGGGGGGGGGGGGGGGGAGGCAGGTCACAGAATACACAATAGGTATGGAGGCCAGAAGGCCATTTCATCTCCTTGCAGAGATTAAATCTCATAATGGGAATGGGAAGTGCAGGGAGCAAGAGGGTGACAGCTTCCTGGGAATCTCACAACTTTGGGATCCTGTAGGACAACTTATGTTATTGATACACTTACTAGGTTGACTTTTTCATATTCTTTTTTTTCTTTCTTTTACCATTTTAGGTAGATGGCTGCCCTGATGCACCTTTTTCTCTTCCCTTCTTCTGTGCCTTCACTTACCAGGAGCATCCACCCTTTTACTCAGCTTTGTTAGTGCCATGGTAGATTAAGGCCCCTCTGCTAATATCATAAACACTGGGTGGAATTTCTAAAGAATAAAAGTCAATTCTTCTTAAGGGGTAGAGAGGTCTTCCCTGAGATTAAGAGAAGAGTTTAAGTGATAAAAACATGCAAACAGCAATACTGCCAACCGTCTTCAAGTGTCAAAAAAAAAAAAAAAAAAAAGTACACCAAGAGATTGCTCCCCAGGGAAGATGGGGAAAGAAAACAGACACGTGGGGAAAGATGAGGTGGCTACTGTCAGGTTATGACACTATGCAAAATCTCCATGGCCAAGGATGCGCAGCCCACTGCAGAATTACTGTGCAGTTTGGAAAGTAGATGTTAAAGGCCCAGGACATTGGTAGGGCCATGGTATGCCAGGGAGTTTCCCACCACCACGAATGCTCTGTTCCTCCATTTTATCTCTTCACCTCTATCTTGTTCTCATCACCCCAGCCATACCCATGAGCAACTGATAGATTCAGCACAAAAGACATTCCAGTGCTATATTACACAGCATCATCTCCTGCCCATGAAGGATTTATTTCCAAGTGTTTTCATTCCTCTCGGTTCTGTAAGGTAGAATTGTACAATCTTGATTTCACCTCTAAAATGTCAGAGTCCTGACAGTCATGATTACAGACAGAATGTCAGTCAGAGGTTCACAGTAATTGGTATCTGTGCCAGAAAAGTGGATCGCACTCGACCTGAGAAGTAGATCTACTTGGCACCATTTGGAAAGGATTTAACACTTTGTCACTGAAACTGGCAGATTTGTTCAAAATTTCAGTGTGCCCCTTTGCTATTTATTATGGTGGAAATAACCACTTTAGGCTAGGAAACAAGATTCTAGAAGTGTTCCATATCTTACTGATTTTGTGATATCCTGCAGGGTTGTTTTGTGATACGAAGTAAATACAAATATCCATAAACTGAAGCGCTACCTAAATGAGATTTCTTACATAATTACTACTAAAGTTTTACCAACACTTTAGAGAAGACCATAAGAAATGAATGTTTTCAGAAAATTCCTGAAAATCCAGATTTTCTCCATAACATGGTTCACATTTCTCAGTACCATTCAGGGGTGAACAATCAGTTTTTACTTCATAAGAAACTTCATAAGTCAGAAAATTGTGAGATAATACAACCAAAAGTCATACCTAGGTTTTGTTTTACTAAATGCTTCTAGTTTAGAGATCTTTTTATAAAGAGAATATAAAATCACAAGCAGGGATCCCTGGATGGCTCAGGAGTTTAGCACCTGCCTTCAGCCCAGGGCGTGATCCTGGAGTCCTGGGATCGAGGCCCATATCGGGCTCCTTACATGGAGCCTGCTCTCTCTGCCTGTGTCTCTGCCTCTCTGTCATAAATAAAATAATTTAAAAAGTAAAAGTGAAAATAAAATCCCAAGCATATAATTTGGTACAAGACACATATACATTAAGTCTGAAGAAAGAAATCATAATAAATTACAAATTAAAAAACTGACAATAGTAACATACAAATTTCAGGGAAATGCAATAAATGCCTGACATATAAAGACATTTTTTCTGAAATTTTTGCTGTCTATATACTCTTAATACCTTTTTATATAACCATCATTTTCTATTATTTCCATAGAGAAAGCACAATTTAGCCTTTCCCCTAGCATAGTTGATTGCAATATTTTTTATTATTTATATCAGAAATGTATAAAACATGGCCCTTCATATTTAGATGTATTCTTTGGTGGTCCAGATTTGTGCTCTCCTATTGGAGACTCTAATAAATTTCGTGATCTCTTTAAAATATTATGTGAATAGTACATTTGTAATTGTATGTATTCATTATTGAGAATATTCCTGACAGGAGAGAACTTCTGTTTAGATTTGATGTCAATGAGAACTCTATTTTCTGCTTGCAATTTTACACATCTGCTGTTGGGAAAGATTTACCACAGACTGCTTCGCTCTGTACACCACTAACTTTATTTAGCCTAAGCTGCCCACATATGTCCTATGACAGATCCTGTGGGACTTGTTCATACTGTAATAGGAACTGCACCTTCCTGACAACTCACCAGGTGTGTTGGCTCAATGGGTAACTTCTAGAAGCAAGTCCCATCTTGAGTCATGAATGTGACTGTCTCATAAATACATAACTACAAACAAATATACATATCTACCTAAACTAAATGTGTTCCTGACTACTCTTCATCTACATCTCCAAAATTCCCAGAGTCACAAGAACACTGTCATACGAATAAGAAAGGATAGATTTAGGAGCACTCTAGTAGAAGGAGGCGGCAGTCTGGCAGAGATAGGTGTCAAAAGAGCTTTCTCTGGAAATATTCTAAAACCATGACCATACGCAAACACTACTAAGGCCACTTCAGTCCTAGAAAGGGCTTAAGCAAATAAGGGCCCAAAGCAGAAGCTCAATTAACCTCGTATTAAGTCTACCTCTGAATCAATGATACATGAAAATAAGAGACAAATACTGACTGCATTCACTTTTTCTGTTTGTATCACAAAAGAATGACAAGTCTAGATCGGGGATAGGCTACAGTTCTTCAAGCTTGACCAAGGATCAGGGTCTAAGTTCAAGTAGACAAAGCAAAAGGAAGTTTAACCGAGAAAACCAGGTAGGTGACAAAGCTGAAATTCTAATGGAGATATAGAGAGAATCAGGGACAAGAAATGGGAATAAAAAGTCAATGATGAGAGTTCACAGTCACCAGGCAGGAAACCATAGAAGCAACTATACCTAGAGATATTTTTTTCCATTGGGCTTTCTGTGTCTGAGGACACCTAGATTATCATAAACTCACATAGCCCAAAAGAGAAGAAATCATCCACTCCAGGAGTATAAAATAGAAGCTGGTGTTGGTCTAAGTTGTAAAAACTTGGCATAAATCTTTAATCACTCTGGTTTAGTTGACCCTTCAGTGGATTCGACAGTAATTTCTTTCAAATGAGACTATCCATGAGGAACTCAGCTAAGGAGAGGCTGTGTCACTAGTGTTCAGTGGGACTGCAGGTAATTACACTGACTTCTTTTTAAACATTTTCTTTTTAGTACTATCACATTCTTTCTGAGCTTGGGAATTTACAGTCACTCAGAAGCGAGAGTATCAGAGAATTTGTTGTTGTTACCAGAAAACAAACTCTAGTTTCCCAGTATTCTCCCCCTCCTCTACACCCCTTAAAGAAACATATTACATTTCCAGGAAGAAAAAAAAAAATTACTGCATTTCTTTTGGTTCTAGCTCTGGGAAAATCATACCAGTAGTGAAAGTCAGATGAGAGGTTCAATACTTCATGTAGTTTACCTGTTCCTCTCCTTGAAATCGGTCTTTCCTGGGAAAACTACAAAATCCACAGGGCTTGGATAGAGTCAGAAAGCAAAATGAACTACATGTTTGGAAACAATGTTGTCCAAAGGGTGATCCTAGGTCCAGCCGCACTGGCATTCTCAAGGGTGCCTACTCGTAACGCAGAATCACTGGCTCACAAAAGCTTTGGGAATCAGAATCTCTGCATGTGGCCCTGTACGTATGTGTGCCTAACGAGCACTCAGGGGACTCTTATGACCATTGTGCTAACTCTTAAAAGTGGTAGGAGCTGCCATAAAGGAGCGGGGATGGACTTCCTGTATGGTCCTGAGATACAGTCAAGACGGCTCAAGGAATGGTGTCAAGTTTTAAGTCCAGAGTGCAGAGAATCCCAAAATGAGGAAGCTCATGCATTTTAACCCTCTCTCCTCCTCCTGAGCTAACCCTCCCACAGATGAAGTGCCTTACATATCCTTAACACCAATTCAACTTTGCTGCTTCCCATTACTGCTCCTCTGCCTTTTCCTCTCTCCTTTTGTCTGGTACAACTTCATTCTGGGTGTTTCCATGGCCCTCCTGCTCATTCTGAACGCCCAGGACTATAAGGGGCCTCAAATCCAACCAGTGCTTTAATTCCCTCTGCAGTATTCTTGAAACATTCCATGTGTCTTTGGGTAGATTGACTCTATTGAAAGGGAACTCTGGGGCTGCTGGTTTCATTTTTAGACACTGCTGATCATCAGAACCGTCTTTCTTATCATGAATCAAAATGTGTTTCCATAATTAGCACCAATGGCCATAGTTCTGACTTCTGAAAATATATTTCTGGCAATTGCATTCCCCTTCCACATGACAGTTTTGGCTACTTTCTTACTGATGAGTATTTAGCTTTAAATATTTTGTAATGTATCCAGGATGAAGGTACTCTATGAATGTGAAATGAGAGTTAACAGTCTCAATTGCCATTCCTAAAATAATAGCTTCATAGCAACACGCTAATTAGATAAAAACTCTAAAGACTCCCCCTGCCACCAGAAAAATAACCTATATCTAAAATAACCCAGCCAAAAGCCTGAGGAAACTTCTCTTTTTTTGTGTGTTTCAGTAGTGGTTCTCAAACCAGGGCAATTCCCCCCACTAACCCCGCCCACTATCCCCCTTCCCGTCTTGAAGACAGGGAACATTTGGCAACGTCTAGAGACACTGTCACATTTGGGAGAGAGGTGCTACTGCCATTTACTGAACAGATGCCAAGGATACCACTAAACATCCTACAATGCCCAGAACAGCTCCCCCAGCCATCCCCACAATTAAGGAGTATCCAGACCAAAGTGTCAAGTGTTGAGATTAAGAAATCTTTGTGAGAGAAAACTCAAAGTCAACACAGAAAAACATATACAATGATCACTTGTAACTTACTCTTTTCTTGGGATTCTTTTCAAAACGGCTGAAGTTTTCAGACTCCATCACCTCTCACCTGGAAAGTGGTTCATATATTTTTATGAGCTAGGATCGCCATTGACAATGTTCTCAGGCGTTCAAACATTTGTCTTAGTGTAAAAGAGATCAGGCTATTTGGATATATTTCTTTAAATGTTTTGCTAATCTATAGTCTAACGACTCGGAGATGATCAATTCTCTTCTACTTCTAAAGTAAAATTAAATGTCAGCAGAGGAGGTCCTGGCTTTGAAGTCACATATTCAACATCAACCTTCCATAAACCCTGCCTTGAACTTTACTCCAAAGAAATAAACATTGGTGTAAGTACGTTCAAATTACATAGTAAAGATGAAGGCAAAGGTAATTTTTAGACATTATTGAGTTTTACAATCATTCATGAGGTATTTAATGTGCGCCAGACATTTGATGTGTGATATGAGGGTAGAGAAGACACAATCCCAAACTTTAATAAAAAGTCTGATGAGGAAGTCAAAAATACAAGCTGTTTACCCAGAACTAATGGCTTTTCTTCTAATTCCATCAAAAATAAATAAATAAGTATAAATAAAATGAGAACAGCCCTTCTTTATTCTTCTGCCACTGAATCTTCCAACCCACAAGCGTCTGTAACCATGTGTGCTCTGCCTCCATGCTGACGTGGTGGACTCACTGTGTTCTATGCAGGCCATCCTGTCTCACATATTGGGTCCCATCTCTGTCTACTCCAGAGATTTTCTGAGGCAATTATTTCCTCTCTCTTCTCTATCACTGTTACCATAAAACAGTGCTATAATATCTATCTAAGGCAGCCTCCAGTCTCATCTCTACCCCCATGCTTTTCCAATCTTCCTTTACCTTCTTAAACTCTCAGCATCATTTGATACAGCTCATTACTACTTCTTCCTTTAAATTTTTTTAAAGATTTTATTTATTCATGAGAGACAGAGAGAGACAGACAGAGAGAGAGAGAGAGAGAGGGGGGGGGTGGCAGAGACAGGCAGAGGAAGAAGCAGACTCCAGGCAGGGAACCTGATGTGGCACTTGATCCCGGGTGTCCAGGATCACGCCCTGGGCCAAAGGCGGTGCTAAACCGCCAAGCCACCCAGGATGCCCTAATTTTTTTTTTTTTACCTTAGATTTTGGTATAGCATATTCTCTTGATTTCTTTCTTGCCCACATAGCTTTTACTGGGCCCCATTTCCCCAACCCTTAAATGCTATAGTGTCATTTACTCTTATGTGATTTCATCCATCCCAATGGCCTTTAACACATTCTATATGTTGATGACTCCCAAATTTATATTTTCAGAGTGAACCTCAACTCTGAATCGTCATACTTGTTCTAGGATATCTAATGGGCATTTCTATCTTAGCAAATCCAAAACGGATTCTCTCATCTACCCTTGTAGATGAGATTGCCTGGATTCTCTCATCTACCCTTGTCAAACATGTTCTTCTAAAAGGTCCTTGTCACAGCAGTCATTGCCATAACGCAGCCAGTTTCTTGAGTAAAAACCTTGATGCCACCCTTAATGCCTCCATATTGCTCATAAGTTTTCTTCTAATCCATCAAGTGAATCCTGTTAAAACTACATCTCAATAATATCCTATTCCAACCTAACCCAAACCAGCTCCATTTCTCTTAGGTTCATTACCTGGTTCTCCAAGAAAACTTCTACTCTGGTAAATCAATAGTCAGTTTTCCCTACAGTAGCAAAAGTAAGTTTGTTTTTTTTTTTTTTAATGGAAATTATGTCCTATCACTTAGATCTTGGATACCCTGCAGTAGTTTTCCAACATTCAAAATAAATTCCTAAATCTTTACTGCAGTCTATTAGATCCTACCTTGGCTGGCTTTGGCTATCTTCTTCCTCCCATTTCCTGTCATTTTTCTTTTTGCTCATGACACTTTGTTGGCCTCTTTGCAAGTCTCAAATACTCTTCACTCCTTAGGATCTTCATACTCTGTACTTCCTAAAACAATCTGCCCCCATTTAATAGCATGGCTCACTCTCTTACATCATGCATATTCCTGCTCAAATGTCATTTCCTAAGAGATAACTCTCTAAAAACACCCTCTCTATCCCTATATTCTTCTATAATTTTGTTCCTAGCATTTATTATTAGCTAATATCATTTACTTTTATATTACCTGTTTATCCTACTATTATGTAAACTTTGCAACCACAAAGTTGTTATTTTGTTCTTGGCTCTATTCTAGTGCCAAGAACTGTGCTTGGAGTATTAGCTGCCCAAGTATTTACTCAATTACTAAATTAACTGGGCCCCATATTCACCCTGGTATCATCTAGAATGTGTAATCTCAACTTTTTAAAAGTCTTCTCATTTCACTTATTTACTAACATTATATTTTTGGAAGTAGTATACCTATGCTGTTTATACTTAACTGAAAATAAGCATTCAATTATTGTATCTCCAATACTTAAGCAAATCTTACCCTAAGGTGAGAGTAGACAAAATATAACACAGTAAATATAATGCCACAGCAAATCTATTAAGTACAAGTCAATAATTAAAACCATTGCCAATATATCACACTTATTCTAATTTTTAGTATTTTCAGTAATAAGCAATAATTTACAGTAGTCTGAATGCTTTTTGGATGAAAGAGAATGACCCCTACCTGTCATTTTAGAGATGGGAATAATTTGAACTCTTCAAAGAGAATTGCAGTATAGCTAATGGCTTTAAACAACATTCTGATACAAGAAGCAATATCTGTCTTTTCTGAATTAGGTTTTGATGCATTGCCTGACATCTAGGATTTGAAGTTTTACAAGCTGACAACACTGAAATTTCACTTTGTCAACAGCAAGTGGAAACACATATTTGAGAATCATCTCAACTGCGCAGCATAAAAAAATCTGAATAATGTTAGCAAGTCATAACATGCAGAGATAAATAGACTATTCCCACTGTTCTTGTGTAGTCTTAGATTAATTGTCAAACTTCCAGAAACACTAAAAATGAGGAGTGAAGAATATCTTGTCTCAATGTTGCTGAGAATAAAGATTCTGACCCTTATTTGACATTAGAAAGGTCACTAAATGTCTTTTAATAGGGTACTAAAGCACTGGATTGGGAGGGAACAGGCCTGGCTTTTAGTCTTTGTTTATCCACTAAGCAGCTGTATAGTCTTTGGCCTCAACTTCATTTTTCTAATAAAGGAGGGCAGTGAAATAAAATAATTTTACTTTGGGTCTTCTACTTGGGACCAAGTTGCATTTAAGTCACAAAGTTACTTATTGGAAGAGCTGAGATTTTAACCTGTATCAGGATAGGCAAGGTTATACTTGGGAAACAACTCCCAAGTCACAGTGGGTTAAAATATTCAAAGTCTATTTCTGACTCATGCTACTCGTCAGCAGCATAGTGTATTCTTGCTGGTCATTTAGAGACCCAGTTAATGAAGGTGCCATCTTGCCATCTATCTACCATCAGTGAGGCAGGAGAAAAGGAATAAGATACCTGAAGATTCTAACCAGAAGTAACACATACTTTCTCACATTTCATTGCTCAAAGTCACAAGGATACACTTAACTTCCAATGGAATGGAGAAATGCATCCCCCTGTGGGCATGGAAGGAGAACCAGAATATTTTTGAGGAGCTCCAACAGCTACACAAAAACTAATCTGAGTCAAGATACCATACTGTTCACTTCTGTGTTAGAAGAAAGCTTGTTAGTACTTCCTGGTATACAGCAGATCAACAGTGCTTATCTGTTTCTCTTAAAAGTTTACTGAGAAAGAGCAGGGGGAAAAAAATGATGAGATGTACTACATGTAAGGACATTTTTAAAGGTATTTTACTTGGGCACATGATGTAAGATATTCATTATATAAAAATATATGCATTATATATGATCCTGTAAATTATTTGTGACTGAATAGATTATAAGGAGAAACTTAACCTTGTAGTGATCCTATCATTTGAAAAAACTTTAAATATTGCTATCATAGATATAACCAATAATATAAAGTCAAAAACACAATGCTATTCAAAAATAGCAGATTTGATGAATTTTTAATTGTTTTTATTAAAAAAATAGGTGATAGTAGATTCTACATTATCAAAAATCAATTAAAATAGAAAAGAAACTCAAAATCAACTCTTAAAACTCTGAAAATTAACCAATAGTTTTCTCATTAATGCAGGGACCATTTATTCAAGAAAATGGGCTGTATCTTGGTAAAAGCAAGCTTTTGTGGGGCTTTTTGTGCTTTTATTTTGTGGTATTTTTACTTCACCTTGTTTTCACCTGCTCTACTTCTGAGATATTCATGAAGACCAACAGCCTTTCAATCCACTGTGAAAACCATCATCCCAGTAGCCATTTGTTGGGGAAGAATGGATTGTGGAGCTCCCTAAGCAGCCCCATTCCCAGAGAATTGTCAGGTGACTTATTTGGCAGCTCTCTGAAAACCATTACTGACAGGACTGGCATTTATTTGACCTGACTCAGAACTTGTCAGTGAGAAGAATCCTTTCTTTGGGGGTATTTACTAAAACAATCAGGAGCAATTGTGTAAAGTTAGTTCAGGACAAACAAATAGCAAAACTAATGAAGGAGGGATCTGATTTCTAGAACAAAGGCATCTATTAATGATGTCCAGTTTTCAACAGAAAATCATTAGGCATGCAACGAAACAGTGAAGTATGTCCCATACACAGGAAGTTAATACAAATTGCCCCTAAGGAAGCCTAGATGTTGGTCTTAATAGACAAACACACTGAATTAACTATTTTAAATATGTTCAAGGACCTAAAGGAAACTATGTCTAAAAAACAGAAATATAAGGTCTCACCAAATAGAAAATGAGATACACATTTTTAAAAAAATGGAAAAACTAGAATCGGAAAGTAATGGCTAAAATAAAAACTACTCGAAAGGATCAATAGCAGGTAGGAGCTGGCAAAAGAAAGAATCAGCAAATTTCAGGAGAGGTTAGTTCCAATGGCTTTTTTTAAAGTCATAATCATATAAATCAAAAACCCCCAAAGAGTTTACAAATACAGTATGACAAAACTCCAAAGAAATTTTTCAGTATAGGTTTGATTGTTTGACTTCCATTGACTTCAGCTTCTTAGAACATACCTGGAAACTAAGGACATGCAGCGAAGAAGCCCAATTGTATCTTATACTCAAGTCTGTAGAATGCCCAAATCCACATGAAGAACTAATCTTTCTTGGTATAAGTGCAATCTTATAAACTTCTGTCCCACAGTAGCACTCCTTCTGTTTAAGTAGTCAGTTGGTGTCCAGACTATATCTTTTCTCTTAGATTCTTTGGTCTAAGGTATAAAAAGAAAACAAAAATGAACAAAGACAGAATTGTGGGGCAAAATATGCAAGATGAGAGTCCTAAAGAGAAACAAATGGACATAAAGAATACTTGAACACAGACATAAAACTTCCCAAACTTGATGAAAAATATTGGTTTACTATCCAAGAAACTCAAGCTTTAAGTAGGATAAAGAAAAAAGACCCACACTTAGATCTAAGCATCATAGTTAAACGTTTTTGAAAGCCAAGGACAAAGAAAATCATGAATGCAACAAGACAGACATGACCCATCTTATCCACAGGACCCATAGTAAGATAAATAGTCTCTCATCTTAAACTACGGAATCCAGAAAGCAGTGAGATGACATTGACAAAATGCTAAAACCAAGAATTCCATGTAAGCAAAACCACCCTTCAAAAATGAAGTTAAGATATTTATGATGAACAAATCCAAGAATTACTAGTAGATCTGTCTCAAAAGGATTAATACAAGAAGTACTTCAGGCTGAAATAAAAGGACATTAGAAAGAAATCTGAAGCTACAAGAAATAGGAGCATAGAAAAAGCTAACTACAGGTACAGACAAAAGAGAATAAATATATTTGTTTTCTTCTCTTTATGTAATGGCAACTGACTATAGCAATTATAGAACTGCTGATGTTTGTGATGCACAAAGATGTAATGTACAAAAAACTAATGTATAAACATGACAACAGCACAAAGGGCCAAGGGAATATAGATATACTGAAGCAAACTTTCTGTATACAATTGAAATTAAGCAAGTATTAATTTTAAGTAGATTATAGTTAACATGTTAATTCTAATCCTTAAGGCAATCACTAATAAAAAATCTAAAAAACAAGGACATTAAAATGCTGGATCAGAAAATATTTAGCATAAAAAATGGGCAGAACAGGTGGGGAAAAAAGAGCATATAGAAATTAAAGTATAAATTAGCAAAGTGGATAAAAAATATTATTCAGCTATAAGCTGTTAAAAAGAGACACTTTAAAAGGCACAAATAGATTGGAGTGCTTGAGTGGCTCAGTCAGTTAGGTGCCCAAATCTTGATCTCAGCTCAGGTCATGATCTGAGGATTGTGGGATCAAGCCCTGCATCACGTTCCACACTGGGCATGAAGCCTAATTAAGATTCTCTCCTTCTTGCTGTCTCTCCCCTACATCACTCTCCGGGATTTTTTTAAAGTGATTGTTTTATCACTTTTTTGTTTTGGCGATAAAACAATTAAAAGACCAAGAGTTTTGATATAAATACTTAGGATCATTTGGAATTTGCTGGCCAACAGATTTATGTGTCAAACTTTTTTACTAAAGTAATGATGTTTCCAAAGCCATTCTTTGCTGTAGTTTTGGTATGAAATCGCCAATCTCATAAATAGTAAGGAGAAAGTAGGCAATTTGCAGTTTTATTTGTGTTACCTAAAGGAGCAGTGTGGACTCAGATGCAATCAACCAAATTTTAGGGCTTGGATAGTGCTGATGTAGAAGCATCCATATTTACATTTTTGTATTTTTCATATGCAATCATATTACCCAAGACAAATTATTCCATCATTTAGTGTGAATAACACTTTCTCCCAGATCTACAGGAAACTTCTGTAACATTGCTTTTTAATTGCAATAAAATGACTGAGTTACTGCTATTGAAAGGAAGAATAAAAATCTCAAATCAGTAACTTAAACTTGCAAATAAAAGCAAATTAAATCCAAAGCAAGAAGAATATAACTCCCAAAAGAAGTAAATGAAATAGAGAACAGAAAAACCGAAAACCAACAAAACCAAAAGTTTAGTGCTTCAAAAGATGAACAAAACTGATAACTAGTTAGACTTACTAAAGGGGAGACTTACAGGATACAGAGAAAGCTTAAGATTCAAACTACTAAAATCAGAAATGAAAGAAGGGTTATTGCTACTGACTTTCCAGATAAAAAGGTCTACAAGGAAATACAATGACAAATTGTGTGCCAACACATCAGATAACCTAGGTGAGATGAAGAATTTGCTACTAAGGCACAGGTACCGAAACAGACTCCAGAGGAAAGAAAATCCCAACAGACCTTTAACAAGTAAAAAGATTAATTAGGATAGCAACAACACTAATAAAAGCTTCCCACAAAGAAGAGCCTAATCCCAAATCGCTTTACTGGTAGTCTAGCAAACATTTAGAGAAGTGCTAACAATCTGTCAAATTCTTCCAAAAAATAGACAAAGGCATACTTTCTAACTCACTTTACAAGGCCAGTATTACCTTGATAAAAAAGACACCACAATGGAAGAAACCTATAGACCAATAGGTTTTATGAGTATAAATGCAACAATTCTCAACAAAATACTACCAAACCAAATCCAAAAACATGAAAAAGAATTATACATGATGACCAGATGGTATTTATTCCAGGAAGGCAAGAAGCTTGGGCATTAGGAAAAAAAAAAAAAAAAAAAATCAGTCAGTGGCATCAAGGACAGAAATATATGATCATCTCAGTAACAGAAAAAAATTATATATAAATATATTAGTATTAAAGATCTAAATAAATGGAAAGATATCCCATTCTCATGGATCAAATTATATTAAGATGGCAATATTCACCAACTGTATCTATGGATACTACCAAATCCCTATCAAAATTCCCCTCATTTATTTGTAAAAATTGACAAGCTGGTCCTAAAATTCATATAGAAAGTCTAGGCCAAGGCTAGCCACAACAATCCTGATAAAAATAATGAAATTGAAGTTGGAGGACTTACACTTCCTGATTTCTTCTTCACAGAAGAATTTCTGATTCTATATGTAAGGGGCTAGAAGTCACCACTCCATCCTAGCGAAGTGAAAAGCCGAATAGAATGGGGAAAAAAAATCGACTCTCCTAGGGCCTAAGAGAGGAACTCCAGGAAATTCACTGCCTACAAGATTAGAGAGATGGACAGGTGAATACAGGGAAGTTGACTTACAAGAACAGAAACTCACAAGCATAAGCCACCACAGGAACCAGTCCTAGGGCAGAAAAACTTGAAATGGAACTGTCAAATTACCAGAGGCTCAGTGTGGACACATCTCCGACTTCCCACTTATAGCAGGGGAAAGGGAAAAATTTTGAAATATACCAAAGCACCCTTCTTAACAAGGCTTGCCCGGGGGGGGGGGGGGGTACTAGTTAACCAGAGCCTAATCTGCTGGAGTATTACCACAGCCTAACTGAGCTGGGGAAGGAAAATACCCAGCTCCATCTGTCTATAGCCATCTTGTCCCAACAAAGCAGAAAAAGAAATGGAGAAATATTTGTAAAACCATACTTCAGGCTAATTTTAAAAAAATAGTACTTAGTACATACCTATAAATTCTTTAAATATACATGGTCTAAATGTCTAGCCAAAAGATAGAGGGTAACTGAATGGATGAAACAAAATCCATGTTTATGCTGCCTGGAAGAGACTCACTTCAGACCTCAACATATACAGACTGAAAGTGCAGAGATGGAGAAAAAAATACTCTATGAAAATAGAAGTGAAAAAAAAAGCTGGAGTAATAATATATTTATATCAGACAATACAGGCTTTAAAACAAACCCTCTAATAAAAGAACTAGAAAGGCAATAAATGATGACAATGATAGAAGGATCAATCCAGCAGGAGGATTTAACAATTGCAACTACTTATGCACCCAACATAGGAGCACCTAAATACATAAAGCAAATGTAAAAGACATAAAGGGAAAAATTAACAATACAATAATAGAATATTTTAATACCCACGTATATTCATGGATAAATCAGACAAAAAAATCCATAGGGAACAGTGGCATTGAATGACACATTAGACTGAAAGAACTTAAATATATACAGTCTATCCAAAAGCAGAATACATGTTCTTTTGAAGTGAACCTGGAACATTTTCCAGAATAGATCACATTAGGCCAAAAAACAACTCGCAAATTTAAGAAGACTGCAATCATTTCAAGCATCTTTTTGCAAAAGAATGAAACTAGAAATCACAAAGGAAAAAAGTGGAAAAAAAATGCCACAAACACAGCGAGGCTAAATAGCATTTGACAGAATTCAATGTTCATTCATAAAACTCTCCAAGAGAATACAGGGTAAATACACCTTAATGTAATAAAGGTAATGGTATTCACGCTTGCAACTTTTATTCAACATAGTATTAGAAGTCCTAGCCAGAGCAATTAGACAAGAAATAAAAGGCATCCAAATCAGAGAAAAAAGTAAAATTGTTCTTATTTGCAGATGACATTATACAAAGAAGACCATGAAGACTCCACCAAAAAAAGTGTTAAATTTAGTAAAGTTGCAGGATAGACAAATCCCTATGCAAATCTGTTGTTTCTGTATGATAATAATAAACTACCAGAAAAACTTAAAAGAATCCTATTTACAATTGCATCAAAAAGAATACTACCTAGGATTAAGTTTAATCAAGGAGGTTAAAAAGACCCTATATATGGAATACCATCAGACACTGAAATTAGACACACAAGTAAATGGAAAGAATATTGTTAAAATGTCCATACTGACCAGAGGAATCTACATATACGATGCAATTTCAACATTTCAATGGCATTTTAAGAAGAACTAGAATATTAAAATCTGTATAGAACCACAAAAGTCTCCCAAAACCCAAACCAATCTTAAGAACAAAGCTAGAAGCATCACACTTCTCAATTTCAATCTTCGTTACAAAGCTGTAGTAGTGAAAACAGTATGGTATTGGCATCAAGACAGACACATAAAATGAATGAAAGGATAGAGATTCTAGAAATAAACACACATGAATAGGGTCAGTTAATTTATGACAAAGATGCCAAGAATATACTATGGGGAAAGAACAGTCTCTTCAATATGCTACTGGGAAAACTAAACAGCCATATGCAAAAGAATAAAGTTGGGGATCCCTAGCTCAGGGTTGAACACCTGCCTTCAGCCCAGGGCATGATCCTGGAATCCCAAGAACGAGTCCTGCATCGGGCTCCCTGCCTGGAGCCTGCCTCTCTCTCTGCCTTTCTCTCTCTCTCTCTCTGCCTCTCATGAATAAATAAAATCTTAAAAGAATAAAGTTGGACCACTATCTTCTACCATACACAAAAGTCAACTTAAACTAAAGACTTGAAGATAAGACCTGAAACATTAAAACTCCTAAAAATAAAGGTAAGTAGTATTCCCCTGGACATTGGTATTAGCAATTACTTCTTGGACAGGACACCAAAAGCAGAGGCAATAAAAGCAAGATTAAAAAAAAAAAATAGTATCAAACATAAAGCATCTATACAGCAAAAGAAACCAAAAAAATGAAGAGGCAACCTACCACGTGGAGAAAATATTCGCAAATTTATCTGATAAAGAATTAATATCTAAATCAAGAACACACACAACTCAATAGTAAAAAACAAAAAACAAAAAACAAAAAAAAAAACAATCCAATTAAAAAATGGGCATAGATACTGAATATCCAGTTTTCCAAAGAAGACATGCAAATAGTCAATAGGTACACAAAAACAGGTCATTAATCAGGGATGTGCAAACCAATGTCCCTAATCAGGGATGTGCAAATCAAAAATTACAATAAGGCATCATCTCACATTTGTTACAATCGCTGTTATCAAAAAGACAAGAAATGTCTATTAGCAAGGAAGTAGAGAATAGGCAATCTGTATGCCCTGTTGATGGGAATTTAAACTGGGACAGCTACTATGAATAATATGGAGATTCCTCAAAAAAAAAAAAAAAAAAAGAAAGATAAAGCTACCTTTTGACCTAGTAATTCGACTTCTACTTATATATTCAAAAGGAATGGAATCATGGTCTCCAAGAGATATACTCCTCTCCATGTCCACTGTAGCAATATTTATAATAGCCAAGAATGGAAACCACCAATGGGTCTATCGAAAAATGAGTAGATAAGGAAAATGTGGTACATATGCACAATGGAATACTATTCAACCACTGAAAGATAAGGAAATCTTACCAACTGTGACAACATGGACGGACACTGAGAACATTATGTTAAGTGAAATAAGTTAGAGAATGACAAATCCGTATGACATCAATAGATGGTATCAAAAAAAACCAAACGTCTACACAGAGAACAGATTGGTAGTTGCCAGAGGTGGGGAGTGAGAAAAAAAAAAAATCATGAAGATGGTCAATAGGTCCAAACTTTCTGTTATAAGTTCTTGAGGTATAGTACATAGAATGGGGACTATTAACACTGTAATAAATATTTGAAAGTTGCTGAGAGTAGATCTTAAAAGTCGTCACTACATGGGGGGGGGGAAAAAAACACTGTCGCTATTTGAAAAAAATTAAAACCAACGCTGACACACTACTGCATGAAAAAGAGTGATAGAGCACCAGTATTTATTAGTCCTTCAACTGTTTGGCTCTTTGAACTTTTGTGAAGTATATGGGAACTAGGAACACAGGAAATTGTTGGAATTGAACCACTGACAAAGGGCAACACGGACCCGGGAAGTAATCAGTTCTGTCTACTTGGTAAAGCAGTTCAGTTACTGGTCTCATAGACGCTGTTGGACTGGGCAATATGAAGAGTGGAACCAATGTTGCCAACATTGAAAATTGAGCACCCTGGATTAGATCTTTCATTTTTACTTCTCAGGATGTTTTAGGTATTTTTACAAACACATTAAGCCCCTCCCTTAACCAGGAGTGAACATGATGTGAAAACAAAAAGAATAAGTGTTTGGAACCCCCATTTGGGTTCAATGCTCATAAATGGGAGTTGGGGTAAGCCAGCTAACCTCTCACTGGCACAGATTTTTCAACTTCTAAAACAGATTTAATAATGCTTTATTGAGGGATATTGAAGATTAAAAAGTCTTTTGAGTATATTCTATAAAAGGACCCGGTATAAAATAGAGATTAAATAAATGCTTATTGAAGAGCTTATTTTTATTAAATAGTGCCTGGTTCTTGCTATTATTTCAAACCACCACAATTTCCCCGCAAAAATTCCAATTCTCACATAAAATGTTAACCCTAGTGACTTGGAAAAGCACATGCTTCATGCAAAGATGTCCAAAGTAGTGTACCTATTGGGAGAGTGTGGCTCCGTGACCTGAGAAAGCACTCCACAGTCCTTGCTGAGCATTAAAGGGTTTAATATCTGCATCTCCACATAGAAGAGGTTCTTGAAAGTATCAGGCTTGTAGGGCATGATCTCAAGAACAAAGCAAGGTCAATGTTTCAGCGCTAAGTAAAAGGATTCTCCACAAGAATGCTGTTCTCATTTTAAAGGAGCAAAATGAAGTCAGTTTCAAGACCACAAGATGCTCCAGGAATATTATTAACATCACTTCCGTTTTATTTGGTTTAAACTGCTTAATTCTAAGACTTGAGATTGCAAAAAGATATATACAAAATTTACCTATCCTAAATGCCTTTTGGAAATATGTTGAAAACTAAGATTGTTTTAAAGCTGACCTGTGTCCACTAAAAACTTGAGTTTTCTTCCATTATATGACAGTATTTCAAATCCTTCTGATCTGTATTTCAAATAAAGATAAGCAGTAAGAAAAATTTGTAATTTATTGTAATCTATATCTGACAGTACATCAATAGACTAAATATGCCAAATAAAGCTATACAAATGGATCAAAGATTATTAAAATATGGGGGTACTTGTCATAAGAAAACAAGGTGATTTAATAGAAGCCAGTCAAAAAGAATTGCTTAAAGCTTCTCAGATTAACTTGGGTTTTATCACGTCTCAAAAACAATATGATCTTCAACGTCAAACCATTTCAATTTAACAACTGCCATAATGCTTACTATGTGCAAGGCACTGTTCTAGCCTGTTACCTTTGTCCTGCCCCACTCAGCATTTTCATATGAGCCTTTAAATAATCCATTATTTTTTTCACTCGCTTCTCAGAAAGTACTGAGAATCACATTTTTCAAAAAAAATTAAAAATTATAAACTTTGCTTCAAAAGGATATTTTCAAGTGAAAATTCTTCCTAAATCATGTCAGATAAAGAACTTTTATCCATATAATATAAAGAATTCCTACAGCACTAGTCTTAAAAAGACAATTAAAAGGCTAAAGATTTAAATAGACATTTGTTTATTGAGCACATGAAAGAAAAAAAAAATCCTCATTAGTCACCAAGGAAATGCAAAACAAAGCAAAACACACCTTCACACTCACTAGGATGGCTAACATGCAAAACCTGGTGAGTAACCAATGTTAGTGAGGACCTGGAGAACTTGAAACCCCCTTAATACACTGCTATAAGGGTTTGGGAAACAGTCTGACAGTTATTTTAAATGTTCAATAAAAAGTAACTTTGACCTAGCACTTCTGGTAGGTTTATACTCAAGAGAATTCCAAGTGTCCACACAAAAAAGCCTATTTATGAACGTTCATAGCAACATAATTTAAAATGGTAGAAACAACCCAAATGTCTGTCAACTGGCAAATGGAAGAATGAAATGGTTTGTCCACAAATGCGGTATTCAGTCATAAAAATAAAGTATTGATACATGCTCTATGATATGGATTAACTTTGAAGACATTTGCCTAAATGAAAGAAACCAGGCAAAAATGGCTATATATTGTATAATTCCATTTATATGTAATTTTCAGAATAGGCAAATCCACAGAAATAGAAAGTAGATTAGTAGTTGCCAGGGCCTCAGGGAGGAGGAATGGGTATTGACTATTAATGGGTGAAGAAATGTTCTAAAAATCAGACAGTGGTGACAATTATACAATTCCATGACTACCAGAGTTATACACCTCAAAAGCATGAGTTTTATGGCATATGAATTCTATTTCAATAAAGTAGCTTTGAAAAGCAGTCTGAGTCATCTTTAGTTTCAAATATACTTTACAAAATATGGGCATATTCTTTTATATACACATATACACATGCACACCTAAGTCCGTAGTTTTGAGGTATTTGAAAATGCATATATTTAACTTTTCCTTAATGATGAAAAACAAATCAATTTTCTTGTGTTCTAAATTAACTAGTTCTATATACATATATAGATCCTTGCACCATGACCAAACTCATTTGACTATTTCCAGTATTTATCCAACATAGTATGATGCATATGGATCATTGCTGGAAAGATTCCTACAACTTCTTAACTTGGAAGACTTTAACAAGTTGTATTGATTTCTATCAGGGCAATGCCATTATACTGAAATTTTAAGTATTTAAAATTTGTCAGCCAAAGACATTTCTTTGTATCATTTAACATGTGTCACTAGTTAGATAGCTATGAGAACTAAAGGAAGTTCAAATTAAAGTATCTGCACAGTTAGTCTTTCCCCTAAAATAACCCAATCTGGAAGATAGTATTAACGCTTCTGCAGAGCAGTCAAGTCATCAACTTATATAGGTCATGATTATTTTTCTCTTCCACAAATTTCTTATCTATTGCACACAGACCCTCTTTGGGAAACCACCGGAATGAGAGCGCAACAGAAGTGTGAATTTTCTAACACCGCTTTCTGTCAATATTTTCCTTTAAGTTCTCCCTTGTTCCATTACAAGTTTGGAGCTCAAGTCATTTTCTAGTCAATAGCTCTTTGTATCTTTTGACTGAACCAAGAAATAAGGAGACTCTCTATGGAAAATCAAGTTGTGATTGACCATTACAGGAGAATCAATTTTAGTCAGACATACATCAGTTTGTTTCACTTGACAATTAAACTGTTGCAAGAAAACTAGGTTGCAAATACCGTGACTGACATAGTACACACTGAAGACAACCAAGTCAACTGTCAACTTCACAAGAGCAAATAGTAAAGAATTTTTAGGATCTTATGATCCATATCATACAATTGGCATTGTACTATTTTTAAACAAAAATTAAAAATTACTTTTTTCAAGTTTTTTTAAAAAATTAAACTTTATAGACGTTATCTCATTTCTTTAATTTTTTTTAAAAAAAGATTTTATTTATTTGACATAGAGAGGGGACATACAAGCAGGCAGAGTGGCACACAGAGGAAGAGGGAGAAGCAGGCTCTCCACTGAGCAGGGAGAAGATCCACATGGGGCTGGATCCCAGGACCCTGGGATCATGACCTGAGCTGAAGGCAGACACTTAACCAACTGAGCCACTCAGGCGTCCCCCAATTGTTTCTATAATATACCATAATGTGTATTAATCTCTTAGGTATTATTTGAGTGGCAACCATATACATTATAATTTAGATCACTTTGGGAAAATGTTTACTTCTAAAAATTGTACGTATGGGAGAATTATAAAGCTAGGTATACTTGAGAGTATTAAACTTTTATAAAAGGAAATTCAAATACTACAATTATGACATTTTTAATAAATAAAATATTTAAATCAAGTACCTTACATATATCTAGGCTATCCAAATTGTTCTTGGCAAACAATGATATCCCGACTTCCTTCATGTTTTAAGTTGCTCATCAATATTTGTAGCTTATTCCAGTAAGATTAGGGTTTTTATGTACAGAGTAAAAATTCTCCATTTGACCTTTTGAGATGCTTGAAAGATAAAAATAATTGACTGCAAAAATAAATAAAAAGGATTTAAGTTGACATTACAATTTTAAGGTTGACCAACTATGTGCTAACATATTTGGAAAGTGTACAAACTTTTCTCCCCCCAATACCCAAGCTAAGTGTCATTGGGTTTGGGTTACCTAACAGGGGTGGCAACCTGAAACTCTAGCTATAAAAAAATACAACAGTGAATTTAGCAGAAAGGTGTACACTCTTAAGAAACAAGTCAAAATTGAGGCTGGTGCTATAAAAGCAAATATTCTCTACAAATCTATTTTTGCCTTGTAAAGTGTTTTTTCTTGTAATTTAAATTTATCTGTAATTAAAAATTGGAATGTTTCACGAAAAAATAGGAGTATCTTGTCTTGGGGGGAAAAAAAAAGTCAGTCTGGTAACCCTAGGCTCATTTTTCACAAATAGCAAAAAAAATAAAATAAAATAAAGTAAATTAAAAAATAAAAATAAATAGAAGTAATTAAAGTATGCTCCTTTAGATGGGGCATGCCAAAACATTGTTTTTCAGATTTTTTTTTGTTAGGATTTATGATGATTTTAACTTCTCTACCTTACTGATTACTTACCCTTCTAAGCATCTAAGTTTATGACCTCCACCAAAATAGATTTAAATGCTTTCATTATAAAAACCACCAACAAAAATGTTCCAGAAAATTTAAGTTGCCCCAGAATTTATCTTCAATACTTTTATTTTGATGTAAGTAATGACTTTGATTAGTCTTTAGAAGGATTAGCACATATGTCAGGTCAAGTCTAGCTTTCAAATCAGCATGGAAAGAAAGCCTTCAAGTCTTAGGCATGTCATGTTCTCCACTTCCTGGAAGCTCTGTTCTCCTCAGTCCCCTTAGAATCTACCATTATGGCTAATGCAAACCACACACATGTGAAAATGAGCACTGTTAGAGAAGGTAAAAAAGGGAAGCAGTCCTTCCCAGTCATACGTGTATTTTCCAATACACAAATTGTCTCATTTGTAATGGCAAAAAGGAGAGGACAATACAGAAATAGGTCAAGAGAGTGTTGGATGAATTAATTTGATACACTGGAAATGTAAAGTACAGGAAATTAGTTAACGCCAAAAGACAATATCCACAATAGCAAGTGAAGAAGCAGGTCCAAAGTAGTATGTGTACCAAACCCAAATTTCATAATAGATATGAGCAAAATGAAAATCTTTGTATAAAATATTAACAGAAGATTTTAGGTATAATGGATTGAATAACATCCACTGAAAATTTATGTTCACCCACAACCACAGAATGTGACCAACTTTGGAAAAAAGTGTCTTTTTGTACAGGTAATTAGATAAGATGAGGTCATACCGGCTTAGGGTAGGTCTTAAACCCAATGACTAGTGTCCTTTTAAAAGGGGACACCTGGGCAGCCCTGGTGGTGCAGCAATTTAGCACTGCCTGCAGCCCAGGGCGTGATCCTGGAGACCCTGAATCAAGTCCCACGTCGGGCTCTCTGTATGATGCCTGCTTCTCCCTCTGCCTGTGTCTCTGCCTCTCTCGCTCTCTGAATAAATAAAGTCTTTAAAAAAATAAAAATAAAATAAAAGAGGACACCCAGAGACACACAGAAGGTGCCGTATGAAGAAAAAGACAAACTAGAGCAATGCAGCTACAAACCAAGGAATACCAAGGATTGCTGGGAGCTACCAAAAGCCAGGATGAATAGTTTCTCTAGAGCTTTCAGAGGAACCAGAGCCCTACTGACACCTTGATTCCTTGTCTTAACCGTGAGAGAACATATTAGTTGTTTTAGGTCACCAAGTTTAAGATCATTTATTATAGTAGCCCTAGGAAACTAATACAGGTAAGTGATCTTTATTTTCCTCCTCATGTATATGGCTTTTGCCCTATGTGATAAATTAAACATGTCCGTTTTATTTTATTTTTTTTAAAACATGTCCATTTTATAATGAGAAAAATAAAGTATGTCAAACCCTGATGCTTTTAGTATTTATCTTCTGTATTTATAGGATCAGGGATTAACAAGGAAAATCTTTCTCCTCTAAGAATAATCAAACATCACTAAAATTTATGAACAATAAAATCAAGGTAAACTGAGCAGTTTGGCAAAAGCAATAAAGAACTTCCGAGACCACTATTATGTTTGGTTCATATAATATTGATTTGGTTTTAGTAAATAGATACATTTCTTGAGTGGGCTCTGAGAAAATTCAATACGGAGCAAATTAGACAAAACATGCTTTGATACAAGACCGATAGAAACAATCCAAATAACAAAAACCTTGGAATTGGAAGATTTAGAATTCATCTAGTACATCTTCCCATAACTCAAGAATCTTCCTAACATTACTGACAGGTGATAATTCAAATGCAATTTTCTAAGTACCCCACTTGCCAAGAATAGATGGCTACACAATCCAGTGTCTACCTCCGAAGGTCAAGCTTACTTCTTCAGAAAGCAGCCTAGTTTACTCTTCTACAGTTCTCGTTCTTAGAAAATTCTCATGTTCAAGATAGCATTTTCTCTCTGGAATAACTGTTTTCACTCTTTCCATGCCTTTTCTTCCTTCTTCCAGTCAGCCTTCATAACCAACTTGTATCATAGCTTGAAGTCATAAATTTAAAGAATTATAGAAAGGAAAGAGATGACTAACTTCTCACCAATGATAAAATTCCCTTTATAGCATTCTTCTGCTAATTGCTATGTTATTTTGAATATAATTATTGATAAAGAAAAGTCCACCCATAGGGACAGGCAGGTCTACTTTAGGCATCTTGCATGTGGATCTGACCTTTGCCTTTGAGTTTCCCCAATTGGTTCTATTCCTTCCTGCCATAGCACAGTGAACGCTTCCATGTCAGCGTTACCAGGCATCTGAAAATCACCATCAGCATTCCCCTTAGATCACTATCACTAGACAAAATATTCCTGGTTACCTTTCCTGGTTTGGGGATCCTTTATGATTGAACTTCCTGGTCACATTTATCTCTGAACAAACCTCAGTATATCCATGTGTCTTTCTCTATAGCCTGTTGCCTGAACTCAATACACTACAGATGTCATATGGCCACTGTGGTTAAAAAAAAAAAAATCATAGTTGGGAGACAACATTACACCTGTGTTAAGACAACTTCCTGAAATCATATGCAATATTATGCATATCTATATATACACACATAAGCAAAACAAAGTATCCCCCCCCCCCCCCCCCCCACTTTAAGACACTGTCAGCTTTTGCTAGCTAAAATCCTGGAGCATATTTCACTAGAACCATTTTATTTTGGAGGATTTTTACCCCTTTCTATAAAATAGCTTTTTATCTTCACCAAAATGCAAAACTTTATCTGCCCTATTGAATGCCACTGTATTAGTTCCTGCCTTTCTGGCTAGCTTTCAACATTTCTCTGAATCCTAATACTTCCATCCACATAGTATCCTATGTGACTTGCACCATTCCAATTTAACAAGATCTTAAGTTTTCATTTAGTTTCCAGTTACTTAACATACAATGTAATATTAGTTTCATGTATACAATTTAGTGATTCAATACTTATATACAGCATTTGATCAT
Organism: Vulpes lagopus; assembly: GCF_018345385.1. Taxonomy (NCBI): domain Eukaryota; kingdom Metazoa; phylum Chordata; class Mammalia; order Carnivora; family Canidae; genus Vulpes; species Vulpes lagopus. The sequence continues at coordinate 103,155,646 of NC_054834.1, read as the reverse complement.
CATCACAAGTGTACCTCCCTGTCTTAAGCAGAGGGCTTGATATTCCTACCTGTAAAATTCTGGAGTTCCATAGGTCAAATATTAGTCGCAATGATGAAAAGGACAGGTAATTCAAATACCTCTTTCTACTCAACGGTGTTCTAAGTGCTTTATGTGTCTTACCACATCTAATTCTTCCAAAAATCTTATGATATAATGACTACTGCTATGCTTGGGTACAAATAAAAACATCGCTAGTGATAGAACAAGAGCTGGATATGAGCTGGTGTGGCTATATCACTTGTGTCCATTCTAACTGGTCCATGCCCAGCATTACTAGTTCAATATTTTTTAAAATAACTCTTGCATGGAGCCAGGATTTGAATCCCAGCTGCCTGACTCCAGCGTTCATCTTCTTAACCAGATTCCATTCTGGTTTCCCGTGATAGAGAAGGGAAAAGCCAAATAATCCAGTCTTACATGTTTCCTTCACCCAGAGAAGCTCTGGTGTTCTTCTCACTATCCATTTTCCTTGTAAGTATTTGGTGAGAAGTTGAAAAAAATATTTGTTTCCCAAAGTATTAAAAGTATGAAAGGGTTAACAAAATATTTTAAATAAGTGAGCTTAAGATGCTATTAATGTTGAATATATAATTTAAAACCCCTGAAATTATATGCAATATTTTACATACATGTGTTCGTATGTGTGTGTTTATGTGAAAGAGACAGAAAGTACACTTGTACATCTTTTTCACTTGTGAGAAGATGTGTACCTTTTATTATATTCTTAGATGGGTTATGGATATATACAAAGTCAGCATTGCCTCAAAACACCTCTGATCGATTGGTTAAGTTTCTTTTTTCTTTTCTTTTTTTCAATAACATGAGGCAAGAGGAAAAATTTCTTGTTGAATTCAGGTGTATTTGGATTATAATTATTGAACTCGGAAATTTGATCTTGAGCAAATTACTTGTTGATTCTGACTCTGTTTCCTATTTGTGAAACAGGCGTAAAAATAGTACCCACCTTAGATAATTGCAAGAGCAAAATGATTTAATATATGTAAAGTACTTGGAACAATTTCTGGCACATAGTTGGCACTAAATATACATTATGAGGAATGCAGTATGTCAGAATTATCAAAGCTAGAGGATGAATAAAGTATATCTTCCTGGAAGAACTATAGTCAATGATTTGGGAAAGCTTATTTATACATTAAGCCAAGTATTTTATTAAACAGAAAAAAATTGTCCGTCTGAATCGGAGACAAAACAGAGGTCTGAGAAAAATCATTCACGAGGCAGCTCTCTTCTACTGAAATACCTCAGTGGAAACATGCAAGTACTGGTGTGGGAATTCTCCAATTGAGCAGTCTAGTAACAGTCTACAAACAAGGAATAATCTCTTTAATTTAACAACTACAGCAACAGCAAACTAAGAATGGTAAACTTTATGATGAAATTTTAACTTCTTATGGCATATCCTGTCAGAAGACAATTCTCCATAGGTCTCTCATTTCTGCATGTCTTGGTAGCAGAGGCACTGACAAGCTTTCATGAATCCTCTCTTCAAGGACATTTATTTAGCAACAACTTTGGGAAATAAGGATAGGGCATGTTTGTCTGCTGTCCAGCATGATAAAGGTAATGGCTCCCTATAGGGCAAACACTGGGCAGATTTTCTATTCATGGCTATTATAAAATATTGCCATGCTCTAAGCTTGGGGTACTATCCTGTGATGAAACCTACTGCATGTGCAAACATCACCTGGCCCTTGTCATGTTGCCCTGTGAGATTTTCTAAAATCAGCCCAAGAAAATGCTGACATTTTGGCTACAGCTATTACCACGAATAATGAACTATCCATTTTCTCTGATCTAAAGGTCTCAGGTCTTCTGCCAACACCCATGAAATTGTGGCAGGCTAACTTATTAGCTCACAAATAGGGAAGATCTTAGGCCCATCACAGTTAGTGATTCAACACATACACATATATAATAAGTCTAAAACGTAAATGATAAAGAAAACATTTACTATATGAAAGACAGTGGGTCAATAGCCTAAATTTTTTTAAAAAAAGCTTTTTTAAAGTCAAGAAAAAGATGAATTTTTTTAACAATGAGCTATGTATGACTGTATGAATATATAATTATCCAAAAATTGTTAAATATGTGAAAATACAAAAATGGTTTAAAAAATACATTTAACCAAAGAAAAATATGAATGGGAAAAAATCCTAAATAATGATAACATTGAGTTTAATATAGATGTTTGCAAACTGTCTCCATTTCCAGATTGCGGGAATATAAGTTGTAAAAAAAAAAAAAAAAAAAAAAGAATGCATACCCTTTGATACTATCATCCCATTTTAAAAACTATATCCTACAGAAGTAATTAGACAAAATACTCTATTTCATCATTTTATTATTGTATATAATAGGAAACTGCATAAATTTCTAGTGACAAATGAATATTGTCTTTAATTATGATGTAGGAATATTATAAAGTATTATAGCATGCTTTTAAAATGATCATTTAAACATACATTTACTGGAGCACCTGGGAGCATAGTTAAGCCTCCAGCTCTTGGTTTTGGCTCAAGTCATGATCTCAGGGTCATGACTTTGAGCCCTGAGTTGGGCTCTGCATTCAGTGCAGTCTGCTTGACATTCTCTTTCCCTCTTCCTCTCTGTCCATGCTCTCTCAAATAATAAAGTCTTTAAAAAAAACCCACAAAAAACATAAATTTACTAATATGAAAGGACAGAGTGTTTATAACGTATTTTGAAGTGGAAATAAAATTATTGGAAAGCTGCAATAAGATTCTTATTTTGACAAAACTTTTAAGTATAATTTCTCACAAGGAATTTGAAAGCTTATATTCCAACATGATGGCAGTGATTTTTATTCTAAAATACAGGATTCAAAGTAGTTTCATTTTTTTTCTATTTTTTAATTACTTATCAAATTTGTAAGCTCTAGTAAGTGGCCAAAATCCATAGGTTCGTGAAAATTTCCTTAGTTCTCCATACACAGTGGTCAGTGTCACTACTTTGGATGATCTACAGCTCACCTTCTTCCACATTTCAAGAAAATAAATATTTATCATTTTCTGCTCCTCAGAATGACAATGCAACTATATACTGTCATGCATCAGCCATTTAACTATTTAAACATGTTGCCTAATTCCTCTCTTTCGATCTCCTCTGGTTTAACATATGACTTCATCGGTCCTTCCTTATAGGACTTCATTCCCACACCCCTCTTCATCAAAGTCACCTGTTCTCATTTCTGGAAGCTCTGAGGTCATTGCCTTTTTAAAACTTCAAGAAAAGAAATAAAACTTCAAAAAACATTCCTCTATACCTAGTTTAACAGGGTAAAAAAAGACTACAACCTCCATCATTTATATAATTTCTATTAATGCACCTTTAAAAAAAAAAAAAAGATTTTACTTATGTATTCATGAGAGACCCAGAGAGAGGCAGGGACACAGGCAGAGGGAGAAGCAGGCTCCTGGTGAGGAGCTTAATGTGGACTCGATCCCAGGACCCCGGGATCATGATCTGAGCCAAAGGCAGACACTCAACTGCTGAGCCACCCGGGTGCCCCTATTAATGTACCTCTCTTTGCATCTTTTAAAAAGTGGTCATATTACTCTACTGATGCATATTGAACTTTTCACTTCCTGTGTTTTAAAAATACTGCCAAATTAGATTTCTATCACCTTCCATTTCCTAATTGATTTTGGATTTAACTATTTTTATATGTGTATTTATAATTAGTTTATGACTTCACATTTCCCCCCTACTATATTTCATTTTATTAACTCTGGTCCTTATCCCAATCAGGAAACTGTAATATAACTTCTAAGCTTGACAAATCCAGATGAATTAAATAAGCCTGTAATTATCCTCCTTTGCGTAGTTCCTATGCAGACGTATCTTTACAAAATGTTCTCAAATAGTTTGTTTTCCTTTAGAGATTAAGTTGTCATCTTGAGAGGATCCTAAGTGAAGGGCCCTGAAGCTTAGAAGGAAGTTTTTTTTGAAACAGATCATTTTATTAAGCGCCTCAAGCCTTTGAGGGTTCATAGACTCAGAGGCAGGTAATACAAATGAGTGAAGCGAGTCCCCGCTGGACAGTACTTCATCAACCAGAGGGGGGCAGCCACTTCTGTTTGCTGCCATAAGGGAATGTGGCAAATGTTTTGACTTTTCCTAAGAATCTAGAAAGCAGAATTTTTATGTGAAATCACCCAATTTTCAAATGGCTTCATTTAATTAGAAAAGTTTCATGAGCTCTCTTTCCAAATTATATACATCCACAAACCAAATATACCCTGTGTATGGTCAGTCTGTGACCCACGTAGACAGAAACTAAGAGGAAGCAAAAGCCTCAGCATCTAACTGCCCACTACTGATAGCATGCCATGCTTTACTTGCATGGATTCAAAAAGTACTTATCTCTTTCTATAATCTATAATCAATGGGAAAAAAAAATGTCATGAACCTCCTAGCATCTACCCAGAATCTAGAAGAATTTCGAGAAAGTCAGTTTCAAGTATGAACCCTTCTAAATCCCTTAATAAAAATCAGATCAGATTTCATATGAAAACTGTTTATCTCCTAATCACCATAAGGAAAATTACTCACAATATGCATCTTTCATAATCTAGAGATATTTCAATGCTTTGGTATTTTTTAATGAGACTGCCTGGGAACATCACCTCTGTTAAATATAACTAGTTATACAACACTTGACACAATGTCAAAATTCCATGAGCAAAAAACACCCTCCTTTGACCTATAGCAACAGTACAATTCTATTTCATGCCTGACAGCTGATTCTCACAAGGCCTCTGACATACCAAACACAATCCATGACAGCTGATTCTAGCTAACAGCAATCACTGTAGACAATTCTTCCCGACTAGTTGTCCAAAAGAAGAATGAGTTATATATTTGATCTCCTTATGTACAGAGACCGTCTTTCATTAGATCCAAACCTGGAATTACTAGGAAAACTTTTGCTTTATAAGTTGACATGTTACTTTAGGAAACACAGAGGAGCAATTTGATGATTTACATTTCAATACCATTGTTCAGATTTTTCTCCATTTCTCTCCATAAGCCATCCTTTATGCTAAAGGGAATGTTGTTTAACGTGCAGGTTCCCAGATCAAAAGCCTGAGAGTTTCACTCTTCAATCTAGAAATGGCTCAGAAATCTGCATTTTATTGGGCACTGGAAGATTTTAGGAAGCAGGACATCTGCAAAGTATACTTTGGAGAGATACTATTTAAAATCCCTATTGTTTCCCTAAATGTTAGTCATAAAAACTGTACCCATCCTCAACTCTCCACCTCCTTCATACACACATATTATTTATACCACATTCAGAAAACATAGTAAAGACAGCTCTGATATATATTTATGTGGGTTAGTTTTAGGAATCTCTGGAAGAACTCTGGCTCTAATCTACCAGGCCAGTTAATCAAAGTCTGAATTCATGCATGAGTTTCTCTGATAAATAGTTAATGCAAGTTCTGGGCAGTGATTTGGCTGTGGATCCAGGACCTTTCGATCAGATTCTTCCAAAGTTCAGCACTGGGAATAAACATCTTTAACTGCTTATGTTGGCTTATTTGACAGGAAATAGGAAATAGGAGTCAACTATGTGGGTAAGGGTGTATGAGGGGGAGAGAGGGATAGGTGGGTAGGGTGGGGGAGGAGAGGAAGAAGGGGAGATCTAAGCATTACAAACTTCTCTAACAAATAAGTGACCCAGCTGTAATGTAACTAACCATGTCACCTCAGCAAGTATTTCAAGAAGAGCACGCACTATCACTACTCTTCCTCAACGTAATACTAGAAGTCCTAGCTAAAGCAATCAAGCAAGATAAAGGCTTAAAAGTCATCCAAAATTGGAAAAGAAGTAAAACTGTCTTTGCAGAGGATATGATCTTATTTATAAAAAAAAAAAATCCCAAAGTCAACCAAGGAATTGTTGGAACTAATCAATGAATTCAGTAAGGTTGCAGCATTTATATACAACAGCGATCAGTTGTATTTCTATAAACAACAAAATCTCTGAAAAATAAAGAAAACCATCTCATTCACAATAGCAACAACAACAACAAATACAAAAAATACTTAGGAATAAGTTTATCCAAGGAAGTGAAAAGTCTCCGCAATAAAAACTGTAAGACTTTATGAAAGAAATTAAAGAGGATACAAACAAATGCAAAGATATCTCATGGTCAGATTTATCCCATGGTCAAAAACTTGGATTTCCATCCTTTACATATAAAAAAGGAATTCGATTTAATGACAGCAAATGATTCCTACTCTAATGCTCTATGTTTCATTCGTATACATACAGTGCTGCAGTCTTAATAGCTCATTTGTATATTTCACAACAAAAAGTATGAACACCATATTAGGTCATACTTTTTTCCTTCACTGGATCTGAAAGAATGATGTTCTTTTTATTCACAAGTTTTGGTAGACTAATAATTTCCCACTTCCTCTAAATTAGACTTTGCCCTCCCCTTAAAGTTATATATGATCATGCAACTCAAGTCTCAATAGAATGTAGACAAAAGGTGCACTATCCCTAAAATCTTCCTACACACAACTGTCCATTCTTTACCTCCACATACCAGCTAAACAGAAAAAAACTTAAAGGTCTGGAAGAGAAAGGAGCCACAGATGGAAGGAACTTGTATCCCCGAGTTCCTTTCCATGAAGGAAAGAATAACCATGGTGAGCTATAGAATGAGCAAGGAAATGGTTTATCTTGTAAATTCTGTGAAATTCGGTGTTATATATATAAAAGCATTTAGGTACCTAATATATAACCCTTACCTCAATTGTAACATCATTTCCTTATCTTCTTAAATAGCCTAAATACTCCTTAGAAACTGGAAACATGCCTCTATTTCCTGGCCAGCAAGTCTCTAGTTCCTTACATAGTGTCTGGTATGTAGTATGTAGGAGGGTCTCAATAAATACTGAATCTATGACTACAGGAAACTGAACATCAGGTATAAATGTTAATAAATGCTCATGGAATTGAAGCACAAAAATAGAAATCCATAAATAAAATTTATAAAACTGCATTTTGTTTCTTATTTTGTCTTTCCTCCTGTTTTTCTTCTTCTAGCATTTCAAAATACTTGGAGGCTTTATTTGGTGAGTATTAAGTAATTTAGTAAATTCACTCATCAATGGACACTTAAACACTATTTCCTGTCCTCACGCCATGTCTATGTAACTTTCTTCTGCCTTTACCAGGATTATGTTGCTGTGTTACATTCTAACAGTCAACCAATATTGCACCTGTATTGACACCATTTGACAACTATGCTAATTTTGCCTAATTTGTTCCTTTAACTTTGTCCTAGCCAGACAGCTCCAGATGCTTGCCTAATATGACATTCATCTCTATATGAGCCCTTGTGTAGATCATATTAGATCAACAACCCCAGTACCAAATGCTGAAAGGTAATCTCTTTGTCTTCTTTGACAGTAAAGCCATATCAATGCCAACAGGCATCTTTACACGTTTATTGTACTGTCAGTGCCAAAACAGACCATGTTAACGGGATTAGAAGTAATGTGGTGCTTAAAATGTGTGTGCTGCCAAGACAACAGGGTAGACTGCATCTGTTGCCTGGGATACACATCTACAACATCCAACAAATAAGCCCTACAGTTTAGTGTCTGTGAAAACCCAGGATATGCATATCAAGCAAAAAGCTGAGGAGGAACTGCCTTAGAAGACCAGCACAATCCAAGTAGTCACAATAGGGACAGAGGCCAAGGTACTAGCTAAATATCAGATCTGCACATCAAATTTTCACAGAGAGAAATCCATGAAGATCTTACTTCTTAAAGTGGTCTTTGATACAATGATTACCTGCTCTAAACAGCACTTGCTCGGTAGGACTGCGTGAGGTAAAGAAATTGGTTGACCATAGACAATTTTCCATTGACCTCTAGAGGTCATATAACTACACATACAAACAATTGTGTTTTCCCTCTAACCCTCATTTCCTTAGGATATCCTATTTTGTGCAGATATGGCGGATTAGAGAGAGCCACAAATTCTTGGATATCATTCTTATTAGGAGGTCAAGTGTATTTACCCTTTTCAATCTGGGCTATTTTGACATATAATGTGAGGTAGGAGTGATGCTATTTCAGTCCCACACCTAAGTTTTAAAAAGCCTGGCAGCTTCCACTTTGGTCTCTTGAGGACCTGCCTCCAAATGAGAAGTCTGACAATCCTGCTGGAGAGACAACATAAAGAGGACATAAATATATTGAGAAACAGGGGCCAGTCAAGGTCAGCCTTCTACCTGTGACCATCAGAACAGCAGGCTTTTAAACATTACACTGTCTTATTTCCTTTAAACTGGCCAAGACACTGGCTAAGACAACCACGTGACCCCTTAAGATGCAGAATAATCAACCAGCCAGACCCTGATGGAATTCTTCACATGCAGAATTGTTAGATATAAAAGTACCAAGTTTGAAATTTTTTTTTATATAGTAATAGACAACTAAAATACTTGAATATCAAACACCAAAATTTGGTGCTGTGGCTTTTAATGTGAATCTGGGATTGATACATTGATGATAAAACAATAAAATGACCCCATCAGAAGAATGAGGGGAAGCATCTAGGTGGACAGTTACCTGCTGCAGGGATAGGACCCTCAGAGCCGGCCTACCAGAACTACAATCTTTCCAATACTCGTCAGTCACCATTCCTGAGCTTCTGCTGACTAGCCTAGGGGATTTTCTTCCAAAACCCATAAAATTAAATTAGAATTCACTGCTTAAGCGTAATGACTTCCCACTGTTTATGCGGGTTATCATTTACAACCAACTGGCATTTAATCAAACCACTATTTTTATTTCAGGACCAGAGGCCACAACATTGTGTTTTTTCTCTACCTCCCTGTAGAGCCAAGCAGCTTCAACCAAGCTGTGGAGGGGTATCAAATTGTTTATGAAAAATCAGCATGCAGTATTGTTTTCAAACATATTTATGATTTCACACCAACTTAGTGAGGATTTAGTTCATTTTGTTGATTGGCATATAATTTTACATTTACATATATAATAATGTTGACATTTCCTGGAGAAAAAAAAATATGAATTAAAAGAATGGAAGATACAAATTTACCTGTGGGACTAGCCTCCTCTTAGAAGTCCTAGAATTAGGACTCTCCTCTGAATTGGAAGCATTTAGAATATGCGCTCCCTCTATTACCATGCCCAAGTGAAAAATTCTGCCCTCATCTGAAGCCTCCCGTGTCCATACTCTTGCTTCTGCAATTCCCTTCACCAAGAATTCCTTTCTTCTCTCTTCTCTCACTCTTGAAATCATCGAGTCTCAGCTAAATGCCAAATCTGTAATGGGCACCCCTGGGTGTGTCTGCACTGAACACCTTTAAATTCTGAGATAGGTTGTTCTTTCCCTGCAAGCCTTATGCTCCTCCCATGCCTGACCCCAAGTATCTACATGCCTGCAGGAAAATAAAACACATTTCTTGTTTCAAACTAACCAGAGTTGATTTCTGTCATCACTTACAACAACATTCGTCCTGACGTCTTCGTTTTGAAGCTTTTCCTGTCTTGAACTGCAAATTGTCACCTCTGAATACCTTTGAGTTGTGTTTATTTCAGTCTTAAATTTCAAAAATTAACTTGTAATAAATTAGATGTTCTTTGTGGCAGGTACCTGATTGTTTACTCTCCCTAAGACTAAGCACAGTGTCTTCCTTGTACGTAGTTGGTATTTATTTAGCAAATGGGTTAAATAATGTAGGGTCTGTCAAAATATTAAAATAAAGAGAACTGCAGAGAATCTTCTCTTCCCTTTGATGAACTGTAATGGCAGTGGAAATGTGAATTTGGTTATATACTAGCTGGTTACTATGAAAACCATACGTGCAATCCCTCGCCTACCATAGTCCCTTGATGGTATTAATGCTGGGGAAGAGAGCAAATTTCTGCCTATTGAGTAACTGTTTAGTTAATATTAGGTTTGCAGTGTCTGTGTAATGTGAGCCATGGCATAACCAACTTCTTCTAATAAGCTGTAATATGACAAGGTCTATTAATTTATTTAAAAGAATTCACTGGCTTCAAAATGTCTCCAGAGTTCGTAAGACAAAACTTCCGAAAGCATATAAACTCAATAGTATTTGAGGTAAGCCACTAATTTTCAAAACCAGGTACAGTAAGTAGAGTATTTACATATGTGGGCAATCTCAGTCCAGGGAAACCTGCATTTTATTTTACATGGGCTGGTAGCTGTCATGATCATGCCACAGCTGTTAGAAATTACAGGTTTTCAGTAGCAAGCATCAGCCATCACTGTAATTATTATTATTTTATCAAACACAATCACAGGGAGTATTTTAGGCTGACAAAAGCCTTCTAGGTCTTTGTTTATTCCCCGCACCGCAGATTGGGCCCTCCATGCCGACTGAGTTAAAGTTCTCTTACTCCTGATTTAAAACCTATTATTAGAGAAAGCAAAGGTTCCCATCTTTAACACAAAGTAAGACTGGTGCTTGCATGGAGAGAACACGAGTCTGGGAATGTAAATCAAAGAAAGCACAACCTGAGAAGCCTTGTTCAGCGGGCTTTCGGCAACATTCCCAGAGAGGGACTGCAGCCTGCCATGTGATGTCAAGGCATGCGAGGCAAGCCACAGGCGAAGGCCAGGAGAATGAATGAATTTAAAACCTCAGATACAAGAGCAACAGCTCAAGGAGGCCAAGCTTTCTCTCTAAGCAGCAGCACAGCAAAATCTCCCCTTCTATACCCTGAACATTTCACCTCTGCTAGCAATCCTACACCGTCATGGAAAGTCTGTCATGGCACAGAGGACTTCCTTTCTCCTATGAACTCTGCAGTCAGTGTGTAGAAGAAGGTTCAACAGAGGCAGAGAGCTCCGCGATCTAGTGCTAGGAGAAAGGAGAGGCCAAAATGACGCGCTTCAGAAAGAAATGCTGAGCAAAGTACCAGCCAGCTGGGGGATGGATATTGGCACTGCTAACAGTCTAGCATATAGACACTGTGACATCAAACAACTTAAACTGTATATTATGTATTGATATTACACATACTTTTAGTGCCCAGTTATGCCACAAGTAGGGTGGGGAGATGGCGGAGAGGTCACTGCTTAGCATTTTATTCAGGAAAAAAAATATATATATATACATTCACTGCTTATTGAATGCAACAGGGGAAAAAGTTCTAATGCCCTTAGTCTATGTTTTACAGGAAAATGTTTAATAATTCTATTGGTGGTATAAAATCTCTCAGGAGCAGATGCTATAGGATAAGAATGACATCATCCCTAAGTGATTGTGGAAAGTATTTTCTTATAATAGGAGCTCGCATGTCATTATTTGGCTCGTAAAATTCTAAACTCATGAATAACATGACAAATTATAGTCCTGACATGATCTTTTCAAATGTGAAGCACCACTTCCACATGCTATTCCATTAGGTATTTTTCCCCCCTAGAACTCAGTTTTAATATTAAAGTTAATGAATGTTGAAAAAGATGAGCTTTTGTGTACCTAACAGCACCAGCGAACAAACAATCCATTCATATGCCTTAATGCTTTTCCCAAGCTTAAATATCATTAGCTTCAAATATTAAAATATAATGTACATCATTACATTTGAGGCTCGTATTTGCTATTATTGTTTGCATCTAGAGTTTCTCTCAATACTATTACCATACTCAGAACAGAAAGTTCTATTTGAGGCTCACTTGCTACCTGAGCCAAAGCTGGGCCCACTTAGAAATCACGTACTTGCCCTCACGTTGGAAAGGATAGTGAAAAATCAGTTTAACTACATTAGTTTACTCCATTAGTCCTAAGAGAATAAAAAAGAAAAAAAACAGAAAAGAAAAAAGTCAACTCTGGGTCACTGGTCTGTCTTTTCAGTGCCAAATTTAAGGGCTATTCTATAAGGTCATATTTGACTATTTAACCCAGTCAAATTTTCTCCTTTTATTTTCACAGTCCAGTAGTCTCACCATTAATTTCCCCTGCAAATTAACCTGTTGACATTTCTTCAAATGACCCTATTCTAAAATTAGCCATTACTCTTTTATTTTAAAAATCTGTCAAAAGGCTTTGAAAAGTAAAATTCACACATCACAAAAGTAGACATCAATAACGTTATCTTAGTTTCAGAAAAGTATTCCAACAAATAGGAAATTAACCAAGATTTCTAAGAAGCCTCTAGAAAAAAAGAAATGGGAAACACTGCCACTTTCAAATGTAAAAACTGACATATAAAAACAATTCAGGGATCCCTGGGTGGCGCAGGGGTTTAGCGCCTGCCTTTGGCCCAGGGCGCGATCCTGGAGACCCGGGATCGAATCCCATGCCGGGCTCCCGGTGCATGGAGCCTGCTTCTCCCTCTGCCTGTGTCTCTGCCCCTCTCTCTCTCTCTTTCTGTGTGACTATCATAAATAAATAAAAATTAAAAAAAAAAACAATTCAAACAAAAATATATAACCTTTAAAGACACTGCAGTCAGCAACGAGGAGTTAAACTGTATATTACTCAATATATATAAAGTTGCAGCAAATATCCAAAGTGCCTCAAGATATAGAATGGTTATTGTTGGCAGTTTGAAGAAATTCAAACTCTGGAGAGGCACTGCAAAGCCAATTTATTATATCGAAGTAAATCTGAATAAATGCTCAAATTTGCCCTGAGCAGAACAAAAATCAGATCCTTTCCCTTTTCTGCAGAGGACAGGCACTGTGCATCATTTCTTCAAGCCTTTCTACACAGAGATGGTCAACACACACAGGTGTTCCTGCACAAAAGAGGACGACCCGCATCATGGTTGCCTTATAGTCGCCTCGTTATAGTTCTATTCAAATAAAAGAGGAATTCCGACAACGTAAGAAGGTATCCCTAATATGAAAGTGTGCATACACCGCCCCCCACCACCAATGACATTATTTACCTGAAGTGTTTCAGAAAGGAAAAAGTATTTTGTGGGCAATAGAGAAAACTTGGACTTTTCGCCAAATATTATGGAAATATTAGTTTTCTTAGGTGTGATAAAATGCTGGAAGTAGATATAAGAGTGTCCTTATCCTTTGGAAATATAAGCTGAAGTCATCAAGGTTAAGGTCTAGGAAAAATATACGAAGAAAAAAGCATAAAGTTAGTGTAGCAAATGCTAACTTTTTCGAAGACTTGACAGTTTTCAAAATGTCGAATATTGCATAAGTAGAACATAGTTACTATGAATCTGAATTCTTATGATAAATTTCATAATTACAAGCTCCTGATTATCTCTTTTTAAAGCGTTTATGAGGTAAACTCCACATAAAGCATCATCTTGGCATGTATCTTTCAAATGACCACTTCGGCCTTCAATCCAATATGCACCTTTTAATCCACCACTTCAGCCCTTTGGTGGTGTGTGTGGGGAATGCGGACTGGGAGCAGCTCTGAACTCTGAAGCAGAATTGTAAAACCAATTTGCTATATCAAGATAAATCTAAAATGTCACAGAGGGACAGAGGTGCTGAAGGGCTGAAAGGCTCAGGGGAGGAGCACTGTATTGTGGATTGAAGGACGAGTAATTGAACCTTAGTAAAACCTGAGTAATGGAATACATTTGTTGCTAGACAGAATGGGGCAAAAAGGGACCAAGTCGGAAAAGAGTACTATTTCTTTCCCTTTTTGAGTACTAGCTCTTTATAGTATTTTTTGTTTCTTTAGGTACATTGTACATATAACCCCTTTATAGATATTAATTGCATATGTAAATAAAAAATATCAGTGTCAAAACCTTAAGCTTTAGCCTCACCAAGCTTTTACAAACACTGGCTTAAAGCAAAAGCAAAAACAAACAACAAAAATCTACAAATGCTCTAATAGATTTTTTTTTTTTAAGATTTATTTTGAGAGAGAGCAAGCAAGTATGCACACATGGGGGGGAGGGGCAATGGGAGGGTTGGAAGAGGGGGAGAGAGGGAATCTCCAGCAGATGGCCCGCTGAGCATGGAGCACAACACAGGGCTCCATCTCAGGACCTTGAGATCATGACTCGAGCCAAAAACCAAGAGCTGGCCACCCAACTGACTGAGCCACCCAGGTGCCCCTAATAGCAGATTTTCAAATGACAGTTCTACATCTCTGCTCTAGGTGTACAATGTAGAGTATAAGGGGCATTTCATTTAATTCAAACTTTCATTCAACAAAAGTTTTAGTTTTAGGCACACTGTGTGCATACATTTCTACCCCTTTTCTCTCTTCTCTTCCGGCACATTGTTTTTACAGGCCTCTACCAGCTTATGTCCTTACTTGTAGATAGTGCCATCTGTTGAGGACAAATTCCAGGAACCCCCATCATCTAAAGTTGTTTTTTGTTTTGTTTTGTTTTTAAATCAAGATATATGGAACTTTACGGAACCTCTGGTGGCAGGATGTTGGAATTACCAAGAATCACCTAGGAAATTTTCCAGGGCTAATGAGAAAGTGTTAAATGTTACACGATGCCAAGAGCTTACACAAAGATAAGGTTATTCGATGAGACTTCCTAGGATAAACATCTGAACTGGGATATTAAAGGCAAAGGTCTCATTTTCAGGCTTATTCCTTCATTCTTTCTGCATGCCCTCAAAGGAAGGAAGGTTTTCATGATAGTAATTTCCAGAAGTTACTGACTTGCGAAGAGGTTGTGTAAGAGTTTACAATGTGGGCCTTATAAAACCTTATAAAAAGGTCTTCCTTTGAGAGAGGGTTTAAATACCATGTTCATTACAACCATGATGTAGTGATAGCCCAAGGTTAACAATTTTCTATAATTTGGCAGACCACATGGGCTCTATCTTCTCCACATTCTTTCAGGATCCTAAAGCAGCTGTATTTGCTGAGGACAGAGGGGAACCAGGTAGTAGCAATGCATTTGATTTTAAAGGGAAAGGTAAGCACCTGACTCAATTGCTGACAGTGTTGTAGAGGGAAGCCTAAGCTTCCCCACAACGTGGTGGTTGGAGTCTAAGCGTGTCGTGAGAGAAGCAGGTGGAAGCTGAATCACTATGACTCAGCTTCAGAAGTTACATACTAACTTCTCCTCTAGTCACAAGGTCCTCTAGATTCAAGGAAGAAACAGTGACCCTAGTTCTTACTCAGTAAGGGTAGTATTTAGGTCACATGTTAAGGAACGTATGTGGATATGTGGAATAGGGGATATTATTGTAGCCATTTTGAGAAAAATACAACTTGCCATACTCCCACAATAGGATTTACAGAGGCAGAACAGTGTCCCAGATTATCTATCCTCAACCTGATATCCTCTCTGCTTCTACCTGTATTCTCTTATGCACAGCAGAGGAAGAGTCTGAAATGACGGTTGTCAGAATCCCTTTCCCCATATCACCTTGCTTGAGTTCTCCCATGAGTTATGCTTGCAGGGGCTTGATAAGAAAAATAGAAGGCATTATCAAGCAGTAGCTGCTCACCATAGCTAAGATTAGCAGCATCTTCAGCTTGAGAAAGTTTTCCTGAGAAAAATCCACCACAGCACCTGGGATCATGCACGGGGGCCCTTGGCCAATGGGAAATGGTTCTTGTCTTCTTTCAGATGAAATTTATAATTATAGTATGAGATTTTCTTAAGAAAACAAAACTCAGGTCTTAAAAAGGATGTACTTATTGTGATCTATATGCTAACCTAGGGTGTAATTAATCTGGGGATGATTTAAGTACTTAGAATATTGAGGTTTTCCTCAAGGAACATTTTCTTCTTTGTCTCCTCAACAAAATTTTACAGTAATTTTTACATTGATCTGGGCCATTTTTTGCTAAGTTTAGTCTTAAATACTGTGGTAATTGTTGATATCATTGTGAATAGATTGAATTTTTCCCATTATAATTTTAATCATTATTCTTGCAGAGTAAATGATTAAAGTTAAACTAAGCAAGAGGAGAAAGAAATCCAGCCACATCTGCTAGTCTGTTTCCCTATGTGTGTGTATCCTCTTCTCTCTCTACCCAGTAACAGAAGCCATAATATAGTTCACTGCTCAACCTTGGAAAGTGGGGTCTTCCAGGAATATATTAAATGAAAAAAAAAAGAAAAATAATGTGACTATATTTTAAGTGCAGAGATAATGTTTGTGTGCTACTAAACAGCATGATTAACTATGTAAAAGAAGTTCTGAGAAAAAAAGTACTGAAAAAAATACTAGTAATGCTTTTCCCACCTGAACTTAGTTCATCAACTAAATTTCCTTAATTTATCTACTGAATATTGTCAAAAGCCCTATATATTCATACTCATTCTGACCATCCCCCAACCCCAACTTAACTTTTTTTTATACAATAAGCATTTTTTTGGAATCAACCCCTAACTCTAGAAGTTTACATTTAAAACATCACTAGCCTTTTTAGCCAGCTAATCTCAGGTTTGCCATAATGTATGCCTCACCAGTGAAGCCGCCTAAAAATGCAGATGACAAAACCTCACGAGGAAGTCTCTGAGATTGCTGTATCTTTAATGATCCAAATATACAGCCGAGGTTGAAGACCCTGTACTCCCAATCCTCGGAGAAATTATAAATGCTCTCTTAATCACAACATTCATGATTTATTAAAAATAGCCATCACTGAGCAGTAGCTAAAATCCAAGCATCATTTTAAGGTCATCGCTGTCAGGTCAGTTTTGCCATTTGATCCCCCAGCATTTTAGGATCCCGGCCACTCAACTCCTACTACAAGGCCTTAGACGATCAGCTACATCCCCTACTGCCAGTGCTGGCCGGACAGTGGGGAATGACAACCCCCAGTAAGCTTTCAAAAACACAAGTACTCACCAGTGTCTTCAGTTCTTGATATTTTAACGAAGGAAGTTTCCTCCTGGCCCTGCTGAGGAATCTAGTCAGCGAGTGGGTACTCAGTCCTCACAAGGTAAATTCACCAAGCCTTCTAATCCCTTTCTTAATACTCCGCCAAGGCAGTTCTAGCAACCCTACCTGATTAACTACAATCATCGTGTCCAAACTTTAAGGAGCCATCCCAGCAACGCAGGGTGGCCAATTCTAACTGTTTTCGTCAGGACCCTGAGTCGCAGGACAGTGACACCACATATTCCTCCCTAACCAGCGTTATATTCTCTCCTCTTACGTTCAGTCCCCTCAACACCCTCCCGCATGTGTGCTACCCCAGTTCCAGCTGGTACATATTAGCCAGCCCTGACAGTCCTTTGGTAAGTGTATTAGTTCCTCCTGGCCTGTGCTATCTTCTGATCCTAATTAATGATCTTCAGTCGGTGAGGGAAGGGGGGGCAATTTTGATAAAATAAGCACCATTTGTGAGGGAGCCAACACAGCACGGTTAGTTTGGGTCTCCAGGCAACCAGGAGGCAGGTTACTTCTAGAAAGGCCAAGGAAGCTGCTGTTCTGAACCTGGAGGCCTTGGGTGAATATGGGGATTGTCAAGTTATATTTGTGCGCAGCCAGTTGCTGCAGAAATAGCCATAGCAAAAAGGCAGGCCAGGAAGTTGCAGGGTAGAGTATAATAAGTATCTGACAAATTGATGAAGCATTTAAGGTAGGTTTTGGTTGTGAAGTAAGCTGTCAGTCCATTACTAAGGATTTAATGAAAGAAAGCAGCCAACAGTGAGTGGCAATAAACACAATCAAGTGTGAAAGAACAGGCGGGCCCCACTGGTGAATTGGCTGCTTACTAAAGTGAAAGGGCAGAGAAAATAGAAGAACACACACACACACAAAAAACAACCCTTGTTCAAAACAATGATAGGCTCTTTTTTATTTAGGATTCATTAAATCATCAGAAAGCAAATCTGAATTAGTAAAGAATTAGCTAAAGCATCATCATAAAGCAGCTTCTTTGAAAACTAGACATTAGAAGATCAAGAAATTGTATAAAAATTATGTATTGAGGGGGTCTTTAAATAGCTCTGACCTGCTCAACAGTTTCACATCAAGGTTATAAAGAAACAAAAGGGGGGGGGGAGGCCACTTTAGAAAAATAAACAGATTTACAACCTGCAGATCTTGATATTGAGTGATATATCCCTAATTAAAATGTCCCAAATGCATAAATAGTGCTTATCACTTATTTTTAAAAAATAATAATCAAAATAAGAGGAAGGAGGTTAGTTCTAATAGGATGGCAAAGCACCAGAGGGCAATCTTTCCCTCTAATTAAAACTAAAATTTCTAGATAAAACACAAAACCCAACAGTTAACTACCTGGCTGAAAATTCAACAAATAAACAGAAGAGGAAGATTATGTAGAGGAATGAAAACAGAGAAACAAAAGGGTAAATAACCCATTTTCTCTTCAACTTTACCCTGAGGAAAGGTCTCAGTGCAGAGCAACATGTTATTGTAGACTTCCAAAACTCTGATAGAAAAGTCAGCTCTTTTGGCCAGAAGAATCAGGAAAAGAGCCCCTGCTGGACATATAGTTTGGAGTCAGGGAATCTGAATGAAGAAGAGAAAACTCCAGAAGGAGATTCCCTAATTCTGCATATGAATCCATGTAAGGTTCAACTCAATCCCTCAATGATACATTCATAAGACAGACCCAAACCAACATAGCAAGGGGCTTAGAGAACTTAAATTTGAATAACTGTCCACAGAAGAAATAAATATACCTTATTGAGTTAATTTAGCCAGGTTAATTGCCTGCTAATATGAAAATAATGTTTTCTAGAGAACCATAGCAGGATTCTGAACCTGAACAATATAATACTCACAATGTCCAGAATGTAATCCAAAATCACTCGACATAAAAATAAGAAGAAACTGTCAAAAGAGAGATCTTAAGGAAAAAGATAATCAAGAGATAACAACCCTAAGATGGCCCAGAAGTTCAATCAGTCTTTAAAGTATCTGAGTTTCATGAGATAAAGGAAAACTACTTGAATGAAAAAAAAAAAAAGGCATTCTTAGTAAAATAGAAATAATAGACATTATAAAGAAAGCACATCAGTCCAAGATGGTAGCATAGAAAGATCCTGATATCACTTCTTCCTATGGACCATACCAAATCAGTAACTATATATTGAACAATTCCCTCTAAAAGAAATCCAGAATCTGACTCCTACACTTTGGGCAAATGAAAAAATACCCATATTGATATAGGTAGGAAAAGCTAAAACACACTCTCACCATAAACCCCACCCCTGGCACAGTGACACACAATCAAGGTGAGAACACACAATTCCCAGCCTCCCCCTGAGGAGCAAATGGTTTTAATCTAATATCTAGTACCCCAACTTTTGAGACTTCTGTCTGAGGGAGGGGACACCAAGCTCTGAAAGCCAATGGGGCTTGTATCCATGAGACCCACAAGTCTATAGTAAACAAATAAGCAAACAAAAGTCCCTAATAGGTTCATAAGGACTCACTGTGGGTATCCCCCTAGGAGTCAAAACAGAAGGAACAGACAAATCTCAGGTACAGAAGGAAGTAGCCCATCTACCAGTCTTTCTCTGAAATAGGCTTATTTGTATACTTCAAAAGCTTCTACTTAAGGGTCATGCTTCTAATTTAGCATACATCTTGGGTGCTGACTGCAATGCTCCCTAGAGATCAGAGAGGAAAGCTGTGCCATCTCTGCATTCTCCCCTGACAAAGTCTAAGTCACAGGTGTTAGCTTGGGAAGAGCCTGTGGATACATCCAGTGCCCCAACTTTTGTAGCTGCTTCCCAGGAAATGCACCTTTTTTGATCACCAGGTTCTGTGGCAAGCAGAGCTTCTGTTCATTGGTCCTATAGGAAACAATAAACAAACAAACAAACAAATGACAAATAAACAAACCAGTTCTTAACTGGCTATCCCATCAGAGCTCAGTGCAGAGGGAACAAACAGAAACACCTATCTGAAATATCTGAAATAAGTATGTTTGTATACTTCAAAAGCTGCTACCTGAGGTTCTGGCTTCCAACAGCCTATATGTAAGTGCTGACTGATATCCTTCGCTTTGGGCACTGACAGGTCTTGGCACACACTCAACTACTGACAGCCATTAAAACAAAGAAGACAGCTTGAACAATCAAGAGATTTGAGAAACAACCAAGAGCTCAGACTGGGCTGAATGATAAAGTTCATCTCACATACAAGACCACTCCATCAATATTGGGAGAGGTGGCTGTTTTATATAATGCCAGAAACCAACAAAGAGAATCAAGGAAAATGAAGAAAACAATAAATATATTTAAAACAAAAGAACAAGATAGAACTCCATAAACAGACTTTAATGAAATGGAGATAGGTGATTTACCCAATAAACAGTTCAAAATAATATCATAAATATACTCATTCAAGAAGAATGCATGAACAAAGCAAAATTTTCAACAAAGAGACTACATAAGAAAGTACCAAACAGAAATCACAGAACTGAACAATATAAAAATTGACCTGAGAAATTCAAGAGGGGTTCAATAACAAATTGAAGTGGAAGAAAAAATCAGAAAACTCAAAGTCAAAGCAATTGAACTCATCAAATCAGAGGACTAAAATGAAAAAAAAAAAAAAGAATGAAAATGGTTGAATATAGCTTAAGGTACTCCTAGGATACCAACAAGTACATCAATATTTGCATTATAGGGATCTTAGGAGGAGAAGAGAGAGGGAAAGGACCAGAAAGTTTAGTCAAAGAAATAATACACGAAATCTTCTCTGTAAGTTGGGGAAGGAAAAAAGACATCCAGATTGAGGAAGCTTGGAGAGATCCATATAAGATGTCTCCAAAAAGGCTCATACAAGACACGTTATAATTATACTGTCAAAAGTTAAAGACAAGCAGAGAATCTTAAAATCAGCAAAAGAAAAACAACTTGTTATTTACCAAGGTACCCCCACATAAGACTTATCAACCGATTTTTTAGTAGAAACTTTAAAGGATAGAAGACAGTGGCAAGATATACTTAAAGTACTGAAGGAAAAAAAAAAGTCTCAACCAAGAAGATTATAAAGATCATATGCACACCCATGTTCACTACAACATTATTTATAAGAGCCGAGATATGGAAACAACCTAAGTGTCCATCAGTGGATGAATGAATACAGAAATGTGGGTTGTGTGTGTACATGTGTGTGATGGAATACTATTCAGCCATGGGAAAGAAGAAGAGCCTACCATTTGTGATAGCGCAAAATCAGAAACAGACTAGAAAAGTGGTTGCCAGGGGCTAGGGTTGAGAGAAATAGGAATAAGTTGGTAAAAAGGATATAGATTTTCAACTCTAAGTGAGTAAGTTCTGAGGATATAATGTAAAACACAGTGACTAGAGTTGACAACATTATCTCATATAATTGAATTAACTAAGTATTAGAATTTCACCAAAAATAAAGAAAGGAAGGAAGGGACAGACAGAGAAAGAGAGAGAGAGAGAGGAGAGACAAATGTGTGATGTAATTGTTCACAAGGTATATATGCATATCAAAAAAACACAATATCTACATACTTTATCTTACAATTTTATGTCAATTATATATGTATCAATAAAGCTACAATTTTAAAGAAACACAATGGAAATTTTAAATGGAAAAATGCAATCGCTAACATTTTTTAAAGGCTTCTGGAGTAAACAAAGGACTTTTAGACTACAACAAATTTGGAATATTTACCTTACCTAATTTCAAGACTTATTATAAAGCAATCATAATTGAGACAGTTTGGGCTTTCGAAAAATCTGTCCCATAGATTTGTTCCATGGATTATTGGAACAGAAAAGAAAATCAAGAAATTGACCCATAAATGTATAGTCAATTGATTTTTGACAAGGAACAATACAATGGGAAAGGAAAGTCTCTTGAAAAAAAAATACTGAATAAAATGTATATACAAATGGGCAGAAAAAACAACATTTACCTTACACAGCACACAAAACTCAAAACTCATTAAAGATTTAAATGTAAAATGAAAACTAAAAAAACAAAACAAAACAAAAAAAAAACAGACGAAAACATGGGAAATAATTGTTTTCCTAAAGCACAAAAGTTTCTTAGAATACTAAGATCATGTTTTTCATTTTTCAAATTAGTTTCAGAGGTAGATTTTAGTGATTCACCAGTTGCATATAACATTCAGTGCTCATTACATCGTGCCCTCCTTAATGCTTATCACACAATTATCCCTCCCCGCCACCTCCCCTCCAGCAACTCTGAGTTTGTTTCCCAGAGTTCAGTGTTTCTTATGATTTGCCTCCCTCTCACTTTTCATTTTATTTTAAAAGGAAAAAAAATACTAAAATTATAAAACATAAAAAGAAAATTGATAAATTGGACTTCATTAAAATTAAAATATTTTATCCTTCAAGAAGATACTACTGGTAAGTAGCGTTGTTATACACACTTGGTTGAATCTCAAAGACATTATGCTAAGTGACAGAAGCCTGTCTCAAAGGCTACAAACTGTATAATTCTATATTTATATGCCATTATTGAAAGACTAATCCATAGTAATGTAAAACATATCAGCAGTTGCCCAGAGTTATGGGTGGGAGTAGGAGTAACCATAAAATGACAGCATAAAAAAGTTTTAGGAGATGATAGAACTGATCTTTTCCCCCTGAATATGGTGGTATTTTCATGAATCCATATGTGTCAAGATTCATAGAAGTCTATACTTAAAAAATTCAAATTTATTGTATGATAATTTTATTTTTATTTATTTTTTTTAATATTTTTTTTCTTTATTTATTTATGATAGTTACACAGAGAGAGAGAGTCAGAGACACAGGCAGAGGGAGAAGCAGGCCCCATGCACCGGGAGCCCGACGTGGGATTCGATCCCGGGTCTCCAGGATCACGCCCTGGGCCAAAGGCAGGCGCCAAACCACTGCGCCACCCAAGGATCCCTGTATGATAATTTTAAATATTTAAATCAACTATCGTCCAAAGTGGTTGCCCAAGTAAACACACCACCACATTCCTGTTAACAGTATATAAATGACAGTCTTCTTTTCCCACGCTCTGGTCAACACCAGGAAATAGAAAATTTTTATTATTTTCCAATCTGGGAAGTGAAAATGAAATCTTAGTGTTCTGATTTGTATCTCTTTAACAGTAATGTCTTTACATACGTTGAATGGCAATTGATGGTGCTGGGTTGTTTTGCTTAGATGAAGGGTGTGTTTGTGTATGTATGTGTGTGTTGAGGCAAGGTAGAGGAGTTCTGTTAACTTCCTATTTATAACCCCTGCTAGGTTTTTCTACCTTTTAAATATATTGCTTTATATCATTTTATAAAATAAAGAAATAAAAAAATAAGTTGACTGATTTAATTTGGCAGGATTGTAGAAAACAGTACGAGAATGATTGGAGCTGAGATTAGAAACATTCTTTTTTCCCCCAAAGATCATAAATGGGGCAGCCCGGGTGGCTCAGCGGTTTAGCGCCGCCTTCAGCCCAGGGCCTGATCCTGGAGACCCGGGATCAAATCCCATGTTGGGCTCCCTGCATGGAGCCTGCTTCTCCCTCTGCCTGTGTCTCTGCCTCTCTCTCTCTCTCCCTGTGTCTCTCATGAATCAATAAATAAAATCTCAAAAAAAAAAAATCATAAATGGCCTCGAATGCCATGTGAAACCAGTCAGATATTTAGATGAATACAGAACTGCTGACATGACTAGTGGGCTAGATTGGGGGGCTGAAATAAATGGACAGATATGTATGAAGTCTAAGATGTCTAAAAGCAACCATATCTAGGGTAATGTATGTGTGTACCATTATTTTTAAAGAATATGCATAGGTAATATAAGTGGAAAAAGGGGACTTAAATTAATGGCGCACCCTTGATTAAATTTCTGCCCCTGACCTACCAAGACATGTTTCTTGACTTGGTACTGTCACTGGACCATATATTCCAAGAGGGAAGAGACTTACTGTTAGCTATTGAATTACTTATTGATGTGTGTTCATCATTTTTCATTATATTTTAACTCCTGTATGATGAGGGGTGGACCAGACAAACCACAGGAAAGGAATACTGCAATCACCCATTCCCACTTCAGAATGAACACCGTCTGTGTTGCCAGCTGTGGCTACTAAGTAGATGCGGAATTAATCCAACTTAAATTCTAAAACAAAATCAAAATAGTTAATTGCCAATGACCAATATTGTCGTATTCAATCACAGAACAAAGTAAAATAATCTATTTTTTCCAGCTAAAAGAATAAAATACCAACAAAACACATTTTCCTCTTTAAAATTCTGTATAATTATATGATTAAATACACTCTCTCCCTGTACCCCATGCAAATTAGAATAACTGAATGTTTGAGGAATACTTTCAACCTAAATATTTACTCAGGGAAGTGGGTTACTTGTAGTTTGTATAAACAACTTATTTAGGCATAATGTTTATTTCCAAGTAGTAAAGTAATGATATAAAACTCTTTGGAGCTGAATTCTGCAACCCTCTATAATGTTTGCCATTTTAGACTATATTACTTTTTCCCTCCTGTAAACATTTTTAATGAAGAATTTAAATGCATGCGACCATATGTCTCTTTTCGAAGCAACAACTACTCAGAGGAAACAAAGTCCCCAGTGATCAGTTCGCTTATGTGTTAAGTAAAATAATATCCTAAAGAAGACACACATTAGAACACTTGAAATATAATGGAGCCTTTACCATATTTCATGTAAATAGAAACCCTAGACTATTTCTACAACCATGTTATTCAAAAAGGAATAATTATATATATTTACAAGAAAATTGACTTCAGAGATCAGATCTATGCCCAGGCACTAAGCTCAAAGGATGCCTAACAGAAGAAGCTGCATAAATCATTAAAACTTGAAGAGAAGGACTTAAGAAACCACCCCATCCAAGTTCCTGTCATTACAGAATGACCACTTATTGTCCACCCTGTGACAAGGGTATATATTTTTTGCTCCAAGTGAGAGCCACACAAAGACATCACACATAGTCCCTTGGCTTTGCTCACATTTCTATCACAAAGAAGGGCTGCTGTTGAAATTTACTATACATATTTTATGTTACAATAATCTTGGCAGCCATAAAACAATTCTCATTTAGACCCTGTTATTTTACAGAGGGTCCAAATATCAATAGCAACTTGCAGAGAATCTTCTACTGGGGTCAAGAATATTTGAGCTGCATGTTGTTTTGTGTTGACAATTTTTAGTTCAGTACTTACGATTCCTTTCTAAAAGCCATTGACTTTCTTTACATGTTAATGTTTTTACAAATGGAAGAGGTATACAGTTTGATGGTGTATAACAGAGTCAAATTTCATCTTAATTAAGCGTTCATGTTTGTATCTCACATGCATTTAATAAAAAAAAATAGGCTCAAAAATCTGCTTCTTTCCTGATCTGCTGGATGCAATACCTCATAATACTCATTTATTACCAGAGTTTTAGTTCCTCAGCCCTTGCAATTATATTTTTAAGTGCTCCAGTGAAAAGATGGCATACTTTTAATTCGATGTTTCTCAAATATTATGTTCATATTATTATTGAAATGTATTGTTTGCACTGAATTAACAATCTGCCCTGAACTTGTCTCTATAGTCTTCTAATTACTGTGTCATTATAGAATTGGCTAATGTTATGATTTTCAAGTCAGATTCCTGTTGTCATACTCGTACTGTATTTCAAGTAATCTATTTTTAAACACAGTGATATTGAAATGCCTCCACTAAATTCTGTACTCAAGTTTTTCTTTGACATTTTACACCTAGATATTGAATAGTATAAATCCTTTTAAACTGAGAATTGCAATAATCTTTCTGATTGCTGAGTATCTGGAAGATTGATTAAAAACAGGTTTCTCAACAAAACAAGACAAATTCAGTGGAGTTTGCCAGTAATTCAAATAGATGATTAGGCCATTTGCAGAAATGAATATTGTAACTCACATTAATAGAAGGGTTAAAAGAAAGCTCACCATTAATGAATAAAGGGCAAATTACATACTAGTGATTATACAACAAAAACATATGGTAAATAATAGAAATTTTTTACAACGGAAATGGGTAAATTTTCTGGGTAGTACCATTATCACCAACTATTTTTCTTTCAGATTAAATGCTATAATTTATATGATGCACTATAATGATGGCATCTTCTCTGTTTCCTAGAAGCGTTACTACCTTCCTATTTTCAATGGTAAACTATATTTGTATTATCTAAGATTATATTAATAACCAGCCAATAAGAATTGTATTCCACTCATTCTTCACTTAGATTAGGAAAGTGAGGGATACGAACTAAGTATGAGCTTTAGAAGTACTTACAATGGGGATACCTGGGTGGCTCAGAGGTTGAGCACCTGCCTTTGGGGTCCTGGGATCGAGTCCTGTATCAGGCTCCCTGCATGGAGCCTGCCTCTCTACCTGTGTCTCTGCCTCTCTCTCTCTGTGTCTCCCATGAATAAAAAAATAATTTTTTAAAAAGTACTTATGATGTTGAAGAAAGCAAAAATAAAACAGGAATATTCACACAGCGAGTAAAGAACTATGTAAAACACTATGCAGCCAGCACTGAATTGTGTGATTCATACTACAGGGATGTAGGATCACTGAGTGAGAGATCTATGGGAGTGGGAGGTAGCACTATGGG
The DNA here is from genome assembly GCF_018345385.1 of Vulpes lagopus. Classification (NCBI taxonomy): domain Eukaryota; kingdom Metazoa; phylum Chordata; class Mammalia; order Carnivora; family Canidae; genus Vulpes; species Vulpes lagopus. Next base: position 103,129,025 of record NC_054834.1, on the reverse strand, counting down.
CTTGCCCATAGTGAAGGAAAGAATTAAGTTAAGACCTGAAAATGGGAAGACTTTGAAACAAGAAAAGTAACTCAAGACTGATGGAAAAAGAAGTAGAAGGATAGTGGGCAGGAAACTTTAAATGAACATGATTTGTAAGAAACAAATAGTCTAAGATTAAACCCCTGCTAAAGATGATATACCAGGTACACGGGCACTAGATAAAAGTATATACAAATTACGTGTATCTAGGCAAGAGAAATACACAGGAATCCTAACAAAATTCACAGTTACTGTATTCAACTGTCATTTGAACAAAATGAGTTAAAATTATTGTTGAAAGATAATGTGGAGTAAGGAAGTCTATTAAGGCAAAAATTAATTTCATGGTTTCAGTTCTGTTACTCCAAACAGTGATTTCATTGTGAAATCCACTGGTGTAATTTAAATTCCTTCAATCAAGCCTATGAGAGTATAGTATAAAAAAAGGATACCAATCTATTAGTTTTAGTGCCTATCACTGAAATTATAGATTTGGATACCATGAATTTAATCATGATATATTAGCATTTTTCCATGCGATCCTTTTTTATTTATTTAAAAAATGTGAAATTGCCTAGGTGGGAATTATGGATTCAATTAAACAAATAGCTATTGAATATATTAGGTACATTTGGGCTTTTACTAACTGCCACTATGGTGAGAAATACAAATAAAGCACTGAGCTATTTCTCCTCCCTAGGGTCCAAGATTGGAGATGTGTAACATTCAGTAGGTGAGACACATGTGGGAATTGGGCTTTCAGTGAGGGTAGGACTTGAATAATCATGGAAGAGAATTACAGACATCAGGAAAGGCAGGAGCAAAGTAGCAAGGTGGAAATAAATAGATGGTGTTAGGGGCAATGTTTAGGAGAGTGACGGTTTCTGTGGTTGAGAGAGCTGGAGGTGGCTAGAGAGCACGTGGCACAAACAAGGTAGGAGTAGATTTGCAGAGTTTTGGAAAACAAATCAATTCTGAAGAAGTGATATATGGGCGCCTGGGTGGCTCAGTAGTTGAGCGTCTGCCTTTGGCTCAGGTCATGATCCCAGCATCCTGGGATCAAGTCCTGCATCAGGCTCCCTGCAGGGGGCCTGCTTCTCCCTTTGCTTATGTCTCTGCTTCTGTGTGTCCCTCGTGAATAAATAAGTGAAATCTTAAAAAATAGATTTTAAATCTAAAATCTAAAAAATAAACAAGTAATATATAATGCAAAACCAGACTTTGATTCAAGATTTGAACTCTAGCATTAGTAGTTGTATTGACACTGAAGCAGCATGAGAGGTGAGTAAAATGTCTTTCTTTCCTTCAAAAGCTTAATCTAGGAGTGATTCAAAGATTTGAGAAGATAAAGTTAAGTATGACCTAAAGCAGTTCATTAAGCATCAGCAAAAAAAAAAAAAAAACTACTGCAAAAAAGTATGCTAGGTATTTTAAGTCTTCTGGATGTGAAAAATGATAGGTTTAATGAAAATGGAGAGAAGATTTGAAAGATGATTCTGAAATCTCTAAGCCCAAGTATCCAGTTTTCTAAGGTATCCTTTCACCAATATCCAAATCAGCCATAATTGAAACTGAACCTTGTTCAAGAGGAAGTTTGTTTTTTCTGCAAAGCCATCCTCATCAGATGTGTCACCCCAGATCACTGCTCTGGGGAACCCCCGGACCCCATCACTTCTGGCCATTCTATAATTGCTTCTCCATGAAGCTACTGCTCTCTTCAGCTCACCTTGGTTCAATGCCTACACATGGGTCACCTGCTTTAGGTCTCTCAAGCATATGTAGATTGATAAGATGAAAGAATGAAAACAAAGTAGAAAAGGAAATTTCAAACCTAAATATGAGATGTCACTGCCACAAAATTCACTGCCCAAAGTGTCTCTTTATTATGTTCTTACACAGAAAATTCCATAAAAACTATTCTCCCTTCTGCACTCCAACTTGCCATCCTAGTGTTCGGGTCTGTAGGCTCCATAGGCCAATGTGAGTCTCGCAGATCCTTCTCATCTACTGCAGATCATATATCTCCACTCTTGAACCTTAAAAAAGGAGAAATATCTCAGGGTTTTATTTATATTTCCTATCATACTAGCACTTACTAAGATCACAAATGTACTTAATATTTTCAACAACTATTTGTTTAATTGAATCCATAGTGTGTACCTGGCAATTTCACATGTTTATAAAGAAAGGATGAAATAAATAAATTCTAATATCTCATGATTTAGAGCATACCTATATAGCACACCTATATTCTCACCTCTAGGCACATCTACTTAGTCTCACACACCTACACAATAAAAGGCATTCATCTTAGGACTCTATCCTGTCTCTCACTCAACATATTTAGTTTAATATAAAATCCTGTCCATTTGGCTTTCTATTTAAATGACCGTCATTCCTCCATAGATTGTTGCAATAGGCTCTTCATCCAGTCTCTCTCCATCCAGTTTCAATCCCTCCATCTATCCCGTATGTTATTATCAGAGTGGTTTTTTTTTTCCTAAAACAAATAAAATCACACCACTTCCTTATTTATACTCTGTCAAAGGCTTCTCATTGTCAACAAAATAAAGATCAAACTCCTTCACATGTTTGGTCCCTTCTTCTCTAGCTTAATCTCCTGGTCTTTCCTCTTCCTTCACCTTAACCATGATTCTCTATTAACTACTTCCAGTTAGGGAGTAGTAGAAGAGGTGGGAAACTAAAGTGTGCCCAGGCTACTGGGCCCCAGCAAACTATTGTTAGGAAGAAACCTATATCTAGTATTGCCAAATCTTCTGATTTTCTGAAGTAAGCCTCAAATTCAGATTATTATATGCAACATCCCACTTTTAAACATTGCACCTAATTCAAAGAAGTTCGTAAAATACTCTGCAAACCAAACTATACATATACGATGGATCAGACTCCATGTACAGACAGAGTTTGTGAGTTCTGAACTAACACTTGTTCTGATGTAAGGACAAATTCCATTATCTAATAAAGTATCTGAGACATAATTGCTCTCTATAAGGGATTTTTGCATGTGTATAGAGTAAAAAAAAATGGTATTGATACCTTGGTTTAAAAGGTAGTTAAGGGATGCCTGGGTGGCTCAGTGATTGAGGCTAGAGCGTGATACCAGGGGTCCCTGGATCGAGTCCCACATCAGGCTCCCTGCATGGAGCCTGCTTCTCCCTCTGCCTATATCTCTGCCTCTCTCTCTCTCTCTTTCTCTCTCTCTCTCTGTGTCTCTCATGAATAAATAAATAAAATCTTTAAAAATAAAGAAAAAATAAATAAAAGGTAATTAAAAAGATTATTTGAAATGTCTGGGGACTTTTAAAGTAAAAAAGATATTACATTAATTCATTATATGCACTTAGAGCTCATTAAAAAAAAAAATTTCTCTTCCTTTGGCCCCTGTCCTCAACAGATATATTGCACACAATTGGCAGAAAATTGAGGTTGACATGTTACATTTTCCCCCATTATTTAGCAGCCCCCATGCTTATACTCCCCAGTTCCACAGATTGTATAAACAGAAAATTAAAGAAATAAAATCCATTTCATCATAACTGACCCCTATAAATTACTTGTGACTCCATGAATGTAAACACATGGCAGGCTACAAGAGTGTTAAGTAGGCATGCAAAATATTTACATAAATGGTCTTGTGATTTGGTTATAAATTATGTGAATTACTCAAAGGAAAGGTGCTGTGTAAATGTAAAATAATAATGATGATAGACTATCCATTATTAACCATATAAAAAGAAAATGAAATATTTTGTGTACACTTAGCACATAAGCAAACTCTTTTACTAGAAACAATTAAACAGCAAATAAAATATGCTTATGTGCTGGAAATGGACAGCTGGATTTATGCCACTCTTGCAATATCTCCATCTCAAGCCATATGGTTCTTGCTCATTAATGCAATTTTTAAAGAAAGTCTCACTTGAGAGTAAGTCTGAGTATGATAAATAAACAAAACTTATAATATCATTGTCCTTTTGCATAGTAATTGTGTTTTATTCAATTTATATCAGCAATAAGGTTTTCCCCAGTAACACATCCTTATATAATTTGACGAGTACACACCCTCTTAAACTTAGCAGATCTAGTGCGTCCTTAATCAAAGAGTGACTTAGGACAATGAGGCTAACCTTAGTTGATGAAGGGAGCAGTGGCACAGCAGTATTTTTAGACATTCCAGAAACAATATTTAATTTAATTCACATATCAGTGTTGTTTCAGTCCATACACAGATTAAATTTAAAAGGACTTCTCCCTGAATATAAGGGTTATATAGATTTTTCTTCAATTATGGGGCAATAGGGGACCCCTGGGTGGCTCAGCAATCTAGTACCTGCCCTCGGCCCTGGGCGTGATCCTGGAGTCCCGGGATTGAGTTCCACATCAGGTTCCCTGCATGGAGCCTGCTTCTCCCTCTGCCTGTGTCTCTGCCTCTCTGTGTGTGAATCTCATGAATAAATAAATAAAATCTTAAAAAAATATATGGGGCAACAAATTTTGAAATAAAGACGACTTTGCAGGGTTTTTTCAAAGACAGCCAGCTCTTCTCTTAAAAGGGATTTAGTCAGCGGAGAATGTTCTTAAGGAGCCTTTTAGAAGTCACATGTAAGGAGAGGAATAACTCTGTGAAAACTGCTGTGCCAAATTTCGCATAGATAGTACATTTTCTCACTTCCAATAGGTTTATATTTGAAGAGACATATATATATTTTCTTCCTAGTGTACTGTAACCATGGATTTTGATAAGTAGATAGTGGTTTAATGGTAATGAGAAAAAAAAGATAAGCTGAAACACATAAAAATTTGATGATATTGAATATTATAGAAGAGAAATGTCTATGGTTAAGTTCATTCTAAAATTTATGGCTTGCAAATTTTGACGCTAGACAGATGACAAAACATGTACAGATTTTAAGGGCCAGAGATCAAATTATTAAATACCCATTAAACTATCAAAAAGAAAATACCATCAACACCATAGGAAAAAATCTAGTATAGGCCATCATTTAAGGAAGGATGTAACAATATTCAGCCTAGGGGGTTCTCCAGACTTTGTCTTGGGCAGTATATGTAGCCAAAAGCCACAAAAGTGGGTATCAGAATCAGCTTCAATTTCTTGATTAACAGTCACAACACATAACACAAATGTCGACTTGGGGTGGGGCTGCCTTCTAAAGAATTCACTGAATGGATGAAAGAGTGAAATGCTAAGCATATAATCCTTCATCCAATTGTCAGGAAGAATGACAAACTAGGAATAGTCTCTAATTCCCAACATCAACCAAAGCTAGACTAATAGAAGGAGGTAAACTAAGGCAATATCCCAAAGTGTTGTTCTTCCCAGCTCCCTGAGATATTTATAAGTGATTTCCTGAGATAATCTTCCTCAGAGTGAGCAATCAATGCAGGCTTGGAACCCACCCACTGGCCTATGTTAGCTTTCCTCTCTCATGATGAATTGGTCTTTCACCAACGTGACTGCCAGCAACTTCCCACTGCGGAGAAATGAGAGACTGAAAAAGCATTTCAGAGTTGCTTCCCATGATACCTGTGTCTAAGAACTAGCAAAATTATTATAAGAAAAGAAAATAATAACTAGTCTAGAAGGGAGGACCAGCAGTCATTTCAATAGTTTGACTCTCATGAGAAAATTCTATATTTAAAAATAAAAGCTGTAAGTACAATGTTATCATTGTAATATTTTGCTTTTCTATAAATGCAATCTATATCCAATTGGCTTTACTCTTCCTTTCTTCATTTGTTTACATGGGGTCTTTTAAAATGTGTCACAATTAGTGTAAAGCATTGAGCAAGCACCATAGCCCATGTGTCAGCTGTTCTTAGACTACAGAGTGTGAACAGATGCTGAGGTCTCTGTGAAATGCTCTAGCATAAATTTTCATTTGGGGTGGAAAAAGCTGTGGGAAATTGAATCAACACAGGGTACACAGTAGTGTTAGATGCTGGACTATGATGGAACCAGTGCTTTTCATATTTCAACCAGAAATGTCATGTCAGCAAAGCAATATCATTTATCTTACACTTCTGTTTAAATTTTATTATGTTCATCATTTTTTAATATATTGAATTAGTTAATTTACTTGGATTACATATTTGTAAAAGAGCTACTATGTGGGTTTTTATCTGTTTTATGTTTGAACATGTTTAACATTATGTTAAAATCAAATTAAGTCAGTATAGAGTTCTATAAGAATTTGAAGGGATCTTCAAAAAGAGCAAATAATAAGAAGCTTTAAAACTCAACCATATCAAATAATAGAATCAACTTTTATGGCTGTAAAAATCAACTGAGACCCTATGGGACTAAATCAGAGTGATCCATCAATTATATAATCCTGCATCCCCATGGACATCAGTTAAGAAAAATATCAGAACATCTGTAAGGATTTCCCACTATATAACTCTTAATTACTTATTTCCAAACTATTAGAATTCATGCAGTGGAAACCCCCAGAAAATAATTTTGTGTTTACTCTATCAATGATAAAACCAGCCTCTGAGTTTTGCCTCCTCTGATACTGACTGCAGCAAATGACACAAGTATGTCACCTTCTTTCAATCCATCAGGAATAGGATTCTCCGAAATATAGCTTTCAGGCTCACACACCTATCTAAACCCAGGAACTGTGCTTAGTCTCCCAAAAGACTACATAAAACATTCTATTCCTTCTGGCCATAGAATTGGCCCAGTTTGTCTATTTCTAGACATTTTATTCCCTACACCTTATTTTGCTTGATTTTAGCTGCTTTTCTTCCTATAGATAGAAATGCGCCTTCCTCTCTGCCAAATCAGTAAGCAAGTCATATCCCCCATAATTCTAAAGCATGTTCAACAACACCTGTAAGATAAAACATGTCCTCTTGGGCCAGTGTTTTCCAAAGAACAAGAAGAGAGAAGACTTATCTTTGCTTCGCTCATCTTTTTTTCAGGCTATCTGATCTAGCCTTGGAGAAAGGAACTTGTTGCCTCATTCACAGATCCAATGCGAGCCAGATAAACCTCCTTTAGATGATGAATGTTGTTCTAGTTTGAGGAGTACTACCTAAGTAAGGCTTTGATAATTTATTAAATTCAGGGGAGATTTTTGGGTATCACTGCACTCTTAGCTGCAAAAGATGTCTAGGGAAATCTTAGCATTTAGACTCAATTTCTAGCTGGTAGGTAAATATATAAGAGTTTATTATGTGAAAAGTAATGTATATATAGATTCATGTTATGAAAACGATCATTTGGGTCACCTTACTGGTAAAATATCATTGTGGAGGGCATGGTGAGGAAGGGGGACCTGTAGCCTATAGGCTTATTTAATTTGGCTGAAACAATTTTTACAACAATTTATATTTGAAAGTGTTTACACAGGGCACTCAAACCTCACCATTTCCTATTATCTTACAGCAGGCCAGCTGTGCTCATTTATGCTACCTACCCAATACTTGAAGGCGATACTTTGCTTTGTAATCCCTCGATAGCCTTTAAAAATTCTCTCTGTCACAGTTTATGGGGCCTACCAATATCCAAAATACTTTCTGTGCCTAACAATCCTCTTTACTATTTCAGATTGGTATAATATTCAAAGTGCATTAAGTCCTTAGGGGATTTTATGGGAAAGGTCAGCTGTAAGAGCCGATTATTGCTCATTATTATTAAGACTCCTTTGTTCCATACAATCCCTTCATACAGTTGGGGAACACCCCTCAAGGGATGAGTTTATCTCTGTGTACTTTTGCAATAAAAGCAGTATTCATTTGCGGTCTTGGCCTTATTTTAATTCCTTCCTAGTCAAAGAAAGTCAGTTTTTCTGGTTAATGCTTTTAAATTATTACTTTAAAATATATCCCTTCTGAGACATATTGGATTTATTTTTACCTGTTACCTCTAAACTTATAGTGACTCTGACCCAAATAGACCAAATAGACAACCTCCTGGCTTACATTCTTCCTAAATTTGGCTCTCCCTACTGGGCACCAATTCCTGGTCTAAATGACAAAATTAATACTTTAAAAATGCTTTTAAAAATCATATAATCAAAAAAAAATCATATAATCATAACCAATCTTTTTAAAAAAACCTCACCCTTGAAATTATTGTATTCAATTATAAAGCACTCTTTACCCTTACTGAAAATCGTATCAGTCTTCATTTAATGTATAGTTTTTTCTTTTAACAGAAAAAAATATTTTGCTCTGTTAAACTTGTGATGATGTGATTATGAAAAACCACTGACTTTGAACACCTGAATAATGAATCAGCAAGGGGAGTCTGAAGAAGTAGCATGTCGCAGTTCAGGCTAAACACTGAATTGTCTTTATTCCTGCCAACTGCAAGCTGAAGGCATCCTGCAAATGGAAACTACAATCTTGTGAGCTGATCAATGAGGCCTATCTCTTTAGAAGTATTTTCAACTGTGAAAGTAACTGACATGGTGCATGTAAGAGACAGAGGCAGCCTCTGAGGAAAAAAAGCCAGAGCCACCAAGAAGAGAGATTGATTTCCATGATGGTGGAACCAGCCTTAAAGCTCGGTGGGTTTGCCTCCCATTTGGTATGCAAAAAGCCAGAAAAAAAGTGTTACTGAATCATTAGCAATGATAGTTTTGTAAACTACAAAATTTAGTTTTGTAGAAACTACAAAATCATAATTTTACTTGACCAATCAAAGAATTAACAGGCGGAGCAATCACGTTGACAGAATTCCAAAGAGGGATGAGCTTCTCCAAAGACAAACAACATGTGGACTGCTTCACTAGTGAGAAACTACGGGAGGCAAGAGTGGTCATCCCATCTAAGTGAGATTAAAGGAAATCAGCTACAGTTTTCACAAACTTTTGGACAGTATGGGATAATGTGTTTGTCTGAAAGAGCTGAGGACTCCAGACATTGTTAGTTTCTTGTTTTACTCACTAGCAAGTTTCTGTTTTTATTTTATTTTTGTTTCTGTTCCCCCCCCCCCCCGCCCCCCGCCATGAACATCCACTGGGTGCTCATGAGAAAAAAAAAAATGGAGCAGAACAATTCAGAGAGAATCCTGGGGTATAACAGACCTAGAGGTGATTCGCAGATACTTGAACTTTGACCAAAGCCTTGAAGCCATTACAGAAGGTAGGAAAGAACCCATTGTCTTTAAGGGACAGAAAAGGACCTATTGTGGCCAAGGCGAAAGTAGAAAAAAGTATCTATGCTTGTGGGAAGGGTAGAAAACCATCCAGTCCCAAGGATACTGTTTCAGCAAGCAGAGGTGATCTGTTAATAATTAGGAAAGGGCAGAAAATATTTGCCCAAGATTAATCACAGAAATAAGACAGCATTTGACTGCCATGAGAAGTAGAAGCAGGACTACTGAGGAAGCCCAAACCCAAAACCCAGGTTTACAGGGCCATCTCAGATCAGGACAAGAGAAACCTATTACCATTCCCCCAGTGAGTGACAAGCAACGGCAGTCTACAATGGGTGAGGGGCCACAGCATGGAGAAAAACCCTACACAAGGATGCAGAAATGGCTGCTAGCTGAGAGTGGCATACAAACCCTCAGAACGCCCCCTGGAAGCATAGCCCTCACTCTAAGCACAAGGAATGGCACCACTAGGGGAATTTGAACCCTATGAGACACTAGAAAAAAAGAAAAAGAAAAAAAACCAAGGACTATGGACTGAATATTTGCTTCCTCTCCCAAATTCATATGTTGAAATCCTAATCCTTGATGTGATAGTGTTTGGAGGTAGAGCCTTTGGGAATTGATCAGGTCACAAGGGCAGAGCCCTCCTGAATAGGATTAGTGTGCCTATAAAAGAGACCCCAGAGAGATCCTTTGCTCCTTCTGCCATGCAAGGACAAAATTAAAACAAACAAACAACAAAAAAACAAAAAAACAAAACTGGCAATGAAACAGGAGTTGAGCTCCCACCAGCACTAAATCTGCTAGCACTATGATCATGGACTTTCCAGCCTCTAAAATTGTAACAAATAAATTTCTGTTGTTTATATGCCTCCCCACTCCCATTTTTATGGCATTTCTGTTATAGCAGCCTAAACAGAATAAAACACCCAATCCCCCACACCATTGACCTGATACAAGACAAACACATCTGCCAATTTATGGGTATAAATAATATTTATGTCAATTTCAACTGTTTTGTGCTTGATGTTTTATATTCAGGTAAAGATTAAAAGAAATACCAGTAAGTAAGAAAAAGCAAACTATGGTCAAGAGATAATATAAACCCATAAATGGAACCATACTCAGAGAGTTCTTTCAACTCATGTTAAAAGCTCAAGTAGAGAAGGCAAACAACATGCATAAGCAGAGGAGGGCTTTTAGAAAAGAGATAAAAACTATCATCAACAATCAAATGGAAACACTAGGAATAGAAAATGTTGTATCACTCTGACAAGCTCATCAGTAGACTTGACATGACTTAAGAATCACTGAACCTGAAGATGGATCAATATAAATTATTTTCACTGAAGCAAAAAGGATGAAAAAGAGTGAAGAAATGTAGAATAGAGCATCACACTGTTGGATGATATCAAGTGGTCTAATGTATGTATAACTGGAGTTATCAAAGAGATGAGCAAGAATAGAACAGAAGAAATATTTGAAGAGACAAAGGCCAATTTTTAAAATTATGAAATACACCCAACCAAAATCCGAGAAAATTAGAGAACTGCAAGTAAGACTAAATTAAAAACAAAGCAAAATAAAAATAAACAAAATATAAAAATAAACAAAACACACAATACACCACCTATGATAGTCAAACTGCAGTAAGCCCTAGATAAAGAGAAAATCTTGAAAGCAGGCAAGAAAAGAAGGACATATTACAAACAAAAAAATACAAAGATAAAAATTAAAGCAGACTGCTTGCCAACAACCATACAAAGCAAAAGACAATGGAGTGACATCTTCAAGCGGTTGAAAGAAAAAACTCTATCAACCCAGAATCCTAAACCTTATAAAAATCTCTTTTAAAAAATGAAAGCAAAAATGAATGTTTCAGTAAAACAAAATCTTAGAAATATTTCACCTCCAGGAGACTTGCACTAAAAAATGTTAAAAGATGTTGTTTCAGGCAGAGAGTGTAATATTAGATCAGAACTTGGGTGAACACAAAGAAATAAAGATCCCTGAAAAAGGAACAACAAAGGTAAACAAACCGTTTTTCTTATTTTTAATTGCAACAAAAATAATTAACTCTCTAAAGCGAAAATATTAATATTCTATTTTGGGGTTTATAAAATAAGTTAAAGTAAAATGTATGGCAATAATAGCAAAAGAAGTCAAAGAGAGAATTTGGAAGCATACCGTCATGAGATTCTTATGCTTCATGTGAACTGGTGTAGTCATACCCGAATGTAGAGAGTGATACGGGGACTATTGTAAACTGTAGGGCAACCACTCCCCACAATTTTTAAACAGTACACCTGATTATTTAGGTTATCTGAAGTGAACAGGCATTTTAGTTGTAAACAGTCAACAGGAAGCTCGGACTAAGAGGTATTGCCAAGGGCATGGTAGCTGGAATTTTAGCCCGTAAGATATAGGGCTTCATAAATTAAAGATAAACTAGAGTGAAAAGCCAGGACTTAGATATAATATAAGGCCACATTAGGGTTCTCAGTTGATGTTGAGAGATCTCAACCATCAACAGGCAGGAGAGATTCCCTCAAGCCATGTATGGAGAAATGACTACCACGAAGAAACCTGGTAGAGTAGGACTGTCACTAGAGCTAGAAGCTAGCTATTGCTCATGCATATTGATTTATTTCTGGAGACCCCAAGTGTCTAGTAAAGTACAGGGACCTACAGTAGCGAGCAAGATAGACAATTTCCTGCATTCACAGAGCTTACATCATGAATAAAGCAGGGCAGGTGGACAGTAAACAGATAAATACAGACAGATATATTGCAATTCGAGATAAAGAGAAGTGTGATGAAGTCAAAGAAATGGGAGTAGGAGAAAGAGTGCCTAGCCACTGGGCAAAACATGCTGGTGCAATTAGAGACGGCGTCTCTGAGGATGAGCTATTTGGGCTGACCTCAATGATCAGAAGGAGGTGGTCCTATACTCTAAGAAGAAGAAGTATTAAATGAAAGTCCCTGATGAAGGAAGTCTGTAGTGGCTGGAGCAGAGAGGACTGACAGGTGCTATGGATACAGACAGAAGCCAGATTTTGTAGAGCCCTATAAACCATTCTATGTCTTCAAATATTACTTTGAGATTGGAAAAGCCATGAGAATGTTTTAAGCAAAGATATAACTAATATTTTTAACAAGTGAAGCCAGAAGCTATAATGGTGCAACATAAAGACTGCTGGTCTCAAGTCTGGGTGATGCTGAGCTTACATCTGCGGTCCAATTAAACGCAAAAGTGTTAATACTTCCACTATTCCCTCTCTTACTGCTTCCATCACTTATTAAGTGTTTATTATGTACTGGGAACTTTGTAGAGAGTTTTCCCGTGCATTATATTCAAACTTGCCAACAATCCTGACAAGAAACTGAGCCTTAAAAAAGTTAATAGCCATATGGTCATACAGTGTGTAAGTTTGTTACTGCTGCTATAAAAAATCACCACAAGCTGAGTGGATTAACACACTTTATTAGCTTACACTTCTGAAGGTCAGAAGTCTAAAATGTCTTCACAGGGCTTTAGGGAAACCTAGTTTCCTTCCCTTTTCCAGCTTCTAGAAGCTACCTGCCACATTGGTTGGTTCATGACTCCTTCCTTCAGCTTCAATGCACATCATCCAAATTTCTGAGTTCTGCTTCTATCCACACATCCTCTCTTGAAATATAACTTTACTGTCTTCCTCTTTTGAGGACCCTCTAAACTACACCGGACCAATTTAGATAATACAGGATGATCTCTCCATCTCAAGATCCTAAATTTAATTGCATGCAAAGTCCCTTAGTCACATAAAGTAATATTTTCATCACAGGTTCTGAGGATTAGGATGTGGACATCTTTAGGGGGTCATTATTAAGCCTACACACAGCCAGCATTTTGGATCCCCCCCCCCATTTTGGGGACAAGAGAAAATAAAGGTCATTATAAGGTGAAGGAATCTCTGAGCAAAAGATCAGGAAATGCATTCATCTTTCAGGAAAGACACTGAACTGGAAAGGATGATGGGCAGATACAGAGTAAAAATAAAACCTGGCTAGGAGCCCACATGCATGACCCAGATTGGCATCACCAAAGGAAAAGAAGAAAGAATCAACATTTATTGCACTGCCTACCCTGTGCCAGACCCAATAAATATGCCCTAAATACACATCATCCCATTTAATCCTCACAGCCAATATGTAAAATACATATCAGAGTCCCAGTTTTTCAAGAGAGGAAATCTGAGTTCTGTCAATACAAGTTAATGAAGCAGTGGGCAAGCATCTGTGTCTGGCTCGGATTCCAAATCTTATGTTGTATTTTTTTTTAATTCAAAAATATCAGAAAGAAAATTTTAAGGGAAACTTCGTCAAACTGGAACACTGGACTACAGGACAGATTGGGAAAATACATGATTTTGAAGAATGGTTGAAGGACGCCTGGGTGGCTCAGTGGTTGAGCATCTGCCTTTGGCTCAGGTCATGATCCCGGGGTCCTGGGATCGAGTCCCACATTGGGCTCCCCACAGGGAGCCTGCTTCTCCCTCTGCCTGTGTCTCTGCCTCTCTCTCTCTCTCTCTGTGTCTCTCATGAATGAATAAATAAAATCTTAAGGAAAAGAGAAAGAACTTGGGCTCTGGAGCCAGAGTGCCTCTGCTTGAATCTCAGCCTTCCTATTCACTAGCTATGTCCTTAGGCAAGATATTTAGTTTCCCTGTACCTGATTCCTTTTCTGTAAATGAGGACAAAAGTAGTCTCTTGCTTCGGAGGTTTGTTATATGCATTCAATGAATTAACATGTATAAAGTGTTTCTAAAAGTTCCTAACAATAATAAATGCTCAAAAAGTTTTAGTTATTGTTGTGTTTCTAAAAAAACTGAACTAAAGAAGTAGGTGCTAGTTACAAGGAAAGGTCTGGCCATGTGAGCTTTGGAAGATCTTCATTACTAGAGTTATCAAACCGAAGCTGAACAGTCACACATAAAGGGTGCTTACAGGAAGAGTCTTGCATTGTGTAAAAAGACAAAACATTTTTTCCCAAATTGTGTTCCATGAAATGCTAGTAAAATGAGATATTTAAAAATGTTCCATGGGTTGGGGGGGGGAGGATAAGGCAATTGGTTAAATAAGTTTGAGAAATACTATAAATCATATTCTTGATTTGGGAACGCACGATGTGCATATGAAAGCTCTGAGAAGTCCTATAGGAAAAGAAAGTCAAAGAATTTCAAACATTTTTTCTTTTTAACTGTGTGTGTGTGTGTGTGTTTGTGTGTGTGTGTAATGGTTGTTAATATCTAGTGAAATCTTCTTGGAAATATAGTTTGGAAATGTAAAATTAATAGACTAGATAACCTCTAAAGTACCTTCTGCCTCTAAATTATCACAATTCCAGGTTGATATAATGCATCTCCTAATGTGTTAAAATAACATGCTCTGTAACAATAGGACCTTTCAGGATATAACTCTGTTTCACTCTAGACTCAGGATACACTGCCCAGGATATAACCCAATTTCACTGAAGACTAAGGATACACTGCAATCCTCCAAATACTTACGCATCTCTCTTTTTAAATTTTCATCTATCATGTTTTTTAGGAAAGAATATTCCTAAGTAGCAACTTCCATTGACAAGGGTACTTTCAGATTCTGAGCAGCTGACTTGGTTTTAACAACCAGTCCCAACAATAATTACCTTATAATTTAGAATCAGCCATAAAGACATAATGGTACATTCACCGGCAAATGACCAGATACATAAAGTTCTGACCAGAAACGTTATACATCGTTTCAAAAAATTTGAGAAATATGTTGTGTAGGACCACTAAAAAAGTTTTGCAAAGTGTAACCGTGAACTGTTCATTTACTCAAGAGTAAAATGGCATAATTATTAAAATCATATACTGGACATATCAGGTCTTGTTCACGCACTGGCCAAGAGGATATATTTGCAGTTCACAGCACAGAACTGACACACAGTAGGTACGCTCTCACTCTTTTAACAACTCTGTGAGGCAAGTGTTATCATCTTTTTCTTTAAGATTTTTATTTATTTATTAATGAGAGACACAGAGAGAGAGAGAGAGAGAGAGGCAGAGACACAGGCAGAGGGAGAAGCAGGCTCCATGCAGGGAGCCCGATGTGGGACTCGATCCCGGGTCTCCAGGATCACACCCAGGGCTGAAGGCGGCACTAAACCGCTGAGCCACCCGGGCTGCCCTATAATTTCTATAGTTTCAGAGATCTCTGCTCTCCATGTGCTCACTGTACTGTAGCTCTCCTGACTTCCTCTACACCTCACGCTCTCACCTGTTTTTGTTTGACAGTCTTTACCGCTGGCCTTGCCTGAGCTCCCTTCTTTTCACTTAGGTCTCAGTTCAGTCACCTCCTCAAAGAATCTTTCCCTGATTGCTCTTATCTGAAAGTGCCAATGCTCCTAGTTAGTGAGTAGCTATTCTTTGCACTTATTACTCTTTGAGACTATATTATTATTTTTTTGCATTTTCACAAATGGTATAAGCTACACTGTCATGTATACTTTGAGAGAGCTAAACTCTTATCTGAATGGTTTTGCTGCTATATTGTCCGTTCCTAGAACAATGTTTGGCCCAGAGTTGATTCTCAACAAAGACTCTTAGTTAATAAAGTTACATCTTGCCATTTTGATTAAAGGAAAAAAAAAAAAACCTCTTTTCATACAAAGCTTAGTTTTAGTATACCTCAGATTTACTAACAAAGGAAAATCTTTTTTTTTTTTAACTTTGTTTTCCTAATTACTGATAAGGATGGTGCATACATGACAACAATAAGACTGCTCAAGAAGTTTTGGAACACTCAGGTCTCATAACCACAAATGGTATTAAATACAAGAAGAAAAACTGGAGCCTCTCCAAGTAACTGACAACACAATGCAATATAATGGAAAACAATTGTCAATTGAGATCCACTAATCATTCAAAAAATGCTCTGATAAAAATGATCTTGGGGAAACTGCTCAAAGAGTACACAAATCTGTTGGTAACATTTGTTAGGCCAGAAAAAAATATGCTATATGTTTTTCCTGATGGAAGGATCATCTCAGTCAGATCATAAGAATGTATGTCAACAGTGTTCCAAAAATATTGCCGTTATATCGCATCAATACTTACTACTACTTCAGTAGACCTCAACCTACCATGAGCTTTAGCTCCGTAAGTTAATTTTCCCAGGACCTCATAGTCTCTGCATTGATCATACTTTAAGGTTTTTTTCCTTGTTCTTCATCCTTTTTTTTTTTTAATTAAATTTTGAGACTCCACAGCATCTTCCAGAATCGTCTTTATCCTTTAAATCTCCTTCACATATTTTTCCCACCCATCGTCTGCTGCTTCTGGAAACCCCTAATCTATTTTCTTTATCTGTGAGCTTGTTTGTTTTGTTGTGGTTTACTCATTATATTCCACATTTGTTCATTAGATTCCACATATAAAAGAGATCATACAGTATCTATCTTTCTCTATGACTTACTACACTTAACGTAATGCCCTCAAGGTCCATCCAACATTGTTGCAAATGTCAATATTTCATTCTTTTTATACCTTGAATGGTATTCCATTGGATATACACCCCAATGTCTTTATCCATTTATCCACCAAAGGACACTTAGGTTGTTTCCATTTCTTAGGTATTATAAACAATGTTCTAATGAACACAGGGGTGCATATCTTTTTGAGTTAGTGTTTTCGTTTTATTTGGATAAATAGATGAGGAATTGCTGGATCACATGGGGGTTCTATTTTTTAATTTTTGAGGAACCTCCATACTGCTTTCCATAGTAGCTGCATCAATTTACATCCCTACAACATTGCACAAGGCTTCTCTCTTCTCCACAGCCTCACCAACACTTGTTATTTTTTGTCTTTTTGATAATTGACACTCTAACAGGTGGAAAGTGATATGCATCTTTCTGATGATTAGTGATATTGAGCACCTTTTCATGTGTCTTTTGGCCATCTGTATGTCTTCTTTGGAAAAATGTCTATTCAGATGTTTGTCCATTTTTTTGTTTGTTTTTTGTTTGTACATTTTTAACTGGATTATTTGTTTTGCTCTTGAGTTGTATGATTTTTTTATATATATTTTGGATATTAGCCCTTTATCACATATATGACTTGCAAATATTTCCTCCCATTCAGTAGGCTGCCTTTCATTTTGTTGATGGTTTACTTTGATGCCCAAGCCATCATTTTAGTTTGGTGTGCCCCATAGGATTATTTTTACTTTGGGCATCAGATTTTTAAAAATCATCAGTAAGACCTATGTCAAGGAAGTTACTATGTTTTCTTCTAAGATTTCGTTGGTTTGGGGCTTTATGTTCAAATCGGTAATCCATTTTGAGTTAGTTTTTGTATGTGTGTATGATAGGAGTCTAGTTTCATTCTTTTGTATGTGCCTGTCCAGTTTTCCCAACACCATTTATTAAATGGACTATTCTTTTCCCATTGTACATTCTTGGCTCTTTTATTATAAATTAATTTACCATACATGTGTGGGTGTATTTCTGGGCTCTCTTTTCTGTTCCACTGATCTAGCTGTTCTTATGCCAGCACCAAACTGTTTTGATTACTATAGCTTTGTAATATAGTTTGAAATCAGGGAGTGTGAAGCCTCCAGCTTTGTTTTTATTTCTTTAGATTGCTTTGGCTACCTAGGGTCTTTTGTGCTTCCATACAGATTTTGGGATTATTTATTCTAGGTTTCTAAAGAATGCCATTTGTATTTTGACAGGAATTGTGTTGAATCTATAGATGGTTTTGGATAATACGGACGTTTTAAAATATTGATTCTCCCAACCCATGAACACAGAATATCTTTTCATTTATTTGTGTCTTCTTCAATTTCTTTCATCAATACCTTATAATATTTTCAATATACTGGTTTTTACCTCTTTGGTTAAAGTCATTCCTAGGTATTTTATTCATTTTGATGTAATTATAAATGGGATCTTCTTAATTTCTCTTTCTATAGTTTCCTATTAGTGTATAGAAATGCCAAAGATCTTTGTGTATTGATTTTGTATATTGCAACTTTACTGAATTCATTAGTCCAATGGTTCTTGATGGGAGTGTTTAGGGTTCTCACCATATAATATTACATCATTTGCAAATAGTGACAGTTTTGTTTCTTCCTTTCCAAGGTGAATGCTAGTTTATTTTTTTCTTACTTAATTGCTCTGACTAGGACTTTACTATGTTGAATATAAGTGGTAAGAATATACTTGTTCCTAATCCTAGATGAAAAGTTTTCAGTTTTTCACCAATGAGTATGATGTTTGCAATGGCATTATCATAAATGGCCAGTATTATGTTGAGCTATGTACCCTCTATACTTGCTTCATTGAAAGACTTTAGATGTTGAATATTTGTCAAATGCTTTTTTTTTTTTTGCATTTGTTGAATTGGTCATATGATTTTTATCACTTTTTTTAATGTGGTGAAAACTTATTTTTTAAAACATTCCTCTTATAAATATGCTTAATTAAACATGGACTTTTAACATAAAGCTCAGCAACAGCTTACTCAGAACTATTAACTGAGATTAGGGCTGTTTCCACAAGATCAACAGCAAAATGGCTTCAAGAAATTTTGCAACTGTAATTTACAAGTGTAATAGGTAAAATAAGACCCTACTGTCCAGCTGCTACCATGGAGTGGAGTAGGTTAATGAATTTGACCCAACAATATGTTTAAAATGATCCTCATAGGGATGACTGAGTTGCTCGGTGGTTCAGCATCTACCTTTGGTTCAGGGAGTGATACCAGAGTCCCAGAATCGAGTCCTACATCGGGCTCCCTGCATGGAGCCTGCTTCTCCCTCTGCCTATGTCTGCTTCTTTCTCTGTGTCTCTCATGAATGAATAAATAAAATCTTAAGGAAAAGAGAAAGAACTTGGGCTCTGGAGCCAGAGTGCCTCTGCTTGAATCTCAGCCTTCCTATTCACTAGCTATGTCCTTAGGCAAGATATTTAGTTTCCCTGTACCTGATTCCTTTTCTGTAAATGAGGACAAAAGTAGTCTCTTGCTTCGGAGGTTTGTTATATGCATTCAATGAATTAACATGTATAAAGTGTTTCTAAAAGTTCCTAACAATAATAAATGCTCAAAAAGTTTTAGTTATTGTTGTGTTTCTAAAAAAACTGAACTAAAGAAGTAGGTGCTAGTTACAAGGAAAGGTCTGGCCATGTGAGCTTTGGAAGATCTTCATTACTAGAGTTATCAAACCGAAGCTGAACAGTCACACATAAAGGGTGCTTACAGGAAGAGTCTTGCATTGTGTAAAAAGACAAAACATTTTTTCCCAAATTGTGTTCCATGAAATGCTAGTAAAATGAGATATTTAAAAATGTTCCATGGGTTGGGGGGGGGGGAGGATAAGGCAATTGGTTAAATAAGTTTGAGAAATACTATAAATCATATTCTTTTTTTTTTTTTTATATAAATCATATTCTTGATTTGGGAACGCACGATGTGCATATGAAAGCTCTGAGAAGTCCTATAGGAAAAGAAAGTCAAAGAATTTCAAACATTTTTTCTTTTTAACTGTGTGTGTGTGTGTGTGTTTGTGTGTGTGTGTAATGGTTGTTAATATCTAGTGAAATCTTCTTGGAAATATAGTTTGGAAATGTAAAATTAATAGACTAGATAACCTCTAAAGTACCTTCTGCCTCTAAATTATCACAATTCCAGGTTGATATAATGCATCTCCTAATGTGTTAAAATAACATGCTCCTTAACAATAGGACCTTTCAGGATATAACTCTGTTTCACTCTAGACTCAGGATACACTGCCCAGGATATAACCCAATTTCACTGAAGACTAAGGATACACTGCAATCCTCCAAATACTTACGCATCTCTCTTTTTAAATTTTCATCTATCATGTTTTTTAGGAAAGAATATTCCTAAGTAGCAACTTCCATTGACAAGGGTACTTTCAGATTCTGAGCAGCTGACTTGGTTTTAACAACCAGTCCCAACAATAATTACCTTATAATTTAGAATCAGCCATAAAGACATAATGGTACATTCACCGGCAAATGACCAGATACATAAAGTTCTGACCAGAAACGTTATACATCGTTTCAAAAAATTTGAGAAATATGTTGTGTAGGACCACTAAAAAAGTTTTGCAAAGTGTAACCGTGAACTGTTCATTTACTCAAGAGTAAAATGGCATAATTATTAAAATCATATACTGGACATATCAGGTCTTGTTCACGCACTGGCCAAGAGGATATATTTGCAGTTCACAGCACAGAATTGGCACACAGTAGGTACGCTCTCACTCTTTTAACAACTCTGTGAGGCAAGTGTTATAATCTTTTTTTTAAGATTTTTATTTATTTATTAATGAGAGACACAGAGAGAGAGAGAGAGAGAGAGGCAGAGACACAGGCAGAGGGAGAAGCAGGCTCCATGCAGGGAGCCCGATGTGGGACTCGATCCCGGGTCTCCAGGATCACACCCAGGGCTGAAGGCGGCACTAAACCGCTGAGCCACCCGGGCTGCCCTATAATTTCTATAGTTTCAGAGATCTCTGCTCTCCATGTGCTCACTGTACTGTAGCTCTCCTGACTTCCTCTGCACCTCACGCTCTCACCTGTTTTTGTTTGACAGTCTTTACCGCTGGCCTTGCCTGAGCTCCCTTCTTTTCACTTAGGTCTCAGTTCAGTCACCTCCTCAAAGAGTCTTTCCCTGATTGCTCTTATCTGAAAGTGCCAATGCTCCTAGTTAGTGAGTAGCTATTCTTTGCACTTATTACTCTTTGAGACTATATTATTATTTTTTTGCATTTTCACAAATGGTATAAGCTACACTGTCATGTATACTTTGAGAGAGCTAAACTCTTATCTGAATGGTTTTGCTGCTATATTGTCCGTTCCTAGAACAATGTTTGGCCCAGAGTTGATTCTCAACAAAGACTCTTAGTTAATAAAGTTACATCTTGCCATTTTGATTAAAGGAAAAAAAAAAACCTCTTTTCATACAAAGCTTAGTTTTAGTATACCTCAGATTTACTAACAAAGGAAAATCTTTTTTTTTTTTTAACTTTGTTTTCCTAATTACTGATAAGGATGGTGCATACATGACAACAATAAGAGTGCTCAAGAAGTTTTGGAACACTCAGGTCTCATAACCACAAATGGTATTAAATACAAGAAGAAAAACTGGAGCCTCTCCAAGTAACTGACAACACAATGCAATATAATGGAAAACAATTGTCAATTGAGATCCACTAATCATTCAAAAAATGCTCTGATAAAAATGATCTTGGGGAAACTGCTCAAAGAGTACACAAATCTGTTGGTAACATTTGTTAGGCCAGAAAAAAATATGCTATATGTTTTTCCTGATGGAAGGATCATCTCAGTCAGATCATAAGAATGTATGTCAACAGTGTTCCAAAAATATTGCCGTTATATCGCATCAATACTTACTACTACTTCAGTAGACCTCAACCTACCATGAGCTTTAGCTCCGTAAGTTAATTTTCCCAGGACCTCATAGTCTCTGCATTGATCATACTTTAAGGTTTTTTTCCTTGTTCTTCATCCTTTTTTTTTTTTTAATTAAATTTTGAGACTCCACAGCATCTTCCAGAATCGTCTTTATCCTTTAAATCTCCTTCACATATTTTTCCCACCCATCGTCTGCTGCTTCTGGAAACCACTAATCTATTTTCTTTATCTGTGAGCGTGTTTGTTTTGTTGTGGTTTACTCATTATATTCCACATTTGTTCATTAGATTCCACATATAAAAGAGATCATACAGTATCTATCTTTCTCTATGACTTACTACACTTAACGTAATGCCCTCAAGGTCCATCCAACATTGTTGCAAATGTCAATATTTCATTCTTTTTATACCTTGAATGGTATTCCATTGGATATACACCCCAATGTCTTTATCCATTTATCCACCAAAGGACACTTAGGTTGTTTCCATTTCTTAGGTATTATAAACAATGTTCTAATGAACACAGGGGTGCATATCTTTTTGAGTTAGTGTTTTCGTTTTATTTGGATAAATAGATGAGGAATTGCTGGATCACATGGGGGTTCTATTTTTTAATTTTTGAGGAACCTCCATACTGCTTTCCATAGTAGCTGCATCAATTTACATCCCTACAACATTGCACAAGGCTTCTCTCTTCTCCACAGCCTCACCAACACTTGTTATTTTTTGTCTTTTTGATAATTGACACTCTAACAGGTGGAAAGTGATATGCATCTTTCTGATGATTAGTGATATTGAGCACCTTTTCATGTGTCTTTTGGCCATCTGTATGTCTTCTTTGGAAAAATGTCTATTCAGATGTTTGTCCATTTTTTTGTTTGTTTTTTGTTTGTACATTTTTAACTGGATTATTTGTTTTGCTCTTGAGTTGTATGATTTTTTTATATATATTTTGGATATTAGCCCTTTATCACATATATGACTTGCAAATATTTCCTCCCATTCAGTAGGCTGCCTTTCATTTTGTTGATGGTTTACTTTGATGTCCAAGCCATCATTTTAGTTTGGTGTGCCCCATAGGATTATTTTTACTTTGGGCATCAGATTTTTAAAAATCATCAGTAAGACCTATGTCAAGGAAGTTACTATGTTTTCTTCTAAGATTTCGTTGGTTTGGGGCTTTATGTTCAAATCGGTAATCCATTTTGAGTTAGTTTTTGTATGTGTGTATGATAGGAGTCTAGTTTCATTCTTTTGTATGTGCCTGTCCAGTTTTCCCAACACCATTTATTAAATGGACTATTCTTTTCCCATTGTACATTCTTGGCTCTTTTATTATAAATTAATTTACCATACATGTGTGGGTGTATTTCTGGGCTCTCTTTTCTGTTCCACTGATCTAGCTGTTCTTATGCCAGCACCAAACTGTTTTGATTACTATAGCTTTGTAATATAGTTTGAAATCAGGGAGTGTGAAGCCTCCAGCTTTGTTTTTATTTCTTTAGATTGCTTTGGCTACCTAGGGTCTTTTGTGCTTCCATACAGATTTTGGGATTATTTATTCTAGGTTTCTAAAGAATGCCATTTGTATTTTGACAGGAATTGTGTTGAATCTATAGATGGTTTTGGATAATACGGACGTTTTAAAATATTGATTCTCCCAACCCATGAACACAGAATATCTTTTCATTTATTTGTGTCTTCTTCAATTTCTTTCATCAATACCTTATAATATTTTCAATATACTGGTTTTTACCTCTTTGGTTAAATTCATTCCTAGGTATTTTATTCATTTTGATGTAATTATAAATGGGATCTTCTTAATTTCTCTTTCTATAGTTTCCTATTAGTGTATAGAAATGCCAAAGATCTTTGTGTATTGATTTTGTATATTGCAACTTTACTGAATTCATTAGTCCAATGGTTCTTGATGGGAGTGTTTAGGGTTCTCACCATATAATATTACATCATTTGCAAATAGTGACAGTTTTGTTTCTTCCTTTCCAAGGTGAATGCTAGTTTATTTTTTTCTTACTTAATTGCTCTGACTAGGACTTTACTATGTTGAATATAAGTGGTAAGAATATACTTGTTCCTAATCCTAGATGAAAAGTTTTCAGTTTTTCACCAATGAGTATGATGTTTGCAATGGCATTATCATAAATGGCCAGTATTATGTTGAGCTATGTACCCTCTATACTTGCTTCATTGAAAGACTTTAGATGTTGAATATTTGTCAAATGCTTTTTTTTTTTTTTGCATTTGTTGAATTGGTCATATGATTTTTATCACTTTTTTTAATGTGGTGAAAACTTATTTTTTAAAACATTCCTCTTATAAACATGCTTAATTAAACATGGACTTTTAACATAAAGCTCAGCAACAGCTTACTCAGAACTATTAACTGAGATTAGGGCTGTTTCCACAAGATCAACAGCAAAATGGCTTCAAGAAATTTTGCAACTGTAATTTACAAGTGTAATAGGTAAAATAAGACCCTACTGTCCAGCTGCTACCATGGAGTGGAGTAGGTTAATGAATTTGACCCAACAATATGTTTAAAATGATCCTCATAGGGATGACTGAGTTGCTCGGTGGTTCAGCATCTACCTTTGGTTCAGGGAGTGATACCAGAGTCCCAGAATCGAGTCCTACATCGGGCTCCCTGCATGGAGCCTGCTTCTCCCTCTGCCTATGTCTGCTTCTTTCTCTGTGTCTCTCATGAATAAATAAATAAAATCTTTTTTAAAAATTAAAAAAAATAAAATGATCCTCATAGTTTTTCCAATCTGCCAAACTATTAATCATGTCTTTTTGGCATAAAGCTCAAAGCAACTTATATTGAATTTATTTGTGTGAGTCTGTTCTTCAAGATCAGCTTGGGCACTTGTAATTTAAGCCCTCCCTTAGAGAACACATAAATGGCCTAAACATAACCTTGGAAAACATATGCTTGAATGCTGATAGAGGCATTTTGACTAACAGGTGCAGTTGAAATAAATGCCTTTATGAACTATATCCTACTATATCCTAGTAATGGACTTCCTGCATCTTAAGAGCTTCCTTTGTCATTTCCATAATCATCATGCTACTAGTGTCATAAGAAATTAGCGTGCTCACCTTCCTGTCTTTCATAATTATTAGATTATTGTTACAATAAACTAATGATTAAATTGAAAGAACAAGACCACAATATTAAATGGTTTTCACAGAGAAATGTTTAATAATTTCATAGGAACTAAAATTAGTCATTTTATAAAGCTGAAGAGTCTTTGAGAAATAAAATTGGTTTATTACCTTTTCCTCATAAAAAAATCATTTGGTTAAGAGGGATTCATTGTGGGTGTTGATGATGCCTGAAGATGTCATAATCAAGACTGATTTAGACCAGCATGGCCTGACTGAAGATGCATAAAAGCTATTAAAGACTGACATCAATATATCACAATCTCTGGACCACTAAAAAAGAACTGCTTTGTGAGCAAGTGTGTAACTTTTTTTTATTGACATACTCCATTGCTGAAACATGAATTCTGAAATATGATATGTTCTATACTTGAAAGTGCTAACTCAATAATCAAAAATAATAGTAATAGAATGTACTAATAATCAAGAAAGCTCAACAAATACATATAAATTAGCTACCCCTCCTGCCACCAGCTCCTATCAGTAATTTTTTAAAGATTTTATTTATTAATTTATGAGAGAGAGAATATGCACACAAGCAGGGGTTGGAACAGCAGATGGAGAGGGAGAAGCAGGCTCCCCACTGAGCAGGGAACTCGATGGTGGAGGGGCAGATCCCAGGACTCTGGGATGATGACCTGAGCCAAAGACAGACATTTAACCCAGTGGGCCACTCAGCCACCCCAGTGATTCTTTAATTAAAACATCTCAGGCACTGAAGCCAGACCAACACTTGGATTAAAATTTTAACAACACTATGTACTAGCTGTGTGATCTAAGACAACTCACTTAACATACATCAGTCACACTTATTTCAACAAGTTATGTGAGAATAATATTTTCTACTTAAGATTGTTGTGAAAATAAAACATCTTTAACAATAACAGTACCTAATACATGATCAGCAAAGGTTAGCCTATAGAATTAATATAATGTTAATTTCATTAATTAACTCATATTATATTAGAGTTACCGTGATGGCATGTGCTAATTATCATTGAAAAAAAAAGTTCCTTTGGATATTAGTCGGCTCAAAATATGTAATAATTTGGGTCATTTTCATGTACAATGTAAATGGTGGTTGTAATGGAGAAATGCAGAAATGTCCTATAAACAGATATTTAAGAGTAAATGATTCTAAATGGCATAACTTATTACCTATTACTAATTTTAATTAAAGGTTTTCTTGTCCCTTCTTTTTTTTAAGATCTTATTTATTTATTTGTGAAAAACATACAGAGAGAGGCAAAGACACAGGCAGAGGGAAAAGCAGGCTTTCTGTGGGAGTCCGATGTGGGACTCAATCCCAGGACCCTGGGATTATACCCTGAGCTAAAGGAAGGCACTCAACCACTGAGCCTCCCAGACATCCCTCTTGTCCCTTTTCTTGATCCTCCCAGAAAAACATTACTACAATAATGGTTGACCACAAGAATATTCATAACAAAATTATTCAGAAAATCCCAAACTGGAAACAATCCAAATAC
Source organism: Vulpes lagopus (assembly GCF_018345385.1). Classification (NCBI taxonomy): domain Eukaryota; kingdom Metazoa; phylum Chordata; class Mammalia; order Carnivora; family Canidae; genus Vulpes; species Vulpes lagopus. The sequence continues at coordinate 103,102,694 of NC_054834.1, read as the reverse complement.
CCATCAAAAGGAAAACAGATAAATAACTCACTGCATACTCATATACTAGAATGCTACACAACAAAAAAAGGTGAAATGAATTACTGATACACATAACATAGATCTCAAAACCATTATGGGTGAAAGATGCCATGCACAAAAAGGTACATAACATATAATTCCATTCATATGAAGTTTGAACACAGTAAAAGTGTCTTATGGTGACTGAAGTTAAGATAGTGCTGATTCTACAGGGCAGGGATGGTGGGTACTAACTGGGAAGAGCTGTGAAGGAATTTTCTAGGATAATAAAAATGATCTGTATCTTGATCCTGGTGTTTTCCTATGTTTATACATATGTAAAACTTATCAAGCTATGCATTATGTTTTGTACACTTCAAAGTATATATATATATATATATATATATACACACACATATATATATATACATTATATAACAAAAAAGTAAGAAAATCTAAAAATAAAATGAGAAATTACTTTAAAAATTTTTTAAAGAACAGACTTGGCAACTGGACTGCCTATGCTTGTGTTTTTACCTCTTAAATTTACATTAACTAGGACTTTCTTTTCTGATTGAGAGAGAGTAACAAAAGTTGGATCTACTCTCTCACATGAAATAACAAAATGTCCAGACAAAAAATGGACATCAGTACAGAATAGTAATTCCCCCAAATTTGAAAGTAAAAGAAGTGAGCCCTACCGTTGTTCATATAACTTCCTGAGGAGAGATATCAGGCTGCAGCACAGGGAAGGAAAATCCGGGTAGAGCTTCTCTGAAGCTTCTCAGACCTTAAAAGGTCTGAGAAGACTAAGAGAGCTAGAGTTTGCAGAACATAGTACCAAGGAGGAGAGCACTTCACAGAATGGGAATTCCAGAGATCCACATAGTATCGTCTTCGATATTTAGCTGATGAAGGATCAGTGCATGTATTTGAGAAAACTACCTGAAGCTAGGGTAAGAACTGCCTAGAAGTATTTGAAGGAACAATAATCACATTAAATGTAAATAATCTAGAGACAGAAAATAAAAGGCAGAAGTTCTCATATTAGTTTAAGAATAAAGCAAGACCCAACCATATCTGCCTACAAGAATCCCACTTTATAAATACAAGGAAATGGATCAATTAAAAGTAAAGGGATGGAAAGAAATATGCTAACAGTAATCAAAAGAAAATTGGGGGGCATCTGGGTGGCTCAGTCAGTTAAGCATCTGCCTTCATCTCAGATCATGATCTCAGAGTCCTCGGATCGAGCCCCGTGTCAGGCTCCCTGCTCAGTGAGGAGTCTGCTTCTCTCTCTCCCTGCATCACTGCCCTCCATTCATGTTCTCTTTCTCAAATAAACAAATAAATAAATAAATAAATAAATAAATAAATAAATAAATAAATAAAATTTAAAACAAAAGAAAAATGAAATGATTCTTTTAATAGAAAACAAAGTAGATTTCAGAGCAAAGAATAACACCAGACATAAAGATCATTTTTATATCAATAAAATAATTAATTCTTCAAGAGGCTATAACAATCCTAACTAGTGTATAGTTAGGATACATAATACATAATATGTACATAATAACAGAACTTCAGGGACCCCTGGGTGGCTCAGTGGTGGAGCATCTGCCTTTGGCTCAGGTCATGACCCCGGGATCCTAGGATCAAGTCTTGCATCGGGCTCCCGACAGGGAGCCTGATTCTCCCTCTGCCTGTGTCTCTGCCTCTCTCTCTATCCTTCTGTGTCTCTCGTGTCTCCTCACAGAAGGAGAGAAAGAGGCAGAGACACAGGCAGAGGGAGAAGCAGGCTCCATGCAGGGAGCCCAATGCGGGACTCGATCCCAGGACTCCAGGATCATGCCCTGAGCCTAAGGCAGATGCCCGACCGTTGAGCCACTCAGGTGTCCCTTAAGAGGCATATTTTAATACTAGGTACAACTACTATAAGAGAAAAGAAAGAAATTGAGCTAAAGGTCCAATAATGGAATTAAAATAGAAGTATCTGCTGAAAACAAAAGAAAGCAGAAAGCAGAAAAAAAGGGAGAAAAAAAGACATGAAAGAAATAAAAATCAAGAAGCAAAATGACAGGCTTAAATAAACAATAACAAAAATTGCTTTATATATAAATGGAATAAAAACCCCACCAAAAGTCAGAGCTCGTCAGAATCACTCTACGCTACTTCAAGAGACAAAAATACAAAGTCATAAATAATAAACATAAAATACTGGAAATAGACATGCCATGTCAAACAGTAAGATTAAGAAAGAGAGAATTATAATATTAATATAAAAAAATCAACCTGAAAACTAGACATTACTACAGACAAGAGAGTCTTTTCATAATAAAGGAGTCGGTACATCAGAAAGCTATGACAATTACACATATATATGTACCTCAAACAGAGCTTGAAAATATATAAAACAAAAACAGATATAAAGGGAGAAATATACAAATACACTATCATAACTGTAATCTTTAACACATCAGCTCTAGTAACTGACACAACTAGAGAAAAATCAGCAAGGTAGAGAATCTCTGAATGACATTATCAATTAATTAATCATATTAACATTTATAGAACACTATACTTGACAATGATAAAATAGATTCTTCTCAAATACACATGGAATGTGTACCAAGATAAACCAAATAGAACCATAAGGCAAGTCTCAATAAATATCAAGAGACTTAAACTTTACAAGATATATTCTCCAACCACAAGAAATTACAAAAGAAATGCAACCAAAGAAAGCACCAAATATATAAAAATTAAACCACCTCTTTGAATCCATGGATGAAAGAAATCATGAAGAATACACCTGTACATTGTAATGTTCTATCATTAAAAATTGAGAACTTAAGCATATGATATGTATCTAGTGTTGGCGTTTGGGGTGTTGAGTTCTACGGAAAGGAGGAAGTGTACTGAAATGATATCAGAGACAAAGTTCATCTGTTCTATCCCTTTTTGCTTTTATATATTATGGTAAATTGTTGGATATGCTCCTTGTTTGCTTAAGAGTATAGATTCTGAGTTTTTGGATATAGTGATACACACACACACACAGATCTGCCCTTTGCTTGTGTTTATGTTAAGGCTACGCTATTAAGTGCTTAAGAATGTATAATTAGCATGTTCTCCAGGTAGATTAAAACTTTACATTATAAAATTTATAAAATAATATTAGAAAAATATTTTTAACTGAATGATATTTAAGGAATCACATATCAAAATTTGTGGGGTGCAGCTAAAGTAGTGCTTAGCAAGATATGCCAACACTAATTACATTAGAAAACAGAAAGGTCTCATACACAGTAGCAAAGTTTTCACCTTACCAAATTAGAAGAAGAATGACAAATTAAAATCAAAATAGGTGGAAAGAAGAAAATAAAATAGTGGACAGAAATAAGAGAAATGCAAAACAGAAAGACAATCGAGAAAATTAATGAAATTCAAGATTCATCCTTTGGAAAGATCAGTAAATTTAACCAATCTCTAGCCGCACTGATGAAACAGAGAGAGGAAATAAATTGTCAATATCATGAAGGAAAGAAGACTATACGCCTTACAGACATTAAGGGGATAATAAGGGAATATTATAAACAAACACATGCCAATAAACTATAAAATTTAGATGGAATGGACAAATTCCTTGCAAGATAAAAACTATGAGGGATCCCTGGGTGGCGCAGCGGTTTGGTGCCTGCCTTTGGCCCAGGGCGCGATCCTGGAGACCCGGGATCGAATCCCACGTCGGGCTCCCGGTGCATGGAGCCTGCTTCTCCCTCTGCCTATGTCTCTGCCCCTCTCTCTGTCTCTCTCTGTCTCTCTCTCTGTGACTATCATAAATAAATAAATAAAAATTTAAAAAAAAGATAAAAACTATGAAAACTTACTGAAAATAAAAATAGATAACAGAGCCCTACATCTATCAGAGAATTGAATCTGTAGTTTAAAAATATTCCCTTTTGGCCTTTTTTTGCCTTTTCAGCTTCTCTCATGGGAGGCAGACTCTGCAGGAGCAGATGGTTGTTGATAGGGCAGCGAACAATGTGTGCCCTGTCTCCCCCACAATACAGTCAACACCGAATCTCCCTTAAATCTCTCTGCCTCTCAAAGGCCCCACCTGCCTGTACTGTGATATATACATTTAGGAAAATCAAAGAGAAAGGAAAGGAGAAAATTATTGCTCTCTTCTCAAGCCCCAAAGGGAATGTCATGATCTACCTTTTCCATTTATAGTAGAGCTCTCTCTTGTACCTCTGCTCAATTTGTTTAGTATCAGTAGCATTGGCTTGTCCCTCTGTCACAACCCCTACAATTAATCCTCCATGCTCTTCCATGTAATGGTTAGTACTGCCATCTGTGAAGTCCAATGCCAGGTTTAAATCACACCCCTTCACTTCTAGTTGTGTGACTCTGAGTAAGTTGTACTCTTGTTCTAAACTTATTATGTATAGGGTTGTCTCGGTGGCTCAGTTGGTTAAGCATGTGCCTTTGACTCAGGTCATGATCCTGGGGTCCTGGGATCAAGCCCTGTGTCAGGCTCCCACTCAGTGGGGAGCCTGCTTCTCCCTCTCCCTCTGCAGCTTCCCCTGCTTGTGCTCACTCTCTCTCAAATAAATAAAATCTTTAAAAAAATTTTTTAACTAAACTTCTTACATGTAAAATAAATATTGTTAATACTGTCAATATAGAGTTGTGAAGATCAAATGACTTAATACACATGAAGCATTTTGAATAGGAAGTACTCACTGCACATTAGCTATCAGTACTATTATGATCATTACTATTATTATTCCTAATTAAGGGGTAAACATATCCTTGGTGATTTTGTAAGATCAACAGAAAGACCATAGTTAATACACCTTAAATTATTTTTGGAGCCAGTTAGTTGACTAGTTGGCTAATTAACAAACAAATTGCCTTTATTCCTATGGTTCTTTTTAATCTTCAAAGATACTTTGCATATCTTTTCTATTAAGTATTATTACAAAAATACTGCCTTCTTTTTTTAGCTGCTGGTAAAAAGTTTCTAACATACCAGGGAGTAATGTCCTAGCCAGGAGCTGACGGTATTCTTAACTGAGGAGTGTATTTTATGACTTCTTTATGGTGTTCTCTGAAAATTAACAAGGTGACTACATTAAAACGTTTATTAGTGTGTTTATGCTTTGGCACTCCTGTTAGACTTTTATTTAATTTCCAACAGGGACAGCCATTGGGAGAAAAGTTCCACATAAACAGTTAATATAAGTGGCAAAGGAAATTGATATGAATTCTAATAGAATGCAGATGTCCTGAGCACTGTGAAAATGTTGTCTCTGACATGATCATAAAACATTAGGGCCCAAGGATTTCTCAGATTACAAAATTTTAGAGTTGGATCATACCTATGAGATTGTTTTGGTTTACTCCTCATTTTACAGGTGTGGAAAGAAACTGAGACAAAGAGAAGTTCAATAACCTATTCAAGGATCTCAAAACAGGTTCTTGGGCCTCCTGTCTCACACTCTCAATTTTCTTTCCCCTATGTTAGTTTTCCAATCTTGTTGATTTTTCTTCCCTGAATGATAGTTCCAAAGCTTGCAGTTGAATTTACTTTTCCATCACTTAAACAGACTTTCATTCAAATGTGTTTCCATTAATTATTAAAATAGCCAATTGAAACTTAATCCAAATACTATTCAGTTTAAATTATTTTGCATTTACCCAACAAATTCCCCTTCATCTCAAAGATCAGAATTCCATGTACTTATAAGATTTATAATAGACTGTCTCCAAAATTTACTGGTGCGTAACTAAGGCATCAATAACCAAAGAAGTACATAAGATTTCTATCAACAATTATCTCCTTAAAGAAAGCTGGAAGGGACACCTGGGTGGTTCCATCAGTTAAACATCTGACTCCTGACTTTGGCTCAGGTCATACTCTCAGGGTTGTGGGATCAAGCCCCATATCAGGCTTCTCTGTCAGAGAAGTGTCTGCTGGAAATTCACTCTCTCCCTCTCCCTCTGCCTCTCCCCTCTGCGCTTGCTCTCACTTTCTCTCTCTAAAAATAAATAAATAAATAAATAAATAAATAAATAAATAAATAAATAAATAATTTTTTTTTTTTTTTTTTTTTTTTAAAGAAAGAAGACCTTGAAATTTTATTTCTCACAGAGCTTCAGTTCATGTACTCTGATTTCAACCAAGAGAATAGCCAGGCTGGGTCACTCATACCACTTAATCTATTTAATTCCATAAATGCAGTTTCTACACAGTCAACAGAGAGGCAAGCCATTCAATTTGGAAACTTCACTAGATATTTTTGGCGACTCCCCCGTTTCATCAGGTCACACTACTAGTGATGGACACTTCTCAAAAATGTGTAGCATATGCCTACTCACCAATATCATACTCAATGTTGTCATCAAAAATTACTTATTCATATATTGAGCACACGTTGGCTTAAGGCCTAAAATTAAGGTCTGATAATATGTCCTGCCTTGACAGCTTGTAAAATTGGAAAGTTTTCAAATGGCCTCTATACAGGTTCCCTTCCCAACTCTGCCCCAAGGGGATGTTTCCCTAGCCAAACAACCCTCCTTATCAAACAGATTGGTGTAGCTTTTGCTTCTCCCTAAGTAGCAGTTTCAGTTCCCTGACAACCTGCAGAATTATTCAAACAAGCTCACCGCACCCTCCTCTGGGAACCAGAGAGCACCCCACCCTATTGTTGCTATGAAACCTGACTACCACAGCTCCTGGCTGTTTACTCTGTTCCCAAAGGCAACCTCACGTGGCCCTGCACAGTGTGCGGAGTCCTCTTCCAGGCTGTGAATACATACGACTAACAAATTTCTGGGGGGTCTCAGCTGTCCAGTGTTGGATACCATGTGTTCAGCCTTCACTGTAATCTTAGGGTAAGAATCCCTCAATGGGGTGAATAAGGGGATGACTGAAACACACACATAAATGCTTCTGCTTTGTGCCCAGTGAATTCATTAGCTGAAAGAGGAGACCCCAGTGGGCAGGTTCTATTCCATACTGTCTACATTATGTATTCAAATGTCCTTGGCACATGCACTCCCTTTAAGGTATATAATCACTAAAATTATAAAACAAAGATTTTATAATTCCCATCCTTGTTCCTGTGAGTGGCCAGCTGTTTCCCATTTCAGACAACAAAATGAACCAAAAAATGAATAAAATGCTGAAAGAGACTACATAAAAGAAAGTGACAGGTGTTAAACCTTCTATTGGATGTTCATTATCATCTAAAAAAGGACAGATTATCATTTTTAATTTAATGCAAGGAAAAAGAATATTAAATGATTTTACATGGATATTTAATTCTATGTTTATATCAGAATGACAAAATAATTTTTACAAAACACTTATAGGAGATTTACAAGTTGAGATAGACTTAAACCAGATTTATATCCCTTGTGCCTCTTGAGGACTCACTGAAGTGATAATAAAGGAATAATATCACCTAAAAAAAAAAAAAAAAAAGGAATAAATATAGTATGAACTGATCATAGCACAAAGATTGGGAAATGGGGCCATGAGAACAGAAGTGATTTTAATGAATTTGTAAAGTAAATGACTGCATACTAACCAAGACAGAAGTTAGTCTAGAAAATGAGCCAAAGTCTAGAAAATGACCTGAAGAAAGTGAGAATCTACAAGTCAGAGAGAGAGAGAGAGATACTGAGGGCAGGAATGAAAAAGAGCGCTAACCTCTCATACAGTGGCGTCCATGTATTTTAAATCAATCCCTTGTGGGTTGTGACAAGCACTTTCAGTCTAAAAACTCAAATTTCTCTTACTCTCAGAGAAGTTTTATCATTTGGGGGGAATATTATATCTGCCAATAGATACTGGTCATCGGTAGTTGCTTAAAATCTTAAAATCCCATCCCTTGATATTGGCAATTTTCCACAACATGACTTCTACCTTAGAAGTCAAAATATTCAGAAGAGGGAAATGACCTCTGGTGGGTGTGGTGGTAGAGATGCCACATCCTTGGGGCAGAGCAGGATGGAGAATCTTTCGCCTCCAGCCTTAAATAGTGGGGCCAGTGTCACTTGAACTACAGAAGCTCCTTTGTGCTTAAGCATCATTTTTCTACTAACTTCAAAATCCAGTCCTTATTCCTGAGTGGCAGGGATGTCCAGTGCTTAGAGAGTCATGCTTTTGCTAGAGAAACCTCTAAGTTTTCCTGGGGCATCCCCAGAGCTCCACGGTCTAGCTCACCACCCATATCATAGATATTCCACCAAATACATTTTAATAAATTCATTTATTCTTCAACTAGCCAGGACACATTCTGTTGTCTGTAGGAAGAATTTTGCCCAACATATGTCTCCCACTGCTCCATTTTTCCTTATGGACATTTTACCACTGGCTTACATAGAAATCTTACCATGCCTTATATCTTCTAGAACATTCACATCTTTTATCAATATAATCACAATTTTATTTCTTTACACTTTTTTTTAAAGATTTAGTTATTTATTTTTTCATGATAGACAGAGAGAGAGAGGCAGAGACACAGGCAGAGGGAAAAGCAGGCACCATGCAGAGAGCCTGACGTGGGACTTGATCCAGGGTCTCCAGGATCACACCCTGGGCTGCAGGCGGCACTAAACCACTGCGCCACCAGGGCCATCCATGTTACTTTACACTTTGATACTATATTAAGTTGTTTTATATGTCTTCCAATCTTCCAGAAAATAAACTTAGTTGTCATTTTGATTTTTTTTATTCTTGTTACTATTTAATCTTCTAAAATCAGGTTTTGGATTTTTCTTAAAGCCCTTTATGGTCTCTAATCATAGTTTCTTAGAAGTGCATCGTACACCTAAAATGTAATGATCTGTTTCTCTTATTAGTTCTGTGTCCTGTAGTGGCCACTTGCTCTTGCTATTAGTTTACTTTCCCTGATCCAAGTTCATGTGTTCTTCTGGGGGGTGTAATTGCTTTTTGCCTAGTCATGACAATGAATATGGAATCCTTCAGCATCAAGTCTTTCATCTGTTACAATCTCTCTGAAAGATAGTAAATGACAGACTGAGAGTTCTTCTCCAATGGGCCAGCAGCAAAAGCACTGGCAACTAGGTCCTCACTGAAGAACTATATATTATTATGGAAGGGAAGCCCCTCTAACTTTTTGATACCTGTGGCAAGGAAGCCTAATACTATATTTACACTGGAGTGTTATAGTGTCTTTGGGTACAGGTAGTATTATTCAGCACTAAAATGTGACAAGAACATAGGAGCAGTACTCTCAACTGGGTGGAATCTTCCCTTGGAACACTTGGAAATCAATTAATGTAACCTATCACATCAACAGGCTAAAGGAAAAAAAAATATGATATATCAATTAATGGAAGAGGAAAACTATTTGACAAATTCATGCCCATTGATGATAGAAACTCTCAGCAGGCTAGAAATGGAGAGAAATTCCTCAACTCCATAATATCTACAAAAACTACAGCCAAAATCATATTTACTGGTGAGAAATTCCATTTTTCCCCTAAGACAAGAACAAAGCTAGGATGACCCCTCTCCCCATTCCTATGTAACATCATACTAGATGTCAAAGCTAGCACAGTAAGAAAAGGAAATAAAAGGCATACGGATTGGAAAGGAAGAAATAAAATTGTCTTTGTTTGCAGATAACGAATTTGTTTGCAGATAACAAATAACAGATACAAATTTTCTTTATAGAAAATCCCATAGAAGTGACAAAAGCAAAAGGAAACCAAAACATCCTGAAACAAGTGATCGTGGTAAGGTTTCAGGATGCAAGTTCAATTTACAAAAATCAATTGCTCTCGTAAATACAAGCAACGAACAACTGGAACATGAAAATAAAAATGTATGATCATTTATAACTCATAAAACAATTAAATAGGTATAAATCTAACAAAATATTTAAGATCTGTATGAAGAAAACTGTAAAGGTGATGAAATAAATCAAAGAAGATATAAATAAATGGAGAGGAATTCTATGTTTATCTATTGGAAAAGACTGTGTATTGTTAAGGATGACAGTTTTTTTTTTTCCAATTTTATCTATAAATTCAATGCAACCAAACAAAATTATAGCAAGGTATTTTGTGAATATTAAGAAATTGATTCTAAAATTTATAAGAAAGCAAAACCCCGGAACAGCCAGTACAAAACTGGCAAAGAAGATAGATACCTGGAGAACTGATACAACTTGATTTCAAGACTTATTGCACTGCTATTGTAATCCAGATTGTGTGGTACTGGTGAAAAAACAGGCAGATAGAGCAATGCAACAGAGAATAGAGCTCAGAAATAGACCAAAATGTATATAGCCAAAAGAATTTTTACAAAAAACAAAGGAAATTCAATGAAGAAAGAATAGTCTCTTCAATAAACAGTGCTGGAAAAATTGAATATCCAGATGCAAGAAAATGAATCCAGATATAGACCTTTCAAAATGGATCATTTAAACATAAGACACAATAGTATAAAACTTCCAGAAGACAACATAGAATAAATTCTATGCTTGGGTTTTATGATGCATTTTTAGATACAATGCGAAAAACATATCTATGAAAGATAAAATTGGTAAATTAATTTTTTCAAATTTATTTTATTTTATTATTTATGATAGTCACAGAGAGAGAGAGAGAGAGAGAGGCAGAGACACAGGCAGAGGGAGAAGCAGGCTCCATGCACCGGGAGCCCGACGTGGGATTCGATCCCGGGTCTCCAGGATCGCGCCCTGGGCCAAAGGCAGGCGCTAAACCGCTGCGCCACCCAGGGATCCCGGTAAATTAAATTTTTTAAATTTAAAACTCCTCCTCTACAAAATACACTGTTAAGAGAATAAAAAGCCAAGGCAGATTGAGAAAAAAATATATTTTCAAAACATATATCTGATAATAGACTTATATCCAAAATATACAAAGTACTCTTGAAACTCAGCAATCAAAAATTGAGCAAAAAATGTAAACAGATACCTCACGAAACATATACAGGTGCAAAAAAAAAGGTGCATATGTAAAGATATTCATCATTATTTGACATTACTAAATTGCAAAGTAAAGTGACAATGACATATACACCTATTACAATAACTAAAATCCAAGTCCTTATAATACCAAATGCTGGTGAGGATGTGAAGCAACAGAAACTCTCATTCATTGCTGATGGAATGCAAAATTCTATAGCCACTTTGGAAGGCAGTTTCATTGTCTATTATACAGCTAAACATATCTCATATGATCTAGCAAACAGGCTTCTGGATATTTACCCAATTGATATGAAAACGCACACTCAGACAAAACCTACGCGTTTATAACAGCTTTATTCACAATAGTCAAATATTGAAAGTGACCAAGATGTCTTTAAATAGATGAATGAATTAGCAGGGTGATACATGCATACAATGGAATGTTATTCAGAGATAAAAAGGAAACGAGCTATCAAGTCATGAAAACACAGGGAGGAATCTTAAATGCATATTGCTATATTGAAAATGCCACATACTCTGATTCCAATTATATCACATTCTGGAAAAGACAAACCTATTGCAATAATAAAAAGATAAGTAGTTGCCAAGGGGTCAGGGCATAAGGGATTTTTTGGAGGGTAGTGAAATTATTCTGCATGATACTGTAATTGGGATACATGACTCTAAATATAATTTGTGAAAATCCATTGATTTCATAGCATAAAGAGAGAACCTTAATGTGTTAAATGTTTCAAAAAATCATTTAGACACTTGTCAGCTCCTAAGACGGAACGCAGAATGCGATGAAACAATCTAATTGTATGATAAATGTATGGAATTACCTCACAGAAGAGGGAAAGGGAAAAGGTGCTGACCTAAGTAACTATGGAAATGAGTGGAGTCTGTAATGCTAAAGGCAAAAGAAACTATACATAAGAACTGTATTCTAGTTGAGAAAGTGTTTCCCTTGGGAGTATAGGTTAGGAATTCTGATCCCACTATATATGTACACTAGAACTGATGGATTTCAAAGGATAGTTGATGGTGTGAGCCACGTTTCTCACTGGTAGATGGAAACCTATAGAAGGCTACTGATGACAGATGAATCACTGACCTCTACCTCTGAAACCAATAATACATTATATGTTAATTAATTTAATTTAAATAAAATTTTTGAAAAAGAAGGCTACAGATGAGCAAAAGGGAGCTAGAGGGTAGCCCGGGTGGCTCAGCAGTTTAGCGCTGCCTTCAGCTCAGGGCCTGATCCTGGAGACCTGGGATCGAGTCTCATGTCGGGCTCCCTGCATGGAGCCTGCTTCTCCCTCTGCCTGTGTCCCTTCCTCTCTCTCTCTCTCTCTCTCTCTCTCTCTTTGTGTGTGTGTGCGTCTCTCATGAATGAATAAATAAATTTAAAAAAAATCTAAAAACACATAAAAAGGAAGCTAGAATGACCTATGTGACAATGGAACTTAGGTTGGAGACTTTCATATGAATTCATGTTTAGTTATATTAAACTAACAGATGGCATCATATCGAAATTTATAGATATGCACATGTACATAGTTTAGTATACATTCATATATTTTGTTCTATCAGTTGAAAGGGCCTTGAAGAAATGCATTTCAGTAGCAGCCAGCTCACCTACTGCCCAGATCTTGGTTTCTAATATCCTTCCTCAGTAGGATGAACCAGAGTTCCTGGAAGAAATGAGACTGATTCTAGAATGGGGCAGGAAATACACAATTAGAAGCTAAAGAATCTTGTACTCTCCCCCTCCCCAAATAAAGAAGTGCTTAAAAAAATCCACAATAATAGCAGTATGTCAAAGCAACACAGAAATTAACTGAAAGAACTTTCAATGGTCAAGGATGGAATTGTTTGGGCAACAAAATAGAGCAGCATGGGTGATTACCCTGAGTATAAAATTAATACCTATGTCTCTATACCGGTATAAACAAATAAGTAGGGAAGAAGAGACAAATCTCCTATGAAGAATTCCAAATAATTAATGGACATACTCCACTTTCAAGCAGGCGGAGCATAGTTCCCCACTCCTTAATGTGGGCTTTGCACAGTGGTTCCTTCCATGCAGTGTGAAAAGTTATTCTTTACTAACTTTATAGTATAGAATCCTGATAAACACTACTTCAGCCAGGTGATCAAGGTCAACATCAATAGTGATGTCATGTTGACAGCATGTACTTCTGATGCGATGTGATGAAAATGGCGCTTCATCTTTGTGGTCTTCTCAAAATATGTAACTCCCATCATGACTAGAACATCAGGTAATTCCTAAGTGAGGGGCATTCTACAAAAATGTCTGACAAGTAGTCCTCAAAACTTCCAAAGTCATCAAAAACAAGGAAAATCTGAGAAACTCTCATCTCCATATAAGGAAACAGAGCAACTATATGTAAATGTGGTACCTTGAATGGATCCTGGAACAGAGAATGGTTATTAGGTAAAAACTAAGAAAAAACAGTGTGGGCTTCAGTTAATAATAATGTAATAATACTGCTTCACTAATTATAACTAATGTATTATAGTTATGTAAAATGTTGATAATAGAGGGAATTGAAGAAGGGCTCTGTGGGAACTCTCTGCCATCTTTACAAATTTTCTGTAAATCTAAAATTATTCTAAAAATAAAGTATATTAAAAATTAAAAGAAAAGAGACAAAGTCATCTATGCTTTGTCAAGTCTGTATACAGCAACTTAAAAGGACACATCTAAAATCACAAAAACACATTATATCAGCAAAAAGAAACTCAAAATGCAGCATTTTCCTTTGGCTAAAATATCATTCCTTTTTTTTGTTGTTGTTAAGATTTTATTTTTTGGGGAGCGAGATAGAGAGAAAGACCACACAAGCAGGGGTAGCAGGAAAGGGAGAAGCAGGCTCTCCACCAAGCAGGGAGCCTGATGTGGGGCTCATCCCAGGACCCCAGGATCATGACCTGAGCCAAACCCTTAACTAACTGAGCCACCCAGGCGCCCCTTCCATCCCTTGTTTCTTAAAATACCAGTTGACTTTTATAAGATTAGGAATGACTGTCAAGTCTTCATAAGGCATTTGATACTATAAAACTTTAAAAAGTTCATCCATAATAAAGCAAGTAAGTTTATTAACCCAAATGCTAAATTTGAGGTAACTATTGCCAGGCTACAGATGGCTCTAATTCTTGGAAATTAATTACTATTCATATCATAAATATATGGTATTAACTCTAAAAGTCAGTCCCTAGAAAAACTAAGGGAAATTGCCCTAATGCCGACCTCATCTCTGAACATCTCAGATTAATTTTCAATTAATGTTGTCTCGGAGATGAATAGGTACAAGACTATTTTTGTTACTTCTGGCCTCACACAGATGTTGTTTATTTAATATGGGTACTGATTAAAACAAGCACTCGAGGATTAGTGTGAAGAGGGAAGGAGAAAAGAACTATCAAATATCTGTGTATCAATTAGTGTTTCACTACAGAAAACAGAAGACGCTGTGGCTGTAGTCAACCAAAAGGATTTAATACCAAGGATGTGAGGGTGACAAAACATGAGAGACATCTAACTCCAGGAAATGAACAAGAGGTAGTGGAAGGGGAAGTGAGCGGGGGGTTGTGATTGGGTGATGGGCAATGAGGAGGGCACTTGGCGGGATGAGCACTGGGTGTTATGCTATATGTTGGCAAACTGAACTCCAATAAAAAATTTTTTTTAAAAATACCAAGGACGCGGTGCTGGTAAAATCGCTGGATGGCCTGAAGGACGCTCTGGGCTGGGCCTCCACATCTCTGCATGACTGGCTCACAGGGAACCCCTAGCTCAGCTCTAGCAGGGAGCTGGGGATCAGGGAGACGGTGCCTCCTCACCTTGGCGCTGGTACAAGGACGCTGCTGCTGGAAGTGCTGGCTCCTAAGTCTGGTCCTGCACCAAGAGCATACAAGACCCCTCCCCAACCCCTCGGGGCCCTCCCTTTCCCCCCTTCACTCTGCTCTGCATGCAAACCACTCACGAGTGCATTTGATTGATTGAACTCAAATTACCTCTGGAGCTTCTTCTCCAAAGGAAGCCTGAGAAATGTACTTTTAAGTTTCCCAGTCTCCGCCATCCAGAAAGCACATTAAGGTAGAATAAACACGGAGCCAGTCGATCTAGCTTGCCCACCACGTATGACATTAGACGGCTGTAATGTGAGAAGTGCATTTGAGGGGCTATTATCCACCCACCTCTTCCTGGAGGCATATTTCCCCCCAGAGTTTAGCACTGATCTATCCTTACAGACCCTGTGCCCAACTTATCACTCAGAAACCCAAATGAACCAAAAATGCAGGACCCGCTGAAGTTGTTGCAACATCAGGGCCATCCTGCGTTTGTTCTCCTAAAACATACCGTAGGGTCTGGGCAAATTTCATTTTCAAAAATTTTCCCTGAATTTCATATAATTTCTCTTTGGATTCTTGAAGTGTATATGCATTCACATACACACACGTACGGATACACACACATGGCCTCTCACAAACACACTCTACTGGGCTTTAATCAATGTGAGAAAGGCCTCCCTGGGTCATACACATCTATTAATTGTGAAGGTGACTTCGTCTAAACTCACAACTTTAGTATTTGTCCTTCCAGATAAAACATTTCCCCCTTGGAACGAAATAATGAGTTTAGCCCTGGCTATGTATCCATGAACAACTATCCCATAGGCTAACCTCTTACTGGAGCTCTCACTTCCCAGCACAGGCTTCTTTATTTACCAACATCTTGTCTTTTCTATAGACAAGAAAAAATTATTAATTCCTATTCCATTAAATGATAAACTGAAGTCCTCCTAGAAAAATACAAAAGGAGTATAAAAATCAGTCCAACTGTGCTTTTCCAGGGCGGTGTCTTATACCATGTTGGAGGAAAGACTATCTATTAAGATACACAAACAGAAATTATCAGAGAAAAGCCAATAGGATTGGTTGCTGAGATGGATTGGGAAAGACGACTGCTGCAGTCAGAGGAATTACTGTTGAATGAGGTATGAATGATCTCTTAAACGTCCTGTGGAACTCTGTCAGCCATGTCACTCCACTCCTGCCACACTGGTGTGTAAAGACAGATGAAATGCAAGAAACCACCAGAGGTTTCTGAACTACTACAGAACATTTCAAAGAGCCTCTCAATTACAGATGGTACCAATGAAAACACACAATTCCGAAATAAAATCTCCTGCACTATTTTTTCCATCATTCTTTAAATTCTTTCTAAAAAATACATTCTATAGTAGAAACTGCTATACCCAAGAAGTTCTCTGAATGGATTGCAAATAACAATAAAAAAAAGGATCTGAGCACAATATAAAAAAAATAAAGTAAAATAACCTTCTCTTCCCAGTCTATAAAATTTCTCAGATAAATTTTTGAAATGACGTATTCATCATTCGGAAAGAGTGCCAAGAAATAGTGGTTTAAGAGGACCCTAAATTTAACATGCTTACACTTGAATTGCTACTATATCAAGAAAAGAATGTTCCACATTGAATTTACTAGCACACATCAATTTATTCATGAAACATCTATTCTCCTATAAAATATACTTCATTTTATCTTCACTTTTGTACAACACACTTCAACACAGGAGTTCTTCATGAATGCCTTCAAGAAAAAAGAGAATAAACAAAAATTTGCACCATCAGATTTTCACAAAAATTCAATTGTACACTAAATTTTTATGAACTAGAATCAACAAAGGATAGGATAATAGATTTCTGTCAAAGAAAGTTACATTTAACTCAGAAGTAAGTTATATATTATTTTCCCTTACACATGAACTTTCAAAGAATTATCTTATAATAAGATTGAAGCAATAGTTTTTTTCTTTTACTTTGCCTCTAAGTAGCCAAGATGGGGCTATATTTAATATGCATGTACCCTGTTCAAAGCAGGTATCCAAATAGCATAATAGTAACAGGTGAATGATAATATTCATACTTCTCTTTTCTATCAAGCACTTTTATAACACATTGTGCTAGCAAACTATAATCCTATATTTTTTCATTATCAATGAACTGACAACAACTTTAAAACAGGTAAATAGCAAAAGTTTGCCAAGTAACAAAACTATTTTGACCACACATAAGTCAAAGAAACCAGTACCTATTAAGTATTTACTATATACCTGGCAAGATGATTGAAGCACTCACATTCATTATTTTAATCCTCTCTGCAGCTCCTTAAAGTACCTATCAATAGCCACCTTTATACAAAAGGAAACATGGACACTAAAGAATTTAAATATTGCATGAAAAGTTACATTATTGATAAGGGGTAAGATCATTCCAACACAATTCTGTTATTCTCCAAAGACATGCTCCTTCTACAGCCTTACATATTTGCTGCCTTACATACCTGCTGCTATGAGATTTACTGTAATAAGCACTGAACAGAGCAGTGTTTAGGGTCTATTCACGCACAGATCCAGGAAATAGGTACCTTGAGTACTGAGCCACCCAGTCGGATGTCTCTAAACAGTTCTTCAAAAAGACCCTACCTTTACCTCATTGATTGTGCATCCCAGGATGTTAAATAATGGTGTGTCCTTCACTGGAGAAGGGGACCCATCTTTTGCAATAAGAATATGGTCTACAAAAGGGCATTTCCTTTTGGAAGTCACTTGTTTCTGAAAAGTTTTCCATGCTATAACAAGAATTATTATTTTTTTTATAACAAGAATTATTAATTTGGGTGACTAAAATATTGCACAAGAAGGAACACTGATATTCATAAACACATAATCTCCTAAATTTTCCCCAAATTAATCCACATCCTCCATTTCAAGTTAATTCACACCCACCACTCAAGTAATTGACATCCACCATTTCATCATTTTGATGAAATGTTTTCATAAGTACGAAACAAGCACCCTGGGAAATTCTGCTTAAGCTGGTTATAAAAGACAAAGTTTAACTGGAAAATGAATCTCAAAGGAATCCCAGTTGTCCTCACTGACCTTTGTAATGCAAACAATGAAAGGAATATGAGGAGGAGCCTATGGATTACTGAGGAATTGAGATAGTTCTCCCTTTCTTTGGGGGAGAAACATTCAAAAGATACTAACAGTAAGTTATATAGACCCATCTTTTGGTTTCCCTTTACGCTTTGAACATCACAGAAGAAAGGGCAGCAGGCTATCCCCAAAGATGTTCTCAGTCATGCTCAAAGGCTTACACTGCAGAGCTTTTTTTAACATGACGTTATGCTATAATGCAATGGTCACCAGTTAAGTATACTTACAAGCAACCCAACATCATCTTCTCTGTCCCAGCAGAATCCATCATACCACAACTATTACACATATTGCTACTGCCTATGCCAGACTGCTTCTTGCACACTGTCAATTGTGTTGCAAGAATCAGGGATAATTCTAGGTGTTTACTGATATTCATCCTATGCTCCCCAACGAGGGTATTATAAAAATATTCTTCAGTAATATTCTTCTTACTCTTATTAAGAATATTCAAAACTTGGGACACCTGGGTGGCTCAGTGGTTGAGCCTCTGCCTTCGGCTCAGGTCATGATCCCAGGATGATCAAGTCCCACATAAGGCTTCATGAGAGGTAGCCTACTTCTCCCTCTACCTATGTCTCTGCCTCTCTCTCTCTCTCTCATGAATAAATAAATAAAATCTTTAAAAAAAAAAAAGAATATTCAAAACTGAAGTGAAAAAAGGATCAGTGGAAGAAATTAAATGAGTTGGCTTATGAAATAATCTACAAGCACTTCACATTCAATTGGGCCAAGTAATATCTAATATTATTAATATCTAGTACTTCTAATAGTAGAAAAGTTGTAGCCTGAAGTATATTCCAAACTTGATACAACTTTACTTTCGATAACAGCTACTGATTCTCTTGGCAGGGCTGGTTTAGGCACCTAAATTCTCTGCTTGAAGAACGAGGATATGCATTTAAAAGTCTGAGTACTCTAACAGAGGAAAATCTAAAGAGATCTTAATGTAGTGTCAGATAAAATAATTCTTTATTTTGTCTCCTAATCCTGGATCTCACTTGGGTGAATACAGGATTAGTAGAATATATTCAGCAGGTTTAGGGTTTAGAAAGCTGGTGTCCTAGAATAAGAAAAAGTTCAATTTCCTTGTCAACTGTACACAGATGGATACAGGGATATTTGGACTTGGAGGGAAAAAATAACACATTTTAAAGATTTCTAAGAAATGTAACTGACTTAAGTTTAAAACCAACAATGTATGTGGATATCAAACATTGTCTTATAGCAAAGGCAAATAAGCAGTTCTTACCAGAATTTTTTTTAATCATAGTTAAGGCAAGTATCTCAGGAGTTGCATTATAATTAGAAAATACTGTAGTTTTAATACTCAAAATAATAGAGTTATTCTTTTTCTTTTTAAGTATCAAGTTCCTTCAGGAGGTGATATCAAATGGCTACTTATCTGTCTTCATTCACACACCCAACTTCTCACAGAAATTTTCATGAAAATACTGAAAGAGATAAAAAGTCATAATAGAAGTAGAAGCCAAAATTACCAATAAAAAATGTGGCTAAACGCTGGGAAGAAATTTTCCTTATAAAAGTGCATAGTTAAATAATATTGAGAAATGATCAATGTCCAGAGCTATGCGGTGTGATAGAATAGCCATCCGTCACATGTGGCCAGTAAGCACTTGAAATGTGGCTAATTCCAAATGGAAACATAGAGGAAGTATAAAATACACAACAGATGTAAAGTCTTTGAATAAAAATAAGAATGTGAAACATCTTGTGTAATTTTTATATTGGTTATATGTTTAAATGATAATATTTCAAAATACTAGGCTGGATATAATGTTTTACTTGCTTTCATTCAGGTTTTTTTTTTTAAATGTGGTTACTAGAAAATGTTAAATCACATTATGTGACTGCCATATTTCTAATGATGGTGGTCTAGACCTTTGAACCAGCAACATGGCTAGAGAGGAATTACATGCGAAAGGTTCCACTCTCTTCTAGGGAGCCCTAATGACAGAGAAATGGGGCCAGAACCACTGACCTATTATGTAAGATTTATTTTCTAAAAGAGTCAGAATTGGTTCCACCTTCTGTTCTTTTGATATCTATCAATAATTTTCTTTCTATATCCATTAATGAAGCCGCAACTCCTAGCAATGCAACATGGCCAAGAGTAAAGGGCACAGGTTGTAATAAAGTGCAACCTGGAGTCTCGTTGATAATAGCTAAGGACAGAAAGAGGAAAAGTATGAAAACATTCAGTGTTCATGAGGGACTGAAATGTTCTTCTAGCATATTATTCAGGAATAAAGTAATCTATTCATAGTAAAAAGAATAGGTAATCAAAGAACAAGAAAACTTTCTGTATGTCAAAGGAATAGTAATAAAAGATTTTATAAAGTAGAAATTTCACTGGCGACTGTGTAGATCAACTTTTGTTTCAGTGTGTACTCTAAGAATCTGACAGCACAGAGATATACAGTAAAGAGAATCAAATTAATATCTTGTCCAAAGACATATGGGCTTGGCTAGATATTTTCCAATTCAAGAAGACTACAGAAAGATTTATAACATGAAGCAAGGAAATCAATCTACTTAAGATTAGAGGAAAAGCATCTCTATGAGTGTAGAAGAAAATGTGACTCCATCTGGTTTCACAGACTCTATGAAACAAGAGATAAACTAACATGACAAGAAAGAACATTAGCTAAAACAAAAATAGAGTTGGCAAAAAGAAGAAAATAATTCAGAGAAATGAAAACAAAATAGCAAAATTAAAATATATATTGGAATCAATGGACTGCAGAATCAACACTAAAGTAATAGAAACAAAATGTAGAATATGGTCTGTCCACTGCTCATCAACAAGCTAACCCCATCAGAATCACATGCTGTTTTCCTTTTTTTTTCTTTCTTTCTTTTCTTTTCTCTTCTTTTTTTTTTTTTTTTTTTTTTTTTTTAAGAGAGAGAGTGTATGCTTGCATGGGGTGGTAGTGGGGGGAGGGACAGAGGGAGAGAAAAAATCTCAAGCAGGCTCCATGCTCAGCACTGAGCCCAATGTGGGGCTCGATCTCACAACCCTGAGATCATGACCTGAGCAGAACAAGAGTTGGATGCTTAACTAACTGAGCCACCCAGGCGCCCCAAGACTGCTATTTAAAAACCATAGACATGGAATCCTAACCTTCAGAGCCTGACTTAATTGATAAAACAGGTCCTGAAAATATGTGTTTTAAAGAGTTCTCCAGTTGATTACAATATACACATAATTGTGAGAATGAATAGTGCAGTGAACCAGAGGAGCTAAATGCCAAGGAGAGGCAAAAATAAAGATGAGAAAAATAACAAATACGGAAAACAGAATGGAGAGAGAAATTAGCAATTATAAGCTTCTTCAGGAAAGAAAGAAGGGAGGAGAAATATTTTCAGTACCTTAAAAATAGAAAGGTAAGTATATATCTACAAACTGAAATTCTATGGAAAATGACTAGAAAGAGAAACACATTCCTGGACATATCTTGGTGAAACTCTTGATTGTCAAGGATAAAGAAACAAATCTTACAAATATCACAAAGAAAAAAAGTTACTTGGGGTTAGTTTCAAATAGTAAGAAATCAGGCCTTTTCCACTTTCTTATCTGGAACCGATTTAGCAAGCAATGAGATAATATTTAGAAATTAAAAAAAAAAAAAAGAAATTTTATTAAAACAGGATTTAACTTAAGATCTACATAATTAGCTGACACTTTATGTGCAAAAGGGACAAAAATATTGCAGGTATGCAAAGCACAACAATGAATCAACGAATTTTTTTAATGAAAAATATTCAATGATTTATTAAAACACTGTGCTAAAAAGACTTAAAAACTGGTAAATTAGGAATATAATGAAGGAAAGTTACCAATACCAGATAATAAGGCCTATGATAAATCTATGATAACTAAAACCATGTGACACTTAACAAGAAAAGATAGGCAGGTCTTAAGAACAGACCAGAAAGCAGAAGCAAACTGAAGTATACATAAAAAAAAAATACCTGTGCATTCAAAAAATATTTAAAGAAAAAATATTTTCTGGATTAACATATGTGCAGAGAAGAAAAATTATAGGAAGGAAATTCAGCAAACAAAAAAAAAATATCAGCTTCCTCTGGATGGTGTGAGATTTCTGTTCTATATAACTTTGCAAAAGTACTCTGCCAAGAAAAAAAAATGTTATCACAGATAATCAGAAAAGAAAAAAAAAAACAAAATTAGAATCCTTACAAGTATTTTTCTAATATTGTAATTTATCACAGTGCAAAATATTTTGTAATACAAGGGTTGCTTTGTGTACTCCAGACTTTCTTCAAAATGCAATGAATAGAAAGGAGTAGAATGTCCTAGTGAGTTAGTAGCTTGATCACTTTCCACCCTCCTTCCATTACAACCCTAGCCCCAAATCAATACAACTCTTAAACTAAGCAAATACTAGTGGCTACAAGCAGGTAATGTTCCAACTGAGAGATAACACTGAAGAACTTTCAAGGTTGGAGAGTCTAAGCCAATGATGGGAATCCTGCTGAAGTCTTGGGAGAAATGCAAGGACCCAGGGGGAAAAGCTGACTTAGGCTTCAAGAGCAATCCCTAGATTGCTTCATCCCTAAACAATGAAGGAAGATGTAGATGAGAGAATATGTTCTTTATATCTATAAAGCTAAAGTAATACAGAAAACCAAGAATTTTTACCAGGTTCTTGTTTGGCTTCAGGGAGTAACCAACAATCAGCACTGCCTGGCAAGATGATGGAAAGAAACTGAGTACATGAAAGACATTGCTAAGTCACTGAATCAACCACACACAAAATCAATCCAACTTCTCTGAACATCCTGTTAAGATAAAATAATTTTAATAATATTGTACCTATATTTTCAGCCAGTTTAAATCCATTTACATTACTTGCCATAAAAAGCCTCCTAATTCATATAACAGAAGAAGATAAGGAGGAGAGAAAATTGTGATGGACAGTAAATCTTAAAATGTGTTATTGTTAAATACAAATAAACAATGTTAGATTCTATGGGAATGTGTAGTTTATGTGATAAAGTTTCTTAAAACACAGGAGATATATTTTAGTGGAAATCCTAATATTCACTTGGGACTAAAATTTCTAGACTAGCATTTAGGGCTTGGTGGGCAAGGCCAAAAGCTAAAGTTTTCAAACGTTTTATCAAAGTTTTCAAATGTTTTATCTGGGAACTCAAAGTGGACATTAGGAAAAGAGAGAGATGAAAAGTATAGTAAAGTTTATACCTTATGGCTAAAGGAGAATTAGAAGTAGGATGATATAATATTTGGTAGATTAATAATTGGTAACTTATTTTAATATATGTATTAACATGTATATTTGATTATAAGGGATAAAAGAAAACATAACTATTAATGAAACTGGAAACCAAAAAAAAAAAAAAAAAAGAAACTGGAAATCATAGAAGAATTCCTAAATTTACAAGATTGAAAAGGGAATAACTTGATCAAATCAATACTAATAAGGGAAAGGAAGACAAAAATTAAATAGAGTTTTTAAAAGTAGTAATTCTAAATATGGATGCAGAAAGTTCTAAAGATAATATCAGCAAATAATAACTAACAGTTTATCAAAAGAAGTAGCAAATGAAAGGTTCATTCAGTATAAGAAAATATATCACCATAATTCATTACTGCAAAAAATGTAAAACAGAAAAATCATATAATAATAATAGATGCTGAGAAGGCATTTGACAATACTCAGCAGATACATCTTTAAAAAAAAAAACCCTAAGTAGGAATAGAAACAGTCTACTTAAATATAAATAAATCTACTCATCAAAGTTCAATAGCAAATATCACATTAAAAGATAAAACACTGAAACAGTTTTATTTACAGTTTGGAACTCAGCAGAGATGTTCACTGCTGTCATTATTTCTCAGTGATATTTTGGAGGTTCTGGCAAATTCAATTTTAAAAATGAAATAACTTATATAAATATTGTAGAAGAGATGAAACTGCCATTTGCTGATAATGCACTTATATGCTGGAGACATCAAACGGATTACAACTTAACAATTATGAAATTTTATAGAAGAGATTTGTAATGTGGATGGATAAGAGACAGATATGCAAAACTCAACAGCTTTACATTAAAGTATGCATCTGTATCAAAGGAAAAAAGAGTAAAACTAACAATAGAAATGAATTAGGTAGGAAAAATCTTAACTTCCCAGGGCCCCACCGAATACACATAAAGAACCTTCTAATATTTCATTGACACTACATTCTGCAAAGAATGATAAAAGGCACCAAAACAAACAAACATAGCAAAACAAAGACAAAAGCATAATATGCCCTGACCAGGGGCAAGTGGAACTGATATACCACTGGCTGGAATGCAAAACAGTACAACCAACTCTGGAAAGTTTGCTGGTGTCTTACAGAAGTAAACATAACTTACCATGTGAACCAACAATTCCACTCCTGGTTATTTAGAAAGAGAAATAAAAACATATTTCCGTACTAAAACCTGTATGCAAATATCTAAGGCAACTTTATTCATCATCACTACAAAATGTCTATCACTTGGTAAATGAAAAAAAAACAAACTGATTATTCAGTGGAATTTTCACTTCATGATTAAAGTATAAACAAACTCCTAATACATGCAACAACATATATATTTCAAATGTTTTATACTAAAAAACTAAAAAATGAAAGAAAGTTGACACAAAAGGCAGTATTTTATAGGCTCTCATATATATGATATTCTGGAAAAGGCAAAACTAATTCAAAGATCAACGGTTGCCAGAGATTGGGGTATTGAGAAGACAATTAACTAGAAGGGGACATGAGAAAACTTTTTGGAGGTGACAGAAATGTCCTATGTCTTGATTTCAGAGGTAGACATGTGACTGTATTCTTTGGAAGAATTCATCAAACAGTACACCTCAAACAGATTACTTTTATGGAATATGAATCCTACCTTAACAAACATAACTTAAAATAATTGAAGGCCTTAAAACAAGGTGTGAATAAATGGAAAAACATACAATGTTCTTAGATAATGACTTAAAATCAAATATATTAACTTTCTCAAAATTATCATGTAAATTAGTGCAATTCCAATTAAAATCCCAAAAGAATGGTTCTAGAATTGAATAAAATGATCTGGAACTTTATACAGAAGCAATGTTCAAGAGGGGCACCTGGGTGGCTCAGTGGTTGAGCATCTGCCTTTGGCCAAGGGTGTGATCCTGGGGTTCTAGGATCGAGTCCCACACCAGGCTCCCTGCAGGCTCCTTCTGCCTGTGTCTCTGCCTGTCTCTATGTGTCTCACGAATAAATAAATAAAATGTTTTTTAAAAAAGGAGCAATGTTCAAGAATAGTCAAGAAAATAGGAATGAAAGATAAGTTAGGAGACTTGTCATACTGTATCAAAACATACTATAAAACTACTATTATCAAATTATACAATATCAGTATGGGAATAGACAGGCTGGAGGATAATAGAAGATACTGAAACAGATTCCAGTTTATAGCTCATTTATTGTATGATAATGATGTTAAAAAATAAAGGGTTTGTTTATTAACTGCTGAACATGAACCATTTATCTAACTAGGAGAAAATTATGTTGAACCTCTATCTTACACCGTGAACAACAACAAATTACTGAGGGTGTAGACGACCTCAATATTAAAAACGTTATAATCATTAAAAAAAATTAGGAGTAGGGAGTCATGTTAACCAAGACAGAAAAATCCTGAAACTACAAACAAGAAAGAAGACATATTTATAATAAGTAATTTAAATGATTTATATAGGAAAAGATACCAAAGATGTTCTAATGTATATTATATGCAAATGAGATAACATAACAGAGAAAGAACCCTTTAAAATGGACAATAACAACAACTCAACAGAAAAATGAGGAAAGGATAAAAGTAGTTTAAGCAAATCTAAATGGTGAAAGAATAAAGCTGAAATTCAAGTATGTCTAGAAAATAATGAATTAATGTAACAATGAAATATCACTATATTCATTAGACTGCCAAAATTAGAAGGAATGACACATATTGCTGTTTAGGATGCTGGGGAAAGTTATGATCATATATTACTGAAATGTAAATCACTTCTGGAAAGCAGTAAGACAATATCTTAGCAGTTGTACTACTGGGAATATATTCCATAACATAAAACTGACAGCATAGAATGTTCCTTGTACTTTTCTGTTTGTAGGGCCAAAAATGGAAATAAAATTAATTCTCCTCTATAAAGAAGAATGGCAGAATGATATTTTCCATTTTTTTAATATTTGTCATTTTACTATGAAATATTACACAACAATTAGGATGAAATGAATTGGTTTTATTCCAGTCGATGCGGTGACATGTTTCACAGGTACTATTAAGATAAAAAAAGATGCAGAAAAGCATTTAATATGATGATTATGGATGGATGGATAAAATCCTTATACATGGTTGCATGAGCATAAAGAAAAAGACAAAGACAAGGTTGTTTAGGCATACAGTAGGATTAAAAGAAGATGGGAAAGGCAGATGAGAGAAAAAAAGGAGAGACCGCTAAAAAAAAATACTATTTAATTTAAAAAATTGACACATAAGAGATGATCTCTTTTATGTACAACACATATACATATGTGTGATTCTAAGGGTGTATGAATTAATAAGGAGATTTATAAAAACAAAATTAACTCTATGTCTACTGATATATGAGAATGTCAAACAAGATAATTTTATATGGAAAAAAGAAAGTTCTTGTACATATGGTGATTTATCTTTGCATATGTTTGAAAGAGCAAAGAGAATGGACAGAATGATAGTACCAGGTTGTCAATCTTGACTCCAGAGCTTGAGAATGGAGGATACACGTGTGCATAGAACAGAGTGGTGCCCCCGTGATTACAAAGGTTTCCTCTATATATCTTTGTTAAGTATTGTTACAAGAAGTGTGCCTTACTGGTGTAATTTAAACAACATAAAATAAAGGGAAATACACGTTGCTATCAAGGAAGAAAATAAAATCACTCTTTAAGGTTAATGCTTTCAATGTAGTTGACGGAGTAAGACAGATGAAGGGAAATGATTTGTTGGGAGTCCCCGGGGGAAAGTTTCATTTATAAACATACATTTAAATACAAAGCAACCATATTAAGCGTTTCGTGGACTTGCATTTCTGAAAGTGTGGATTTCAAACCACCTCTTACAGAATCACTGGGGGGAACCTATAAAAGGGTATATTTGCAAACCCACCCCAGATTTTCTGAACTAGAGTCTCTAGAGATGAAACCTGAATCTACATTTTTTAAAGATTTTATTTTATTTTTTATTTTTGACGGAGAATGAGAGAGAACAGAAGCAGGCAGAAGGAGAGGGAGAAGCAGGCTCCCTGCTGAGCGGAGCCCCTGCCTTGGATCTGGATCCCAAGATCCCGGGTTCTTGACCTAAGCCAAGGCAAGCACTTAACTGACTGAGCCACCCACACTCCTGAAACTACATTTTTTTTTAAATTAAATTTTTTTTTAAATTTTTATTTATTTATGATTGTCACAGAGAGATAGAGAGAGAGGCAGAGACACAGGCAGAGGGAGAAGCAGGCTCCATGCACCGGGAGCCCGACGTGGGATTCGATCCCGGGTCTCCAGGATCGCGCCCTGGGCCAAAGGCAGGCCTCAAACCGCTGCGCCACCCAGGGATCCCCTGAAACTACATTTTTAACAAGTGCCTTCCCCTCCCTAGGATGAATCTTATGCAAAATAACAATAATAATAATAATAATTAATAATAATAATGTGAGAGACAGAGCTTTTGACCAGTGATTCCAAGAGTTGACAAATCTTAAGAATCATCCCTTTAAAAAAAATGCAATGCAGCAAATTTGGGAAACAGAGCCTCCGGCAGTTTCAGTGGCGCCCTCCTATAAAACAACTGACATAGCTGAGAGACAGGACCACTGCTTCACTGCAACGTACTTATAATTTTACAGCAATATTAGCTGTGTTTATGCAACAGAAAAGGAAAGTGAGATCACAGGTTGTTTTGGTGAGATATTTATGCTAATATTTTCTCACACTTGCAGTCTTTCTCTTTCCACACAGGCCACCTTATAATAACTACAATCGTCCTCCTAGCACATGGCTGATTCCCTGGCCTACCACTTTGGGGCTTTTCCTTTTTTGTCATTCAGAGACCATCAAATGGCAAACCCAGAAATGTAGTTCCTTCACAGCAGAAACTCCTGAAGGGGAACCCCTTGGCATTTGTATTAGCAACACAATAAAAAATCCCCAGCTGCTACAGGGGCTATTTGAGCAGAATTTGTATCAGTGAGGACTTAGTAAAAATATTATTTTTCCTTGTTCGGCTCACAGCCTCGTAAGTCCAAAAGCCCTGTTACCAATCCAAAACAGGTAGATGATAGGCTGCAAATCCAGTCTAAGTTCCATTTCAAATAAACTGTGTGGTTGTGGGCAAGTCACTTCACTGTGCCCCAGTGTCTCTGTCATATGAAGAGAATGGGCTTGCAGAACTTTACATGTGTATTTAACAGCCTTCTGTAAGTCTTAAGATATTCAATGGAAGATAGTTTTGTAGCAAATGCAATGTTATGTGGAAATTCAGGGGACTCCAATAATGTAGAGATAAATAGATATTCAATTAGCAAATATTCCAGGTAGTCTAATGGCCCCCGTGCTGTATTTCATGGGGTTTGCCTTTTTGCAATGCTTTTTGGCTTCTAGGTTCCCTCAAATCCTATGCATTGTCAAGCTTTGCTTTTTAGGCATAATGAATATAGGCAGCCTAGAAATCCATGTATAATAAGAAGAAATGTTTCAGCTGGTATAAGAATTCTTAGAAAGAGACTAACTCTTTGTGTTATGAAAATGCAGCAAAAACCTTGTTTGGAATAGAAGGTGAGAAATAACGGGACCCAAGAATGGGTAAAATTTTTCTGCCTGAGACATGATGATGGACTGTTTGCTTTAAAAAGGGAAATTTAAAAAAGAGAAAAGAAAGGAAGGAAAGGAAAGGATGAGGAGAAATGAAAATAAAGGAGAGTGTGGAGGTAACATGACTGGATTTCTGTAGAGAGCCTGCATGTCTGCATTAAAACCTACCAAATCCACAAAATGCTAGCCAATAGATTTAAAACAAAACAAAACAAAACCAAAACAAAACAAACCCAACAAACAGAAAACAGAGGAAGCTTGGAGCTTTGTACGTAAGTGACGAAAGTGACAAGGGGAGAAATTACGGAAGCCATTCTGGCAATACATTTGGGGATTACGCCAGGTTTACAGAAATCCTCAAGGGGCAGAGAAGCTCATAAAAACACCTAACCAACTGACTTCTGTGTATTTTAAAGATCAAACATTGGTACATTACTAAGGATCTGAGAATTTACATGTGGATCCAGAACAAATAATAGCATGTCTGGGTCAAATAAAGTCTTCCATTCCAATAATGAAATCTGACTATGGAGAATAACATCCCTATACTTTAAAAATGTGAACAAAATTGGCTCTCTGGTTTTGCAACTAATGTACAGTGGGTTTTTCTGTCATGTGGAGAACATCAACTGGCAAAACCATTTGCATTGTTTAGACAAACACAATCTGAGTGGGAGTAAGAAATATAAAAGCTATTGCAGAATTGACTTTCAACATCTACATATTTATTTGTTTACCAAGTATTTATTGAGCATCTCCTATATGCATTCCACTGCAGGATCCCTTAGGGAATTTAAAGATAGATTAAGAATTCATTCTTGAAGAAGCTTGGTAACTAAGGAGACAGACTTTTAAGCACAGAAAGTTAAAAAGGAAAGAGTAAATGAAAATTGATTTTTTTAATTGGTTAGAAGAGAATTTCAGAAGCTGAAGTGTCTTTGGTTATATTTTAGGAACTACATTAATACCTAAGAAGTCACACAGATAACAGAAGCTGCAGTATTTCAGGTAACAGGAAGATCACTTTGACTTTAGCAATCACTGAAGCCTTCGTGTAATGGAGAAGTTAGACAGAGTTAACATTCCAGCATAAACAATGCAGAGGCTAAAATGCTAGGACGTGATCAGGTCTGCTGGGCTGAAACAGGATTTGGGCAGGCAAACAGATTTCTGAAACAGAGATGTTTGTGGAAGATGAAAGGAGAAGACACCCAGGAGCCTAGGATCTATCCCTCTCTAATTAAGAGATCTGGGACAGGCTGCTTACCAGTTTCAAATATCTGCTTTCCAATTATAAAATAAAAATTAATAGTATCTCCCCTACCTTCGTCATAAAAAAAAATCAAACAAGTTCACATATGTGGAAGTGGAACAAACACTTTAAAGTTTCATACAAGTAAGTTAATTTTCTTTTTCTTACAATCACAGACTCACCTACATTTTTAAGATGGATAACCTCCTGGGTTCTCAAAAACGGGTCTTACTGGCGTTCATCTTGGCCATCCCGAAACCTAAAACCTGACACTAGTGATGTCTCTAACTCCTATCTGTTCTCTCAATTTCAATTTAACTTTGCCCCTCCATCTTAGGTTTCTGATATACTGGTAAGTCCCTGCCACTGGCCACCTGACCATAATACCACCTTCAGAATTAAGAAAACAAACCGCTATCCACTAGTGCTCAGTTGACACTGATGTGGCCTGTGCTTGGACAAAAATCTGCATATATCAATCACATCTGATGTGGAAGTTAACATACATGAACCTAGAGGAACACACGTCCTCAACACCTGAATGGTTTCGGGATTTATTCTGAGACTAAAAGGAACCAAAACAGTTTTAAGCACATGTTGGGAGGACAGCAAATATAACATATATAACTTTATAGAAATATTAATGTAACTGGATTAAGAATGACTTGAATGGAAAGAGGACTGCTGGTACCAATAGTTTGGCAGTATCATTATCACGCCTAAATGTATTCTCTCACAAGTATTCAAAACATTCTTAAAGATATTAATTAATTTATGTCATGACTTATTCTAGAAAGGAATTAAGGCAGTTTATAAAAATGCACACAACATGATAAATTTAGGGTTTTTTTTAAAAGAGAAAATCATATGAAATGTAAAACGAAGGTAGGAAAGATATGATAAACCCGAGTGATGTTAATATATAAAACCATGCTTCAAAGTTATTTATCTTCACACAAAGAGAAGCCAAAAATTCATCTGTGCATATTTTACAGCATCCTACAGAAAGAATGAAATGCAATCTGTTTCACATATTATAATTATGATTTTTAAAATAACACTTTCTCAATTATTCAACAAATATTTATTGAGCACAATGTGAAAGGCAAAAGTACAGCTCAATGAGCTACTGGTACAGTGAAGAACAAGATGGACAAAACTTCTCTTGGAGTTTACACACTTGTGAGGAAGACAGATAATACACAAATACACACCGTGATATCAGGTAGCAATAAGTGATAGGGGAAACTTAGGATGCAGAATAGAGAGTGGCAAAAGGAGGAGGTATAGTTATTTTAGATCAGGTAACCAGGGAAGACACCTTTGAGAAGATGACATTTGAGCAGAGACATGACCAAAGCTGATTTCATTCTGAGTTTGACAGGAATCCCCCTGAATATTTTAAGCAAGGAATGCTATGATCTAATTTCTACACTAACAGGATCCCTCTAGCTTTCGTAGGGAGAACGGACTGTGGGCAGACAAGACAGCAAGGTGATGAGCCAGAAGGTCTTTCCATAAGAAAACACAATGGCTTAGACCAGCAGGGGCGACGAGCAGTTGGGAGTTGGAATGTATTATGAAGGAGGCTTGCACGTGAGTTGGACAGACATGGGATGGGAAGAAAATTGCAGCATCTAGGAAGACCCCAAAGTTTTTAGCTGGAGCAAATGAGTGGTGGGTCTCTTTACTGAGAGGGAGATGCCTGGGAAAGGCACGTGTTTAGGAAGTAAAATCAAGAATGAAGATGCTTGAAAAAATACACATGTGAAGAAGGAAGTCAGGACTGAAGGCATAAATATAAGTGTCATAAATGTTTCTATGGTATTTGCATATTAATTTAAATTTGAGATAGGACTAGACAAGATTCCTAGGGAGAGTACTGACAGAGAAGAGACCACGCCCAAGTGCTGAGTCCTAAAGGCATGTCAACATTCAGAGTCGGTGAGCTACTTCGTCTTTGCACACCATCCTGAGATCGATCATGGCAGTTTGCTCAGGACTGAAGCCTCTCCTGGGCTGCAGGATTCAGATTGCTAGAATCAGAGAGTCCCAGGCAAACTTGGATGAGCTGATCACCCTATACACTCAGTCCATCCATCCTCCACTCCTTCTTCTCTGCCCTATTCCCAGGAACCTGACCTCAGCAGACCACTAACCCTCCCTTCTCCCTTCTTCTTCTTCCTGTCTTCCTAAGGCTCAGAAAATGGGAGACAACAGCAGATTAGAAGGTAGGAAGAAACAAAGGCATGAATGGATCTTTCCGTCTCTCCCTATCTTCTTGCCAAAATGGCAGTTACCACGTTTGTTCAACAGCCCTCTCTCATGAACTCAAGGCCTTCCTCCAAGCTCCAATTACAGCATTCCTTCCTCTTGCACATTCAGGCCTAAGGGTGGTCACAGCTGTCTGTTGATGCTAATCCCCAGGTGCTTCCCAGTCCCTTACTATTCCTACTAATCTGCACCCATTTACTTCTCGTAATAGTCCTTAAGTTAAAGTCTCTAAGGCCAAACTTAATAGGGCCAATTAAAGGAGAGGCCTGAGAGGTAGAGGAAGCAAGGGAGTCCAAGAACTAAGGAGCCAGGGGAGCTATGAGTCGTCAATGTCAGTGATTTTCAGTTTGGTAACATCTTTTCCTGAGAGGTGTTTTAGAAAACTTGTGGAGGTAATTTTTGCTCTCATAATAATTGGGATGCTAGAAGCACTCTCACATTCTGGATGGTCTCAGTTGTCAAAGAATTGCCCCATGTCTTGGTAAATTTTGAAATGCCTGGTGGGACATTCACATAAATGAGGGCAAAAAGAATCCCCCCCAAAAATGTTTGGTCTAAGCTTAGACTCTAACAGAAAGTACTTTTTGCAGTTTTAATATACATTTTACCTTTGCAATAAATGCAAACACCATATAAATCAAAGGAAGGTTGTATAAATTTATTTGGAAATCTACCAAAGTAATTTATCATTTCAGAAAAATTTTGTTATGACAGCATGGTATTTAATTTTCCACTATAACACAGCCATTTCAGTCCGTAATTGTATATTTATTGCAAACAGATTATCATTTGTTTATGTCTTCTAGTACATTTCTAGTACACTGCTCTTTTTTTTTTTAATTTTTTATTTATTTATGATAGTCACAGAGAGAGAGAGAGGCAGAGACACAGGCGGAGGGAGAAGCAGGCTCCATGCACCGGGAGCCTGATGTGGGATTCGATCCTGGGTCTCCAGGATCGCGCCCTGGGCCAAAGGCAGGCGCCAAACCGCTGCGCCACCCAGGGATCCCGTTGTTTATGTCTTCTAGTACATTTCTAGTACACTGCTCTTGTTGAGCAGTCACATGTTAAAGTACATATTATTATACTATTGTATTATTGTACTATTTTTCTCATATTATGGTTAAGTAATTATATTGACTTTTTAATAGTTATATTTGTTGGTAGATAAGATTATATATGAAATTCACTTCAAAATAGTAGAGGGAACACCAAAATGGACAATGGGGAGCACCTGTGGGGCTGACAGAAACAAGAGCCACCATTGTAGAGACTTCCAGGAAACTGGAACCCTCAGAAATGACAGGTTATAATTATAAATTAGAGAAATGCAGGAAAGGGGACATTTAAGAATGAGGTTGGGGATATAGGGATGTCTGTTAAGTTCCAGAGGCACAGTGGAAGGGCACAGAGTAGCTGGGGATGGAGACAAGTTTGAATATTAGGACAGGTACAGAGAATTATGCTGATAACAAGAGTTCCAGGAATGACCCAGGAGAGACAGATGGCACACACAATGGGATCTGTCCTGGTGTTTGTAGAGGAAGATGGGCAACTGTTTTATTGCAGACCCTGTAGCAGACACTGTCAGTGCTCTGCCTCCGGCCTCTGGGATCCCTTTTACCACATCTGCTGCCCTGCCCCAGCTTCTTTGCAGTTTTGCTTACAATGGCTGGCGACTGCCACTCTCTTCAGAGGACTGCCCTTGAGCTCCTGGAGCCATCTGGCAGAGCTGGAAATACCTGAGCATTTATGCCCCCACCAGGGAAGCCTTAGCTGCCAAACCAGGGGACAGGTACAGTAACACGAAACCAGGCTCCCCTGCCTCATCGGGAAAAACTCTAGGGTTTAATTTATATTTCAGAGTTTTCCTATAGAATCAAGCTGAAATGCTCTTCCCTCATTTGTCTAAAAATGTCTCTTTGCTTTGGCTTCTTTCCCTTCCCTGTCCTGCTTTTCCTACTTCCTTACCAGTTTCTCCTGGCAAACATTTCAATAAGTCACTTGCTTTTGAATTCTTGTCTTGGGGTCAGCTTCTGGGAAACTTGGCCAAGGCAACCTTCTTCTTAGGGTAGACGAGCAGGAGCAGAAAGCACTCTGGGGGCGCCCAAAACAGGAGCTGAGGACAATATCACTGTGCAAAGAGCGGGGTGGGGGTAGGGGGCTGGAGGATGAGGGGGTACCGTTTTGCCACGTGCCAGTGGAATTGCTGAGACTAATTTTCATAGACCACAGAGTAGCTTTTTCAATGGGTCCTGATAAAGAAAAGAAAATCTTCAATAGCACCTTCCAGGATCTCTAACACCAATTTACAGAAGGATGTTTTCTACATCATTATTTATCACTCAATATAATCAAATGCTGTTATTTAGAAACAAGCAACTATGTAGACTGCCAAACCCATGTGGTACTATGCGAATCCAGCTGCCTGTAGTTTAATTTTACCTAGACATAAACTGTAGATTACCTAGAGAAACACAGGGACCCATATCCATCAGGCAATCCTCCTAACCTATGATGGGTTTATCGGGATGTAACCCCATCATAAGTACAAAACAACATAGGTCAAAAAGGCATTTATTACACCTAATCTACTGAACATCATCAATTAGCCTAGCCTACCTTAAACATTCTCAGAACTCTTTACATTAGCCTACAGCTGAGCAAAATCACCTAACACAGTGTCTATTTTATAACACAGTGTTAAATGAAGAGCAACATATTTTAAGTGTCAGTCAAGATGATGCTCTAGACTATAATGTCAGACATTATAAGAAGAGCAAAAATGATGAAGAACAGGTAATAAGAATTTATGCATCTACTTGATTTCTGTTTCTTGTCCTCTCCAATAGTCAATATTTTGGAGTTAGAGTTCAAGTATTGTATGAAAAAAAAAGGTCCTTTCTACTTAAAGTCCCAGAACTATCACAACAAGAACAGGGACTTTTGCAACCATTGCTTCATATTAGGAAATGTATAGGCTTTGTTTCCTGTCTCCAGAAGTCCCCTTCAAGTCCCAAAGGGAAGGAAAAATAGAGAAAATATTCCCAAATCAAGATTAATAAGCAGATGAATTCAAGAGATAATGGGTACCCATGATCACATAAGCACTCTCCTTTTTAGGGAACATCTTGAGAAATTGAGTTATGACTATAATGTGGAATTTTTCATTGATAGATTCATCTAAGCTTCATACCAACATTATACTAACTTTTTATTACCAGCATAGTAATATTAGGGTGTGCTTAGGGCAATAACTGAGGTCATTATATTATTTTCCTCCCTCTTCTAGTGGGAAGGCACATCCAACACTCAAAGCAGCGAAACTATTTAGGTGTACAAGTGTACCATGGAAAGTTGCCAAAATGTAAGCTCTCAAGCTCTTTCTTCAAGAGGCAGCCCATTGAAATGAGAGGACTCTAACAGCAGGGTAATGAAGGGTGGATTACTCTCTGTAGTCTTGAAGGGGGAGAGGAAAAAGTCCCATTGTGGAGAGAGGAGGAGGGATGTCTCAGTAAGACCATTAACCGAGGGAACTGCAACTGGGGGGACGTTGCCTATGGAGCATCAAAAAATAAAGTTGCTGTAGGAGTACATCAGTACTGGGCAGCTAACTGCAGAGCCACAGTTAGATGAAGGAGCAACAATCCTCAATGACAACCACCACAAATTCACTACCACTTTCCAACACAATTCCAATAGTCAGAACAACTTCTTTGTCCCTCTCCACCCACCTCACAAACACACAGAGACACACACAGACACATGAGATAAGCAGACAAAGATGCATAAAATACAGAGGAGAGAAGAGGAAAAAGAGGAGTCAGGCTACCATCCGTTCCACTGCAAATACTTCTTAGCAACCTTGGAAGCCAGCATGAGCCGAACGCTGAGGTTTTGGAGAACTTTCAGTAACAAAATAAATACGGGATTGTTCCCCAAAGTGAACAGAAATGATTAAAAATGCTACTTGCTGTCAATTTTATATTATCTTCTCAATCCACTGGAATGTGTCAGCTAGTATCTGTTTCTTGTGATAACAGGGGGGGAAATGCCGTTTTTACGGAGTTGCGGAGTTGTGTTTCTATAATGGTCTGACCTCCATCATTAACCTGGACTTCATCAGATTGACCTTTAATCCATTCAAGCATTTATTAAAGAAAAAAGTTGTGTAGTAGAAGAACTATATTGGTCTAAGTGTCAATCACATGCCAACTTTAGGGTTTTAGGAAAGCTTCTCCTGTAACATATCTGAGCCTTATTTTTCTAAAATTTAAAATAGGGCCCAAAACACTTATCCATACGGTAAGCACTCAAACTCAAGAATGTTTGTGTTCATTCTACTCATAGCCTCCACCTCTAGACCAATTTTAAAGACTGTTTTTTTTTTTTTTCAACAATAGGCATTAATTAATTGCATTAATTTCTGTGGTGGTATCTTTTTTAATCAATGAGATATTTCCTTTTTAATTATACTAAGGAAGTGCACAGACAGTTTCCCTCTAGGATTTTCTTGTTCTTGTTGTTTTGCATCTTCAAACGACACTAAACATTTGGGCAGCTATTGTCTATAAATCTAGAGTATGTGTGAATTTAGAGCCCCAATTCACCTTAGCTTGTTAAATCTGTGCCTTAACGGCTTTTGCAGAGCAGGAATACCAACATGACTGAGTTGTATGCCTTCCCTGTGTGCATATTTGTCTTCCTTCACTGTTATTTGAGTTAGTCCTTTTAATTTTTTTAAGACAACAGTATGTTTGCATTTGGCCTAGTTCAGCTATAATAAATTCTTGCTCTATCCCATGACAGGTTTTCTTAGGCTGCCATATAAGTGTCCTGTATCCTGTCAAATTTGTTATTTAAATATTTGGATTTTTCTTCTTACTTTCTTATGGCTTATCTTCCTTCCAGGTTTTGGTGATGATTGTACTCTGACCCTCAAAGGCTCTAATTTGCATGCCCCTAGTAACCAATTTATAGTCAGCTGCTGTAATAGTCCATAACAGTGCCTAGAGTCTTTAAAATAGTTCCCTGTAGCAAATCATATCTATAAACATTTTACAGGAAGGGTAAGTCAACATGTTTAAACAGGCTGCCTCAGAAAGGACCTGTATAATTTATGGAGTAGAATGGAAATATTGCTACTCGAAGCACTTTCTCATCCCACTAAAACTATAGTGTGGCTTCAGTGTTCAGTAACTGACTGTTAAGGGAAGAGATGGAGGAGGAGGAGGAAATAAATCTTCAGGTATTCTTCTGGAATCTATAATCTACTTCTTTTTCCAGCTTTACATGAGTATAAAGAGCTCTGGACCACATCCTCTTGAAATTCTCCTTCAATTTCCCTTGGCCTTGAATGAATTATACCACTGTGCCTCAGTTTCCTCATTTGTAAAATGAGGATGGTAACAGCAATCTCTTTCCTAAGGCTGTTGAGAAAAGAATATGAGTTTACACATAAAAGGTGCTTAGAATAACCCTGGCCTTCAGTAGGCACTCAGCAAGGGTTAGTTATAATTTTTTACACGCTCCATTGCCTGTTCAGTGCCTTCTTCATCAACTCCAGACCCTATCAAGCTAATGAGGCAAAGGAAGATGGAGGACCAAAGCCAAGGAGAAAGATAAGTTCTTTTCTTGGATTCACACATCTCGGGCTATCACTTCAGGGAAGACTGAATCTTTTGTTCCAGTCCAGTGTTTTCTGTGTACCTGTTCTTTACCCTCCTGTCCTCTGCTGTCCTGTAGCCTTCCCATATATCTCTTGAATCTTATTTCAGTGAACAAGACCACCAATGAAACATCTTTGTTTTACTTTCACTTTATTATCCTTGACACAAGAACAAGCAACAAACTAGGAGGAATCAGAACTAGAAGCAAGCAAGCTGTGGACATGTAAAGATAAGAATAACAATTGAGACAGTCACTTATTGGGAGTAGACCTTCCTCAAGTTTCCAAGGGTAACTGCCCTATATCCTTCCTTCGGTAATAACCCTCGGCAGAGCTCAGGGCTGTATTAGAGAGCTAAATAGATGTTCTGGCTCCATAGAAGAGATTATGTTCTGGTCACTGAGAGAGCAGCATATCATTTCCAGCTGTGATCAACACAAATTGAAAGAATATTTCCTTATATCTAACCTATTCAGTAATTCTTACTGAACGCCCACTATGTAGGTGTGCACGCTGAGGTATGGAATGATAAATAAAACACAGTAGGTTTTAGGTAGTTCATGATCTAGAAGGACAAATTAACTATACAAATAGCCATAATATAAGGCAGTGGATATTAAGTGTCGTAGGCAACAAATAAATAAGGATCTCTGAGGTAAAAACTGAGAAGTGTAATCAGTTCCCGTGATTTTAGCACGAAACTCATTTTTTTGCATCAGAATCTCTACTAAAATAGCTACTTAACATTCAAATAAAAGTTAACTAAGTGCCTGGTCTGATCTAGGGTCTGTTCTGGATTCTAGGTTAGGTGCAAAGGTTAACAGGTAACCTAGAATCTTGCCGGGGATGTAAGGCATACAGACACACAACGATATATAAGGCCGAATGCTAAAAGGCACAGGGGAACGCAGAGTGGAAAGTACTGCCCAGCAGACCCACACAGGCAACATGGTTGGTGAAGGCTGCCCCCCTAATCCAGGCCCATTTCCAAGTCTCAGGTGGGCTACAGCAATCACCCTGTAGTGATCTTGCTCCTGCTCTTTCCCCTGGCAACCTCCCTTCCTCTCACTTGGACCAGATTTTAAAATATAAAAATCAGATCATGGTTCTTCCTTGTCTATAGCCCTTCAAAGGCCTCTTATAGCTCTTAGAGTCAAACTCAGACACTTCGTCACAGTCTAAAGCCCTGGGGAGGATGGGGGTGGTGAGCAAGGTGGGGATCTGGGCCCTGCCTACTTCTGTATACTCGGCTCACACCACTTGCCCTCTCCACTGTATCACTGCTGGCTCCTTGCCGGTCCTTGGCCTTGTCAAGCATGTTCTTTTCTCAGCATCTTTGTACTTACAGTCCCCTCTTCCCAGGACTCTCTCCTTCTCCACACTCTCATTGCCGGTCATACCTAGATCCTAGACTTGCCTCTTGAGAATCCCCCACTCCTGCCCTCCAACCTTGTAGTAAGTAGCTGCCAGTATTACTTCCTGTGCCTGAGTCATTAGCTTGATACTCTGCTGCTTTTCAGGTGCGCTGGGACTGAGATTTTCCTTTACTATCCCAAGAGTAGATCTCAGGCAGGCTTCTGAAGTCTCTTCTGGGGCAAGGTAGCCCTGTGTACCATTCATTGCTACAGCAGTGAGTTAGATAATGTCTTGGCCAAAGTGTGGTGACATGAATGTTGGGTATGAAACTGATGCTGTAATTCTAATGCTTTTGCTCATTTCCTTTGTGACCTCAATCAAGTTTCTTAATCTCTCAGTGTCTATCACCATTTGGAAGTTTCCCTAGGTCCCTCCATTCTTCATCCCACACATACTGAGGGCCTCCTTTGTGCATGGTACCATGCTAGCCCCAAGGGCTAACCTGTGAATAAGACACCCAGTGTTTATGCATTTAGGAGCTTAAATGTGAGCACAGGAGATAGACACTAAACGATTTTATCCCATGATAGAATAATAATCTCCTTCCCAAACCCCTGATTGGGTCTCTGGACATGGGAGAAGATAAATACTTGGATATATCCAGATCCCATTATAAAAACCAGTGGAAAAGAAATTTAAATCGGCACAAGGTACAGGGAAAACTGACATTTCAAAGCTTCTCACTGTTGGGTATTTTGCTTGTTTGTTTTTTCTAAAGAGTAGATGGCTTTGTTGTTTGGAAAGGCCCAATAATGGGTTCCGCTTTTAAAGTACTTCTTATGAGCTGATAAGCTTCGAGTACAGTATAAAAGCAGGAGAGTAAACAAAAGGAAAAGTGTCATTTATCTGCACAAACTGTCATCTCCACTAAGGGGAGGGTAAGCTGTACAGATTAAGTTAGATTTAGGGAAAAAATTTTATTCCTTAATATGGATCTAAGCTAAGTCTATGAGAATTGCTGTTTTCCCTGGAGTGTGTGTGTGTGTGTGTAAAGTGTTCCAACAGTTTCTTCCAAGAGATTTAAAAAAGAAAAAGGAAACATGCCTTCATTTCATAGGACTGGAAAGACTGCTAAAGTTGGCTACCTTGACATGGAAAACCCTCTCTAGATGGTCTTATATAGAATGCCTCTCTGATTTTATTTCAGACAAAACTCAGACTTTAAGAAACATCCTAGTATGGTTGGTTGCATGCCTTCACTAAACCTGTACACAAAAAGGCAAGAATTACAAAGCAAGATCAGCATTTCTGAGTAAAGAGTTGAACAAATAAACTGAAATCTGTCCCAGGATAGTCTAAAGATAAGCTCTTACCCTGCAAGGTATAGAGGGCAGACCTCAAGCCTAGGAGAGAAGTTAGAAGATAAAGCGTTAGGAGGACTTATGCAAAAGTCTTTCCCTTGAACTTCTGGAATAGTGACATTTCACAAAGAGTATCAAGATTTTTTTCCCCATACTATAACCTCCTCTAGTAATCTCTAATTCTTCAGTGAACTACAAATGGACAGCCTTTCATTAGTAAGATTGTGAGTAATTTGGTTAAAGATCAGTGAAGAAAATGGTGGCCTTTCTCACATCACTTCCTGCTAATCTAGTAGCAAGTACAGAAGGAAGGAGATCATGGTCCCAGCATCACACAAAGGGAGGCAAAGCAAGTAATATTCAAAACATTCATTGCTGACAGTAGAAGCGGAGGAGACCTTGATGTGGTGAAGTTGATTCCAAGTTACTAGACTCAAAACAGCCAGGAGCCAAACCACCTTTTCTTTCTTTCTTTCTTTTTTCTTTTTTTTTTTTTTTTAATCAAATATACGAGAGGAAAGAGATTCTCAAAAAGGTGAAGCTGACATTTAGGAAACAAGCACGTACATGAAATTACAATTGGGGTGGGTATTTCCCAAGCACCAAGAGATTACAGAACAGAGAAATTACCTCATTCTCAAGGTCTGGTGGAATTTGTTAAGTTGACAGGCAGCATAGCTAAGAAGGCCACCATGGCAAGGAGAAGGGTGAGGTGAAAGCTGAGAGGTGTTCAAAAAACCAAAAGGCTCCAAATTCACCCTGAGAGAGAATGAGGCTGCGGAAGCTAGTGGAGATGGGTCCTGCAAGGACTCAAGCAATTTAAAAACATTGAATTTTATCAACAAATATTAATATTGAATATTTAATACAAGAAGGTTGGGTATTTCCTCCAGGTCCCTAAGTCTAAGTGCCATTAGTTACAGGAAAAAGTGAATTCGTGTTCTGGCTTGCAAGAGAAGGAAAGCAGAGTCCCTTTAGTGACCAGAAAGAGTTTACTGGAATATGTGTATTCTGAGGATGATCATGGTTGATAGAAGTGATAGGCTGAGAGAAGAAAATGGGGTTTTCTAAACAGGAAAATAAAAGGAATGCTCATGGTTCAGAAGAGGGGAATTATCATCATTTACATAACAGGGCACAGCTAAGTCTATCTGCAAAAGCAAGTCATAATCTCCTCCCTCCATATGAAATAATTATTTCACTTGCAAAATATCTCAATTCTGATTGTTTTCTTGCCAATGACATGTGTAATTAAATATTTAAGACAAGATGAGCTTTTATTTTCTTTGACAACTAGACTGCAGGATCTGTTTCTAGTGTTACCATCGTTGTGCTATCATTGAAATTCTTTCATGTTACAGGTTTACTCATTAATCTAAAGTAATTTTTCAAAGGGACTAGGGTTAGATATTTTACCTCTTAACTATGTCTATACCATAGGAGTATACACACAATTAAGGAACAAACCATAATTCCCCAATTTCCTGCCCACTCCTCCTAGGTTAATCGACCATGTTTAGTTTTTAAGAGTAATTTGAAGTGGGTATTTGTCAAGTCAAACTTTTTTTTATAGATCACTTTTATTCAGAAAAATAAATAGAAATCTCCTAGAAGAGTACAAAGAGGGGAAGACAAGAGAGAGCAGAAAAGGAGTAGAGAATGAAAAACTCTGAAATTAGAGGGCTTATTTAAAGAGGTGAAAAAATACTGTAAGAAAACCAAGGGCAAAAAAAAAAAAAAAAAAAAAAAAAAAAAAAAAAAAAAAGGGATCCCTGGGTGGCGCAGCGGTTTGGCGCCTTGGTGCTTTACATTCTTGGGCTTCAGGGAGCAAAAGGAAGAGTGGTTACCAAGACCCAAAAGAAGGAGGTTATGATGGAGCACCTGGGTGGCTCAGTGACTGAGCATCTGCCTTCAGGGTTGAGCGTCTGCCTTCAGCTCAGGTTGTGATCCCAGGATCCTGGGATCGAGTCCCACATCAAGTCCCACATTGGGCTCCCCACAGAGAGCCTGCTTCTCCCTCTGCCTATGTCTCTGCCTTTTTCTAGAACTGTGTCCCTCATGAATAAATAAATAAAATCTTTTTTTTTTTTTTAAAGGGGGAGGTTATGTTGACACCCACCCTCTGGAAGCCTATTTTATAAGGCTAGCCTGAGGCAACTCCTTAATGAAGGAGTACAGGTGGGAGACCGCCTGTACTTTGATTATCTCTTCTGGTTCCCCACTGGTCAATTTTGCATGGAAGCCAGAAGGCAAGTGGCTCATGTAGCACAGTCTCCTTTGGCAGGATGAGGGGAATGGGGCAGAGTTGATTTGCAGATGCAAATATAGCACAAGCAACATAGGTATTGATTAAATCCATTCTCCCTGTCCTGGCAAATAAAAACCATACTGCACATGCTTTTTCTTTTCTTTTTTTTTTTTTAAGATTTTATTTATTAATTCATGAGAGAGACAGAGAGAGAGAGAGAGAGAGAGAGAGAGAGGCAGAGACAGAGGCAGAGGGAGAAGCAGGCTCCATGCAGGGAGCCCAACTTGGGACTTGATCCCGGGTCTCCAGGGTCACGCTCTGGACTGAAGGTGGCACTAAACCGCTGAGCCACCAGGGCTGCCCTGCACATGCCTTTTCTAACAAAAATTAAGTACTTTT
This sequence comes from Vulpes lagopus, assembly GCF_018345385.1. Taxonomy (NCBI): domain Eukaryota; kingdom Metazoa; phylum Chordata; class Mammalia; order Carnivora; family Canidae; genus Vulpes; species Vulpes lagopus. Next base: position 103,059,166 of record NC_054834.1, on the reverse strand, counting down.
AATTAAGTAACATAAAGAGTTGTTCTCTTTTCCTTCCTTACCCTAGTCCTCTCGAAGTATATCTCAACACTGATCGTTTCCTTTAGTATTAACAGATTTTTTTTTCTTTAGCCTGACCATTTAGCAACATGTTAACAACCATTCAAAATGGCTATACACACAGGTACAGGCCAAGGAAGGAACTCAGTACCTCCACCGTCTATGTTGGACAGAAGGTCCCCCACCATGGAATAGAGTCCAGGCAAGGAGTAGCTGAAGTTGTCCCTGAATTTACATTTTCAAATGGTTTTCAAAGCCCTTCTTAAAAATCAATTAATTCTAACCTGCAGAGAATAATGTTATTCTATTTTTGCCTCCCTGGATTTCTTCCTAAAATTCCTTACAGGATCCTCTAACATTTTTCAGATTGGTTCAAACTTTTTCTCTCCTCTAATTCCTGAAGCACCAGGAGAAAGAAGAGTATATATAGAAACCACAAGAAGGGGGTGCCTGGGTGGCTCAGCCAGTTGAGCACTGGACTCAATTTCGGCTCAGGTCATGATCTCAGGATCCTGAGTTCGAACCCCACATTGGGCTCTGTGCTCAGTGCAGTCTGCTTGGGATTCTCTCCCCCCTCCTTTTGCCCTCCCCCTACTCATGCTCTCTAAATAAATAAATAAATAAATAAATAAATAAATAAATAATCCTAAAAAAAACCCCACACAGGAAGAACGAATATAACTTGAAGGTGTTAACCCTCAGATTTTTCATCCCTTACTTTAATCAATATCTAACCAACTCTTCCTTTTGCCCTTTGCTACTCTGATAATAGCACAAAAACTCCAAACAGATGACATACCACCTCCATCTGAGATCTATCAACTACTGCACTTGGCTTTCAAGAGTTTCATTTTATCTTGCTCCTGGCTGAACTACTAGAGCACATTCCAATATGCCGCTAAAATTAAGGTGCATGTACCATGCTTAATCAATTGACTCCATATTTTAAAACATGATGGTTTCAGGTGAAAGATCCAGAGAATGAATAAAACAGTTATGCAGTCCCCATTATATGGCACTAATTGATTTTAGTACCTCTTCTAAGCCAAAGAAATTTAAATGGGTTAATTTGGGATAGCCTGTTAGCAACACTTAATCTTTTCATGCCTGAAATTTATACTTTATCTATGGCTAAAATTATGAAATCTCTTTGAAATACTTGGTATCAAATAGAATGGAAAAGATAAGCTGGACTTTGTTTTAAATAGCTAATGCTCTAATAGTTACTTGAGTCTTTTTGCTAACAAAAAGGCAAGATAATTAGTCCACAAATGTAAGATCCACAAGGACAGATACTTTTATCTGCTGTGTTCACTAATGTATTCTCAGTGGAGGAAACAGTGTCTGGCCCATCAATTAATATATGTTGAATAATGAATGAATAGCTAAAGCCCCAAAGCAAGACTATCAAAAATCTCAGTATTAAAAATATAGTTAGCTTATTTCAGGTGCTAAATACTAAAAATTATCAATACTAAAAATATTATTATCATTTTTGAATATTTACTCTTTGCCAGCTAAAGTGCTTCATTTATAATACCTATTGAATCCTTACAAAAGATTCCGTTTTACAATAAAACAAGTCGGAAGAATCCCATTCTCTAGATGAATCCCATTCCCATTCATTGTGTGTGTTTGTTTGTTTTGGTTTTTTTTTTTAGAATTATTCCCATTCCCATTTATTCCCATTCTGAGACTTACGAAAGCTGTTACTTAGTGGACCCAGGATTCACATCTTTATCTAAATTTATCTCCAAAGTTCAATCTCTTAAGCACAAACCTGTACCCACGGTTTGCATCACCAAAGTGTAACATCTTGAACTTGGATCTGAGATTTAGTTCTTGAATCAGAAAACTTTTAACTTAGGCTCAGGCAGCTCTAGATTTGAATTCCTATGAGGCCACTGTCCTCTGAGTGACAGTGCACGAGTCCTGTAATTTCCCTGGGACTCAGTTACTTTATCTGTAGGATGTGTTTAATTATCCCACCTCAAGACGATTTTACTAGAATTAGGTGAGACATTCTCATGAAACTTGCCTAGCACACAACCAATGCTTATTTTTGTGATTTTGTGACTGTAGTCACAAAAAGCACATTGAGTTGGTGGGTTAAATTATTATACTGTGAAGCAAAAATGCATAGAAATGTGATCTAAGTAATTCCAACACTGAAAATACCTATTGTCACTCCATATGTTTTCTCCTTTCTTGTTAGGTGGAGGTGGAAAAGACATTTCACACCCAGGATCCTATGGCAAACCGTTTCACTTTGGCAATAGAGAGCTTTATCTATGAAGACTTCAAGGCCCATTCTCAGGAAATACAAGACACTGTTGATGACTGAAGAAGGGAATGTGAAAGGTCAGACTGACATTAAAGTCATTCTTGGTTTGGGGCACCTGGGTGGCTCCATTGGTAAAGCCTCCAACTCTTGATTTCACCTCAGATCATGATCTCAGGGTTGTGACATGGAGCCCACCTCAGCAGGGAGTCTACTTGAGATTCTGCCTCCCTCTGCCCCTCGCCCCACACGCATGGGAACAATGCTCTCTCTCTTTCTGTCTCTCTCTCTCTCAAATAAATAAAGTGAATCTTTTTTAAAAAGTCATTATGTTTCATATATTTATAGCTTTGTTTTCACAGCCTAAGGAGAGCACAGAAAAGTAGAGAACATTGCCTCCTAATTACTTTCTACTAACTCCTAATTGCTAGCTGCTTTTGTTTATTAAACTTTCTGTTTTCTTCATAAGATCACAGACATTTTCCTTTATTGCTTAATTTTTCCAAATTACAGGTAAGCACAAGGCATCCTCTGGGACCTATCTTCTCTGCTCTACTTGTACCAAAGGGCATTTTTAATTACTTAAGCTTTTCAATTGTGTGGGGTTTTTTTTTAGAATTATTACATACCAAAGTAGAATATCATCTTAAAATGAGTATAATATCTAAGCCACTGTTTGTCTTGAGTGCCTCATTTCATTAAGAGCTTCCCTCTAAATGAGGGCAAGACATGATAGGTAGGGGGAAAAAAGGAAAGAAAAAGAATCTCAAGAGAATGGAAAAATAAAACTAGCATACCCTCTTATTGTGCTGATTTTGGTAATTATTAACTTATTACAAATCTCTGGCAGACAGTAGACATAAAAGAAGCAGTGTCTTGATATTATGTTAAGAAAATGAAGTACAATGGGGACAAGAAGGCATAAGGTAACAAGGTTTAAAAAGTGTTTAGGCATGAGCCAAACAGGCGTAAAGCAAGAGTTCAGGTGAGACAAAGGAGGATTTTCTGGATTTGACTGAGAAAACAACAGGGTAGTTCTGAGAACAATTTCAGAGAACAAGTTAGGCTAATGCAGTTTCTCAGCTTAGGCTGGTCTTGACCGTTACCTGAGAAACTCTTTACCCTCCTGATGCCTACGCTGCCACTGGGCCACTGGAATCAGAATCTCTGAGAGTGGGACCAGGTGCTCCGTGGGTCTGAGCTCCTGGTGATTCCCACCAGCAGCCCAGACTGAGAGCCCCTGGGCTAAGCACGAAGATTTCAGTGCATGATTCCTCCCATCTCTTTGAATCACAGAGACATCTAAGTAGACAAAAATCATTATTTTTAAAGGGATAATAACAGACCAAATGCATTTTCCTGTATGAAATCACTCACTGAGTTTCCTGACAACTTCTGTCCATCATTGGTAGAACTGGAGACAACGCTCTGAGTAAGAATTGAGTCGTAGCTCTGAGACTTCAAAGTGACAGAGTTATAAACAGGGGGCTGTTGCATCTCTGCACTCCCCCTACAGCTGCTGGAAATCTAGATCTCTGGAGCAGCTGTAGGTGAAGCCTGTCTTCTTTCCAGCTGCCCAAGGAAACACTTGCCACCCCAAGCAGCTGTCCCAAAGCATAAACGAATTAACCTCTGCCAGGAGTCACAAACAGCTGCTGAAATCAGCTGCTGGGGAGAGGTGAAGAGGAGGGCAGGGGAGCACGTCTGGAGCCATTGTCAGTTCCTTGGGGAACCCCAGATCACTCCCAGTATTAGCGTGGGTGGAGAGAACACCAACTGGTGGAAGCTGGTGAAGCAATCTCAAATAAATACCTGCAAATGAAGTTACGAATTACAGAGGACATACTTTGACAAGAAGCTGTTCATGACTTTCCATTTACTTGGAAACTTCAATGCCCAGCATTTAAAAAAATAACGCATCTTGAAATGGTAAAATATTTTTCAAATTCATAGAACCGGTGTATTGTTTCTCATCCATTGTTCCTTTTTAAAAATCTGGGCATTAACAAATTTTCTTCTTTGTACTTGTCAGGTTTTATAAACATGAGCTAAGGCTTTTTTTAAAAAGCTACTTTAAATGAATGAATTTCTCCTTCGTTTCGAACAGCGGCATTTTGCATATTTTTTTAAAATGCATTTTTAGTGAGTTAGAGAGTACATTTAAAGGTGTTAACAAATTCTGGAGCTTAAGACATATATTTCCATTTTTCTGGCACCTGGTGAATGCTGCTAAGCAGTGGCAGTAAGCTTCACCATCCAGAAGGCACTAAGGTCCTATGCCATTTTAACATTTATCTCCTACCCCCACGATAATATTCTCACTTTACTCTCTTGCTGTCTTATATTTTATACCTTTAATGTCTTATTGCCTGAGTTTTATCACATTTTTAGTTTATTATCTTTTTAGTTCAAGATATGGTAGGTTAACCAACAGAGCTGTAGTAAAAAATATTTTTAAAAGGGTAGTTTTGAAGTAATCCCATAATGATTTCATGTACTTTTATGGTTCAAGGTCTATAGATTTAAAATGACATCGACTGAATCTCTTCTATCTTAAAGCCTCAAATGTATCAGTAAGGCTGCAAATACAGTGTTTTAACTCCACCACCAATGTCTTTTTGAGATCATTTTTCCCCCCTCAGGGTAAAACATATTTTTAATATAATTTTATAAGAGTATCCCAGAGAGAGAATATATACATACAAATATACCTTTTGAAGCGGAGAAAAGCAGACTTAGGAAAAATCTAGAGAATTAGAGAAAGTCCAGAGAAGCATTATGTAGGGAGCTGAAAGGTAGAAATTGGAATACACATAAAATAAGGGAGGAATAAGGACTACGTCAGTCAGAACAATTTCTGTTACAAATTGAAGGAATCAACTGAAAGCGGTCTAAGCAAATAAATATTTAAACTTGGAAGTATCCACTTTCAGTTAAATCTATGTTTTTGAAAGATATTAGGAATCTGTGTCTCTTCCTTTTACATTTCCATAGTCATCTGTAGGCCTTCATTCCTGGTCAGCTTCTGTGCAAAAGATGATGACAGAGATGATGATAGAGAGGATGACAGAGATCTTCAAGAGATGAGGATAGAGATCAGGCTTACCTAATACTACCTTAGCAATCATACGTACATCAAATATATCTAGTCTAGGGGCTGAATTTTACTGAATCAAATTAGAGCAAGTGCCCTTCCCTGAGCTGAACTGTGGCCAGGGAGCATGACAACATATCCAGACCACTTGCCAACTCCAACATCTGAAGAAGGGTAGAGTCATTCCTACCTTATATGGACTAAAAGTGGGAGAAAGGTTGTGACCCAAAAGAAAGTTTTTAAGATATGGACAGAAACACACGTATACACATGCATGAAAGCACACGCAAACAGCACACACACACACATGCACATCGATATCTCTCAGCATTCCAGATGATATAATCAAAATAATTCAAGGAAGGTTTGATGAAGAACTATTTACTTAATAAAGTTACGGGTAGGGGAAAATAGAACAGGAATGAGAGGAGACAACAGTTTAACAGAATCTAAAAGAAGGGAATCTTTCAGAGATTTCTCCCACTTTGAGAGAAGTAATAGCCTTTTGTCAAGAGTCAGCACAAGACAAGGTGGCAGGGAAGAAGCCGGGGGGAATGAATACCTCCTCCTTCTCTCTCATCTCTGACAGAGATCCGCACTGGCGAAATCCAGCAGGAAGCTAGATGGCAAGGGAGCTCCTGGAGCACGGCAAGAAATAGAGTGGACCTGCCAGAGCAAATAGAAGACAGCTCACACATATCACCACTAGGGAAAGATAGTTCACAACAGTGTTCAGTTGTAAATGCACAACAGAACAAATTCGATGACAATGCAGGGGGGTAGAAATACCGGATCTGCATAACATAGAGGAAATCCATCTAACCTCTAGTCTCAGCATTTATTTATCTTTCTGCTTTTCTTCATAACCAAGTCCATTGAAAGAATAGTTCACGCACCCCACTTCTACTTTCTCATAAAACATTCACTCCACAATTGCAATCTGGCTTCAGTCCACAACACTCTACAGCAATGATTTTCAAATATGGTCCCCTGACCAGTGGCATGAATATCACCTAGGAGCTTCTTAGAGGCGCAAATTCATCTGACCTCATCGGAAGACCTCCTAATTGAAAGCTCTGGAGAAGCAAGAGCAGAGCTCGGCTCAGCAATCTGTGATTTAGCAAGCCTTCCAGGTGACCCTGAAGGACATTAAAGTTTGAGAATCACTATACTACAGAAATGCCTATTTCTAAGGCTACCAATAAACACTACCATGCTAGAGTTTATGAACGCTGTTCTGTCCTCATCTTTCTTGACCCTACGTTTGATTTTTTCGTGCAATATTTGATATTGAGATCTCTTCTGCAGGGGGGATCAGTCTCTCTGTCACTGTCATCTCACACTCCTGTCTCAACTCATAAAGCAGGAACATCCATCCTCTTAAAATAGTAGGAAGTGGGGTGCCTGGGTGACTCAGTTAAGCATCTGCCTTTGGCTCAGGCCATAAATCCCAGGGTCCTGGGATAGAGCCGCAAGTTGGGAAATCCGTGCTCAGCAAGGAGTCTGCTTTTTCCTCTCTCTCTGCTTCTCCCTCTTCCTCTGCTACTCCCCACTTTCCCTCGGTTCTCCCCCACCCCCACCACAGCTTGTGCTCTCTCTCAAATAAATAAAATCTTTAAGAAAAATAAAATAAAAATATTAGGAAGAAAACCACTGCTCATGTCTTCACCCATCATATCCCAAACTTCCCTAATACTGGTGAGCACCACTGATAATAAGCAGAGTCAAAGAAGTGAAAATGACTATTCTCATGGAAACTGCCTCGTTTGTCTTGTTTGTTTTTTTAAGTTGCCTGCTTGCAGGCTTTACTGTATGTTCGTTTATCCTGCTTGCTCCACACACAAAACTCAATAGGGCAGTGTGGGAAGGTAAAACCTACAGTTTTCCAGCCATTGTTCCAGCTAGTAGAAAGGGTAGTATCATTCAAGGAGGAAATAAGAAGGCAATCCAGTTTGGCCTAACGCACATTTTTCAATCCAACAAATAATTGCTGGATGTCAACAACTGTTGTCAACAAACAGATATCTTTATCTGGCTCTTATGTATATTTTTCAATGCAGAATCCATTAAACTAGTGAAGAAGTGTGGCTAATTGTTACTCTAAACCTCCAACAGAAGATGTATTGTCTGGAAAACTGTGAAAATAGATTCAGGACTTAACAGTTTTAGATCAAAATATAACATGGTCAGATCGAACATTCTAAGGTGTCTGAAATGACTATCTTTAATAAGTGGTGGCTACTGAGTTCTCTAAACTTGGAAATTAGCAGAAACTTATACTGTGGTTAGAGTCTACATGAGTCTACAGTGTGTTAACGGGTTCAGGCTATGTAGTTAAACTTTAGTACAAGTGAGCAAGTGGCCAGTTGGAGCTTTAAGCAACATTTTTAACTGGTGGCCTTGGGCTCAGAAACACAGTTAGTTTTAAGCAGGAAAGGGATTCATATTAGCATTCATGATGAACCTTTCAGAGCATTCAAATGGAACAAGCATAAATCTGGTCTTAAGTGAGAAAAATGTATCCTTTCCTAAGGTCAGGAAGAGACTCCCTTCGGGAATGTAAATTAGGGAGACATTCTCACCTCTTTTGGGACTTGGTCCCACATAAAGTAAGATATTTGCTAAAACCAAGAAAGGGACCTATGCATGAAGGCAGGCCTTCATACATACACTGATGGGAGGCATCTTAGCCTAGAATACCAAGTACAGGGCTGACGTGTCTCCGCATCTGTAGAAGTTGAGATTTTTAGAGTTCTGGGCATCACCAGAAGAAATCTAACAGATTGTTTGTTCCCTGCCCTATCCTATTTCTTAGCTGCTGCTAAATGACCCATAATGGGGAAGGGGAGTCAAGTCCTACTTAGAGAGGAATATAAGTGATAGTGATGGTGCCACTGGAATCACAACAATGAACCAGTAACAAAGGAATTTAAAATGAAACTAATAAAAGTTTATTTTAAAGAAGCATATGGCATAGTTTACTGTTTTTCATTGGACTTCTGCTCTGGCAGAAGCGGGAAAACGTAGGTCTTGCAGAAATGGGAACTAGTAACAGTCAACTTACCAATTTCATGGAGAAACTAAAACCAAAACTATTTCTCTCATTTTCTATCATGTTTTTATCCATCTACTCTTCAGATACCATTAAATATACAATCCTCGGCTGACATCAGGAATGAGTCTAGATAGTATATTCTAAACCCTAAAAATTAATTAATTAATTAATCAATTAATTAATTAAATATCCTAAACCCTGATTATATTACTTTGCTAAAATTGATGCTATGGGGTCTATGGAGTTTTGTGCTTCCTCAATCATATGGGTAAGCAGGTAGGACTGGCCTGATATGGTCCAGTGTGTCCTATTGATTCTCAAGCTCCTTCAAAAAACCCAGTGGAAGACACTGTCGATTCCAGCTGCTCAAAGAAAACTCACTGACTTAAAATCCCAACTCAATTGAAAATCAGCAAAATAAAACAGGATAGAGAGCTAACTTTTAGATTTTAGTTCTTTGGAAATTTAATTTAGAAGCAAATTTATTCCAGGCATTAATTTCTCCTCAGCAATTTAATAATTAGAGGGTGTTCTGGTTGTAAAAATTTGGGTCATGTTTCTACTGCTGCTGGCATTGTGTTATCTGGAACACTCTCTATTGTAATTTGACTGAACATATAACTCAGTGAATTATATAAATGAATACAATTTAGGATGGTGAAGAGAATAGAGAATACATTTATAATACACCATAGTAAACACATTATTGAATGTAGACTTCTTTTCATCTATTAAGATCATTCTGGGGCAAACTCAGAATTCCTCATCATGGTTCAAAGAGGGGAACAAGGAGTGGTGGATGGTGACAAGGTATGATATCACAAAGATGACTGTCCTTATAAACTGTAGTTCTTTCCTGCACTCTAAGTTCTCCATAAGCTCGACTGTCAAGCTAAAGTGTCAAAAAATGGAAAGCTGTGGACTGTAAGAGAATCATTTTCCAACACCGATTACATTTCAGTTTCACACCCTAACATGCGAACTCCCGCCCTCTCCAATATCCTCACTGCTCCCAAAGGAAGAAGGAATGACCCATATTGGCGAGAGCCTACCCCCTCTTGGGGACATTTAATATGACAAAAGGTCTTTGTGAACTTTCTCCTTTATAAAACCCCATCTTCCTTTGGTTACTGTGACTCCATTATCCTTAAATATTTCTCCTATATCTCTGTGCAATTCTTCACAGTATCTTCCACCAGCACCACTCCCTCCAGACATTCTGTCAGTAGGTTCTCCAGGGTACCATCTTTGGTGCTTTTGGAGTGATCTTTCTAAAATGCATAGAGACATGTCTCTCTTCAGCTTAACATCTTACAATGGATTCCTTTAGCTCTCAGGATAAAATCTAAAGCTCGTTAGCTTAGTCTATAAAGCTCTTCATGATGGTTCCTGATGGTTTCTCGTAAATAAATGAGTAGGGACATCATCAAATTTACAGATTTGAAATACCACTTTTATAGCAATGTAGATGAACATAATAGTTAGCCAGTAAATATCTGCAAAGCAAGGAAGGAATAAGGATATGAGACCCTGACTGAGGATGTATTGGAGAAAGTGAAAAGAAAGGGTGACTCAGAGATAGTTAGTGGGTAAATCTGCAGCAAGGGCAAATGATTAGAGGCAGATTGGAGGGGAGATAATATATACATTTTTTGTTTAGTTGATGGTGTCATTTTTCAAGAGAGAATCACAAGGAAGAACAGTTTTAAGGAAAAATTTTAAGTTCAGGTTTAGAAATAACGGTCTCAAACTTCCAACCACAACCCAATATTAATTCTTTCCTCCATCCATTTGAAATAATTTGTCTGAACACAACATTTTTACGTTTTCTCTGTATTTCACACCTACTCTGACTTCCTTGAGTGCACCTCCCTCTTCTGTTCCTGCTATCTTTTCATTCTTTGAAACTCATTTTAAGCATCCTCTCCTTAGGAAGTTTGCCACACTCCTTCTCTCAATCCATAAATTATAAATTATATCCACAAATTTATGTACCTATCCATCCATTAATCTACTTGATATTTAAGTATCTGGTTAAAAATTTATTAAATATTATTAAGTACCTACTATTTGTCATATACTGTCCCTGCTTTGTGCCCCCTGCTTCTAAAATAATATTTAACATATTACACTGTAGTACCTGATTTAAAATATATCTGTTGCACACAATATATGCTCTTTTATTTTTTTAAGATTTATTTATTTATTCACGAAAGACACAGAGAGAAAGAGGCAGAGACACAAGCAGAGGGAAAAGCAGGCTCCATGCAGGGAGCCTGATGTGGGACTCGATCCCGGGACTCCAGGATCACGCCCTGGGCCAAAGGCAGGCGCTAAACCACTGAGCCACCCAGGGATCCCCAATATATGCTCTTTAAATGTAGATATCCTCTCTTATTTGATTCAATCTTCCTAGTACCAGCCTATTATCAGGCACATGGAGACTGTTTAGAAAATTATTGTGATGGAATGAATCCAAGAAACCTATTGATAAGTTAGTTGTTAAGCTGTGGGCAATAGTGCCTTTGTAAATCTGATCTCTGTAGATTCTGTTCTGAGAAAGACAAGAAAACTAAACACCAAATGTCAGGAATGAAATTTTGCACCAAGTTGAGTGAAGTAGGCATTAGTGGGACTGATAATTTAGCAAGCCTTGAAAGAACCAGAAGAGAAGCTGTTGCAACGGGGCACCTCTCAAGTCAAATTCATAAATGTTAAACAATTATCTGGAGGGCCTTTTATGCATCATTAAGAATGAAGTTCTCTGAACCAGGGCTGGATTCATAAAAGAGTAGAACTCAATGAAATACTGTATTATCATTAGTAGATCTTTATTGAATTGTGAATGAATCTTCCATTATGTCAAAATATATTGCAACTTTATTATAACTGCGATTCCATAACTTTCTCTGGCTGTTAAATATTACCATGTCTTAAAAATTCTTACAGAACTATTGTTTCAAAATCAAGTTATGATTTTCCCCATATCTTCCAGATATAAACAAGCAACATAAAAATTCAATAAGTTGTCCAAGTTTATCCAACAAAGATCAAGATGTTTTTGTTATTACGATTTCTAAATTTGTTTAAACTGACTTTAAATTTTATCTTTTAATAGATACTTGTGCACTCACATTTGTTAACATTTCTTTCCAATAAATATTCTTTAAATATGTCTTGTTTGTTTTTACATATAATTATTGGCGAAGAAGTTAAACATTCTATATTTGAGAGCAGAGTGCCAAACACACTGTATTATAACACAAGTAGTGACATTTACCTTTAAATAAGTTTAAATTAGACATGTAAGTCAATAAAAATGTACAAATGTGTTTAAAGGCCATAGGATTTTCACTAACCTAGTTCTCACTTAATTGATCATTTAAGGAATTTGAAGAGCTAAAGGTAAACAAGGAAAATTTATAGAATAGGACTGATTGGTTATGAGAGGTCAAGAAACGTTTCTAGCCTAGTTAACTAGATAAATAGAGTAACTATTAATGAACAGGAAAATCAAGATGAGGAAAAAACAAATTAAAAATGAATGACTTTAGCTTTAAAGATACTGATCTAGATGTTATAGTGGGATATCAAAATGACAAAAAAACATTTATACGTTACTTAGACATATGAGAGTAGAATTCAAGAAGGAGATAATGACTGAAAAAACACATAGGACAGTCCTTTATATTAGATAAAGATGTATGACATGGTAAAGAATTCAGAGAGTAGAAATGTAAAACAAAAAGAAGACAGAAGCAATCAATGGAGCAAGTAAAGAAGCAGCAGCAATGGAAACAATGCAGAAATGGAACGTAGCTAAAACAGCACTGGGATAGTGTGGAGTTCAGTCAACTGGATCTGGAGTTAGATGTCATCCTACACTAGATGGCAACAACAGCTTAGTCTGGGGCATGGTTGTTCTAGAACATACCACCTTCCTCCCTGGAGTCAAAAATCACAATGAAGAGGTGACCCCTTTTGCTTCATAGCAAAAGGAGCATTGAAGTACTGCTCAGTCCCAAAACACTGCATCCCAAATAACCACACTGGCTGCAAAAAGAGTTTTTCTCCCCTAGAAGCTTCCCAATGAGTGTCCTCTTCAAAAAGCATGAACCCCTCCCATTGCGAAAGTACATCTTCCAGCAACCACCAAACAAGAATGATCTTGCTTAATTTCTCTCCCCTTAAAGAAGGAGGAGGGGGTGTATTAATCAGAATAGACTAGGCTGCTCTAACAACCCCCAGATCTAAGTGGATTAACAAAACAGAAGTTTATTTCTCTATCTTTCTCTCACAGTCTTTTATAGTTTGGGTGACTCTCCAGGAGAAGTGTCTTTTCTGTAGTCACTCAGCATTCCAAGAAACTTTGATCTTATGACACTACTGTTCCAACATGTGGTCTGCCTGCTCACCGCTGGAAAAATAAGAAGCTGGAAGGCTGCACAAGGAACAGTGGCAGTTTTATCTTGCATCAACTTGTCCAGTCTGAAACTATGTTTCTCAGAATCCTTTTCTCCTTTACGTTTCCCAGTTAGAGGTGATCCATAGAAGATTAGAAAGGTAAAAATGAAATGCTAGTGGGTATAACTGTAAAAGTCATCATGACGGAGATAGTGAGAGACAGATGCAGAGCTATCAGCAGATTCCTTCTCGTCCAGTCTCTCCACACTAAGAAATAAATGCAGAGGCGCAGAGGATCTTAGCTTCTTACTCACCCCTTGCTCCATGTCCCGACCACCAGCCTTTCTAATTAACAGTAAAACCCAGCTCAGCACCAGTCACAGAGGCAACAACCTTCCATGGACTTCTCCAGCTGTCTTCTTTTACCATCCCACCCTGGCAGGTGGACAGATCTGGCTTTATGTATTCCCTGACAAGCACTTATTTATCCACCTGTGCCAGTGCTTCAGAAGTACTGTTTTGTGATTGTTCATTGATCTCCAAATCACCCTTCTATATTCTTATTTCTCCATCTGCTACAATTGTATAAATTCTTACCCCAAAATAAATCCCTTGTTCTACTTTCAGTAGTTACTTTCAGAATCACTTACAGTGGTTCTATGGTTCTACGTTCTTCCCTGACACTAATTGTTAAAATTATTGGGAACAAGAGAGGCTCCAGGGGAACAGAAGTTTAAGAATGGGAACAAAGAGTTAGTTTTCTGACTAAATAGTAATGAAGGCACTAATGACCCTACTGAGAGTGATAAAAAATAAAAACTGGTATTTTGCAACATGCAGTGGCAAAAATATCACTTGAATTAACATCGGTACTGAAAGGCCTAAGAGGGAAAGTTTTTGGTGATCAAGTATTTGCTTTTTGAGAAAATTTTAATACAAAAAAGTATAATGAATTAGTTATTTGTTCGAAGTGTACCAGAAAACTTGAAGAAAAAAAAATGATGGGCTCAGGATGTTAAAATAATATCTCAAAGACAAGTAAAAACAAATAAGTAAGCAGTTTCTATCTGCCCTCCAAAGGCACCCTTAATGCTTTAATTGTATATCAAAATTTTAAAAATAAAAATCTTTAAAAAAAAGAAAATCTTAAAAAAATGTATACCAAGATTTCTGAACCCAAAATCTAATCCCCTAGGTATCTGAATTACAACCTCAATTGAATTCTCAATCTCATAGTAAAGGCATTAATTGAGAAAGAGTGAGATGCTAAAAAATATGGTAGGCAGATTCTGAAGAAGTAGAAGCCCTTGACTCCCTAGATGGTGCTGACCTTCCTTTGCCAGTGAAGGCAGCCCTTCTTAAATTTTTTTTTAATTTTTATTTATTTATGATAGTCACAGAGAGAGAGAGAGAGAGAGAGAGAGAGAGAGAGAGGCAGAGACATAGGCAGAGGGAGAATTTAATTTTTATTTATTTAGAAGGCAGCCCGTCTCACCTTGTGCAAGTACGGAGATGGTGTCCTTTGAGGTAGTTATTTTGCAGGGATCTATGCTATCAAAACCAACTCTCTTTGCTTCTAGATCTCCAACCAGGCATAAGTCCTGCTAAGCTCTAAGTGGTCAGATTCAAAATGAGTAGCATACCCACTCAAAGATCTGCAATATTTTTGTCATTTCTTTAATCATTAAAAACCTTAGTAGGGATCCCTGGGTGGCTCAGCGGTTGAGCGCCTGCCTTCAGCCCAGGGTGTGATCCTGGAGACTCGGGATCGAGTCCCACGTCAGGCTCCTGCATGGAGCCTGCTTCTCCCTCTGCCTGTGTCTCTGCTTCTCTCTATATATCTCTCTCATGAATAAATAAATAAAATCTTTAAAAAAAACCTGAGTAAATATGTATGGCGATGACTTATTAGAGTGTTGAGCTGTAGTAGAAGGAATACTTTGTTTGATTGGGCTGAGTTTGTTGATATGGCAAAGAGACAAATGGAGCTCTCTTAACTTGCAAAGAGAAGATGAGTAAGACTATTGTTAACAGGCAGCAGAGCCAAAGCAATAATTAAAATGGTTTCAACAGGGATCTTTGGCATTTGACAATTTAGCATGATACACCTAAAATGGAAAAACACTGGTCTTACTTAATTTATATAAGCAGAAATTACCGAGGAATGGAAAAAGGTTTCTGACTTGAATCATAATAACAGTCACAGCTGGACTTTTGTTTGCTGAGCAGTTTTTCATTACTGACATAATCTCTTTGCTAATAATCAGTCTATCCTATTTCTTCATGATTCATTCTTATAAAATTATACATTTCTATAAACAGGTATAGGTACACCAGCTTTGTCTTCATTTCTTTTCATTTCATTTGCATGGAACATCTTTTTTCCATCCCTTCACTTTAAGCCTGCATGTGTCCTTAGACATGAAGTTTCTTGTATGCAGCACATAGATTGGGGTTTTTTGTTGTTGTTTTATCCATTCAATCACCCTATGTCTTTTGATTGAAAAATCTTAGTCCATTTACATTTAAAGTAATTACTGACCAGTTTGTACTTCATGTCATTCTGTTTATTGTTTTCTGGCTATTTTTTGTAGTTCCTGTCTTTTCTTTTCTTCTGCTCTTGATTTTTTCCCCTGTGCTTTGGAGATTTTCTTTAGTGTTACATTTAGATTCCTTTTTCATTGTCTTTTGTGTATTTTTGCTTTGTGGTTACTATGAGACTCACATATAACATCCTCTATATATAACAATCTCTTTTAAGTTGATAGCATCTTACGTTTAAATCTATATCTTTACTTCCCACATAGGTTCTGCTTTTATATCATATTTTATATCTTTTTATTTTCTAAATTCCTTAACTAATTACAGTTAACTTTATTGCTTTTGTCTTTTAGTCTTCATATTAGCTTTTTAAGTGGTTAATTCCCCACCTTCACTATAATTTGCACTAACCAGTGAGGTTTCAACTTTTATATATTTTCTTGTTACTATTAGTGCCTTTTTTTTTTCAAAGAAGTCTCTTTCACGTTTCTTGTAAAGCTAGTTTAGTAGTGATAAATTCCTTTAACTTTTGCTTGTCTAGAAAATTCTTTCTCTCTCCTTGAATTCTGAATGATAACCTTGCCATGTAGAGTACTCTTGGTTGGAAATTTTATCCTTTCAGCACTTAAAATATATCATGCCACTCCCTTTTACACTGCCCTGAAAAGTTTCTGCTGAAAAATCGTTTTATAGTCTTATGGGGGCTCACTTATATTTACAAGTTGTTTTCTCTTGCTGCTTTTAAGATTCTCTTTTTGTCTTTAACTTATAACACTTTAACTAAAATGTATCTTGGGGGCAGCCCGGGTGGCTCAGTGGTTTAGCGCTGCTTTCAGCACAGGGCATGATCCTGGAGACCCAGGATCAAGTCCTGTGTCAGGCTCCCTGCATGGAACCTGCTTCTCCCTCTGCCTGTGTCTCTGCCTCTCTCTCTCTCTCTCTCTCTCTCTCTCTGTCTCTCTCATAAATAAATAAAAAGCTTTAAGAAAAATAAATAAATAAATAATAAATAAATAAATAAATAAATAAATAAATAAATAAAATGTATCTTGGTGCGAATTTCTTTGGATTCATCTTCTTTGGAACTCTCTGATCTTCTGCTACCTGGATGTCTGTTTCCTTCTCCGGATTAGGAAAGTCTTCAGTCATTATTTCTTCAAATAAATTTTCTATCCCTTTCTTTCTCTTCTCCCTCTGGGACCCATATAATGTGGATGTTATTCTGCTTGATGTCCCACATGTCCCTCAAACTATTTTCACTTTTAAAATTCTTTTTTCTTATGTTGGGAAATATCAGGAAGGGAGACAGAACATAAAGACTCCTAACTCGGGGAAACGAACTAGGGGTGGTGGAAGGGGAGGAGGGCGGGTGTTGGAGGGGAATGGGTGACGGGCACTGAGGTGGACACTTGACGGGATGAGCACTGGGTGTTTTTCTGTATGTTGGTAAATTAAACACCAATAAAAGTTAATTAAAAAAAATAAAAAAAAAATTCTTTTTTCTTTTTGTTGCTGTTTGAGTTCCACTGCCCTATCTTCCAGATCACTAATTCATCTTCTACTTCATCTAGTATGCTTTTGAATCCCTCTATGTTCAGTTTGTGACCTTGTTTGGTACTTCCTTTTATTTTCTTTCTCCTTGTTGTTTATTCATTTCTTCTCCTGAGGTCAGTGTGTATCTTTATGACCATCACTTTGAATTCTTTATCAGGTAAATTACTTATCTTCATATATTAAAGTCTTTTATTGAGTTTTGTCTTATTCTTTCACCTGGAACATATTTATCTCTCTCACTTTGCATAATTTTGTTTGTTTCCATGTATTAGGTGAAACAGTTACCTCTCCCAGTCTTGAAGGAGTGTCCTTGTATAAAAAATTAACAATCTTTCAGCCTTGCCCTAGCTTTTGGTTAGTTCTCAGACCCTTCTGATCATCTGAGCAGCCTGATTTGTTCTTGACAGGTTCTAGTTGTTGGGGATTTGCCAAGACTTGTCAATGTTCCAAATGGAAGGATTTCAGACAGTGTCGAGTTTCAGGCTAATTGTAAGCCAGATCCTCAGGAAACAACTTTTAAGGTATGTAGTAAATACAATCTTATAGGTCCACAATTGTAATTCCTGCTGACTTCCAGACCAAGAGATCCAGAGGTGTCCACTGGGCTACAGTTATCAAAATTGTGACTTAAAATGTGTGTATAAGTTCCTTTCAATGGGTATTAGTGAGGTATGGGAGGCTAAGGGAGGGCACTAATATGGTGTCCCTCTGCCCATATTCCCTGGGGGCTTCTGTAGCCTCTGTATGTGTGGTAAATGTGAAGGCTGAAACTGTAAAACAAGGAAACAGGCCTTTGTTTCTACATGAAGACTGGAGATGTGTTTCATTCAGACTACAGTTTGTGGAGTACACTGGGCATGGATGCCTGCCAAGGATTCTCTCTCAGATTGTTTCAGACCTGTGGGGCCCAGAATACAATTCTCACTGGCACTAGAGCCATGCACTCAAAGGACATCCACGGTGTGGGCTATGCATACCTGCCAGCTGTGGTGGAGTAGACTGTTCTTCTATCATCTGTGGACAGGGTGCTTGGTCAGCCCAGCTGGGGTAGAGCAAACTGCAGCTTCAGCACAGGGAGCTGGGAACTTGGCCAGCCTGATTGCGGTGGTATGAATGACACAATTATTGAGTAATTCAAAAGGCTGCCAGCTTTGAGTAGGGTTCAAACAAGAGAAGGGATATCCAAAAAAAATCCAAGATTCCATGTAAGTCATTCTGCTACTTAGGCCATATAATACACCAGATCCAATGGTTCTTGAAGTGTTTGTGGCAGTAGGAATGCTGAATGAGGCCACTGTAAAGCCAATAAATATAAAAAACAGTACACAACTTTAAGATCTTGGAATTAAGCTCTGCCATCCTTTGCAGATATCTACTCTTTTTTTTTTTCTTTTTGAGAAATAGTTTCTGACTTTTATTGGGTCTTAAAAGAGAACAGATGCTTAACAATAGACCACCAGGTTATCCTGAAAATTAAATTGACTATTAAGAACTGATTGTTGACTTACCACCAAGTTATGGGAGTGGCCCTGAGGGCAGTCATGAAGGAAAAACCCTAGCAGGTACAATTCTGAGGAAGGCACCTGTCTTTTTCTTTTTCCTAGAATGAGAAATGTTCTATAGGTATAGATCTATGATAATTCTTAGACAAGGGCTGATAATTTGTTTGCTAGTCAGGAGCTTGGAAGAAACATGATTGGATTTGGTGAAAAGAACTTCTGGAGAAGAAGCATATAGATAGACCTCTGAAAATGAGCATAGAGTATGAAGATACTTGTGTGACATGCCTATGCCCACTAAAGAGGGACTCCAGCAGAAGAAATTCTAATAATCAGGTACACAAAAGTACTCATTCTATAGATGCCAGTCAGGCTCCTTCTTCCTTAGCTATTCCTGACTTTGCTCCATTGGTTCATGATTAAAGTGGTCATAGTGGTAAAGATGAAAGTTTATTCATGAGTTTAGCAACATGGATTTCCACTTACACAGGCCACTCCATTAAAAACTACTGCCAAGTACTGAACCTGAGAATAGCAGAGAATAATACTGAGTTCCAATACGGTACACTATTCCCCAGGAAACCAGCCACCTCATGGTAAGTTGACTATTTTGAACTATTTCCTTCATGGGAGAGGCATAGATTTTTTTCTCACTCAAGAAGATAATTATCCTGGGGATCCCTGGGTGGCTCAGTGGTGTAGCACCTGCTTTCAGCCCAGGGCGTGATCCTGGAGACCCAGAATCGGGTCCCACGTCGGGCTCCCTGCATGGAGCCTGCTTCTCCCTCTGCCTATGTCTCTGCCTCCCTCTCTCTGTCTCAAATAAATAAATAAATAAATAAATAAATAAATAAATCTTAAAAAAAAGAAGATAATTATTCTGGACACACATATGCCATCCTCGACCACAAGGCTTCAGCCAAAACCACCATTGGTGAATTTATAAAGCCTTATGTATTAGCATGGTATTCCACACAACATTGCTTCCATCCAAGAAACATATTTTACATTAATTAAAAGCAGCAATTGCTCACTAAAGTCTCTGATCTTACCCTGTTTCCTGGAATCAGTGGAAAGGCTCTGATACAGAGTCAACTGGATATTCACACTTTGTAGGGTGGAGTCATGTCCTTCAGCATGTAGTATATGCTCTGGACCAATATGTGATGCTAGACAAGATTCGCTGGTTGCAGAAATAAGGAATGGAAGATGGAATAGCCCTTCCATTACTCCTAATGATCCACTAGCAAAATTTTTGCTTCCTTCCCCCATACATTTGAGATCTGCTAGCTTAGAGATCTTCATTCCAAAGAAAGGAAAGCTTCTAACGGGGGATGAAGCACAGTTCAAAAAAAACTGAAGGTGAGACTGCCACCTGGCCACTCCTCATGACAGTGAATCAGCAATCAGAGAAGGAAGTAACTCTACTGGGTAAAATGATTTATTCTGAACACCGAGAGAAAATCGTGTGTTTGGCAGAATTCTAAGCTAGCTCCCAAACTTCCCACCTACTAGTGCACAGGCCACTATGACTCCCTCCCCTGGATGTGGGCAAAACCCACAAATATGACTGGATAGGCCTTCCCGTGATTAGGTCACATTACGTAAGAATCAGCTGCAGCAGACTGCAGTAACATTCTCCTGCTGGAGCCGAAGACATAGCTGTCATGCTGTTAGATAGGACAGTCTCCTGTCTAGGACCAACAAGCACCCTGCAGGAGCTGAGAGTGATCCTCTCTCCCCCTCAGTCAATTAATGGGACCTTGGTCCTAAAACCACAAGGAACTAAGGTCAGCCAATAGTCTGAGTGAACTTAGAAGAGAGCCCCGTATTCAAATGAGGTCACAGCCCCAGCAACAACTGGGTTACAGCCTGGTGGGACTATGGGCAGAGCACCTGGCTAACTTGCAGCTAAACTTCTGACCCACAGAAACTGGGAGATAATAAATGGGTGTTGTTTTAAATTGCTAATTTACGGTAACTTGGTACACAGCAATAAAGAAATGAATACAGTTGTGTTGCTGCTACACAACAAGGTAGGGAGGCAGGTGTTTATAACACAGGACACCTCTCAGGACTCACATATTCTCACAATAAAAAAAAATTCATGGAACACTACAAAGAATTTAAAATAACGGAACTACTAATGGCACAGAGCCCTCAGGAATCCAGGTTTGGGACACCCCACCAGTCAAGAAACCATGATCAGCTACATTGCTTGCTGACAGCAAAAAGAAATATGGAACAGATGCTAGAAAAACCAAGTTCTAAATGCCAGCTACAACCATGTGACTATTCATAAACATGAAGACTACAGTAGTTATGAGTATTTCCTCCTTTCTTCAATGTACTTATGTGCATGTGTGTGTATCCATATATCTAGACAGGTGGATAGATGGATGGATAGATAGATATTAATCTTTTTCTTTATAACTATCCTCTTTCCTGTTCTCCTACTATTTAACATAATATGTGTTACAGTGATTAGCTAATATGTCAGTATTTTTTTCAAAGATTTTATTTATTTATTCATGATAGACATAGATTGAGAGAGAGAGAGAGAGGCAGAGACACAGGCAGAGGGAGAAGCAGGCTCCATGTCAGGAGCCCAACGTGGGACTCGATCCCAGGACTCCAGGACTGCGCCCTAGGCTGAAGGCAGGCGCCAAACCACCGAGCCACCCAGGGATCCCCTATGTCAGTATTTAAGTGGGAGATTTCAAAAAGGGAATGTGACCACTAGAAAAGATATGTACAATACCCAAAGACAGATGAAATGACTATAGAATGTTGTGTCCTCTTTTGAGGGAGGACACAGTGTTAGAATGTTTTCAATTTCATGTAGAGGCATCATGGTAAGTAGAATCACAATTTAAGTATTAGACATAAATGTGGTTTGCTGTTGTTTTCTACTTTATCTAGTTGGCTAATCTGGAGCTCTGTTTTCCAGAATCCTCTTCCCCTAGATGGTTCTCATTTAGAGGTGATCCAAAGAAGTAATCAATAGGATTTGGAAATCACAGGTGAAGTAGCCAACAATGATTTCTGAAGGTCATCCAAGTTGAAGGCAGGGAGAAACATAAAAACCTTCCAAAAGATTTCAGCTTGTCTTTAATCTTCTTGATGTTGAGAGACAGAAACAAATATACTCCTAGATTCAGCCTGTTTTTACTCTTCCCTACTCCGAATTCAGTCCCACCTCCAAATTGCTAAGTCTGCTAATGGACAGGAACCCCTAATTATTACCAAACATAGAAACAGTAACCTTCGACAGATTTTTCTACTAGTTTGCCTTTATAGTCTTACTCTACGAGCTGCACATGTATAACTAAATCACTAATACAAAATCAAATTTTAAGAAAGAATGTCTCACTTATATAGAGGAATGTCTTGGCTGAATCTAAATAGCTTCACAAATTCCCTGGCAAGCTAACTTGTTGATCCACCCCAGCACATCAGAGGGGCTGGTTAATGCCTCTGAGCTCCAGTTTCCCTTACAATTTTTGCATGGTCTTATTCCTATCATAAATCCTTACTCCACAGAGTTTTCTGCTTCCCTAACTGATACAGGAGCTTCTTACATCTGCAGCCACAATGGGATAGATCATGGGTCAGTGCACTTATCTGCAAAGAGGAAAAGACTGGGTAGTTGACAAGTGAGCAATAGTGATGTCAACTATTTATGTTTCTTTTTCATCTTTAAATGCTAATTTTGTAATTTTTTAATATTTAACTTACTTGACAGAGAGAGAGAGAACACAGCAGTGGGAGCGGCAGAGGGAGAGGGAGACGCAGGCTTCCCATTGAACAGGGACCCTGGGATCATGACCTAAGCTGAAGACAGAGGATTAACTGACTGAGCCACCTAAGTGCCCCTAATTTTGTATTTTAAAGAAAGAAAAATAATAGCCATCTGCTAATTATTTTTAAAACTGCCAGAAATATAAAAATTCTATCTTATAAACATCAAGATGCTCCCTTTATCTCCTCCCTATAACCCCACCTTAAGGGAGCTCTTTCTTTTGTTCACAAGGTCCAAACAAAAGTTTGGATTGAATATAATACACTCCTCTACAGAGTTCATTTACTTTCTATTTCTCTAACTGGTCAGAGGAGAACACATACTGAAAAGGTGAGTAAAGGGCCATAAATGTCTTTTAGAAGAACAGGTCCGCATCCTTGTTAACAACAAAAAGAACAAAAGTAAAAACTAGGGCTAGATGGTAAGGAAAGGGCAAAAAG
Organism: Vulpes lagopus; assembly: GCF_018345385.1. Taxonomy (NCBI): domain Eukaryota; kingdom Metazoa; phylum Chordata; class Mammalia; order Carnivora; family Canidae; genus Vulpes; species Vulpes lagopus. Next base: position 103,036,457 of record NC_054834.1, on the reverse strand, counting down.
CAACCTGCTATAAAGGCAAACAGTGGATAAAGGAGGAGATGGGACAGCAACCTGAGACAGCAATAGAATCCTTAGAAGATAATCCTGAGATAGGGAGGATCTGAAAACACTCATAAAAATGATGTTGGTAAACCAAAACTAACAAAGAAGAAAAAACAGCCAAGGTTTCAATGACCAGAAAATACAGAAGACTAGAATAAAGAAAATAAGAAGGGAGGGTACCTTAAAAATGATATATCCCATTTCCCTTCCCAATAGAGAAAGAGATAAGAGCAGGAGCACCGATGCCAAAAAGTTCCAACAGAGAAAGGAGTACAACTCTCCTCTCCATCTCTTTTTCTTTCTTTCTCTCCCCACCCCAATGCACACTCACCTACAATGGAAAGATTTTTTTATGACCATGGTAATTAAATCATTAACACAAAATCAAACTTTAAAAAGTAACATTTTACTTATAAAAAGGCATGTCCTGGCTAAATCTAAATTAAGATTAGAAGTGTGAAACCAGAGAAGATTAGAAGTGTGAAGCCAGCAAAGATTCTCCTGCCCCCTGCCACCACCAATCCCTAACTCACTAACACAAACAGAGATACAGAGACAGACTGAAAAAGAGAGAGAGCGTGTATGAGTGAGAGAGAGAGAGAGAGAATGCTTGAGCAATATACATGAAATAGAAAGTGACCTGTACAAAGGAACTTGGGATATGAAGAAGGGGGTATTACAAATAGTACAGTATCTCAATACATTAGTTGGGAAATTATTATATAAACCTACCATTAATTTGATTTACTTTAACTGTAACCACCAAACTGTGATTTCTAAAACAAAACAAAAAGACATAATTAGAAACAACATTCAAGTATAATCTAGTCTTCTGTGGCTACTCTAGAATCTCATAGATGAACAGTCTATCGACAAGTTTCAAAGAAAATCATGAAACTTGGCTTATATCTGAAGCTATGTTACCAAAAAATTGATGCATAGTCGTTGCAGGAAATATGATGTATACAGTACATCAATTTAACTTCTGGTCCTTAAAATCTCCGTAAGATCAGTCATACTACTTCCTGGTGGTATCATTATCATCATCATCATCATAACTGATATTACTAAGAGCTTACTTGGTGTTAGACACTTTCCTAAGTACTATATTTATCTCATGTAATCCTCGAAACCCTAGAAGAGAAGGACTATTATTAGTTCCACTTCACAGATAAGAAAATGGACTTGAGATACTAAGTGATTTACTCAAGATCACACAGTGAAAAAGGAAACTGAGTACTTAAATCCACAGCTCTTTGACATGTAATCCCATGTTCTTGACCACTTATCTACGCCACCTTCTTCCATCCATAGACTCCCAAAAATGTTCATCCAGCTATAAACATTATGCATAAACCAGCAAATTCATTTCCTATAGATTTTATTGAAACGCAAATCTTTTATGAAATTCTACATTTTAAAAATGATTATTTTGGTTATCTTCTTGGCCTTACTGTCTTTCAAGAAGACAGTCTCTGCAAAGTCTGGGTTTAATTTAAATTCAACTCAGGTTCAAAAGGTTTGCCACTCTCCAGAGTACTACCATTTCTGGTGTGGAATTGCTGACCTAGTTCTAAGTAAGGGATAAATTCACATAGCTTAAATGTAATCTTTAGGGAAAGAGTTGAGTTATTGTTCATGTCCCATTTATATAGAATGCTGACCTTTCAATATAATCTATTTCTTATTGTAAGTATTTAAAGAATAAAAATAATTGTGCTTATACTTTAACATCAATGATCTATGCTACTTTGACCTTGGTTTTTAGATCTTATTGTCCGAATACCCAACTTGGGTTCATTCTTAGGAAATATGACAATCTTTTATGTTGTGTAAAGTAAAATATAACATACTTAATCCTAAATACTTTAATCTGAGAGGTAAAATGGGTAGATCGAAAACAGCTATCTCTACTTCGTTAAGTCAGATAAAGAGGAGAAAACTCATTAATTAACTATACGATGTTAAACAGTTATTAATGATTATTATACTGATGGTATATAGACATTGATTTTGACTCATAATAAAGTGTCAGAAACACTAAAAAAATCTACTGATTAGAGATAAAAAATTATAACCTATAACACAAACTTCAAAATGAGAACATGCCTCTAGGCTTCTTGTTTTATTGTATTTACAAAGAAAATTTACTGAAAAGAACATTATAGAATTTAGAAATTGTTACAAAATATGGTATAAAACTCCAAAAGATAAACGCTAAATAGCAAAGAAAACAATCAGAGTTGTAGTTATAGTAATCTCAATTTGGTGTAAATTAAAAACAATGACACACAATGTGATTAAGAGCCACAGATTACATTAAAGAAATAGATACATCAAGAAAATTATTAAGGAAACAATGTAAAAACCTACATTTTAGTAAGGATATATTTAATTGCAAGGAATAGAAATCCTCTATATCTAACTTAATAAAAACAGAGTTTAACATAAAGGTAAACATGCAAGTTTCAAGGGCCTTCAAAGGAAGGAAATGAAGAACTAGACCATAAGGATCTCAGAAATGGGACTGGAAGCAGGAACTAAGACTTACCTCTATTTCTCAGAGATTACCCATGTCTCCACTCTTCCTCTCATCAGCTTCCTAGCCTGGCAACACATAACATGGCAACACCATGCCTAGCTCTCACCTCTGCTGTTATTTTAAGTGTCTGCTATTATCAGATGGGCACAATTCCCAGATACCTCAGCTGTGGGGACCTAAATGAAAGACAATTTTAATAAAGAGAAACTTCAATAGGAGAAAAAAAACAACAGGTCATATACTTAATTCTACCTACAAGAGAAATAACAGAAAAAAAAAATTCAAGCATTAGCCTATATATTTAAAGTTCTAATGAGAAAAAGAGAAAAAAATTATGGTGGCATATGGGCCTGCCCAAAAACAAAACAAAATAAAAACAAAAAGGGATTCTTGACATAATTTAGTTGGTCTATTTTTTCTCCTATTTTTTTAATTTTTTTTATTTATTTATGATAGTCACAGAGAGAGAGAGAGGCAGAGACATAGGCAGAGGGAGAAGCAGGCTCCATGCACCAGGAGCCCGACGCGGGACTCAATCCCGGGTCCCCAGGATCGCACCCTGGGCCAAAGGCAGGTGCCAAACCGCTGCGCCACCCAGGGATCCCTCTCCTATTTTTAACATAAGTAAAACAACTTCATTTTTAGATTGCCTAAGTCAAAAATAAATGCTTAACAATGCTTTTGGTTTGGTTTTTGAACTCAACAAAAGCTGTCTTAATAACATAACTCGACAGCTTCCACATACCCATTCTCAAATGGACAGGACTCTTGGATAACACGTAGATATAATGAACACAGAATTTAGGCCACTGTTTTCAAAGCAACTTAAATGGTATCCTTCCAATAAGATAACTATTGTGGTTCAAGAAAAAAAAAAAAACTTAAGAGTTTAATGCAACTTATTTTAAATTGTGTTTTGTTAGATGGACTCATAAAATAATAGTTGTTAATTAAAAATCAAAAATTCTAGTATCTTCTAAGTATGCCTTCTAGGTATATATTTAATATTCAACTATCAAAACATGCATATAATATTATGTAAAGTACCTCACAAAGTAATAAGAGCATGTCATAGACTACTACTCTTTCATTCATTATAGAAATAGTTCTTAGTCAATTTTTTTTTTTTTTTTTTTGCTTAGAATCTATATTGCTTTCTATTTTCTATGGAATTCTTGGTAGTGTGCTTTCCACAAATGAGGCATTTTAAATTCACTGGCTGATTTTAATTTGCAGTGGTCTATCTTTCCTTTATCTACAATTCCATAAGTTTTATTGAGTGCCCACTTTGTGAAAAGCACCATACTTAGTGATGCAATTAGATTTTAGACTGGCTTTAATCAGTGATTAAACTTCCACTTTACTCTCTTTTTCTGCAATTCCCTAACAAATGAAGAAATACATACACGAACTGTTAAGTCCTTAGATAATTGAAGATTGATTACATTTCCTAATAATTTACCCACTTTAATTGGTTCTGCTTTGCTTCTATATTCTCTTTATTGCAAGATTCCTCCCTTAGCAATTTTTCTCTGTGCATCTTGAAATGACAAGGTAATGTCAAGGTAAAAGAAAAAAAACCCAAAAACTAACATTTTTGTACATAATTAATCACTGGAGTCATCTTGAATTGATCTTTCTTTAAATGGAATTAATTATAGAAATTTGGACATATTTTATTTCCAAATTTTGTGAAGCTGAATTTACACTATTTTAGTTAAGAAATGTTTCTGTGGATAGAAACACCATCAAGTAATATTTAGCCAATAGTGCAGAGCAGTTGGTGGCTTTCAAGTTCTTTCAAGTACATCACTGCTCTATGTATAGTATAAAAAGAATTACAAATTTATCATCTATCTGGAATTTATGTCTTAGCTTTCTTCCAAGTAGCTAGCAATAAAAGCCCCCACTTCCAAACTCCCTCTTGCAATATTAAAAAGTATTATTCAAGTATTAACCACATTTCAAAAACTTTTTCCACAATGGCTAAAAATGAAGCCCAGTTATAGCACATTAATAAAACATTACTGTCAGGACACCTAGGTGGCTTAGTGGTTAAGCATCTGCCTTTGGCTCAGGTCATGATCCCTGGGTCCTGGGATCAAGTCCCACATCAGGCTCCCTGCAGGGAGCCTGCTTCTCCCTCTGCCTATGTCTCTGCCTCTCTCTCTCTGTGTCTCTCATGAATAAGTAAATAAACAAAATCTTTAAAAAAATAAAACATTACTGTCTACAATTTTACATAATAAGAGGTAAAAGCAACACTATGAGGACTGGTGAATTAAGGACAGAGTATATGTGTCCAGAACAAGAAACTATGAACTAAAATTCTAAAGTAAACTTAGGGAATTGGGAGGAGAAGAAACACCAGTTGCTAAGGCCAAAGCAAGAGCTAAGTATAAACAGGTGGAGACCATTACATACCAAGTAATAAATCCAAAATCAAAACCAAAGGGAGAGGTCAGAGGTCACATCTTTGGCAAAGGTTGATAACAATTCTTCAAAACTAAGGTTGGTGGCGGAATCAGAGGCATAAAGGGAAAATGGGACAGGTCCTCAGGGTAAAATAGGAAAGGAGTAAAATAAAAAAATACTATATCCAAAAGTTAAAGGCCTAGGAGGTAATAAGAGAGCGAGAAGTAACAATACTCTATAGCAGTAATGTTCAATAGAACTTTGTACAGTAATGGAGTGTACTACCCTCCACCATCCCATATGGTGGCCTATCCATGGGTGACTTGTGAGCATTGTGAGCAATATGACAGGTATAACTCAGGAAATTAATTCTAAAATTTTATTTAAATTTAATTAGCTTAAATTTAAATAACCATTTATTTACTATTCTGGACAGTGTACTCCTATGAGCATAAATATGATTGACTCTAAGTCACATGGATTGTTTTATTACCACGTGCCCTCCTTCAAGGGTCCTATAGTATTGTCATACTTCCACCAATTAAAAAATGCAGCTCTCGGGATCCCTGGGTGGCGCGGTGGTTTAGTGCCTGCCTTTGGCCCAGGGCGCGATCCCGGAGACCCGGGATCGAATCCCACATCGGGCTCCCGGTGCATGGAGCCTGCTTCTCCCTCTCCCTCTGCCTGTGTCTCTGCCTCTCTCTCTCCCTGTGTGCCTATCATAAATAAATAAAAATTAAAAAAAAAATGCAGCTCCCTTCACCCAGCATTCATTTTTTTTCCTTTTCCCCATCACAGCTATATCCAACCAGGGTAAGACTTAGATTTCTTGAGGGCGTGTTATAGCAGAATATTGGGTTGGTAGGCATAAAGTTCCTAAACTCTAGAGATGTCTGCTGTGCACTTCCCAATGTGCATTTCCCAGTTAATCCACTGCCAAGAGATATCACTTACAGCAGTCACATTGTGGGGACAGGCATGAAGGTGGTGTTCCTCATGGGTTTGCCCCTGAAAAGGAGAAATGAGAAGAGAATTGGGAATATTTAGAGGAATGGTGGGAATGGGAATGGAAAGAAACAGACAAGAGACATTTGTAAAGAATCATTCAGGAACATTTTGCTAGACTTCCAGAGTTTCTGACAGTTAATGGCATATTTACATTATAAAAGCACTTGAAGGATGGTGCCCTAAAAAAGAGCCTGGGCTCTGCAGACCTTAGTAAACTGAATGTTGATAAGATCCTGCTTTTTTTCATCCTGACGACTGTGATAAGATTATAGATATGATGATCCTGCTCTCTGAAGGTCTCAGAGGGCTCGAACTTCAAGTTCAGAGTAAGAAGAGATTTCTGAACTATATGAATAAAAGAAATAGTATCCCTGCAATTTCTAGGTTAGGTGTGGCGGGAAGTATAGAAGTTGGCTCACGTTCCACACAGTGAATACAGCACTAATTACAAATAGTTTGGGGACACCAGGATAACTAGTCCCTGATGTATTCTTCTAGAACAGTGACTGCCACACAGCTGACGCTCAGTAAGTATGAGTTGAATGCCTAACCATGGCTATCTCAGCGTCGACTATCCATTTTTTTCTGAAAATGATACTGGATGTAAATGTCACCATCCATGTGGCCCATCTGCTATGTGTTTCTGAGTCTTCTCTAAGGCACAGATAAGGATTAGGTAATACATCACATTTTAGCCATCAAAAGTAGAGCAGACTTCTGCTTCCCAGAACATAAAGTAGACATACTTCTCCCTATTCCCTCTTGCTAAGTACAACTAAAACCACTGGACTTTATATATAAAATGCATAAAAAGCCTCTGAAATTTGAAGAGAAGAAGGCTGACCAGCTTGGTACTTCAGGACCCAAGGAATGACAAAGTGATAAGTTCTCTGATTTTTCTTTTTGCCTCATATATATTTGACTTGGAGCTGAAGAAGTTGGCAACCTGAAAATGCAATGGGTACAAAAGGCCCAACAAAAGCTATGGTCTCACTTCTGTATCCACAACAGCGAAAGCTGAGAGGGTGTCTAGACTTCCAACTCTACAAGGCTGAAACAAAATATTCCCAAACCCCTATCAAAGTGATATCAGAGAAAGCCAAACAGAGAACTGTGACTGTCATCTCCACCAGCAGTGTAGGTGGAGATTGTATGAGAACTTCTACCTCTGCCTAGAAATAATTAGCACCTTTCCAATTCCCTGCTGAGGTGATGTAGGTAGAGAATTAGGATGTTTGCCATTGCCCAGTGGTATCAGGGCAATGTCTTACTGCACGCCAGTGGAGACCACCTGGAAAACTAGAACTTCCATGTCTACCTCCGGTGTCAATGCAGACAAAATGGAGAACTTGGGCTTCTACCTCCACCTGGTAATAATGAAGCAGTGTCCTCTCCCTTCCCATGCCAGAGCAATATGAGAGAAAGCCAGCTAAAACATGTTTAAATGAGATTTAGAGTATCATAATATGAAAGTAGCCCAAACTCTAGAGAGATTGACAAAGGAAAAAAGAGACAAGACACAAATTACTGATATCAGGAATGAAACAAGGAATGTCACTACCGACTGGGCATACATCAAAATGATAGGAGCATACTACAACCAACTCAACACATAAATTTGGCAACTTAGATGAAATGAACCAATACCTTGAAAAACACAAACTACTACAACCCGTCCATACATGAAATAGATCATTAAATGATTCTGCTATATTAAGGAGATCTAATTTGCAATTTTAAAACTCACAAAAAAGAAATTTCCAGGCCATCATAGTTTCATAGACTTTGGCCAAATATTTAAAGAAAAACTAACACCACTTGTACAATGTCTCTTCCAGGAAATAGAAGAGGAATAAACACCTCTCAACTCATTTTATGAAGCTAATATAACAGCTAGAGAAAAATAGTACAAAAGAAGGAAAGATGGATGGAGGGAGGGAGGGAAGAAGAAAACTATAGACTAAGATTCCTCAAAAATATAGACATAAATATTCTTTTTTTTAATTTTTATTTATTTATGATAGTCACAGAGAGACAGAGAGAGAGGCAGAGACATAGGCAGAGGGAGAAACAGGCTCCATGCACCGGGAGCCTGACGTGGGATTCGATCCCGGGTCTCCAGGATCGCGCCCTGGGCCAAAGGCAAGCGCCAAACCACTGCGCCACCCAGGGATCCCTACATAAATATTCTTAACAAAATTTTAACAAATAGAATTCTGCAATATATGAAAAGAATTATATACCATGACAAAGTGGAGTTTATTGCAGGATTGCAAGGGTAGTTCAATTTTCAAAAATCAATGTAATGCACCATGCTAACAGGCTAACAAATAAAGATCACATGATCATATTAACCGATGTTTTAAAGGCATCTGATATAATTCAACACTCATTCAAAATTTGAAACTCTCAGAAAAATTAGGAATAGAAAATAATTTCCTCAATATGATAAAGATCTACAGAAACCTACAGCTAACATTATACTTCACTGTGAAAGACTGAATGTTTCCACCACAAGACTGGGAACAAGGTAAGGAAGTCTGCTCTTACAACTCCTACTCAACATAGTGCTTGAAGTTCTATCCAGTGCAAAGAAAGAGGGAGAGAGAAAAAAAAAAGAGGGAGAGAGAGAGGGAAGGGGGAAGGAAGGAAGAAGAAAGGGAGAGAGAGAAAAAGAGAGAAGAAATCAACTTTGGTCTAAGTCTCATGCCTTATAAAACAAATTAACTCAAAAAAGATCATGGATTTAAATGTAAAATATAAAATGATAAAATTTTTAAAACCCTTGGAGAATACATTTATGATCTAGGGCTATGCAAACAGTTTCTTAGACTTGACACCAAAAGCATGATCCATCAAAGGAAATTTTATAAATTAAACTTCATCAAATTTTAAAATTTCTGCTCTGCAAAAGACCCTGAGAAAAGGATAAAAAGCAGGCTACAGAGTGGGAGAAAATATGTGCAAATTCTTATCCAGGACTAGAATCTAGAATATATTTTTTTAAAACTCAAAATTCAACATTAAATAAAAAAAACAATCCAACTGGAGAACATGCAAAAGACATTTCACCATGACACACACATATATAGTCAGATGTCAATAAACACAAGAGAAGATACTCAACACCATTAGCCATTAGAGGCATGCAAATTAGAAGCACAATGAAGTTCCACTCCATACATATCAAAATAACTAAAATAAACAATATTGGCAACACCAAATACACTACCTGGATCACTCATACTTTGCTGGTGACAATGTAAAATGGTATAATCACTCTAGCAAAGACTTGGGCAGTTTCTTAAAAACTAAATATTCTACAACCAGGCTAGCCAACTATTGCAATCCCAGACATTTTTCCCAGAGAAATAAAGTTACGTTCACAGAAAAACCTGCACACAAATATTTATAACAACTTTTTTCATAATGGTCAAAAACTGGAAACTGCCCATTAAAGCGTCCTTCAGTGGTGAATGATTTGAGACTGGTAGAGCCATGTCATGCAATACTACTCAGCAATAACAAGAAGGAACTACTGACACACAACAACTTAAATGAATTTGCAGAGTCATGCTGAGTAAAAAATTTCAGTCCTAAAATGCTATATATGATTCTCTACATATCAATCTTGAATCACAAAATTATAGAAATGGATAACAGAGATTGACACAGTTGGAGTGGAAGTAGGTGTAGGTGTAATTGTAAAAGGGCAACATGAGGCATCCTTGTGGTGATGGCAAGGTTCTCTGTCTTGACAGTATCAATGCTAATATCCTGGTTTTGATATTGTACCATTGTTTTACAAGATATTACCATTGGGGGACACTGAGTAATGGTACATTGCGTTATTCTGTATTAAATTTTACAACTCCATGTGAATCTACAATCAACTCAAAATTTTAAAATCCACAAAACTTGGGATGCCTGGGTGGCTCAGTGGTTGAGCGTCTGCCTTTGGCTCAGGGCATAATCCTGGGGTCCCAGGATCGAGTCCCACATCGGGCTCCCTGCATAGAGCCTGCTTCTCCCTCTGCCTATGTCTCTGCCTCTCTCTCTGTGTGTCTTTCATGAATAAATAAATAAAACATTAAAAAAAGAATCAAAAAAATCCACAAAACTGAAAAAAGGAAAACAAAATAGAGTTTGGGATCAAGTCATGTTCAGGATCAGGGTGAAAAATAAGTAGCACTCTTGAAATTGGATTATTTGATAGCTCTATGTATCTCAAGGTGCATATGAAGGAGGAAGGAAAAACACTTTTCTTTGGTGACGGGCACTGAGGCGGACACTTGACGGGATGAGCACTGGGTGTTTTTCTGTATGTTGGTAAATTGAACACCAATAAAAATTAATTAAAAAAAATAAAGGATAAAACTAAAAAAATAATTATAAGAGTTAGAAGAATATAGGCTCAATTAGGGAATGAGCTTTTCAGTAGTAAACTAAGGGGTGTCCAACACTGTAATAGGTTGCCTAGAGAAGAAGTGAACTTCAATGTAATGCATTTGAGTAGAAGAATGTTACAAATGCCATGAGTGCAGTGGGTGGAGGATGGGCCTCATCAGGGAATCACAAATTCAAATACCAAGAGGGAGCTGGCTAGGTATTAAACAGGAACTACTAACGCATGCTGGGAGGAAAGATAAAGAGCAGAAGGAGCAGTGGAGCTGTGGAAAACTGGGGAAGCCACCTGCCACTGAGCTGTGGGACACTCAGTGTGGGACACCGTTGCCTTGTGAGGCTGCAGACCCAAAGGAGATCTTCAGGTGTTTCAGGACACACTGGAAATCTGGCTTTTTTAAAAAATTTAATTTATTTATTTTTTTTTTTTGGAAATCCGGCTTTTGACATGAAATCTACCAATAATTAAAATGTCTTTACTAGTTTTCTTATTATATCAAAAATTATGAGGTGTAAAACTGTATGTTCCAAGGAAACTTAACCTATTGTTTTAATTTTAGCACTTTAAATGGGTCGTTACAAATGGTTTCTATCATTGCATCCTGCATTTCAATGTCTAAAGCCTTTTATATTGGTATCTATCTTGGATTGCTATTATGAAAACATCTTAAGAGTAAATATCTCATTTGCTGCAATTTGTATTAATATTAAGGGAGAAGTTAGGGCAACATCTTTGTGTTAAACCTGGTATATGATGGCCAACTTTTTTGGGGGGAGTCACTTATAAAAGCGCCAATTTTCTTGCAGAATATATTGCTTTTACCATATATTCAGACAGATAATGATATGTTTTATTGTTCAAATTTACTTCAAAAAGGTATGTTTTTCTCTTCTGAAGTGACTGTAACTTTCTTGAGAAAAAGCATCAGGTCTTAACGTTTCCTTTTTCTGTCCTCAGTACTACTGACCATAGGTTGGATCACACATCAAGTGCTCCAAAATGGTTGGATCACAAAGATTTCCTTACTATCAGGCCTTGTGTCAAATAGTAAAACTGAAGATATTCCTGGTCAAAAAGGGGTAAGTTGGGATACGTCCTACCCTTGAAGGACTTAGAATGGGCTGCCACAAGCTCCTAACCTCTCGGTGGGCCTTTCCCTTTGGAGTTTCCAGCACCATTAATATTTCCCCAGGAGTCTCTCCAACAGACAGTGACTGATATTATACAGGCACTGTTTTGAATTTCAAAATGAAATTTAAAAAAATCAATCAGACACACTTTCCCTGTGTTCCTGGCATTTTATATAACTGTGACCTTGGGAAGGCTTTGCATTGTAGGGCAGCTTAGATGTGACTTATCAACACACAGAGGAGGCAAATGGCCCATACTCATCTCTTTGTTTCATCTCAAGTAGATAGATGTTCTGGCATCAGTTAGGGTCTACAATGCCTATAGTGGGGTCCTATGGCAGAAGAGGGGCTTCTACAAATCAGGAAGAGTAACTGAAAACATGGCAGGGGGCATCTGATAACATAGAGAAGAAATAATAAATCCCCAGGTGTCTTCAACTTTCCACTTACCCATCAGACTGATATTTTAAGCTGTGAAAATAATCTTGTATTTAAAGAACATAAAATTACCAGAATATAGACAATTTTATACTAGAGAGAAAACCACACACACACACACACACACACAAAGGGGTCTTTTGCCCGTCAAATACAATGAAAAAATTTAAAGAACCACCCATAGGACTTTGACGATCAAACGGATAAAGATCAGCACAACTGGCCTGTAAAGAAACTTCATCAAAAAACTGCATTTAAGAATGTTTAGTTCCACACAAAGAGTTTGAGAATCAAAACCCAGTTTCAGAAATGCCCGTATGCCAGGAGTTAAAAGGTGTTAAGCTGTTAAAGTTAACACTGTTGATGGGCATCATGCCCCGGGCAAAGGTCCACACTGTTCAAGTCAGCGAGGTTTTCACTTCGCTGTTTCCTGAATGGGTTGAGTCATTCTGCTTTCCATCCCAGGAAACTTTATTTCTTTGCCTCTGTCAATTCCCTCCACACGTTGTGCATTCCTTTCCCTACTGTTGCTCCAAATGTGACCCATTCCTTTCTTCCTTATCCACTAATGCGGTATCTGTTATTTGAGCTTCACGAATGCTTTTTTTTTTTTTCATAGAATGAAAAGACAAAAAAAAATCCATGTCCTACTGGGTATATCAGCTTCAAAAATCAGTTCTTAGGACACAAGCTGCATTGGGAATGGCTGACCAGAATTGTGGGCAAGACAGTATGTAAACTTCAATACCAGAACAGTCTTCTCAAATCCTGAAATGTCACAGAGCAGCACAAAGAAGAGAGACGTGCTCTCTGCTATTTCAAGTCACCTTTAGTCCTAAAAAAAAAAAAAAAAAAAAGTTAAAGGTACCAAACAATAGACAATTTCTCTCAAAATGCAGTTCCCTTGCTGACTTTGAGTGTTAGATCCAAGTCTAGTGAAAGCACTAACAACAGTGTTACTTGAGCTTTTTCTCCCCCCAATCTGCAGCAAAAAAGAAAGTAAAATTTCTTATTTACTGGATGGCTGGACCAGCCTGTTAACTGGTGACTGACTTCTGCTCTTGCTTCGCCCATCCCTCCAGTTTATTCTCCAAGAGCTGCCAGAGTGAGTCTTCAAAACACCGCAGATGGTGATCCACCCCATCCACTCAAAACTGCAATGGCTCTGCCTTTCAATCGGGATGAAAGCCCAAGTTCTACACCATTTCCTCATGCACGCATCTCCCTTACTGTGCTGACCTCCTCTACACCCTCCCCTGCCCTGCCTCTACTCCCACTGCAACAGTCTCTTCGCTGTCCTTTGGATACACTCAGCACATCTGGCACTAGGGTGTCCGCCCTAGCCGATCCCTCTGCCAGGACCACTTCCCCACAGACATCACTGCCTTCAAGAATGCCTCAAATACCAACATCTCAAAAAGACCTGCCTCCACCACCCTATAAAAGATGAAAAGTCTTGCTCTCCACCACTTCCAACTCCTTTCGTCCTGATCTTTCATTTGTCCATATTATGTATTATGTCTCTGTGTACTGTCTGCTTACAGTGGAAGTTGATGAAAGCAGGAATATTTGTTTTATTCAGCCATTTAACTCAACTACCTGAAACAGTGCCTGGCATATGCACAGTAGACACTCAATTAAACTTGTTGAATATATTAATTAATGGTAAATTGGTTTATCCTTTTTCTTTGAAAAGAATAAAGATATTATCCTGAAAAGAAAAAAAAAAACCTCATGTTGTTAACAAAGTAAATGTAATCCACAATCACTGAATAATCAAAAACTGTTAATTTGGGGTAATTCAAACTCTTTAGGCACCTGTTTTTGTTTTTTTTTTTTTTTACCCCCTAAAAGAGCCACGGAAGACCTTCGATACCCATCCAGCATAAAGGTAAGCTGGAAAGTACCAGTTGAATCTGAATTAGCAAATGAATCGAGAATTTAGAGAGCATTTTTAAAATTGTCTTCATGTGGAAAACAGGCCCATATTTTCTCTCACACTAGTTGCCCACCCTCAGCTGCAAAAACACAGGAACCAGAATGTTGCCTCAGGCATCAAAATTTTCTCCTGGTGAAATATCAGAAAGGGAGACAGAACATGAGACTCCTAACTCTGGGAAACGAACTAGGGGTGGTGGAAGGGGAGGTGGGTGGGGGGTGGGGGTGACTGGGTGGCAGGCACTGAGGGGGCACTTGATGGGATGAGCACTGGGTGTTATTCTATATGTTGGCAAATTGAACACCAATAAAAAATAAATTTATAAAACAAATTAAAAAATTAAAAAAAAATTTTCTCCTGGTATTTGGTGCATGATGTTACTTGGTCAGACTCTTCCCTGGATCTTGAGCTTTTCCTTGCAATTTGCTCTAGGCTGGGACCTGGGCCCCAAGTCCCCCACTCATACTTTCTAGTCTTCTAGTGACGTTTTCTAGCCCTAATCTCCCTGTTTTCCGGGTCTTTCGATTATGCACACTCCTGCCCTCAACTTCGTCCCTGAGCCTTGGCTGATTTTCCAAATACTAACCTATGTGATAGAAACAGCCATGTGTCACCCAGATCTCCTTTCTCAAAAATACTTCTTGGCCAGCTGTGGTAAATATGGTCAGCAGACTAAGTGCCAGCTCCATCAGGGACTGCCTCACCTTCAAATTGCCATCTGCCCCATAGTCACACCCTTCCTTGAGGCAGCAGGCACCCCATGGTGGCCCACGCATGGTGGCCCAATGATGGACACTCTCAGGAGCCACTCTTGCTCCAGAGCTCCCTGCAAATTGACCGCGGCAGAGCGAGGCATGTCTCACAGTCCAGTCTCTCCCTATGCCCAACCCTGCTTCCACCTCTTTCATTCATAGCTATCGATGTCTAGTAAACATCCTGTATCCCCAATAACCATCACACTGTCTGCTTCTAGAGAGCCCAACTGGCAACAATGTCTAATACTCTGAACTAATATAAAAGTCAAAACTGACAAAATTGAAGAGGTAGGAAGTGAAGCAGAATACACATGAGCAACACTCAGGGAGCAACGTATGATGACATATGAGCCTTTACTGTTGAAGCAATGTTGATAATGCTAATGAGTCCTCACTGTACTGTTTTTAATACCAGCTTATAATGTAGGAAAGCTACTTTGCTTTCTTAAAACTTTGAGCCAAAACTCTCTTCTAACTCACCCTCTGGAAAATTCTCTTTCATTTTAGGTTGATGATTCTTTTGTGAGATTAGATAGATAGATAGATAGATAGATAGAATCAATTCTGAGATAATTAGAGCATAGCTTACATTCCAAATGAGGATCTAGGAGAACAAAACAATATATCATAGAATTCATAAGAATTTCATCCTGCTGATTACCTATTAACAACCCTCGCTTGTTAGAAATTCACTTTCAATTACATATCTTTCAGTTTTAAAATAATTTTAGGATAGAGTGGATCTTTTTTATCTCTAAGATACAGTGAACTTACTGTTAATATTTCTGCTGCTGGTTGGTGCCATCTTGTATTGGCTGGAATCACTGATCCCCTACATTATTGTGATATTTCCCTATATTATTGGAGATAAAAACTATCTTTGATCCAATGCACCTAATGTCTAGGAAAGACCTTCGCCAGACTGGAAACCATGCAAAGGAACTGTCTTGTCTTTGCCTGAGGGTGAATATAGTTAGTATTTTCCAAACTCCCTCTAGTCACCACGCAATCCTTTTGAGTGGCGATTTCTGTGCCAAGCCCATTCGGCTTGGCCCCTTATGAGTGGTTCTGAATTCCAAAGGCTGCTTGTTTGAAAATTCATGAGCTTCTCAATGATGCGGTTCCTTTTTTGGCTGCCCCACTGCTCAGTTAGTTCAGACAACAAGCTGCTTAGGGATGGATAATTTTTCCATTTAGCTGCCAAAACCTACAGGGGGGGTTGGTATTTTACTGCTATTGTGGAATTTTCAGAAGTTTGGAAAACAGAGGATTTTATTTTTTGTTTTGTTTTGATATAGGACATTTTGACAATGGCTTTGGCAGTGATACAAAAATCTCCATGCCTGTAAACCAGAATAACATTTTCAGCCATCTGGTTTGCATGTAGCACCCTCTGAGTCGGATAGATATAAAAACAGTTAGCAATTAAGAGGTTTAAAATGGCTTTCCCATTAGTTTCTGAACTGTACTAACCCAAGATAAAGATACATCAGGCAGAGAAGGGGTTGCTGATTCTTTGTCAGCACACTTCTCTTTATGATAAAAATCGTCTGACACTTCCATTACTACTTAATTTTTCAATCTCCCTTCACTATCTTCACAACTGTTCACGGATTTCTGGACTCAAAATTTTCTTTTGTCCTAAATATAACATCCCCAATCATAACAAACTACAAAACCCATTAAAAGATCCACTATATGCCCCGTTATGTTGATTATTCTCCTTCTCAATATGACTGAGGCTTCATACCAAAGGACAGAGGAAAACTCTCAGAACAGCATAATGTGAGTCACTATCTTTTAATTTTAAATTTCAAGGCTTAGTCGTTATATGATAAACAGTAGATATTTTATCAGGATAGTATTAATAAAACACACAAGAAAGTTTTGATCCTTGAAACTGAAAAGACATAGTTCTTCTGTATCAGGAATTGTACCTTTTGACCTCTTTTAAAAACTATTCAAAGATATCTATTATAATAATTTACAAATATATGAATAGCGCTACCAACTTGGAGTCTTGTCAATTTCCACTACAATAATAAGAGACCAAAGTTATCTGATGCTCTAAAAACAAATTTTGAGAGGTTGGGCTGAAATAAAAGAGTAAAACGAGGTAGAATTTGAGAAGAGTTGTCTAATTTCCCCCATCCAGCTTGTTCTTCAGAATCCTATCCTGCCTGTCCAAGAAACATGATCTGCTAGTAACCTGAAGAAGAGGCTTTATGCTGTCACTTATTTTGCACATTTTACAGAGAACAACATATTTTTATCCAAGGCTTTCAGAGATTTCTCACTTAGTTGTCAAGTTCAGAAAACCCAGAGCTGGAAGAGATCAGACAGGAATTTTCCCAAACAAATTAGCATGTTGAAGGAGGATGATGTAAATGGCAGCATGAATTTCCCCTTGCTTGAGCACGTTTTGCAGCACAGCTAAGACATTAACAAGTGATGGCCTCATGCACTTGGGCTAGTGATTTACGAAGTTGCTTCCTGATTTAATAGAGTGCTAGAAAGGATTGTTGTTATACCAACTAAAAGAATCATAAAATGGTAATGAATGTTATGAAACTTCATGAATATTTCATCTAAAGATAGGCTGTCAGATTTATCTTGAGGTTAAAGAGCACACGGGGCATAAATCAGGCCCAAGGTGGAGTTGCTTGAGGTTCATAGTTGGTGAGAACTGTTTACATGTTAGGCAAGGCTATCTGTGAGTGTTTATTACTTTAGTCACATGTTAGACCCTGGTTAAGATAAAGAAAAAACTTCAGTTTTCAAATAAATCATTTAAAAAAGGATCAGCAAGGATTTCTGGGAAGTATTAAAGGTATTTTTTGAACCCAAATTGGCTTTACTATAATTTTCTCATTGAATATATTAACTATTCAAAACTATAATCAATATTCAATAAAAAGCTGCAATAAAATGGAATAAGGAGCATAAACCCATTCTTTAGTTGTGAACTGCACATATAATCATCATTTTTTTAAATCTTTAATATATCATCAGTTTCAAGGCAATTTCTCAGTTGAAATATTTATAGTTAGTTTAAAATTCATTACTTATTTTGTTATGTATATTTTATTTCCTCCAACAGAATCCCCCGAAATTATGCTTCCCCAGTCTCCACTAAAAACACAGAAGTGAAATTTAGTTCAGTGATTATGAACTTTAGTTGTAGCTCTATAGCTAACTGAGAGCAATCCCTTTAATTCCTTTAAATTAGGTTTTTCTCCTTTCCTATGTTTTTTAAAGTATAACAAATATTATTTAAAGATAAAGATAACCTTTCTGATTTTTTTTTATTTACAGGGCAGTGGAAACTGAAACCTAACAGGTCATTTATTCATTTGATCAGTCACCCAGCATAATTTTGAGTACTTACTATGTGCCATGTACCTTGCTAGGTGAATGGGATAAAATGATGGATGAATAAAAGTCACTACCAGTAGAATGTTTTACTTCAAGTGTGGTACCCACAAGGAAATAAGCAATTATAAAAAGTGTGATGGCTGACATAATTGGGGCTATTATGAGGGCACATGGAAGGGATATATTTTCTCAAATCTGGGGATCAAAGATGGCACTTGGAGAAAAAAGATCTCAGGTCAGACCTATTGGGATGAATGAAGTTAGGATGAAGTAAGGTGTAGGTCAGGAGAAAAGAAAATCACATGATCTATTACAGGAGGTAATGAAAACTTGTGATGGCTGAAGTGCACTGAATGTATACTTTTGGGAGTAGGATGAGAAGGCAGTAAGGGGTGAAGAGGAGAGCATAGACCATGCTTATAAATGCTGCAAGAGGTTTGAATTCCACCTCAGGGCAATGGATTTCATTGAAGGGGTTTCAGGAGTGTAGTGATATCATTAGATTCTCATTTCGTCTTGTTCAAAGTTACATTTCTTGTTAGGTCTTTTTTTTTTTTTAAGATTTTATTTATTTGTTCATAGAGACAGAGAGAGAGAGAGAGAGAGAGAGAGAGAGGCAGACACACAGGCAGAGGGACAAGCAGGCTCCATGCAGGGAGCCTGATGTGGGACTCGATCCCGGGTCCCCAGGATCACACCCCGGGCTGCAGGTGGCACCAAACTGCTGCACCACCAGGGCTGCCCTCTTATTAGGTCTTGAAGAATACTTTATACTTCTACTCTTCATATTAAAATTAAAATCAAGAATTTGATCAGATGTTTTGAGTCAGTGATTGATGGGTTTTGAAAGTAATTTTATAAAGGGGGGGGAGTAAAATCATTTATGTAAAAATTGCTGAACATCACCCAGTTCTTTCTTAAGTGGTGGAAAAGAGGGTGATCAAATAAACACACCTCCCTAAAAATAAAGTCAGACTGGGTTATTTACCCTGAAGAACTTCCTGATAAGAAGTAATAGTTCCAAAGTTATATCATGCAATCTCTTTATGAAGCTCTTAAAAATAAAAATTATCCTTCATTTTAAAGAGGAAAAAGGTAGCTTCTATATTACATTCTAAAGAAATCATTCCCTAAGGTTTATTTCTGTATTTCCACATCTTCATCCTGCTCAATACCTTAAAAAAATGTAGTACTAAAATAATAACTAATAGTTATTTTAAAAATACAATATACCAGTCTCTGAGTATTTTACATATACCAGCTAATTAAAACTCCTGTTTTACATGTATTAGCTTATTTAATTCTCACTCAGAGAATATGTTAAATATTATTACATCTTTTTTAAAGATGAAGGAATTAGATCAGAGAGTCAACAAAGTTGCCTAAGTCATATGGTCAGTAAGTTGCAGAGCTAGGATCTGAACCCAGGGAATCAGGCTCTTAACCACAATCCGTGTCAGTCATGACATACTACTTAGCAACATAGTTTACATAGTTTTGATAGTAATAATCAGAAGGAACATAAACGAAAATTGCCATCACAGAAAAAAAAAAGCCGCTCCTGTCTATCCTTAAATACTGTTTTATGTGTGTGTATGCAGGAGTTCATATTCAGAGAAAGAAAAAAATCCCATTTCGTTCTCTGCAAGGCAAGTGTACTTTTGCAGATTTGACACGCAGAGCAGGGTATCCGTACATCGATTATTGATGAATGAAATTTGACTGTGTTTTTGCGTCGATGCTTATGTACAGTAAATGCACTGAATCCATGGTATTGCTTATAAGGGAATAAATAATTTTTAAGACTTCCCTTTGCAGAATATATCATACTGAACTGTCTGTCACATTGCCCTAAGCTGAGTTATAATGTTATTACCTAATAGATGTCACATCCTTCATTCAAAATGAAAATTGTGTTTTTAATTTCCAAAGAAAAACACCCTACGTGTTTAAGCTGATGTATAGGGCATAATACCAAAGCGTCCCCAACACAAAGAGTCATTTGTTCAATTTTCTGACCTGCTCCAGCCTAAAGAATAAGGAGACCATAGGATGACAAAAGGTTTCCAGCAGAAACGGATTTACAGTCAGAATCAGTTTCCTATGTTTTCATTCATTTTGAATGAATACAAAGAATAATCTCTTGCTGCTAATACAAATGCAGCAAACTGAGCCATTAAATTGACAGTGTGATCTATCCCACTTCACACTGCTTTATAAGCAAAATGTATCATTCTCGGGAGCTTTCTCCTGGTTAAATAATTGTAAGAAATATATCTCTTGCCATTACTTTTATTGATAAAACACAGCATGTCATCTTAATTCATTCTTCCACTGCTCTATTTTATCATCTTCTACCGAGTGATTGGGATTCTGATCACCCTGCGTTTGCTCTCAGATTGAAAGCCTCTATCTACTCATCTGTTATTCTTCACGAAGAAAAGCTCTGGTGTAACATCTGTTTTCTAACTGAATCTTCACTAGAGACTCAGATGCCAGCAAGCAATAACCTTGGGGTTCCCTTAGAAATCCTCCAGGGTCCCTGCTATGTCAGGGCTTGAAGCTAACAGAATTAATGGACGAAGTGTTGTTATTTGATTTTCATTTCTGAATTTGATTTGGAGTACACAAGCTTGGTGGAGTAATGATAATGTTTTACCAATCTCTGAAGCAAGTCATCACTTGATGAGAGGTTTAGAAGGCTGGAAGCTTTAGCTGCATATCTTAAACTTCATCCTTTCCCTTTTCTTCTGCTGACATTCAACTAACTACGCATCTTATTTCAATATCAGAATGCAGCATGCATTTGTGTTGTCCCAATCAGGCATTTTCATGGAATTTCCCACTTAAAAAAAAAAAAATTTCCAGGGATGATGTGAGGGGGGAGAGAGGAAGGAGGAAGAGCAGAGGGAGAGAGAGAATCTTAAAAGCAGGTTCCATGGACAACATGGAACCCAACACAGGGCTTGATCTCACGACTCTGAGATCACAAACTGCGTCAAAATCACCAGTTGGTTGCTTAACCGACTGAATCACCCAGGTGTCTCTGAAATTTTCCACTTCTAATAGCAAATGGAGTTTTACAGTTTTAGTCTGAAACTGGCATCAGTTGGAATTTTTTTTGTGTATTTCCTCATGGAATTTGCTGAAAATTCATTTATCCACTTAGTTCAAATTATTGAGGAAAGTAATGGACTTAATCAGAAGCAGATTTTAGCCATGACACATGTCAAAAGAAATACATAACCTAGAAAATTTGTGGATATCGATTATCTTTATAATTAGTCTTAAGCTACGCTAAAAGCTAAACTGTATACTTTAAACTGACGTGTGTGTATACTGACACGCAAACACTCATACATAAACACTCACAGATGCCATGTGTATACAGTACATTAATAGAATTATTTATTAGCTTTCTTTTTTCTCAGCTTTACTGAAGTAAAATTGACAAACGAACTTGTAAGATATTTAAAGTAAGTATCATGATGATTTCATATACATATACATTGTCAAAGGATTCCTCCCACCTCGCTAATTAACACATCCATCACCTCACATATTTATTTTCATTTATTTTTTTTTAGTGAGAACATTTACGTTCGATTCTTTTAGCAAATTTCAATTACACAAAATGGAATTTTAGGTCAATATTAGAAGCAATGTGTCACCTACTGTTTAATTATCCATTACTATAAAATCCACTCAAACTGAGCAATTTAAAGCAAAAACATTATTTTTTACAAGTGTCTCGGTTGACTGGACACAGTTGGAAAATTCTTTGTATGGCATAGGCTGGGGTCACTCACTCAACGCATTCAGCTGGAGACTGAGCTTGACTGGAAGGTCCCAGAAAGCTTTACTCATATGTTTGGCACTCTGGTGCTCTTCTATGTGGCCATGCCACATAGCTAGCTTGAACTTCCTCACAGCATGGTAATCTCAAGACAGTCAGATTCTTTTTTTTTTTTTTTTTTTTTTGAGTATAGTTGACAATGCTACATTAGTTTCAGGTGTACAACATATTGATTACCATGTAGGTATAGTTACCATCTGTCACCCTGAAAATTTATTACAGTGTGACTGACTATATTCCCTAGGCTATACTTTTCATCCCTGTGACTTAATTTATTATGTAACTGGAATTCTGTACCTCTTGATCCCTTTCATCTCTTTTGCCCATCTCCCTACCCCTCTCTCTTCTGGTAACCACCAGTTCTCTGTATTTATGAATCTGTTTCTGCTTTGTTTGCTTATCGTTCATTTGTTTGGCTTTTCTTTTTCTTTTTCTTTTTTTTTAGATTCCACTTATAAGTAAAATCATATGTGATTTGACTTTCTCTGACTGACTTATACCACTTATCTTGATATCCTCTAGGTCCATCCATGTAGTCCCGAATGGCAAGATTTCATTCATAATTTTTTATAATATGATATATATTATTTACATATATGTGTGTATCATATGTATATATATACACACGCACCTCTCACATATTCTTTATCCATTCATCTATCAATGGATATGTAGGTTGCTTCCATAAATTGGCTATTGTAAATAATGCTGCAATAAACACGAGTGTGCATTTATCTTTTCAAATTACTGTTTTCATTTTCTTTGGGTAAATCCCCAGCAGTGGAATTACTGGATCATATGGTATTTCTATGTTTAATTTTTTGAGGAACCTCCCTACTGTCTTTCACAGTGGCTACACCAACTTCTATTTCTACCAACAGTGCACAAGGGTTCCTTTTTCACCACCACCTTGCCAAACATTTGCTATTTCTTGTCCTTTTGATAATAGCCATTCTGACTAGTGTGAGGTGATATCCCATTGTGGTTTTGATTTGCATTTCCTTGATGATTAGTAATAACGAGCATCTTTTCATGTGTCTGCTGGACACCCATCATCTTTGGAAAAAAAAATATCTACTCAGATCGTCTGCCCATTTGTTAATCAGATCGGTTTTTTTGGCGTTGAGTTATATGAATTCTTTGTATGTTTTGAATATTAATGTCCTACTGGAAATATCATTACAAATATCTTCTCTCACTCAGTAGGCTGTCCTTTCATATTGTTGATGGTTTCCTTTGCTATGAAAAACTTTTTAGTTTGATGTAGTGCTGATAGTTTATATTTGTTATTGTTTATATTGTTATTTTTTATTTATATTTGTTATTTTGTTTCCCTTGCCTGAGGAGACATATTTTTAAAAATGTTAAGGCTAATGTCTAAGAGATTACTGCTCATGGTTTTTTTTTTTTTTTTAGGAGTTTTATGATCTTAGGTCCCATACTTAGGTTTTTAATCCATTTTGAGTTTATTTTTGTGTATGGTATAAGAAAGTCGTCCAGTTTCATTCTTTTGCATGGAGCTGCCCAGTTTTCCCAGTACCATTTTTTTGAAGAGACTCTTTTTCCTGTATATTCTTTGCCTCTTTTGTCATAAATTAATTTCTATATAAATGTGGATTTCTTTCTTGACTTTCTATTTTATTTAATGGATCTATGTGTTTATTTTTGTGCCATTATCATAGTGTTTGATAGCTATAGCTTGTAGTATAATTTGAAATCTGGGATTGTGATACTTTAATTTTTTTTTAAATTTTTTAAAATTTATTTATGATAGTCACAGAGAGAGAGAGAGAGAGAGAGAGAGAGAGGCAGAGACACAGGCAGAGGGAGAAGCAGGCTCCATGCACCGGGAGCCCTATGTGGGATTCGATCCCGGGTCTCCAGGATCGTGCCCTGGGCCAAAGGCAGGCGCCAAACCGTTGTGCCACCCAGGGATCCCCTTTAAGGTTTTTTTAAAAAAATAAACTAACTTAATTTATTTGAGAGAGTGTATGTGTGGGCAAAGTGGGGGGGTAAAGGGAGGGAAACTCAAGCAGACGCCCCACTAATGCTGAAGCCTGACAAAGTGCTTAATCTCATGATCATGATCTGTATGGAAATTACCACTGGGATGGACACTTAACCAACTGAGCCACCCAGGTGCCCCATACTTCCAGCTTTATTCCTTCTCAAGATTGATTTGGCTATTCAGGGTCTTTTGTGGTCCCATACAAATTTTAGAATTTTTTTCTAATACAATTGGTATTTTGATAGAGATTATACTGAATCTATAGATTATTTTGGGTACTATGACATTTTAACAATATTAATTCTTCTAATCCATGGGCATGGTATTATCTTCCATCTGTTTATCATCTTCAATTTTTTTCATCAGTGTCCTACAGTTTTCAGAGTATAAGTCTTTCATGTCCTTCATTACATTTATTCCTAAGTATTTTACTCTTTTTGATGCAATTATAAATGGATTGTTTTCTTATTATCTTAAAGAGATCTGCTACTTCATTATTAGTGTATGGAGATGTACAGATTTCTGTATATTAATTCCGTATACTAATAATTCTGTATATAATTTCTGTATATTAATTTAGTATCCTACAACTTTACTGAATTCGTTTATCAGCTCTAACAGTTTTTTGTGGCCTTCAGGGTTTTATTTATATAGTATCATGTCATCTTTAAATAGCGACATCCCAATTTGGATGCCTTTTATTTTTCTTCTCTGGTTGCCATGGCTAGGATTTTCAATACTATGGTGAATAAAAATGGTGAGGGAAGCCCAGGTGGCTCAGCAGTTGAGTGCCTGCCTTTGGCCCAGAGGTGATCCTGGAGTCCCAGGATCGAGTCCCACATTGGGCTCCCTGCATGGAGCCTGCTTCTCTCTCTGCCTGTGTCTCTGCCTCTCTCTCTGTGTGTGTCTCTCATGAATAAATAAAATCTTTTAAAAATAAATAAATAAATAAATAAATAAATAAATAATAAATAAATAAATAAGCTGAAAGTGGACACTCTTCTCTTGATCTTAGAGGAAAAGCTTTTAGCTGTTCAAGACTGAGTATGCAAGCTCTGGGTTTTTCATATATGGTCTTTATTATGTTGAGGAATGTTTCTTCTGAATTGACTTTGTTGACTTTTTATCATGAATGGTGCTGAATTTTGTCAAATGCTTTTCCTGCATCTACTGAAATGATCAAAAGGTTATCCTTAATTTTATTAATTGGTGTATCATGTTGAATAATTTGCAGATATTAAACCATCTGTGCATTCCTGGCATAAATCCCGCTTGATTGTGGTACATGATGCATGCTGAATTCAGTATGTTGAATTCAGTTTGTTAATATTTTGTTAAGGATTTGTACATCTATGTCCATCAGGGATACCAACCTGTATTTTTCCTTCTTTCTTTCTTTTTTTTTTTAATAGCATCTTTGTCTGGTTTTGGTATCAGGGTAATGCTGGTCTTGTAGAATGAATTTGGAAATTTTCCTTCCTCTTCTATTTCTTGGAAGACTTTGAGAAGGATAGATATTAACTCTTCTTTAAATGTTTGATGGGATTCCCCTGGAAAGCCATCTGGTCCTAGAATTTTGCTTATTAATAGATTTTTTGGGTTTTTAAATTACTAATTCAATTTAATTGCTAGTAATCTAAGTCTGTTCAATTTTCTATTTCTTCCTGATTCAGCTTTTGGAGGCTTATGTTTCTAGGAATTTATATCTATTTCTTCTAGGTTGTCCATTTCTGGCATATAATCTTTCTTAGTAGTCTCTTATAATCCTTTGTATTTCTACAGTGTCAGTTGTTACTTTTTCTCTTTCTTCTCTGATTTTATATGATTCCTCTCTTTTTTTTTTTTCATGATAAGTCTGGCTAAAGGTTCATCAATTATGTTTATTTTTTTTTCATCATCATCTCCTCCATCTGCTGCCCCTCTAGTTACCCCTCTAGTACCTCCAAGCAAGTTCATCCTGCATCTAGTGGCCAACACCAGGATGGAGAACAAGAACAAAGATGAGGCACCTTTACCCCACTCAGGGGGTACCAGGCTGGAGTGCAGGTCACTCAAGCTTGGATCATGCCCTTCCTCCTCCTCAAACTTAGGTACACCCTATGCAGTTATACTCCAACCTCTGGGCATACAATTGAGTACAAGAGAAGGAATCCATTGTCCGGAGACCAGGGGAGGATCTGACTCTTCAGAAGTCTCCAGAGTGGTGCCCTGCACCAAGCCTGGCAGATTCAGAAGTTCAAGGCTCACCCTCTGTCTTGTCAGCTGGGAAGTAGCTACACTTACTCAGAAGAAGGCTGAGATCAGAAGAGTTCCCTACTTTCCCCAATCCCCATCCAGGGTCAACAGACCATGCAGCCAGCCTCACCACAGGTGTCAGACCCCAATTTTCATTATTTTTTCAAAGATCCAGATCTTGGTTTCCTTGATGCTTTCTATTATATTTCTCTCTATTTCATTTATTTCCACTCTGATCTTTATTATTTCCTTCCTTCTACTAACCTTGGGCTTTGTTTTTTCTTCTCATTCTAGTTCCTTTAGGTGTAAGTTAGATCTTTTTTTTTTTTTTTTTTTTTTTTTTTGCTTTGGCCTGTACAGGATAGTCAGATTCTTGCACAGCAGCTGGCTTCAAGAAGAATAAAGTAAAAACCTCCAGTCTCCTTCAGGGCTAGGCCTGGAACTGACGTAGTATCACCTGTGCTGAATTCTGTCAGGCAAAACAAGTCATAAAGCCAGCTTGGATTCAAGAGGAAGGGATTGATTCTACCCCTTCATTGAGAGAACCAAGAATGAGGAGAAAGGAAGAAAATTGGTGGCCATCTTTGAAAACTGTCTAGCATACCTACCTAAATTTCAAAAGTCTTTCTTATTAAATTAGAACAGGACTCTCAGATTTCTTCACAATACTAGACAATATTAACTGTTTTTTCCAAAATATTAGTCTAAATTCCATGAAATGCCACATATATTTAAAACTACATGGATTAATTTGCTTCTGATGCTATCCTAGGCATTTACTAATTTTAATACTGAAATCAAACTTCATATTTCAACCTTATAGTCTTTTCCTCACTGTGCTTTCAATTCTTACTTGCCCTTTCTTCATTAGTTTACATTTTCCCCTGGGTATAATTTGAAATCAAGCAGAAAATAAAAACAGAAAACAAACTTACAATGTGCCTACATGTAATCTAGTCCCAGGTAATCTAGTCAAATCCAACCATCTATCCAGAAGGTCAAGAGGAATCATGAAACCTGAGAGAAGTCTCCAAGCAGCATTTATCACCATCCATCTCATTCAAACAAAGTAGAGGAACCACTGGTTCCTTGCATTGACAGGAGTAACCAAGAGATGACTTTGCATTTAACAAGCACTTAATAAATACTAGTCACAAAATTTGTCTTACAAATAATCAAAAGAAGTCATGCTGATTCTTTTGTGTGAAAACACCAACCGAGATCCCTATAAATGCTAGACATTGGGAATATAAAGGTAAATTATCTCCTTTTCAAAATTTTAGAGAGCTAAGAATTTAAGATACTTGATGATGTTTCTAGTTGTTTTTTTAATCTTTAGTTTAATCATATGAAACAAAATGACCTCTCATCAAAGCTTCCATTTATCATGCTTTCAGTACCCTCCAGTGAGATTAAACCAAATAAAACTGCTGTATTGACATAAGGATATTTAACAATAAAAGATTTCTAAAATAAAGACAGAATTTCAGTGGCAGTTTTCTCATCTTCAGATCAGAGATTTGAAGGACATAAACCTCATACAGAAAAATCCTCTGTAGGTTATTACAGAGTGGGAAATAAGCTTCCACAAGATATTAGGAATATAAGAAGGGTTTACTTTATTAATTCAATACATATTTTTTGAGGGCCTACTATGTGCCAGCTTGGTGCTGAGTGTGCAATGGAAAGCCAAAAAGAAAAAAAAGAAAAAGAAAAAAAGAAAGAAAAGAAAAAAAAAAAAACTGCAATTTCCCCTCTCACAGAGCCTCCTATCTGCTGGTAAATACAGACATGCAAGAGGCTATAATCTAGTAAGGTATATTTTCAGAGCAAGTAACGTGAAGTTCCATGGGATCACACAAATAGAGTCTTCTAATCTAGGGCAGGGGGTCAGAGACAGCCCCTATAGAAAAGAATTAACATAAATTAGTTAAATGTAAGTGTGGGGGTGGGAAAGAAGAATGTTCCAGACAGAGGGAATAGAATGTGCATAGACCCAGCGTTAAGAGAAGATAGATGTTCTCTTCTGGGAAGTCTGGCTGGAGCAGCACTGTGACAGGAAATTGTGGAATGAATATGTAGCTAAAGAAGAAATGCTACTACTTCCTCAAGACCAGGAGATGAGGAATTGTTATGGAAGTCCACTAAACATTGCTATTCTAAAGACTTAAGAATATATCATGTACATTATTAGCTTTGAACGGTATATGTGTATGTATCTGAGCATATCACAAACACACAAAAGAATGGGGAAGAAAATACACCATGTTGGATGGTGGGATTAGGGATGATTTTTTTCTAAACCTGCAATTTTGTATTTTCAAAATTTTATACAATGCTACATATAAATATTATATTTAACAGAAAAACATCATTGTTTTAAACATAACTTCTGAATATAACTACAAATGATGTTCCTGAACCTTTTTCTAAATCTTCTATTTCTAAGGACACTGCTTTTTAATAGTAAATGTTTTATATTTGGAGGATAGCTTAGCTGAATTGAGTGAGACACTAACTTTAGAACTCGATCCTTTAATAAGAACAAAAGCAATTATTAAGAAACACAAAAAAGAAAAAAATAAACACAAAAAAATGTGCATCTTAATCATGTTCCCTACTCACAGAACATAATCCTTAAACGTAGTAAATATATGTTATTTTATACACATATGATTTGAATCCAACATATTACATATTACTTTGATCACACTGTGAATACACTGAATTTTGCTAAAATTTATATCTTACACAAATCACCTCTAAATTTTGGAGTACATAAATGGAAGTTAACATTTTTTCTGATTCTAGTAGGCTCTTCTCAGTTTCCTTTCATTAGTCACCACACATAGTCTCTCCTCACTATTGGCAAATTCTGCTTATCAAACCCAAATCCACAACCCCATTGCATGGTTCAGAATTTAAACCCAAAGTAGACAGGAAAACAAACTTATGTTTAACCTTGTATGTGTGGGTGAGACCACAGAAGATGCACACAGAATAAATGCATCTGGTGACAACCGCAATGAAGATGGCAAGAGTGATGCACATCCTTGAAAATCAATACACATAAAAAATGCTTTGTTCCCCTAGTTCCATTTCTCAGAGCTGAGTTTATGATGTTTTCTGTAATTCCAGGCATGACTGCCAACATCGAAAGTGAATAATCTGTCTTAGCTCACACACAGACCTTCAGAGGCCCCCGGCATATTCAGAGCATCAAAATTCATAACTTAATTTGTTTATTTAAGGGAACTCTCACTTCGTTATCAAAAGTGAAGCGTCTTAGAGCTAAGATTAAAAAAAAAACCTAACATGCCTGAATTATTAATTATCAGTTTACAGTTTAAGTCTTTACTTGGCAAAACAATTCACTTTTCTAAGATTGTTATAGCAAGTCTTGGGCACAGCTAGAGCAAACATTTGTGTTTGTATTAAATCCGGCTATTTCCACATATGCTTACTGTGACTTTAGGAATAGAGCCATAGGGAGAAAGTAAGGCCGGCAGTCATTCACATTGTGCTGATAACAGCAATTTGGGTTGGTAGGCTAGCTGTGTCAAAAGGAACACTAGTATTAATATTTATAACTTGCCTTTCTCTGGCTTTAAATCTACTGAAGACATTTGTCATACTTATCTTTAGGCTATTCTTGTGAGGAGCATAGGTACCAATTTGGAAAAAAAAAAAAAAAAAAAAAAAGAGGTAAGAAGGTTTCCATAATCCTCTTTGTGATGTCTGGCTCCAAGTTAGAAAAAAAATATTATAGGTATTTGAAGTTCTTCAAACTGATATTCCCTGATTGAATAAAAAAGGTGTTCCAGTTACATATTTACTGTATAGCTGTCTCCCAAATCAAAAGCGTGACTTACAGATTGAAGACAGGAAGAAAACTGACCAAGTCTAAAGGAGATTGATAGGATTTGCAACAATGCTCCTCTATCATTTTCTCCCACAGCAGAACACTGTGTTCCATTCCTAAAGTCTAGAAGGAAAATAATAGAGCCATGGTTTGAGGACCACAAGGTAACAGGAGAGGCTAAAGAGATCTGCGGATTATATGCACTATTTCCCAACCTTAGGCAGACTATCACCCTAACTACGTACAAGCCGTAAGTGGTGGGACCCACTGATGTTAATGGTGGATTCTAATGAATTCAAACCATGTGTTCAACAAATGTGTCCTAATGCTTAACATTCTAATTTTGGAATGTCATTTTTGTACTTCATTCTTAGAAAAAAAATTTATATGCCTCTAAGATTTCCTTCTCCCCTCCCTTCCCCCACTTCCTTCTTTCCATTTTTCCTTCCTTCCTTCCTTTTTGATTTTCTGAACTAAATAAACTTTGTTCCTTATAAAATCTTTGGGACAGGGGATCCCTGGGTGGTGCAGTGGTTTGGCGCCTGCCTTTGACCCAGGGCGCGATCCTGGAGGCCCGGGATCAAGTCCCAAGTCAGGCTCCCGGTGCATGGAGCCTGCTTCTCCCTCTGCCTGTGTCTCTGCCTCTCTCTCTCTCTGTGTGTGACTATCATAAATAAATAAATTAATTTAAAAAAATAGAATAAAAATAAAATAAAATATAAATAAATAAATAAATAAATAAATAAATAAATAAATAAATAAAATCTTTGGGACAATTTCCCAAACAATCATATTTTGTGTTCAACAATCTGGCTTGCCCAATAAAATCTACAAATAGCAGAATGTGCACAAGGTCCAGAAGAAGTGAATTCAGATACTTCCAGACTGAACACAAACTTCATCTGGTCATAATAGTCACTTAAAGTTGGGAGATGTAGCTTTGAAGTCATGATACCAAGTAACAAATCAAAAAGAAATGTTTAACATATACATGAAGAATAAATTACAGAAATTCTATAGCAATTATAGATATCACTCTCGAATTTCTGTGTACCTCAGAATAAAGTAATGTACCTGTAAGAAGACCCATTTC
This sequence comes from Vulpes lagopus, assembly GCF_018345385.1. Classification (NCBI taxonomy): domain Eukaryota; kingdom Metazoa; phylum Chordata; class Mammalia; order Carnivora; family Canidae; genus Vulpes; species Vulpes lagopus. The sequence goes on along the minus strand of NC_054834.1, from coordinate 103,005,354 downwards.
CCTAGAGATGAAGCCCATGAATCTGCATTTTTAACTAGCACCAAAGTTAGTTCTGGTCTATGGACCACATTTCGAGAAACACAGGCTAAGAGTATGTATTCTACTCCTAAGAAAAATCAGTAATAAATCAATTATTTAAAATAATCATTCCATAATGCCTATGCACAGAACTTAGCAGAAGGTAGGTCAGAAAACAAGGCAGACACTCTCCTGCTTTCATGGAATTTATATCTTAGCTACTGGATATGAAAGGAAGAAAATTATGGCTATAGATAAGAAACCTAGTTAATTTTTATTATATTCTTCATTCCTGATTGTGCCTCTAAATATCCTTTATACAATACAAACTTTGAACAATGAGAATTAATTTAGGAACAAAACTCACTTCATGTATTTTTAAATTCATATACAGTGATAAATCTCCAGTGATGAAAGAAAATACAATAAAATGTTTCATTAGGACTTCATTAAATATTATGATAATTTAGAGCTTGAGTTCTACTTAGAAGTAGTGGACTAGGAAAGCCCACACTCTGAATCAGGCTGAACTGAGCTGTTTCATTTCATTTTCAGGTTGGGCCAAATCGCTAGGTGTGCAATCATGTGGTTTGGGTTAAGTGCTTTCATGAGCGTAGGTCAGGTCTGGTTTAGCCCTTAAAGAGAGTGATAGCTAGGGAAAGAGTATTGACAACTCAAGAATTCTGGTGGTTATCTAATCAATCTTGACCACTAGGAGCTATCAGTTCAGCTGGGAGCACTAAATTTTAAAACCTAGACAAAAATAATATTGAACAACGTTATAGAGCAAAAAAAAGAAAAGTCTATTACAATTTCTGCAAAGCAGATTCATATGGTCTGGAAAAGGAGAAAGTGTCTTGCGATTAAAAGGTAAAATGGGCATTAAAAGACAGAATTTAGTAGACAGAAGAGTATTCACTAAAAACGTAGAATGAGGGATCAAAATAGTCTGAATAGAACTAATAATTTTGGAATATCAGGAAATAACATTATGTAGAAAGAATCAACCAAGGTAAGAGCAGGCCTTGACATCCAGATCAATTGCAGCAATTACAAATTGATTTCAAACTAAAATGAAGATTGAAATAGATGTTGCCAGGTTTCTTTTCAAACTTTATAGTTACTTTTAAATTTTCATTAACAATGAGTAAGAGTAGCCATATTCCTAAAGATTCCTCTTCTCCTAATCTACCTTTGCAATGAACATTAATTGGGGTTTGAATTTTTTTTTTATCAATCTGAAGCATACACAATATTTCACTGTTACCATAATTTACATACTACTAAGCTTGAGCACTATTTTATTTATCTTGCTTTGTTTAGCCATTTAGATTTGTTCTCTTGTAAGTTGACTCTTCCTATCTTTCTCACATTTTTCTCTTGGCTTGTCAACTCCCGGTCAAATTTTTTTTAAGGTTTTCTTTATTTATTTGACAGAGAGAGAACAAGCAGGGGAAGCAGCAAGCAGAGGAAGAGGGAGAAGCAGGCTCTATGACGCACAAGTTGCCTGATGTGGGGCTTGATCCCAGGACCCTGAGACCATGACCTGAGCCGAAGGCAGACGCTTAACCCACTGTGCCACCCAGGTGGCTATCCTGTCGGTCTGTCCTCTGCATTGAAAGTAGTTTTTCCAAATCTATGAATTATCAGTTGGCTTTCTTACTGATTTCTTTAACCATACATTTATCTAGTCAAATAATTCTCTTTCCTTTGTTGATGGCTTATTTTCCAATTGGTTAAAAAGGCCTACCCTGACTGCTTAATATAGTAATCTCACATCTAGGAATCCTTTCCAAAGAAATAAGAATAGCATATAAGGATTTGGGTACAGGATATTCAACACATTATTTAGTGGCAAAAAAAGTCTGCAAAGCAAGCGGGGGCAGATTATGGCACATACAGCCTCTAGAGTGAATTTGAGCCCAGCAAGTTGAATTGGAGAGAATTCTGCAAGGCGTTATTGAGAAAAGCAAAATGTAAAAATGTGTATAACTAAATCCCATTTTTGAAAATCAATGACAAAACAGTTGTACATGTATTTATATATGTGTGTATCTATAAGTGTTTAAATTACATAAATATATACCCTATATAATTATATAAACCTTCATGCTAGATTATAACTATGGACTAGGAGTGGGGTCCCTAAGAAAAATGGGGAAAGCATATAACATTTTATATATTGCATATAATACATACATAATAATATGTGGCATATTGCATATAATAATACATTACATATAATACACACACACACACACACACACACACACACACACACATATATGGGATGAGGAGGGAGAAAAACAGTTTTTTTAATTTAATGACTATTTTTTTTCCAAAATGGAGGTGAAGAAACAAATATGAAAATTTCCAACCAGCTTTATTTTCAAAATACAAATTAGTTCATTTCACCATTAGATGCCATCTGATAATTATCACATTATACCAACTGGTTAAATATTGACCATCATATTGATATCATATGAAACTTCTCTGTGTGACTTTGAGAGAATTAATCCCTCTGTGTCTCATCTTTGAAAGAAAAATAGGAGAATATCAGGATTTCTCATAAAGCATTAATGTGAGCATTAATCTAGATAATCTATGTAGGATTTAGGACACAGTCTGGCTAACTAAACACTAGTGGACCTAGTAATGGTGAAAGTAGAAATGGTAGTAAATAATACCTTATGACTGCTTTTCAAACTCTGATCAAATTAAGTGCTTAGTGTATACTGATCCCCTTGGCAGTTTCCATGTAATATGTAATTCATTTATCAGGGTAATATAGGGCATTACCCACTGCTTTGCTAACACTCTGATATTCATGTTCCTGGTGTAGTGTGGTTCCCTAACTTCTTTTTCTGCTTGCTTATTAAACTCTCTCTCATGTCCCCATCATGCCTTTAGACTTGTGACTTGTCTTTACATCAAGAACAGTAATAACCTGCAGTTCTTCATAGTTTACAAAATCTTTACATACTTTTTCTCATTTAATCCTCACAATTCTTCAGATAAAATGACTGAGGCCTAACGTAGGTGTCATTTTTCCTAAATCATGGCCAAGTGAAGAGCCAAGAGTCAAACCCAGGACTTCTGCTTGTAAAGCTTTTGCTCTTTTCAATTCTAATAGTTACTATAAGATTGATTTTTCAAATACAAAAAGGATAGGCAAAAATCTAGTGTCTGTTTTTTTTCAAGGCAATCTTTCGAGTTGTGATTATGATACATTTTATGTAATTCTAGCATCTGATTTGTAGTTCCCATCATTTTTCTGACACCACATAAGTCTTAGGACTATAAGCTCAGGATCATGAAGAAAAAATATTAGGATGACAGGCAAACTTATTACAAGTTATCCCACATGTCTATTTGGCTAACACAATGTTCATTTTCTTATATGTGGCCCAGAGCTGGGAAAGAAATTTTTCTGTTCAAGGTGAGCTAATAAAGTTTTCCATATATTAGAGTGCATTTGTCCCTACAAGTACATCTGTTTATACAGGAAAGAATTTGAAAAGCCAGTAAGCATATCCAATCACCTCTGACAGAAAAAAAAATTATATAACTATGATATCTTGCATGTAAACTCAAGTGTTTAATGCCAAGGCATTTATATATGAATTTCCTGTGTTTGAAGAGATGAATACTGTGTGTTCACAGATTCTTTTTACTTTATAGAGGACAGAATGGCTCACAAATCCATCCACATTCCTTAATTCTTATAAAAGTAATTTCTTTAAAAAAATAAGCCTTTATTTTGTCTCAGAAATTACCCAGCAAAGGCTTTAATCTGACTATAAACTATTACCACATGTTTGGGGGTACTCTACAAATATATGGCCCTAAGACATAAGTGACAAGGAAAAATACAGGGAGATGTGTATTAATTATATATGGACCTATTCTTAAAAAATCTAAAGCCTACAAACAAGGGAAATCACACACACATACACACACACGCACACACTCATGCACACTCTAAAGTAAAAGTGATGAATATTAAAAGATGAAGCAGGAAGTTGTATGAAAAAAGGCTTAAAATCAATCAATATGGGTTACCCAGGTGGCTCAGGCAGTTAAGCTCCAACTCTTGATTTTGGCTCAGGTCATGATCTCAAGAGTTGTGAGATGGAGCCCTGTGTCAGGCTCTGGGCTCAGCAGGGAGTCTGCTTAAAATTCTCTCCCTCTCTCTCTCTACCCCCCCTACCCCCACACTCTCTCTCTTTCTAAAATAGATAATGATAGATAGATAGATAGATGATAGATAGATAGATAGATAGATAGATAATTTTAAAAATAAAATAATAAAATCAACCAACAGTGGATGTGATTTTCAGCCCTGCCAAAGTGACTCTGGATAAGTTACTTACACAATTTGACTTACTTTCCTTTTTTTGTTATAGAATGGGCATAATGGTGCCTACCTTATTTAACCATTAAGACAAATACATACAGTAATATGTGTCCATCATGTGACTCAATGCCTACGCCAAAGATCTGTTCTGTAATGGTGACTATATTGACTATAAGAGAAGAATGAATGATGTACCATGAAATATCAGAGGTGGAAAAAATAATTTTAAGACGTATAATGGAGGTAAAATTTGTAAAACTCGCTAGAGGCTAAAACTTATTAGAGGTAAAGGGAAAGGAAGCAAAGTTGATGAAAGTTCTAAAGACAGATGAGTTAAAGGGTGGCAGTGACATTAATAAAAATATACATAAGGATGCAGGAGGACAAGATTAACCAAGGATGAGAACTGCTGTTTACAAAACTCATATCAATATTCTTCAAGTAGCTTGCATTTAACCAGGTATCTTCCTGATGTTTAGGAATAGGAAAAAAAAAAAAAGAAAAGAAAAGAAATAGGAAAAACATGAAAGTCCTTTTCCTATGGGTCTCTTTTAACCATTTTAAATTACATGTTCAGCAGAAGTGCTTGATACTATATGAGAGGCACTTTTATAAAACTTCACGTGCACAGGCCTCCCCAGACTATGCAGCTGGTTCAAAATTACCTGAGCGTGCAAGAAAAAGACATTTGAAAAATCTGGCTGTTGAGGAACAAATGCTATTGCACCCACCAAACCAAAACTGAAGCCAAAACTTTAAAATCCTATCTGTTAAAGGAAAAAGTAAAGTCTTCAAATACAAGATGATGTAAGCTTAGGTTGGGAGATGGTTTGAATGATGAAATCCTCTAGTACATGAATAAACCTACAAAAAATGAAAAACCCTCAGGTACTTTCACAGAGTAAAACTGACTTTCAACTTGCTAACCTACAGGAACACTGATGAAGGTAAATTAGTCAGGTAAAAGGATCTTCCCATTCTCAGCAGTTAGGCTCTTGATATCCATCTAAGTGTTTCATATATCTTGCATTCTTTAATTTTTCTCCAGAGGTGATTAGCACAATATCTTAAACTTATGTGGCATGCAAAGCTACTTTAAAACACTTTTTCCACTGTGTTAATAGAGAAAATCCTCATTGTGTTTGAACTGACCTTACTGACACATCCAGGAAACAAATGAATTGACTATGAATGTAGGAAACAGGTTTTTCATAGGAGGGTCTAACTGGGTTGACTACACTAGGTCACAGCAAATAAAGGCAGATCCTATAGGAGACTATTTAACCTCCAGAAATAAAGAGCATCTTTTTAAAAATATTCCATTTGTTTAGTCTTTGAATTTCATCCTAAAATAAATACCATGATTTTGTTTTTTAGCTTTCATAAAAGCAATACGCATAGCTCTTTCTAACTGTAGGTTTTCCAGTTAAGAGTTCTTAAAGTGTCTAGAACTCTATCTCTACTTAGCTCTTCCATACTTAAAAAGGAACGAATATCATACTCATGGAGCATGTATCCACAAAACAGGATATAGCCCGTCAGCAAGTGTTAAACATTCTTTGGCAAAATATTGGCTCTATGGGAAAGTTCTACCCAACAAAAACAAAAAAATCTCTTATTTCATGCAGTATGAGGAGGGGAGTCCTTTTATATTTTTATTTAATATTCATTGGGTTTGGGATCCCTGGGTGGCGCAGCGGTTTAGCGCCTGTCTTTGGCCCAGGGCGCGATCCTGCAGCCCCGGGATCGAATCCCATGTCGGGCTCCCGGTGCATGGAGCCTGCTTCTCCCTCTGCCTGTGTCTCTGCCTCTCTCTCTCTGTGTGACTATCATAAATAAATAAAATTAAAAAAAAATATTCATTGGGTTTCTTTTTAATACAGAAAATATTAAAAAATGAAACAGTCCAGAATCCCACAGCACATATAAACTCTGATGATATTAAAAACAGAAAAAACAAGATGAATAATACATGCAAGTGATAAATTTCAAATACCACTGAAAGGTACAAAATTAGGAGTCTCCTTGTCATCTCCAGTTTCAAGCCCTTTCCACAAGGTGAACTCTGTTAGCAGTTTCTTGCATATCCTTCGGGAAAATAATTGGCAAATCCAGTATACTAATCCTTTTAAATGTTTAGACCAAAGAACCATACAAAGCAATTATCCTGTGCTTTGCATTTTTTTACTTACTATATCTTGGAGATCTTTCCTAATGAGTATATATAGACATATTCCATTTCTTGAAAAGAGCCAGGTGGTGTTCCAGTGTGCATAAGTCATAGCTAGTTAACAGTGTCCTCAATTGGCAGACATTCAGGCTGTGTCCAGTTTTGTCGTGTTTTGTTTTTCTCTTACAAATAATGCTGCAGTAAACGCACTCTGCACATAACTTGGAGAATGTCTGTGAGCATATCTATAGAGAAAACTTCCTGCAAGTGAACTGCATGTACACACAGTATATTCATTTGAAGTTTTCATAGGTATTACTAAATTGCCTTCCAAAAGATAAGACCAATTTACATTCCTAACATCTGTATGAGAATGCCCGCATTCTTCTACTTCACCAAACTTTGCCAAAGAGTGTTGAAGTCCTGACCTCCACTACCTGTGAATGTGCAATATCTAAAAATAGGGTCTTTACAGATGATCAAATTGAGGTGAAGTCATTGGTGTGGGATCTAATCCAATATGACTGTGTCCTTAGAAAAGGGAGAAATTTGATACAGAGACAGGCCCACAGGGAGAGCACCATGTGGAGATGAAGGTAGAGACTGAAGTGTTGCATCTACAAGCCAAGGAAGCCAAAGACTGCCTGCAGACCACCAGAAGCCAGAGGAGAGGCACAGAACAGATTCTTCCTCATGGCCCTCCGAAGGAAGGAACACTGCTAAGACCAGGATCTGAAACTTCTAACCTCCAGAACTATGAGACAATGCATTTCTATTATTTTAAGCCACCTAGTTAATGGTAGGTGAAAATACTATTTCATTGTTTGATTTGCTCTTAATTCATTCTTTCTCTTATCTTCACCTACCCTCAAACATTTCAGTTTTATGTCTCTACAGCACCCTAGAAGTTTTTCAAATACATACTGTACAGCGTTTCAAATATATCCTGTAATAAGCAGACTAGTAAAATAAAAAAATTATAGGTGAAAATAACAGATTATTATTGTTTTCACTGACATTTCTTTGTAAGTGAAGGTGGGTGTCTGACTATATTATTTTTGGGAACTCTGTATTTTTTTTTTGCCTGAAACTACTTCTTCATATTCTTATACGAGGTTTTCTATTGAATTTTGGATTTTTATTGACACGTACGAGTCTGCTGGAAACCTGAGAGATTATCAGGTTATATATCATATGTTTTGCAAGTATATTCCCAGGCTCTCATTTGTTGTTTTTTTTTTAATATTTATTTATTTATTTAGAAAGAGAGAGAGAGAGAGGCAGAGACACAGGAGGAGGGAGAAGCAGGCTCCATGCCAGGAGCCCAACGCGGGACCCGATCCCGGGACTCCAGGACTGCGCGCTGGGCCAAAGGCAAGTGCTAAACCGCTGAGCCACCCAGCGATCCCCTCTCATTTGTTTTTAATTTAATGAAAGCACGAGGGCACCTGGGTGGCTCAGTCAATTAAGCATCTGCTTTTGGCTGAGGTCATGATCCGAAGTCCTGGGATAGAGCCCTACCTTAGGCTCTTTGCTCAGCAACAGAATCTAATTCTCTCTCTCCTTCTGCCTGCCTCTCTACCTGCTTGTGTGCGCTCTCTCTCTCTCTCTCTATCAAATAAATAAATAAAATCTTTAAAAAAATGAAAGCTTGTTATACTATGCTTTTATATTTGTAGATTATTATGCTTCACATAATCAAATCAGTCGAACTTTTCCTATAAGGCTTTTGGAGTTTGTGTCTCATATGAAAATACCTTTAATTTTTTCATTATAAAAAAATATAAACTTAATTTATGGTTCTAGTTTTTAATTTAAATTCTGACTCATGTGAGGATGAACTATACTTCAGTCCAAAATGTCAAATATCAGTAGTTTCATAAGATTCTACTTATTTCTCAGTGCAAGTGAGGTAGTTGATTAGCCTACTTTTTTCTTACTAGCTATTCAGGTCCCAATACTATTTGTTATATAAACTATTTTTTTCTCAAATGACTAAAAAAAAAACCAAATATGATCAACACTTAGGTCAATTCTGATGTTTCTAATCTGTCTATTCTTATTCATTATGACTATAATAAAGAATACTCCTACATATTGATATATATGTATTATTGCAAATGAATTTAAGAATCAGTTGGTCAATTTCCTCTCCTTTTCACCTCACCATTAAAAATATATATATATTTGGATTGTGATTGAGTTTGCATTAAATTTGTAGAGATTACTGGGAAACTGATACTCCTGACCAAACTAAGTCTTGTCTTCTCATTCAAGAGAAAATTCTCCTTTTATATATAAAAGTTATTTTTAAAGATTTATTTATTTATTTGAGAGAGGATGTGTACAAGGGGATGGAGGGGAGAAGAAAAGAAGCAGACTCCCTGCTGAGCATGGAGCATGATGTGTATACTAAATTGGGGCTCAATCTCAGAACCCTGATATCATAATCTGAGCAGAAATCAAGAGTCCAACACAACCAACAGAGCCACCAAGGCGCCCTCATATATAAAATACTTTTTAAATTTTTTCCCTCCAAATATTTAACTGTTTTCTTAATGTAGTACTTTCTTATTTCTCCTTAGAATTATTTCTGAATATTCTGATTGTTTTAATTGGCATTATGAATAAAGATCTTTTCTTTATCAACATGCTCTCATGTTAGTTGACTAAAAATTTATTGACATATTAATTTCCAAAGTGACTGTTTTAAGAATAGTCCAATTTAGGGCAGCCCCGGTGGCGCAGCGGTTTGGCGCCGCCTGCAGCCTGGGGTGTGATCCTGGAGTCCCAGGATCAAGTCCCACATCGGGCTCCCTGCATGGAGCCTGCTTCTCCCTCTGCCTGTGTCTCTGCCTCTCTCTCTGTGTCTATGAATAAATAAATAAAATCATTTAAAAAAAAGAATAGTCCAATTTATACTCATGTTTATTATAATTCTCTTACATGGTTCAGGTTACAATCATATCACCTACAAACAATGTTTGGCTCTTTCTTTCAGTATTGATGTTTGTTTTCTTGTTTAATGGCTTTACTTTGCACTTCTACAAAACACTAAATAATAGTGCTGACAGGTGTTCTCCTCTTCTTATTCCTGATACTAAAGGGATCCTTTTATCATTTTGCCATTAAGCTCCAACTCCAGACAGGAAATGAGAATGGATAAATTCTAATATTTGAATCTCAGATTCTATAAGGTTAAAATTAATTTTAAAACACCTGTCTTATATGGTAATTAGGAGAATAAAATTATGATACGTTAATAGACCAGGGCCATGGTAAGCATTTAATAAATGATAAATGGTCTTTATCTTAGAAAATCTTAGATGCTTTAATAATTTTAGTTATTTAAAGTAGAGTACTATTTTTACTTAAGCAAAAACTATTCAGATTAATGATACTTTGGAATAATTAAATTATCACTTATGTTTTATGTTGCTATTGAAGGAGTTCAGAGCAAACCTCCCCAAATGTGTCATTTTAGTACATGGACTATTTTGAGCTGGAGACAACTGATATGCCTGGGTTCAAGAGAAGCTTTTCAGCCTTCCCTAACTACCTAGAAGATTCTACATTGGGGCCTTTATCAGAGTAAGAGTTATTACCAGAGATAAATTTTTTCTGAGTGACCTATCTGTATGACAGAACAAACATCTAATTACCAAACAGCTCCCCTTCTTACTGCTCTGTGAACTGTCCTCATCCCCCTTTGAGTCCCCAGCCTCTTATCCCATTCCTTTGCTCAGAATGACATTTATACCACATATTACCTTTCTTCGAACCTCTCATGTATGTGGGGTGCCTGTATATAATAAATTAAATTTGATTTTCTCTTATCAATCTGTTTCATGGCAATTTAACTCTTAGACCAGCTAAAAGGACTTTTTGAAGGGGAAAGAAAATGTTTTACTCCCCTACACTATTATGAGCAAGACAGTGTGAAAACTCTGGTACTGCCACTCTCACAAAGTCTTACCCATTCTCTGAAAACTGCAGCTACTAAATCAGGCTCTCACTATCCAAATTACTAAATGGTCCTCTATTTTAGTTCACGTGATAATAATAATATAGAGAGCTTAATATGTGCTAGGCATTGCTCTGAGGGTTTTACAGATATTAACATTTAAATCTCACACTTTTGTTCCCATTTTACAGAAGAGGAAACTGGAATACAGAGTTTAAGAAACTTTCCGAGGTCTTTCAGCCTGGAGTGGTCAAGGTGTAAATCCAGGCAGTCTGATCCAAGGTCCAAACTCATAACAAGGATTTAATATCCATCTAAGTATAGAGTGCATTCTTCTGTTCATCCATTCATTCACTACTTGATACTGATTCTACCTCTTTCACCTCTGTTCCCTCATTTCACATACATACTTTCCTCTGTAGTCTTCTATCAAGCACCTTAAAATAAGCCCTTATTAAATTCTCCTCTTTGACTGCAATTGTCTTATTAGTCTTCCCAATGCCAACCCTCATTTTATCTGACACTTCTCTGCTAGTTTAATGTTTTTGAAATCCAGTTCAGGTGCAAATGTCTTAATTTGACATTTATAATGCCTCTGAATCAGATTTCAATCTACCAAATCCCCTTAAAAAATATTTCTATGAATATATTTTGTCCAAGTTGAATTTTTCAATATTTCTTGAGAATACTTGATATTTTTCAAACTTTCTTTTGTTTTATATACTACTGCCTCTACCAACATTGGCCTCTCCTTATCTTTTTGGAAATTCTAAGCCAGGGGTGCCTGGGTGGCTCAGTCCGATTCTTGATTTCAGCTCAGGTCATGATCTCAAGGTCATGAAATTGAGCCCTGCCTTGAGTCTCACATTGGCTCCAAGTTCCATACTCAGTGGAGAGTCTGCTTCTCTCCCTCTCCCTCTGCCCTAGCACACATAACACACACAAATACAAACACACACGTGCACACAAGCAAGCTTATTCTCTCTAATAAACAAATCTCAAAAAAAAAAAAAAAAAGAAAATTCTAAGCCATTTTTCAAGGACTCTTTCAAATGTTAATTCCCCAAGGAAACCTTTCTCCAGCTCCATGCTGAAAATAGTTTCTCCCTCTTCTCCCTATCCTAGCAATTTGAACTATTTGTGGCACGAATCACATTTTATTCTATAGATAGTTATTTGTTTACACATGGTCACAGCTTGGGCTGGTGTGCCAATAAAATATTTACAGAGGAGACTGTATTAAAGTATACTGGGGGGGGGGGGGGGTAAGATTGGATTGAGTTTGGATGAAAAGGGGGATGAAAAGGGAGATGAGGAGAGTGTTAGAGAAAGACCTAAAAAGGGGGTTGGGGATAAAAATGTAAGACAACTAGAAGGGAACATTTGTATAAGAGAGCAGTTGAAAATAAAGCCGAAAAGGTAAAACGGGGCCAGACCATTCAAACACGTTTAATTACTTGTTAAATAATTTAGGCTTGATATTGAATGTGATGGAAGACTTCTAAAGGTTTTACATTTGGGAACAAGTGCCTTTAAGTGGTGTCCTGGGAAGGTTAATATGGTGCCAAGCGTAGGATAGATTTGCAGATGGGAAGACTGCAAGCGAAGGAATAACCAACAGTCAAGCCAGGATGAAAATTCAATTATCCTTCTGGTTAAACTTGAATCAATTCTTAGATGCAATTGGCCAGAGTATATTACTCTATCCGAGAAACTGTCCCAAAGCAGCTACTCTACAGCAAAATCTTTCAGGTCAAAAGGACAATATCCCTCTTGGCAAACTACTTTATAATCAAGTTTTCTCTAACCCTCTAACTGCAAGGAGAATTTCCAAGTTAGTATCTATTGTTAATAAAGGTCTACATTTCCATTGTTCTCTAATATTTCATTCTAATCCCTGGAAACACATTTCTGCATGTCCTTAATGGGGAAAGGGAACCAAAGTTTGTAGAGGGATTACTAGTTTCATATTTAATCTCTACAACAGCCTACAATATAGATATTATTTTCCCCATTTTACAATTGTGGTAGAGGAGCCTTAAAGAGATTAGGTGACTTACGCAAGATCACATGTCTGGTGTGCAGCAAGAACAAATAATTTTTTTAAAGATTTTATTTATTTATTTCAGAGAGAGCGCGTTCAAGCACATGAGGAAGCAGGAGGGGCAGAGGGGGAAGCAGACTCCCTGCTGAGCATGGATTCCCAACCCAGGGCTCTATCCCAGGATCCTAAGATCATGACTTGAGCTGAAAGCAGATACTTAACTGACTGAGCCACCTAGGTGCCCTATGAAAAAGAATTTGATTGCAAGTCTGGCTGCTAAAAGTCTCATCCTCCAAGTCTATGATACACTCTTCTCAAAATTTTGGGTTTCTTTTTAGATATACTGGATAGTGTATTTCACAGAACTTTCATAAGAAGTTTTGTACCACACTATAAGGAAATGGGCCCATCATTAACAATTTAGCAAGAGCCCCTACTCATTACCTGTAGTAATAAGAATGAGGAAATTCATTGGTTCAGTGGTTCACTTTCTTATAAATAGAGGAAAAGAACAAAAAAGGCCACTTATTTTTTAAAGATCCCTTTAGTAATTCACCATCATAAATCTAAGGAATTTATCTGAATAATTTAATTTTAAAGATGAAGTTTGGTACAGTGGGTAGCACAACATTTTATGTAGCCTCAGAGATCTCCATAATTATGAAAACTATTTTTTTTTTACAGTATGACTTCCTCAGTAGCCAGCCTGTAAGATGGCCCCAGTGATCCTTGCTTCCTGTCATTCATGCTCTTATCGAATCCCTTTCACACTGCATAAAGACTGGCCTGTGTGACTAACAGAATACAGCACGTATGTATGTGTGTACATAGGACCGGCAACATGATTTGCAGGGCCTGGTATAAAATGAAAATATAAGTCCCCTATTCATATTAAAAATTTCAAAGTGGCAACTGCAGAGCATTAAAACCAAGCATGAGGCATGGTTTTTGAATACAGACTCCTATGTGACTGCATAGATCACATGCCCGTGAGCAGGCCCTCTGTGTGTGTGTGTGTGTGTGTGTGTGTGTGTGTGTGTGTGTAATAGCCATAACTAATATTTACTTACTATATATCAGGTACTCTACAAGCATATTCTAGTTTAATCTTCACACAACTCTATGAAATAGGTCCTATAACTATCCCCATTTCAATTGAGGAAAATAAACCTTAGAGGTATTGGCTAACTTGTTAAAGTTCAAATGGGTATCAAATGACAGGACTGAGATTCAGACTAAGTGTAGAAATCTTTGACTCCAGACCTAAAATTGCTACATTAAATTACTTTAAGAATACTGTTCTGGTTACTATTGCGGCATAAAAAAAAATTGCCCCTAAATTTCTGCAGCTAAAAAAATTATTTTGCTCACATTTTACAGGGCTCAGCTAGGGACTTTGCACTTACAGTCTCTTAGACAGTTGTAGTCAGATTTTGGTTGGGGCTATAGTAACCTGAAGGCTCAACTAGGTTGAGCATCATAGATAAAGTCAACTCAGAACTGCAGTTGATGTTGGCTTTTGGCTAGGAATGGGTTGTCATCCAGAGCATCCACTCATGAACCCCCAGCTTAGCAGTCTCATAGTAACTGGACTTCTTACATGGCAGCCCTACTCCCCCGAATGACTAACTGGAGAGAACCAAACAAAGATACATGCCCTTTTCTAACTCAGTCTTGGAAATTACACATCATTTCTGTTGCAAATTCTCTTGATTATGAGTGACTAACTAAATAGGTCCATAATTAAGAGGAGAGGACATAAACCCCACATCCCAGTGGGAAAAGTATCAAAGGATTTGTGCATATGTTTAAATGCACCACAGAAATTAGTTGGATTGTTATTTGGATTCAATGTACCTGTTTGAAATCTGCCTCTATTAAGTATCTGCTGAAATTTAAGGGAACTTAAAATCATTGTGTATTAAGTACAGATGAGATTTTATAACCAATTTTTATGGATAACATTTGATAGAACAATTAAACTTATATCTGTTGACTTTATTAATTGATTAAGATGGTCTAATTTATAAGTATGCATGTTTTACGATCAATATTCAAATATAAAATAATAGTATAATTTGCATTAATAAAAACATTAGTGACAATTACAAGATTTATTCATCATTTCCTTTTCTACTAAGAGGTACGTATTTGTGTTTTTATATTAATATTTGTATTTATAATGTATTTTTATGTTGTATTTGTATTTTTGAGGGAAAATAAGTATCTTGATGAGTTGCATTTATGATTTTGCATCCAATTTCAGTATGCAGGGTTTTTTCCACCACCACCAAGCAATTCTCCAACACCAGCTGGGTGTCCTATGATTCAATTTAATTATGACACTAATTACCTGGAGATAACATCGGATCCCACAGGTTAAGGGCTCAGTTCTAGAAGATTGTGTGAGTCTCACTCCCCCACCTCAGATGTCACCTGGGCTTCTGACCTACCGGCTACAGATCAGAGGTTTCAATGACCACTTTCTCAGGTTTGGTTAATTTGCTAGAGCAACTTACAGAATTCAAAGCAACATTTTGGTTACTAGATTACCAGTTTATTATAAAAGGATGTAACTCAGAAACTACCAGATGGAAGAGGTGCCTAGGGCAAAATATGGGGGAAAGGCACAGAGCTTCCATGCTCTCTCCTTGTTTGCCATCTCCCCGAGTCTCCATATGCTCACCTACCCAGAAGGTAACTGACCCATGACCTTCAGATTTTTATGGTAGCTTCATTACATAGACATGAGCTGATTACATCATTGACTATCAGTGATTAACTCAAATTCCAACCCCTCTTTCTCCCAGGAGGTCAGAGATGAGACTGAAAATTTGAATCTTCTAATCAGAGGATTGGTTACAGGGCTCAGCTAGGCAGTTTGCACCAACAATCCCCCTACCACCGTTCTTAGGATACCTAGGGGCCTTCCAGAAACTTGCTTAACTAACATAACAGAAGACAATTTGGAAATTCCAGAGGTCTTAGGAATTGTGTGCCAAGAGCCAGACAAAGACCAAGCATACATTTCTTATTACAAACCACAATAAAACACCATTACTCTTTAAAATTGTGAAAAACTGGACAATTGTTCAATACATATATGAATGTGAGAGGAAGAAGAAATAGAAAGAAAAAGGCAGAGAGAAAAGGACTGAAAATAAAAAATTTGGACCAGGGGTTGCTAAACTACATAGACCAAACTACACAGATCAAATCCAGCCTGCCACAGTTTTTATATGCTTTAATATGGCCTGTGAGCTAAGAATGTTTTTTACATTTTAAAATCTATTTGAAAAATCAAAAGAAAGATAATATTTAATGAACTGTGAAAATCAAAGAAATTAAAGTCTCAATGTCTATAAATAAAGTTTTATTAGAGCACAGTCAAGTTCATTCATTTGCATATTGTTTATGGCTGCTTTAGTGCTACAACAGCAAAGTCAAGCAGTCGTGTCAGAGACCATGTGGCCTATACTCCCTAAAATACCTACCATCTGGCTTTTAACAAAAACAAACAAACAAAAACCAACCCCAATTTAGACAAAATAAGAATTAGAGAAGTGACATGAAAGATGAAGTTATTCTTCTTAGCATAAAACACAAAGGTACACAATGAGTCAGTTAATAATACTGATAGAAATAAGTTTGTGAACATTCTATAAATTATTGGTCATATAAAATTTTCTTTCCTGATTTTATATATATGATACTGGGATATCTGCCCTGCACATCTATGTCACTCTGCCAATGCAATGCTGGCAAACACAAATATACATCTTCATAAACATAATTTGATTTTCCATAGTTAACAAATCAGAGGCTATAAACAAGCAGATTTTTCATAAATGTGTGTGCCACAGATGTGAAAGTTCAGAGAGAATAAAGTTGGGGACTTTTTTTTCCACTTCATTCAACTTATTTAGTATCATACTATAATTTATAAAAGAGACAGGTGTTCTTTGCAACATAGTTTTCTCTATTGTTCTTTTAGCTTCCACATGCAGAGGATCAAGGTGCTGACAGGTAGCTCAAATGCAGACGACAATTTCAACCAGCAACTCAAGAAGCTAGAACATCATAAAGTTGTACTGTACATATTTTTCTTCCGTCTAGCTATAGAAATAGATGCCAACAATAACAGAAAGCACTAATGACTGTAGTCTGCATTCCCCACCTAATGGGCATATCCAATCACAAGTTAAATGACACAAGAACAGCAGCTTAGATATAGTAAATACAGAGTGCTTCATCTCTAAGCAAGGCTGAATTTAATCTACCTTGAACAGCATTCTGATTTTATCTCTTATGGAAAATCAATCATTCAACGTCTTTTCAGGGGTGGTTGTTAAATCTGTAAAAGTGGACAGAATTACCCAAGGAGAGTGACAGGCTGGGACAGAATGTGTGTCTCATGGGATCACACCTGGGCCAGAGCTTCAAAAGCTGGGCATGAGAGCATAAGTGCTCTCAAGCTACAGAGCATGAAGCCAAGAGATTTCAAAAAAAAACAAACAAAAAACCAAAAACAAGGCCCAAGTGGGGTAATTAGACATCAACTATCTCCTGATGTCACCATCCAAAAATGTTCAAAGTAACTATAATCAAACTTTTAACATAACTTTTAGTTATGAAGAAATACAGGTAATAGAGAATAATGGATATCATGAAGGAAAGTCTGAAAAAAATCAGAATAAGAGGCTTTCTATAAGAAAATTGGCCTGTTTTGGAAAAGTCAATATTACGGCAGAATGGAAGGAGGAAGGACAGAACTATCCTAGATTTAAAGGAATTTAAGAGATAAGATTTAAGAAATTTACATGTAATGTATAATTCTTGATTACATTTTCATTTTTAAAAATAGTTATTCTGGAAGAAATTGGGGAAATGTGGATATAAACAGAGCATTAAACTAATCAGAGATTTGTTGCTAAATTTGTTTGATGAGATTATGATATTGCAGTTCTGTAGGGATAGGTGCTTTTCTTTTTTTTTTTTAATTAATTTTTATTGGTGTTCAATTTACCAACATACAGAAAAACACCCAGTGCTCATCCCATCAAGTGTCCACCTCAGTGCCCGTCACCCATTCCCCTCCAACACCCGCCCTCCTCCCCTTCCACCACCCCTAGTTCGTTTCCCCGAGTTAGGAGTCTTTATGTTCTGTCTCCCCTCCTGATATTTCCCAACATTTCTTTTCCCTTCCTTTATATTCCCTTTCACTATTATTCATATTCCCCAAATGAATGAGAACATACACTGTTTGTCCTTCTCCGATTGACTTATTTCACTCAGCATAATACCCTCCAGTTCCATCCACGTTGAAGCAAATGGTGGGTATTTGTCGTTTCTAATGGCTGAGGAATATTCCATTGTATACATAAACCACATCTTCTTTATCCATCATCTTTCGATGGACACCGAGGCTCCTTCCACAGTGTGGCTATTGTGGCCATTGCTGATAGAAACATCGGGGTGCAGGTGTCCCGACGTTTCATTGCATCTGAATCTTTGGGGTAAATCCCCAACAGTGCAATTGCTGGGTCGTAGGGCAGGTCTATTTTTAACTCTTTGAGGAACCTCCACACAGTTTTCCAGAGTGGCTGCACCAGTTCACATTCCCACCAACAGTGTAAGAGGGTTCCCTTTTCTCCGCATCCTCTCCAACATTTGTTGTTTCCTGCCTTGTTAATTTGCCCCATTCTCACTGGTGTGAGGTGGTATCTCATTGTGGTTTTGATTTGTATTTCCCTGATGGCAAGTGATGCAGAGCATTTTCTCATGTGCTTGTTGGCCATGTCCATGTCTTCCTCTGTGAGATTTCTCTTCATGTCTTTTGCCCATTTCATGATTGGATTGTTTGTTTCCTTGGTGTTGAGTTTAATAAGTTCTTTATAGATTTTGGAAACTAGCCCTTTATCTGATATGTCATTTGCAAATATCTTCTCCCATTCTGTAGGTTGTCTTTTAGTTTTGTTGACTGTATCCTTTGCTGTGCAAAAGCTTCTTATCTTGATGAAGTCCCAATAGTTCATTTTTGCTTTTGTTTCTTTTGCCTTTGAAGTTACTGTGGCCAAGTTCAAAAAGGGTGTTGCCTGTGTTCTCCTCTGGGATTTTGATGGAATCTTGTCTCACATTTAGATCTCTCATCCATTTTGAGTTTATCTTTGTGTATGGTGAAAGAGAGTGGTCCAGTTTCATTCTTCTGCATGTGGATGTCCAATTTTCCCAGCACCATTTATTGAAGAGACTGTCTTTCTTCCAATGGATAGTCTTTCCTCCTTTATCGAATATTAGATGACCGTACATTTCAGGGTCCACTTCTGGGTCCTCTATTCTGTTCCATTGATCTATGTGTCTGTTTTTGTGCCAGTACCACACTGTCTTGATGACCACAGCTTTGTAGTACAACCTGAAATCTGGCATTGTGATGCCCCCAGCTATGGTTTTCTTTTTTAAAATTCCCCTGGCTATTCGGGGTCTTTTCTGATTCCACACAAATCTTAAAATAATTTGTTCTAACTCTCTGAAGAAAGTCCATGGTATTTTGATAGGGATTGCATTAAACGTGTAAATTGCCCTGGGTAACATTGACATTTTTACAATATTAATTCTGCCAATCCATGAGCATGGAATATTTTTCCATCTCTTTGTGTCTTCCTCCATTTCTTTCAGAAGTGTTCTATAGTTTTTAGGGTATAGATCTTTTACCTCTTTGGTTAGGTTTATTCCTAGGTATCTTATGCCTTTGGATGCAATTGTAACTGGGATTGACTCCTTAATTTCTCTTTCTTCAGTCTCATTGTTAGTGTATAGAAATGCCATTGATTTCTGGGCATTGATTTTGTATCCTGCCACGCTACCAAATTGCTGTATGAGTTCTAGCAATCTTGGGGTGGAGGCTTTTGGGTTTTCTACGTAGAGTATCATGTCATCGGCAAAGAGGGAGAGTTTGACTTCTTCTTTGCCAATTTGAATGCCTTTAATGTCTTTTTGTTGTCTGATTGCTGAGGCGAGGACTTCCAGAACTATGTTGAACAGCAGTGGTGAGAGTGGACATCCCTGTCTTGTTCCTGATCTTAGGGGAAAGGCTCCCAGTGCTTCCCCATTGAGAATGATATTTGCTGTGGGCTTTTCGTAGATGGCTTTTAAGATGTCGAGGAAAGTTCCCTCTATCCCAACACTCTGAAGGGTTTTGATCAGGAATGGATGCTGTATTTTGTCAAATGCTTTCTCTGCATCTAATGAGAGGATCATATGGTTCTTGGTTTTTCTCTTGCTGATATGATGAATCACATTGATGGTTTTACGAGTGTTGAACCAGCCTTGTGTCCCAGGGATAAATCCTACTTGGTCATGGTGAATAATTTTCTTAATGTGTTGTTGGATCCTATTGGCTAGTATCTTGTTGAGAATTTTTGCATCCATGTTCATCAGGGATATTGGTCTGTAATTCTCCTTTTTGGTGGGGTCTTTGTCTGGTTTCGGAATTAAGGTGATGCTGGCCTCATAGAACGAATTTGGAAGTACTCCATCTCTTTCTATCTTTCCAAACAGCTTTAGTAGAATAGGTATGATTTCTTCTTTAAACGTTTGATAGAATTCCCCTGGGAAGCCATCTGGCCCTGGACTCTTGTGTCTTGGGAGGTTTTTGATGACTGCTTCAATTTCTTCCCTGGTTATTGGCCTGTTCAGGTTTTCTATTTCTTCCTGCTCCAGTTTTGGTAGTTTGTGGCTTTCCAGGAATGCATCCATTTCTTCTAGATTTCCTAATTTATTGGCGTACAGCTGTTCATAATATGTTTTTAAAATCGTTTGTATTTCCTTGGTGTTGGTAGTGATCTCTCCTTTCTCATTCATGATTTTATTAATTTGAGTCTTCTCTCTCTTCTTTTTAATAAGGCTGGCTAATGGTTTATCTATCTTATTAATTCTTTCAAAGAACCAACTCCTGGTTCTGTTGATCTGTTCCACAGTTCTTTTGGTCTCGATATCATTGAGTTCTGCTCGAATTTTAATTAACTGTCTTCTTCTGCTGGGGGTGGGGTCTATTTGTTGCTTTTTCTCTAGTTCCTTTATGTGTAAGGTGAGCTTTTGAATTTGAGATCTTTCCAGTTTTTGAATGGATGCTTGTATTGCGATGTATTTCCCCCTCAGGACTGCTTTTGCTGCATCCCAAAGATTTTGAACGGTTGTATCTTCATTCTCATTAGTTTCCATGAATCTTTTTAATTCTTCCTTAATTTCCTGGTTGACCTTTTCATCTTTTAGCAGGATGGTCCTTAACCTCCACGTGTTTGTGGTCCTTCCATACTTCTTGTTGTGATTAAGTTCTAATTTCAAGGCATTATGGTCTGAGAATATACAGGGGACTATCCCGATCTTTTGGTATCGGTTCAGACCCGATTTGTGACCCAGTATGTGGTCTATCCTGGAGAAAGTTCCATGTGCACTTGAGAAGAATGTGTATTCAGTTGAGTTTGGATGTAAAGTTCTGTAGATATCTGTGAAATCCATCTGGTCCAGTGTATCATTTAAAGCTCTCGTTTCTTTGGAGATGTTGTGCTTAGAAGACCTATCCAGGGCAGAAAGAGCTAGATTGAAGTCACCAAGTATAAGTGTATTATTATCAAGGTATTTCTTGAGTTTGGTTATTAATTGGTTTAAATATTTGGCAGCTCCCACATTCGGGGCATATATATTGAGGATTGTTAAGTCCTCTTGTTGGATAGATCCTTTGAGTATGAGATAGTGTCCCTCTTCATCTCTCACTATAGTCTTTGGGGTAAATTTTAACTTATCTGATATAAGGATGGCAACCCCTGCTTTCTTTTGAGGACCATTTGAATGGTAAATGGTTCTCCAACCTTTTATTTTCAGGTTGTAGGTGTCCTTCTGTCTAAAATGAGTCTCTTGTAGACAGCAAATAGATGGGTCCTGCTTTTTTATCCAGTCTGAAACCCTGCGCCTTTTGATGGGGTCATTAAGCCCATTCACGTTCAGAGTTACTATTGATAGATATGAGTTTAGTGTCATCATATCTATTCAGTCCTTGTTTTTGTGGATTGTTCCACTGAACTTCTTCTTAAAGGGGAATTTTAAGAGTCCCCCTTAAAATTTCTTGCAGAGCTGGTTTGGAGGTTACATACTCTTTCAGTTCCTGCCTGTCTTGGAAGCTCTTTATCTCTCCTTCCATTTTGAATGAAAGCCTTGCTGGGTAAAGTATTCTTGGTTGCATGTTCTTCTCATTTAGGACCCTGAATATATCCTGCCAGCCCTTTCTGGCCTGCCAGGTCTCTGTGGAGAGGTCTGCTGTTACCCTAATATTCCTCCCCATAAAAGTCAGGGACTTTTTTTCTCTTGCTGCTTTAAGGATCTTCTCCTTATCTTTGGAATTTGCAAGCTTCACTATTAAATGTCGAGGTGTTGAACGGGAACGGTTTTTGTTGATTTTAGGGGGGGATCTCTCTATTTCCTGGATCTGAATGCCTGTTTCCCTTCCCAGGTTAGGAAAGTTTTCAGCTAGGATTTGTTCAAATACATATTCTGGCCCTCTGGCCCTTTCAGTGCCCTCAGGAACCCCAATTAAACGTAGGTTTTTCTTCCTCAGGCTGTCATTTATTTCCCTTAATCTATCCTCATGGTCTTTTAATTGCTTGTCTCTTTTTTCCTCAGTTTCCCTCTTGGTCATCAACTTGTCTTCTATGTCACTCACTCGTTCTTCCACCTCGTTAACCCTCGTCGTTAGGACTTCTAGCTTGGATTGCATCTCATTTAATTGATTTTTAATTTCTGTCTGATTGGATCTAAATTCTGCAGTCATGAAGTCTCTTGAGTCCTTTATGGTTTTTTCTAGAGCCACCAGTAGCTGTAAAATAGTGCTTCTGAATTGGCTTTCTGACACTGAATTGTAATCCATATTTTGCAACTCTGTGGGAGAGAGGGCTGTTTCTGATTCTTTTTTTTGAGGTGAGGTTTTCCTTCTAGTCATTTTGCTCAGTGCAGAGTGGCCAAAAACAAGTTGTATTGGGAAAAGGAGAAAAAGAGAGAGAAGGAAAGAAAAGAGAAAAAGAAAAAAGAGAAAGAAGAAAAAAAGGGGGGGGAAGAGAAGAAAAAGAAAGAAAAAGAAAGAAAGGAGAAAAAAGAAAAAAAAGGGGGGGTGGGGGAAGCAATCAGAAATCAAGAAGAAAGAGAGAGAAAAAAAAGCACAAAACAAAAACAAAAACAAAAACAAAAAAACACGGGGGAGTATCTTCCGATTCTGTGTACTTTAAGTCCCTTGACTTCCCCTGGAACTGGTCCGTCTCGCTGCTCTTCTGGGGGAGGGGCCTGCTCTGCTGATTCTCAGGTGTTGGCACTTGGGGGAGCTGCTCTGCCCCTGCCTGGTGCAGGGCTCGGTGGGGGTTGTTCACCCCGTGAGGCCCCGGGAGGAAGCCACAGTGGCGGGGGCAGCTCTGGGACCCCTGGAGTCAGCTCCCGCAGTAGCTCCGGGGCTCTCCGTCTGCAGGGCCTGGGGGCTCCGGGGCGGGGCCGCTGATCTGCTCAGCTCCAGGCAGGAGCGTCCTCGCTGTCCTGGGCCCTCCCGGCCTCTGCCTGTCCCGGGGGAGGCCGGATCCTGGGCTGTGTCCCGGCGCCCTGTGCTCCGGGGCCTGCGCTGTTGGATTCGCGCTCCCGGCCGCAGCCCCCTCCGCGGAGCCGCCGCCCGAGCCCCTCCGAGCTGTTCCCGGAGCCGCGCAGCCCCCTCCGCGGAGCCGCCGCCCGAGCCCCTCCGAGCTGTTCCCGGAGCCGCGCAGCCGTGCGGGCAGCTCTGACCGCCGGAGTCCGCCGCCGCTGAGGTTCTCCGGAGCCTCGCTGCAGGCCTGGCGGTCGCGCGCGGGCCCTCTGAGCTGTTCCACGGAGGTCCCGCGCCGCCCCCCCTCGCGCAGGAGCGATCTCTTGTCCGCGCCCGTGCCGCCTGCGCGTTGAGCTGCTCCCGGAGCCCGCAGCCCCCTCCGCGGAGCCGCCGCCCGAGCCCCTCCGAGCTGTTCCCGGAGCCGCGCAGCCCCCTCCGCGGAGCCGCCGCCCGAGCCCCTCCGAGCTGTTCCCGGAGCCGCGCAGCCCCCTCCGCGGAGCTTCTTCCTCCGCCCGAGCCGCCCCCTGAGCTGTTCCCGGAGCCGCGCAGCCCCCTCCGCGGAGCCGCCGCCCGAGCCCCTCCGAGCTGCTCCGGGCCCCGCCGAGCGCTGCAGCCCTTAGGGAGCTCGGCGCATCTCCGGGGCGCAGGTTCCTCTGTTACTGTCCCAGGGAGCCCGAGGGCGTCCCCGCCTTTCTGGGGATCCTGCTCCAAGTCCCCGGGAGGCCCTTTCCGCGGGGAAGGTCGGTGCAGCTCCTGCTCCTCCGGGACGGGGCTCTCCTGTCCTGGGGACACTCGCCCCGGCCTCAGCCCGGCTCCTCGCGGGGCCCCTCCCCCTCGGAGGCCTTTTGTGTCTTTATCTCTTTTCCCCCGTCTTCCTACCTTGATAGAAGCGCGAACTCTTCTCACTGTGGCGTTCCAGCTGGTCTCTCTTTAAAACTCAGGCCGAATTCGTAGATTTTCAGGATGATTGGATGGTTTTCTAGGTAATTTGTTGAGGACAGGTGACCTGGAGACCCTGCTCTGCCCCCATCTTGCCCCTCCCCCGGTGCTTTTCTTTTAAATTTAGAAATGTATACTACAATATTTACGTAAATCCTTCCAGATCTATAATTAACTTTAAACTAGTTTACCCCTTGCTATATAAAGATGAAACAATATCTGCATGTAAGTAGTAATTAGATGTATGTTCATTCTACTTTTGCATGAATGAAAAATTTATAACAAAAAGGTTTTTTAAAAATCTGAGAAAATAGGGAGACAAGCCATTTAGTAGCCTTATCAAAGTCTTGATCTAAGGGTTTACAGTACAGTGATTCGATCCAACTATGCCACAGAAGAAAAGAGGGCAGAGTAAGCAAGTTTGGAAAAGAAAGTAGAAGACAGGACTAGAGTGATGCCTGAGAGGTCTGCACTGAACCAAGGGTTCTTTGAGGCTCTCATCTATGGCTTCGAGGTTGACAACATATCAGGCATGTTTACACAGAAAACTGAACCTTCGTGGCCTCTACCCTCTTTCCCCTATTTGCACATTTCAACTTATTCCATTGTTGGCCTTCCTGGTAATTTTCTTATGGGACTTTATTGATTTTTTTTACATGAGTCTTTAGTTATGCATCTCCTTTGGCTTTGGTAAATGTTTAAATCTCATCAAAAAGCTCGATGAACAGCAGCATCACTCTCTTCATTTTCCTTCTCTTTTTACTCCCATAGAACTTTTTCTTTCATATTTGAAATTTTGTTTTTGATAGCTCTCAAACTCTGGAGATTTTATTTTTTCTTTCTCTATTTTCAGGCCACAGGAATATGGCCATCTGGGGACACCTGGGTGGCTCAATAGTTGAGCGTCTGCCTTTGGCTCAGGGCATGACCCTGGGGTCCTGGGATCCAGTCCCATATCGGGCTCCCTGCAGGGAGCCTGTTTCTCCTTCTGCCTGTGTCTCTGCCTCTGTCTGTGTATATCTCATGAATAAATAAATAAAATCTTTAAAAAAAGAATATGGCCATCTTATCTCTTATTTGCAGTCTGCCCTCCTAAAACTCAGACAGCTGCCTGCCCACTGTTCCCCTTCCAGGACTGCGTAAAGACTTGAAGGACAGCAATCCTTGACTCCAAGGTCTACAACTTCTGGTACATTGATCAATTTCTTCCTTATAGCCCAGAATAAGCTCCAAGGCAGCAGTTTCCAAATTTCTAACTCTAATTTCTGAAAAATCAAATAATCAACAAAAATAGTAAAGAATTTAGCTTTGAAAAAAAGTGAATTTAGCTTTGGATACTATTTAGCTCAAATGATTAAGTAGAAATCTGAATACCTGAATTCCCTGAAACTCATTTTGCATCTGTGATCTGGGCAAAGACTAAGATTTCCTTTCCCTCCACATCCCCATGTGCACTTAGCCTTTTATCCTCACGTGAATGCTCTACTATTCTATCTTTGATTTCTCGGGTATTCCTTTATAACGTACCTCATTACTCCCTTATCTCCTGCCCACATTTGCCTAAGTTTTCGCAAAAAAAAAAAATAATAAATAAATGAAGAATTAGAGATCAGGAATCTGACTTCTTCCCATAAGAGCTGACTTCACTGTATCATGCTGCTTTTCCTTCTAATCAACAGGGAAAGACAGATTGGTGAGAGAAAGACTTCCATTAGAGACTATTAGCTCCTATTAGTGAGGAAGGAGAAGCTAGACATAATTAACTATGTCCCCTACGGGATTGGGTTTAGGAAGGGCAAATTAAACCCCAGCTTCTAGTAGAGAGCTCTTGGTGGAAATAAGCTGATGAAAAGAACTGGGGGTGGGGGGCAAAACTAAAAGAGAAATAAACCCTGATCACAGATGTGACTGCTACGGGCCGGTAGAACCCAAACCTAGTGAGTCCCTTGGCTTTCTTCTGAGATTTGGTCTCAGTAGCAGTCAAACCATTGTCTAAATGGAGCCACCACTATCACCATTTAATGCCAGCCAAGTCTCATATCAAGGGAGGATGCCCAATCCAAAAGAATTTCTTGATCCGGGACTAGTATTGCTCCTAACTATTTACTTACTTGTCAACTGTACCCAAAATACACAAGAATCTATTTTTTAAAGCCTGTGTGTTAGGACTGCTTAGATTAAACTAACCCAAATGTGTAGGTTAAGGGGATTTTCCATAAATGCCCTTTTCATTTAAAGAATATTTCATATGTTTCAACTTATAGAAGAGAAGGACAAGCATTTTAGGGAGAGTACAGAAATAAATGTCATAGATGAGGCTACATAGTAAAAGAGAACATGCAGCTATTCTAAATGAGTTTAAAATACTAGGTTCAGACTAATTCCAGCTTTAGGTATTCAAGAATTTAAGAGCATGATCTCAGAGACAGGTTAGTAATATCCTAAAAGAAAGAAGACCCAGATGGCTAGATATGGCAATGTTCAATCAGAATAAAAGGAAAGAATATAAAAACTACAGATGTGGATACTTGGCAAAATCTCTAAATATTCAATAACTGATTATTATACAGTAGGTTTGTGAAAATTTATAAACAATGCAGTGACTGCCAAAGAAATTGTATACTTTTAACCAAAAGCCAAATCACACTTCACAATGAAATAAGACAGAAGAGATAAATTTAGAAACAGTAAATCTGTAGAACTGAATACAAAATTTTCATTATTTCCAGATGATATAATTGTATAAACATATAATTACAGGGAATCAATTGAAAACTCATATTAATTAATAAGACAGTTCAGTAGATTAGCTAAATAAAAGATAAATAAGAAAAATCAATAGCTTTTCTATGTTTTGTCAACCTCCATTAGAACTTTAATGGAGGCAAATTCCTAAAGATGGCACCTGTCTGGTGATGCATGAATCAGCCTTGTTCAGCTTCCAAAGAAAATAGCTATGAAAATTTAGAAAAAGATGAACACTGTTAATAATGTTGAAAGTTGACTATAGGCCAATCTATTATGGGAATTGGGGAAAACTGGTACTAAAAACATGAACAATGAGGATCAAATGCCTGTTAGAATTTGTGGCCAAGTCACATATTTTACATTCTTCACCCAGCAGTCAAGAAATAGTACTTCACTTTTTACCGAGACCATTATAAAAAGAAAGGATCAAGAATTTTTCAAAATCAAAGGTTAAAAACTGGTAAAATTTAAAATACTGTAAAACTTGAAAATAATTTGAATAGAAATGGAAATAACAAAAAAGTCATCCCTGCAGCAAAAGACAGATGAAAAAGGAGGAGGAGTAAGGGGACAGGGAGGAGGACTGAATCAAAAACAGAATATGTGTATGAGAGTTGTAGGCAAAACACTCAACGAGGGCAATAAATGCAAATGGATTAAAGACAGAGTCTCCAGTACTAAACCTAAACAAAACACAACTACACATTGGTTATAAGAATTGCACTTAAGAAAACGTGACACTAAAAAAATAGTTTAAAAAGTTATGTGAGAATATTTACCAAACACAAAAATAATACAAAAGTTAAACATTATCAAAGTGATGAAAAAGCAAAGATAATCAGCAATTGAAAGAATAATGTATAAAAATAATAAGAAAAAAATGTAACTAGCATGAACCATTAAGAGCAACAAAATAGTCAAAGGGTAATAACATTTTTCAGTCAATACAAGGAGAAATTGATAGGAACACAACCTACAGGAGACAACATAGTGCTCTCAGTCTTGACTAACCAATCAGAAAAAAAATAGATCTGAGTAAGATAATAGCACAGATCAAACTTTCAACCCACAAATAGCATTTTAAAAGCACACAGTAAACATTTAGCACAAGCAAGAGCTTTTTTCATTCATTCAATAAGTTTAATTATAACCTGTATGCCAGACAACCCCAATACCCTGACCCAAAAATAATATCATCAAGTGTAAGGTCATAAAGAAAACCAGAAGACTCCCCCAAAGCACAATTATTTTGGCTACACTGTTTGATCACAATATAACAAAACTAGAATTAAACACTCTTGTGCACACACACAAACACCACTTTCTAAGTACTCTTGGGAAGAACTGAAATCAAAACACAATTAATAGTATTTAGAAATTAATGGCAATGAAAGCATTCCATGTAAAACCTTATGGGGTATAAAAGAAATTTAACCCAGTTGCCAATTCGTGGTTTTAAATTGTGTCATTTTTAGATAAGAAATATTATAACTTAATAACCAAAGCATTCAACTCCAGACAGGTGAAATGGAGCATAAGTAAAATAAGTCTGGTTAGAACATAAAAAATAAAAAAATCCATCTCCTCGCCCTAACAACCAAAACAAACCAAGTAAGCCACAAAATCATAATTTGTAAGCCAATTAAAAATCTGAAGTTACAAAGAAACCTAAGTGAATTAACTCAAGAAATGAAAAAGCCCTTCATAGGAGAAAAAAGACCACAGCTGCTTATATCCCAGGCATCGTGACAAGAATGAGGACAAATGTACCACAGATGGTTTAAGGAGGAATGAATAGAACTTTTAACAAACTTTCAACCACCATATGGAATTACACACTAGAATTCAAAAGAGCCCCTGCCACAAAGTGTATCTGCACCCACATGCCATCCTCTCCCATAGTTCTTCACCTAGTATAAAGACAATTCCCCAGCAACTCAAAAAGCTGGTAGTCAAAATATAAAGAACAGAAAGATCAACCATAGTTAAAAAAAGAAAAAAAAAAAAAACCTGATGGCTCATCTATAAAGCACTAAGAAATTTCTGGAATCTTGCCAGGGCTTAGACTCCAAATACCATTAAAGGGTCAACTTTAAGTTGTTGGGCCAGTGATGAAGAGAATCAAACAAAAGCTAAATAAATTAATGAATTAATAACAGATCAACTCAACAACAATAGATGACCACATTAACTTACGTGCCTCTAGCAATGTGGCAAAAGAAGCGCCATGACCTTTTTAGGAGTTAAATACTGTTAACTTCAGTGTCTAGTATCCTTTTACACAAAATGCCCTCTTATGCAATCAAACATTATGAGACATTCAAAAATGCATGAAAATGTGCCTGTGGCCAAACAAAAAAGTATCAGTAGAAGAGGACTCAAAGAAGAGCAAAGGTTGGATTATTAGTTAGGGACTTCAAAATATCTGATAAAAATTCCAACAACAACAACAAAAATTCCAATAGATCCAGGTGAAAATGTGGACAACATGCATGAAGATATAAGGGATTTCAATAATGAGTTGGAAGCTGGAAAAAAAGAAAAAAAACAGAAATGAGGAAATGATAGAATTGGAAAATACATCAGAAATGTTGAATGGAAATATCAGAGTAAACACTCTCACTTTATTCTTTTTTAAGATTTTATTTATTTATTTATTTATTTATTTATTTATTTATTTATTTGAGAGGGAGCGAGCACTCTCATGCACATGCATGAGTGGAGGGAGAGGCAGAGGAGGAGGGAGAGGATCTCAAGCTACTCCACACTGAGCACAGAGCCATCCTGGAGCTCTGCATCTCATGACCCTGAGATCATGACTTGAGCTTAAACCAAGAGTCAGGCACTTAACCAACTGAGTCAGCCAGGTGCCCCTCTCACTTTATTCTTGATCTTAGGGGAAAAGCATTCAGTATTTGACCATTAAGTATGAGGTTAATTGCAGGGTTGGGGGAGAAGGGGGCAGGATAAGTTTGTTTGTTTGTTTGATGTCTTCAAATTGCAAAAAAAAAATTCCCCTTTTGGTTGACTGGGAGTTTATTTTATTATGAGTGAGAGTTGAATTTTGTCACATGTTTTTCTGCATCAATTTAGATAATTTAGTTGGCATCACAAATGGGAGTCTCTAGAATGACCCTGACTCACGGAAGCATTATTTGGGAACAGGACAGGGGGCAAGGAATGATGAATCTTTAATGCCTAGATAGCTACTAAGTCCCCTCTGGTAGGCGATGGCTGTTACTTTGCCATTTGCTACTGAAGGTAAAAGTTACCAGTGGAATTTAGAAATAATGGATGCAACTCCCGAGGAGTTGGCTCACTGGATATACAAAGAAATGCAAAATCATGACAAACAAGCTAAATACACAATCCTCTGGTTATTTTTATCTGTAATAGCTAAAATCAAAGTAAAGTATTTGGAGCAGATTCCGGTGCTGAATTAGCTCCGATTTTGGCCTTTCCAAGATACAGCTTTTATCCTTACAACTGCTACCAAAGGGAAAAATTATACTGGAAAAACTAATAGCACTTCTGTAAGCTCTAGTCACCAAAAATGCAGTCAAGGTTGTAGTGGGGACAAAAAGCCACTGAAACCAAGGAGTATAAGGTGAAGTGGTTGTCTCATTTAGTGAATTGATGTCAACAGCTTCCTGAAGAATCTTCACTAACTGGATTGTGAGAGTAACTAACTTAGGAGCAGTCGTTTTGGTTTCATACAATGCAGAATGGAAGAGGGTATTTGGGGTGATACAAGACCCACAGCTCACTATTGAACAATTACAACATTCACAGATAACTTTTACAGTTTCCCCAGGGAGGAGAAAGTCCCCACACACAGTTGGCAAGCCGACCACATCAGTCACACCACCAGTGACACTGGGAGGAGATTTGCATAGCTGGTGGTAGATGCAAATGGTCAAAACACTATAAAAGGTCTGAAACAAAATTTAATACACCATTTTGGATCACCAAATTATATTCCTTGAGAGTGAGGAACACAGTTTATAGCCAATAGTGTGAGGTCAATTTAATGAGAATTCTTAAAATATATCAGTGGCTTCTAAATCTGCATTTTCAGGCTTGGCATTTGTGATGAACTCTTATATAACTATGATAAAGGAATTATATTTTTTTATTAACTAGAAACACCTGCTTCCTTTTTATATAATCCTCTATGTATTTGCTCTCTATACTCATCTTTAAGTCTTCATAAATTGCACCTTCTTCATAAACTGCGGTGTCTACAAAAATAGTACACAGCGAACACAAAAAAAATCTGTAAAGATAATGAATATGATAATGTTGATGACAATGACTGATATGCAGATAAAAATATACATAGCTAATTGAAAACTTAATTTCCACTTCACTATA
Source organism: Vulpes lagopus (assembly GCF_018345385.1). NCBI lineage: Eukaryota > Metazoa > Chordata > Mammalia > Carnivora > Canidae > Vulpes > Vulpes lagopus. Next base: position 102,974,125 of record NC_054834.1, on the reverse strand, counting down.
AAAGAATATCTAGGAACAATGAGAAAAAATGAAAGTTAACGGAGAACACATAAGGATTTTCTAAATCAAGATTCAAAAGGAAAGTAGGAGAGAAAGCAAAGAAAGAAATCACTTAACAGAATCATTCAGTAAAACATATCATAGGAAGCAGGAAATGCTGGAGGCACTGATACAATGACAATTACATCCACGTCTCCCATTAAGTTTCTAGTTGTTGCCTTAGGGAGTCTCAACTCACACTCCTGGGAGACCTCATTCTTGAAGCCTGGTTTACTTATTGCCTTGTCTTTTTAAAATTTTCTTTTAGAATTATTAAATCCCCATCAATGGTATTAAAACAAAATGTCTAACATAGATAAGGACTACTCATACTAAGAATTTGATTGTTTTGTGAATGGATTACTTGACTATTTTTATTTTGATTGAGTATGGGGTAAGATAAAAGGGCATTGCCACTTTACATCAATTTATTAAAGAAGACATTTATTCTTTTATATTCAGCAATGCCCCATTTTGTAAATCTTTCCCATAATTCTTAAATCATAGTAGTGATGGAAGAAGTACCTACCAGAGAAACTAAAGGCCTGTCCCAGGCCAACAACATCCAGGGATGTAGCCATCTATGTTAAAGTTGGAGAGGATTTAAGAGTTTATCTGGTTGAACTTCTTCATTTTGATACAGGAGAAGCTTTAAGTCCATTGAGATGCACCCAGAATCACACAGGTGGTTAGCTGCAGATCCAGTGAAGTTAGAATCTTCTCACCACATTTTGCTACTCCATAGTGTTTCTGCATTTCTTAATCTATCATATGCCCTACACCAAACTGGAAATCAATTCATATTAGGTTCTCCAAAGAAAAAAAATCAACAAGATGTATACATATATAGAAAGAGATTGATTATAAGGAATCAGCTCATATGATCATGGAGGTTGGCCAGTCCAAAATCTGCAGTGTGGGCTGGCAGCTCGGAGATCCAGGAGAACTAATGGTGCAGATGAAGTCCAGAGCTAAGGAAAATTCACACAAGGATCCTAAAGACAGCCGTACCTTAAAAAGTCAGGCAGAAAACTTTTGCTCAGGTCTCCTAGTTTGTGGATGACGATGAACTTAGAGATACCACTGTTAATTCTGACCCGGATTTGATAATGAAGGCAACGATGAAATTAATCAATTGCAAGGATTATTATTATCTATCATTCCTATCTTCTGGTTCATTTGGCTTTTAATCTGTACTCACAAGCACTAAGTTCACTTCAAACCCAATTCAAGGATATTGCTTTATTGCAAAGTGACTCGAATATGAAACTAGTCTTTTTAGGGGCACCATCTGTTGTTCATGACACTTTAAATGAAGGAGATTTCAGTTGCTAAATATTCCACAGAAACATATGAAGAGAATTCAAAGGGTTTAAGTTTCTAAGAAAATACAATGTCCCCTAAGCATGAAATGAAACCCTTTCTTCAAAGTGTTTGCAATAACAAAGAAGTGTTTAATCATACTGGATATACATAAATCTTTTCTGGAAAAACAAAATAACACATGAACTAAATCAAGTCTACTGCAAAGCAAGCGGAATGATGAAAATCAGTGATCTTCTTATTTACAATCACGTAAGGACAGAGAGAAATGGGAGGTAAAGAGAAATTTGCCCCAAATCAAATTGTCCTCAAAAGGCTAATTGATGTGCTCCCCTTAACTCAAATCCTAACTATGAGTCAATTGGACAAGGGCTGAGTTGACCACAGAGCAAGAGGTCTGTAAGTGTTTCTCTCAAGGGGGTTAATCAAACTTCTTGGCCTCAGCAATTCATTTTTAAATGACTTGAATATGCTAGAACGCCCCAAAGGAATAATTGATGAATACTAATTACTATTCGAAATCCCTTGCAAATAAGGAGTTACCAGATAAATGTTTGGGGTAAGAGTACCTATTAGTAATGTCTTGAGTTCCTTAGATGAAAGGTTTTCAAAAACAGCTCAGTTGGACTATTACAAAAGAATAGAAGCTGCCATCTTTTGTGAACCACTCTAATCTATAATAATCTATCCTGTCAATAAACCAGTTAAACTGTGGCTTTGTTGGAGAGCTGGGGTCAGAAAGTATTATCGTAGATTGTCATTTTGCTCTCTACATGGTGCACTACACATCATCTTAAAATGATATGCTGTGTTCAATATTTTATATGACTGAAGGATAACTCTAGACTTGAATTTATTGCCACACATACTTGCAGCTAAATCATATAATATTACTTCAAATACTATTTTCAAGATATCACCTAGCATAACTGATGATAAACTATTCTATATATAAATCCATTTTGTCTCATTTTTCATTTGCTGCTTTATTGCTTTATAGTTATCTAAAATATTTTACACCTGGTAAATTCTTTGACAACTTTACATACAATCTAATTATGTTGGGGTTGGATAACTAAAAAAGAAAACTTGCTGCCTTTATGAAAAGTGTTTTAAGGTTTTGTTTTGTTTTGACCTTGGAGTTGCTATGATTTTGGAAAAAAGCTCTCTGTTTCGGGACAAAAATCAATGCTGTCTTATTGCAAACACTTGCTTTCAATATGGCTGAGAAAAAAAATCAGGACAGAAATCGTTTGTTATATTTATCTCTGAATTACTGGTATCTTGTACAAATATCAATTCATCCCGTATTTCAGTTAAATTTGTATTTAATTTTCTCAACTTTCCTCATAGTGACTATTTCAGCACTTGCACTTTAAAAATAATCTTATATTCTAAAATTTAAACTGGCAACTTCTCTCAACAAAAAAAAAAAATCAATGAGGTGCTTTCCAAGGCATTGCATCATTCGGTATACAGAAAACTCAATAACCCAAGAGTTTTCTTATTTAAAAGAAAAAGGAAAGTTACCTAAGATGAGCAAAGATCACACAATGATTGCAAAGTGAACTTATTCTTTGATATAAAAATATTGACTGACAAAAATCTGAAGATAGATTTCTTAAAAGATTTTATTTTTATTTTTGCTTTTCTGAAAATGTTTTGACAGTCCAGCAATGTAATTTGTAACTATAGAGACTGCTGTTCTATTTATTTCTCACATTTTTAATAGAATCTCTTAAAGTGATATGGGGCCCACCAACTAATTACTATAGCTTCTAATCTTACACCCAAGGTCATTCAGGCACAGTGATTGCTGTGTTAAAATAGAAACTAAATTAGTCAAAGAGATTTTGAATAATTATTTTGTGCAGTATATGCCCGATCCATAAGGAATTATATTTTGGTATTTAGGATCCACATGCCAGTATATCATGATTAATAAAATGTGCAAAGATCAAATACATGATTGTCTAATGGGCATTTACCTAAGAATAACCTCTGAAGGCACTGTGTATAATATTACATTTCCAGTAGACATAAATCAAGAAGAAAGATGATCCAGGGAGCAGAGGAGTCAGGTATTTGTGTCTCTCTCAGTCAAGGGAAAATAAAGTCCATGTAACTTAAGGTAAATTAATTGGCATCTAGTTCTCATCCCCCTTTCCCACCTCCATAAAATAAAAATGATGGCATCTGCCAAAGATCACAGGAACATCAAATATGAAAAGATTATCTTGTTCACCTACACTCTAAGATTCTCAAAATACTCCATTACATAACATTGTTATGATAATTTTATTTTCTAACATTAATTTTATATTTTTTGTAGTTATTCTGTAAGGAAAGAAGTTTCTAGTAAGTTGATTGAAATGACATTACTGTAAACCTAAAGAAGACTACAGTGGGGAAGTGACTGTAAGAATACAGAAGGATCATATTTTACACAATATTATTTGTCAATTGTGTCTCAATAAAGTTGGGGGTGGAGGGAAAAAAGAAAGAAGAGGGGGGGGAAAAAGCAAATAAACCTCCAGGCCTAATTTGTTCGTACAACTTTAATGGTCTGCATAAAAAGAATAATGAGAAGGGAATTATGTTAAAGAATGGATGGATTAGCAGAAAGACAAATTAAAGCTTTCCAGGAATTTAACATGTTAAATTATGGCAAGAGTGAAATTAATGATTAAAATGAAATCAAATAAAGCACTTAAATAAAATATAAAAAAAAAACATTCAATCTTCAGGGAAAAGGGTAACATCTTTGCAATTGCAAAATCTATAGCCAAGGTTTTTGAGAGTTTCTGTTTTGTTGCTAACTTCCAATATAATAAGTAAATCACCCACCAAATTACCACTGGCCCTTCATGAATTTATCCATGTTTTCAGCTATTAGCTCCTACTAATGTCTGGCTCTGAGTTAAACTCAGATTAGGAATATTAGGAAATCTCAATATAATTTATTATTTGAAATTTTCAGAGAAGAAAAATTATATGATCTCTCTGAAGATGCCGCAAAATCAACACCTATTTTGAGCTTACCTATTAATTATTTAACTTAATTTCTATAATAAGGTGTACATATTAGAAAGGAGGAAACAAATCTATCCTAGTTTGCAGATGACATGATTTGCAATTCCAACTACTTGGGGCACATATTTACCCTCTGGACAAATCACTATGCCTCGGGGTAAAGAACCATTAGTGGTCCAGCTTGAGCATGTCTGACTCCAGTGGGTACTTATTTAGAAGCTCTACAAGAAATCTATGTATTAGGTAAGATTGGTTCTCCTAATGAAGAAAAGGGTTATTAGCAGAAGATGAGGGAAAAGAAATGCTAGACATTAAAAAAAATGTTTTTAAGTTACGTGTCTTATTGTTTTACTATGTTTACATATGTTTTACTATGTTTACATTGTTTTACTATGAGGCTTATTGTTTTACTAAGAAATGCTAGACATTAAAAAAAATGTTTTTAAGTTACGTGTCTTATTGTTTTACTATGAGGTTTTACAGGTCTACAAACATAAATATTTAGCACAGTACCTGGTACATAAGTACTCATTAAATGATAGTTATTGAAGTACGGACTATCTCTCCCTCCCCAGATGTTCCTGCTCTCAGTTCAGAAATAGTAAGAAGGCAGTTTCCTATCTCAGTCTCTCTGTCTCTCTCTCTGTCTCTCTGTCTCTCATTAGACAGCAAGAATGACTTATCGTATTGGTAAGTTTTAGAAAAACACTAGGCAAGAGTGGCTATCCTCCCAGAATGCCCCTCTTGCAATAGCCTGTCCCCAGGAAGAGAAGTCTATTCTTGCCCCTGTCACTGTGTAGGGAGCACAGCAAGATTAAAGTTCATGGCTTGACTACCAGAAGTCATCTAGAAGCCTACCTCTTCCTTTGGATATATAACATGTTGATTCCCACACATGTAGCTGGGTGTCTACTTTGAATCTCTTCTGAAATGTACACACCAAATACTACCTCTGAGGGCAAGTTTCAGGAAATTTGGTTGAGGTGGCAGGTCTACAATCCAGTTTTATAAGAAAACAAAATACAGGGACGCCTGGGTGGCTCAGCGGTTAAGCGTCTGCCTTCAGCCCAGGGTGTGATCCTGGAGACCCAGGTTCGAGTCCCACATAGGGCTTCCTGCATGGAGCCTGCTTCTCCCTCTGCCTCTGCCTATGTCTCTGCCTCTCTTTCTGTGTGTCTCTTATAAATAAATAAATAAATAAATAAATAAATAAATAAATAAATAACAAAATACAAAACCAAAAAAAAAACTAGTATCATATATATATATAGTAATATATATTACTGAATCTAAACTCAGAGGGAGAAAGGTATGATTAATCATCATGTATTTGATTGACAGACATCTTCAAGATCACCAGTATTAGCTGCTATTATCGTTATTGATATATGGCACAGCATTAAAGAAGGAGGAGATTTACAGTGGCTGCTCAGTGTAATTTTAGGTTTAGTCACAGTCTCCAGATCACCCACAATGCTTTACTAAAAGTTATCCGACAGAAAGAATATATATACAAGAGTGTGGCCAAGGGGGCAACGCTAGGACCTATTAAATATAATAGCTAAGATTTCATGAATTAGCGTACTAACCGCACATTTTTGTGATACAAGGGAGTTTGCTAACCAAAAAATACCTATATAAACAAATAAATAAGCCAAGCTTTAGAATCTTGGAGTTCCCCGTTCCCGCCACCAAAAAAAAAAAAAAAAAAAAAAAGTTATAACCTGTATAGGAATGATGTCAAAATATCTTAATATGAGGTTAACTAAATATCAGAATTACTTGAGCCCCCTGGAACATACTGATATATATTTTTTCAGAGAAGAAAGCCAAGCAGAAAACAGTAAAATCAGAGTGAGAATCAAAAGGGAATAAAATCGTAGGGAAGAGACTTTACCTTCAAGAGAAAGCAATGTTGTGAAAAGACAAGATTTTAAGTATATGAGAAAGGGTTTGGGGACTATATGGACAGAAATAATTTTGAAATAGTTAGGATATACAAAGAAGGTACAAATAGGTAAGTTTTCCATATTGTGAGTAAGCAGACCAAATGGCCACTGACGTCTCTCCAGGCTCCATGAATTCTCTAAAAGAGTCTCTTGGTAACTCTTTAATGAAATGAAAGTGGTTTAAATTAATGCTTTTAGCCACTGTTTTAACACCTTTAGCTTAAACTATAATTATCTCATATTTCATTGAGTACCATAAAATTTCATAGAATTTATATATTTAAAAAAAATTAAAAAATTACACTGTGATCTAAAGGCTGCCTTTCCTTAAACAAAAAATGTATCAGACAGCAGCAAGAAATCTGAATCTTCACTACCACTAAGACAAAAATATCTTATTTTTACTCCTTCATTAAGATTACTGAAAATCTAGGGCAGGCCAGGTGGCTCAGTGGTTTACCACAGCCTTCAGCCCAGGGCCTGCTCCTGGAGACCCAGGATCGAGTCCCACGTCGGGCTCCCTGTATGGAGCCTGCTTCTTCCTCTGCTGTGTCTCTGTCTCTCTCTGTCTGTGTGTGTGTGTGTGTGTGTGTGTGTGTGTCTCATAAATAAATAAATAAATAAATAAATAAATAAATAAATAAATACAAACATACATAAATAAATAACATTAATAAATAACTAAAATACAAACATACATAAATAAATAACATAAATAAATAACTAAAATCTTTAAAAAAAGAAAATCTATAATTTCTAGAATCTGAAAATCTAAAAATCATTAAGAGAATTCTGCTCAATGACCATGGAATTCTGCATTCAAATAATTTAGGATAATTTTAATATGCCAATCCAATGACACCAAAGTGATATTTGTATATAGACCAAAAAAGTTTGAATTTGTACAAGATGAGTGTGACTAATCTTGAATAATACATAAACAACAGATACAAGGATAATCATTAACAAAGAGTCAGAAGTACACACAAAATTCTTTTGATGTGATGCCAAGAATGCACCAAAAATGCCAGTTCTTTCTTCTGATGTCACGGATGAATGCCAAGTAATTCCATAACTTTCATTTTCATATACGTATAATAGAGGAAAAAAGGCTTAGATTTTTCTTTGCTTAGTAGGAGAAAAAGGAGTGCCTAAGAATTTGAACTAGGATATGTCAATGATATATTCTAATTCTGATTTTTATTTCGAGAAGTTTACAAAATTTTAAGTATGAATGTAAAGAACGATCAAAGGAGTAAGGGAGATCCTATTACATACAAAAGTCAAGGAGAGAGATAATCATAAGAATCCCCAAGGTAGAGATGGCAAGGAATTGTTACAAAGAGGGTTTTTAGGTTATTTTTCATTGTCTGCTATGCTGTAGACTGCCATGATGATTGCAAATGTTCAATTCAAGTGTACTTTATGCACGTGAGGCATTGGGAAACATGGGAGGCCCACAGTCACTTGCTGGCAAAGTCCGCCCGAAGTCAAACAGTAGCCTCGAGAGGGATATAGCAGTCAGGGACTAAGAATTTAATATGAAATCCCACAAAGAGGTGGCTAGGAGAAAAAGGACCTCCTCACCTATGCTACATCTGGAACCTTCAATCCGCCACTCAATGGTCAAACTTTCAAGTTCTTGGCTTGCTTGCATATAAGTATATGGCTGCACTGCCCACTATTTTCAGAGAGACAATTAATTTTTTCATGAACCATTCATTTTGTTCTGGGTTAAAGTTTTCAGTCACTGCTGTGCCTATTTGCAAATATAAATTAGTGTTAGCCTACATCAATAAAATTTGCTTGCTTGAAGTAATGTTTTTTTTAACTTTTTTTTAATTTTAATTTTTATTTTTTATTACATATCTTTTAATTTTTTTAATAATAAATTTATTTTTTATTGGTATTCAATTTGCCAACATACAGAACAACACCCAGTGCTCATCCCGTCAAGTGTTAACAGTACTTATAGGCTCCAATTCCAATTTCCAATAACTAGATTTTAGAGTTTAGAATTTATGTGTTGCAGCTCAAATACAGAATTATCCATCCTCCTGACTTGAAAGCAGATATAAACCAAAACCTTAATAAAAATATATTTAAGCATTGAAACTGCAATGTTTTCCCCATCAAAAGGAGACGCAGATAGAGTAGGTGGGTCCCAGGCTTAGTTACCCACCCCAGAAAAGAACTCTGCAAAAACTTGAAGAATCTGAGACACCATCAAATTTGTGCTCTCATGTGAGAATAAAGCTATCATTTTCTAGCATGCCTGAGTTTGAACCATCATATTCTAACTGGGTCCTTCACAATGCCAAACTTTATATATGACACAGGTTGGAAAAAGAGCAGAATTACAGCTGTCACTTCATTCAATGAAATACATCTATTGCCTGAACTCTTCTCTCTATATTAGTTACAGATGCATATCAGATCCAATTTAAGATTACCCTTCATGAGCCAATTGGAATAACAAGAAAAAGCAATAAGAACCATTTACACTGTACAACTGATTATCTTCATACAACACTCATGCAAAATTACATTGCCCTTAGAAGATAAATTGTTGAGGACTAAAGACTGTTATCTCTCACCTCAAAATTTCCTTTGTCCCTCAAACTACCTTCACATAGTTTCTTGGTAACCAAAGGCACAAGATGGAGAAAGGTGAAAAGTTTACCTAATTTCTCAAATCCATGCATTTCAAATTAAATAATAAAGTATACATAATCCTGGTCTTACACTTCCCACACTGATCAACCAGACAGTGATACAGTGGAAAGGGAGGTAAAATATATCTTCTTAATGTGTATTGTTTTCAGGTTAACATGTAGAGCATATGGCTACCATGGTAATAAGCTTAAATAGTCACTGGAGGTAGTGAAGAGTTGCAGATAATTAATTCATGTCCCTAAACTATGGATGTGGAATTTTAAAGGTTTCTATTTATAGACTATTTATAGACTATAAGAGAATTATAGGATTACACTGGAGTATGTGTTTATGTGAGTACAAACTCACAAAGTACAATTATGAAAAATTAATGAAAGGAAAGTAATTTTAAACATGATGTTATCTTTCCTCACAGGGCAAAACAAAAGTATCCAATTATTACTATTATTCCCCTAGAGAAAGAAGTTAAAGTAGAATGATCCAGTGTTGGTAACCTCACACTGGATAGGCAGTGAACCTCTCAAAGACCAGCCCCTGGGCTCTCATAAAGGCAGAACAAGGTGATTCACATCTGTCAAACAGATTGTATTGTCTTACTGCAGAAGATTATTTCCTCTGGGAAAAAAAGAATGGATGCGAAGCTCTTGGTTTTCATAAGAAAATTTAGGTTCTGACTTATCAATAAAGGGAGTTATAAAACATGGGGCTACCCTGACCATTAAGGGTGTGCTTTCAAGCCTCTTCAATGGAGAAGTATAATTTCTTATGGATTCTTGTTGATTACCTAATATAGGTCAAGGATTTCATTCTGAAAATTCTGACGTTTTTCTGAGCAAGGTCTTTTTCAAGGTCCAGGTTACCATGTGTCATGTGATAACAGTTATGTACCTGCTTCACCAACTTTCTAGCCCTACACGTCTGCTATTCTTGACTGCCCCAGCTGATGAACACCAGGTTGATGTGCTTTTACCTAACACTTGCAGTATTTGCTAGACCTACCTAAATAGCTTCCCATCTCGGCCCCACAGGGAGTTGTTCTAACTTGAACCACTGACATGTCACTTTTATTTTCTGATTAATAATTCAATGACTAGAGCTAAATTTTTTAAGCAATTAATGAAATTTTGACTGTTCATCTTCTTTCCTAGGTAATGGTGAAACGAGTAGTGAAGAAATGAAATACTGAAGGCTTTCCCTGCGTCTTTGCACCCCATGTTTGCAGGGTAGGATTTTTAAGTATCCAGTGGTCGATCAGGGAATGAAAAATTATTGTTCCTGGTAGTGAGAAAATTGTAAAAGACTAAATCATTTTTTTTTAAAAAGCAAACTTATTTTTTTCCCTAAAATTGTCAGTTGGTTGAAAACTCATTGGGTTATGTTGGATTCTGACTCTAATGACTTCCCTGGATATTTCCTGAATGCTTATAGCAATGTGGCTCATATTAAGCTTTCAGCATCCTAAGATCGCTAAAGATAGATGGGAAGATTTTACCAGTTCTTGTTTGGTTTTATGATGGATAACTTTTTTCTTTTATTACTTCAAACCATTTCACAGAACTTTAATCCTATTTTGAAGGAAAAGAAATAGTTGTTAACTGGGCTTTGGAAATTAGGACTAAGCTGCCAATAAATCTTGATGTTGGACAGTGAAGCAAGCAATAAAATAATGAAATGCAAAGAGACACTGGACAAGGTAAGTCTTAGCTCTCCTCTCTAGAATCCATTAAAAGAGCATTTTGATTATTAATTTGTTTGCTCTCTTATGTAAAAGTAAGAATCAGTCTCTTTCACTCTAAATCCAACTTAGAATGACATAATTTTGGTCTCTTGCTATTGTCCTTAAGTTAATTAGTTAAGAAGAGTTTTCCTGAGGTATTACTACCACTACAAAGTAATTCAAGACCTCAAACTGGCCCTGCTGATATTCCCCTGATGTTTTGACTCAAAAGAAATTCTAGAAAAGATTATCTTATACCTGATAGCTCTCAATTATGAGCACTCAAAAATTTTAACTTCTCTGCACCTTCATTGAAAATACCCTTATAGGGATCCCTGGGTGGTGCAGCGGTTTGGCGCCTGCCTTTGGCCCAGGGCGCGATCCTGGAGACCCGGGATCGAATCCCACATCAGGCTCCCAGTGCATGGAGCCTGCTTCTCCCTCTGCCTGTGTCTCTGCCTCTCTCTCTCTCTCTGTGTGACTATCATAAATAAATAAAAATTTAAAAAAAAAGAAAATACCCTTATAAATCTAGGTCAAATTCATTTTTTTTCCATCCAGAAATGTTATTTTTCCAGATATTTCTAATAAAGACGATTTCCTTTTATTTTTATCAACAAGAATTGTTTTGATATCCCCATCCTATTTTTCAAAATCCATTTACTTTCTGTACATAGATTACTTGTTTCATGTCTAAACAACTTTTATTATAGTAAGAACAGTTATATGAGATCTGTCTTCCTCACAAATTTTAAGCATACAATACATTATTGTTGACTATTGATACAACATTGTACAGCAGATCTCTAGAGCTTATTCATCTTGTTTAACTGAAACTTTGTGCCTGCTGCTTAGGAACTCCCTCTACAATAATTATTGGTATCAAGCTTCTGCAAGAATTTTAACTAAAATCATGTTGATCAAACCTAAATCCCCATATTTTTTATCATATTCTTAAGATTATTTATTTTAAATACATTTTTCTTAAGTATTTATTTAATATCCAAATCTTAATGAAAGTTTCAGAATTTAATCTGGATATCACTTAGAAATGGCTTTACTTTTGCCGTACTTTTACTTTATTAGTTTAAGGTAACTCAATATTTCAGACGATTAATATTCACTTTTATTTTTTTACTTTTATTTTTTTTTCTTTTTAGTCTTGACTTGGTAACATTTACAAAGATATTAAGAGAAAGTTACAATCATCTTGGGAGTCATTAACTACTTTTCCCAAATAGGACTCCCTGCCCTCTAGGTCTCCCTACTATAGGTGAAGGACAGGACTGAGTTTGTTCTCTTTTAGAAAAGAAGGTTCTTCATGAAGTTCCTGTCATCTGACTGGTAGTAGGGAGTGTTCCTGGACCTACTATGGAAACCTCAAGAAATAGAAATTTGACCTGATCTTGGACATAGTCTAATAATAGATATTAGGTTTAAGAAATGAACAAACAAACAAAAAAACTTTATTAACATGTGTATCTACCAGCAACATGAGAGATCCTTACGGAAATGTTCTGTATTTTGACTGCATCAATATCAATATCCTGGATGTGATATTGTGCTACTGTCTTACAAACAGGTACTATTGGGGGAAACCATGCAAAGAGTGCTATCTCTCCATATAATTTTTTCAACTGTATATGAATCCACAATCATCTCAAAATAAAATCCTTTATGCATCTAAAGTACTCACCTCATCCCCCCTGCCCTTCCCTGGAATTTGGCAGATGTGAAGAAAATCTACTTCAGTGCAATCCCAAATCCAATACTCTCCAGAATAAAGCTCTGTTCTCAATTTTTCTCTTACATTTGGGCTCAGGAGTACTGAATTCTAGACTCAGCTTTGCCAACAAATCAAAGATCCAAGCCGTATCACCTCTTTGTTTTCTCAGCTTTCTCATATAAAATGATAAATTGAGCTAGATAACTTGTAAGGTTTTTTTCTAATCCTAAAATTCTACCATTCCAGGTACACTGAAATAGTGCTAAGTGTTTTTCAATCAAATTATAGTAACTCTGACACATTATCAAAAGTGAGTCCTTAAGTAGGATAGCTAACAACAAAGCCAATACCATGGGCTCCTGGGGTTTTCATCTATTGATCAGCAATTGAAAACCTTTGGAGTAGAAAGAGAGAGCAACTTCAGGAACTCTTGAACAATTCAGTCTTCACTGGTCCACTACAAGTAGTTTTTTCCATACTCCTCTCATTATGTAATAACCTAGGAAACCTTCACCTCAACATTTTGATACTTTTCCAATGTTCCTACTAATACCACATTTTGATATAAAATTTTTGAACCAGGAAGCCTTGTGATGTGATGACTAAGTGTCTTTACCTTGCCCTTCCCCATGCCCCGCCCCCCACCACCACTAAGAGTAGTCCTCACAATGCAGAACTGCTGAAACTATTTCTTAATCTTGATACACTATAAAAAAACAAATTCAAACTCAGTTGAGAAAGTGCCTTCATGCAGTTACTTTAATGTTTTACTCTTAGTTTCTCTTAAAGATTAAATAAACCAAAGACCACATAAAAACTATTACTAATTTTTTAAAAAAACTTTTTAAAAAATTTTACTAATTTTTTAAAAAACTTTTTAAAAAAATTTATTTATCTGTTTGACAGAGAGAGAGAGAACCAGAGAGCACAAGTGGAGGGGATAGCAGAGGGAGAGGGAGAAGCAGGCTTTCAGCTGAGCAGGGAGCCTGATTCCGGGGGCTCCATCTCTGGACCCTGGGATCATCGACCCTAAGCCAAAGGCAGACACTTAACAACTGAGCCACCCAGGCAACCCCAAAAAAAAACTTTTTAGAGAGATTGTCTTTATATTGCTCAGAGTCCTCTGTGAAAGGATTCATGCAGAATCAGCATGGGTAGGGATATATCCTTTCAGAATTTAGAAACAGGAAAAAGCTTATTTCTTGTAAAGAATTCATGCATTTATTTTTGTCACATAATTAGAATTTATACCCTATAATGTTTGCCTCATGATCAGTGTTGCCTAAAAACTCAACTCTTAATTTCAAGCTTAAACTTAGTACTCTTAGACTCATGGTATTAAACAGTTCTTAGTATATATTCAAAATATCTCAAAAGTCATATTAAGAATAAAGATTTCCAGGTCTACACCAAGAGATTCTGAGTAAGTAGGTCTAGGACAAGGACCTCAATGTGCCTTTCTGATGTAAATCTAAGATAATTTTGATGCAAGTGGCCCATGGAACTCACCTGGAAAAATACTAGCTATATAGTTTGTCTCCCCTGTTTTCAATACTTCAAATGTATCTATTTTTATGAGTAGCTTTTTATATAATTATTTTATTATAGATCATCTTGATTATTTGCTACATTTAAGTAGATTAAAAATAATTTGTGTATCTGTGCATCAATATAAACATATATAACAGGTCATTAATTTGCAACCAATGGGGAAAACCTGGGTAAACATTTTTTTTTGTATCCTAAGCAAGACAGAACTGCTTAACCAAAATTATAAAGACTAAAAAAAGGGAAGGGGGTGAATTTCATTGTTACCAAATTAAGGATTTCTGTTCAACGAAGGATACCACAAAGTTAATGAACAACTGATAGAATGGGAGAATTTATTTGTAATTTCTGAAAGCATAAAAAAATTACACAAGGATATGCTATATACATAAACACACACTAGATACTACCTAGAACTTATGTAAATCAATAGGAAAAAAAAAACAACAGCCCCAGCAGAAAATGGGCAAAGAATATGAATAAGCAACATATTTTTCAAAATATCAAAATGCAGGGGCACCCGGGTGGCTCAGCTGGTTAAGTGTCGGCCTTCAGCTGAGGTCACGATCCCAGGGTCCTAGAATTGAGCCCCCCACTGGGCTCCCTGCTCAGCAGGGAAGCCTGCTTCTCCTCTCCCTCTGCCCCTGCTTGTGTGCTCTGTCTCTCTCATTCACTCTGTCTCTCAAATAAAAAAAATAAAATCTTTATAAATAAATAAGTAAAATCTAAATAAATAAATAAATACCAAAATGTAGCAAGCATTTAATGAGATGCTCAGGTTCACTGGGTACCAGAGAAATGCATATTAAAACAAAAATAAGATATCAACTGACATTTAATAAACTGGTAAACATTAGGAAGCTAGAAACTGCCAAGGACTGGCAAGAATATGATGACATAAGAATGCAACTATTCTGAGAACAATCTGGCTGTCAAAGAAGTCTGATAGCCCTTCTCCTGCCATAAGTTCTCCAGGTAGTAATGATACATCCATCATTACGTTCACCAAAAGCCCAAGTTAAGTCTTTGCCTTCTCCTTAAATCACTCTTGACTTGACAAAGGCAGAAACCCATCATCCCTTGGTGGACAGTTCTGAAAATCACAGCACATCAACAGCCCTCTGTGAAAGTCCTCCTTCATAATCCAATCCTTGATTACCTTAAATGCAAGGGGAGGGTTACTATAGTCACATAGCCATCTTCATGCAGTCTCCTATCACCTCCCTTAAGTATCTCGCATCGTGGACTCACACCCGTGCAGTGTGGCAACTGTCAACTCAATGATTCAGTCAAGTTTACCATTGTATTAACTATCACAAGAGCTTATGTAGGTCCAATTGAACAAGCAGATAAGACCAAGTAAAAGGAAGGGGCACCTGGGTGGCTCAGTCGGTTAACGGTCTTGCCTTCAGCTCAGGTCATGATGTCAGGGTCCCGGGCTTGAGCCCCACACTGGGCTCCCTGTCTGCTTCTCCCTCTGCCCCTCACCCTCACTTGTGCTCTCTCTCTCTCTCTAATAAATAAGTAAAATCTTAAAAAAAAAAAAAGACCAAGTAAAAAGACTTGGATGATTTCTATCTCAGAAGGAGGAGAACAGATTCATACTACCAGAAGTGGGTTAACTTTTATACTACACCTGGCACCTGAATATCTTTAGGGTCCCTTCTTGTCCTATAAAGACAAGATTCTAAACAGACCAGAATCCAGTGACCTAAAGCCTATGCAAAAGTGACCACTGAATTCAAGATAAAGGTAAGTCGCGTGTTAATTTAAAACAGATCATTATAGTTATTCTTCCAACAGTACAGTTTAAAAATAATTATGCTTAAAATTTTGTTAACTGATTTTTAAATAAAACTTATGAATAAGGCATAATAATTGCACTTACGGATTTACCCTTCCAAATTGAGGAAAAGTGTTATATTTCAAGTTAAGTAATACAGAGTATCTTTCTCCAAGGAAATTACATTCTTTTAGTTTCAGAAATTGGGTCCATTTCTCAATCATACCACTATATTACTTGAGACTTACAGAGAAGTATCTCAAAGTGTGGGCAAGACAGAAGGTCTCAGAATCACCTGGGTTACATTTAAAGCATGCAAATTCCTTCCTACAAGCAATTCCTTGCTCCTTCCTAGATCTAGTAAAGCAGATTGTATGGTACAGGACTCGGATTTTGTGTGCTGAAAGGTCTCCAGTATTCTTATGCAATAAACTCACATACTAAAGTACTTAAGTGCTCAAATTAAAATGGGAAAACCACTGTTTTGGAATCTGCATTTGTGGAAAATTCATTTTTTAATATGGACTAAATAGAATGTCTTCTCTAAATTTATAAACATTACCCTCTACAGAAAATCAGCTTGGTTTAATGATTAGGGCTAAGCAACACAACTCAACAAATGTTTTATTCCCTGTGCCACCATTTCCCCCTATGAATGATATCAGTAAATTATTTAAATTCACTGTGATAAATAGGATATACAGTAATTCCTTTTTCCTGCCTCAGAGGCATAGTGTGAGGTTAATTAAATAACAGCTGCAAAATACTTTTGGCTCCTTAGAGAAAGACATTATATAAGACATTATATTATATATGCAACATTTTTTTTTCTCTCCAATGAAAATAGAGCTAATTGTTCTTCAGAACTCAGCCCATGGCAGAGAAAACAACCATGACATGGCTTTCACAGGCATTAAATTCACAAGGGCAAAATTTTGTCACAGTTGGTATCAGACCCAGTGAATGCTATGCTTCGATTCTTTACACAAAGACCACTGCCATCTTGTGGAAAACAGCCATTGTCCTTATCTTGGGCTCCTATTTCATTTGTGTGAAATGGTGACAAGATAATTTGGGTTTTCTGCTATCGAGGATTTGTGACACATATAGTCTTAGTCATCCTGAGGCCTGTTATCTGTGGCACATGAGGCTATGTGTGACCACCCTGAAGGTCAGGTAGTGTTAATGGAAGGAAAAGCTTTATAAACAAGACATCTCCCTAGGGCTTTGAACTATACTTATCCCTCAAATGGGCCTTGCCACATAAACCTGCTTTTGTGTTCCATTTATATTGTGGAATTAGGGCTAAAAACGAAAGAAAATTCATCGCTGGTGATCATTAAATCCAATGATGATGGCTCTGGGAAAAAAATACGTCAGTCTGTAAATGTTGTTTGCATTCATTTGTCAAAAGACGAAGAGGGCTTGCTTACAGAAAATAAATGAAATAAGACCATGAAACAGCCCTGAAGTCTATCAAGTTTGATAAATAATTGTCATATTTTGACAAACATGATGAGTTTTTAAATCCATCCTACAAAAATAGGCTTTCATGAAAGGAAGATTCCTTCCTAGCTTTTCTCATATTTGTTGAAAGGCTTCTAGAGAAAATACAGTAAATGTCTTTCATTTATTCCACAGAAAACTTTTCCTTAACAAGCAACATTCACGGGGAAAAAAATTCTATAAAGGAGGTTTCCTTGAGAAACATAATTTTTGTTATTTGCATTTTTTAATTTTTGTGGCTGACTGAGTCAGCCTTAGGCAAAAAAGCAAATAGATGAAATAAATGTGCCTTCAATATCCTCCTCTGTCCATTTCTCCATTTTTACCCTCCCCTGCTTCAAATACCTTCCCTCAGCCAGGAGTTTTGTCACCTGTGTCCCCAGGCCCTCGTTTCTGCAGTTATCAGATAACTGAAATGTAAATCAGTGTACTAAAATGTTAGAGACTGAATAAGTCACTCCTCGCAGGAAGGGACAGGTACATTTTCGGAGAACTGTCAGTCATTATTTAATCTACCAAAACACAAATTCTAGGAAACTGGGCAGGGGAGAGAGTTTGGTGAATTTTTTTCCCTAGGACCCAAGATTTCATTATATGGGCAGCTATCTACTCAATTTATTGATCTTTAAGAGTTCAAAAAATACTTGGGCAAGAGGAATATCCTCAGTCCTTCAAATAAAATAGTATCTTCTTACCCTAGCCTCAAATCCTACCTCAGTGTGGTACTACATTTAAAAAAAAATCAAATGACCCAAAATATCAAAGAATGGTATGTAAGTTTACTGAAATGTCTGGAAGAGGCAGCAAAAAGAAGGACCAGGAATGCAACACATAGTACAAATAAATTTTTTTTCTATGATCTTTTTTTGGATACATTGTTCTCTTAATTCCCATGAATTGAACCAATCAACCCCCTAAAATCTCCATCCTCGTGTAACCAAAAGTTCCCCCATTATTGAGCTCCAGGAGAAGCATTTTCTCATGTGAGCAGAAGTCTTCATATGCTGCATTTCTATCCAGTAGCCTAGTTAATACATCAGAAGGAATCCAGCAATGACAACAAAGAATCCCCTAAAGGGTGGAGGGCATCAAAGACAGTAAGCATGTGATCTTCAATAATTTTGGTTCTTTAGCATAAAAGTAATATCACATTACAAAAAAAAAGTCTCTCTTTGAGACCATTTTATACAAATTCAGACCTCTGAAGGCTAATAAGTATGCAAATAACGGGTATAATGGAAGATACTTTGCTGAGGTCTAGGTACATAGACATGACTTAATGCACATGCTCGTCCCAGAACACCATTCCCCGTGCTTTTGGCCTAGCAAACTCCAATTCATGCTGGAAGAGCCTTCCATTAACTCACACACCAAAATGGGTTCTCTGGCACAGACCGCTAGTTACCTTCTACCTAATCCATTATTTGCTTGTATTCTCATAACAAAACAAAACCAAAAAAAAAAAAAAAAAAACAAAACACCTCTCCATTTTAGCTGAAAGCATGGCCACACACAAAAAAAGAATATATTTCCATTTCTCTTGTACCCTTCAGTGAGATATGGCCATAAACTTATTTCTGACCAACAAACAAGATGTGAACCCAGAGGATATGTGCATCTTGTGAGCTCTGCAGTGAAGAGATCCTCAGTGGCTTCACCTTCTCCACTTTCCCTTTCCTGCTGACTGGAGTGAGGATGTGGGGGGGAACCACGGTGGACCATGAGGATGAAGCAACACACTGGTGATGGCAAAGCAGCAAGACAGAAGGAACCTAGAGCCTTGATGGTACGTAGCCGCCGTACCACACCTGCAACTTTATGCCCCAAATGTCAGGTATGAGAGAAATTATGCCATTTATTTTGGGTCTCAGTATCCAAACTCAAGAGACCTCCATCATTTCCAATAGCACCTTTGCAGGCTTTTCTTGGCACACGGGTTTCTCTGCATTCAATAAAAGTTGGTTTTCTTATCTATAGACGTGTAAACACAGGGCAGGAAGAGTAACTTGTTAATGCCTCTATTCTGGTGTCAGGTACACCATATATTTGCAATGAATGCTTGCTGGCTGGATAAATAGGTGGATGGATAGGTGGATGAGTAAATGAATGAAACAGATCATGGGATCAGTTTGTATTCATTCAGATATGGATATTTTTATATTATAAATTAATGGAGTTTTTGGATTTGGAGCATAATATTTAAATTATAATTTAAGAATAAACTCTAGAAGAAAAAATGCTAGAAAGGGTAACAAAGGCGGTGATTTTCTAAAACGACTGATGTAAGCACATACATAATTAATGATAACACCTACTTAGAGGGTGGGGGTCTCTTTTAATCAACGATCTCTCTTCAAAGTCCAAGGGCCAGTACTGGTTCTGTTTTTATCTTTCTTACTTTTATCCCCTGATAGGGGTAGAAGCTCTAAGTATAACAAGCTGCAAATTTTCTCCATGCTTTCATAAAGCCAGTTTCTAATGTACAAGGCCTCTGGGCTCAACTGGTACTACCACTGTCCTCTGTTCATCTACCCCCATCCCTCCGCATTTCCCTGTGCTTTGCTACACGGGAGAATCTTCCCGACCAGTCATGAAAACCAAGCTCATCATTTACACATTAGAGTTTGCACTTGATACAGAGTAGCCACCTGGGCCAAGAGGATGGTTTCTCCCATTCTTTATCATTCCAAGATATGTCACCAAGACTCCTCTTCTGCTGCTATCTGCGGATACTTGTACAGACTGTGCTTTAGATGTTCCAAGAAATAGCTCTCTTGTCTCAAGATGGTGCTTGGCTCCACGGCATGACTGGGAACATTTTCCTGAACTTTCTCACCACCAATAGCTTTACTGTCCAATCTAGCTGCATAATTTGCTGGTCCACTCTTGCTTTTGAATCTGTGCCTTCCCTTTGGGCTTTTCCTCAACCGATCTCTGTGTTCTCTCTCTCTTCAGCAAGTTAGACGTTATTTAGCCTGTCCTAAGAATCCAGGCATAAGGAATGGCAGTTAGGGGATGTAACTCTGGAAGTATTTCTTCTATTCCACGCGATTTCCCCACTTTCACCCTCCTCAAGACACATACACACACACACACACACACACACACACACACACACTTGTTCCATGACCTTTCCTTGTCCTCCTTTCTAAATTTCTCCCTTCCATTACGATGGGACAAGAGTGAAATGCTCACGCTTATTCTGCAAAAGCTGCAGCTGGCACTCAAACTGCTGCTGCACTTGCAGAAAATTTTTCAATATTTGTTCTTCTTTAATTCTTTCACAATTCACTTTATGTGGTTTACTCTGATTATTAAATAAAACATGATTCTATCCTCCAGAAGTTTTATTCTAAAAACAAATACATAATCAAAAAGTCCTATATCCACATAATATTTTTCTCACTGGTACAGCATAAGTGTATGTTTATCAATCTAGAATAGGCCATAACATCACGCTACGCACGTAAACTTACTTCATTCATCTGTGTCCTGAGGTTTGAAACCAATGCCTTAGCAATATTCATGAAAAAGGGATCTGAGTAAGTTATTCTGCTTTATGTCTTAAACAGACAATCCACTTCAGATACAGCTTCATTCATAAACAAATTCACAACTCTGTGGCTAGGCGGTGCTTAACTTTGCATCTGATGAATTATTTTTCATTTTTGCATTAACACCAATGGAGTTTTCTCTGATCATGTACCTAGAATGTACGTGATCAGCTACGAAAACACCTCACACATATAGAAATAGCGGAAGAGCCATACACATTTGTACTCATTTTTCCTCAGCTCACCCACATATTATCAGTGTCAAATTCTGATAACTCAGCTTTTTTACTATCTTTTATATACAGTAATTTGTCAAACTTATAGCCTTCTTGTGCCATTGTCTATTAGCTCAGTTCAAACACTACCATTTACTAGGCTTTACTCAATATAATCCTCTCAATTTTCCCTACTGAATTTCAAGTTTCATTCCTCACATATCCTCCAAACCTCATTTCATGTGATTGTGCCAATACATTTCAAATTGATAGGCTTCAATCCAGTAAAATAAATGGCAGGAGGTTGAAACATGACTGGAGAAACTGTGTTTGCCCTGACCACCTATCAGAATACTTGGAAAATAAACTATAGGTCTGATCATTTTTAAATTTCTTTATAAAGAATCCAAGGTCAATACCTTAAAATACATGGGCTATGCTAAAGCATCCTCTCGGGGTGGGAACTATTAAGCTACTTCTGTTTAGTAAATGGGGATGCTAAGTGTGTCCAGTATGTTATCTTAAGGCAAATACAGATGATATATACTTTCTGACAGAAAATGTTTAGGCACATGACAGTCACAGCAATAAATAACTGCTTTCTGAATTTGATTATATGAATTAAAGTACTGTTACTTTCACCCTTTCACAAAACTCTCTAAAGCTTGCGAAGAAATAAAATAGGCCCATACTATGGGTGCTTTGTGTTACAAGCCAGGGGGAGCAACCCTGACCACAGACAAACAGAGTTCAGGGCTCAGAAAGGTGAAAACGGGTGAAGTGAATAGCAATAATGGACTATTTTTAAATTGATGAAATGGAGGCACCTGGGTGGCTAACTTGGTTAAGCATCTGTCCTTGATTTCGGCTCAGGTCATGATCTCAGGGTCATGATGGAGCCCTTCACTAGCTCTGTGCTCAGTGCAGAGTCTGCTTGAGAATCTCTCTCTCCCTCTCCTTCTGCTCCTCTCCTACCCCCTCTCTCTCTCAAAAAAGGAAGGAAGGAAGGAAGGAAGGAAGGAAGGAAGGAAGGAAGGAAGGAAGGAAGGAAGGAAGGAAGGGAGGGAGGAAGGAAAAACATGCAAAGGGCCTAGAATAGAATAAAAAACAGATGAACTTATTTACTATAACAAGCAACCCACTTTGAACATATGTATTTTAATTCTAAAAGTAAATTACTAAATTTAATTATTTCAGATGTACTTTTCCACCCCAAATTGAAACCAACAGAGTGGGAAGGATGGGAAGGGTAGTGCTTGCCCTTTGGTAGTGTTTTAAGCAGCAGGCCTGCACATGGGAGCAAAAGAAGTGGAGGCCATGAGCTCTGCAAAGACACCAGACCAGCTGACTACACGATGGGATGGTCAGATTGAGGGCCAGGCTGAAACCAAACAAATGAATAATTGATAAGACTATCAAGTGAGTGAAGTAGCAGGTCAGAAAGGCACAAGCCACTAAATTAGAGAGACGAGTGCTGAATGCCAAAGTCTGCCTCAGTTAGCTTTTCGCCATGGTTACCTGTCATTTTTGTTTAGAATTTTTAGAGTGCTTTACGTCAGTAGGGTAAATGAGGCATATTTTCTTCACTGATCACTACTCATGCAGCCCCAGGTATGCCGATACATGCCAAACACTCTTTCCATTAAAAATAAAGCTCAGGAAAATCACAAAGGAATTTCAAAGTTTCCTTATACATAGTACGCTCTGAAGACAAAAAAGGAAACTCCATTAGATTTTCTAATAAATTAATACATTCATTAAAAAGTATTTAATGTGTAACTGACCTAGCTTCCCTGGCAAAACCTGTCTATGTAATTAATATAAGCTACATAAATCCTTCAACATAAAAGAAATCATTTGTATTTATTGTTTTAGCTCAAGTAGGAAGGTATGTTTCATTTTATTTTGATGTCATTATTAGCTATAGTAAAAAATGAGACTATAACATAATAATAACCTTTCTGGAGTGAGGGGTGTGTGTGTGTGTGTTGTGTATTGTGTTGTGTGTCTGTGCGTGTGCGTGTGCGTGTGTGTGGTTTTTAATTGTTTTAAAAAGGGAAGTTATATTTTAGATCCTTCTTTATCAGAAGTCCTCAGAGAATTCTGAAAACACATCTGGGACTTCTGCTGGTTCTTCTGTTTAAGTAAAATTACATAAGTATTTTCACTTACAATAAATATCCCTCCAGGCTTGGTGCTGCTGCTGCCGTTGTTCATAGCTTCTAACTTTCTACAAAATACTTTTACTTTGAATGAAGAGGTCTTTTAAAGATTCATTTGACAACTGATCCCATTTACCAACATTCACAGTCTCAGGAGTATTCCCAGGGGAGAGGCATCCTACTCAGGTCTTTGTCAAGAAGTGCAGACATTCAGTGAGCATTTACTAAGCAGCTTTTCCATGCCCAACATACTGCTAGGACATGATCATGACACCAGTCGGTCTACACCTGAGAAGTACATGCTTTTATCATAGTTTGTTTGCATATATTGCATAGTCATATGCATATTCAATCATTCATTTTAACAGGTACCTAATGATACGGTAACAAGTGCCAGGAACTGTGGTAGTCCAGAGTTAGAAATATAAATACAACATACATTCAGTCTTCTGGGTGCTCACACATTAATAGGAGTCAGAGGAAATACCTACCAAAAAGGCTCTATGATAACTTCATCAAAAGAAATATATCAAAGATACTACAATAGCACAGAGTAAAGATTATTAGCTTTACACATGGCCATCAAGGAAATCTGGACAGCCACTGGGCATGCTTAAGGCTAGACAAATAAGGAATTTGATTTTCCCATTCATTTGGGCAGCAAGTTTCCTACTAACATGTCTCAATTCATCCTAAAAGAATACCACCTTCAGACCACCCACCAAATGTCTCTGTCTCTGGGCACAGTTACCACTTGGCATCTGCTGAGATGTGCAGCAAGGGTATTAATTACTGCTCACCATGTGATTAATGTGGCTGATAGTTCTTGATGAGGTCAGTGTGTTTTGTGGATCTTAGATTAATGATTCCAATTTGACAGACAGCAAGCCACTAAATGGTTACCAGGTGGCAAAAATATTGTGTTACCCTAGGCAGAACCAAACAGAGTAACATAGCTAAGAAAGCAACTCATAGGATTAATTACTTGAAAACAGTTTTCCCATATTTTACCAAATAACCTTAATTTTTTCCCATATTTATTTTTAGGAAACAAACGGAATTCTCAGTGTTCTCCAAAAAAATAAAATAAAATACAGTATTTGAAGACAAAACATAGATTTGACCTCACTGAAGCATAGTGAGGAATACATTTGAGTCTGCACAGCCTACCCATTGGATAGAATAAATGTTAAGTAATCGAACCTAACTACTTACACAGTTAACCATTTAGATAGACTACACATATTTTTGAGAAGATAGCAGAAGAGGGATCCCTGGCTAGCGCAGCGGTTTAGCGCCTGCCTTTGGCCCAGGGCGCGATCCTGGAGACCCAGGATCAAATCCCACGTCGGGCTCTCGGTGCATGAAGCCTGCTTCTCCCTCTGCCTATGTCTCTGCCTCTCTCTCTCTCTCTGTGACTATCATAAATAAATAAAAATTAAAAAAAAAGAAGATAGCAGAAGATATTTCCTTAGATTCTATAGGAAAATTCTATTTGTATATTGTCTTATATGAAGTATCCAATAGTTTTAAGAAGTTTTTTTAAACAAAAAAAAGAGAGAAAATAGAAGAAAATTGAATGAATCATAATTAACTATGTTTGTTTCCTGTCTAGTAAAAACACCAAACAAAAATCCCAACACACAACTCTCTTATATCTTCCCCAGGTCATGAGCTGATTGAGGAAGAAGCCATTCATTATTTATTCTTATATTCCCAACACTGAGAATAAGATCCAACACAGGGGTTGAATATTTTTGTTGAGTCATTTACCAATCATATCTGAACTGTGAAGACTTGGCCTTGACAGGTATGCCATTGGTCATATGGAACCTCGGCTTCTTATATCCAGAGCCAATCTGCAAAGAGGTAGGCAGTACATGTCATTGAGCACACACAGGCACAATGTGTGAGGCTACAACAAAAACAGAACTCGCTGTCACTCTCCTTAAGGACTTTAATATAATTCTGAAGTAGGTTGGCTGTTGGCAGGTAGGAATATTTGGTGTCCCAGACACCAGAACACTTTGCCCCATAATGCTCTGTAATGTGTTTCACTAAAAAATGCTGACCTAACTTAACAATCTCTCCACTTATGCAACTTTTATCATCATAAATAAGACTGCTAAGATGACAAGAAAATCTCATATGATCAGCCACAGGTACACTTTTCAAAGGACACTGGATCATGCCATTCTCCAGCTAAAGCCCTATAGTGACTCCTCCATTTCTCTCAAGGTAAAAGCCAATGTCCATGCAAAATCTGGCCTCCCTCACTTCCCTGACCCTTCGCACTCCTCTCTGAGCATTGGTGGTGCTTTCCTGCCTGGGCTTTTGTACCACACTCACTGTTCCTTTAACCTAGAACCCTCATTTTATTCCATTCCTGTGTTCATGTCTTTGCCCAATGGTGACTCTCTCAATGAGATCTACCCCACTCACCCTATTTACAACCAGAACTTTTCTCATCCTGTACCTCTCAACTCCCTTATTCTGTTTTATTTCTTTTTGCAAAGCACTTACAATTTTCTAACATATCATATACAAACTTAAGAAGTTTGGGGTTAGTCTCTTTTTACTAGAAGGTAAATTCTATAAAGACAAATTTTTACCTCTTTTGCTCTCTGCTGTATCCTCAGTGCCAAAAAGAGTGTCTAACACATTGGATGCATTCAGTGTGATTAAACAAATGGATCAATCCATCAGTTGTAACTACTCTGGCCTTTGTACATAAAAGCTGCACATAAGAAACTAATAGAAATTAGAAAAAAGTAGAGTTTAATTTCTCATTGGGATGGAAGAGGAAGGGATAACAAGAGAAGTCATACTAGAAATGCTCTCAGCATTTAACATAAAAGATTTTCACAGGCATCCAATAAGCACTCTACCTACAAGGAAAAAAAAATAAGAAAGAATGATCCTTATCTTGAAAGCAGTTTTAAGGTTTTTGGAACAATGATGAATGTCTATGCATGCTACACAGAAATTTACCAGCAAAGGGAGACTCTTGTCCAGATTTCATCTACCAAAGTTTCAGGCAGTCTATCCTTGCAGAAACCACCTCTTCTAATGGCATATACATATGTGTGTGTGTGTGTGTGTGTGTGTGTGTGTGTATTCTAGGAGTATCATGTTTCAGTTACCATTTTAGCCCTATATTAATGAACCCAAAATCACCTACCAAATAATTTTAATACAAAATACACACCTGTAAAAGCCTACATATATATGAAAGATTTCCTCATTTACTTTTATAATCAATTTTAATGATTTACGGTTTTTATCAATTTTAATGTTTATGATTTTTATAAAAGATCCAGGACAGAACATCAAATTATAATCTCATGCTTACAGAAAATTTAAAAATTCAGCTAATAGCAATTAACTTGAAAACCTTGTTCAAACCAAATTAGGTGAGAGCTAGAAGTAGTCAATATCCTCAGCAATACATCTAGATTGGTTCTAAACTATGATGAATTTCCACTGTATATTGTTCTCTATTTCCTCACACTCAGGATATCTGGGGCTTTTGGTGTATAAAAATGGTATAATGATCTTGACTGCACAATTAATCATATAAGCAAAAACTGTTTTTTAAATCCCCTTGGAAATATAAAACTGTTAAATCACTGTTAATTCCAAATTTAATTTAGTTATATGTCACTTAAATCTATGATGCCATTGATTGCATGATGCACAATTACTCTGTCACTAAGAAAGAATAAAACGCTGCCAATTATAACTGTACAATACTTTTGACTAGAAGCTCTATCCCAGTCTCAGAGATTTTAAAGTGGGGGAAATGTCCATCTGAATCAAGGAGTCATTCATTCACTAGTATTTAGGGTAGTTGTAACCAAAGTAGCCAAATATTCTTTTTTTTTTCTGCCAGAGAAACAGTGAGAGCAAATTTCTTGAGTAAGTTACTACTTAGTAAGAACGTTCTAGTGACACTACAGATTATCAAACACTACACCAGACTCAAGACTAACTGTTGAATAATCCTAGAATGTAATAATTCTGACTTGCATGAGCCATATAATTAATCATGATCCACAAGAACAAGCTGTATAAGAAATTGGCCTGGATATAGAAGAAATTACATTTTAGCTACAGTCATTTTGAAGGAAATACCATGCTTCCAAAAAAGTATCATCTTAGGATAATACTGGTTCTTAAATTCATGAAGTAACCGATTTTCTTCAATCGTTTTTATTAGAATCCTGAATTTTCACAAGATGGCTTTGTCTAATGAAAATATTCACCAATATGATCTTTTATATCCAATTTTTCTTCATGCTGTGCTCTAATGGGGAACTAGAAAATGTCATTCTAAAAACTGTTTTGACAAATAGCAGGTAAATCGCCGAACCTAAGCAAGAGAATGCTTAAAAATGGGAGAGTTGCTGGCAGCAACAGAGCCAAGAAAGAAAAATGCAAAGTACTAGCATGAGAACTGAAAGCATTTATAGAATTTCAAGAATGCGTGACTAGATCTTTCAAAACGGGAATTATAAACAATAAGAAATGTCACACAGCAATTTCATTTTATGTAGAACCATGTAAGTAAATGTACCATTTGATTTAATAATGAAGATATGAAAAAGATGAACTGTTAACAAAATATAGCCCGCCATAGCTCCCTTCAGCAATGGTGTATACGTCTTAAAAGGAGCAAGTCAATAGATGTGAGATTAAAAAACATTATTCATCTCGTTCTCACAGCAGGGTGACTAAGCCTGCTGTCACCAAACATGTGACCTCCCCTTCCCTGATGGAGTCCCTTGAATAGGATGAGATGAATGCAAGTGTTTAACTATCTTCACATATCAACAACAGAAAATAAAAGCAGCTATTGAAACAAAAGATCTGGCTTTCCACTAATCGAGTATGCGTGTGTCTTTGGACAGACAGGCACCGATACCTAAGATTTTTACAGTGCCATAGGCATCATCGAGCTTTACCAATTAAACAACAAATTAGGTTCAATACCAAGTAGGCCTCTCCACCCTTAGCCCATCTCTCATAGATAGAAGTGCTGCACATCAGTCAGGGAGTTCGTGCATGTTAACTTTAAATGTGAACTGAATCTAAAGCATGATTTCAAAAGTTGACCACTTCCCAACTAATGTTGGTTCAAATGCAGGTGATCGCTTAAATTATGAGTTGGTCATACTGCCTTAGACATGCCTACAGTAATGTGAGCAGGGTCCAGAATCCAAAAAGAACTTGTCTGCAATGTAGACATCTTCCTCTAAAGTCCGTGGCCTTTTTGTTCTCTGATGTACTCACAAACCAACAAAGTATCACTTGGAAAAAGTCAGAGCATCAATTCTACAAATGAGCTACTTCCAAATTTCCAAATGTTTGGCCTTGAGCTATTCTTTAGTCAAAATGGAAAATAAAATTCCCTCTAGTCCGTTCTTTAACTTACTTCTCTTTTTTCTCCAGTCTATTTATTCATTGGCTCCCTTTGCCTGAGTTTCCCAGTTTGTTTGTTTGTTTGTTTTTTACCTGTTCTCTACTCACAGAGAATAACCTGATGAACTTTTGCCAAGAAAGGACCTAACAAATTATGTCTTCTAGTAACATGTAGATTTCAGAAGAGGATGGTCTAGAGGATTAATAACGTATCACTAACACCGGAATTTCTGGAGATGGCTTTTAGGTAACAATGAAAGTTAGCCTCATTTATATCAAGGTGAACCATTATCTCCTATTTTGCACGCTGCAACTACGTTTCCTTCTATTATTAAATGATATGTTAAGAGTCTGTGATCTATTATTAAAGATTTCACATGGAAATATGTAGAATTTTCCAGATTAAATAGAGAAGAAAGTATTCACATGTACAACTCACATGGTTCAACACAAAAGGAGTTTGGTGTTATAGAACAATTTCTAACTCCAACAAGTACTTCTACAGAATTTTACAACCCATTATTATAAATGTTTTCATTCTAATAAGGATGAGGTAATGAGATGAAAATGGCAGCCCCTCATCAAGTCTGATGCCATTTCTTTTTTACTATTAAATCCTTTAAACTAGGGATTGTGGCCTCAGGGCATCTAAAACGTGTGACCAAAGGCAAAAAAATGAAAGGAGTTTTTGTGGCTTTTAATACTTTAAACTCACAACAACTGATTACATGTTTTTGTTCAAAATTTTCCTTTTAAGTAGCTCCAACTTGTGGCCACAACTCTGGATTTTCGATCTTCGTACCAAAAAAAAAAAAAAGAAGAAGAAGAAGAAGAAGAAGAAGGGAAGCGAAGGAGGAAGGAGGAGAAGGAGAGTGATGCCTTTCTGTTGTACAAGAGAATCTCTTTCTTGAAAATCAAAATCAACAAACTCTCCACTCAAACAACTTTGCCACAAACTGAATCTCAACCTTTTTAATTACAGTGGTTCCCAATCCTAGATACAGCGATGCCCTGTGCTACCCCTGAGGTTCTGATGGAGTTGGCCTAGGGTGCAGCCTGGGCATTAGGAGTTTGGAGAGCTACCCAGGTGATCTGTACGTGCAGGTACTCAGTGTTCATCAAAGGACTGAGGACAGAGCCATCATGGCACCTGAGTGCTTGACTGATTGAGCCCCGGGCTGAGGGACGTTGAATCCTCCGAGCATCCCTATGTTTATTCAGTGAAATGGGAACTTAGTAGAAGCAGTTTTATATGGGAGCTCTCTGACCCACCACTAATCAATTCTCCAAACCCCCTCTCTTCTGACTCATGCTGCAGGAGAGGAAGACACCAACAGCCTAGCCAATAAACAACCATTGCCACTGGATCGCCTTTCTCTGACTAAAGTAAAGAGCCAGAAACAGCCTTTCAGAAATGCAGACAAAGCAGGAACAAGGCTGCCATCTGGCGGCCTTCCTGGCCAGCTCACACTTCCTTCTCCAAAAAGAAATACGAATGTCAATCATACCCTCCACTTCATTTGCATACTAGACTGGGGCTTAACTGTTCTCCCTCCACGGTGCTGGGGGTGGGGTGCTTTGTGGTGACAGGGAGACCCTGAAGGGTGGGGAGAACTAGCACTCCCTGTAGACAGTGGAACACGCATTCACTTTCAAACGTTTGTCACCCAACTGTCTGCCTTCAAACATTCTCAAGGACCTTGAGGAGACAGGTTAGCTCAAATGGGTTAAGAGTGTCCTTACCAGGACAGATCTAAGAGAGCATTTCTCAAGTTCAATGTGCATTCGAATCACCCAGTAGACTTGTGAAAATACAGATCTCTGGGCCCCACTCTCTGAGTTTCCAGTTCAGCAGATCTGGCTTTGGGCCTAAGAATCTGCATTCCTAACAAATTCCCAGGTAACGTAGCTGGCTTAGTGACTGCACTTTTGACAACCATGGACAAACTAAGAGATTTCGTTAACAGTTCATAATCTATTAAATCCATCAGTCAGCTGAGAAAAGACTGGGTGAGGTATGCACAGACTGGGGCAGTGGCCAGGGTCAAAAAATGAGGTCACTTCAGAATTGTTTGTAGCTATCAGTGGAGTAGCAGAAGGGAACCAAAAATACCAGCCAAGAAGTGGTCTAGCTGAAGACTGGACCAAAAAAGGCATCTTCATTGTTTGACCTATGTCTTCGAGGTTCCTCTGGGAATGCACGGTCTCTCGATCTCTTACGCAAATATCAAATTATCACAATCCATCTAGTTTAGCAGGAAGCGGACCTGATTCGCAAGCCAAAATGACAAGTTAGGACAGATTTCAAACTGAAGGTTTTATAGAGAAACAAGCAACCAAAGATATGTTGGTTTGCATTCCAATAGTGCCATCTAGTGGAATGTTGTTTCACACCGACCGGCCTAACCGGTAGTGATTTACTTTTAGACGAGAACAGGGCCTCATCATTTCCTAATTGTGATACAACCTAGGAGGGCAAGTAAACAAAAACAGTAAATTGTGGTTATGTGAAAGACAGTTTTGCAATCATGTGTAATGTGTTCTATGAAAACAGAGCAAAGCCATTAGCTGAGAAAGCTGCACACACAGAGAAATGTGTACAAATAGCTTTTCCAGAATACACTGGTAAGGATGAGTAGTGAAAATGGGGAAATTATATCAAAATATTATGTTCACGTGTTTTCTTTACATGCTAATCCCTGAAACCTCCTCATAATAACTGATAACTAGTTGTGAAAGCAAGACAAAGAAGCTCAAGTTCTTCATAACTTGTAAATGCGTATGACTATATATGTGTATATGTATAGGTGATTCATGTAATGATTCACATAACCACATACCTGCCTGAAGCAGCTGAATAAACTGAAATCTCCAGGCTCTATCATGGACCTCAGGAAGAGAAAGAGAAGAAGGAAAAGAGAGATGCTAAATCACTGCTGCTAACCCTGAGAAGAGATAAGGAAAACAATTATTTAATTTAAGATGTTAAAAGTCCACTGGCCTAAAACTCTGTTTTAGAAGAGCTAATAGTTCAAGGATAACCATTTGCTGAACATTCAGTTAAACGTTAACAAAATGCAATCTTATATTTTCTAATCATTGCTCCAAGTGTGACTGGTTGACTACTGCTTTCCTGCCTCTGAAAATCTCAGGCAGATTCCATCAATGTTTGATCATCTGTGATTCAACACGTATCTAAAATTTTACCTAGCCTAAGCTAGTGAAACTGGTGATGCACAGGGGTCTAGCCTTACTTCTCTGACTCCAATGTTATGAAGCCAACTTGAGAACTTGTTAGAAATGCAAATTCTCAGGACCAAGTCAAAAGGAAAAAAGTTCCTCTCAACATGTCATATCCAATTAAATGCAGGGTCTCCCATTCTGTGATAAAAACAATAGCATTCAGTTGCCTTTATTCTACACTGCTTGGTCCCAAATTCTTCTACAGGTATTTTTACAAATATTGTTAATAAAATTTTACCTAGCCCGTATTTCCTACCTCAAGTGAGATTTCAATATATCCAAGATTTCTGAAATTGCATTTAAGAAAGTATATGTAACTCTATAGAGAACCCCTGAATATATTATATTTCAGTTCCTGCAACTAAGGTTTTATTAAATTGTGTTTCTATTTCATATATCAAGAATCCCTGTTCTAATAAATTTTCATTGAATTTTATATGTGCTCAGCACTCTGCTTTGAACAAAAGATAAGTATCTTAGGTTGGGTTCCCAAGAGGCAGACTCTGAGATGAAGATTCATGACCAAGTGATTTATTAAGAAGGACCTCCCAAGAGAAATCAGTATGGGAAAAGGGAAAGCCGTACAGTGAGAAGCCATGCAAAGATGTGTTTCAGACTAAGTCCCATGGAGGGTATGCTCAATCCTGCAGGAAACTCTGACATTTTCCAACAAGCAAAAGAGCTGGGCTTTCACATTCCCAAGCACATTACTCATAAGATAAGGAGCCTGAGGTTGGCCTGGCAAAGAAGGCCAGGTGCTAGCCATTGGAATTCAAACCATGCCAAGGCTGTAGGAGGGGCCAACAGGTTAAAGCTACACAAGAGGATCTGGGTGGAGCACCACCAATGTATCCTTTAGTCAGCATCAAATGTGTTTGCTTCCCATTGGCATATTACATTCCGCATGAGTAACAGGTAATCACAATAGGTGATAATAATGATCAAAGGAAACCAGTATTAGACCAAATACAGCCAAGCACAAAGAAACATCTGACACACATTATAGCAAACCCAAAGAAGTGGTTCCCAAAACTTTACTGCACATTGAAATCACCTGGAAATCTTACATCTGGCTCCCACCCCTAGGCACTCTGATTTATTTGCTGTGGGGTGTCACCTGGGCATCACACTTTTAAGAAAGTCACTCCCACCTACAGGTGATTCTAATTTTCAGGAAAGTCTGAGAACCATGGCAAGAGAGAACAGTATGAATTGTCCCTGACTGGGGAAGAGATAACAGGAAAGCAGTGAGACTTGAATTGGGTCTTGAAAGATAGTGAAAATTGGGGAAACAAGAAATAAAAGTGGGTTGACATCACTGGGAAGAGATGCAGATTACGTTAAAAGGTAAAAATCAGGATAATAAAGGAAAATACGGAAATCAATTTGCAAGTTCTTGCTGAGACTAGGAAAAACAAGGTTTTATAGATAAAGTGAATCCCTATTACAGTTGGCCCAGAAGTCAAGTAAAATATTTTGAACTTGACCTAGTGGGTAACCACTGCAGGTTTTTTAATAGAGAAGTGAAATGATAAAAGTGGTGTTTAAAGAAAACCATTCTAGCAACAATACAAAAGATAGATTCAAATTGCAAGAAACTTGAGTCATCAAGGTCTGCTGTGAGGCCATTTCAGTAATCCTGGTATTTGATAGGGTCTTTGCTAGGGCAAGAGCTGTCAGAATTGAAAGGAAGGCACATATAAGGTAGTGTATTTTAAAGAAAAGTGAGGTCTTGGATCTTGGATATAGAAGCCAAAAAGAGGAAGGAATTAAAGATAAATCCAAATTTAATAGGCAATGGGAAGTACACACTGATGTGTTTTTTCCAGGTGTACATTAAGCCCTGGCCCACTTTAAAACGGGGGCCATGAGGCAGATTTTGCTCTATTTAAGATGTCAAAGAAGTATAAGGAAAAAAAAGATACAAAATCCTTTCTTTTAAATGAGTAATAATAAAGTTGCATTGTGAATATAACACAAAAGATTCTCAAAGAAAAGATTCTTTCTGCCCTCCCTCCACGTATACTTCCTGGAAGTAGAGGAAGAAGAAAATTAGGTGGGAAGAAGAGGGCTTAGATACTCAGAGTACAGACTGGGACACTACCCATGGTCATTTCTTTGCCTCTTCCACGTTCCTAAGTCCTGTGGGTCAAAAAGAGTCAGAAATATGTACAACCCTCCATATTTTAAGGGACCCAAAGATGCTGTGGAAGACTATCCTCCTTTTTGCCCCCATAATGGCATCAAGGCTTGTGATATCTCAGGCACAGAGGTCCTGATGATGCTCCTATATCTTGACAGCCCTGCAGAAGGGTCCTCAAAAAAACTGAAGTTATTTGAGAGTTGGTGGCCCAACAGGTGTCATATATGGTGATAAAAATTATGGCAGCAGAAAGTAACAATGAACCCTCAGTTTACACACTGTGGTTGTACCCCCAGAAATGTCTCAGCAAAAGTAAGAATTGATGTTGATAACCAAAGCTGATGTCAAAAGGATTCTAAATCTCTGCCAATGGCAGCATGGGGAAGAAAAAGACTGAGACAGAGACCCCTCCCACCAATAATGCATCCTCTGCAATAAAGGGGAAAAAAAGTAGGAAATATCAAATATGTAAAATATAAATTTGTATATAAGTATATAACATAAATATTAAATATGCATGCCTGGGAGATCAATGAATTTGAGCTTAACAATTAAGAAATCATTAAAGTGACTGAGTTTTCCTAGAAGTGACTGGGTTGCTTTGTTACTATGAGAAGGAATAATGCATGAGATGAAAATATAATTACAGTTTCACTGTAGCAAATAAAAAATGTTACATTTTACACAACTGAATTTTTGTTCTTCAAGAATCATACTGACTTCATAAGGTTTTGAGCTAATATGACAGGAAGAATGGTGGCACCAAGATGAGGCTTGCTTGGGGGCATGTCATTTTTAAGTAACAAGACAAGCGATAGAAAATATGCTATAGGTTGCTGGAATGAAAAACTAGCACCAGACTACAAGATAAAGGCAAAGTTATAGATTCACTCAGTAGTTATGAGATTGGAGGTGATAATTCCAGCCAGGGTGAATTTGCAAAGAAAAGCAAACAGGCAAAAGCTCCAAATCTCTAAATTGCTCCTTTAGGACATAAAAATGAGCTTTACATTTTAAATACTGGTGGAATTATTCAAGTATATAAAAGGACAGGACATAAAATATACATTTTTCCTCTATATTTTTCACTATCTGAATAAACTGAATAAATCACAGGGATTTAGTAGGCTTATATTTTTTCAACTATCTTTTTCAAATCTTAGAAATGAAAATGTAGATTGCTAAAATACATGACAAAGGTTGAGAGAAAAGGTTTAGAAGATTTCCCACAATGAAGAGCAAAAACAAGACAAAATCCAAAAGGTAGAAAATAAGAAATGACAGGAGATATAAATGACTTCCAGGAAGTCCAACATCCAAATAATAGGAGTCAGAAAGAGAGAGAAATAAGAGAACAGAGAAAAAAGAAAAGAGCAGAAGAGAGAAGGAAAGAGGGGGTCGGGGAGAGAGGGAGAGGAAGAGAGACTAGGGGAGGGGAGGGAGGAGGAGAAGATAGAGAAATAAAAATTATCTAAGAAATAATACAATTTCCCAGAGTAGTTTCTTCAGTGAGTAATATTACACGTTTGCTGTATGATAATCTGTTTACTGACTTTTATTTCACAGAATCAACCCACTGACAAGTCACAGAAGATATCATTTTAATTCTAGAATAGAGCATAAATCTTCTGAACCTTGACAATGTTTATACTATAATTAAATACTGGCAGTTTGAGATGTGGAAACAGAGGAAGAGACCCAATGCAAGTGTGGGAACCCAGCTGTCTTCACACTAAATAGCACAGAGGAAAGAGAAATTGTTTCAAGGTAATAAACTACAAAGTTTTGAGAATATTATTAAAAGTCCTAATAGTAACCAACAGAAACCCCAGAAATAAGATTACATATTACTAATTATGGGGGGCAGAGGTTGGGGATGGGGTAATACTGTGTGGGCTGAGCAAAATTCCTGTGACAGGCAGCCCCAAGACCATCTCTGCCTCTTGATATTGTAATCCTCTGTGCCACTCTATCCCCTTGAGTGTAGACTGGACTTAATGACTCACTTTAAACAAACAGAATACAATAAAAGTGATAAAAGCTCACTTCCTAGATTACATTATGAAGAAACTTTAGCTCCATCTAGGGCACTCAGGCTATCGCTTTCTTATTTTCTCAGAGGGAAGACAGCTAGCATGTCATGGTTGCCCACATGACATGGAATTGAGGGAGGCAACCAGCCTTTGAGGAACTGAATCCTACCAAAGAACCATGCAAGTCATCTCAGAAGCAGATCCTCCTTTGTTTCAAAGCTCAGATGAGAATGCGGCTCGGGCTGACACTTGATTTCACCAGTATGAGAAACTCTAAGATGAAGGACATAACTAAGTCATACCTGGACTCCTGACCCCTTGACTATGAAATTAATATACCAAAAATGGAATTACTGGGGCACCTGAGTGGCTCAGGTCATGATCCCGGGGTCCTAGGATTGAGTCCCACATTGGGCTTCCCGCAGGGAGCCTGCTTCTCCTCTGCCTATGTCTCTGCCTCTCTCTCTGTGTCTCTCATGAATAAACAAAATCTTTTTTAAAAATGGAATTAGTGATTTAGAAGAAAAATCAAAGAAGCTGTCCAAGAATGAGAAAAATATGTGCAAAGTAGAAAATTATTAAAGCAAAGAGACAACAAAAATCCAACTTAAAAAAATAGGTATTTTCAAGAACAAATGAGAACAAATAGAGTCAAAGCAATAATCAATGAAGGGAAGAACACTTTTCTGAACACTGAAAAAGACCTGAGCCTGTAGTTCAAAAAAGCTCAGAATGTTGTATATAGCATTGATGAATAGAGACCCATGCTTAGAAATCACCTGGAAAAATCATGTCAGGGATGAAGGGGGGAAAGCCTATAAAAATTCAGGAATAATACATGGAATCGAAATTTAAAAAAAAAGAATAAAACTCATTCTCCCCTCAGACACTGGCCACTAGAAGAGTGAAGCAATGTCTATGGAGTTTTGAAGAAAAGCGACTGTGTTGTAAGGTTGTATGTGTGCAAAAGCTCCTGGAAGGTATCCTCTGGCATAAAAGGGCTATGAAAATAACCCA
Source organism: Vulpes lagopus (assembly GCF_018345385.1). Classification (NCBI taxonomy): domain Eukaryota; kingdom Metazoa; phylum Chordata; class Mammalia; order Carnivora; family Canidae; genus Vulpes; species Vulpes lagopus. Next base: position 102,937,037 of record NC_054834.1, on the reverse strand, counting down.
TTATATCTCTTTGCTTCAAAGAATATGCAGAGATAAACTTTACCTGATGGAGAATAATCAATAAAAATATGGATTTGATAATAAGTAAAGTAGGATACCAAAGGTTTGTGAGGAAACATTTATATCAGTTAAACAGGTAGGCTGAAATCTAAAGGATAGTATGTTAATATTCATCTGATACCAAAAGTAAATGTGTGTGAATTGTTCATTCATAGCAAGAGCTTCAAAAGTAATTTCATTTTTATTGAATCTGATGGAGACACTGTATTCTAGAAGGTCTTTGAAAAAAGTGAAAAGGAACCAGTGGAAGAATTTATCAGTTAAATTTTACTGTATAACCAACCACTCGAAAGCTTACTGAGCTAAAACGACCACCATTTATTTAGCTCATGATTCTGTGGTTAAGTAATTTAGATTGTGTTCAGCCAGCCAGTTGTTCTGTTCTCTGCTAGCATCACCAATCCATCTGTGATCGGCTGTCGGGCGGCCTGTGGACTAACAAGTTTCGGATGGTCTCTGCTGGAACAGCTCATGTTTGTTCCATGTTGTCACACATGCTCCTGCATGATAGCCTATGCTTTCTCGCACTACATTAGGGGGAAGAAAGCAATGGGAATAATGCAAAGGCTCCTCAGGCCCAGGTCCAGAACATGATTACACTTTGAATTTTGTTGGTCAAAGCAAATTATAAGGCCAGCCCAGATTTGAGGGTTAGAAAAATTGACTCTAATGGGACTCTGATGGGAAATTCTGCAAAATTACCCTGCAAAGGGCCATTGGAAATGGAAGGGAAATAATTGTGGCCAATTCTGGAAAGAATTTAGCACAGCCTGATGTCTGGCCAGGATTATTCACATCCCTCTAAGAGGCAAAATACACTTAGTTCCCCCCTCCTCACCCCACTCCCCCATACATCCCAAAGTCTAATCTGATCACTGCATATGCTTAAAGCTCAGAATTTTAAATCTACATCTGATCTAGATGCAGTTCTTCTTGACCTAAAGGCCTCTGATCTAAAAAGACAAGTTATCTGTCCCCTATACAACAACCTAAAATAGTGAAACAGAGCAGAATAACCACAGCAGAATTCCCATTTAAAAAAAGAGAAGGATCAGAGGCACATAATGGTTATAGTCCATAGAAATTCTGAAATCCAGCCAAGCAACTGCTTCTAGTATTCCCTACGCAGAAGTATGAAATGTTCCTTGATTAAGTCTCAATTCTGATCCCTGGAAGTAGCTTCCTGATAAATTGTTCCTTATGACCCTTGGCCCCACCCTCTAGATGTCCTTTCTTTTTTTTTAATCCTGCCACATCACCTTCAGTACAAGGCTGCTTGATAACCTTGTGGCCCTGTTGCCTCTTTTATCACAACATCTGACCCCCCGGAAACCATGAGACTCCTAACTCTGGAAAATGAACAAAGGGTTGCAGAAGGGGAGGTGGGCAAAGGATTGGGGTGACTGGGTGACAGGCACTGAGGAGGACACTTGATGGGATGAGCATTGGGTGTTATACTATATGTTGGCAAATTGAACTTCAATAAAAACAAATTTAAAAAATGACTCCCTGAAAATCCTTAGAAGAACCACAGTGTGGTTGGAATACATGGAGCCCAAGGGAGCCAACAAAATTCACTCTAAATTGGTGACCCACAGAATCTGAGTTAAATAAATGTTAAGTCACTTAATTTTAAGGTGGTTTATTACACTAAAATAATTTGTAAAGTTTTTAAAAATTGTATTCCTACTGCAGAAGATAAAGTCAAAAAAAAAAATCATAGTCCTTATAAAGACAGAAAATAAAGCCAAAAAGGAACATAAAAATGAGATGACAGCATCAGCATATTGTTCATAACAAAAGAAGAGTTAATCCCTCAGGTAAAAGGCAAATGCTCTCATTAAGTTCAAAACAAATTTCAACTACATGGGCCTAACAAGAAACATCTAAAATGACATAGAAGAGAATTGTCCAAAAGAAAATGTGAAAGAATTATGAGGCAAGTAGAAGCAAAAATAAATAGGTGGTTGGATTATTATTATGTAATTAAAGACCCAAAGCTTCAATGGTCTAATTTTTAGAAAACTTAAATCAATAAGAAATACTATCAAAGTATATAAATATTATTATAAATAAAAATAAAAGAATAGATATTTACAAATTATTTAACTTGAATCCTAATAATAAGAGTGAATGATTTAGGATACAATATCCTATATAAAGCAAGCATATAAAGAATGTATTATTCTCAAGCATCCCTAAGACATGTCTAAAATTTGATCGTATAGGGACTGGATGGCTCAGTAGTTGAGCACCTGCCTTTGGCTCAGGTTGTGATCCCGGGGTCCTGGGATCGAGTCCTGCATCAGACTCTCAGCAGGGAGCCTCCCTCTGCCTGTGTCTCTCTCTGTGTCTCTCATGAATAAATAAAATCTTTAAAATATATAAATAAAAAATATATTAAATATATATATAAATAAAATTTGATCATATAGAAGGTAATAAAATAGTTCAAAAAATTCCTAAAATAAAAAATTTCAAGGGCTCATTTTCTGACCCTGTGGCTGGGGCCCTTCATCAGAAGTCTACGTATAGGCTTCAGAAAATCCATGCACCTCCTGACACTATATTTTGTGCTTAAAAGCATTTTTCTCTGTACTGAGTACACAGTAGTCATCTATATTCTAAAGGGCTCAATGTCTATAAAAATTAAATTGGGAACCAAGAAATACAACTTTAGGTGAAATACTAAAACCCAGTCACACAAAACTGGCTTATCTTTTTTTAAATTTTTAAACAATAGTGTTACCATGAATATAATACACAGTTCAAACTATGATCCCATTTAATGAACAGGTGTTTGTAATTGGAATTGCTTTGCATTTGGCAGTGGACATAAAGTTTCATATCTATTAATCAATAATCCATAAATAAAAGCATTTTGTAATTATACTGAATCCAGCATGCATACTGCAATATGTAAGTTGGTTTGTTATTCTTTGGGTATAACTTTCATCAATTAGAACTCTTTCAAGTAAGAGAAAATGTAATTCAAAATGGGCTAAGCAAAAAATAAATTAATGATAATGAAATTGAAATTTCTAGGACGAGGTTTGTCTTGATGCATAAGCTCAAACTGTCACCAGGACTTGGCATATTTCCAACTGCAATTCCTGGTCTGTTTGCAGAGAAGCTCCTCCATTATTTTTTTTGTTTAAGATTTTATTTATTTATTCATGAGAGACACAGAGAGAGAGAGAGGCAGAGACACAGGCAGAGGGAGAAGCAGGCTCCATGCAGGGAGCCTGATGCGGGACTCGATCCCGGGACTCCAGGATCACGCCCTGGGCTGAAGGTGGAACTAAACCGCTGAGCCACGCGGGCTGCCTAGTTCCTCCAATATATAAGCCAGAGAGCTTGAGCAACTCCAAAAAACCTATACAATCTCATATTCCATTTGAGTGGCAAATTCCATCTCCCTCTATCCCAAAAAGTCTCTGGAGAGTCTCAAAACATCTTACTGGTTCTGATGGCATTACCTGCGTAGCCCTAAACTAATTACTGAGAACAAGGAGAAGTGGGAATTTGGCCACACCTGACTCCTATACCACTCTTGGCCCTTCACTCAATTCCATTTACTAATAGTGAATGATAGAGTGGATCCCAAGTTTTAAAATAGGAATATTATCTAAAATAGCTGAATAGGGATCCCTGGATGGCGCAGCGGTTTGGCGCCTGCCTTTGGCCCAGGGCGTGATCCTGGAGACTGGGATCGAGTCCCACATCGGGCTCCCGTTGCGTGGAGCCTGCTTCTCCCTCTGCCTGTGTCTCTGCCTCTCTCTCTCTCTCTGTGACTATCATGAATGAATAAATAAAATCTTAAAAAAATAATAAAAATAAATAAATAAAATAGCTGAATAGATGACAAAAAAAGAATAAATGGTACTAGCAACATCAAGTGTGTATTTTATTGAGTATAAGAATCTCATATTTACATAAGTAAGATCCATTATTTTCATTCTGCTGTTTCTTAATGAAACAGGGCAATTAAAATTGCCAGAACTTGCTTGTCTTAATCAAATACTGATCATGTGCTTTCCTTTTTCTCACATCTATTTTCAAAATCCGCACTTACTAGAAACTGGTAGTCCCAGGTGATTCAGATTCCAGGAATAAAACTGTATCTGAAAATCAGTAATCACCAGGGAAACGCAAATCAAAACCACAAGGCAATGTCACCTCATACCTGACTGTCACGATGGATATTATAAAAAAGACAAGAAATAAGTGTTGGTGAGGATGTGGAGAAAAAAGAATTCTGTGTGCTGTTGGTGGAAACATAAATTGGTGCAACCACTACAAAAATGGTATGAAGGTTCCACAAAAAGTTAAAAATTGAACTACCATATGATTCAGCAATTCCACTTCTGGGTATTTATCTGAAGAAAACAAAAACACTAACTCTAAAAGATACACATGTGTACACTGCAGCATTATTTACAATAGCCAAGACACGGAAACCACCCAAGTGTCCATCAACAGATGAATGGATAAAGAATTTCTGGGGCATGCAAGGTGTGTGTGTGTGTGTATGTGTGTGTGTGTGTGTGTGTGTGTGTGTGATATTATTCAGCCACAGTTAAGAATAAAATCTTGAAATTTGTGACAACATGAATGGATCTTGAGGGCATTAGGCTAAGTGAAATATGTTGGTGAGTCTGACAGAGAAAGAAATATCAAATGATCTCACTTATATGTAAAATCTTAAGAAAAAAAAAACACACACATGAACTTACAGATACAGAGAACATATTGGTGGTTGCCAGAGACAGGGGTTAGTGAAACAAGTGAAGGGAGGCAAAAGGCACAAACTTCCAGTTATAAAATAAATAAGTCATGGGGATGTAATGTACAGCATGATCTATAGTTAGTAATATCGTATTGTGTATCTGAAAGCTGCTAAGAGAGTAGATCTTAAAAGTTCTCATCCCAAGCAAAAAAGTATGTAACTGTGTATGGTGACCGATGTTGGCTGTGATGATCATTTCACAATACACACAAACATTGAGTCACTGCATTGTAGACTTGAGACTGATTTACTACATGTTAATTATACCTTAATAAAAACATTTTTAAATAAAAATTTGGGGAGACATATACTGTCTGGCCCAGCAGCTCCACTTCTCTGAGTTTATCTGAGAGAACTAATATTGCAATATTGTTTCAGTGGCAAAAAAAAAGAGAAAAAACTGGAAACAACATAAATATCCACCAACCGCAGAATAAACAGATCGTGGTATAATCATTACATAGCTTGTGAAATTATAAAAGAATCTATTTGTGTATCATGAATGAATCTTGAAAACGCTGTTGAATGAAAGAAAAAAAACCCTATATTTGCATTATCTCATAGTTCATATGTTGAAAATAAAATCAAATGAATGCCTAAATTTTAGCTGTTTAAACCTTGGACTCTTCTGATGTTCATCATTGTTTCACACATTTCAGTAAAATCAAATCAGACTAATTCATTGTTCATATTCCTGAAAGATACTGGGATCTAAAAATAATTGAATTCTTTACTTACAAAGATATTCTCATATTTATAACTGAAATCACAATGTATAGAAATTCAGTGGAAATAATTAATGGGAGTTAAAGGATTCTTTAAAAAAGAGGTTCAATGAAGTGGAAATGTCATATAAAAGAAAAGCACAATATGAAAGTTAAAAAAAAAAAAAAAACTAGCACACTGAGAGATGACAAGGGACCAAAAGGTGTTCAAAGAATGTCTAAGAGCTTAACCTCCCTGACCTCAGCATTGCGGAGAAGAAAATAAAACTTATTTAACATTTCTTGGACTTCAGAATGTATTGTAGGTTGAAGGAACACAAGATAAATTATTTAGACTGTTTCAACAGAGATTGGCAAAATCCCAAACTGTCATAAACAGAGTTTAAAAAGCCTGATACTGCATAAATAATTTATAGTTTCTAAACCAGAAAAGTTTTAAATCTGAAACCCTGCATTGAATAGAAGACTCTACATAAACCACAGGGCACTCATTTCCCTTCAGGAATTGACTGAGATACTTTATAAAAAGGTCACCATCATAAATAAAAGCACAATATTTCATCTCTTATTTCCTATTTTCAGAAATATAAATCAAACACAGAATATTTAAGAGATATGTCATAGCAGTTCTAAGGAAACAAAAGCAACAAAAATGCTACCTATATATTCTTATATTTATGATGCAAACTGTATCCAAATTACCTTGTCTTTTGCTTTTATAGGCATCTCGGGTTAAATTTGTATTTACCCAAGGTCCATATCATAAAAGATTCCCATGATACAATGTGCTTTTAATTTTTTTAAGAATTTATTTATTTATTTATTCATGAGAGACACAGAGACTTAGGCAGAGGGAGAAGCAGGCTCCTCACAGGGAGCCCAATGCAGGACTCGATCCCAGAACCCCGGGATCACGCCCTGAGCCCAAGGCAGACACTCAACCACTGAGCCACCCAGGCATCCAAGATACAATGCACTTTTAAAGTTGGGCAAGAATTATAAACTCTTTAGGAAGAAATCTGACTACAGAATATTTCTACATTTTTATAAGAATTTACCTTTTACATTTTCTTACCACCACACACTTGATACCATTTTTCTAAAGAACTTGCCTTTAATCACCTATACCCAAAGTATTCAACTAGCCTAATATAGAAGTATCTCTTTCTTCCCACATTCATGCTTCACTGGTTTACATAATAATTCACTCAGATTACATGATGGAAATGACAACTATAACTGATAGGTTTGGGAACAAGCATATTTTATCTTAGGGAAGAATCCAACACATTAGTGAGAATTCAGTAGAACATCTGGTGGGAGCTGACCTGCACTGGCAAAGTCATGGTATTTCATGAGTATCAGTCAAAATGTTTTACAAGAGAAATAGAGGGCACTGGTTAATCTGGTCAGTGTATTAACTGGGGTCAGATAAGAACAGTTCCACGGTATAATAAGGAAAACAGGTACTATCTGTGACATGTTCACTGGGGACCTTGGCACTATTCCAAGTGCTTTACTGACCATCTGTCTGATTTAAATAAATCAGCAGGCAAAGAGACGTGTTCCATGTGATAATGTCCTTAACACAGAAGCAGATTAACTCATTTTTTTCAAGAGTGGTCAAGGTAGACTTTCTGGAGTTCCTTTGCATTTAAAATCTCACATAATTCAGCCCCAAATGACCTGACCAATCTTATTTTCCATTGCTTTCCCACCTCAACCTACTACCCCACCAAGAACATCTAGCCACCATCACTATGACCATGTTATGTCTTATGGCAAAGTGGTTAAGAGAGCTTTGATTTTTCTCATACTGCTGGGTTGTCTCCATACTGTACCTTCATGGAATGGGACCGTGGCTAGTTTGCCCAGTCTTTTTGAGTTGGTTTCCTTATATTTTAAGAATGGGAATAATAGGGACACCTGGATGGCTCAGCGGCTGAGCGGCTGCCTTTGGCTCAGGTTGTGATCCCGGGATTCAGGATCGAGTCCCACATGGGGCTCCCGTGAAGAGCCGGCTTGTCTCTGCCTCTCTCTCTCTCTATCTCTCTCTCTCTCTCTCTCTCTCTCTCTGTATCTCTCATGAATAAATAAATAAATTAAAAAAAAAAAAGAATGGGAATAATACAGCAATAAAGATATACAATACCTACCTCATAAGTGAAATATTGCCTGTAAGGTACCAGGCCGATGCCTAGCACATGCTAAGTGCTCAATAAATGTCGCCTATTATTGTTGTTTTAGAATAATATTTATGCTATTTTATAATACATTAATTACTAATTATTAATTATAAACAAGTTTGAGAACAAATGAATACTTCTAATATTTTCTATCACTTAAAATAGTACTTTGATGAACTACATACTGCTTTTTTTCTTTGTGCAATAAAAATATTACCAAACCCCAAGACTAATTTACAGCACTCCTCGTTGAACTAAAAAAGACTAAAATAAAAAATGCCGGGCAGCCCAGGTGGCTCAGCAGTTTAGCGCCGCCTTCAGCCCAGGGCCTGATCCAGTAGACTCGGGATCGAGTCCTGCATCGGGCTCCCTGCATGGAGCCTGCTTCTCTCTCTCTCTCTCTCTCTCTCTCTCTCTCTCTCTCTCTCTCTCTCTCTCCCTTCCTGTGTGTCTCATGAATAAATAAAAACTTTTAAAAAATAAAAATTACCCATTTAGGGCTCAGTCGGTTAGGCATCTGCCTTCAGCTTGGGTCATGATCTCCCCAACCTGGGACAGAGCCCCACATCGGGCTTCCTGCTCAGCAGCGGGTCTTTCTCTCTCTCTCTCCCTTTGCCCCTCCCCACCACTCACTCTTTTGTGCGCACGCGTGCAAATAAATAAATAAAATCATAAAAAATACACATTTAGGATTTTGGAGTCTCACATAAAGGTACCAATATTTTGCTTGGTAACAAGTAAACAATACTCCAGAAGAGTCAACAGTGATAAAGTATTTCAATGTGTTTAGCACTGCAGTAAGTGCTTTATGTGAACTATCTCATTCAACCTCCAGAAAACAATGAAGTAAACATTACTATTATTATCCTTTTTCTTTTCATGTGAAAAAAAATTAAGCTTAGAGCTCTTAGTAACTTGCCTAAAATCACATTCCCCTTGAGCAGTGGAGTCAGGATTTGAATTCGGTCTAATGCCAGAGTCAAATTTTAAAGCTCTGTGCTATGCTGCCAGGACTCTCACTGATGAAGATAAAAAGTTCACAGGCTTACGAGGTTAGATCAGAGGCTTTCCAGAACAAAGTTGAAGGTTGCCAGACCTGCTGATAATGTTCCTTCCATCTCTACTTCAAATGCTGTTGTCCTAGGAATAGGAGAGATGCTATGATGTACTGGGGAAGACCACAGATGGCTGGGTACTCGGGAAGTAACGTAAATCTGGGATGTTGCACAATCATTGTGAAAGCTTTTCTTTCTGAAAGGGATCCATTTTAGGACAATGTCTGACTCTTGTGGTTTGGAGGAATACTGAGAACTATAAACATTTCTAAATGTTCTGCTGGCAAATATCTCGTACTGTGGGGGCCACAGCTATGGTAATGGGGACAGGGATAGAAATGGTTCATGATTAGCTAACAATGATGAAATCTTTAATTATAATAATTATTCTGGTTTATTTACTACTACTGTTCCCACTACCGCTCTTGGATCTTCACTCATGCCATCTCTTCCCCACTCTTAATTCCTGACATTTCCTATCATTTAACTAAATCTATCAAATTATACCCAGTCACACCCTGGCAGCTTTTCCTGACTCTACTAGCTCACCATGATTGCACCTGGATGTGAACTCTTATAGTAGTTATTGTGCCCATCAGTTTTCATGCTGCTGGCTGGTTTTTTATGCATGCTTGCCCTATCTCTACTTATACAGAGATTATAAATTCTCTGAGAATTGCACTACAACCTATAAGTCTTATCACTTATCAGTATCAGTATCTTCCTTGCCAGACCAGACATTCAACCAAAATACATTGATTCTCCACTTGAAGGAGACATAACCACAGCATAGTCGCACTGGAAATTAATTGGCGTTAGGATTTTTCTTACTCACTATTGTGATCCACATAGCAAAGAGAAGGAACAGAATGTAATGTGATGGAACAGGTGAGGAATGAGCGCAAGCCTGTGGGTTGAAAGGATTTAAGATCTCACTCTAAGATCCTGAAAGAAGAAATTTCATTCACCTCATTGTTAACACAAACAATCCCAAAATGAATAAACAGAAGAAACTAAGCCCTGACTATTCTCTACATTATTAATGCTGGAGACCCTTCAACATAGTGTGAATCAGGAATTAAATGACCTGCATATGATGTAGCAACGATGGCACTCATATTTCTGAAGTCCACTGTCTGGAAAACCAGCATCCAACAAACCAAGGGGCAAAGATGTTAGCTTATCTTTCTCTAAAAACAGAGCTGATTAACATCAGAGCTTAGATGAGAATGTGGGTCTCGTTTCTTGCATTGTTTCTCGTTGAACAACATGCAAATAATTATCAAAAAAGGTTTTACTTTTATCTTATAAGACTTGACTCATTTTGATACTGAAAAAATCTAGGGTATCATTAGAACCAATTTAAGATCATTTAAAACATAATCAAGCTAATAAAGCTCTGCTACATGTTCCCCTGTCCCTCATCTAGGACTTGAAATTTTAATGAAAGGTGCAATTTTAATAATTCCTTTTTCAAAATGTATATTTATTGTTTCATTTTTACCTTAAACCTTAAGGCGAAAGACTGATGGGACATTTCAGTTTTCATATAATGGCAAATAAGGTTCTTCCCATTTTTTAAATTTCAAAATACATTTAAGTTATTTAAGAACAATTTTCAAAATCGTAAAATGTGTTGGAAAAAAAGAAAAAAAGAATTATAGCATAGAAAGCACGGCCACCGAGACATGGAAGTCACCAAGAGGATGAATGGGTAAGAGCCACCAATTTTCACACATAGCAAAAGACACAAAGTCCTGATGTTGATGTTTGATGTTTCAGTCATTTTGGTGGTAAACCTATCTTCAAAACAAAGCCATTAAAAGTGTATCCTTAATTAAGAAAAATAGAGTTTTTCATTAAAAAAAGATGCATTAGAACAGTCCTGAAGGATTTCTGAGAGGTATTTAGTGAAGACTCACAAAGCCTGCCCTTGAGTGGATCTCAGCCCCTCCCTGCCCTCTCTGAAGCCCAGCAGCCAGCCCCTCAGCAAGGCCTGCCTGTTCCACCAACACCAGCATCTATCTCTAGGGCTTCCTACCTCCACCATTACTCCTCTCTTCCACATCACTGGCATCTCTTATCTCTGGACTAAAAGCATTACTTCTTTTTACGTTTACTTTTGTTTTTTTCCCGTGGTTGTGGGTATTTATATTCTCTTTTTGGTACATTCTCTATTTTCTAAATTTTATACAATGAATATATATTATTTAATAGTCACAAAAACATGAAAGAATGTTATTTAAAATACATATTCTATATTATAAAATATATTTTTATAGTAATATATTTGTCACATAAATATAATACATATGACAAAATACAGATTTAACCCTGAGCCAGACACTTTTATGCCACCCTCATTTATCCACTCCACAAAACTGTCCTTATCAAGGTCACAAATGACTTCCACATTACCAAACCCGGTTCAGTTCTCAGGCTTCATCTTATCTGATCTATTGGCAGCATTTAGGACTCTCTCTACCTTGAAAAGTTTTCATTTGATTTCCTGCACACCCAGGGCTCCTGGTTTTTCTTTTACTTCCCTGGATGCCTCTTTTCAGACTCTTTTACTGTCTCCCCCTCTACTCCCTAAACTTAACAGTATCCCGGGACTCAATCCTTGAACTGCCTCTTCAGTCCTGCTGTGATCCAATCTCACAGCTTTAATACCTGAAACCTCCTAAATGTGTACTTCCTGCCCAGACCTCTCCCCTGAAAGTCCCACTCATAGGGCCAACTCTCTACCTACCCTCTGCACTTAGACGTCTTAGGTATCTCAGTCAACTTCATCCTGGAAATTCCCTTGACGTCTTATTAATGTCGTAGCCCTTATTTTCAGGACCCCATGTCATCTTCCTGGTTTACATCTTTGTTTTGGTGGAAATTTCTTAGTAAATTTCTAAGAAAGGGTGCATCAGAGGCAAATGATTTGAGGCCCTGCCTGCAGAAATATCTTTATACTACCTTCACACTTGATTGGTAGTTTGGCTGAAAATAGAATTTCAAGAAATGTCCTCTCTTTATTTTTGCTCTATCTTCCAGAAATTTCTCAATACTAGTAATGAATTTTTTTTTTTTAATTGCTATTCCAGGGGCACCTGGGTGGCTCAGTGGTTGAGCATCTACCTTCGGCTCAGGGTGTAATCCTGGGATTGAGTCCCACATCAGGCTCCCTGCAGGGAGACTGCTTCTCCCTCTGCCTGTGTCTCTGCCTCTCTCTCTCTCTCTGTCCCTGTCTGTCTGTCTCTCTCTCTCTGTGTGTGTCTCTCATGAATAAATAAATAAAATCTTTAAAAAAACTGATATGAGAGGCAGGAAAGATGGTGATTCATGTTATATAATTACAAAATAGTTGGTAAAACTATGAACTAGGAGTCAGATTGTGTTATTACTGATTTCACAGTTCCAAAGGTAGAAGTAGGAAACATAGAACTGAATTCTGTGACAGATTTCTGTGCATAGTATTTGACAAGATTTAAGAAACAGATGAGAAAAAAAAAAAAAAAAGGATTATCCAGCCTTCAAGCAGGAATGAAAAGAATGAAAGAAATAGAGTCCAGAAATCTGAGGATATGTTAGGGGGTAACTAATTTTCAAACACAAGCAATAAGACATAAAATTGAGAAAGTCCTAGAATTAGGGAGGTTCATTAAAACTCAGTCTTAAGAAAGGATTAAAGTTATGATATAGTTGCCATAACCATTATCAAAGCCTCTGGGTAGTTTAAGTGTTCTTAGATCACCCAGTAAATTCTTTTAATTGGATAAAAAGCATAAGGAGATGCTAAACAGTGCCTCTCACTAAAGTCTAATAGACATAAAATCTTAAACTGCTAAATTTCCTCAGAGATGAATGCTGCAATCTTCTGTCTGGGAAGTATATGCCTGTCTAGGAGTAAACTCCCTAAGTGGAGTAAGGGAGGGAGCCAAAAGCTTTCTATTCAATATAAACATTTTCATTTAATCTCAGGTTTTTTCAGGATGACACCCAATGCTCCAGAGAATAAATCTCTTTTTTTTTTTTAATTTTTTATTTATTTATGATAGTCACAGAGAGAGAGAGAGAGAGGCAGAGACACAGGCGGAGGGAGAAGCAGGCTCCATGCACCGGGAGCCTGATGTGGGATTCGATCCCGGGTCTCCAGGATCGCGCCCCGGGCCAAAGGCAGGCGCCAAACCGCTGCGCCACCCAGGGATCCTGAGAATAAATCTCTATTCTGTCCAATACACATAAGGTAGCTATTGTTGTCTCCCATCCTATAGGGATTTTTTTTTTCTGAGTTCATTCCTTTTGTCCCTTCTCTGTCATTTTTGTGGAGTTACAGGAGAGAACAAAGAAAAACACAAGTGTCCAATGAACCATATTTAACCAGAAGTCTACAATATAGCCCTTACCTGATCTCCCTACTTCCTCTCCAGTGCCCTATAAACTATTCTCAACACCACAGTCAGAGTGATTTTGAAACATAATCCATATCATTTCCTTATAATAAACCCTCTTGGATATCCACTGCATTCAAATAAAATTCAACCCCCCCGATCCCAACCATGATCTACAAGTCCACATATATGATCTGAGCCTTGTAGCTAGCCATTTTTTTCAATCACATCTCAGGCATCATCTCATCTTCTATGTATAAGCCACTCTAGACTTCTGTATGTTCCTTGAACATGGCAAGATAATCTCTACCTTTGGGCTGTTTCTCTTGCTGTTTCTTCTAGGAATCCTCTGTCCATAAATTAGCACAGGGCCATTTATTTTTCATTCAGTTCTCAGCTCAAACATGACCTTTTCGGAGATGTTCCTAACCACACTGAGTACTCAGGCGGCAACAGCCTGATTCCACCCCACAGCCAGTCTCTATATATCACATCCCCTGGTTTGGTTTGGTTTGGTTTGGTTTACAGTATTTATAATTCTCTTAAGTATCCCATTAATTTGGGGCATCTAGGTGGCTCAGTTGGTTAAGCATCTGCCTTCAGCTCAGGTCCTGACCCTAGTTCCTGGGATCCGAGCCCCACATTGGGCTCCCTGATCATCAGGGAGCCTGCTTCTCCCTCTCTTTCTGCCTGACACTACCCCCGCTCATGCTCACTGTCTCTATCAAATAAATAAAATATTTTTAAAAATTATCCCACTGATTTATGTTATATGTTCATTATCTCTGTCTCCTTCCATTTGAACCCCCTCCAAAAGAATGTGAACTTAGGAGGTCTTGTTTGTCTCATTTATCAATATTTATCTAGTATAGAATATGACCTGGCAAGGTTAGGTACCCAGCATATCTTTAAATTAATAAATACCTTATTAAGCAAATCATTTCTATATTTTGTTCTAAATTAGAATTATTTATGCACTTCACTTACCATCTAACTCTGTCAAATAGAACTTTGAAAAAAACAAGTGTGTAGTTCTCCTTTCTAGCTATGGCAAAAATATAGCTTGCAGAAAAGTCTTGCTAAGAACAACAAGAAACCTGGGATAAAATATTAATACTACTAATAATAATAGTAATGATCAGAGACATAGAAACAATAACTGAAGACACAAGATCATGGACAGAAAAAAACATAAAGGAGTAAGCCAATATTCTGTGAATTCATTTTTCCTTGAGGTATCTGTCAATTGCAGATCAACAATTATATTAAAGACCAGAATTCCTAGCAAAGAAAAAGCCCTAATAAGAGAGCCCAGCAGAGTTTTTGGCAGAGGGAGAAGCAGAGAAAGAAGTGCAGAACACCAGAAATAGTAAGTATGAAGAATAATCTAAGTGATTATTAATAGTAATAAACAATAATAATCTTTTATGAAGATTTAAGTACAGTAGGATTAAAATGGCTTTAAAAAAATAACATCAATGGCAAGATTAGGGAGAGTAGACATAGTTTAAATACCTTAAGCAGAGCACATGTCTAGGAAGTGGAAAAATACAAATTTGTATTTGACTTTATTCATCAATGAATGCATATTTTAAATACTAAGGTAACCACTAAGAGAATAGAAAAAATTATGTGTAACTAAAAAGATGATTGGAGAAAAGGGAATAATTTTTTAAACTTGATTAATCTAAAAGAAAGTAAGAGTACAAAAAAAATTAAAAACAAATGGGAAATTAGGAAGTAAATAAGATTATAGCTATAAATTCAAAAATCAGTAACCAGTTATTGGATCAATTAGTCCAATTAAGAGATTAATATTATCAGATTTGATTTTTTTAAAAAAAATATGCTGATTACAAGAGTCAGACTACGTATAAGAACAGAGGTAGAAAGGCAAAATTGGAAAACATGCAAACAAGAACCAAAAGAACATTATTATAGCTATTCTAATATGGCAAAGTATTCTTAAAGACAAGCAGTGTTTCTAAAAATAAAGACCACTATTTTATTATGATTAATAAATTCACCAGGGACTTATAACAGTATGTACTCAATAATGTAGCTTCAAATACATAAAATAAATGTGCACGAGTGGAAGACTTTAATATATCTCCCTCAATAACTGATAAGACATCTAAAAAGCCAGTAAAGATCTGACATACTTTATGTTATGTGTGTGTGCACGTGTGCACACACGAATTTATATGTGTGTGTGTACATGTATGTATAGCATATAGTATATATGCTATACATATACAAACACAATCCTTCCCCAAGAATGTCAGGATATATATTATTTTCAAGAACTATACAACATCAGGGCAATATTTATCAAAATAAAACATATGCTGATCCATATACCAAATCTCAACAAAAGGTAAGGAATTGAGATCTTTCAGAGTATCTTCTATGACCACAAAGAAATTAGCCAGAATTCAATAACAACAAAAAAAAAATCTCCACATTTGGAAAAACTAGGGAATAGCCTTCTGCAGAGCCATGAATGAAAGATACCTACCCAAGACTAATAAGAAAAAAATAAGTATCAGGAAGGTCAATAATAGAAATGAAAAGGAGGACACCACACCACAGATCATACAAATATTGAAAGAGATAATGAGACGATTTCATGAAAAAACCCTATACCAATAAATTTGAAAATTCAGATGTAGACAAATATCTAGAAAAGCATAACTCAGCAAAAAGAAAAGGAAAAGTCTGAATTTTCTTGTATTTTAATATATTTAATATATTATATATATTAAATAATAATATTATTTTTTAATAATTAAGTTTTAAATTAAGTAATTTAAAACCTTCACATAAAGAAATCTCTGAGCTTATATAACATCACCAGAGACAAACGTTCAAGGAAGAAACATCAGTCTCGATCTTGCACAAATGCTTCCAGAAGTTATTAAAAGAGAAAATACTTCTCAATTCATTTTATGAGGTCACTATAAAGCAAAACCTAATTGGGCATCACAAGTTAGGAAAATCATAAGTGAACTTCTATTGAGCATGGATGGAAAACCCCTCATTAAAATATCAGGAAACCTAAATAAATAAATAAATAAATAAATAAATAAATAAATATAAGCAAACCTAATCCTGTAATATATAAAAAAACATAACATACAGCATGACTCTGGGTACTATTCCAGAAATATGAGATTAGTTTTACATTTGAAAATCATTCAGTATAATTTTCCACAATAAAGAATAAAAAAAGAATTATAAAAACAGTTCAATAAATGCACAAAAATATTTGATAGGAGAAAACACTATAGCAAGCATAATTTCTATTGGCAAATTATGGAAAGCTTTTTTGTCTAAGATTAGGAATAAGAAAAAGGTGCTCTCATCACCTTTTTCATCACCACTTCTATCCAACTTATCCTTTCCTCCCCACGTCCTCTTTTTTTTTTTTTTTTTGGTCAACTGCATATGGTTTAACTTACATTAGCTAAATGTGCACAGTAGGAGATTCTATAACATTTGAACATGGAGCAAAATCCTCTTCTCTATAAAGTCTTTTTTTTTTTTTTTTTTTCATTTGATTTGGGAGACACTAAATGCTAAGTGTGACCTTGGGCAAGACACTTCAGGGCATTAACTATAAAGAAGGGATAATAGTTCCTGGCTCATAGAGTTGCCACTGTATGGAATGGGGCCCAGCAAAGAGTAAGAGTTACCTAAGTACTATTACATAAATAAAAGTAAATTACTCTGCTGCAAATACTTTAATTAGCATGTAACTTAAAAAGACATTCACAATAAAAGTTCAAAGACTCCATGACCTCCTCTATTTACAGGAATGTGGTGTCTCTGCTACTTTATGTGATAACAAATCCAACTAATAAGATCACCTTCAAAACACTACATTCTTATTCATATTTGAGCGAATACCTTAGGCTGCTTTAGCACTCCTCTCTGAAGCTCTTATCTAAGAAGCAGGCCTTAATAAAGCTCCAAAACATTCACCTGGTCCATGCCCTCAAGCTTTGGGGACAAAGGCCTTTTTCCAGATTCAACACAACTGGATGTCCTGTTGAATTAACTGTCCCTGCCAGTCATCTCTGCATGGAACCATGAGGCAGCACTCACCTTATTTGTAAGGCACCACCTACCAGGCCCTTCAAAGTACTGGGGAAAATACATGATAAATAATAAAACACATAAATAGAAAAGGCCCAAACTAGCTCTCAATAATATGCATTTCTTGCTGATCAGAATAGGAAAGAAGGAAAGAAAGCATCTTAGAGTATATACGAAAACCACATTCTTATAAAAATTGCACAAAAAAATTGTATGTAGTAAGTTTCACCAAAATTGATGACTTACATTTTATAAATGCAAAGCAAATAAACTTATTTGAAAATAGTCTAATGCCTAAACAGTATTCTATATTTGTTTATGACTATTTTCCCTCATATTTTACTTATACTACCTATGTGCTTTGGACTAAATTGTATCCACCGCCTCCCTCAAATTCAGACACTGAAGCCCTAACTCACAGTGTTTGGAGATAGGACCTTTGGGAAGTAATTAAATTGAGATAAGGCCATGAAGGCGAGCCCCTCAAGATGGGATTAATGCCCTTATAAGAAGACTCTAATCGTGGATTTCTAGCCTCCAGAACTGCAATAAAATACATTTTGTTGTTTAAGCTGCCTAGTCAATGGTATTTTGTATGGCAGCCTGAGCTAAGACACCAAGACACTATGTACTATATTGTCTATGTATTATATATGTCTATGTACTAATACGCATTTTGAATCTTAGTTCTCTTGGTTCCTGGTTTATGACTAAGGACAAGTCATCTTAACTTTTTCGGATTAAATCTGTTTATCTGTTTAACACTGAAAATGGTTTTTTTTCTGTCTCCTGCACAGATTTTTTTGAAGAAAAATGATATATATGAAAACTTTTATGAAAACCAAAGAGAACATTTTCTAAAGCTATTTCCAACTCAGAACCAGTACAGATAGAAATAATGTTAAAAATACTTTAACTTTTAAATTTTTACTGACATTCTTTGCAATTATTCTGACACTACGTGCTATCCTAGAACACATGCACTACGAAGCCTGAGAAGGGACGCCATCACAGATTTCTTTCAAATTGTTAGACCATTTGCCCTATATGTCAAATTACAGGACCATATTTCTCGGAGCTGATTGGGGGACCCTCACAGACTGTAAGGCTCCACTGCTCAACTCTTCCTGCTGCTACTGTACTGTTTGTTACTTCCATTATATCTGTGGTAACTTAATATGGATGCTGATGTCATACTCAGATCACTCTTACATGCTGAATTGTGTCCTTCCCAAATTCATATATTGAAGTCCTAACCCTCAGTACCTCAGAATGTGACTATATTTGAACATAGAGCCATTAAAGAGCTAATTAGTGAAAATTAGGTCATATGGGTGGGCCTTAATCCAGTATGACTGGTGTCCTTATAATAAGTGGAGATTAGGACACAGACATTTTGTGTACAAAAAGAAAAGACCATGTGAAGGCATAGGGAAAAGATGGCCATCTGTTAAGCCAAGAAGAGACGTCTCAGAAGAAACCAAACCTGTTCACATCTTGATCTTAGACTTCTAGCATTCAGATCCATGAGAAAATCCACTTCTGTTGTTAAAGTCAACCAGTCCTTGTTTTGTTTTGTTTTGCTATGGCAGCCATAGCAAACTAATATAGTGATCCTTGGGACAGTCCTGACCCAAGCTTGATCTTGAGTGTCCTGTCTGCCACTCTTTCTTCTCCACTTCTGCTGATATAGATCCCCACCCTCAACAGTACTTTGTCTGGTCCCTTTCCACCCCTCTTTTCTTAATACCTAAATTTGCAGAGGGCCTCTAGAAACACAATTCCCTCTATATCGTGTAGCATACTCCATAAGATGCATAAAGGCTTTTAAAAGGCATCCACAAGGGAGCTCATCTCAAGAACAGCCTCACAATTTATCCTAAACTACAGCTTCTTCCTAACCTCCAGAACCTCTGTTGAGGAGAATAAGTTTTCTCTAGTCTTTAAGATTCTTCTAGCTGGTCTAAGAATTAAAATGGCATGAGATATTAATAGGAGAAAATCAAACAAAAGTTTAATAATATGTATACCTCCTCTTGAATACATAGAAGAGACTCAGGAAAATTGAGTAAACTCTCCAAAATGCCCTAAGCCATCACCCTTAATACCATCTTTAAATAAAGACAAAAGTTGTTGGGAGTAGGGAGACAATTGTGGGAGGTTACTAGGAAAAGCACAGTAAATGAGAATAAGATTGTAACGCAAATTTAAATACACGCTTTCTTCATTGGTAACAGTTTCTAGAGATTCAGACTCATCCCCCACCTTCTGGTGTAGCCAGGGAGACACTCTTATAAGTGGAGATTTCTCTTATATATGCAATGTCTGTTACAAAAGGATTACTTTTATTTACTTTTCAGAGATTCTCTTGCGTCTGCAGTGTCTTAAAAATAGCCAGCTCAAAATAATCAATATGTCAGGACTTCTGGGAGGGTGGTGGAGTAGAAGAATCCTGAGCTTACCTTATCCCATGGACACATCGAGATAACAGCCACAACACTCCAACTGTGAAAACTACCCAGAGACTTGCACAGCAGGCTTTCTACAGTTAATTGTAGAGAGGAGGCGCAAGGATGCAGTTGGCAGCCTAACCCCGGGTAAGACTATCACCTCAAATGGGATGGACACAAGCACAGAGAAGTAAAAGATAAGACCCTATACCAGGCACTCCAAGCATGAAGATGAGTCCCCATAATATTTTGGTTTTGAAAACCAATGAGGCTTAACTTTCTGAGTTTTTTCAATCACTGGGGCTTAACTCTGGGTATTTTAAAAATCAACTAGCTTCACTCTAGGAGAGCCAGTGAGCAACAGGAAATTGAGCCCCCACCTTTAAATAGCAGGATAACAAAAAAACTGACCAAGACAGCATAGAAGCAACAGTTTGAAGTGTGTCTGGAATATAGGACATTTATTTACTAATCTTGGAATGTGTACTGGAGGAGCAGGGATCTGGGAGAGATTTCTCCAAGACCAGACAGAAGTATTGGTGGGCACCATTTCCCACCCTCCAGCCCAGATACCAAGACACTTGCAGAAATCAGCAGGTATGGGCAGCCGGGGTGGCTCAGCGGTTTAGCGCCACCTTCAGCCCAGGGCCTGATCCTGGAGACCCAGGATCAAGCCCCATGTCAGGCTCCCTGCATGGAACCTGTTTCTCCCTCTGCCTGTGTCTCTGCCTCTCTCTCTCTCTCTCTCTCTTTGTGTGTCTCTCATGAATAAATAAATAAAATCTTTAAAAAAAAAAAAAAAGAAAAGAAATCAGCAGGTACACTCTCCCCCCATCTTGCTAGCTACTGTCCACCCTGCCCCTACACTCTCCTATGGATCCACCCCATCCAACATGCCTCACTCTGCAGGCATCCCTTCAAAATAGCTCCTGCCCTGAAAAACCTTGCAAGCAACCCCAGCTGGATCAGGGGAAGGATATAGAGAACAAGATCCAGGAGGCACAGACAGCACCCAGCAAAATAAACAGGAAGAGGTCAACATCAAGACACATAATAATTAAAATGACAAAAAGTAATGATAAAGAGGATTTTAAAGGCAGCAATAGAAAATAGTTACATACAAGGGAAACACCATAAGGCTATCAGTTGATTTTTCAACAAAACTTTGCAGGGCACAAGAGAGTGGGGTATGATGCATTTAAACTACTGAAAAGAAAAAAGCCCATGACCAGTAATACTCTACCCCACAAGATCATCATTCAGAATAGGAGAGATAAAGAGTTTTTCAGACAAAAAAAAAATAAATAAATAAAGGAGCTCATTATCACTAAATCAGCCTTATAAGAAATGTTAAAAATATTTTTTTTGAGTGGAAAAGAAAGGGCATAATCAGAATTAAGAAAATTATGAAAATTATGAAAGGAAAAAAATTCACAGGTAAATGCAAGCATGTAATAAAAATAGTCAATTAGGGGGATCCCTGGGTGGCTCAGCAGTTTAGTGCCTGCCTTCAGGCTAGGGCGTGATCCTGGAGTCCTGGGATCCAGTCCCATATCAGGCTCCCTGCATGGAGCCTGCTTCTCCCTCTACCTATGTCTCTGCCTCTCTCTCTCTCTCTGTGTGTCTCTCATGCATAAATAAATTTTTTTAAAAAAGTAGTCAATTAATCACTTATAAAACCAGTATGAAGGCTAAAGCACAAAAATAGTAAAATCATTTATATCTACAGAAATTAGTCAAGATGTTTTATATAAACTTAATGGTAATCACAAATCAAAAATCTGAAATAGATACACCAAAAAATAAAGAAAAAGAATCCAAGAATAACACTAATGAAAGCTATCAAACTATGAGGGAAGAGAGCAAAACAAGAAAGGAACAGAAAGGAATTATGAAAATGACCATACAACATGTAACAAAATGATAATAAATACATACCTATCAATAATTACTTTAAATGTAACTGGACTAAATGCTCCAAACAAAAGACACAGGGTGACTGAGTGTATAAAACAGCAAGATACAACTATATGCGGCCTATAAGAAACTCATTTCAGACCTAAAGACACATGTGGATTGAAAGTGAGGGCAGGAAAAGCACTTATCATATACATGAAAGTAAAAAGAAAGTTGGGATAGCAGTACTCATATTGGGCAAACAAACTACTTAAAACAAACACTGTGGGGATCCCTGGGTGGCTCAGTGGTTTAGTGCTTGCCTTCAGCCCAGGGCGTGATCCTGGGGTCCCGGGATCGAGTCCTGCATCAGGCAGGCTCCCTGCATGGAGCCTCTTCTCTGTTTGCCTGTGTCTCTGCTTCTCTCTCAGTCTGTGTCTCTCATGAATAAATAGATAAAAATCTTTAAAAAATAAAAATAAAAAAATGAAAGACTGTAATAAGAGATAAAGAAAACATTACATAATGGTAAAGAAAATAATCCAACAAGAAGCTGTAACAATTGTAAATATCAATACGCCAACACAGAGCACCTAAATACATAAAGCAACTATTAACAGATATAATGGAAGAAGCCGACAGTAACACAATAATAGTAGGGTACTTTAGCACCCCACTTCTATCAATGGATAGATCACCCAGACAGAAAATCAACAAATAAACAGTGGTTTTGAATGCATATTAGATCCGATGGACCTAACATATATTCAGAATTTCCCATCAAAAACACATTATTTTCAAGAGCACAAGACACATTTTCCATAACAGATCATGTTAGGCCACAAAACAAGTCTCAATAAATTAAAAAAGACTAAAATCATATCATGTATCTTTTCCAAACACAACGCTATGAAACTAGAAAAAAATTACAAGAAAAAAAATCTGGAAAGAACACATTTTCCTGAAAGCTAAATAACATGCTACTAAACACTGAACAGAACAATCAAGAAAACAAAGAGGAAATTAAAAAAATATATATGTGGAGAAGAATGAAAATGAAAACACAACACACCAAAATCTTTTGGATATAGTAAAAACTGTTCTAAGGGGGGAAGATTATAGTGATACAGGCCTACTTCAAGGACCAAGAAAAATCTGAAATACACAACCTAACCTTACACCTAAATAAGCTATTAAAAAGAAAACAAACAAACCTAAACTAAAGCCAGTACAAGAAAGGAAATAATGAAGATTAGAGCACAAATAAATGAAATAAAAACTAAAAACAAAACAAAATAAAACCATAGAACAAATAAATGAAAGCATGAGCTGGTTCTTTGAAGAGATCAACAAAACTGATAAATTCTAGCCTGATTCATCAAGAAAAAAGAAAAAGAGGACTCAAATAAAATCAGCAATGAAGGAGGGGGATATAACAGTCAACACTACAGAAATACAAAGGATTAAAAGAGAACATTATGAAAAAGTCTATGCCAACAAAATGGACAACCTAGAGAGATAGATAAATTCCTAGAAATATATAACTTTCCAAAACTAAATCAGAATGAAACAGAAAATTTGAACAGACCAATTACTAGCAATGACAGGAAATCAGTAATCAAAAAACTCCTAAAAAACAAAACCACTTTCCTATACCATACACACAAAAGGAAACTCAAAATGGATTAAAGATCTAACTGTGAGATCTGAATCCATAAAAATCCTAGAAGAAAACATATGCAGCAATTTCTTTGACACTGTCCATAGAAACATTTTTCTATATATGACTTCCCAGACAAGGAAAACAAAGAAAATTAAACTGTTAAGACTATAATAAAATAAAAAGCTTCTGTACAGCAAGGGAAATCAACTAAACAAAAAGGTAACTTACTGAATGGAGATGACATTTGCAAATGATATATCTACTAAAGGGTTAATATCCAAAATATATTAAAAGCCTATATAACTCAACACCAAAAAACACCACATAATCCAATTAAAAACTAGACAGATGACATAGAAATGGCCAACAGCCAAATGAAAGGATGTTTAATATCACTATCAGGAAAATGCATATCAAAACTACAACGAGATATCATCTCAGACCTATCAGAATGATTAAAATTTTAAAAAGAGAAATTGCTACTGGCAAGGATATGGAGAAAAAAGAACCCTTGTGCACTGTTAGTGGGAATTCAAATACCATGGAAGACATTATTGGAAGTTTCTCAAAAACTGGAAAATAGAATTACCATATGATCCAGTAATTCCACTACTGGATATTTACCCAAAAGACACTAGTTCAAAAAGATATGTATTCCTATGTCTATTGTTCCATTATTTACCAACCAAATATTACCATTATTTAATATCCAAGATATGGAAGCAACCCAAATATCCACCAACAGATGAATGGATAAAAAAAGATGTGATATAAATATACAGTAGACTATTATTTAGTCATAAAAAGGGATGACATCTTACCATTTGCAACAGCATGGATGGACTTAGAAAGCATAATGTTACGTGAAATAAGTCAGACAAAAAAGACAAATACCATATGATTTTACTCACATGTAGAATTTAAGAGACAAAATAAGCTAACAAAGAAAAAGACAAAAACAAACAAACAAACAAACAGCAACAACAACAACAAAAAAAACCCAGTGTCTTAAATACAGAGAACAAGGGGAGGTGCATGAGGGGATGGGTAAAATAAAGGAGATTACGAGTACACTTATCATAATGAGCACTGAGTAATATATAGAATTATTGAATCATTATATTGTATAACCAGAAACTAATAAAACACTGCATGTTAATCATACTTCAAATAAACAAATAATCAAAATGTCAATGAGGCATATCTTGGGATGGCAAAATTTGTTCCCCTATACCTCATAAAGTCTGATGATATTTCTTAGATGTAGGTATATGATTTTCCTTTCAGTGTTTCCTTTGCCCTCCCTTTTAATCTGGCTTCTAACTCAGCCCCTTCCTTAGACATGTCTGTAGACGGTCGGACCTCTGTAATGACCAGGATCCATATTTGTTCACACAAAACTCCTATGAAAATCAGAGATGAGACCAGATATTACTTAGGGTCCCTGAACTTTCTCTGATATTTATGTTTATTGATCCAGAGCACCCTTAAAACCCCTGGGGTGGATTCCATAAGAATCTATGAGAGACCCAGCTCAGTCTCAGCTGATAAACTCTATCACATAAATATTCCATACTATTATTTTACTGTTTGTTGCAAGAATTTTATGGAGCCAGATTAATACTATTCTACTTTATAAAAGAGGAACTCAAGGCTATATATCAGATTTACTTTCCTAAGGTTACTTAGTAAGTAAATATATGTGTTGTATATATAGCCACATAGAGAGAGGGAGAATAAACATATCTAGAAAAATGCTTCTACTAAGAGAGCTTAAAATTTCATAGAATTTTATTTTTATGTCTTTTGTGTTTATATGTATGAAAGTCTGGTCATAGAATAAGGTACAAAACAAATATATGGCACTCACTGTTATTTGACTGGAACTAACCTTGTGAAAACAGAAAATGCATCACACAAGTTCCAATTTACACTGTTACAAGAGCACCTTGTAAATCTTTTTAAATGTATCTAACATCTCCCAATTAAAAAAAAAAAAAAAAAACCTCAAAGGGAACAAACATACTATTTCAAAGAGACCATATTTTTAAAATAATTCAAAACACTCCATGTAATATAAGAGCTCATTCCATACTTTTATGTTAAAAACCTGAGTACCCACAGGATTTATTTTAAGGGAATGACAGGCTTTAAGATTTGAACTCTATAGAGATGCACCCAGAGCAGTGATAGTTTTATACCTGCTATAATAGGATCCCATCTCCTAAGGATGCAGTATCTAAAGCCATCTGCTAATCAGAAAGGAGTCTTGGACACAGAGGTTAACTTCTCCACCCCAAGTTTTATGAATTGATTCAATACAAGTATAAAGCTTCCTTTTTTATTTCTTCTTTGGCAGCATTACTTCAGTGCACAGCCGGCTGAGATGGCAGGAAACTGGAATACCAGCAAAGAAAGAAACTCGAGGCCACTAGGTTCTTTTCATTCACAAACACAACCTTTTCCTTCAGAATAATGATGCAAAAGGAAAACTGTTAATATGCCCATGAAAAGATGTTCAACATCATCAGTCATCATGGAAATGCAAATTAAAATCACAATAAGGGACTCCTGGGTGGCTCAGTGGTTGAGGGTTGAGCGTCTGCCTTTGGCCCAGGGCCAAAGGGATCTAGTCCCGGTCCGGGATCTAGTCCCATGTCCCTCTCCTTCTGCCTGTGTCTCTGCCTCTTTCTCTCTCTCTCTCTCTCTCTCTCTCTCTCTCAGTCTGTCTCTCTTTCATGAATAAATAAAATCTTTTTTAAAAACACAGTAAGATACAGTATACACTAATAGAATGGCTAAAACAAAAACTGACAATCCTATTAGCATTTGATAGAAACAAATGGAAAAAAAATAGTAAGGATAAAAGCTTTGAAAAACTCTATTAACTTAACCTAAGTGCTATCCAACAAACAAGGAAAACATAGTCCTTTCAAGTGCATATAACTATACAAAATGGCTATACAGAGTATCAAACATTTTTAAATTATGGTTCTAAATGTAAAACCTGATTTTTGACCAATTACTTGAAAAGCTGCTCGATTCCTAACCATATAAGACTTAGGACTTCAATCTGGTCTTCATAGCAGATTGAAAAATATTTTTTTTTAAAAAAAATTGAAAATTTCAAATGTAAAGCACAGCATTACTAAGGGCAATGTCACCCAAAGGCAACTGCTATAAACATTTTGGTATGTTTCTCATTTTTTCCATGTATTTTAAATCACTGTTTGCAATTTAATTGTTTTCACTTAATATATGCAAGTTTGCATGGAATACAAATTCTTTGTAAACAATTTAAAGGTAAATATATTCCACAGAGTAAGTATGTCATTTTCTTAACCTCCCATTCACATTAAGTATGTGGTATGCTTCCAAAGTTTTGATATTTTATATAATATCATTACTTATTATTAAATATATTCTAATATACTAAGTATTCTTTTAAACAATAATTATGATGAACATCTCACAAGAATACATTTAAATTACAGTAGCTGTTTTTGCTAACTAAAAATAATATTATTTTCTTTTTTTTTTTTAATTTTTTATTTATTTATGATAGTCACAGAGAGAGAGAGAGGCAGAGACACAGGCAGAGGGAGAAGCAGGCTCCATGCACCGGGAGCCTGATGTGGGATTCGATCCCGGGTCTCCAGAATCGCGCCCTGGGCCAAAGGCAGGCGCTAAACCGCTGCGCCACCCAGGGATCCCTAATATTATTTTCTGACCCTGAAATCGGCACATTCACAAATAAATTTGGCACATTAGTGCCCATATAGCCTCTTAAATTCTCAGACTTTATATTTATACTTCATGTTTCCCTTACAAGCAAAACTGAAATGGAGCATTAGGGAAACTATCTACATTTATGGGGAAAAAATAATTAAAAGCTTTTTCTTTACTGGAATTATCTACATTTGCAACATATATTAATTCCATTACAGAGTGACTTGACATAATCACAACAGAAATAGGTGACTGTGAACATTTCAGACCTTTAAAATTATAGATTTAAATTGAATAAATATCCCTGAAGAATTAAGGATGAAGATGCAAAATAGAGAAAATAAGGTTGAAAAATTGATCAGAATTTCACAGACCTGACCCATAGCCAGAATGAAACAAGGAAAGCTTAAAGCTATGATATAATCCATAAAACAGTGGGTTGGCAGAAGGGAAGGGAAGAGAAAGGAAGGAAGAAGAGACTTCCCTATGAATGACATAATATCTGACCCAACTTCTTAAGAGAAATTTTAATGTAATCAGTGCAGCACAGCCACGTTTACCAGTCTCTATAAAACTAGTCACTTGAGGGACATCATCAGACCACACAAAAGTCCAAAACAACCTCTTCCTCCAGCCTTTCTCTGTCTAACATGTTCCATTTCCAGAAGTTAGATTATAAATCTATACATGAAAATTCATATGTTACAGAAAATAAGACACAGTCTTCTAGCTTTTTACCCTTAGCACGTAATAGTGAATTTAGAAGATCAACTAATTGCCATTGAACAAAGTGAGAGCTACTACTCCTGAGAGCTGAGCTACAAAACAAATCTATTGTTAAAGTATGTGTTGACAAAAGAAAAACAGCTACAGAGAAAGGGAGCCCACACACATAAAACTTGGATAGTAAAGGGCTACCACTGATCTGTGTGTGGCTCACAAGTGGCAGATGCCAGGCCAGAGGGACCTGAAACAACAACTAAGGACCAGTAAATCACAAAGAAGGAGATGGGGGAGACAGGTGTATGCACACATAGGTGTATGCATGGGTATGAGGAATGGAGAAACAGGGGAAAAATCCATGT
Source organism: Vulpes lagopus (assembly GCF_018345385.1). Taxonomy (NCBI): domain Eukaryota; kingdom Metazoa; phylum Chordata; class Mammalia; order Carnivora; family Canidae; genus Vulpes; species Vulpes lagopus. Next base: position 102,908,919 of record NC_054834.1, on the reverse strand, counting down.
CTGTGCCTGCAACAAGGGCAGTGAACATAAAATGAGGAGCTGGATATAAAAGACAAATTTCTGTTGTGCAGAGGGGTAGCTCTAATTTTTACTCTCAGAAATAATTTATTTTGTTCACCCGTCATAAGTACTCTGGAGAAAAGCCTTTAGCCGTAACTTACACAGAGTAATACCTCAATGGCTGGAGATGATTTTTGTGAAAAATAAAACAGCATCAGGTTAATCAATGAAAGGAATGAAGGAATTTTGCATATTTTTAAGAAAATGGTTCCTTTTGTTAAGTGCTCTATATTGGAAACTGCAGCATAAATTTGTCCTTGCCAATTAGAATAAATTACAGCTCATCTCTTCCTAGGAAAACTATATTCCTGTCCGCCGTGCTTAGTGGAGGTAAACTGGGAAAAGCTTATCAGATTACACAGTTTTACTAAATACATACTGCTCCGATGTGATTGCTTTTCAATCAGAACCTCACATCTTTTGCCAGATATAAATCATCTTATATAAAAGAGCTTTAAAAAGTCAATGAAAAAGTCAATGAAATTTTTTTCTTCTGAAGGTCTTACTCAATCCTTATTTGATTATGGAACCCAAACTTGCCCATGATGGTCTAAAATCACAAAGTATCCTGTGTTTACAAAGTTATGTTTCTGTAAAACAAATAATACAAGTACAAACTACATGACCTTGCTACTAAACTGCAAATTATTCAAATGTAGTTCTACCCGAAATTGGAAAAATAAGTCATAGTATACTTTTACCTCTTCCAAATTATAGTGTAATTACAAACATAGTTTCTAGCTCAATTCCAAAGAGCAATGGAAAAAATGGAACATTGGTATGTGCATGAAGACATGAAGGGGGAACTGTGTTGGAGAGAGAAAGGAAGGGGGAATGGATGGATGATGGACAACAGGTAATAAAACTCTGCCTCCCTGATCTCCAAGCTGGTGATTGGAAAATATTCCCAAGTGTTCTGGGACTGACTTATCAGCCAAGTATCTTAGGTTCAAAATCAAACTCTAGGATTGATTTACTCTAATTTACTAAATTACTTTATGACATTGAGTCTCAATATTCTAAGCTATAAAAAAATATCACATGGTTGGATTTTGTCATATCTAGGAATTTCATTTGTATTTTCAGATAAACTGAGTATACTATGTACATGGTACAATTGTGATCTCTACTTGTTGGCCGTACTTTTAGGCACTGGACAAACAAAAATGGAGAAGACAAATAAAAGCATCAAGTTCATTATTTGACAACTATCCACTGAGTACCTATCATGCACCAAGAATAGCACAGGACACTAAGTTGTAGACAAAAGGATGAATGGATGTAGAATACAGAGCCAAGTGAAAAAGAAGGGAGGTAGAAAGTTAGCTAGTTGCTTAGTTGGATACTCATTCTAAAGGATGCACCTCAAGAAGAAAAATTTCCCCAGAAGAAGGTAAGAGGAAGAATGGTGAGCAGAGAAAGAGTCAAGCATGTAGGAAACTACAGTGGGTGTGGTCACAGGGCCCCTTTCACAGAGGTCTAGATGTTCCAACAACTGGAGAGCTGTCAGCTGACAGCCTTCATCTATCAGCCCCTCCAGGGAGTGCCCAGATAAAGAAAAGCACCTTATCCAATGTCCAAAAGCAGCCAACATCCAATGATTGATCAAGGCAAGGATATAAAGGCTGCCATTTTGGACAAACTTAGGATAACTCTGGAAGGCCATTTAGCTCCCTTTGGGGTCGCTGGAGCTATTATTAGACCTGCATTACAGCTCCCAGCTCAACTGCTCCCTCTCATCCCTCTGGCTTCCGTTCTCTCCCTTCCACAGGTGTTGATCCTGAGGGCACTCCCTTATAAGCATCCTTCACTCTTAAGGAAAGGAGGGAAGAAAAGAAGTATAGAAGAAAGCAAGGAAGGAAGGGAGGGCAAGAGGCAAGGAGGAGGATAGAAAGTGATGAAAGGATGGATGGTTGGGAGGAGAGAAAGAAGGAAGGAAGGGAAGGAGGAGGGAGAAAGAAAGAAAGAAAGAAAGAAAGAAAGAAAGAAAGAAAGAAAGAAAAAAAGAAAAGAGCAAGTGAAGGAAAGAAGGAAAAAGGGAGAGTGAATGAAAGGAAGGAGGGGGAAGTTAGGGAGGGATGGGAAGGAAAGAAACAGAAATCATAAATTATTTAGAAATAAATGAAAAATAAGAACACTGCATATCAAAATCTGTGGTATGTGAGCCAAAGCAATAATATAAGGAAGGATACTAAGCCTCAACTGCACTTGTTGGAAATTAAGAGAATGAAAAAATGAATGAGATGAGATTAAAACTCCAGTAGCTAATAACAATTAATTATAAAAACAAGTTTCAACAAAAGAAAAAATAAATAAATTAAAAAAGATAAAAACAGAAATAGAAGTAGATAAATGAATTTAAAAAGATTAAAAACAAAAAACAAAAAAATAAAAAATAAAAAAATAAAAAATAAAAAGATTAAAAACAGAAATAGAAATAATTTCAATATAATCAGTAGCCACCTTTTTGAAAAGGTGAATAAAATAAAATTTAAAAACTTCTGAAGTGTGATCCAAACAAGGTCATCAATGCAAAAGGAAATACAACTACAGATACATAAAATATACCTGAAGTAGAAATAAAATGCTATGTATAATAATCCCTTCTTGCAATCAATTTGATCATCTATGCTTGAATCATAATTTGGATGAATACACATTGCTAAAATTATTCCTATGTAATGAAGAAATTTTGAAAAGGACAATAATCAAAGAGTAAACTATAAAGGTGCTCAAATATCTACTTGTCAAGAAGTAAAAACATTCAGATAGTTTTACCAAATCTTCGAGTAGACAAGTATTCTTTTCCAGAACATAAAATAAATAGCTTTTAGAGTATTTTTAAGTTATTTTATAAAGGAATCATTACTGTGATGCCAAGATTGAACAAGATTAGTCAAGGAGAGAAACAAATTTAAGGACATAGGTTCAAATGCAATAAATGAATTATCAACAAATTAAATCAAAAGTGTACCTTTAAAAAAAAACTTATCTTGACCACTTGAGTCATCCCAGAAATTCTAAGGTGGTTCAATTTAACAAACCAGTTAAGGTAATTCATTATATTATCATATCATAGGATCAAAAAACACAACCATAAATTACATAATTATGCCAAGAAAAGAAAGGCTTAAAAAAATCTCTTGTAAAAGTGCTTAGTAAAATAAAAGCTGAAAGTCCTTAATAAGGTGAAGTCTGAAATGTCAGGAAACCTGACATTTAATGGTAACCATTAGAAGTATTCCTGTTAAAGTCAAGAACAGATCATGAATGCCATCTAGCAACCCTGCTTTTAAAAACTGTACCGTGTCCCCAAATAAGGAAAAAAAGAAAGACTATAAAGAGACAAACAACACTAATTTTTTTTAAAGATTTTATTTATTTATTAATGAGAGATACACGGGGGGGGGGGGGGGGGAGCAGAGACACAAGCAGAAGGAGAAGCAGGCTCCATGCAGGGAGCCCGACGTGGGACTCGATCCAGGGTCTCCAGGATCAGGCCCTGGTCGAAGGCGGCGCTAAACCACTGAGCCACCCGGGCTGCCCAAACAACACTATTTATAGAGGAAATCATTAATTCTCAGAAGATCAGCTGAGAAGTAATTAGCATTAATGAGAGTTCTACAGGGGGCCAATACAGGATCAAAATAGAAACACTATTAATAGGTTGCTAATATACGAGCAACGATCAACTATAAAATAACACAGAAAAGTATGTTCCACTGATACTAGAACAAAAATAAGATACCCAAGAGAGGTTCTAGTAATGTAAAAAACACATCACTTTCACATTCACCTCTATTCCATCTGAAATTTATTTTTGAGTATAAGGTTAACATCTAACTTTTTTTTTACAATTGGATATCCAGTTGTATCAAAAACATGAGATGCACCTGGGTGGCTCGGTCGGTTAAGCACCCGACTCTGGGTTTTGGCTCAGGCCACGATCTCAGGGTCATGATATCAAGCTCCCTGTTCCCATGCTCAGCAGGGAGTCTGCTTAGATTTTTCTCTCCCTCTCTCCCTACCTCTCTGCCCCTCACCTTGCTCCTACTTTCTCTCTTTTTCAAATAAATAAATAAAATCTTTTTTAAAAACACATAAATGGAGAGAGATGTGCAAAATTCCTATATGGGAGGATTCATAATGTCTTAAATATGTACTGTCTCACCAAATTAATGTAATTGACACAACAACAATACAATTTGACAACATATTTTACAAAACCAATTAGTCTGAATGTAAAATGCATATGAAAAGAGAAAAGTAGTTGAGTAGTTTAATAAACTTCTGGAAAAAAAATAAAGAATACAAAGTTGCCCCACCAGATACAAAAATACAGTTTAACATATAGTAATTTAGGGGCACGTGGGTGGGTCAGACAGTTAAGCACCTGCCTTCAGCTCAGGTCATGATCTGAAGGTCCTGGGATCCAGCCCTTCCTAGAGCTCCCTGCTCAGTGGGAGAAGCAGGGATGGTCTGCCTCTCCTTTTCCCTCTCCCTTTGCCCCTCTCCCCTGCCTGTGTGAGCTCGCTCTCTAATAAAATAAATAAAATCTAAAAAAAAAAAAAAAAACCATAGTAATTTAGATTGTGAGATACTAGAACCATATTCAAATCAGTGTGGAGAAGATTAAGCTATTTCATAAATACTATCTGGACCATTAGCCATTCATTTGAGGGGAAAGGAAGTAAATGAAACTGTAAAGTATAAAAACATTGGACAATAATTGTATTGTCATGGAAAGGCAAACACAAAAGCCAAAGGAAAACAAAACAGTGTTTTGTTTAAGGAAGACAAAACCACAGCCTTTGTAGGAAGAAAAACTAGCATCTGAACATAAAAATATATATATATGTAAATTCTGTCCAAAAGAAGGACCACACAACCTTATTTTTAAAGTAGACAAAGAAAAGTCTACAATATATAAAACACAAGTAAAATTTAAGTATAAAAAGACTTCCCCTAAGTCAGTAATGAAAAGCCAAAAGTTCAAAAGAAAAAAGGATCAAGATATGAACAAGCAATTCTTAGAAGAAAAAATATAAATGGCAAATAGATGTTAAATTTCCCAACCTCATCAATAACTAGGAAAATGTAAATTAAAACTATAATGAAATAAAATTTTTCACCTAATCCATTAGCAAAAATAAAATAGCAATATGATTTAGCTTAGAGAAGAGTGTTGGGAATAGACGCTCTCCTGCAGCAATACTCCCTCGTATACTTTGTCAAAATATAAATATATAATGACTTTTTGGAGGTCACATTAGCCTTATCTATCAAACTCAACATATGAATACCTTTTGACATAGCGTTTCTAATTTTAGGCACCTATCCTAGAAAAACAGTTATGAATGTTCTCTAAGAGACATGCAGGAAGAAGCAATTCCTGAATCATTTGTAGAGGTGAAAAATAAGAAATATTCTAAACAATCACCAATGATGGAGGAATTAAATTCTAGTAATATCATAAATTGCTTTGCAGCTATTAAAAAAACATAAATAAGATCTATATGCATTTATATGGAAAGATCTCCCATATATAAGTGAAAAAAAGCAGTAAGCAGAAGAATACTTGCAAATGAATCCTACACACGACCTCAAAAATAATATACTTGTCCTTATGCATAAAATACATGTAAGCAAGCAGTGGATAGACTGGAGAGAGCCTGGGTGGCTCAGACAGTTAGCTGACGGGCTCTTGATATCAGTTCGGTCATGGTCTCAAGGTCCTAAAATCAAGCGCTGCCACCGGACTGGCTCACACTCAGAGCAGAGTCTGCCTTCTGCTCCTCTCCCCCCTCCCTTCTCAAATAAATAAGAATATACCTTAATTAATTCTTTAAAAAGAAAATCAGCTGTTAAAATGTCTATCACATTGCTAATGGTCTTTACTTCTGAAGAAGAAAATGGGATTCTGGAAAGGAGAGAAGATCTTTAACCTCTTAATTCCTTTTCCCATATTGTCAAAAAGTTTAACAAGGGGAATTTATTTATTCATTGTTCAAGTAAAAAATAAAAATAAACAACACCTTTTAGCTCTGTAATAGTTGATCTGTATGTTATTTTAGCATATTTTATAGGTACATTTCCCTCTGAGTAACTTCTTCAGCTCAAATAATTTGTCTGACTGTCTCACTTACAGAATACAAGCAAGCTTATCTGGTTTTTTTTTTTTTCTTTTTTGGCACTCTAACAGAATTCTTACTAGCCCACAAATTATATTTAGCAAATGACATAAATAGCAATCTAATGCTGTGTTTCATAAATCAAAGAGGCAAGTATAGAATATGAAACTGTGAAACTATAGTAGACCCCCAGTTTGATGATGGTTTGAAAATTCTGATTCAACAATTTAGGCATATGACTGCTATACTGACTTTTGAATGTCTTAGCAATTGGTGCTTTCTAATAGGAAGGGCTTAGCAATTAGGGTCAAAAGACCTTAATTATGATCATTCTTTTTGCTTCTATACGGTGGGGAAAATAATAATAATACCTCTTCCCACACAGTTAATTTGAGAACTAAATGAGATCATATGAACAGAAGTTCTTTGTCATCCATAAAGCACTATTAAAAGTCGATTAATATAGTTGTAGTATTTCTTCTGGGTAAAATGGTGTGTGAAGACCAAAACAAAGACACAAAGAAATATAGATTATAAACTTTCTAAAATGTAATGTTGTGCTGCTCCTTATAATACTAGATAAAAGAAACAGGTATCCTGGTTTTTTTATGTTACCACTTGTCAATATTTTAAGATATTATACACATTACACATTATTTAACTTTTTAAGTGAGATCTATGCTTATGGAGATTTAAGAGAATTTACAAGCATTTCTTTCTAAAATTTACCCTCATTCAAGAGTGTACCATAAACAACACAAGGGGGCAGTGTTTCTTTAAAAAATGTCTGTTGGATGAGCGATGTGATTCACTGAGGTGGTATAAGAGGAACATCTTTTAATGATATGTCAAGATTAAAAACAATTTAGCATCCATGTCTACTATAATTCACAACCATTGCGGTGGGAAACCACAGGACTACATTTCTGGAAACACTTGAATAATTCCTAGAACAAGAAGTTCATGGGTTAACACAGATGAAGAGATGAAATGTCTGCCAACCAGACCAGAAAGAACAACTTCGTAGTTCTAGTTCCAGCTACTCAAGCTGTCTTCATAGTCAAGCAGGCTGGAGAGCATGACGCTGTTTCAGCAGCAGCAACAATTAGTAGGTGCAAAAAAACAAAACAAAACAAAACAAAATCAAGTGAGACTTCATCATTCTAATAAGGTCCATTAGAGAAATACCAAGTAAACTAAACGGCTGTTTCCCTGGAAACAGGCAGCAAAACTTCTTCCAAAGGGCTGTCTACCCCATACTTGAAGAACTGGCTTCTATGAACTTCAGTTTAATACACAGAATTACCAGAGATATATAGTCCAATGCCCCTTTTAATGGTGGGTCTAAATGGCATTTAATTCATGGGTCAAGTCATGGGTCAACAGGAACAGCCTCTCTAATGGGCTGAAAAAGTAACATATAACACCACAGCACAGGCTGAAACTACTAATCGCTGAGATGATTGTCAATATAGGTCAAAAGGCAAAGTAGACCAGCCTCCTCAAGGCAACATGATGTTATCACCATTTATCTAGTGCTCGTGTCAGGCTCATTTAATCTTCTCACTAAGACTATGATAGGTACAGGTACTGGGGCACAGGTTAAATAAATAGCAACGGTTGAGCTGGAGTCAAAATTAAACCCAGAAGGTCTAACTCCAGAGCGTGGGCACTTAATCAGCACATGATACGCGGCTTTTCACAAGGCTGAGCTCTGTGTGAGCGTCCAGGCAGTCTGGCTTTCAATCTTCCACTGACACTACATGTGTGAGGCTGGCAAAACTGCGTCATTTCCAGGCCTTAGGTGCACCCTCCCCACTCACCACCCACCCACCACCATCACCTCCATAAATAAAGGAGCCAGACGAGGTAATGCACAAGGCCTTTCTCTGGCTCAGTAATTCATGACTATTATGACTAATATTATGAAAGCAGCTATCAGGTTGATGCAAAGTGCAGATCTTGTATTTTTAGATATCTGCCTTCTGTGATCACTGATAGCAATAAAGAAAACCTGTTTTTCTTTTAACTTCTCAAAGATATACCAAAAAATCACCAGCGTACTTGTTTAAATAAACTTTGAGCTATCTATTATCCATTCTATATCTGTAAGCAGGTTTGTATATAGAGGGCTATGTTCAAGCACTAATTGGGGTTTGGTGGGTACTCACATCAAGAATGAAAAAAAGACACCAAATACGGAGGTTCTGGGCAGGAAATACAAATTTTACCTATTATATTTTGCAACTTTGACTTGACCCGTCTCCAATCCTTCCATTGGGATTTAAACAATGTGATGACTTTGAGAAGCTTTATAGTATAACATAACAGAAATCACGTATAATTTCTGTTGACATGTGATAAAGACTTATATCTAAAGATTTTTTGACTGGAATTACTGACCTTTTCATTATAATCTCCAAAAGTTTAATGCAAAACCGAAATCCTATTAGATAATCTTATAAGCATTTTAAGGAGTCTCTAGATATTCCCATAGAATATCAATTCGGTTTCAAATTCATCATGACATTAAAATTGTTACTTAAAAGCACAATTTCAAACTGGCCATTTTTTATAATTTGAAGGAATACTTCCTTCTTTTAATGAATTTTCAACTGAGTATCTTTAAAAAAAAATCCTTTGAGATTTTTAAACATGAAGTCAATTTATTTCTTTTTTATTTATTTATTTATGGTAGTCACAGAGAGATAGAGAGAGAGGCAGAGACACAGGCAGAGGGAGAAGCAGGCTCCATGCACCGGGAGCCCGACGTGGGATTCGATCCCGGGTCTCCAGGATCGCGCCCTGGGCCAAAGGCAGGCGCCAAACCGCTGCGCCACCCAGGGATCCCTCAATTTATTTCTGTTACATTCCTGTTCAGGCTGATGTTGCCGGAGGATTATTAAGGAAAGGAGAGGAGAGGGGAGGAGGGGCAGGAAGGGGAAGAGAGCAGAGGAAAGAAAGAGGAAGAAAAAGAACATTATTCTCAAATATATAAAAAAGCAAATTTGAGCTCAATCAGAACTGCTAAAATTTCAGATTTGAAATAGATGCTAGAGACTAAAAAGAAAAATCAAGGGAATAGCATTTTATTTTTTTATAAATTTTTTTATAAATTTATTTTTTAATTAGTGTTCAATTTGCCAACATATAGAATAACACCCAGTGCTCATCCCATCAAGTGGCCCTCTCAGTGCCCGTCACCCAGTCACCCTCACCCCTCGCCCTCCTCCCCTTCGACCACCCCTAGTTCGTTTCCCAGAGTTAGGAGTCTCTCTCTCTCTCTTTTTTTTTTTTTTTGAGTTAGGAGTCTCTGATGTTCTGTCTCCCTTTCTGATATTTCCCGCTCATTTTTTCTCCTTTCCCCTTTATTCCCTTTCACTATTTTTTATATTCCCCAAATGAATGAGACCATAAAATGTTCGTCCTTCTCCGACTGACTCACTTCACTCAGCATAATACCCTCCAGTTCCATCCACGTCGAAGCAAATGGTGGGTATTTGTCATTTCTAATGGCTGAGGAATATTCCATTGTATACATAAACCACACCTTCTTTATCCATTCATTTTAATAAAATTTTTAAATTTTTAGTATTTGCTGCTCTATTTTTACGAAGTAACAGTATTATTCTGGTAGACTTTATAATTTCTGATTCATGAATTAACTTTGGCCTTTTCCTCCATAATATAACTGCTCTGGAGACAACTGTAAATTTGGGGACATAAGCTCCATTAAGGTTAAATAATCCTTTTTTATCTTCTTAATATTTCACTTCTGGTTGTCTGGTACATATACAAACGAGAAACTCAGTAAAAACCAGTCACATGTGATTGTTCTAAGGACTAAAAATATTCTTTCAGAAGCTATGCAAGGCTGATAGATTTTGCCATTCAGCTTATGCTATATTTTCCTACCTGGAAGTAAAAACGTGGACATGGTACCGTGATATAGAAACTGAAAGAACTGTATTTAATTATGATGAGAATCTTCCGACAACCCAACAAATGTCAGGGATAGTGAACATGATTATAATCCTCTTAAAGATTCACGTATATATCGGGACCCCTGGGGCGCTCAGGGGTTGAGATCAGCCTTTGGCTCAGGGTGTGATCCTGGGGTCTAGGATCAAGTCCCTCATCCTACTCCTTGTGGGGAGCCTGCTTTTCCCTCTGTGTCTCTGCCTCTCTCTCTCTCTCTCTCTCTCTCTCTCCTTCTGTGTCTCTCATGAATAAATAAAAAAAATCTTTTTTTAAAAAAGATTTACATATGTATCAATGTCTTTAATATTTTAAGAGTAGCACAGAACTAAAATAACAGTTAAAACTTTCATGGAAAATTTCTCTGAAATTCACTCAAGTCTAATTATTCTCAAAAGCCACATTAGATCAAACCAAAGAGTTTTTCCCAAAGTCATAAACTAAACCAGAAAACAGGATTCCAGACAGTAATAACATAATGAGCAAACTAGCAATATTTGTGCCAAAATTAATTGAAAAGTTGTTTGAATTGATTCTTAGCTTGATTTAAGGGGCATTTAAACAAACAAAAAGCAAAACTCTATCTAGGCAAGAGTACTCAACTTTAAGAAATTTCAAAAGTCATTTTGAATTTTATTACCTTATTCTCATCTTGTAGATTATGCTATATTTTTTCCTAAGGATGTCTGAAAGGAGAAAAGGAAACTAACATTTATTATGTTCCAGCAAGGGGCCTCTGGAAACTGTGAATTTTCTCATTTAACCTTCCTAACTTCCCTGGAAGGGACACATCATTTTCCAGAGATTTCAAATGAGAGCCTTGAAAATAATGATACTATTTACTGATGCACCTAAAAACACTGACCTGGGAGCAACAATCTTTCCATAGCATATGTCTAGTTTCTTAAGTGGAAAAATGTCTGAACCAAGTGATTAGTTTGGACTTTAGAAGCCAAAGGATTGGTCAACAAGAGCTCGCTGCTGTTCAGCAAATGTATACTGAGGGCCCACAGAGGCCTTGGCTAGGAGCTGGGACGAGAGGTAACACACAGCCCCTGCTGTTAAGGGGCTTATACCAAAGGACACATACAGAGAATTACTTAAGAGTTAAGCACTTACTTAGCTTTCCATAAACATCTAGTCCCAGAAAGGTTCTCTAACCCAAATTTCTCCCAAGTGCCTTCTAACTATAGTCAACTAGAACAGATCCCAGCCATGCTTCTGGACTTTGATAGCATCCTCTAAATCTCTTACATACCGATATAAACCAGCCCCTCTGAGCACAGTGCCATTTTTTAATGACTGCAGCAGCTCTTGGACCTCTTTTCCGGTCACAGGATGGCGGGATCCAGTTATATGAAGTCATGTATATACAGTTATATATCATTATACAAAGCTAAGGCTTCATATGAAGCAGCTCATGTCACTGCTGGTACTCTACACAACTTGGAGACTCTGTGACTGGTTCTGTGGTACCATTTGAAGGTTACCAGAATTTGTTCCTTGCAAGCTCCCAAAGACCTCCTATAATTGCTTTTAACCATGCCGGCAACTGCAAATGCAGTCATTCTTTCACTAGATCTAGGACAGAAATGCCAAATACATGGAAGGTGTATGCTTACTCTTTCCTCCTGTGCCACAGTAAGCATCAGTTATCAATCACAACCCTTCTCCAGGTGAGTGAGGACACCACCTTAGGGTGCTTCCCAAAACAGCATTGATCTATCTACTGAAGGAGGCTTGCAGGCACATCTCTTATCTAGAGAGTGAAAGGTGCCACTTAGCGGCCCTGGCTGAAAAAGCATTCTTAAATGCAAATATGTAAATTCAAAAGGGAATTGCCATAATAGATTCCAATAGTTTCTGTTGCCAGTTAGAGAAAGAGGTCTCTGCTCCAGCTGATCCCAGACTGATCCACAGAAGAAGCAGAGATCTGACACGCATTCCCAGACCAGGTCCACTGCCTTCTACTCACACAACCGGAACTCCAATCTGATTTAAAAACCTCCAATTCAGAAGCCTGGTGTGAGGACTGGTCCTTGGGCAGCTTTGGGGGCGGACAAAGGTCAATGCTAGAAAAAATTCCAGAGAGAAGAGTGGGAACTGGAACAAGGAGCAGGCATCCTCAGTATATAGAGGGTAAAGAAAGAAATCTCATTTGCCATAGAAATTAGGCAATGCTGTGTTACTGTCTATGAACAGTCCCCATCTCCATTCTACCCTACTCCCTAGGCAAGAAAATTTTTAATACATCAATATAAAAATGTAAAATTTCTTCTTTGGAACCAAAATTTTGATGAGAAAGCCATGAAATTTTGGCAGAATCAGTTCCAAATTCTTGACTAATAGAAATCTCCATATCAGGACAAGCAAGCAAAAAAATAGCATGTGAAAATCTTTTGTAAATTAAAATCCAAGTATTGTCTTTTTGATCATCTCTCCTAATCTCTCCTCCAAACTCTCCATTCCAGCAACATTGTTTTCCTCCTGCTGTCTGAATATAACAGACACCTTCCTGCTATGGGGCATCTGCAACCTATAAGCCAGTTCCTTCTCTAGCTATCTGCAGGGCCCAGTGCCTCACCTCCTTCATGCTTTTGCTCATATCACCTTCTCAGAGAAGCCCTCCCTAATAAACTTTTGAAAATTATAATCTATTTTCCCACTGCTTCCCCATCTGGCACCCCAAATCCTCCACATCCTGCTGTTTTTTTCATGCCATTTATCATGTTATATTAAACTATAAGATTTATTTATTTACTATTGTGCGGAAAATGGTTCATAAAGAAGGTCTGATGTTATTATTCTTTAAAAAGGCCTGCTTGGGAGGCTGGCCCTTGACTGGGCCTGGTAAGTTAGATTTTGGAATGTTTCCTATTTTACTTACTAAGAAGGTTGGTTTTTATGCTGGAGACACTGAACTCAGCTTGGTTAGGCTATTTATGAAGACAGTGTGATTTACACTGATGAACAACTGCTTTCCCTCTGAAAGTCTAGAATTTTGGTAATGTGTGGCTGATTGCATGGGGAGAGTGTGCTTACATGACTGGTCTATAATAAAAACTTTGGACTCTTGAGTCTCAGGTAGAACTTCCTTGGGCAGAAAACAAAGCCATTGCACGTGTTACTGCATTTCATTGCTGGAAGAAGCAGCAAGTTATCTGTGACACGCCAGCCCCTGGGACAGAGAACTTTGAAAAGCTATGCTGGAATTCTCCAGACTCTGCCCATGTGTCTTTTCTTCTTGCATATTCTGACTTGTATACATAGCTGTGACTTCAACTACCTCTGAGTCCTGTGAGTCTTTCCAGCATGTCACTGAACATGTGAATGAGTGTGTGACCTTCAAAAACTTAAGCTCCTCACTAATGTTTCCTCCCCCATTAGAATGTAAGCTCCCCAAGGGCAGGGATTTAAAAATCCCTTTAGCTCACATCATATATCAATATAAAATCTCTTTAGCTCATGGATATATCCCCAGGGCCTAAAACAATGCATGCCACATAATGTGTGTTCAGTAAATATTTGTTGAATGAATGAGGAATAAAGCAAATATTCTCCTATGAAACAGATTATTTAAGTAAATAATTAAAATATTAATTTATAATCTCAAAGATATTAAAGAGGACATTGTTTCTATAAAAGCAAAACACTGCCATCAGTGTTTTTAAATGAAAGGCAAGGCAAGAATTACAAATATTATAGTTATAGCCAAAGCAGATTACCTACTTCAGAAATGCCATAACATGAATGAGACCAGCTAAACTCAGAAGAGAGTAAAGAGATAAATATGAAAAGTAAAAGTAAATAAATTTCAAAAATCAAAATTATAAACATCCAGCGAAGAAAAATCACTTATCCATATTAGACATAGACATAGTAGACTCACAGTAAGTAATCACTGAATGAATTGAATGAAATAGGAAAAAATCATATTGGTAGCAGTATATCCTTTTCAAATATAAAAACAATTGAAACATTTTAGAAAAAAAGATAGTAACATAAGAATTCAACAGACAGGTGAGAGTATATGTGCGGACAACAAAAAAGGCCTTTCCACAAACTCCTTAATATTGAAAATATAACAATTATGAACTCCTCCTAACATTTACTCAAGGAAATATTCCTCCTAAGATTAATCAAATAACAAATTCAAGTAGCAGAATAACAAGTATCATATGAAACCATGAAATAATAAAAGCCTTTCTATTGAATTAAGAATCAAAATAGGATTTAATATAGTTTTGGTCAGGCTTCCCCCTAACTTTTGTAGGTTCTGGGACAAGAGAACAAAATGCGGCCCATGTACTATATATATGTATTTTTTTTTAATTTATGATAGTCACACACACACAGAGAGAGAGAGAGGCAGAGACATAGGCAGAGGGAGAAGCAGGCTACATGCACCGGGAGCCCGACGTGGGATTCGATCCCGGGTCTCCAGGATCGCGCCCTGGGCCAAAGGCAGGCGCTAAACCGCTGCGCCACCCAGGGATCCCAGCCCATGTACTATATTAATAAATAATCAGAGTTAAAAATCAAGCTATCAGGATACAAAATCAATATATAAAAATCTGTTGCATTTTTTCACACTAATAACAAACTCAGAGAAATTGAGAAAACAATCCCATTTACAACTTCATCAAAAATAATAAAATACCTGGGAATAAATTTAACCAAGGAGGTGAAGACCCATGCACTGAAAAAGTATAATACACTGATGAGGGGCACCTGGGTGGCTCAGCGGTTGAGCAGCTGCCTTTGGCTCAGGTCGTGATCCCGGGGTCCTGGGATCGAGTCCCACATCAGAGTCCCCACAGAGAGCCTCCTTCTCCCTCTGCCTGTGTCTCTGCCTCTCTCTGTCTCTCATGAATAAATAAAACCTTTAAAAAAAAGACACTGATGAAATAAACTGAAGTAGACATAAATAAATGGAAAGATATTCGATGTTCATGGATCTTAAAAATAGGTGTCATTAAACTGTCCATACTACTGAAAGAAATCTACAGACTCACTGCAATCACTAATAAAATTCCAATGACATTTTTCACAAACAGAACAATCCTAAGATTTGTATGGAACCATAAAAGACCTTCAATAGCCAAAGCAATCTTGAGAAAGAACAAGAAAACTAGAAAAATTCACAACAATAAAGGAGTCAAGAATACACAATAGGGAAAGAAGAGTCTCTTCATGGTGATGGAAAAAGTGGACAGCCACACACAAAAGAATGAATTTGGACCACTACCTTATACTACATTCAAAACCAACTCAAAACGAATTAAAGACATGAACACAAGAACTACAACCATACAACTCCAGAAAAAAAAAAAAAAAATGAAGGCATATGCTCCCTGACATCAGTCTTGCTGGTGAGTTTTGGATTTGACACCAGAAGCAAAGGGAACAAAAGCAAAAATAAACAAGTGGGACTGCATCAAACTAAAAAGCTTCTGCATAGCAAAAGAAACCATCATAAGGAGAATTCAAATCAAAACCATAATAAGACAGCACTTCACACCCTTCAGAATGGTTATTATCAAAAGACTAGAAACAGTAAGTGTTGCTGAGAATGTGGAGAAAAATGAACCTTTGTGCACTCTTGGAAATATAAATTGGTGCAGCGATCATGGAATACAGTACTGAGGTTACTCCAAAAAATTAAAAATTAAACTACCATATGATCTAATAATTCTACTTCTGGTTACTTACCCAAAAAAAACCCAAAAACACTAATTCAAAAAGATATATGCACCCCCATGTTCACTGCATTAATATTTACAATAGCCAAGATAAGGAAATAATTGGAGTGTCCACTGATGGATGAATGGATAGAGAAAATGTGGTGTCCATATAAAATAGATTATTATTCCACCACAATAAAAGGAAATCTTGTCACTTGCAACAACAAAAATTAAACTTAAGGGCACTGAGTTAAGTGAAATATGTCAGACTGAAAAAGATAAATATCATATAATCTCACTTAGATATGGAATCTTAAAAAAAAAGAAATCAGGTACAAAGAATAGATTGGTGATTGCCAGAAGCTGGGGTCAGGGGTTGGGCAAAATAGGTCAAGAAGGTCAAAAGACACCAACTTCTATTCATAAAATAAATTATAAAAGCTATGTTGTAAGTTATAAGTCATGCAGATATAATATACAGCATGTTGACCATAGTTAGTCACATTGTATTGCATATTTGAAAGTTGCTAGGACAGTAGATCTTAGAAGTTACCACACAAGAAAACAATGTTATAACTATTTATGGAGATAGATGTTATTCAGACTTATTGTAGTGATCATTTCATAATTAATATAAAAATATCAAATCAGGGCAGCTCAGGTGGTTCAGGGGGCTTAGCTGCCTTCATTCTTAAATGCAAATATGTAAATTCAAAAGGGAATTGCCATAATAGATTCCAATAGTTTCTGTTGCCAGTTAGAGAAAGAGGTCTCTGCTCCAGCTGATCCCAGACTGATCCACAGAAGAAGCAGAGATCTGACACGCATTCCCAGACCAGGTCCACTGCCTTCTACTCACACAACCGGAACTCCAATCTGATTTAAAAACCTCCAATTCAGAAGCCTGGTGTGAGGACTGGTCCTTGGGCAGCTTTGGGGGCGGACAAAGGTCAATGCTAGAAAAAATTCCAGAGAGAAGAGTGGGAACTGGAACAAGGAGCAGGCATCCTCAGTATATAGAGGGTAAAGAAAGAAATCTCATTTGCCATAGAAATTAGGCAATGCTGTGTTACTGTCTATGAACAGTCCCCATCTCCATTCTACCCTACTCCCTAGGCAAGAAAATTTTTAATACATCAATATAAAAATGTAAAATTTCTTCTTTGGAACCAAAATTTTGATGAGAAAGCCATGAAATTTTGGCAGAATCAGTTCCAAATTCTTGACTAATAGAAATCTCCATATCAGGACAAGCAAGCAAAAAAATAGCATGTGAAAATCTTTTGTAAATTAAAATCCAAGTATTGTCTTTTTGATCATCTCTCCTAATCTCTCCTCCAAACTCTCCATTCCAGCAACATTGTTTTCCTCCTGCTGTCTGAATATAACAGACACCTTCCTGCTATGGGGCATCTGCAACCTATAAGCCAGTTCCTTCTCTAGCTATCTGCAGGGCCCAGTGCCTCACCTCCTTCATGCTTTTGCTCATATCACCTTCTCAGAGAAGCCCTCCCTAATAAACTTTTGAAAATTATAATCTATTTTCCCACTGCTTCCCCATCTGGCACCCCAAATCCTCCACATCCTGCTGTTTTTTTCATGCCATTTTATCATGTTATATTAAACTATAAGATTTATTTATTTACTATTGTGCGGAAAATGGTTCATAAAGAAGGTCTGATGTTATTATTCTTTAAAAAGGCCTGCTTGGGAGGCTGGCCCTTGACTGGGCCTGGTAAGTTAGATTTTGGAATGTTTCCTATTTTACTTACTAAGAAGGTTGGTTTTTATGCTGGAGACACTGAACTCAGCTTGGTTAGGCTATTTATGAAGACAGTGTGATTTACACTGATGAACAACTGCTTTCCCTCTGAAAGTCTAGAATTTTGGTAATGTGTGGCTGATTGCATAGGGAGAGTGTGCTTACGTGACTGGTCTATAATAAAAACTTTGGACTCTTGAGTCTCAGGTAGAACTTCCTTGGGCAGAAAACAAAGCCATTGCACGTGTTACTGCATTTCATTGCTGGAAGAAGCAGCAAGTTATCTGTGACACGCCAGCCCCTGGGACAGAGAACTTTGAAAAGCTATGCTGGAATTCTCCAGACTCTGCCCATGTGTCTTTTCTTCTTGCATATTCTGACTTGTATACATAGCTGTGACTTCAACTACCTCTGAGTCCTGTGAGTCTTTCCAGCATGTCACTGAACATGTGAATGAGTGTGTGACCTTCAAAAACTTAAGCTCCTCACTAATGTTTCCTCCCCCATTAGAATGTAAGCTCCCCAAGGGCAGGGATTTAAAAATCCCTTTAGCTCACATCATATATCAATATAAAATCTCTTTAGCTCATGGATATATCCCCAGGGCCTAAAACAATGCATGCCACATAATGTGTGTTCAGTAAATATTTGTTGAATGAATGAGGAATAAAGCAAATATTCTCCTATGAAACAGATTATTTAAGTAAATAATTAAAATATTAATTTATAATCTCAAAGATATTAAAGAGGACATTGTTTCTATAAAAGCAAAACACTGCCATCAGTGTTTTTAAATGAAAGGCAAGGCAAGAATTACAAATATTATAGTTATAGCCAAAGCAGATTACCTACTTCAGAAATGCCATAACATGAATGAGACCAGCTAAACTCAGAAGAGAGTAAAGAGATAAATATGAAAAGTAAAAGTAAATAAATTTCAAAAATCAAAATTATAAACATCCAGCGAAGAAAAATCACTTATCCATATTAGACATAGACATAGTAGACTCACAGTAAGTAATCACTGAATGAATTGAATGAAATAGGAAAAAATCATATTGGTAGCAGTATATCCTTTTCAAATATAAAAACAATTGAAACATTTTAGAAAAAAAGATAGTAACATAAGAATTCAACAGACAGGTGAGAGTATATGTGTGGACAACAAAAAAGGCCTTTCCACAAACTCCTTAATATTGAAAATATAACAATTATGAACTCCTCCTAACATTTACTCAAGGAAATATTCCTCCTAAGATTAATCAAATAACAAATTCAAGTAGCAGAATAACAAGTATCATATGAAACCATGAAATAATAAAAGCCTTTCTATTGAATTAAGAATCAAAATAGGATTTAATATAGTTTTGGTCAGGCTTCCCCCTAACTTTTGTAGGTTCTGGGACAAGAGAACAAAATGCGGCCCATGTACTATATATATGTATTTTTTTTTTAATTTATGATAGTCACACACACAGAGAGAGAGAGAGGCAGAGACATAGGCAGAGGGAGAAGCAGGCTACATGCACCGGGAGCCCGACGTGGGATTCGATCCCGGGTCTCCAGGATCGCGCCCTGGGCCAAAGGCAGGCGCTAAACCGCTGCGCCACCCAGGGATCCCAGCCCATGTACTATATTAATAAATAATCAGAGTTAAAAATCAAGCTATCAGGATACAAAATCAATATATAAAAATCTGTTGCATTTTTTCACACTAATAACAAACTCAGAGAAATTGAGAAAACAATCCCATTTACAACTTCATCAAAAAGAATAAAATACCTGGGAATAAATTTAACCAAGGAGGTGAAGACCCATGCACTGAAAAAGTATAATACACTGATGAGGGGCACCTGGGTGGCTCAGCGGTTGAGCAGCTGCCTTTGGCTCAGGTCGTGATCCCGGGGTCCTGGGATCGAGTCCCACATCAGAGTCCCCACAGAGAGCCTCCTTCTCCCTCTGCCTGTGTCTCTGCCTCTCTCTGTCTCTCATGAATAAATAAAACCTTTAAAAAAAGACACTGATGAAATAAACTGAAGTAGACATAAATAAATGGAAAGATATTCGATGTTCATGGATCTTAAAAATAGGTGTCATTAAACTGTCCATACTACTGAAAGAAATCTACAGACTCACTGCAATCACTAATAAAATTCCAATGACATTTTTCACAAACAGAACAATCCTAAGATTTGTATGGAACCATAAAAGACCTTCAATAGCCAAAGCAATCTTGAGAAAGAACAAGAAAACTAGAAAAATTCACAACAATAAAGGAGTCAAGAATACACAATAGGGAAAGAAGAGTCTCTTCATGGTGATGGAAAAAGTGGACAGCCACACACAAAAGAATGAATTTGGACCACTACCTTATACTACATTCAAAACCAACTCAAAACGAATTAAAGACATGAACACAAGAACTACAACCATACAACTCCAGAAAAAAAAAAAAAAAATGAAGGCATATGCTCCCTGACATCAGTCTTGCTGGTGAGTTTTGGATTTGACACCAGAAGCAAAGGGAACAAAAGCAAAAATAAACAAGTGGGACTGCATCAAACTAAAAAGCTTCTGCATAGCAAAAGAAACCATCATAAGGAGAATTCAAATCAAAACCATAATAAGACAGCACTTCACACCCTTCAGAATGGTTATTATCAAAAGACTAGAAACAGTAAGTGTTGCTGAGAATGTGGAGAAAAATGAACCTTTGTGCACTCTTGGAAATATAAATTGGTGCAGCGATCATGGAATACAGTACTGAGGTTACTCCAAAAAATTAAAAATTAAACTACCATATGATCTAATAATTCTACTTCTGGTTACTTACCCAAAAAAAACCCAAAAACACTAATTCAAAAAGATATATGCACCCCCATGTTCACTGCATTAATATTTACAATAGCCAAGATAAGGAAATAATTGGAGTGTCCACTGATGGATGAATGGATAGAGAAAATGTGGTGTCCATATAAAATAGATTATTATTCCACCACAATAAAAGGAAATCTTGTCACTTGCAACAACAAAAATTAAACTTAAGGGCACTGAGTTAAGTGAAATATGTCAGACTGAAAAAGATAAATATCATATAATCTCACTTAGATATGGAATCTTAAAAAAAAAGAAATCAGGTACAAAGAATAGATTGGTGATTGCCAGAAGCTGGGGTCAGGGGTTGGGCAAAATAGGTCAAGAAGGTCAAAAGACACCAACTTCTATTCATAAAATAAATTATAAAAGCTATGTTGTAAGTTATAAGTCATGCAGATATAATATACAGCATGTTGACCATAGTTAGTCACATTGTATTGCATATTTGAAAGTTGCTAGGACAGTAGATCTTAGAAGTTACCACACAAGAAAACAATGTTATAACTATTTATGGAGATAGATGTTATTCAGACTTATTGTAGTGATCATTTCATAATTAATATAAAAATATCAAATCAGGGCAGCTCAGGTGGCTCAGGGGCTTAGCGCTGCCTTCAGTCCAGGGCCTGATCTTGGAAACCCGGGATCGAGTTCCATGTCGGGCTCCCTGCATGGAGCCTGCTTCTCCCTCTGTCTGTGTCTCTGCCTCTCTCTCTCTCTCTGTCTCTCATGAATAAATAAATAAAATCTTTAAAAAAAATCATGTTGTACATCTGAAACTAATGTAATGTTATTTGCCAATTATATTGATAATAATTTTTTAGTTAAAAAATCAAAATCCGTCCAAAAGGCTGGTAATTAAAATATGTTCTATCTCATAACTTGACAAATATACCTCTCCAAGTGAGTTCTCCCACTGTCTTAGGGTGCTTCCCAACACAGCATTACAGTCATGTACTGAAGATGACTCACAAGTACATCCATAGTCTAGAATGTGTTTCTTGGTTCCACTGACTTAACAGCTCTGATGACAAAAAAAAAAAAGAAAAAAAATGCTTTAACTATATAATTTAAAAGTCATCAAAATATCAAAAATGGCTAGATTTAACTATTAGTGCACCTCTCTCAGTATTCTGTTGATGAGGCATAGATATGATTAATAAAAATATAAACAGCATATAAATCATTATAGATTCATTCCATAAATCCACTCTTACTTAATTTCAATAAAATCAATAATTATGGTTGTTATGGCCTGGACTTCCGCATAATTTGTATTCTATGAACAGTAACACCAAATTAGACAACCTTCCCTGAGTCATCATATATCTCAAATAATTTTTTCTTGACAATCTCAATCTGGAGAAACTTCATTTTGCTATGACAGCAGCAATTGAAAGCAGCAGTAAAAAACCTTAAAGCAATACTTGGATTCAGAAATGACCATGAATTCTCCATATTGGGTTCAAACATTATAATGGGCCACATATTATAAACTATCATTACAGAAAATGTTACAAAATACTTATTTTCATTGTCAGTTTATAACACTTACATTGAAATTTTCACCATCATTAAAGCAACGTCAGATCCATTTGGTGAAGAATTGTATTAGTTTTTGTACGTTACACCTAGATCTATATGTTTTGCAAAATTTAGAGTAACAACGATGATTTAACATTGCCATGTTCAACTGTGGCAAAAGTTGTGCTAATTCCTAAGCACTCTAAAACTGAATTAGAACATAAAGGAAAGCAAGAAAATGGATGCGCACAAAATTCTATTACATCCATGCTACATGACAGAAAGGCTTTTTTTTTTAATTAGTATGTCTTTTCCATGACCCAATCATTTCCATTGTTCAAAGACTCCTTGAATTCCAAAATATGGTGGCACAATCCACAAACCTTCACAGTAGCACAATCTCCAAAACTTTTTTTTATCAGCTCTTATTTCAAGGACATTGGGCAAGAGTTGGGGACAAGCATTTCTCTGGAGCTTGAACAAGGGTAGTCAGAAAGATAGATATTTGGGGCACCTGTGTGGCTCAGTCAGTTAAGCGTCTGCTTTCAGCTCAGGTCATGATCTCAGGGTCTTGAGATGGAGCCCTGAGCTAGGCTCCTGGCTCAGCAGGGAGTCTGCTTCTCCTCCTCCCTCACCCTCTGCTCCCTTCTCCACCCCTGCGTGTATGTGCTCTCTCTCTCAAATAAATAAATAAAATCTTTAAAAAAAAGAAAACTAGATATTTAAGATTACAGGTTGTACTATACCAGAATTAGTATATTAGTAGTGA
Source organism: Vulpes lagopus (assembly GCF_018345385.1). NCBI lineage: Eukaryota > Metazoa > Chordata > Mammalia > Carnivora > Canidae > Vulpes > Vulpes lagopus. The sequence continues at coordinate 102,886,134 of NC_054834.1, read as the reverse complement.
CATTTGTAAGTTCTTTTATAAATCTATTTTTGAGTATTCTTAAGATATGTGGAGCCCTAGAAAATATTAATCTCAACTATAGTGCCTCCTTGGCAGTGCTAACCAGTGTGTCTAGACTTTAAAACTATATGTTATAAATTTTGGAAAGAAGAAAGTGAAACTCTCAATGTCTGCACATGATTACTCATCTACAAGATACAATCGTGTTGGTGGAAGGGCTAGGAGAACTAGTTATTTCATCAACCTGTCCAGTTATTAATGTATGTTTTGAAAAGGACTGAATACTAATAACAATCAACAACAAACAACAAAAAAAAAAGGGAAAAAATGCCATTCTCAAAAACAGTGAAGACAGTGAGGACAATGAAACCTCATTAACACATGTGATCAATATGAAGAGACTTATGTGAACAAAACTATAAAACACAGGACAGGATCTAAATGGTATAAACGAGGACTCCAATGAATGGAGAGATAAACCACATTCTTATACAATATACTGGATCATTACATTTTCAACTTGGTTAAGCTAAAGCCATATTCCCAGATTCCTCCTCTCTGTATTCTTCTGACCAAAAGAACTGACCAAAAGAAATATGTGAATAGTATTTGGGAGGGAGAAGTGAAGCAGCAGCTATTGCTCTTTGAAACTGAGAACAGTTATGCGTAGGGACAGGTACAGAGGCTTCACTAAGTCCCAGCTTGTCCTCCTCTTTTGTTCCACGTCCAGCACTTTTTCCCAACTGCTGCCAAGCTAACCAACATTGGTTCTGGCTCATTACCAGACACCATCAAATTCTGATGCTGCCTTCCATCAAGAGGTAGAATTTTTGTCTCCACTCCTTGAAACTGAACTACATTTGTGACTTGACTATTATACTGCAGTGGCAGTGATGCTTGCAGCCTTGAGTCCTAGGCTTTAGGACACCCATGGCTCCCATCTTTGCAGTTTTAGAAGCCACCATGCTAGAAGGGAAGTCCAAGCTATCTAGCTGGACAAGACCCGAGACACCTAGGCAATAGTGAGCACTATGGCTTCAAACATGTGAAAAAGTCCTTCTCGGACCTTCTAGCCCAGATGCAGCAGAGCTCCCAGTTGAATATGACAACACAGGCAACCTCGGGCTACACACATGGAACAGAAGAACTGCCCCACTCCACGGAGTGAACCCACTGAATTGCAAGAAATAACTCTTCTTCTTCTAAACCACTAAGTTTTATGCTGGCTTGTTTCACAACAATGGGCAACTGAAACTTGGGGAAACTTATGCTATAAATATGACAATATTCACCCCCCAACCTTTTTTTGGGTCTTAATTAAAGCATTCTAAAGGTCATCTGTAAGAATATTCAGCAACCATAGCCAATAACTTTTTGAAAACTAAAATAATGAGGGGATATTTGCCCTAACAAACATTTTAAACTTTAGTAATCAGAAAAGAATAGCAGCTATCATTTATTGAATGTTTACCATGTCTCAGACATTGTTTAAAGTACTGCCATGAAAAATAAATAATGCTATTATTCTTCATGCTTCCAGATGAAAATCCGAAAGTAATTTTCTAAGCTTTTATGTTAATAATAGTTAGGACGTCAATGATAAACCAGAATAATAGGAAAGATATTCAATAAAACTACAAAAGTAATAAGTTAGGCCAAGTCAGACTGTCAGAGTTCATTAAGATAAATCAAGTATGTAAGAACATTGTGCCTTTCCATGCATTGTACTAAATAAATAATCATCAGAACTAAAGAGCCCTCAGCCTTCTGAAAAGTTTACTAAGGGATCTAAGGCAACCATAATTCTCACTTAAGGCAAAAAAAAAAAAAAAAAAGATCTGGAAGAAACCATGAAAAGTCCATAATTTCAGCCACTCTGTCATCTTGCTCTGTACAACAGGGCGTAGCAGGAACAGAATCATCAGAGGAGGATAAACTAGAGTCTCTGCTCAGCATATAACTCTGCTTTGGGAGGAAAGCCCACCTCTCAAGACAAAAAGCAGGTTTCCTCCATTCATGAATTAAAGCTGAAAAAAAAAAAAAAAAAAACCTTTGAGATCAAAGAGCAATCCATTCATTTTGCAGATGAAGGAACTGATGCCCAGTGGGTAATATGATTTGCTCCGAGTCATTTACTGGTGTCAGAGCTGTTCCCTAGACCTCGACTTCCACTCTATTCCAGAGTGATTCTTTCTCTGTACCTTTTCCACACCAAACCCATTTAGAAGCACCCTCGCCAGCCCTAACCACTTCGCTTTTATGGACTGACAGTAAATTAAACGAGTAAGAGAGCAAAGACAGTGGCTGGCTTGTTCACTTTGTGTCTCAGCACCTGGCTCTTTTCCTCTCCAGAGAACACACTCAAGGAGCACTGATGAAGCAAATTAGCCAACAATTACCTTCAATTCTCCTAAGCAAAGGCAAGCTATTTATAAAAATAATTTTGTTGAATAAGTCAATCATCTGTTAACATTCAACTACTGATTTCTATCTATGTTAGTAAACTATAAGATAAAGTAATGTTATTCTTTGAAAACAGAGATTTGTTTTTCCAGCATAATTATGATTTTGCTTTCATAATTAATAGTCATTAAATAGGACGAGTTGCTTCTTTCCATTTATCACCAAGAGGGCAAGATGTTTACTTATAATTAATGATTAGAATGCTCTAAGGTAGGCATCCTGCACTTTGCCTGAAGTGCCATTTCATCTGCAGGAATAGGACTCTCAGTTCATGAAGCCACATTAAAACCATATGTTTCTTTATTTAAAGACAACTGTTCACAAAAGGCAATGCCAGGATAAAATTAAAATTCAAAAGAGACCAGAATGTAATACAGGTGAAAGGGTGCTTCAGGATCACAGGTTTTTACAACATCCTAAACAAAGACAATCTTCCCTGAAGCCTTCAGACTAGTCGAAATATGTTGCCCTGTCAAAATATTTTCTCCTTTAAATAATTCTTAAACTAAGAAATTAATTGTGTGCTGCTCACATCTTCAGAAATTGTTCTGTCCTCAGCATCCCAATGTCATTTCACTAGTAATTCGTGTATAGTCCCTATACCGTCTTCGAGTTCTTGGCAGAGACCACCTACAGAGTTTTTCCGCAGTGGCACTTACACAGTTTGGCTAGAAAAGTTCTTGTTATTCAGGATTGTTTTACCAACTGCTGTCCACTAGATGTCTATAGCATCCCCGTCAGAAAGACAACCAAAAATATCTTCATCTTTCTCAACTTAGAGAGTCCGCCAGGCTACAGCTGGGCCATTCCCTCCTCCTAGCACACCATAGCCCGGCCCTCTCTCAATGTAGTAAGTTGGGGCCATCATAGGGTTCATCTGATCTTTCCCATTTCTCAGAGATTACTGTCCTTCACCTGAGGTCTTGAAAACCAGAGTTTCATGTATAAAACAAGATGCAGGCTTCAACGGAGGTAAGAAAGAAAGGGGATCTGAGACACCAGGAGTATCTAAGGGAAGAAAGCTTCAGAGAGTGGAAACAAAGACCAGGAAGGCATCAGATACTTATCTATTCTATCTCCCATTTTTCCCCCCTGGGGAGAAAAAGAGTTCAAAAACATTAGGCTCTAGGGTTGTGTCTAGGCTCATATTTATGATTCAGTATTTACAACAATAAGAAAACTATTCTTCACTCACTAGACTACCTGTCCTATCCTACACTAATAAGAAGCTTCCATAAAGCCACCTTCTCTATGACTAGTGTTCCGTAAACTGTCCTTTGGTCTCACTTGCCAATGAACAGCTCTCCACAAGATGTCCATACTCCAATATGGAGATAAAGCTATCAGCTCCCACAACAGAAGGAACTAGAAACACCTGTGCTCTGCATACTGCCCTCCACCATTTCCTGCCACCATCCTCCTCAGTCCACTTCAGGTCACAGATCGTGCAACAGTTATCTGACCGACCAAAAGCAATCCCTGACACATAACTGTCCTTCTGACGTACACAGTGTTTTACATCCCATCCTCCTGCATAATGAAGCAGCTGTGTGGATGAGTTTGGGCAAAACTAGCAGTTTCAAAAGTAGAGTCTTCCAGTGCAATAAGCACAAGGGACACTTAATGAGGTTTTTAATTAGTTGAGTGCAATTTCCCAATAATAAAAAAATGTACACTTTTTTTTTTTGCACATCCAGTGACGTTTTCTTTATAAGGGTACTAAGGACCCTGGCCTAAATTTGTTGGCAAGCTAGATGTAAAACCATTAGTAAAATAATAGTTACTGGTTCATGCCCATGAGGAGATGTGAGTCTTCTCTAGTGTCTGCCCGTGGATCAAATGAACCAGTGTTTATCTCTTTATTTGAATAAAAACAAGATTTCTGTCATCTGAATGTTAATCCATGCGGTCTCACAGATGTTATTTGAGTGAACGGAAACTGTCAGCATGGTTCCACTTAAACAGCATGTTGCTTGGACTTTTCTGCATGACAGAGCAGGGCTGAAATGTGGCAGGTGTGGATATGCCAGATGACACACTGAATCAGGCCATGCTCAGGGGGATGAGTCTGATGATGCAAGCCATTAACAGGAAAAAATACCAAATAAATATGTTCTTCTTAAAACACAGCCTCAACCACTAACTTGGAAGAGAAAAAATATGGTCATGCTTAACAACTGGATTGACTCAGATAGACTGCCTAGGAAACCACATAATATAACAGGCTCTAATCTGCCCTTTGCCCATGGAGAATAGTAGTGTTTAAGATACCATTTCTATACAAAGCGGCTTTATGTGTGGCCTTCTATGGAAAGGGTAAATGTTATTTACAATAACAGTTAACAATACATGTATTGTTACTGTAATATCTTCCATATACTTCAGGCCAGGTTTATGTCCAGAAATAAAATGTACAGGCACCATGCACTCTCACATTTTTAGCCACACTTAAACTACAGTTTCTGACAGTCATCAGTTTTAGCTCTAAAATTCCTAGGATAATTACAAACAGGGCATGAAGTGCAAAAAGAATCTCCTTGATGTATGCAAATTTAATTTGCTGCAAAAGGTTCGCCATTTGGCAAGCATAAGCCCTTAGTTCCAGTGGGTCCTCCAAGCAGCACATAGTATTCAAATCCCTACTGTGTTCACCCAGACTAGAAGCCTCAGTTTTGGGCTCAATACTCTAGTGCTAATAGGGCTGTCCAATTCAACAAGGATTGTGAGCCTGGTTAACCATTTGAAATTAATCATTCATGGAGAGCTGAAACCCTGCCCTCTCTACTCTCAGTTGTAGTCTAGAGTCTGGTTTGGAATAATGTGACGATCTGGAGACTTCATTCTGATGTGTCATGAGCTTCACAATGTCAGTACTGCCTAAATCCTTCTGCTGTCATCTACCATCTTCCAAACTGGACCACCACTGAGCCACCATTTACTCTGGCCATCAGACTGCTAACTACTCAACTTGAAGCAAATCTTAAAGCAAAGGCAATTATTCCCTCTAGATCTGCAGAACTCTGGATGACTCATGAAGAAGTTTCAGACAGTCTATGAACCCTCAACATTAATTTTATATATAGTTTGGGATATACGTAAATGAATTTATCAAAGTTTCAAAGGATCCATAGCCCAAAAGAGGTTTAAGATCCATCATCTACGAGAGAGACCTGTTTTTCCTGTCCAGGTTCCTCTTTGTCTTAGTTTTTTTTTTTCTTTCCTTACTCATAAGCACCACTGAAATTCTAAAAAGTACAATGAGCAAGACAATTATAACAACTCTAGAATAGGTTTTATGGGTTAACTACATTATTCTAAAATGTTTCCTTTACTCCAATTTCTTCTTCACATTTCCTACTTGCAGTTAAGAAAATAAGCAACTGCTATTACTTAACGATACAATATTCTGAAACAGCTCTTTAATGGACACTTAACTAATTTTCATCTAATTAAAACATTTGCTTTCAAATTGCACAGGATGCTAGTTGGAAGGTATCGTTTTCTAAGAAGATTCCCAGCCACAAGTTTTGTTTTTTTTTCCTTTGCTTTGCTGTTCCTGCTGTTTTGATTAAGCTATTATCATAGTTTAAAGAGGAAAAATATCCAAAACTCAATTGTAGCTGACATTGAAGATTTTATTTAAAAAAAAAAAAAAATTTCTTTGAGAGACAGAGAGCATGAGTGGGGGGAGGGTCAGAAGGAGAAGCTGACTTCTGGCTGAGCAGGGAACCAGCCCTGGGGCTGGATTCAGGACCCTGGGATCATGACCTGAGCCAAAAGCAGATGTTCAACCGACTGAGTCACCCAAGAGCCCCAACACTGAAGGTTTTAAACACAGGATAATTAGCTTTATTTGAGCAGACATTCTCATCCTAACATTGTGATCTTCAAAAACTAAAGTTTTCCTATCAAATTGCAATTCATGTTTCCTCACTTCTTACTGATTTCTTTTTCCTTCCATTTTTTTACTGCAGTAAAATACACATTTCAGGATATATACCATTTTGTTTATTTTTTTTTAAGACTTTGTTTATTCATGAGGGGCACAGAGAGAGGGGGGAGAGAGAGAGAGAGAGAGAGGCAGAGACACAGGCAGAGGGAGAAGGAGAGGCAGAAGCAGTCTCCATGCAGGGAGCCTGATGTGGGACTCGATCCCGGGACCTCAGGATCACACCCTGGGCCAAAGGCAGGCACTAAACCACTGAGCCACCCAGGGATCCCCATATTTAATACCATTTTAACCATTTTTCAGTTCTTATTGATTTCCAAAGAATATCATTCACATGAACAAAACTGGTTTTTATTAAATTTCATTTTCGCCCCAAATACTAAATTTGTTGATTTATTTTTATTACATATTTTTCTTCATTCTGTGTCTAACAACCCTTTCCCACTCCTCCCTGGAAATGAAATTAAGACAGCTCACTAGTTGGTTGATTCTGCAGGAAAATTTACAAGAAAAAGAAAGACTCCTTCCCTTGGGCCCTTCTCTGCTCTTTATTTTCTTCTTTCAGTTTTTGATTCTTTATAGCCAAATAGTCACCCTATCCACAGAAATCACCAATAAAAGCCAACAGTAAAAGAAAACAGAATACATTACCAGGTATGGTAAAAAAGAGGTCAAGGTCTGAAATTCCTTAAAGTAATATTTTTGTTTCATTTTATAAAATATTATAGGCAATGTATTAAGAAAAAAGGTATGTTATTTGAAATCCTAATTTTAAAAATGGCCTTTTGGTTTACTAACATGAATAAATTAAATTTAAAAATACAACTTTCAACAAAAAACAAAAGAAGTCTCAACTGAAAAGCTGACCTATTATTATTATTATATATAAATACATATATAAATTTTATTTATATATAAATGTATTTTATTTATTTTATTTATATATAAATTTATTTATATATATAAGTTATATATAGATAATATTATTTATATTTTTGTTTCAAGTTTTTATTTAAATTCTAGTTAGTTAACACATAGTGTGATATTGGTTTCAGGAGTAGAATTTAGTGATCCGACACTTACATAAAATATCCAGTGCTCATCACAAGTGCCCTCCTTCATATTCATCATCCATTTAGCCCATCCTTTGCCCACCTCCTCTCCAGCAACCTCTCTCTGTTCAGCATAGTGAAGTCTCTGATGGTTTGTCTCCCTCTCTTTTTCTCCCCCTTGCAACTATGTTCATCTGTTTTTTTTTTCTTAAATTCCACATATGAGTGAAATCATATGGTATTTGTCTTTCTCTAATGGACTTGTTTTGCTTAGCATAATACACTCTAGGTCTATCCACATTATTGCAAATGGCAAGATAATTCATTCTTTTTGATGTCTGGGTAATATGCCACAACTTCCTTCTCCATTCGTCACTCAATGGACACTTGGGCTCTTTCCATAATTTGGGCATTCTAAATAAGGCTGCTATGAACACAGGAATGCATGTATCCCTTCAAATCAGTTTTTAAAAATTCTTTGGGTAAATACCTAGTAGTGTAATTGCTGTATTATAGGATAGTTCTATATCTAACTTTTATGTGGGTGTAGGTATGTGTCAGAATTTGCTCTATTTTGTTATTGATTTTTCAAAAGAACAATAAATATATACAGGCATATACACACATTCCTGTAGGCAACTGCATTCAGCATTTCAGCATGAACACTGTCAGTACAGAGCAACATGAAGGCTTGTGCATCAAAAAAGTAAACAATGGTGGAGAGAGAATACAATCTATGAGGCTAGCTTTAGAAATGTAGTCTTTAAAATAATAAAAAACATAACATAAAAACACAGAGCTCTGGAGAAGCCCTTTCCCCCTTTCTCTTAAGATCTAGTTATTAAAAGCCTCACCTTACCAAAGTCCTGGGAAGAAGTAAAAACACATCTCCTCATATTTCATTTCCGTCTATGGGATTGTAATCAGAATCATAAACGTCTTCAAGATTGAGCAGACAATATAAGTAACTGAAACTGTTGTATATTTAATGATAGACAGTGGTAAACTGTCTTCATGGTAAACTGTCTTCATGGTAAACGGAAGACTCCACACCTGAAAACCTTCAAACTGAAGGAAGGGAGGGAGGGAGGAAGCAAGCCCACCAGTAGTGGTCAAACAAAACACACCAAGAGTAGACTCTTATGTGGTTCCATCTATTTGTTCCCCAAGACTGCTTCATACTCTCAAATCCAAGTTTCTGATCCAGTTCTCATGGCCTGGGGAGGGGCTCCAACAGAACATGGCTTAATGGGGTTCTTGGGAACTACAGTGATGGTAAATAAGGCCACCATCTTGGCCAGCACCCTGTCACCCCCTCCTTATCTCCTGAAAGCCTCAAGATTTAGCCAACTTACTTCTACTTTTAGCACGATGCCTTTGGCTTCTACCTAGGGCTTTTCTCTGGCCAAATGAAACGGCAATCCCACAGCATTTGCCCTTTTCTCTTGGTCTTAAAGCAAGCATAGAACTATTTTTGTAGCTTTTCTCACAGTTTTAATAGTTAAAGATAAAATGTGATTTAAAGATAATATATTAAAAAATAAAGATAAAATATGACTTACATAATGCATATGTATATCAAATCACCATGATGTATACCTGAAATACCTTAAAATTTTGTCAATTATTCTGTAATAAAGCTAAAAAATAATAAATGAATAAGTAAAAATGTGACTTAGACTACTTGTTACATACCTAGTTTGTGGTTTTTTTTCTTATTTTTATGCTTCAATGCTAGTAGAAAAGATAAGGAGGACATAGGTGATAAGGGCAGGGTTATGTAGTAAAATACAGCTTGTGTTCAGAACAATCCTAAAGCATTTGATAAGACCATATGAGACATAATCTCTAAGAAGCTGAATGGGGAAAGGGGTAGGTTTTGAGAAATGAAGGGACACATCCCAACAACCTGAACCAGTCCTGGGCTAAGAGAGAACAAGGGTAAGAAAGGAAATAGCAGCTGCGTCAGTGGCTTATGGGCTTACTCTTTTCCTAACTCTGTTCAATCTTTTCCCTCTTGCTTCCACAGAATTGAAATATAGTGAGAAAATGAGCAATTTTGAAAAAACAAGAGAAAAAGAAAGACACAGGGTGAGGCAATCCAAAGCTGGAGTAGATAGAAAGAAGGGGGTGGCCTGGGCCCAGGAAACTCTTTCCCATTTCTGATGAATGGGAAGGAGATATATCTTCAGCATGGACCAACAGCCAATGCTGGCAACACCAGCCAGGCAAATCCTTCAGTCTTTCACCTCTATCCAGGGCAGGCATGCCACAAACATCATAGCAATGATATGAAGTAAGTATTTCCAAAGAAATGTCCATGGTTAGCCAATATTTGAGGATTGGTTTCATTCTATTTCCTGTTTTAATAGCATAGTTTCAGTTGTTATTATAATTCTAGACTGAAACAACTCAGAACAACATTTGAAATATTCACTTGGTTTCAAACACAGGGCGGTGTGTGTGTCAGTGTGTGTGTGTGTGTGTGTTTATTCTGGCTGGCTAACATTACTGAAGTCAAGCAGATAACTTTTCTGTAGCCCTTTAAAAAACAATTAAATAGAGAATTTAACTGATAGACAAAAACTCTATGAAAAATTAATCCAGAAAAATGAAGAGAAAGAGCAAAAGTTGGTCTGTATTCATTTTTGTTAAAATAACCAAAACATACTAACTGGAATGTGTGACCTTCACTATTTCAACAGGGAAAAAAGGAAGTCAACATCTCAAATTGACAATTTTGTTGGAAGCCTCTCTCAAGCAATTTTTAACTTGGTTGGTACAAATGTTTTCTGCCAATTAAAATTGTGCAATATTCTCATAGATTAAAATATTCTTGGCAACTATGTCCCCTTGGAAAAAATAAAGAGTTGGGTTTTTTAAGTGCTTAATTTAGGAATGTCTTAAGTAGGCCTAACCACTAAATATTCATTTTTAAAATATAATAAACATTTTAAATTACTACTTTGAAGATGAAAATGAAGACCCAGAAATTTCTCCATTATCAAAACGAAACATAAAATAGTCCCTATTGGTTTGCTATATCATTTTACAAGTCTGAGAATTTCTAAAAATTATTAAAGTCATTTCCTGTTGATGTGCTACAAGTTGGGTCTTTTGACCTGCTACAGGTCCAAAGCATTGGAAACATGATAAAAAAAAAAATCGCTCTCATTTAGGTAATAAAATTTCATCATCAAGTGGCTATGTAAATAAAACAAGGGACAAAGGATATGAAAAACAGATAATTCCCATAAAATTAAATCCACATGAATAATAAACACATGAGGAATAAAGGTAACACAACTCATAAGTCTTAAGAACATGAGGCTCTAGATTCAAGGATTCAAGTCTAGGTTATCATTTCCTAGCTGACTGACTTTGGACAAGTCATTCACCCTTCTATGCCTTTTGACCTACAGTGTAAAGATCTGATATTCTAACTCATAATTGTCATGGTATATGCACTCAATAAATAGTCATTATTACTACTATCAGAAAATAGACTCAACCTCATTAGTAATCAGGAAACTATAAATTAAGATTTAATTTTACCATATTTGAGTGCTACAATTTTATAAAAAAAAATTAATAGTACCCAGTGCTACCAAGAGAGTAAGGAAGGTATAAAAATACACAATGAGTAGAAATAATAAATAGGTTCTGCCACTCTGGACAGCAATTCAGGGTGAAGGAGGGAAGTCGGTTGTAGGAGAAAAGAGAGGGAAATATGCAGATGCAGTATTCCTAAACTCAGTAAAGGACGTTTCCCATCATCATCATCATCTGTTACACCCTACTCTTGCAAGTCATTCACCAGAAGTTGTTCATTTAGATTCTGTATTTGACAAACCAAATTAAGATCAAAAGAAACAATACACAAAAACACCTTGTGTTTATATGAGTACTTTTCTCATCCAGCGACACAACACTTTTCTTTCAGTGAGGAGTGCCTGTCAATCTTTAAATTGACTCTGTATTTAATAAAACAACCATGGGGTATCTACTGGCTCTATTTATAAATAGTCCTTGTTATATAATACATAATCCAAATTTTTTTCTTCCTCTCTTTTTTCTACTAGGAAATGGGTCCCAAGGCTTCATTCTTATAATCTGAATCAGACTAAATTCATACATTATTATGGTGAGGAAATTCCCTAGGCCACAACATTTTATACAAATAAATAAGACATTAAATAATATAATAAACTGTTAAGTAGTAGCCATGGCGTGGTGGAAAGAAAACTAGTCCAGTCAAGAAGCCTGAGTTGTGCCATTTTGGGGCCTTAGGCAAGTCTCTTAAATTGGCTGAGACTCAATTTTCTCATCTGTAAAGCATAAGAATACTATGATTTTCTAAAAGCATAATATAGGAAAAAATGTATCACCACCAGACTGCTGTTTTGTTAATATCTGAAATAACTTTCTTCTCTCAGTTTCTATGGCAATAGAGGCATGACCTGCAGAGGCCTCCCTTGATCTCATCCAAGTTCAAGAAGAACAAGACCTTCAGTAGATCAATGCATGAAATGGGATCCTCCAATCTTCAATATTACTATCACTGGGGGAAAGGGTTAGAAGGGAAGGGAGGGCTGAGAGACCTGAGAGGAAATGATTTTTAAAGGGGATCAAAGTTTATTCCTTTCATTTGATTCTAACAGGGAGAAATAGAGGGATTATAAATCATGCCAGAGTGACAGCCCTGGAAGAGTAGCATTGAGAGAAAGCCTAGAAGGAGGATGAGGTGAAAGTGACAGATGGAAGGAAGCTCAGGCCTCAACCTACCCTAGACCTTAATCTAGCAGAAAAATAATTCCTCATATCTTGGATATGAGGAAATAAGAATGAAGCATGAGCAGTTGTGGTGGCTGAGGATTTCTCCTGTCTCATTCTTGATGTTCTAAGCAAAGTCCCAAGTGACTCCAAGGGCATCTGAGATTTTGAGATTGAGGATTTAACTTGCTCAATAAAAGTTCAAGCTTTAAAGTCATTCAAGATCTGGAATTCGCTCCCTCCTTTCTTTCCTCCTGTGTCTTTCTTCCAACACACACATAATACTACATTTCCACAGATACTTCTTGTGATAATCTTTAACTCCTTCCGTTTTAATGTAGATTAGGACTCTGGAGACAATGCCCAGAGGTCTGGTCTTTCATTCCTTGGGGCCTCTTCATGTGGGACAACTTGTTCTAAAAGTTTGAGGCTCCAGGAACAGAGCTTTTGTTATTATTATTATTTTTTAAATCTCCATGATCAATAGCGCCTTGCTGGTAACTCTGAATGCAATCAGAATCCCCAAAAGGATACTCCCTCCTGGAATTATTGCTTCATTTGGGACATTAAAATTATCTATAAAGATTGCTAGGTTTCTGAAGGCTTATGTCTGAAACCAGGAAGTCCTACAAGCAACTCAAAGTAAGTGTTCTATAGAATTTTTGCATTCCCAAGGATTTATTCTGGGTAACTCTGGGCAACAGTATAGGAAGTACAGGGAGTGCTCATTTGGATCATTAAAAGTGATAAATGTCCACCATTACTTGCTGTCATGGGTTGATGCAATCTGAGAAAGTGTCCCAAAAAAATAAATGGTGTTATTTAAAAATTAATTAGGTAATACATAATATTTTTACTTTTATATGTCTTAAGATCCAGAAATTGGTGATGCCCAGTTTAACGTCAACAGGGCAGAATTAGCTGTAGGCAAAGTTATGAAAAAGAAAAGTTTTCTTTGGCTCCCTCCAAACATCATTTATTCTCTGCTCTGTCACTTTGTGAAGAACCCTCAGCACTTAAATCCGTCTTAATGCCTCCTGGTGGGCCAGATACTCCATGGAGTGTCCTTCTCTGGCCCACCCTAACTAGGGCCTCATTAAGTCTTTACTTCACAGTAACTTCTAGTCAAAATTTAACTTGTCATATATTCTACTCTCATTGGACTCTTTTTTTTTTTTTGCTTAAAAACTGTTTATTTTTAAGAAGTTAAAGTCCGTTAAGCATTACTACTCATTGCTTATAATTGCACTATTAAACATTAATATATTAAAAAGAAATTCATAAGATCCACAGTAATTTCCCACAAAAGCATTTACAAGAGTTAGTGACAAAGCAATCGCCAGCAGCACTTACCACTTCAAATGCTGCAAGCAAGGGTTCTGTCATGAATCAAGGCACAATGCCATGTTAGCCATAGTAGGGGGACACAGTAAGGCCACTATGAAATGATGCCTTGAACTCACTCTCTTCAGTATAAATAGATGGAACATTTTATGGATGGAATTAAAGAATCATAGAAATATGACATTATATCCTGCATTTTTCTTCTCTTTGGAAAACATCTGGGGACCCAGCCTTTTGTTCTGGAACACCCCTGACCATAGTTAGCTAAGGGGACAAGAATACTACCCCAAAAAGAGAAAGGACCTCAACTGAATGCCCAGACCTGGATCTTATGGTGATTTCAAGAGATAGTCATGAAAGAGGTAACTATGTCTCACTCATAAGGGAAGAAAAGTGGAAAAAGATTCAGGATAGAAGCCTTGTTTAAAAATAAAGAGTATCAGGCTCCAGGGTGGGGAGCCTGCTTCCCTCTCCTTTTGCTGCTCCCCCTGTTTGTACTTGCTCCCTTTCTCTCTCTGTCAGATAAATAAAATTTTAAAAAAAAGAAATAGAAAGAAAGGAAGAAAAAAATAAATGGAGTGTCTTTGACCAGTGATGTTTTCTTTTTTCTTTTTCTTTTTCTTTTTTTTTTTTTTTAGTTTATAAACATCCTTTATTCTGTGGATGAAAAAGGTAAATGTGTCATATTGATTTCTTCTGCTATTTTTTGTACATTTCTTTTATTGGAGTTCAATTTGCCAACATATAATAAAACACCCAGTGCTCATCCCATCAACTGACCCCCTCAGTGTCCATCACCCAGTCACCCCAATCCCCTGCCCACCTCGCCTTCCACTACCCATTGTTCATTTCTCAGAGTTAGGAGTCTCTCATGATTTGTCACCCTCACTGATATTTCCTACTCATTTTCTCTCCTTTAGCTTTTAATCCCTTTCCCTATTTTTTATATTCCCCATATGAGTGAAACCATATAATGTTTGTCCTTCTCTGATTGACTTACTTCACTCAGCAAAATATCCTCCAGTTCCATCCATACCTTTTGAGAATCTAAGCTTAGCAATTGTGACTGGAAGGTAAGTGGGTTTAATGGAAGCAAATACAGTTTCTCAGTGAATTACTCAGTTTTCCCTGCTAAGAACAAATTATATTACTCTGTAATTATTTATTATTTCTTTCTGTTTTGTCACTTCTACACATAATACCTAAGGAAAAAATCAGTATGTCTTTTCTACCCCCAGTTCATAAATTGAATTTCTCCTTATTTTTAGCATTTGGTAAATTCTAAAAAATCTTTCTCTTCCTCTTCCTCTTGCAACCAGAATTCAGCCTCCAACCTCAATCATTAGAAATCAGAGGCTTCAGAGCAAATAATCTCGACAAAATAAATTCATATCTGTCAAAACATTCAGATCTTGTCAGTGGAGACCTTCTAGCTTGCACCATTTTCCCACTGAGCACCAGGGGCATAGTGATCTTGACCTGTGATATCTGAGTGCCTTAAAAAAGAGAGATTACAAGAGAGTTATTAGCTGAATGATACGAAAGGAAAAAGACTTCAATAATAGTTAGGGACTTCAATATCCAACTTTTAATAATGGATAGAACAGCAATGCAGAAGATTAGAAACCAAATAGAAGGGTGGAACAACACTATAAACCAAGTAGACTTAACAGGTATCTATATAATAGTTCATCCAACAATGACAGAATATACATTCTTCTTAAGTGCATAAGGAAGGTTCTCTAGGATAGATCATATGGGTATCATACCCATAAAACAAATCTCAAAAACTTAAAAAGGATAGAAATAATACAAAGTAGGTTTTGTAATTAAAATGGGATAAAAGTAGAATAACAGAAAGGATAGGAAAATGCACAAATATGTGGAAATTGAACAACACACTCTTGAATTATCAATGGGTCAAAAGAAATCAAGAAAACAAAATATTTTGAGATGAATGACAATAAAGACACAACATACAAAACTTATGGGATTTATCTAAAGTAGTGCTTAATGAAAAATTTATATCTGCAAATGCTTATATGTAGAAAGAAGATAGATCTTAAATAATACACTTAAGCTTGCACCATAAAACACTAGAAAAAGAAGAGCAAATTAAATCTAAAGGAAGCAAATAAGAATTATTTTATTAGTAACAATTAGAGCAAGAATTAGTGAAATAGGGAATACAAAAAACAATAGTGAAAAATCAATTAAAACAAAACCTAGTTTTTTGTTTGACAAACCTATGGACAGATTAACCAAGAAAAAAATAGTGAAAATCAAAATACTAGAATTAGAAATAAGATAGAAGATCTTACAATGAAACTTATAGGAAAAAAGTTTTATAAAGGAATACTATGAACAACTATACACCAACAAATTTATAATTTGAATGAAATAACAAATTTCTAGAAACACACAAACTACCTGAATTGACTCAAGAATAGAGAATCTCAAAAGATCTATAACAAGTGAAGAAAATTTATTAATAACCAAAACCTACCCACAAAGGAAAGCCAAGCCCTTTGGCTTTTCAGTGAAGCCTGAAGATGGCTTCACTAGTGAATTATACCAAAGAATTAATACTAATTCTTCACAAATTCTTCCAAAAAATATGAGGAGGGAACACTTCCTAATTAATCACCTTGTATTACTCTGATGCCAAAACCAGACATCACCAGGAAAAAAAAAAACCAAAACCCTATGGACCAATATCTCTCATGAATATGGATGCAAATATCCTCAACAAAATACTAGCAAATTGAATCCAGTAAAATATTTTTTTTTAAAATTATACACCATGACCAAGAGGATTTACCCCAGAATGCCAGGTTAGCTTAATGTATACAAATAAATTAATGTAATGCATCACATCAATAGAATTAAAAATAAAAATCAAATGATTATTTCAATAAACTCAGGAAAAGCATTTGACAAAATCCAAAAACTTTTATGATAAAGACACATGACAAACAAATAGAAGGAAATTCCCTCAATGAAATGATAAAGATCATTTTCAAAAAACACATAGCTAACATCATACATAACGGTGACAGAACAGATGTTCTTCCCCTAAAATCAGCAACAAGACAAAAATGGCCCTAATTTCAGCACTTTTGTTCAACATTGTGCTGGAGGTTCAAGCCCGGGCAATTTAGGCAAGAAAAATAAATAAAATACATTCAGATTGGTAAAGAAGAAGTATAACTATCTCCAGTCACATGTGGCATGATATTACTTACATGAAATCCTAAGAAATCCACTGACAAACTATTAAAACTAAAATAAATGAATTCAGCAAGTTTTCATAATAGAAAGACAATATATAAAAATTGTAATGGAAAAAACATCCATGATCATGGGTTGGAAGACAATATGGCAATACACCCCAAATTGATCTACAGATTCAACACAATGCTTATGAGAATTTCAGCTGACTTTTTTGTAGAAACTGACAGACTCGTTTTAAAATTCATACATAATTACATGGGACCCAGAACAGACAAAATGACTGAAAAACATGAACAAAGTAGAAGGACTTACACTTCCTGATTTTAAAACTTACTACAATGCAATGGGAATCAAAACTGTGTAGTAATTGCAAAAGAATAAACATATAGATGAATGGAATAGAATTAAAAGTCAAGAAATAGTCATAGCTTTATTATGACTAATTAGTCATTTTTCTATGGCTAATTGATTTTTGACAACAGTGCCACGACCACTTAATAGTGTCTCAACAAATGGAGCTGCAATTACTGAATAGCCAGATGCAAAAGATTGGACCTTTGTCCCACCCCATATATAAAAACTAATTCAAAATGGGTCAACAACATAATTGTAAAACTATAAAACTCTTAAAAGAAACCAAATGATAAGTCCCCTTAGATTTGGAGAAGATTCTTGGATATGACATCAAAAGCACAAGCAACAAAAGAAAAAATAGATACACTGAATTTTCATCAAAATCAGAAATGTCTGTGCTCCCAAGGATACCACTGAGAAGGTAAAAAGCCAACCCACAAAAGGGACAAAATAATCAGTCATATATCTGATAAGTGACTTGCATCCAAAGTATACAAGGAACTTTTACAACTCAGTACTAGAGAGACAAATAAGCCTTTTTTATTTTTTTAAAAAAAAGGAAAAAAATAAATAAGGAGATGAAATATTTAAATAAGCATTTCTCAAAGGGAAATATACAAGTGGGCACCAATCACATAGAAAGATGCTCAACACCATAGTCACCAGAGAAATATAAATTAAAACCATGAAATAGCACTTCATACCTACTAGAACATTAGAATCAAAAACCAGAAAATAACAAGTATTGACAAGGATGTAGAAAAATCAGAACTCTCATACACTGCTGGTAAGAATGTAAAACGGTGCAGCCACTTGGAACAGCAGTTCCTCAAACATTTAAACACAGAGTTACCACATGATCCAGAAATTCTATTTCTTATATATACCCACAAGAATTCAAGGTAGTTATACACAAATATTTAAGCAATACTGTTCACTATACACAAGAGGCAGAAATAACTTCCATGTCCAACTGATTAATGGATAAACAAAATGTGGTATATCCATACCATGCAAATATTATTCAACCACAATAAGTAATAGATTACTGATACATGCTACAGCACAGATAAATCTTGAGCACATTATGCTAAGAAAATCCAGTAACAAAAGTCTGCATATTATATTATTCCATTTATAGAAAATATCCAGAATTGACAAATCAATGGAGATAAAAAGTAGATTAGTGGTTACACAGGGCTGGAGAGAGAGTGAGGAAAACAAGTAGGGAAAGTAATAGCTAAAAAGTGGGTGAGGTTTCTTTTTGAGGTGATGAAAATGCTCTAAAATCTACTGTTGTGACCATATTTTTCTGTGAATATACTAAAATCCACTGACCTATAACAAAAGTTACTAATTCCAAACACAAAACAAAATAATTAAATATCCACAAAATAAATGTTATATTTCATTTATCACTAAATTTAATATTAATAACAATTTAAGGACCCAGAACAATTTGTAGGTTAGATAGTCTCATTTCAAAATAATTCCCCAGTAAGCACAATGATTCTTTAAGAAATCAGAACGAAACACAATTTCAAAAACAAAACTATAAAAACATTTACACCTGTTCACTGTGTAGATATTACATTTAATGAGACATGTGAGAACACTTAAGAGTGTTTCATATGATGTAAAGCACAATTTCCAAAAGTTAAGTGTTGGACACTAACACACTCTTAAAATGTCCCTACTTTTCCATGTCTTTCACCATAGGCACATGCCCAGACACTGTGCTGTCAGTAAAAAAAAAAAAAAAAAAAAAAAGCATTACTAATTTCAACACTATTCCTCTTGACTCAACACATTTTGGTTTCCAGGGACTCTCAGCTCCAGCTTTCTCCTCTGGGTTTGATCAAACTATTTGTCATCTTTCAGCACACCAAGGTTTATGCTTTCAGATAAGAAATAAGAAAGATGTGAACAAATAAACGACTATAAAATGGATTGAACAGATAAAGCACTACAACATGGATTAGCTCATTTTCATGCAAATGTCTTTTTTAAAAGAAAGTGCCTTTGTGTCAAGAAAGGGTTAAAAATGCCAAACTATGAATGTCTGAAGTGAAATTGGTATAGTACATAAAATTATTCCTCTTGAGATAAAATTGTAGCTATTAAGTATTTTAAATTTGGCCGATCATCAAGATAGAAAGCTTAGAGATACTTTGGAGACAGATTTTCCTAGGTTTGGATCCCGTCTTTCACATACTAGTTGGATGGTCTTGAGCCAGCTGCCCAAATTCAAATCTCTTACTCACATAAAAGAGAATAATGAATTATGCATACATCATAACATTATGTGGGGGGAAGGGCTATGCCTAGCAAGAGTAGGCATTCAAAAAACTTTTCTACCTTAATATTCTGGAATCTCAATTAAAATAGCAATATCCATAATGGCACCATTGGCCATTCAAGAAATGTTACTTGATAACTAAAAAGATTTATTTTCTGTTTGATCTAAATACCAGAGATAAAGCAGACACTACTGGAAGACTACAAATACACTCTCTCCCAACTGTTTTATACTCTTTAACCTTTTATAATTTCTAATGAAATAGTTCCAATATAGCTTCCTAAGAAAATTGACAAGTATAGACTCTAGAATATGGCAATGACTGGAGTATATGTGATAATAAACAGGCAGGCCCCTCAAGTTTACTGACTAAAATAACTCTGGTCATTTCTTCCTCTCTGGTTAGGCATCTGCAGACTGCCTTACGTCACAGGGATGTGGCGAAGAATGAAAGATCTTTAAAAAACCCAGAAGATGATTATAGGCACCAAATGTCTAATGAACTAATGAATGAATAAATAAAGCACAAAATAACTAAAGGAAGGGAAGGAACAAAGTAAAGATGAAGTTATCTTCAGCTGTAGGATAAACAAAAGGCGACTTGAGTAAGGTCAAGAAAAATTGTTAAGTAGAATAGCTGAGAGAAGCCTTCTAAATGTTTCTGAATATCAGATGTCATTTTGTTCCTTCCAACCTGCATTTCTTTCTATTCCTCACTTTCCTTCACAAATAAACCTGTGGAATTGTACTGTACTTATAATGGAAGGGCACACACACAGTGATAGAAATTTTCTAACGGCGTAAGGTGCAGAAGATAGATTCTGACATTTTCATACGCCTTCTTGGGACCCTCTCAAAGTTAAGCTGAAAAGAACTGGAATCAGGAAGAGATGGGGATTGATTTAGTTAAGTCAATTTCTAAAGTAATCTGGAAATGAACCACATGGAAGATAAAGGGATCTGTTTGCTTGTGTTTGTATTTTCCCTTCTGCAAAATAAGACTATATACTTCCTACCAGTGGAGGAAGAAAACAGATAAAATTTTGAAGATGTCTTTATGGTCAAAATGATTTATGAAATGAACTGTGGCATATAGTCAATCAATACATCAGAATCTACACACGGTGACACCTAGGTGGCTCAGTGGTTGAGCGTCTGCCTTTGGCTCTGGGCATGATCCTAGGGTCCTGGGATCGAGTCCCACATCGGGCTCCCTACAAGGAGTCTGCTTCTCCCTCTGCCTGTGTCTCTGTGTCTCTCATGAATAAATAAAATATTTTAAAAAGGAATCTACACACAGAGTTGAAAAACTGCATCATATTTTAAAGTTTCTAAAACTGTGATAAAAATACATAACAGAAAATTTACCATCTTGGAGAGCATGGCCAGGTGGCTCAGACTGAGCTGTTTTCCTTGCCAGTGGATTCCATTGAATGCACTGCCAGTCTCTTGTCTGCTGTCATGACTTCTTCTGATATGCCAGTGAAAGAACTGAAGAAATATGCCTCAGGCAAAAGCTTTTGAGCTGATTCTCAGCCCTCATTCAAAAGAATCCATCCCAGAACTCCCCATTCTCCTTCCAAAGAAGAAGGATTCTTTCCCTGGAGGAAATTCAGAATAAATTAGAAGCTGCAGAAGAATGACTCAAGTCCCATGAAGCTGAGGTCTTGAAGCAGCTTGCTGAGAAATGAAAGCATGAGAAAGAAGTGCTTCAAAAAGCAACAGAAGAAAAGAATAATTTCAGTAAATGGTGGGAGAAAAGCTGACCCACAAAATGGAAGCCAACAAAGAGAATCAAGAGGTACAGACGGCTGCCAAACTGGAGCGCCAGAGAGAGGACGTGTGACTTGAAGAAGTATGGAAGAAAAAAGAATTCAAAGATCCTGTTGACAAAACTAATTTGTTCTGTGAACTGACTTTCTCCCCTTCCCCTTCCCAAATACCCAAAGACTGTACTGGTCAGTATCATTTTATTTTTGCCCTCCTGTCCAATATTCTAGAAACTGATGCAGGACTGTATAGGTAGATCTAGACTGTACAATGTTTTAGGAGCCAAAGGGGAAAAATTGAGTGTTGCGCTCTTTTTCTAAAGTATTGAAGTCTTTCTAACATAGCTATTTTTTCTTGTTGCATCTCTTCTACTTTAGTACACTTTGGCGTCCTGGGCTAGTGGCTAGTACCATACTGGTTCTGTGAAAACATGTTTGTGAAAAGAGTATATAGTGACTTCTTTCAAACTACTAGATGCTTAATATCTGTTCACTTTTAAACCCCAATTCTGTCCTGATCTTACCAGATGCTACTAGACCTGAATGGTTAATAAAACCGCAGTGCTGTTAAGAGAAAAACATTCACCATCTTAACCATTTTAAAATTTCTAGTTCAGTAGTTTTAAGTATATCCATATTATTGTGAAACAGATATCTAGAACTTTTTCATCTTGCAGATCTGAAACTATAGCCATTAAACAACTCTCATGTCCCCCAGCCCCTGATAACCACCACTCTTTCTGTTTCTATGAATTATATTATTTTACATCCCTCACATAAAAAGAACCATATGGTATTTGTCCTTTTGTGACTGCCTTATTTCACTCCACATAATGTCTTCAAGGTCCATCATGTTGTAGCATATGAAAACATGGAAGAACTCCTTCCTTTTTAAGGCTGAATAATGTTCCATTGTATGTATATACCACATTTTATTTATCCACTCATCTGTTGTAAACATCTGGATTGCTTCTACTCTTAGGAACTGTGACTAGTGTTGCTATGAACATGGATATACAAATATCTCTGAGTTCCTACTTTCAATTCTTCTGGATATACATCCAAAAGCAGGATTATTTAATCATATGATATAGTTCTATTTTTAACTTCTAAGGAACTGCCATACAGCTTTCCATAGCAATCCCATAAATAATGTAACAAGGGTTCCAATTTCTCTACATACTCACCAACATTAATTATTCTCTTTGTATTTTTAATGTTATTAGGTATGCTAATGAGTATGAGGTAATATATGTCATTGCTTTTTTGATTTGCATTTTCCAGGCAATTACTAATGTTGAGCATCTTTTCATGTGCTTATTGGCCATTGTATTTCTTATTTAGAGAAATGTCTATTCAAGGCCTTTTGGTTATTTTTAATCAGAATATATGATTTTTTTGTTGTGTTGTAGCAGTTCTTTATTTATTCTGGATATGTCAATCACTTATCACATATATAATTTGCAAATATTTTCTCCCATTCTGTAACTTGCCATTTCACTCTGTTGATTGAGCCCCTGACACCTAAGTTTTTCAGTTTAATGTAGTCCTATTTTTCCCTTTTTGTGTTTTCTATGTTTTTGGTGTCATATTCCAAGAAATCATTGCCAAATTCAACATGATGAAGTTTTCCCTCTTTGTTTTCTCCTAAGAGTTTTATAGACTTAGGCCTTATCTTTATGTCTTTAATCTAGTTTAATTTTTGTATCTGGTAAAAGATAAGGGTCCAATTTAACTCTTATGTATAAAAATAAATAAATAAATAACTCTTATGTATATATACCTGGTTTTACCAAAAATAAAATTGTGGAGGAGACTGTCTGTTCCACTTGGGTAGTCTTGGCACCCTTGTCAAAGAGCATGGGACTATATAGGTAACGATTTATTCCTGGGCTCTCTATTTTGTTGATCTAGTTGACTGTCTTTATACTAATGCCACACTGTTTTGATCTGTGATTTTGTGATAGGTTTTAAAATCAAGAAGTAGGAGTCCTCCAACTTTTTCTTTTTATCTCAAAATTGTTTTGGCTATTCAAAGTCCATTGGGAACCCATAAGAATTTTAGGATAAATTTTTATATTTCTTCAAAAAAATGGTGTTAAGGGGGATCCCTGGGTGGCTCAGCGGTTTAGCACTTGCCTTCGGCCCAGGGTGTGATCCTGGAGTCCCAGGATCGAGTCCCATGTCGGGTTCCCTGCATGGAGCTTGCTTCTCCCTCTGCCTGTGTCTCTGCTTCTCTCTATATACATTTCTCATGAATAAATAAATAAAATCTTTAAAAAATGGTGTTAAAAAATGCTGTTGGAATTTTGAGATTGCATTGAACCTGTACATCACTCTTTGTACCATGGACATATTAACAATATTAAGTCTTCCAATCCATGAATATGAGATCTTTCCACTTATTTGTATTCTGTTAAATGTGTTTTAGTAGTGTTTTGTGGTTTTCACTGTACAAATCTTTCACCTCCTTGGTTAGATTTATTCCTAAGTATTTTATTCTTTTTGATGATATTGTAAATGTAGTCGTTTTCTTGTTTTCCTTTTTTTGTATTATTCATTGTTGTATCTGATAGATTTTTAAATAATTCACCATCAGCTGTCCTCCTTTTTGCCATGATTCTTTTTTTTTTTTTTTTTTTTTTTTTTTTTTTTTTGCCATGATTCCTTTCTATGGTAGGTCCACTTATTCATGAGGCAGAAAAGGATGCCAGGGTCTGTGTTCCTCTGATGTATACCGACTTCACTGTCACCATTCTTCCTGTTTCCAACCTTGGTGACTTCAGTACTTCAGGAGAACAGAATCAAAACAGAGAATCAATCAAGATGGTAACATAGGAGGCTCCTGAGCTTTGCTCCTCCTATAAATATACCAAATATACAGCTATACAAGGAGCAACTGCCTGTGGAAAAGATTTAGAAACTAGATGAGTTACTCCCATATATCAGGCAAATGAGAAAATACATTGAAATGGGTAGGAAAGGCTGAACACATTTTTGCCATAAAACCCCACACTTAGTACAGTGCCATACAATCAGAATGGAACTCCCAACAGCCAAATTCTTCCCAAGGAGCAAAGGGGGAGTTGGGATTCCAAGTCTAACACTCCAACTTTTAAGATGCCTACATTTGAGACAGACTCCCAAACAGCTGGTTCTGAAAGCCACTGGGGCTTTCCTCCATGAGACCCACAAGATTGTATCAAACAAAAAAGCAGTTCTTAACTGGCTATCCCAGCCAAAACACAGCATAGAAAGAACAGGCAAAAAATATCCACCTCCCTTTTATTCCCTGAAAAGGCTTTATCTGCATATTTCAAAGCTGTTGCCTGTAATTTAGCAGGCATCAAGGGCTCTGATCCTCCCTCACAGACTAGGAAAGCTGGCACATATTTCTCCCATCTTCTCCCTCCAGCCTACTTCAAGTCACCAGTGTTCCCTGAGAAAAGTTTACATACACGTCCATACCTCAGTTTTTGCAGCTGCTGACCAAGGGATGGGTCTCTGTTTTGCCTGGCTCTGACAGCCAGTGGAATTTCCATTCATGAGTCCCACAGGGATGCAGCAAATCTTAACCAACTATAACCTAGAGCTCAACACAAAGGAAGCAGGCAAAAATGCTCATCTTCCAGTCTTTTTCTGAAAGGGATTTATTTGCATACTTTAAAATCTGCCGCCTGAGGGCCAGGATTCTGATTTAGCATCTATCTAGTGGCTGGAAGCCATCATCTCCAGACACTGGGAAAAGCAATAGATAGCTCCCTTGTCTTCTCCCTCCAGCCTGCTCTAAGTCACTCACCAGGATTTCCCTGGAAGGAGCTTAGACAAGTTTGCATTCCAACTTTTACAGCTGCCACTCAAGGGATAGATTCACAAATCACGCGGCTCTCAAAGCCAGTGGGGCTACCATTCGCCAAGTCCCACAGGGGGAGGAAACAAGAAATCATAACTTGCTATCCCTCCAGGGCTCAACACAGTAGAAGCAGGCAAAAATGCTCCTCTCCACGTTTTGCTTGAAAGGGATCTAGCTGTACACCTTCAAAGCTCATGACTGAGCTCAGGCTTCTAACTTTAATACATACCTAGGGCCTCACTGTGACAGAAGTACATACTTTCCCAGCTTCTGCCTCAGATTCCAGCTTCTAATCAATCTACATCTGGTGCCAACTGTAATCTTGCCTTTTGGAACACCTTAACCACTGGGAGCCACTAAAACAAAGAAGGTATCTTGGTCAATCACAAAGGTTTGAGAAAAAAAAAAAAAACAAGAGCTTGGCCAGGCTGATTAACAAGGTTGATCTCCTACATGAGATACTATGACAAGAGTGCAACAAGTGACTATTTAATATAACATACAGAAACCAATGAAATCTAGGAAAATTAAGAAACAAAGAAATATGTATCAAACAATAAAACAAGATAAAACTCCAGAAACACACCTTAATGAAATGAAGATAAGTCATTAACCTGACAAAGAGTTCAAAATACTGGTGATAAAGCTGCTCACTGTAGTCAGAGGAACAATTCAGTGAAAATTTTGACAAATAGAAAATGGAGTGTCTATCAGAAATCACAGAACTGAAAAAAACAATAACTGATCTGAAAATTTCAACAGAGGGATTTGAAGCAGAGTATATAAAGCAGAAAGATAGATCAACAAATTCAAAAGACAGGGTAGTGGAACTCAGCTAACTAGAAGTTAACAGAAAAAGTAATGAAAAAAGAATGAAATAGCTTAAGAATCTTATGAGACACCATCAAATAGGCCGATATTCATACTATAGGGATCCCAGGAGAAGACAAAAACAGAAAGCTTACTCAAGGAAATAATGGCTAAAAACCCCCTAAGAAAGAAACAGACACCAGTAAAAGGATCCCAGATAGTAAAAAATAAGAGAAATCCTAAAAGACCAGGAGGGAGTTAGATGATATAGTCAAAGTAATGGGAGGACAGAGACTGTCAACCAAGAACACCCTACCTGACAAAGCTGTCCTGCAGAACTGAGAGATAGAGCTTCCCAGACAGACAAAAGCTGACAGAGTTTAATACCACTGGACCAGTCTTACATAAAATGTTAAAGTGACTTTTTCAAGCTAAAAAAAAAAAAAAAGGGTACTAATCAGTTACATAAAAACATATGAAAAGATTAAATTCAGTGGTAAAGGCAAATATATAGTTAAATGAAGAATAATGTTGTAATGGTGGTAGGTAAGTCATTATTAAGACTAGTATGAAAGTTAAAGGACAAAGTATGAAAAATAAATATAACTACAAAAATTTGTTAATTGATATGCAATGTGAACAAAAAGATGTAAACTGTGATATCAAAAACACAGAATGTTGGGGGGAACTAAAAATCATAGAACTTTTCTATGCACTCAAAATAAAGTTCCCAGATAAAAATAGGCTGTTGTAATTTATATAAGCCTTATGTTAACTACAACGCAAAAGCTATAGTAGATACATAAAAATAAAGAGAAAGAAATCTAAGCACACTATTACAGAAGATCATCAAATTACAAAGAAAGAGAGTAAGAGAGACAAAAAAGAACAAAGGATTTACAAAAGAACCAGAAAACAACATAGCAACAGTGAGTTCACACCTATCAATAATCACTTTAAATATAAACAAACTAAAATTCTCTAATCAAAATATATACGGTAGGCGAATGTAAAAAAAAAAAAAAAAAACAGACCCAGGGCAGCCTGGGTGGCTCAGCGGTTTAGCACCACGTTCAGTCCAGGGCGTGATCCCGGAGACCTGAGATCGAGTCCCACATCGGGTTCCCTGCATGGAGCCTGCTTTTCCCTCTGCCTGTGTCTTGCCTCTCTCTCTCTCTCTCTCTCTCTCTCATGAATAAATAAAATCTTAAAAAAAAAAAACAGACCCAACTATATGCTGCCTAAAAGAGACAAAACAGCTTTAAGGACATTCACAGACTGAAATTGAAGGGATGGAAAACGATATTCCACGCAAATGGAAGCCAAAAGAAAGAAGACAGAGAAGCTATACTTATATCAAACAAAACAGACTTAAACCAATGACTATAACAAGAGACAAAGAAAATCATTATTTAATGATAAAAGAGATAAATTTCATCAAGAGAATATAATATTTGTAAATATTTATATAACCAATATAGAAGCAAATAAATATACAAAGCTTACATTAATAGATATAAAGAAAGAAAGAAACAGTAATAGCAGGAGACTTCAATAATCCACTTTTAACAATGGATAGGTCACTCAGACAAAAAAATTAATAAGGTAATATTCGTGTTGAAGGATACATTGGAGCATATATAAAGCAGTTAAAGGATACATTGGACCAGTTATATACAGAACATTCTACCAACAGCAGAACACACATTCTTCTCAAGCATACATGTAATCCCCTCCAAAATGGATCATATGGTAAGCCACAAAACAAGTCTTAATAAATTGAAATCATATCAAATATTTTCCAACCACAATGGTATGAAACAAGAAATGGATAATAAAACTGGAAAAGTCACAAAAGTGACTGAACAACATGTTCCTGAACAACCAATAAGTCAAAGAAATAAAAAAATAAAATAATCTTGAGACAGGGGCACCTGAGTGGCTCAGTAGTTGAGCATCTGTCTTTGGCTCAGGTCATGATCCTGGGGTCTTGGGATCAAGTCCCGCATCAGGCTCCCAGCAGGGAGCCTGCTTCTCCCTCTGCCTGTGTGTCTGCCCCTCTCTCTGTCTTCATGAATAAATAAAATCTTAAATAATAAAAATGATCTTGAGACAAATGAAAATAGAAAAAGAATACATCCAGACTTATGGAATGCAGTAAAAGCAGTTCTAAGAGGGAATTAGAATAATAAATAATTTATTAAATAAATTATTAAATAGTAATAAATCAAGTAAAAAGAAAGATCTCAAACAACCTAACTATACATCACATGGACCTAGAAAAAGAACACACTAAATCC
The DNA here is from genome assembly GCF_018345385.1 of Vulpes lagopus. Classification (NCBI taxonomy): domain Eukaryota; kingdom Metazoa; phylum Chordata; class Mammalia; order Carnivora; family Canidae; genus Vulpes; species Vulpes lagopus. Next base: position 102,857,934 of record NC_054834.1, on the reverse strand, counting down.
AAAGCTGGTAGAAGAAATAAGAAAATTTAAAGTAGAAATAAATGAAATAGAGACTAGAAAGACAATAGAAAAGGTCAAAGACATGAAGACCTGTCTTTTTTGAAAAGTTAAAGAAAATAGACACTTTTACTAAACCTCCTAAGAAAGAAAAAAAGAAATATAAGAAAAAACTCAAATATATAAAATTAGAAATCATAGAGGTGACATTAAAATTGATACCAGAGGGATCCCTGGGTGGCACAGCGGTTTGGCGCCTGCCTTTGGCCCAGGGCGCGATCCTGGAGACCCGGGATCGAATCCCACATCAGGCTCCCAGTGCATGGAGCCTGCTTCTCCCTCTGCCTGTGTCTCTGCCTCTCTCTCTCTCTCTCTCTCTCTCTGTGACTATCATAAATAAATAAAAATTAAAAAAAATAAAAATAAAAAAAATAAAATAAAATAAAATTGATACCAGAGAAATATAAAGTATCAGAAGAGACTACCATAAACAATTATACACCAACTAATTTGACAACATAAAAGAAATGGATAAATTCCTAGAAACATACAACCTTCCAAGACTGAATCATGAAGAAAAAAAATTTGAACAGACCAGTTACCAGTAAAGAGATTGAATTTGTAAACAAAAAACTCCCAACAAAGAAAAGTCCAGCATCAGATAGCTTCACTGAAAAAAAAAAAAAAAAAAAAAGATAGCTTCACTGATGGATTCTACCAAATATTTAAAGAGGAACTAATGCCAATCCTTTGCAAACTCTACCAAAAAATAGAACAGTATGGATATTTCCAAACTCATGTTGCAAGGCCAGCATTACCCCGATATCAAAACCAGATAAGACCACCACAAGAAAAGAAACTGCAGGTTAATATTCCTGAAGAACATGTGAAAAAAACTTCAATAAAATATTAGCAGAGTTCAACTATAAAAAGGATCATATACCATAATCAAGTGGGATTTATTCCATGGTTGCAAGAATGAACACCCACAAATCAATATGACACATCACATGAACAAAATGAAGGATAAAAATCATATGATTGTCTCAACAAATGCAGAAAAAGCATCTGACAAAATTCAACATTCTTTCATGATGACAACACTTAATAAACTGGGTATAGAGGAAACATAAATCAACATGGTAAGGGCCTAAATGACAAGCCCACAGCTAATATCATATTCAACAGTGAAATGCTAAAAATTTTTCCTCCTAGATCAGAAACAAGACAAGAATACTAATTTTATTCAATATAATACTAGAAGTTCTAGTCAGAGTAATTAGAAGAAAAAAAAACAGATATCCAAATTAGAAAGGAAAAAAAGATATCTAAATCATTTTTATTTTATAGCAACCTAATACCACATATAAAAAATCTGGGGATCCCTGGGTGGCTCAGTGGTTTAGCACCTGCCTTCAGCCCAGGGCATGATCCTAAAGTCCAGGGATCAAGTCCCACGTCAGGCTCCCTGCATGGAGCTTGCTTATCCCTCTGCCTGTGTCTCTGCCTCTCTCTCTGTGTGTCTCTCATGAATAAATAAATAAAATCTTTTTTAAAAATCCTAAATAATTTACCGAAAGCCTGTTAGAATTAATAAACAAATTTAGTAAAGTTGTAGGCTATAAAATCAATATACAAAAATAGTTTCATATATATATATATATATATATATATATGAACTATATATCAACCATCAGAAAGAGAAATTAATCCCATTTACAATAGCATCAAAAAAAATAAAATACTTAGGAATAAATTTAACCATGGAGGTAAAAGATTCTGCATACTGAAAATCATACAACATTGATGAAAGAAATTGAAGTCATAAGTAAATGGAAAGATATTCAATGTTCATTGATGCAAGAATCGATATTGCTATAATGCCAATACTATTCAAAGCAATCTACACTTCCAATGCAATGTATATCAGAATTCCAATGAAATTTTCCACAGAAATGGAAAAAACAACACTAAAATTTGTATGAAACCACAAATGACCCTGAATAGCCAATGCACCTTGAGGAAGAAGAACAAAGTATACTGCTGGAGGCATCACATTTCTTGATTTCAAACTATATTCCAAAGCCGTAGTAATCAACACAATATGGTACCGGCACAAAACCAGACACATAGATCAATGTAACAGTATAGACTCCCCAGATGGTCAATTAATTTCTGACAAAGGGGTCTAGAATATACAATAGTCTCTTCATAAAAAGGTGTTGGGAAAACTGGATAGCTGCATGTAAATGAAAGAAACTGGATTTCTAACTTACACCACACACAAAAATCAAAAATGGACTCGAATGTAAGACATGAAATCATAAAACTCCTAAAAAAAACAATATAGGTGTGTAAGCAACTTGACTTTGAATGTGGCAAAGCTTTTTCAGATTTCACACCAAAAGTAAAGGTTAAAAAAAAAAACCCACAAAAATAAGCAAGGAGGACTACATCACACTAAAAAGTTTCTGCATAGCAAAAGAAACCATCAATAAAAATAAAAGGTAAGGGTGCCTGGGTGGCTCAGTCAGTTGTATCTGACTCTTGATCTCAGCCCAGATCTTGATCTCAGGGTCATGGGTTCAATCTCCACACTGGGCTCCATGATGGGTACAGAACCTACTTACAAATAAACAAAGGCAACCAATAGAATAGGATGGGAGAAAATATTTGCAAATCATATAGCCAATAACAAGTTGATATCCAAAATAGACAAGGAACACATACAATTCAATAGTGCAAAAACAGCTTTGTCAAAAAGACACAACTTTAAAAATACTGACAAGGAAATGGTGAAAAGGGAATGCTTGTATACTGTTGGCAGTGTAAACAGCCACTATGGAAAACAGTATGGGGGCTCCTCAAAGAATTAAAAACAGAACTACCATATGATCCTGCCATCCCACTTCCAGTCATACAAAGAAACAAGATATCAAGGAGATATCTTTACTCCCATGTATATTAGAGCATTATTTACAATAGCCAAGGTGTGGAAGCAACCTAAGCGTCCACTGATTGGTGAATGGATAAAGAAAATGTGACATCTGTATATAATGGAATATTATTCAGCCTTAAAAAAAGAAGGGAATCCCGATGCTTGAACACACACACAGGAACCTGAAAGGCATTAGTTAAGTAAAATAAGCCAGACAGAGAAAGACAAACACTACACATATCACTTTTATGTGGAGGCTTTTTTTTTTTTTTAAAGTCTTACTCATAGAAAGAATAGAAAAGTGGTTGCCAAAAACTGAGGAATGGAGATAAGTAGAGGATGGCAAAGGGTACAAACCTTTCATCATGAAATGAATAAGGTATCAGAATCTAATGTATAACATGGTGTCGACAGTTAAGAACACTGTAGTATAGGGCACATGGCTGGCTAAGTCAGTAGAGCCTGCGACTCCTGATCTTGAGGTTTTGAGTTCAAGGCCTATGTTAGCTGTAGAGACTATATTAAAAATTTTTTTAAGAACATTATATTGTATAAGTGAAATTTGCTCTGAGAATAAAACTCAACTGTCACCAAAAAAAAAAAAAAAGGTAAATATGTGAGGTGATGGATATACCGAAAAACTCAGTGAGGGGAAATGCTCTGACAGCGTGTTCATATATCAAAACATTAAATTGTATACTTTAAATATCTTAAATCTTCATTTATCAATCATACCTCAATAAAAATGTTTAAAAAATACTTCAGACCGAAAGCAATCCCTCTTCAGCAAATATTTAGGAACCCTCAATAACAATATCAATATAAGAAGCTAATGTTGCTAACTATAAAAAAGTAAACCTCGTCTCTTTTTCCTCTATTAGTTTTTTGAACATAAATTTCTCTACCTAGATAATTGCCTTAAAGCTCCCTTTTATAGTTTAATATGTTACCACTATCAGTCACCACCCAAGAATCTCTCCACTTTTATCTCTGACAAAGAATAAGATGGCTCAGGGGGGTGGAGAGCCTTAGTTACTTCCGGGGGAGACTGTCATTACCTGTGAGGCATGAGACATGGTGGAGCAAAAGACAGAAGCAGTGTGAGACTGGAGTGAGAAAGACAAGATGTTCTAAACGTCCTGCAGGACTTGGCCTCCTGGTGAGACGCAGTCATCAGACCAAATCTCAGTACCCAGATGAGTTTAACAAGCTCACAGCAATCAAGAATGGCATCATTACTCTAGGGAGCTCCACAAGTGGTTTGGCGTAGCTACAACAATGTCTTCTGTGTATTTTTAAGAGATCAGGACACCTGATCAAAAGAGTCCTCCAAACATTGACATGATGTTGGTGACTGGGCTCTAGTTTCTGGGAAGAGGGAACTGCCAAGGGTCTAGGAGACCAAGCCAAGGGGATGGAGGTTAAGCCAGTAAGAATACAGGTTGGAGTACAAACTCCGAAAACCAAGAGAGAAGTTTCCTCATTTGGACTTTGCAAATACAATTAGGATTTGAGGAAGAGCTCATTGAAAATACTGAAGCTCAGCAGTAAGGTTCACCCTAGACATAGCAGGACCTAGAGCAGAGAATTCTGGGGTAATGTGCAAAATATTTAATAACTAGGACAAAATGAGCCCTGACCATCAAGATAGTCGCTAGTTATAAACACAATGTCCAGAGGTACCGATGCCTAATCCCCGAAGAGTATATTCCTGCATAGTCGAATACCTTCACTTCAAAATAAGTAAAAAATCCAACCCAAACCTAAAACACTAATAGTGTTTCTTGGCTGGGAACTGCTATTAGTATTTTAACTAGGACAATTCTTTATCATTCACAACTATTCTTTACATCACAAAATATTTACCATCCCTGGCTTTAGAAACTAAACGCCTATAGCAATGGCTTCTGACAATAGCATCCTCCACAATAAAAAAATAGGGGATAGTATAAACTTCGTTCAGAATAGCTGCTAAATCGTTCATACGTAGGGTTCGGGTCAGAGTTAATCTAGAAATCTGTAAAGTTAATAGCATATTTGTTCTCTTTAGTTTATTCAATTGTCTCCTACTTCACTGGCCACCATTGATCTCAGGTTGGCCTCCAGCGTAGCAATGGCTGCAACAATTCTGTACTTCACATTCCTATCACATTGTCCAGAAGGAAATAGCATCCTTACTCCAATATCCCTGACAAAAATCTTGAGGTTCACTGTCATTAGCCTGCCTTGGTAACATCCCATCCTTGAAACAATCCTGACTCCAGGAGAATGTAATGCTTCATTGACCTTGGTCACATGCTCCTCTGGTTGGGTGAAGGGATGGATGGAGTTGGTTGAGAAGCAACCCCAAAGAGAAAATTTTTTTTTTAATTTTTATTTATTTATGATAGTCACAGAGAGAGAGAGAGAGAGGCGCAGAGACACAGGCAGAGGGAGAAGCAGGCTCCATGCACCGGGAGCCTGATGTGGGATTCGATCCCGGGTCTCCAGGATCGTGCCCTGGGCCAAAGGCAGGTGCCAAACCGCTGCGCCACCCAGGGATCCCCCCAAAGAGAAAATTAAAGTGTTTCATGAAGGTGACAAGTTGAGAAAAGTCACTGGGAATGTAATCAACAAACGAACAATCCAAGAGTGCTACTCAAAGTATCGGTGCCTGAGTTGTTTGTTACCAAAATTATGGATGATGTAACAAAAATTTTATCATAACATAAACTACTGTCATTAAACATAGTTTAGCTGATATTTATTTCATAATAAGACTTTCTCAGTGAAATTGACATCATGTGCCTCCTAATATGATGCAATGAGAAAAAAATAAAAAAGCACATTATCACTTTTGGGACTTTCCTACCAAAATACACATAACACCTAAATATAATCATGAGAAAACATAAGCAAATCCAAATTGAAGGGCATTCTACAAAATAACCAGCCCATACTCTTCAAAAATGTCAATGTTATAAAAGGCAAAAAAAAAAAAAAAAAAAAACACCTGAGCAACTATTCTAGATCTAAAAAGACAAAAGAGACAAGACACCTGCAAGCAACATGTGATCAAGCACTTCCTTTTGCCATCAAGTTTTGGTAAATTTGCAAAAGTTGCCCAAGGCCCATAGATTAGATGGTAGTATTTTATGAATGTTAATTTCTTGATTCTAATCATGTTATGGTGGTTACATGAGAGTATCTTTGTCTTTAGAAAATAAATGCCAAAGTATTTAAGAGTAAAGACATCATTTTTACAGCTTCCTCTCAAATGACTGGCATGCGCATGCACACACGAGGTGGCGAAGATAGAGAGAGATGTGTGTGGATATGTTTATGTATGTGGAAAAAAAGAAAGAGAATTATAAAGCAGATGTGGTAAAATGCTGAATGTGAGAAACCTTGCTTAAAGGCATATACAAATTTGTTGACCTATTCTTATAAATTGTCTGTAAGCCTGAAAGTATGTTTATTTAAAATTAAAGGAAAATTAAATGTTAGAATTCATAAATAGTAGCAATAATAAGGATGCTTCTTTTTTTTTTTTTAATAGGATGCTTCTATTTAAATATTCACTCAACTTGCTCAAAATGCATGTGATTTTTTAGCTACTGCCTCAAGGTCTTATTTTTATTTTTGGAGTGTATAATTCAATGTACATGTGTGCATGTGTGACGAATATCAACTATTTGAAATAAAAAAGCCCTTTTTTTATAGGAAGCTAGAAAAACAGATTTATAGGGACAGTTTTAGAGTGTGAAAAGTGAACATTTTATAATGGTTTCATGAAACCTGGGATTATAAAAAAAATAATTTTTAATTTAAAAAATTATTTTAAAATCCTGCCTATACTTCCAGGAAACCTCCTGAAAGCTTTTTAGAGATAATATCGATATCTGGATATCAAATCCAGAAGAAAAAACCGAATGCAAATTTACTAGGGTCCAGGGTCCTGCAAATGTCTAGAAGTGTCACCCACAGCAATCTCCATAAAGGCCCCATCCAATCTCTGGTCCATCACTGCAGAGATGCCCATGGGTACTTGACATTGGTGCTAGACTTAGAGGCAATGACATCTTGGCCAATCTGGGGTCCTGCCACCTTAGGGGCTCCAGCAGTCATTCTTCTGGCAATCCTGCCATCTTATACCTTTCCTTCCACAACAAGGCACAACCACTGAATGGGGCCTATGTTCCCCACCATTGCTCACTTACCTCCAGCTTTCTCCCTGTCTCACCATGGGAGCCTCTCTTCCCCCTCCACAACAGCATTCTCCCTTCCAGATGTGCCTGCCTACAAAAAACAAAAGCCAGCAAACTCTTAGGGCAAGTGGTTTCTATTTCCAGACCCATCACTAACCTTCCCTGAGGAAAGTGGTCTCTATCTACCTACAGGCTTGAAAAGGGGAAAGTAGAGAGTATAGGGAAAACAAGCTCAGTACATTATCATTTCATATTTATGAGCCAAGATCCTTTTTTGTTGAGGAGAAAGAAGAAAGAACATTTGTTCGGTAATTTTCCTGATATGGAGGTTAGCCATTTTTAACTAGCCCTGGAACAGAACAGTGCCAGCTACTGTTTTAAATGGTTAGAGTGAACACGGCTGATGCTGTGACCATATCCCTTGGCCTCTGCACAGGTTAGCTTGGTGGACTGTTCCCCTAATGGTTTTTTACCCCAAGCACTGGCATCTCTCTGCCTGAGGCCTTTCTCTGGCTACAGAAGGAAGCTTAGCTGGAATGCCAGCCTGCCAGAAGAAATTAAGTCCCTCAGGAGCAACTCTTAGTCAATGAAGGATCACACTGTCCCATTACGGGCAATTACGAAGCATGTTCTCTATGCTGTCCAACACAGTAGCTACTAAGAAATGTACTTACTGAGCCCTCAAAATGTAGCTGCTCCAAATCGATAGCCACATTAAATGTAAAATATACACTGGACTTCTAAGATGTAGCATGAAAAAAAAGGTAAACTCCATCATTAATATTTTTTTATTGATCATATGCTGAAATTATAACACTTTGGACATATATTACTAGATAAAATATAACATCGAAATTAATTCCACCTTTTTTTATTTCACTTTACTCACTAGAAATTTTTAAATTGCATATGTGACGTATGCTACATTTCTGTGGGACAACACGATATACAGTTTATAAAAAGGTTCTTTCGCAGAAATGAGCTGCAATTGCCCACACTAACAGCCTAGCCATTTCGGTTTGATATCTCCCCCACTTTCGTCTGTACTGAAAACATTAATTTAGGAACTGTGACACATTATAAAGAGGTGTTTTTTTTTTTTCCAGACGGAGTCTCGTGTAGAAGAAATCAGATTGAAATCTGTGCCTGTTTTGTAGGGATGGCAGAAAATTATTATTTGGGAAAAGAGAGCTCCTTGGTAAAATAATATATTTTTATGGGCCTTTCAGTTAAGTAGAGAAAATGGAAATGGAATGCATGAGGCAATGAGAAAGGAATCTGCTCTATTTTCCTTGAGGCTATTTGTTATCCCCACAGAGATTATGAAGATGTTGGCTGGTTTTTGCTTTTCCTTGAGAAAGCTGGAGACAGAGCAAGTGGGGGACCTGGACCCAGAGAGGGAAAGCAAGAGTGAAGGGATGTCCATCTGGGGAAAATGAGTCAAGCCCTGGACCACAGAGGCAAAGTAGGAGAAAGGAAGGAGGTGGCCTGCTGAGGAGGCTCTCTGGAAGGCATGACTAATGAACTCTAGAGAAATAGCACCCAATGCTTCATCTTAGGTTTCTTTTCCTGAATTGTATTATCATCTCTTGAATGCTTTAGTAAAGTTTTATTAAATGCCAAAGCTGTGCTTTGGGCGATTAAGGATTAGAAGTCATGTCTGTCTTTGAGGCATAACTACTATGGCAAGGAAACTAAATGAAGTACGCACAAGATGGGGATGAGAAGGAAAGCCTGAAGCAGTGATTTTGTGGGGAAAAGTGAGCAACGCTCTTCCAGATAGTAATAATCACTTGTTCATGTTTTTTGAGCCAGACATGTTTGAACTACTAGGTTCTGAGTATTTCCATTGATTATCTCCTTCCATTCTCAGAACAACTGTGTAAGTAATATTATTATTATACCTGCTTTACAGACAGGAAAACTGAGGTACAAAGATACTAAGTAACTTGATCGGGATCAAACAGCTAGAAAGTCAGGTCCAAAGGTAGAGTCAAGGTACAAATCCCAGCAGTCAGTGTCATCTTAGGGCCAGTCACCTTCACCGCAGTGATATTCTGTTTAGGGCAGGTTTGTGAAACAAAGACCTACTTACTCCCTGTGGATTTTTAGAAATCAAGTGGGAAATCTGATAATACAATTCAGTATGGCAAATGAGGCCTTTCACAGGCTCTCAACTAGGTGGGGAAAAAGATCATCTTTTACAAAAATAACTCAATGTGACAGAAAATTTGAAAGAAAAGGACGAGTTCATAAACTTCACATACTTCACTGTGCTGTGATCTGTGCTTAATAATAATCCCTAGTTACTAATCAAACACACAAGTGTGAGAAATGCCCTTTATTTCCTTTTACACCTAAATGTCCCAATATATTAAACATTGACTTTTAGGCTGTCCAAAAAAATTAGCATTTTTTCCTAGCACAGCTCTAAACGTATGATAGAAAATCTGTAATATTCTAAAACAGTGTTAACGTGCTAACTACAGATATATGATTTTAAAAACACTACCAAGTGATATTAAATTTTAGCTCAATATAAACCTCAACTTCAGACAGTGAAATCCCCATTATTGCTTTTTCAGAGTACTTTTATTCTCCTTAATCCAAGGATTATCAAACCCACATGGAAGGACTGAATGAGGCAGTAGAGACCTTCCCTTTTCATTATTAGAGTCTGGCCATTTTCCCTCATTGAATGGTCTATTCAAATGCCTATAATTTTTACCAAATTGCTTACTCAAAAGAATTAGGGAAAAAAAAAACTATTTTAATATGCCATACATGATTTAAGCAGGAGAAAGCTCTGCCCCTCACTCCACTCTTCCTTACTGTGACCTGTTCTTTCCCTATAGTTTTTCCCATATCTTTATTCTCCATCCCAAACTTTCTAATTCTCTAAGTATCTAGGCTTTTGGAAACCAAACCAGGAAGACCAGCAGGCCATTTTGTCATATCTTACTCCTCTGAAATGAGAAAGCCATCTGCTTGCATGGGAGAAAGGAAAAGGAAAGGAGTAAAATGGCCAATATTTCAAAATTATTATTCTGTATAAGGCACCATGTTCAGCATTTTACATATATCATATTAGTTCATCCTTAAATAACTCTAATGTTGTTTATCATGTTTAATGTTACAAATGCTATTATTTCTCTTCATTCCTTTAGAGTAAAGGACACTGAGACTTGGTAGTTTGGGCTACCTAGCTGGGATAATAAAAAAAATAAAAAATAAAAATAAAAATAAAAAACCTCTAAAATGACCTCTGAAATTCACACCCTTGGGTCAACCCCTCCTCCTGAGGATGGGATGATCCTAGTGACTTGATTTTAACCAAAGGAAGATGGTCAAGATAATGAGATGTCACTTTTGAGAGTAAGCTATGCCTTCTCTTACCCTTTTTCACTTATTTGCTCTAATGAAAGCTGGCCACCATATTGAGATCTCCCTAGGGAGAGAACCACATCAGTGGCAGGGCACTGAGGATTCCAGTCAATAGTCATTGGGAAGTTGAGGCCTGCCAACAACCACATGATGAGCCTGGAAGGGATCCTCTCCCCAGGTTGGGCCTTGAGATGATGGAAGCCCTGGCTAACACCTTGACTGTAGCCTTATGAGAGACCCTGAACCAGAGGACCTGGCTAAGCTATACCTGAATCCTGTCTTGCAGAAAATGTGAGATAATAAATGTTTTTTTTTTTAATTTTTTTTAAATAAATGTTGTTTTATGCATGAAGACCCAAAGTAATTTATTAAGTGACAATAATTAACTAATACAGCTGGTCAATTTAAACTCGGGTGATCTGGCTCTAGACATCATATTTTAGCCAGCATGTTCTTCTCCTAGGAATTGGGATTGGTTCTCTCAGCTTCTATCACAGAGGCCACCATTTACAGCCAGTCCTAGTATGTTCCCTTCTGTTTCTCAAAGTCCCAAATAGTACCAAGATTCCAACACATAGCACACACCATCATCAACTACTTTTCTTGTACTAAAGAAAGATTCCTGTCCTTTGCTTGGACTACAAAATCACTGGTAATACCTGTTGGATTTTTGTATCCATTCTTGTTACTATTTCATTTATTTCTCTCCAATTCCCTACTTTCTCTTTTTTCTGTGTTTTTCTGCTCCTTTTTTGTTCTTCTTTACTCTTAGACCCTATTTTCTTGTTCATTTCCACTTTGTCCTGTAAACTGTTTTCTCCTGCTTCTATTTTCATGTACAGCAAAAGGCACTATTTGCCTCCTGGAAGTTTTAATGCTTGTCTGAAAAGAACAGCTTTCTGGAAACATCAACAGAAAGATAAACACAGGTGGAGGGTGGGCTTGGGGGGGTTGGTGGTGCAAGAGAACCCTCTTTAGTGGGTTTTGTGTTTTTGTTGCCACCCGCTTCCCATATCAAAACATCCCTCAGGGCAGTTAAAAGCTGCTGGCCACACCAACTAAAGTGTTTTCAAAGACACTGTCAGAAATAGTTCCAAGAGCACTTTTAACTTATTACATGTGGGTTACATAAGCACTGGTGGCTTGTTAAAACATTCAAAATAGGATATGAATTGAGTCACAAAACAGTGGGTCAAAGCTTTAGCTTTTCCTTGTGGCTAACATGATCATCTGTGATTTAGGCACCCTGGACAAAAACAGATCTTAAAGGAAATCAACCTAAGAATATCTTTTGTTCCTTCCAGTAATCTATATTCCTAACTTCAAAAATCTGGTTATAATTCCTTTGTATTTGGATTAACTCTGCTTTTAAGCATAGCTGTAACAGGACTGGTCATACTACAAATCAGATAAGGAAGCAAAGGTAATTCTTCATTTGGTTTAAATGAGTCTTATCTTCCTCAAGAGTCCTACCCACTAGGTTGTGTGGAATGAAAAAGACAAAACAAAGCAAAAACAAAAACACCCAAGCTGTTAAGCCATTCCTCTAAACCCAAATGAAGAGCATGATTTAAACAACCCCTTTAATACCTCTCATGACAAGTCAAGTGGCATGCTAGGTAGGACAGTTCTTGGAGCTTGGCAGGCAGTTAGCACCCTCTCCCTCTCATCACCTCCTTCTACAAAATGCCAGTAGCAGCTTTTCTGGCATGCTGGCAACCTTAGCCATCCTTAAATATTTCCAAACCACTCCTTTGTGGTGCTCTCCCTCTAAAAAATGACAAATCTAAGTAATGCTCAGCTATCTGGGCTAAACTCTTAGTGCATGAGATCCATCTCTCCGTCACCTCTTCTCCAAGATGGCATCTGGGCTTTATACAAAAAGGAATCAGCCAGGATCCTTAAATCAGTGCAGTGTTTCCAGATCCTCTGGTCTCCAAGGCAATGGTCATTACTCAGCTGCCTGGCCTCCACAGCTAAAGTCAACAGCTAGTGTCATTCATGAGCTAGTCTCCATATATAGTCAACCCTTGTTGATACATGATTTTTTTTTTAAAGATTTTATTTATTTATTCATGAGAGACACAGAGAGAGAGAGAGAGAGAGGCAGAGACACAGGCAGAGGGAGAAACAGGCTCCATGCAGGGAACCTGACATGGGACTCCCCAGGACCACGCCCTAGGCTGAAGGCCGCACTAAACCGCTGAGCCACCAGGGCTGCCCTTGATACATGATTAAAGGAGAATTATTCTAAAGTGTGACACTTGAAATATGACCTTGTTGAAGAATTGATTTGTCCAATTATACCCTGGTGCAAAGAAGGAAATATTCTTGTCAATCTTATATTAAAAAAATTACATTGCTGTGAGTAAAGAGACTCCATAAAAATATTCATTTCTCCATTCTTAGAAGTCAGTGAGAATCAGATACCAAAGGCAAAGTCTATTGAAGAAATGAAATAGCTTTCTTTTAAAAAATAAAATAAAATAAAATAAAGGACTCTGGGATCCCTGGGTGGCTCAGCGGTTTGGCACCTGCCTTTGGCCCAGGGCGCAATCCTGGAGTCCCGGGACCGAGTCCCACGTCGGGCTCCCTGCATGGGAGCCTGCCTCTCCCTCTGCCTGTGTCTCTGCCTTTCTCTCTATGTCTATCGTGAATAAATAAAATCTTTAAAAAAATAAAAAGGACTCTATGAGAAATACAACATTCAAATAATACCAAAAATATTCTGAGTAAATTACCACCTTAAAATTTCCCTCATCGAATATAAAGGAAGGGAAAAGAAATGTTGGGAAATATCAGGAAGGGAGACAGAACATAAAGACTCCTAACTCGGGGAAATGAACTAGGGGTGGTGGAAGGGGAGGAGGGCGGGTGTTGGAGGGGAATGGGTGACGGGCACTGAGGCGGACACTTGACGGGATGAGCACTGGGTGTTTTTCTGTATGTTGGTAAATTGAACACCAATAAAAATTAATTAAAAAAATAAAAAAATAAAATAAAATAAAATTTCCCTCATCAATTTATTAAGTCCACTGTAATTAATATTTACTTTAGGGGTGCCTGGGTGGCTCAGTCGGTTAAGTGTCTACCTTTGGCTTGGGTCACGATCTCCGAGTCCTGAGATCAAGCCAGTTGGGCTCCCTGCTCAGCAAGGAGTCTGCCTCCCCCTCTCCCCCTATACCTCTCCCTGCTTGGGCATGCTCTCTCTCTCAAATAAATAAAATCTTTAAAAAAATACTTATTTTACTCTGCTTTAGATCAAGCAATTAGCTTTGATAAAGTGTGTCTGCTTTTGGAAAGCAAAGATTCGTGCAAATTCTGACTTGGTCTACAGACACAGACTGAAGTTTCCTAAGCAATGTTACCTTGGAAGATTGTACCCAAGTCTCTGTTCTCTGAAATATTTATAGTTCAGAGTACCTAGTGTGGTCTTTTTCCATAAGGCCCAGAGGCTGTTTTTTCTTGAAAACCCAACCACTAGCTTGTTGCCTAAACTAGAACCTCCGGCAAGCTTCAAAGGGAAGAGGAAACCTCCTTAACAATGAAATTGAATTGCTGTGGACAATTGATTACAGTATCAATAAAATCAGAATGAAGGACAATAAGATTTTCTATTATTTATTTCGGAAGGGTTTAATCAATGTTTTCCACGAACTAAGAAACTATTATGAATGGTAAGGGCAGTGACAAATTCCTAAGGTCTTCCCTTAAAATCTACAATCTGTGAGATTTTTATATAAACTTATTCTAGGGAAGGCTGAGATCTCTTCTGGTCTGACAATTCTTCCCATGCAATTATTACAATAGTAACACAAAACATACCAAACCACTTAATTTCTAGCATCTATCCATTGCTATTATCTGTTGTGTAAGACATAGAAATGCAGCATTCAGGGGATTCCCGGGTGGCTCAGCAGTTTAGCACCTGCCTTCGGCCCAGGGCGTAATCCTGGAGTCCTGGGATCGAGTCCCACATCAGGGTCCCTGCATGGAGCCTGCTTCTCCCTCTGCACCTCTCTCTCTCTCTCTCTCTCTCATGAATAAATAAAAATCTGAAGAAAAAAAAAAAGAAAAAAAGAAACGCAGCATTCAGACATTTACATGCCTCATCAAGAGGGACTTGGGGCCTCCAGCTATTAACTCCTTCAGGTTGGCCCCTGCTTTTGAACTCAGGTCATGGTCCTCTTGTGGTGGCCCAAGCCAGTGACCAAGCAAGATATGTCACAAGGGCCTTGACTTTCACCCAATGCAAGACTCTTTTGATAGGCAATCTTTACTCTGGACTTCTCTTTTGAGCTTTCAGGGACCTCATCAGATATGCATCATGGTACTGTTTACTGTTCCTGCTCAATCTTTTTCCTGCAGGCTCCCCCCCCCCCCCTTTCTCAGGTGTTACTCCCAAATAAGCCTTTTACATGCCTGTCTTCATCTTAGTGTCCATGTCTCAGAAGACCCAACTGACACAGTGGTACCAGGAGTGACCAAAAGAAGCAAGTGTTAAGTTGGGATTTTGAGGCTGTATCCCTAATTGCTTGACTGGCAAAGGTCATCCCATCCCAGGTGGTACGTGGGGCACAATATGGTTGTGTAACTGTTAAGCGTAATACTAGATAGGAAGAGTTTATTAATTTCAGGGTACTCTCTTAGAATACAGGATTGAACGCTCTGGAAAAGATCCAAGGGAAGAGAGGAAATTCACAGGTAGGGCAACTCCCAAACCACTGACAGGGAGTGCACAGCTCTGTTCCTGGCTCCCCCTGCCCCTGCATCTGTTCTCCTTGTTGGCCAACTCCCTTCTAGAAGGCCTTGTGGCCTGTTTAACAAGTGGAGCTCGCATACCGTCACTTCTTGGGCTCTATTCTTTCTTCCTCAGCCTTCTTCCCTGTTAGGCTGGGCTTCCTATCTCCAGGAGAAGCCCTGCCTTTTGCTTAGAAAGTGGAGGTGGCCCGGCCTCTGTCCACCAAGCCTGGCATCCAGGCAGGAAACCCATTCACACCAGCAGTCTCAGGGCAGCTCCCCTGCTGTAGATGCAGCCATCACCCGGAGATCCCCTTTTTGTCTTTGCCTTTTTTTTTTTTTTTTTTTTATGGGAGAAGGAGCCAATGCAATGGCTAGTCTTTATTGGAAAGAAGAAACTTCACAGCACATTTTGAGTAAATTAGTGCAAAGGCTCAGTGGGCCAACTGGTGGGGCACCAGCTTGTAATGGGTTCCACAGCTAGGGCATCGCTGGGCCTCGCCTTTGTGCAGCCAAAACCAGATGACGGTACTATTGTCCTCTTCACAGATGCAGCCCACTATTCGCTTGTTGGTGATAGATGGGACTAAATTAGGGTCTTCTTTGGTGCCTGCAGCTGCCTTTGGGGCTAGAATATTGTATGGGTCCAGTCCCTTCCGTGCAGCCATCATGACCTCCCTCTCCAGCCCTGTCGCCTGCTCGTCATCAGTAGGAACACCACCTCCAGACGCCATTGAGCGCACCGCGGCGACTCCATTGGGACTGCGAGCCCTGAGGGCCTGCGCGGCCAGCGCTCCAACTGACAAAAGCAATGACTCATGCTGAGTAAGATGAAATACCTGAATTGCCATAGCTAACCCTCAAGAAAGGAAATAAAAAGTCCAGGAAAGTGGATATGCTAGAGTGAATAAAGAAGGCCAAAAAACCTATCAGTAGAGTATTCTCCACAGGAGGGTTTGGAGATCATATCATTCCACAAGGCTGACAGGAATGTGCTAGTTATAGGGGCACTAACATCATGAGGATGTCAGTGCTGGTTCCTCTTTATAGGTTAAGAGCTGACTATAGAGAAGATTGTCATGCTATATATGAAAAACCCAAAGCTAACATCATCCTCAATGGTGAAAAACTGAAAGCTTTTCCCCTAAGATGAGGAAAAAGACAAGGATGTCTACTCTCCTCACTTTTATTCACCATAGTATGGAAGTCCTAGCCACAGCATACAGACAACAGAAAGAAATAAAAGGCATCCAAACTGGTAAGGAAGAAATTAAATTCTCAGTATTTGCAGATGATATGATACTATATATGGAAAACCCTAAAAATCTCTACCAAAAACCTCCTAAAACTAATAAATAAGTTCAGTAAAGTGCAGGACTCGAAATCAATGTACAGAAATCCACTGCATTTATATATACCAAAAATGAAGTAGCAAAAAATAGAAATTTAAAGAATAATCCCATTTACAATTATACCAAAAATAATAAAATACCTAGAATAAACTGAACCAAGGAAGTGAAAGGCCTACACTCTGAAAACTATAAGACACTGAAAAAAGAAATGAAAAACAACACAAATGGAAAGATATACTATGCTCATGGCTTGGAAGAAATATTGTTAAAATGTTCATACTATCCAACAATGCAATCTCTATCAAAATACCAACAACATATTTCACAGAACTAGAATAAATAACCCTAAGATTTGTATGGATCTACAAAAGATCCTAAATAGCCAAAGCAATCTTGAAAGAGAAGCACAAAATCAAAGGTTATCACAATTCTAAATTTCAAGATGTTCTACAAAACTGTAGTAACCAAAACAGTATGGTACTGTTACCAAAATAGACAAACACAGCAATAGAAGAGAATAAAGATCCCAGAAATAAACTCACAATCAAATGGTCAATTAGTCTTCGACAAAGAAGACAAGAACATGCAATGGGAAAAAGTCTCTTCAACAAATGGTATTGGGAAAACAAATACATGCAAAGGAATGAAATTGGACCACTTTGTTACACCATCCACAAAAATAAACTCAAAATGGATTAAGGATCTAAATGTGAGACCTGAAACTTTGACATCTCAAGTACATATCATAATGTACCCGGACCTTCTCCAAAGGGATCCACTTGCACTTATTTGAATTACTCTATCCTGGGGCAAGCAGAAAACATATATATTTTGGAGACTATTAGACACTTGGTCAGAGTCAACATTAATACCTGAAGAACTGAAGCAATATCATGGCTCTACTACTGGAATGAAATCCTGTAAAGGGCAGGTAATAAATGGAGTTATGGCCAAAGTCTGGCTCACAATGGGTCTACTGGGTTTACAGTTCAACTCTGTAGCCATTTATGCAATCCCAAGTGTATAACTGGAATGTATACACTTCACAGCTGGGAGTCATTTCCACATATTGTCTTGGCCTGTGGAGTAAGAGCTATCACAGCGGGGAAGGCGAAGTAGACGTCTTTGAAACTGCCTCTCCCGGCCAAGAGACTGTACCTAAAACAATAAAACAATGCCAGAAAAATGGTGGAGACCAACAATACCCCTCAAAGATATAAAGGCTGCAGGAACAGCAGTTCTCATCAGACCTTCATTTACTTTGACACTCTGGCCCACGTAGAATCCAGACAAATTAGCAGAATGGTTGTAGATTAATATGAGTTCAACAAAGTAGCAGCCCCAATTAGAGCTGTCATGCCAAACAAAATATCATTGTTAAAGCGGGATAATAAAGCAGGTACATGGTCACTGATTTGGAGAATGGATTCTTTTCCATCCCAAACAAAAAACACAATAAGAAATATTCATATACAATGAAATAAATAGGCAACAATATGCATTGACACTTTAGCCCCAGGGCTATGTTAACTCTCCTTTCTCTCTCATGATATAGTCCAAAGAGATGCAGATCACCTGGAAATCCTGTAGTTATCCTACTGATCCATTATATCAATGACATCACGCTGATTAAACGGCTGAGCAAGAGGTGGCTAGCCTGCTTCAGAAAGGAAGAAATTACCCTTATGAAGAATCAGTGATCTATCCCTTCATTTAAGGGTTTAAATGCCCAGTATTCTCAGGAGTGCTAGAACATCCCTTTTAAAGTAAAAGACAAATTGCTGCCTCTTGCAACCTCTACTAGAAAGAAGAAAGGACAGTGCCTAAGGGTCTGCTCTGATTTCGTGTAAGCAACGTACTCCACACCTAGGGATATTTTTCTGGCCAACATGCCAGGTGACATAAAAAGCTGCCAGCTTTACAACCTGGCAAAAGAGAGAGCTCTGCAGTAGTTCTGAGCAGTGGTGCAAGCAGCCTTGACACTTATTGTGTAGGATCTGGCATATTCTATTGTGTTAAGAGTTGTCAGTTTAAAAAAAAAAAAAAAAGAGTTGTCAGTTTTAGAAAAATACTCAGTATGGAGCTTATGGAAATCTTAATAGGAAAATCACATTTCAGGCTCCCAGAGTTCTGGAGCAAGGTTGCACATCTTTCAAAAATTCTGTCTTGGCATGCTTTTGCAAAAAAATAAAATAAAGGAAATGTCTGACCATGGGACACTAAGTGACACCAAATGAAATAGATCTTGTTGAACCCATCATGTCATAAATTCTGGAGGGCCCAATCATAATTCATTTTAAGGTGGAAGTATTAGATTTGGGATGAAGCATAAAGAAGACCAGAAGGAATGAATAATCCAAACGAACAGACAGTCCAGACCTTGATGTCACCCTTCAGTTGCATTAACACCCCTCTCTCAGCTTGCACTGATGGTCATATGGGGTAGGGATGGTGCCCTGAACAACAAGATGAAGAAAAAAAAAAGTGGCTGAGTTTAGTTTATGGATGAATTGGTCAAGTATGTGGATGAAATCTGAAACTGCACAGCAGCTACAGTACAGCCTCACTCTGGAATATCCCTGAAGACGGCAGAGGGACAATCTCCCTAATGGGTAGAGCTTCAGGTAGTCCACCTGGGCATCCACTTCGTATGGGAAGGAAAAGTGGCCTGATGTCAGAGTATATACAGATATAACAGGAATTGGCAAAGAGCTTGGCTGGCTGGTCAGAGGTCTGAAAAAAAGATATTTTTTTAAAAATTGCAGACAAGGAGGTCTTAAAGGGTTAGAGGTATGTGGATATGCATAGTCTTGGGAGTAAAAAGTATGAGGATCTTTGGGTCACACACCAATGTCCACAAGAAAGCATACATTATAGAAGAGGTATATATTATAGAAGAAGTGCTAATCAACCAAATCAACAAAATTACTCAGCGAGTTGATGTTAGCCTGTCTTTGTTAGCGGCCACTCCAGTGAAGGCACAATGGACACTTGAGTGAAATGGCATGGCAAAAATGGAATCTCTGCATAGGGTCCATCAGCATGAAGCCCATTCACCAGAGATGACCTACCAATGGCCTCATCTGCAAGTTCAACCTGCCAGCAAAAGAGAGCAATGTTGAGCCTCTCATAGGTCATCACTCCTTTAGGAGATCACGTAGCCATACCGTGGCAAATTGACTCCATTGGGACCTTTCATCCTGGAAGGGGCAGCAGTTCCATCCCATGGGAATAGATTACCTATACTGGGCATGTATTTGTACTTCATACTCACCCATCCTTATCCAGCATCGCTATTTGGGAACTTACACAATGCCTGAGTTACATACAGGAATACAATACAATATGGCATCCAGTCAGGTAATCGCTTCACGGTAAAGGTAGTGTAGGAGGGTGGCCTATGATCACAGGTTCCATTAGTTATATCACATGCCACATTTCCCAGAAGTCGGAGGCCTGATAGAGCACTGGAATGGCCTGCTGAGGGTAAAGTTCAAGCACCTAATAGGAGATAGTTCGAGGAAGAAGTGCTGTTCCTCAAGATGCAGTAGACTTTGATATGGCTTAGACTCCCCACTAGGAACAATACATGGGTCCACAACTAAGGGATTCAAATGGGATGAGCCCCATTTACCATCATTCCCAGTGACCCACTGGGAGCTATAGTGTTTCCCATTCCTGCAAAGCTTTGTGGAACGAGAGGTCCTAGTTCCCAAAGGTGTTATATTCTTGTTAGAGGACACAGCAAGACTCCTACTGAACTAAGCTTCATCTGCTTCATGGGCACTTTGGATCTTGAGTTCAGGCACAAGTAATCAAGAAGAAGAGTCAACTTCTTGATAGGAGAAGCTAACTCTGATCAGGAGGAGAATGCAGGCTTGATGCTACACAATAGGAACAAGTAAGAACATGTGTGGCACTCAGGTGATCCACTTGGGCCATCTCTTTGTGCTACCCTCCCCAAAATAATGACTGTAAATGGGCAAGTGCAGCAACACCTTCATGAAAAGGCAATTATTACTAGGGGCTCAAATTTCTCAGGAACTAGGGTTTTCACACCACCAGTTTAACACGTGAGACCAGCAGAAAGTGGTAGGTGAGAGTGAGGGGAATTTAGAATGAATAGTGGAGAAGAATGGCTTGGCTGTAGCTCAAGACCAACTGCAATGATGGGGACTGTAGTTTGTTCCACCAACTTTTCTAAGTTTCTCTTAAGGAAGAGAGGCCGATGGAACCCCGGAGGAACTATTCCCTGAATGTATATACGGAGTGGATCTAAACAGTACAAGGGGTGGACGGTGACAAAGAAGAGCTATTCTGCTCAGATACCTCTCCAAGAAAAGTCTCTTTGCCTAGCTGTTAGGAGTGTGGTTAGGGGACAGCCTTCAACTGTTAACACTTCCAAACACGTCTCCGGTTTTGTTATGGAGGTTGTATTTTTCTTGATGTGGCTCCAGCCAATGACTGAGCAAGACTGTGTTACAAGGGCCAGGCCGAGCCAATTTATTCCAGCGTGGGACTCCTCATCTTCGCTCTGGAGTTAACCATGGCCCATCCAGTTTCCTCCCTTTTCCTTTTACCATTTTAAATTCTGAGCCCTATTTCACAGTCTGCTTCCTGGAAGAAGCAAATTCCAAAACGACAAACCTAATCTTTTCCAGCTCCATTTAGCTCGCCTAGCTTCAACTCTAACATTCCTACCTCTGTCGAAAATTGTAGAGGTGGTAGTGTGCTTTTTTTTTCAGATTTGGATACAAACGTTTACCAGATTCCTCTCCTATGCCCTGTATCTATTCGCTTAAATATTTAAAGACGCTAAAAAGTACCTTTAACTATGGTCAAATATCTTAAATATGAAAAAAAATAGCTAATACTGTGGGACGCCTGGGTGGCTCAGCGGTTGAGCGTCTGCCTTTGAATCAGGGCGTGACCCCCAGGTCCTGGGATCGAGTCCCACATTGGGCTCCCCACAGGGAGCCTGCTTCTCCCTCTCCCTCTGACTCTGTGTCTCTCATAAATAAATAAATAAATAAATAAAATCTTTAAAAAATAGGTAATACTGCTGTGTGGTAGGAATCACATCACATACATCAAGTTGTATCAACAAATTCACTTCTTAAATTCACAACTTAATCCACAACTATTCCCTTCTTAAAAGTATCCTATGGGGCGGGTACTAATATTTTCCCCCATTTAACAGACAATGGGCACACGGTGTTAAGTAATCTGCCCAAGAAAAATCATCCAGGGGTATTTCGATAGATTCAAGAGCTAAATCTGCTCCAGTGTCTTTTATCTGTAATCACTACACTCTGCTGCCTCAAAGAGAGGGTTAGTAGCATGATTACTCTAAAATTCTTATAGAAAAAAATGTTTGGGGAAACCAGGCCTGCTACATAGAGAAGGTTGGGGAACATGACGGATACTGTTGCTTTATGAAAAGATAGTTTCCAAAAACAGTAGCAAGTAGCTGAACTTCTGGGTTTTGTTACTATTAAGTAAAGAATAAGAAAACTGTTCCACTGATTACCTCTGATCTCTGCATAGTCTGCTATTTCCAAGTTGGCCAATCTCCTTATCCTGAGGATGTCCTGCCAGCTGGTGCCTTAAACTCAAACAGACGCATCCTCTTCTCCACAAAATTAGCTTCTCCTCATCACTTCGTTTTGTGGTCCAATATCCTCCCATTCCCGGAGGCTTGAAATCTTGGAACTTAGTAGGCACTTAAGGTTTCAGGACATTTTTGCTTATATAGGTTCTTTATATAACTACTGAAAAGAATCTGGAAAAAGCGTCTGCCCTTCTTAAGATTTTTCACGGATAAGTGACTGCCAAGGCCTATTTTTGCCAACTGCAGAGAAAGAGCTTTAGAGTAAATTTTGCCCAAGCCTCATCACTACCAGGCTTCAGAGGAGCCGCCAAGGATTCTCCGCCGCCTACGCAGAAGAACTACAATTCCCGTCGTACATTGCGACTCCCTCTCAGCATGAATTGCAATTGTTACGTCACTTCCGTCCTCACCGGCGGCGGACGCCGGACTTTGTAGTTTTGAACCAACTTCTCTTTTGTCGCCGTCTTGGAAAGAGAAAAATTGAGTCCGGACCACCTGCTCTAAATCTGGTATTACGAGAGGGTATTTAAAGTAAATTAGCAGGCTAGCATTATAAAGTGAATTTAGCGTCAGTTTCTTTATCCATTTCACGTACCGCCTTCCTCGCACTGCCGGGCCGGGAAGGGGAAGTGACGCACATCCGGTGTAATGGCGGCGCGGTGGCGCTCCAGGTAACTACCGGACTCCGTGGACTCGCCTCAGGCGGCGAGCCGGGGTGGGGGTGGCGGGCTGCTGGGCTGGGTGGGCCCCGCAGGGGGGACCAGGCGTGGGGGCCGTGGGGCGGCCGCGGGCAGCGCCGGGGGTGCGCGGGTCCCCTTCCGGAGCCCGTCGGCCCGCGAGGCCGCGGCGGGAGAGCCGCTCGGCGGCGGAGTCTGCGCGGGTGGGAGCCTGGGTCTCCGCGGACGGACCTAGCTGGGGGGGGGGGGGGCCGGGAGCACCTCGCCGTGTCCCCGCGGACGGACCTAGCTGGGGGGGGGTGCCCGGGAGGACCTCGCCGTGTCCCCGCGGACCGACCTAGCTCGGGGGGGGGTGCCCGGGAGCATCTCGCCGTGTCCCCGCGGACCGACCTAGCTCGGGGGGGGGGGGGGGCCCGGGAGCACCTCGCCGTGTCCCCGCGGACGGACCTAGCTGGGGGGGGGGGTGCCCGGGAGCACCTCGCCGTGTCCCCGCGGACCGACCTAGCTTCCGGGTGGGTGCCCGGGGCCCCTGCACCGTGTCCCCGGCCCCCTGCACCGTGTCCCGGGCGTGGACAGACCTAGCTCCCGGGTGGGTGCCCGGGGCCCCCTGCACCGTGTCCCGAGCGTGGACGGACCTAGCTCCCGGGTAGGTGCCCGGGGCCCCCTGCACCGTGTCCCCGGCCCCCTGCACCGTGTCCCGGGCATGGACGGACCTAGCTCCCGGGTGGGTGCCCGGGGCCCCTGCACCGTGTCCCGGGCATGGACGGACCTAGCTCCCGGGTGGGTGCCCGGGGCCCCTGCACCGTGTCCCCGGCCCCCTGCACCGTGTCCCGGGCATGGACGGACCTAGCTCCCGGGTAGGTGCCCGTGGCCCCCTGCACCGTGTCCCGGGCGTGGACGGACCTAGCTCCCAGGTGGGTGCCCGGGGCCCCTGCACCGTGTCCCGGCCTTCTCTGCTGGCCTCGCCGGTCGCCTGGAGCTCCCGAGGCCGCCGTCGCAGGTCCGGGACCCCGGGCTGTGGAAGCGGGACCCCCGCCTGTAGCTGCAAGTTCCTCTCTTCTGCCTCTTTGCAGCGTCGTAGCCCTGTTGCATAGCTTCTTCGGACGTCCGTTAGTTGCTGCTCTTTTCATTCATTTGCCCCGTAAATGAAGAGGTTTCCTGGTGCTCATGCCTCATCCAGGGAGCTCGCGGTCTTGGCTCCTTCCGCGAGTGGGTGTCCTTACTCCCAGCGCGGGTCTCCTCCCGTGCGAGCCCCGGATCCTCCCCACACACCTGTACCGGTCGGCAGTGCAGTAGCTGGTTTCGCCGAGTCTGCCTGCAACAACCGCCTTAACTTATTTTGACTTGATGCTCGCAGCGACTTTTTAGGTGAACAGAATGGAGAACGGATATGCCAGAAGCCAGAGAGAAGTGATGGGACGCGTAGTAAGAGCCCCTTTACGTTTTTAGGTAACTGCAGACTATAGCGATAGCGGATGGAAAAACGAGCAGATCTGGCCTTCAGAAAACCCGGTTAACCTGCTGCCTCCTTACCGCGTGTACATTTGTTTTCAGGATCGCCAGTAAACTC
Organism: Vulpes lagopus; assembly: GCF_018345385.1. Taxonomy (NCBI): domain Eukaryota; kingdom Metazoa; phylum Chordata; class Mammalia; order Carnivora; family Canidae; genus Vulpes; species Vulpes lagopus. The sequence continues at coordinate 102,833,478 of NC_054834.1, read as the reverse complement.
GGAAGTTGACCTCGATTATCATCCAGCGGTGGAAAAGCGAATTTAGAATCGGCATTAAAAAAAAGTGTGACTTTGTTCGCAGAGGCGTTGTGACAAGCAGCATCCGTAGGAGCAGGAGATGCTGGGTGATGGACTAGTAAGCCAAAGGTGCCCGTCCCGGTTCAGCACTGACTAGGTCTGTCCCTTGGGGCAGGTTACCTGACATCTCTAGTCTCAGCTTCTTCACCTGAAAAATGTGGGTGATGATATCTAACTTAGTGAGTTGTTTCCAGAATAAAGAAAAATCACGCATATTAGACCCTTGTGCACACCCAGCGCCCGGCGTGAAAGGTTAGTTAGCTCTTGTTACCGCTGTGATACAGTTGATGAGTTCTCTTGCCTCAGTGCTTTTCTTGTCCTTTGGTTTGGAATGTTGCCCTCGCACTTTTAAGCTCCTGTGCCACGTTCCTGGAGCATCTCCCACTTCATTTGGCGGGCATCTGGTTAACTGTCCCCCCCCCAGTGTTTGTCCGTTGCCAGGTGATCTACAGTAACTTGTACCTGAGACCGTCTAAGAGGGGACTCATTTATAACGCCACTACCGTAACTGAGACTTTATTTTCTGTTTATTACCCACATGTATCTAGACCGAGTTTTGTAGGACCCGGTGTATCGCTAACTTGGTATAAGTTATGGCTGGTCTAGAGCAGGTTTAAGAAAGAGGTGGTTGTCGGTAATGTAGCTGATCCCACTGATGACCCTGTGGGCTTCTTTGTTGCATTTCTCTACCATTTAAATTTGAAGATTTTAGCATGGGATGTGATAAAACAGACCTCAGGCATATCAGTCTCCACAAACTTCTGGACTTACTAAACCTGTAGCCTAAGTATTTTATCTCAGTATATACATTTCCCAAGGGGACATTGGAAGAGGTAATTCATTACCTACAACAAGTGCAAATTTTCAAAGCATTTTTCTTCGAAAATAGTAGATCAGGAGAGGAAGAAATAGATTAATGCAAACTTTTGCTATTTGTAGCTTAGTAAGTCAGAGAACTGATACCAAAAAGATGGTAAAGGCTGCCTTGGCCTGGAGACATTAGGACTCCTGTGATTATAGAAGCTAATGGGAGCCAAATTATGCAAAGAGCCCAAGTGTCCATTGAGCGATGAATGAATAAAGATGTGGTATCTGTATACAATGGAATATTATTCAGCCATCAAAAAGAATGAAATCTTGCCATTTGCGATGACAGGATAGAGCTAGAGGGTATTATGCAAAGTGAATAAAATCAGGGGGAAAATACCGTATGATTTCATTTGTGTGGAATTTAAAAAACCAAACAAATGAACATAGGGGAAGGAAAGGAAAAATAAGATAAAAATAGACAAACCATAAGAGACTCTTAGCTGTAGAAAAAAAAACTGAAGGTTGCTGGAGGCGTGGTGGGTGGGGAATGGGCTAAATGGGTGATGGGTATGAAGGAAGGCAGTTGTGATGAGCACTGGGTGTTTGTTAAGTGATGAACCACTAAATTCTGTTCCTGAAACCAGTACTACACTGTATGTTAACCAACTTGAATTTAAATAAAAACTTGGAGGATAAAAAATAAAATTCATCTTGGGGAGAAAAAAAAAAGCAGCTAAGGGAGGAAGAAACTCTGTGAAGATTCCTATATTTTTCTTAACTTTGGACCTAGCTCAAATGGATCCGGATAGACAGGAGTTCAGCCTTTCCATGTGAAAGATCACCCTTTGAGTCCTTCTCTCAATTTATCAGTTTTATTGTAGATTTGGTGACAGGTGCCCTGTCAGTTGTATTGTAGATCTGGTGACAGGTGCCCCTGTAGTGGAATATAGTGCTGTATATCTAGGGGCTACTTCATCATTTCTCTGGAAGCCACTTCCAAGTTTTCTTTAGAACTTAGAATGTGGTTTACTAAACATCTCTTTAATTAATGATCAGAAAGGCCACGTTCAAAGCTCTGCTGTTAGTGTTGGCAGAATGTATTCAGCCCATAAACTTATTTACACAACGGAGGAACAGAGTTTTTGGGTGATATGAATGTTTGAAGGCATGAAGTATACTCAATAATTAGACCCGGTTTTATAAATTGAAGTAACTGCACCTTCAGGGTCAGATTTCCTCTTGCAATGCCTTTAAAGGAACTTTTTTTAAAAGTATATATCAATAGGGAAGTCTATTCAGGCAGCTATCCAGGTTAACATGGGGTGAAGACGGAGGATGACGCTTGATGGTAGTGCTGTCTTGATAGAGTTGATGACAAGCAGCTTGGGGGTTCCCAGAAGTTAGGGTTGATAGGTGAGATAAGTCTACTGTGGTATTCCTTGATAAAGCAGCTGTCAAAATATCATGATAGGGAGTTCTATGTAGGAAGAAATAGGAATAATCATTAGAATTGTACACTCCCCCCCCCTTTATCTAATTTTAGAATTGGAACCTATGAAGTGGCAAGCACTGTCCTATGTTCTTGATACGCACTAGTGACCAAGAATCTCGAGAACCCAGTGTCTCATACAAGGTCTTTCATGCATTAGCTTCATGAGTCTCCTGTTCCATTCCAGTACTGCTCAATCTTCTGTACACATGCTGCACGCTACACAAACAGCTGAGAATCCCCTAAACCCTTTTACGTTTCAAGTCTTTACACATGCTGATTTCATTGCCTGAATGACCTTTTTCCCCTTTCCATATGGGAAGTGACCTTTCCCCCTTTCCTACTTGTTCTTCCGGATTCAGCTTCTAGACCCACTTCTTTCTGTGTGCTCCAGACGTTGTACTTCCTCTTTTCTGGAAGTGGTATGTCTAGAACATTGCTACAGCTCCTAGACTTCTCTGAGAATAGGAACTTTTCATCTCTTAGACATCAGTGACTTGCATGTAACACGTATATTTCACCTCACTATACAGACACCACCTTTAACCCTCTAAATTAAAAAGTGAAAAAAAAACTGGAAAAAAAAATAAAAAACATGATCATACTGCTCTTTTTTTTTTTTTTTAACCTTATATTTTTTTTTCTATAAGTTCTCTACAACTTCTTGAGAACTTCTTAATGTAAGTATCAGTTTTGGTTCCATCCTCATTTTTTTAGTTCTATTTACCTGTTTGTGTTGTACAAAATTTCTACATTTTTATGACCTCACAAAAGACTCTTCTGCACAAATTCAAACTTTAACACCAATGAAAAAGGAAGCATTCAGTGGGTAATAAGCACTAGAGCTCTTTCTTTACTGCAAGGCTGTTCCTTTACTCTTATGTGGTGAGGGTTACCGTGTAGATTTGAAATTTAAGATTTTATCTCTTGTGATGGGGAAAATGGATGTAAGTTTAGCTTAATCACTAGACCAAGGAAACCCATTATGATAATATTTGTTCAATGAATGAAGATGCTAGAGTTAATGATGAAAGTAAAATCCTGTTGCCATGGGGTTGAATTGTTAACCAAAGGGTATATGGACAAGATGAAGTGGGCTTAGGAGGATGTAAATATACAAGTGATCAAGGGTGTACCAGTAGCAGAGTTCTCCCTTAGGATTTGTTTTTATTCAGTAATTAGAGGGAGTGCTATTGAACAACAATCATATGTGGAAACAGTTTATTGATACTTGAGCCATTGAGACAATTTCCATTTTAAAAACTTAGAAGATAACTTGGAAAGCATGAGATAATATTGAATATATTGTAGTGGGGTGTGCTTTTAATTTAAGGACTAGGTTTCCCTGTGGACAGCTTTGCAGATATTTAAAGGACTCTTTTATCCTGTATAGGTGGAATATGATGGAACTTGACCAGTTAGAAGTATACATAGGTATTTAATATTTTAGAGACAAGTTGGGAAAGTTCTTAGAAACTAGACATAAAGAAGACCTTGTGAGAAATCTTATTAGAGAGTTCGAAAACAATTTGCCTTCCTCCTAAATGGAATTAAGGCGTCTCATTGTGGAAACTTTTGAAACTGAGAGCTATTCCCCCCTGCTTTCTATATACAGTGGCAGAGAGAATGAAGAGGAGCAGTAGATTTGATTCTGTGTCCTGTTTATAAACTTGAAGGTAGAATTAATAGGATTTGGTGACTGATTGAGAGGAAGGAAAAGGAAATTGTCACTCAGCTGGCTTTGTAGGTAATATCTTAGAGGAAGAGGTGGTTTGAGGAGAAGAGGAAATGATGAGTACCAGTTGGACTTCCCTAGTTCTGAGGGCCTTTGAGGCATCTACATGAATGTTTTTTCCTATATAGGCATTTGGACATAAAGATTTGGAACTCTGTAGAGAAGCAGAAGTAAGAGTCATTCTTGTAAATGTTAGTTGGAAGTGTGAGGGTGGAAATGATGTCCCAGAGAGAATATGGAGAAAGGAAAGATAAAGACTATTCATTTGTTCATTTTATAAATACGTATTGAGAGTTGTCTCTGTTGGGAAAATGACAAAGAACAAAACATACAACATGAATAAGCAAAGATTAAACTCTACAGGATAGTAAATGTTAAAGAGGTGGACAGGAGAAGGGAGAGCAGGAAAATCAGATGAATGTGGTGTCCCATTAAGTTGAGTTTCGAGAACTTCAAGAAGAGGGATTTAGCAGTACCGATTGCTAGACCAATGTCAGGTAAAAGAAGGAAGTGGTCCTTGGATTTAGCAACGAGGAAGTCGTTGTGTAACTTTAATAAGTACTATGGAGTGGTGGAGTGGAGAACTGAATTGTGGAGTGTAAGAGGGTAGTTAATGGAAGGTTAAGAATTGCAGGCATCAAGTGTAGACTCATTTATCAAAAATAACTATTAATAAAAATTTGACTGTGTAGGGAAAGAGAATGGAACTTAGGGGACAGGATAAAGGGGATTTGCCCCATAAAATGTCATAATTTATATTTGAGTCAGTAAAGTAGTTCAATATCTAGAATTTTTATTGAAAACCAACTAGATTGGAAATCAATACTATGAATCAAAAAGTGGGTAGAAAAAAAAAAAAAAGTGGGTAGAAATTTTGAAACAAACCAAATTGACAAATTCCTGCTCTTTCAGAGCCTACATTCTGGTGAAAAGGAGCACACTGTAGAAGTCCTTTCTATGTACCAACAAAACATTTTTTTTTTTAATGAGTAGCATACTGAAATGATCATATCACATTTCAATTTCTTTAAGTACAGAACAATATGGATCAACTTCATGATACAGGAAATGAATGAGGGACAATAACTCCCCTCAGTTTATAATGATTAATTTTTAGTATGGCTGTTGGTATCACTGAGTTCATTAAAACGTTAAGAACTTTTAGATTTTGTCATCTAAGTCTCACTGTCTTAAGATGTCCCCAAATTGGGATTGTCTCCCCTACAAAGAGTCAGAGACTAGTTAAAAATTTTTTTAAAAAATATTTTGTTCATTCCTATAAAAAGCCAAACAGTACTTAAATATGGGAATCCCTGTACTTAAATATTGGAATCTTCAGTCATTCAAATGGTTATAAATAGCACACCTTATGTATGCATTGACTAGGAAGCAAACCACAGGGAGTATAGGTATAATTCTTTATTTGTTATTCATGGAGCCAGAACAGTTTTGAATTCAGAATTTTTCATATTTTAAAGAAATACAATGTGTTTCCCGTTAACATTTTCTAATTAAACATATTAGTATTTCTGCAGTGCATCAAATGGAAGAGTCACATTAAGTCAGGTTGATGCCAAATGAGTTTCCCATGAGCTTAAGAAAAATCTTTAAGTTGTGCTGAGCATAGTATAATGTACAGGATTCTCGGCTCCCTGTGTCGTACACCTGAAACTAGTATAACATGCCTAGTAATACAGTAAAAACTACTGTATTTCTATTTAAAAGAACAAACAAAAGAGAAAAATCTTGTGTTTTCAGAGCTTTTCAGATTTCACAATTGCAGGGCAGGGATTGTTACCTGTACGTGGTGACTTTCCCTCAAAGTGATAGTGTTTGGGTGCTTTTATTTTCTTGTAATTGTGAAACTATGCTGGTACCAAATTACAACACCATTTTCCCTGTGTGACATATTATGGGGCATATTTCTCACTCGTGCATATTTTTAAAAAATTAGTAAGAAAAGACAGTAAGAAAGCCCTTTTCTTAAAAGGTTTTTCCTTTAAAACAGATTTGTAAAGGCCATAGCAATCTTGTCATAGTTGTAACATATATAAGTTAAGAAATGTGACCAATCTGTTTTTCATATCTGTTCCCTGAGAAGAAAAATCACCAGGTGGAAGGGCCAGGGGCTTAGGTCCTGTTTGGAGTTTTCTTGAGGATTCCATTACCACCGCCATCACCACCACCCCTCCACCATTCAATTTTGCATTTAGAACATCTTTAAACTAATTTTTCTTTTGAATACTGTTTAATATTACCATTTTCCATGTTGAGCAACTAAGGTTTGTGTAGTGTTGTTTGTTTTTTTACTCTGTTATAATGTTTAAAGTTTGCCTAGTGTGCTGTTACTATGTAGAATGCTGAGGAGCAAACTAAAAGGAATCTACTTTGTTGACTCCCTTTGAATTTATGATACTAAGTTATAGGAAGTTCCTTTAGCATTGGTTGAGAATGCCTAAGGGACAGTGGTAGGAGTGCTCAACCAGTCATTGAAGAAGCAGTGCATTTCAACCTTTAGTAGAGTATGTTTGCATCTTCTGAATTTTTGAGATAATTGCAGAATTTATAATTTCATAGTTTCTAGTTAACAGCCTAAAATGCATCCTACAAATGTTATTGAATATTCTGCTTTCTGATGCTTGCAGAAATTGATGGGAAAATAATTTTTAAACTACATCTCTTTATTATAAAATACTCTCCTTTTTCAGGGGAGCAGGTGTGGTTTTGCTGAGTTGCTTACTTGTGACAAGGAGAGAGAAATTTAATAATTCATCATAAAATCCACACAGTGATACTAAGAAGAGCAGCGAGGGCTATAAACTCTAGATAAATTGCTCTCATTGCAGGAATTTCCAATTAGTCTAAGTATCAAGCTTGCACATGTTGAACTCTCAGAATTTCCCTCTGGGCATATTCTGTATAAATCTGGATGATGATAGGACTTTATGCATTTTTTGTTAGAACTGTAGTAGCGTAGCAGTCTATTTTATAATATTGTCAATTTCATAGTTACGTTTTGGGACATGGAAGTCTAAGAGATTGTGCTTGATTGCCAGAATATAATTTTTGATGACGGTTGAAGGGTAGAAAGGGAAAGATAACACTGGTCAGAAGGAAAACTCACTTAAGTGAGTAATTTGAAATAAATAATTTGAATAAGTAAGGTAATTTGAAATGAAATACACAGAAAATTGCTCTGTGTGTGTATGTGTAAATAAATTGAGAAGAGAAACTGGGTTTCAGAACCAAGAAGGATAGCCAAGGAAAACATTGAATCTTGCACAATAGAGTCAAGTAACTTATTTACTTATATTGTACCTGGTCATAGTGAATTCTAGTGATGCTGATTAAATAAAGAGAACCTTCAAAATACTATTTTGCATGTTTAAAAAGAAGTAGGTCAATATGTTAATATCAAAACCTTTGCTATCTGGAACTTGGAAGAAGGGATCAGTTTAGGATAGGAAATTTTTCTGGATAGTAGAGACTATATCGGTTTACATTTTATAGTTTACCAATTTGGTATCAATATATTAATGTTACCATTTTCATTGGGAGGCAATATCACATGGTTTTGGCATCAAATAAACCTTTTGGATTTTAGCTCTGCCATTTACTAGCTATAATTTACATGGACACGTTGCTTCAACACTATGAATCTCCCATTGAAAAATAAGGTTAAAAAATAAACAAAGCAAGGTAATTATGAGGATTGAATAAGAAGATATAAATGAAATGTTTAATGTTATATCTTTGTGGCGGTGGTAATTTATCATTGCTTATCGTTGCTGTTATTACCATAATTTAAGTTATACATTTCGGACTTCTAAAACAGGAAGTATATGTACTTAATTGGTTAATCTCTGGATATCTCAGGAACGTCATTGTAACGTGCTATAGACTCTATTAATGTCAATGGTAAATTCGTTTGTTGAAGAGCTGTGCACGTTGACAGTTCTCCCATTGGCTGGTTTTGAACAGTGATGGTTAGCCTACATTCACCACTGCACATCAGCTTTGGGACACTCACCATTATATTATTTTAAAATGACTTTTGTATCAATGGAACATATGTTTATATAGTTGAGGAAAAAATACTTTTAAAAAGTTTTTTTAAGATATATTTATCTTAGAGCATGTGCACATGCATGCAAGAGAGTGAGTGGAGGGGCAGAGGGAGAAAATCTTTAAGCAGAAGTCCACTGAGCATGGAGCATGGGGCTCAATCTCACAACCCATGAGATCACAACCTGAGCTGAAACCAAGAATCAGACACTTTACTGACTGAGCCACCCAGGCATTCTAGAAAATGTTTTTTAGTTTATATATTATTGGCACTAGAGCTAAAAATATCTCCATTATCAACTTGGGCACAGTTTTTAGGTAACGGGATTTTGAAATGAGTCTTATTTCAGGTGCATACTAAGATAAGCTCTCTTGGATAGAAAATAGTAACAAGTGTTTAAGTAATTCCCAAAGTCCATATCCCATCCTATCTTATTCTTCCCCTCAAAAAGAAACCATGATGTAAATATATTAATAATGTCATCAAGTTCACAAACTAAATTGGAAAATGTTCTCTTCCATTTTTTCATCCTTTATGCAAAATAAGAACTTCAGTCCTGCTCCATTTTAGAAGTTGGGTAGAGTTTATTAATTAATTGAGTGAATTTAAGTTGGTAACATGGGTTTTTACTATATAAATACATCCCATTTTAGAGAAGGGAAATTGTTCAGTTCAGGATCTAAACCCTTATACATAACATTAAATCTGTTAGTCTTTTTTGTTCAATAATAGCTAATCCTGCTTCTCTTTCTTTCTTTCTTTTCTTTCTTTCTTCATCTTTTGTCCCCCATGGCACTGAATTAAGAAACTCGGCCATTTGTCTTGTATATTAATTTACCACCAGTGAATAATCAATAACATACCTAATTAGTAGTCAAAGTTAAGTTTATTAATTTGCTGCAGGCAGGGAGACAGCATGCTCTGAGGGATCTTGGGGTGCCTCTAAAAGGGAATTTAAGAAGGGTACGTAGAAACTTGGTGAGACTAGAAGCAGTTAGTTATCAAATGGTCTTGGCAGGGATTAATAGAGAGTCTGTAACCCAGTGAGTTGCTGGAACAGTAGATGCCATACCTTTAGAACATACACATCCTTGCAGGCATCATTTTGTGGTCTTACTTTGGAATAGATGGATCTAAAGTAACAGGAAATAAGAATGTGACCTTGCTAATCCATGATAAGTATATTGTGACTTAAACTGGCATAATAATTCTGTTTTGCAAATTTTACAAGTAGTGGTTTATGTTTCATTTGTCAGTTCTCCCTTCACAGCTGTCATTAGGGTTATTTTTAAATTTATTAGTACCCCTGGTTACTCAGCCTGAGTTGCAGAATAGGCCATTATCTTCTAGAGATGTGATCAGTCCATAGCTATACTGTTGTTTAGTGGGTGATGATCATGTGTCGAGTTTGTGATTGTTGTAGTATCTCTAGTACCAGTTTTTCTTGCTATTTATGTTAAATGATCACCTGGCATCATGGTGGCTGCGCTGCATTTAAAACTCTGGAGATCTCACATTGGTGATTGCAACATTGGCAAACTCTAGGACCAGGACTATTACATTATCCTTTATTTCCCATAATATGAACCTTTCTTAGAAAATAACCAAATGACTTTTCCTGTTAGTTGGGACTGAGTTATTTTGCTTTGTCAGTATCTGAAGAATTAACACCACATCTAGAGATTGTCAAGGACAAGGATCTTGAAGTACCATCATTAGAAGGCCTAAATGTCTAGTAATCATTTATGTTGTCCAATGTGTGTCCACTTAGTTATAATGTTATATTAATTTTCTCAAATCCACTAAGCACACTTGAAGTGCTCAGTAGTTACATGTGGCCAGTAGCTGTTGTGTTAATGAAGTGTCCACAGACAGTGGAGAATATGAACCTTTTCATCAATGCAGAAAGTTCCATTGTACAGATTTAGAAGCATCAACCAAAGGAGAGGGAACACATACATAACCAAGAGGATAAAAATCAAAAATAAGCAAAGAAGTCATTTCTAGCATCAAGGGAAGGAGAGCCTTATTCTGATAGCCTTGGGCAGAAGTAGTTTGCAGTTTTCTGCTCCTGGACCCAAAAAGTCCTGGTAATCAGTCACTGGTGATGTGTGGTGGTAAAGATGGCAGCGGTATCCATCAGGTTATTTTCTGTAAATAGTAAACAGTACTGGGTAGAGTCTTTCACAGATTTCTTTTGAGGTTTCTTCTGTACAATTCAATTCTTAATGTTAGTTTATAGAAGGGGTTTTTAGCTGAATGTAGGGAAGCAGAAACTCCTGTAGACAATAAGTGACTGATTAGTTTATATGATAATATTAGAACAGAAGAGAGTGGAATCCTCCATGGAGATATAATATAGTATCAGTTTTATAAGGACTTAGTCACTGATTATCCTGAAAGTAAGAACAAATAAAGGACACTGACAGTACCCTGGGATCATTCCCTGAACCCCAAAGGCAGATGTTCGGGACCCTTGGGTGGCTCAGAGGTTGAGTGTCTGCCTTTGGCTCAGGGTGTGACCCCAGGATCTGGGATCCAGGCCCACATCGGGCTCCCTGCAGGGAGCCTACTTTTCCCTCTGCCTGTGTCTCTGCCTCTCTCTCTGTCTCATGAATAAATAAATAAAATATTTAAAAAAACAAAAACAAAGGCTCAAATACGGAGCCACCCAGGGGCCCCTTCATTTTAAGAATATTAAAAGCATTTTATAAACATTTTGTCAGCTGGATGACTCCATTTCAGTGCTTAGATTGTGTTTGTGCCCATGTTGCAGTAGGTAATGTTACTTTAATTATGGCATATACCTTAGACTCCCAAAGAACCTGTGCGGTGGCAGTCCATGCAGATAACCAGGGAGAAGCTCTCCCTATGAATTGTGCCCAGAATTTCTCAGATTTAAAAATCACTGATACTGATATTCTTTTGCATGCATATATATGCTTCTTACCAGTGAGTAAGGATTAATGTATTTGGAATGTGTATGTCCCCTTCCAAATGATTTATGACCAAGTACTTCATTATAAGGAGGTAGGGCACGAAGTCTCTGTATTTTATCTAAGTAGTACATGGTTTATGACAAATTGAGACCCAAGACTTCTTATCCAGTTAGAAAGCTGAGGAAACCTGGGGAAGAGTTGGATATTGGAAATACCTTGGGGATGGTTTCATAGAACCAGCATGCCTGGGCACCCCTCCACCCCCCAGTACACACCTGATGTAGTAAGTCAGGTGAGGCCCCATATAGGTACTAGTACTTCTGTCACACAGGTGTTTATGATTTAATATAACATAATGACTTAGGAAACCAGTTTCACATTAAGTAATGATCTGAAACTGGCATGTACAAAAAAAAAAAAAAAGAAGAAGAAAAAGCTCAACAAGCCACTTTACTTGAGTGGCTTAGTGCTCATCAATATAAATTTACTTTTTGTAACTAGAATATAAGCTCCATGTGGACAGGGGATTTTGTTATGGTTGTTCACTGCTGTCTACCCAGCACCTAGAAAGATGTCTGGCAAAATAATTAGAAGTGTAGTGAATATTATTTGGTTTTGAATCATCATATATATAACTAATACTGGGTGATAAAGATGATAAGGATTTGTTAGAAATGATATGCTGGTTGTGCTAATAGGAGTAAAAAAAAACAATACCATTACCTTTAAACATAAGTTAATTGAGTAAAATTTTGAATTTTATGGCTCTATACATTTATAGCTATAAAAACAGGACCTTGAAAAGAGTCATGTAAAAAAAGAGTCATGTAATTTGTATATTATGGCACAAAGTCATCTTGTTGAGAAGGCACATGAGGCCTAAAACCTATCCGAGACAAGTTCGTGCCTTCAGGATTACATCCACCTGAGAGGAGGGAGCAGTAGCTTCTATTAAACAGTTTTGATGGGGCAGCCCTGGGTGGCTCAGTGGTTTAGCGCTGCCTTCAGCCCAGGGCGTGATACTGGAGACTCAGGATCGAGTCCCACGTCGGGCTCCCTGCCTGGAGCCTGCTTCTCCCTCTGCCTCTGCCTCTGTCTCTGCTTCTCTCTCTCTCTCTCTCTCTCTCATGAATAAATAAAATCTTAAAATAATAAAAAAAAAAGGTCTGTTCATTAATATTTGATGTAATTAATTAGCAGAGTTAGATTTAGGTCTGCCATCTTTTTTTTTTTTTTTGTACCTTGTTTTTTGTTCCTTTGTTCCTTCTATCTTGTCCTTTTAAATTACGTAAATATTTTTTTAATTGCATTTTATCTACAGACTTTTTAGCTATATTCTTTTACATTACATTTTTAGCCACTGCTCTAGGGAACACAATATGTATCCTTAATTTTCCACAGGATTCTTCGAATTGATATTAACTACCACTTCACAGAAAATTTAGAGGCCTTGGATCACATAGGCTTATTTTATTTTTTATTTTTATTTTTTTAATTCTTTTTTTTTTCTGGGTGCATGCTGGTCATTTTTTTTAAATTTATTTTTTATTGGTTTTCAATTTGCCAACATATAGAATAATACCCAGTGCTCATCCCATCAAGTGTCCCCCACAGTGCCCGTCACCCAGTCACTCCCACCCACCTCCCTTTCTACCACCCCTTGTTTGTTTCCCAGAGTTAGGAGTCTCTCATGTTCTGTCTCCCTCTCTGATATTTCCCACTCACATTTTCTCCTTTCCCCTTTATTCCCTTTCACTATTTTTTATATTCCCCAAATGAATGAGACCACATAATGTTTGTCCTTCTCCGATGGACTTATTTCACTCAGCATAATACCCTCCAGTTCCATGCATGTTGAAGCAAATGGTGGGTATTTGTCATTTCTAATGGCTGAGGAATATTCCATTGTATTCATAAACCACATCTTCTTTATCCATTCATCTTTCGATGGACACTGAGGCTCCTACAGTTTGGCTGTTGTGGACATTGCTGCTATAAACATCAGGGTGCAGGTGTCCCGGCATTTCATTGCATCTGTATCTTTGGGGTAAATCCCCAGCAGTGCAATTGCTGGGTCTTAGGGCAGATCTATTTTTAACTTTTTGAGGAACCTCCACATAGGCCTATATTAATAACTCCTCCTATACGCTACCTATCATGTATAGTCCATCTACATACACTATAACCCCTCCAGATGTTAATTTTTGCTTTAAACAGACCTATGTATTTTCAGTGAAAGAAAAAGTAGTCTTTTATACTTCCTGAGAAAGTTACCATTTCCAGTGTTCTTCATCCTTTCTCAAGTCTCCATCTGGTATCATTTCCCTACAGCCTGAGAACTCTAGCATTTCTCATAGTACAGGTCTGCTGGTGATACATTCTCTTAGTTGTCTTTTGTTTGTTTTAATCAGTAAATGTCTTTATTTTCATTCTCAAGATTCTTTTTGCTGGAATTCTAGAGTGAGTGTTTTTATCTGTCAACACTTTAGAGACTATCTTCTGGTCTCCTTAGTTTCTGATGAGAAGTCAGCAGTAATTTGAATGGTTATTTCCCCGTATGTAGTGTATTGTTTTGTGGGGCTTTTTGTTTTTTGTTTTCCCTCTTGCTTTTCTCAGGATTTTCTCTTTATCTTTGATTTTTAGCAGTTTGACTATTGAACATGTGTGTGACTGTGTGCATAGGCATGGTTTTCTTTATATTTAGGCTACCAAGAATTCTCTGAGCTTCATGAATCTGTAAATTTATACCTTTTGCCAAATATGGGGGAAATTTGGCTATTTCTTGAAATATCTTTTTCTGTTCATTTTTTTTTCTCTTCTTGGGTTTTGATTACACATATATCAAGTCTTTTGATATTGTCCCACATGTCCCTGATACTGTTCATTAATACCTTTTTTGTCTCTCTGATTTTAGATTGGTTAATTGCTGTTGATCTTACTTCACATTCATTAACTTTCTTTTATCTCCATTTTGCTTTAAGTCTAACCAGTTAATTTTTCACTTCATATATTTTCTGCTTCTAAAGCTGTTTGGTTCTACTTTCTTTTTCTTAATTTTTGTTTGTTTTTGCTGAACTTTCCTATTTTTATTATCTTGCAAGCATGTTTTCCTTTTCACTTTTGAATATCCTTTAAACACCTTATTGCCTGGGCACCTGGGTGCCTCAGTGATTGAGCTCTTTGGCTCAGGTCGTGATCCTGAGGTCCTGGGATCAAGTCCCACATTGGGCTCCCCACAGGGAGCCTACTTCTCTCTTTCTGTGTCTCTCATGAATACATAAATAAATAATCTTAAAAAAACAAATAAAAACCATGTATGCCAATTCTAACACCTGGGCCATCTCAGTGTTAATCTCCTTTGATTGTCTTTTTTCTTAGGATTGGACCAGTTTTCTGCTCAGTTATTTTTAATTGTATCCTGGGCATTGTTACTGTTATATTAAGACTGTAGATTCTGTTTCATTCCTCTGAATGGTGACTTTTTAGGCAATTAACTTTATTAGACTTAAATTGCAAGTTCTGCCTCTTAGGTAGCTGCTCATATCACAGTTCACTTGTTTGATCCTTCACAGTACTCTGTTTTGTACATGTGTTGGTTCAGAGGTGATCAGAGATTTGGGCACCTAGGACTCCTCTCTTCTGGCTGTCTCCCTGCTAGGAGTCCCCTAGAGGCATGTTAGTCTAACTGCAGCTACAAATACAGAAGTGTTAGTGTGCTTTAGATTGCAGTTGTCTTTTATAGATTGTTTGTAAATAACTCATATATATTGCTTTTAATAACACTGATACCATGCTAACTGCTGTAATAGAAACTTTTCTTGACTTACTGATTTGCGTACATCCCTGTCTGCATTAAATGATAGTAGCTGTATGTCACTTTATAGTGTCAAGATTATTTGTGTGTGTGGTCTAGTGGAAAGAAATTTAATTGGGTATCCTTAGGCTAATATTCTAGTTATGGGTCCACCACTAACTGGTAATATATTAAGACATTGAAATGACTTATCTGACCTTCACGATTTTTATCTTTAAAAAGGAATTGGACTAGTCTATAATCCTTTCTGGCATTAAAGTTTAACAATTTTCCTAATCATAGTCAATTATTTTGTTACTGGGCAAAATTCTTTCTCTGTATTCCCTACCTCTTTTAATTCTCTTACTTTATTTCATTTAATTTTTGTGATTTCATTACCTTACACCAAACCATAAACCATTTAGATATGTAGTTACAATTAAGTACTCAAATGGTAGTTCTGTGTTACCGTAACTAGCAATTTAACATTTTTTCAAAAATTCCTAAAATGTAATAGATGGATATTGAAAAAAGTTTCAGCATTTAATGTTGGTGACTAGGTTTCTTCTGAGCCAAATGCTTAGTTCTCACACCTGCATATATCTGAAGTCATGTGCCTTTTGATAGATTATGTTAAAATTTGATTATTTTAATTTAACACCTTATATTTCTCTGCATAGCATATTTATTTCTGAGTGATCATTATTACAAGAACATTGGATATTTTGTTCTTAGTTTGTATAGAAACATGTTATTTTATACTCAGTTTTTATAGACTTGTATTATTTCTTCTGTTCACTTGAATTTTACAATATCACAGTACTGTTTTATGACATAGGTATAGGTCTCCCTCATGAAAAACAATTTGAATAAGGTTATCTAACATCAGTTATTAAATTAATTTTTGTTCTCATTCATTAGATTAAAATACCTTATGGTGCTTAATAAGCCCTTATTATTTGCTCTCATTCAGAGTCTTTTCTATGAATGTGTTCTTTATACATTGTTATATGGAACTCTTTAAGGATTTTTAAAATTTTTATTTAATTATTGACTATATGTATCTACTAATTAAAAATAAGATGGTCAGATGTTCATTGTGTATAAATAATATGTTGTATTTTATCAGTGTTAACAAAGATTTCTTTGGTATACCTTACAGGTGACATTTGCAGACAGAAAAGGTAAACTGTCAAGGAATTCATACCATTTGGTACCTGTTATTTGGACCAAGTTAAGGAGTCTTTGATTTTTCAGATCAACTGGTAACAGAAAATGAAAAGTAGTGTGGCTCA
Source organism: Vulpes lagopus (assembly GCF_018345385.1). NCBI lineage: Eukaryota > Metazoa > Chordata > Mammalia > Carnivora > Canidae > Vulpes > Vulpes lagopus. The sequence goes on along the minus strand of NC_054834.1, from coordinate 102,817,273 downwards.
GATAAAAGTAAGTGTTTGAAATTTGTAATTATAAATTATTTGTAATCAGTTACCTGCCCTTTAATCAAAAAATGTATTTATAGAATTAGGACATTAGAACACAACAGTAGGGTGGCATCATACAAATATCTAACTTACTCATTTTTAAATGTACATAAGTGGTCAGATGGAAGCAATAGTGTGCAAGAGGACAAGTGAGAGAACCTACAGGATGTGTGTGTTCATGTGTGTGTCCATGTGCATGTATGCACATATATGTATCATTGCACAAATCAAGAAAGTACATGTGAATGAGCACATGCAAAAGAAAAATAAGTAACAGGCAGAGAATTCCACTATTCTTCTTAAAGAGCATAGTTTCCTGAGTGAGCATGAAATGGAAGACAAGTATGTCCTTCCTCAGTTAATGATAATTTCTGCATGTCCATGTACAAGTGCACCTTTCATTGGATATTTTATATGCATTAACAGCTCTTTATGCTGTCTTTTAGACATTATACACTCATTTGTTGAACAAATATTCACCGAATTCTTACTATGTCCCAGTGACTTCTAAACACTTTAGGTAAAATGGTGAACAAAACAGAAATCCTTGGTCTCATGGAGTTTGCATTCTAGTGGGAGAAGACAAAATAAATGATGAACTTACTCCATAAATAATTCATATGGTATGGTACAGTGTTAATAGCTAGACTCATGCTGCAGACAAAGGAAATAGGGTAAGGTTGATCATTAGCATTGAAGTCTGGAATTTTTGATAGGGAGGGCCACTGAAAAGGTAGCCATTTAAGCAGACACTTGAGGATATGAGGAAGTTAGCCATGCAGATAACTAGAAGAGTATGCCAGGCAGAGGGAACAGCAAGTATATAAAGACAAAAAGTCTAGTGTGGCTGAGGCATTATTATAAGAAAAGCAAAAATAGATGTGCAGTCAGAGCTATAAAAGGAAGCAGTAACTCCGACTACTTTCAGAACTGTTCCTCTTCCTATCAGTGGACATTGCAGGAGAGCACACCATTCCACTTCTTTTCAACTGTACAGATCTACAAGCAGACATATCACTCTGTGGATCTTGAAGTCTGTGAAGGGGAAGGTGTATTTTTATTTAATTACAAATCTAGGCACTGCTCCCTTCCTTTATCCTCCACCAGCTCTTTACCCCTAAACTTCCTTCTTAAAGAGAACCAGTAGACTGAGCTTAACAGTAGACAGCAGGTGCTAGGCCTGGTGCCTGGTCAGTGTTTAATAAACTGAACTGGTAGACTTACAGACTGAGGCAGGCTCAGCTGCCATCTCTTCTAAATTCTGGCAATTGTGATACTGTCGAGTGTAAGGCTTGGTAAACCCCCAGCCCCTGCTTGCATATCTCTTTTGGGAGTTGCTCACTCTCTCAAGCTAGACCAATCTGTCAGTAGATATATTGTTCTGAAATCTGCCTCTTTGGGACTTGTACTCTTTGGTCCAAAGGCACTTAAGCAGTTACCTAATTGTGGGCCTAGTAGGTAGCGGACTGTGCTAAGAGCTGGGGCCATAAGAGGAAACCTGTGTGGAACTGGCCGTTGATTGAGCCAGAGGAGACGAGCACTCAGATGTAGCTGGATACTTTTTACACGGAGAGAAGTGTTGAGTCATTTCAGAATCCTCTTCCTGCTCCTCTTGTACTGTGCTTCTCCACCTTTACCTGCTGTAGTCCCAGTGGGTCCTCAGTGGCTCCCCCCCAGCCTAGGAGTGGGCATCACCAGTCAGCATGCCCTTCAGGTGGAGCAGCTCAGCTCTCTCTGCCAGTTCTGTCCAGTTGGCCTCCCTTTCTCCATCCTGTTAGCCACAGGCAGGCCCTCTAGCTGGGTGGGGCCCATTTTTACCTCAGGTGAAGCTCAGGTCTTCCCCCTTGATGTTCTGAGGACTGATCTGCTAGGTTCGGGAGGGTTCAGCTGAGGATCCCTCGTTTTTTCCATTGAGCCTTACTAGCAATTTCCTTAGCTGTCAAGAATCAAGTTTCCTTCTTGTTCCAACCCTTCTACTCCTTACTTTTAAAGACTGGTTCCCTGAGCCTAATGGATGCTCAGAGGTCTGGACTCAGGCTCCCTGCTCCACTTACCTTCTCATACTGGTGTCTGTATATTGTTAGAAATTGTAGGTAACCACATGGTGTAAACATTTGTTTTTGCCTAATGAACAACTTAGAGAATTTTTTTTTATTTATTTAATTTTTTAAGAGAATTTTTAAAGGTAATTTTGACAGTATATTATTTTCAACACCACTCTGACTCATAATTTGAACTCTATGGTAAAGGAAATAGGAAAATTCAGGTTATTATTTGGATGACATTTCCAAATGATTTTTTTCCCTCATTGAAATCCTGTTCATCTACCAAAGCCCAGTTCAAATCCCCCTCTCTCCACAGTGATCCCTCAGTATTCAGTTTTTGTTCCCTACTCAGGATGTCCTGTTAGCACTTCTTTGTGTGCCACTCACGTTAACTTAATCATATTTACAAAATCCTGATTCACGACTTCAATATTTTTGGTTTCCCCCCCTTGCTTACAACAGATGTTGCGGAGATGTGTTAGAAATCATTAGCACAGAACTGAGGCCTTCTCCCTAATGTAATCAAAATAATTGCTGTGCCTTGTAGAAGAAAAAGTGGACTGCAGTTTTGTTCTCTGTCTGTCCCCCAGCCCCTTCCTCTCCTCTTCCAGTTCTTCCTCCTTTTCCTTCCCTTTTTCTCTGTTGCTCTCTCAAGAATATATAACCTATTTATTTAATCGTGGAAATCTTCACAGCCACCTTTCTACCATAAGATCATAAGTTCCTTGAGGGTTTTTCCTATCTTATATCTTCCGGACTATCTACACAGGGAAGGCTGCCTTATAATAAATGATCAGTAAATACTATGTTTGGTGTTGCCATGAATCGAATGAATTTTGTGCTCCATATCTGATTTGAGATCTTGATGTCAAGTTTCATGGAAACCTATGCCCTACATATTAAACAATTTTACTTCATGGTGTTGCTAAGTGAAGTAATTTTTAAAGCTTTCTCTTATATATGTTAGAAACAGGATTTTAAGATGGTTGCATTCAGTATAAGATAGCGGCCAAGCTATGGCTACCATAATTTACAAATTATGATTACATGCCTGTTTACCTACATTAGATTAGTCTAGTTTGTATATACTATTAGAAAAATTCAATAGTTAATGAGACTGTCAGCTTTATGATAGATAATGTTAGACTCAAACTTCTGTTAGTCATAAAATAAGAGGAAGTTGGAGCTTGTTTACATTTCTATGCAGTATAATTTTCTATTTTTAAATGTTTCTTTTTTCCCCTTAAAGAGACAACCATGTAATTATGCAGAAAAAGTTGTTCATTATTTGATTTCCTTTTCCTCAGATTTTTTTTCTTTTTCTTAGATTTTAAGGTAATGTTAAAACATGCTATTTTCCCTTTCTTATAATTAGGTTAGTTAAAATTATCTTAATCCTAAAAAAAAAAAAGCTGGTCAATATGAATGTTCACCAGTGATGTAAAAAATTTACCTATTTACAGAGATAAATATTTTGGCTTCTTAACTGTATTTGGATTTTTAAATTAGGATTTAAAACTGGATGGTTCAAGTCTCTGTCACCCGTGACATTGGCCTTCAGTTACATGTTACAGTGAAGCTACTTATTTGTATATCTGTTATTTTTCAAAGGATTTGGCATAGGAGCTCTCTGATGAATCATGTTTTCAAATCTGTAGAGCCTCGCATAGTGCCATACATATCAGACATTAAACAATATTTCCTGAAAATAAAAATGAATTTTCATAACTGTAGTAGCGTCAGTTTCTTCTAGCTGTTTTTTTATCCAGATTTAGTAACCTCAACTAAAGTGGTTTTTATAAGCCAAAGTAGATTCGGGGAGATAAAAAACTTCGATATAACCGCAGAAGTGAACTCTTCTTGCTAGAAGACATCTGGCCCTTAGTCGTGTTTTTCACCAAGAGAAAGTGTTTATAAAAATGACATTCTGTATATTTAAAACTTATTACATAGGCATAAAGTATCAATGAAGTGGCATTGAAAACTTGGGAATTACTTTCTTCTACTTGAGTATTTTTTGGTTAAAAAAAGTATTTGATCCATAGTGAAAACAGACATCTACCACAGTATTTACCTTGGAGGGCCTGAAAATTTTGTTTTATTTTATATACTGTTTCGATAAAAAATTATTCTTATGATTAAAAAAAAGTTTTGAAATAATTTGTAAAGCACTTCCAATTTTCTGAGGTGTTTCATTTTCTGTATGTTTTTAACGTAATTTTTAAAATGCCCCCTCTCCTATTTTTTCCCCTTGAAAGCATTCTGGTCATGACAGAAGGGAAAACTATAATTCCTATCAAAGAACATCCTCTCCAGAAGACAGGTAAATAACTTTATGTGCTCCTGCAATTTAAATTTTTTTAATAAGTCTAAAAAATTAATTTAATCCTTTGGTTCCTCAATTTAGGGTGAACAGTTTCTTTTTGATGGTTTTATAATATTGAATAAGCTTCAGGACAAATCATTCTTAAATGACTGTTTTGGGGTTTCTAGTAAATAAGTTTAGATTTTATCTAATTTTGGAGGTGAGAATAATTTCAGCATGTCAAATACTACATAAAAGTTTTATAAAATAAATACTAAATGAAACACTAAATGAAAGTTTATAAAATGGAAAAGTGAGTTGAAATCATATTTTGAAGTGCTGCTTTTACTGTTACTACTATCCTTTACATAGCTCTTTATAGATTTCAGAATTTTTTTATATTTTATCATATCTTTTGATTATGTTAAAAGATCTAGAAATATTACTATTAATGCTCATCAGTCATTTATAGTAGTACTTCAGTTATTTCACTTAGTGAGCTATGACCATTAAATATAATTTATGAAGGGAGAAGCATTCTCTAAACTTTCTTTCAGTGGTCTCATTGCTTCCTTACCCCAAATGTACTTTTTTCTTATTGCACTCTATTGTCTCTAAAAACTTTGTTTCGTGGGCATTGAGTTAATTGTCATCATTTGTAACTGCTTAGTACCTTTTGCCAGTCACCTACTTTCTGTCTTAAAAAAACACACAACTCTTCACACACACAGACACCCATGTATATATGTATGTCTGTATGTTACATAAATTAGTTGTAATGTATACGTCGACCCCTGAATAGCCTGGGCTTTAGAGGCTGACACCCTCCATAGTTGAAAATCTGCGCATAACTTTCAACTCCCCAAAAACATAACTACTAATATTCTGCTGTTGACCAGGAACCTTACTGGTAACATAAACAGTCAATATTTTTTATGTTACCTGTATTATATACTCTGTTCTTGCAATGAAGTAAGCTTGAGAAAAGAAAATGTTATTAATAAAATCATAGGGAAGAGAAAAATACATTTATAATACTCTGCTCTCTTAGAAAAGATTCAGTGAACCCAAACAATTCGAACCCCCACAATTCAAACTCACAGTTAAAAGGTTAACTGTATATAAACCATAAATTACTATGTATATTACTATACTATACTAATATACCACGCATATTATTATATTAGGTGTGTACGTATTTAACTTCTCTTAAGATTCTCTGACTTTATGGATATTTAAAGTTCAAATGGTAGATCTCTACTGTCGTCCTGTTTGCTAATAATTTCAATCTCTTCTCACTGCTATTCAGTAAAACAAGTTCAAGAATAAAAGCTGATTTTTTTTTTTTTTTTTTTTTGGATGTCTTTTGGAGTGAATTAAACTGTTCTTTATGGAGGCCAACCAATGACACTGGTCTCATTTGTTCATTGCTTTGATAAAATGAGCCAACTAGTCAAAAGGGGTCATTTCATTTGCAGGGTGAGCTTTGTTCATGCTAACTGTATATGATATCGAGTTATGCATCTTTTACTTAAGACAGTATGAATCAGGATGACAGGTTTGGTTTTGTGAACTCCAGTGGTTGTTTTGTGGACAAGCTGAAAGCTTTTATAATCAAGAGTAAATGAAGGGTGTCAACAAAATAAGCTGTTTGTTAAAACCAGTTTGATATAAAACGTTGTTTAGTCATAGAGTTGCTTTAACATTACCAATATATGATTTTCCTAAGTATTTATAACATAGTAATTTTCATCATATAACTTTGGTGTTATTTTATGTTAGATATGCAGAACAAGAAAGATCCCCACGGGATAGAGATTACTTTGATTACGGCAGGTCAGACTATGAGCATTCAAGAAGAGGACGTTCTTATGATGGTAGTGTGGAATCACGGTTAGTATTGGAAACTTTAACTATAGAAAAATCATATTTGTTTAAATATTCTTTACGCTTCTTTAAAAGAAAACTGTAATAATAGCAACTAGCATTAAATGCGTGTTCTTGTGCCAGGCTTTCTAATAGGTACTTCATGTGAATTAACTCCTTATTTTAGTAAATACATGAAGTAGATACTGTTGTGTGTTTTATAGATGAAGAAACTGTGGCATAGAGGACATAGAGGATTTAAGTCATGTATTTGTGTTTTAGAAGCATGTCCGTGGCAAGTCCAGGTCTATCTGACATTGAGCCTAAGCTCTTATTCATTATATGGTACTGTACTGCATGAGGAGTTGGCAATGTGAGTTTTTGAGATTCTTTACTGAATGAAATTATTTATAAGATGTAGAATGATCGAGATTTACTTCCTATGTGATGGCACTGGGACACTGAAAATTAAGTTACCAATCTGGTTTTCATCTAAATACAAATTATTCTTTTTTGAGCCTTGGAGAATTTGACTACCCACCCTATTAGTCATTCAGTTTCAGAAATTTGTCTACCATAAAATTGTTCACAAAGGTCTGTATCCTTTTGATGCCTCCCTCGTATTAGCCACTCCATGCCTACCAAGACTATACCCCCACTAAAATGTTTATAAAATTCCTCGGTAGTTTGGAGCTAATCTCATTATTTAATATCTGCAGCCTAAATTTTCTTCTCACTACTTACTTTCTAATATATATACCCAAAACTAAAATGTTAGCTTAAATTAACCTCCAAATGCCAGGCTCATCTTCCATCACTGTAATGACCCCTCATAAGAACCAACTACTGCCACCATAATGAACTAGGCATTCTGCAGTTTTTCTCAAATGCTGTTAAAACTCTTACAAACTAGATACTATCTTTCACAATTTACAAATTTTTAAAAAGTGGGTTTGAAGTGATTACGTAACTTACTTGAGGTTGCAGTTGCCTATCTGGTAGACAGTGAAAGTGGGATTTGAACTCATTTGACTCCAAGGCCTATTTTTTCTTCTATAATCTCTATTATTTCATTGTAACTGTTTTGGGTCCTATGTATATAGCTAAGTCTCATTTGATCCATACAGTCACCCTGTGAAGTGAGCAGGCTGTGTACTATGTAGAAAATAAAAGCTAAAAGTGTGAAAGCACTGGAAGAGATATTTCTATTTAGACTTGAAGAAGCCTCTATTACTTCTGCACTCTAAAGGAACAAACAGGGAAATTGTAAAGATGCAATTGCATCAGCCAGCTAACAGTCTTACCTAGTATTTCTCAGAAGAATCCTAACCAAAGCCAGTAAATCCCTGCTGTAGTTCCTCTCTTGCAACATACTATAAGAAGCAACTCAGTTGCAAATCAGTGCCTAGATTTCCTTGGACCTGCCTTTGTGACTAATTGGGATGTCTATTTGGAACCACTTTTTTCCCTTTTGTTCACTCTGTCTTCATGAATACAATGGTATAGTTAAGTTTCAAAAAAGCTTCTCTGAATCTAGGTGGCTAGGTGATTGTGTTTCTCTCTTTGTAAGTTGTATTACTATGTAAAGCTAAGTGGACAAACTCTTCTTTCAGGAAAGATAGCACAAAAGCAAGAATATACTTTTCCCTGTTCTTGATTGTTTCAGAAAATAAGACCTTGATTATTTTTAAAATGTTAGCTTAAGAAAGGATATTCTCCTACAATAATAGGGAAGAGTTATAGCTAGAAAATAGTTGATTTTTTTTTTCACATTGTCTGAAATAACCAGATGCTTCTGATATTCTAGGGTTATAAATGCCAGTTCTATCAAGAAATAATTTCAGACATTACAGTTTTTTAGGTCATTTTTACTCCTAGGCTGCCATTATAGGAGATAAACTCTGGTTTCTTTATATAGCTTATTGTGTACATCGCGGGCTAAATTATCTTCTTAAAACACTGTTTTCATGTCACTCACTATCACACTCAAACTATTAATGACTCCCTATCAACTCCATTATAAAAAACTTAGTCTTTTGCTTGGCTTTTAATATCTCACATCTGACTCGAACTCAACTACCATTATACATAATTTTTGTTTCCTGACTATACTGCTTATGAGCTTGAACAGCCCTGCTCACTTTTTAGTAGTTATTCTGTTTTCCACTAGTTGCAGAATGCCTTCCTTCCTCCTCCACCTTCCCATCCTTGCCCCAGTATAAATTCTGTCAAACCTTATAGCCCTGTTTTAAGTTACATTTTTACTATGAAGCACTTCCTCATCATTCCAAACCACATTCCCTTGTCTGAATTTGTGGCCTGCAAATGGCCTCACTCATTTGGTATGCGGCTTATTTAAGAATAATTTATATTGCCTTTTCTCCCAGAAGTAGGGACCGAGAAAAACGGAGAGAAAGAGATACGGATCGTAAAAGGTCACGGAAATCCCCAACTCCTGGGAGAAGAAGCCCAGAACCATCAGTAACCCAGACTTCCTCTACTCAGGATGAACCTACCGCAAAGAAGAAGAAAGATGAGCTGGATCCTCTTCTTACTCGTACAGGGGGAGCATATATTCCTCCTGCAAAGCTCAGGATGATGCAAGAGCAGATTACAGATAAAAACAGGCATGTAAATATCACTAAGTATACAAGGCAATGATACCCTGATTGAAAAAAAGTCAACTATGGTCTGAATTAACCTTGGCTATTCAGTTTGTATCATTAGTCCCTAGTGGTAGAAACTTCAAATTAGATTTCTCTTCTTTATTCCATAAGCTCTTTTGGAACTCTGCTTACTATTTGCCCTGACATTAGCTCAACTTCTTTATTTTTTTTGCATGAATAAATCAAAAAGATTTGAGTAAAGATCTTTTATTTTTATTATTTTCAAGCTATTCCTTTTAAAGTTGTATACATGCCTATTAGTGGTGTCCATTTTTCATAGATGATCAAGAGTATTATTGATAACTTTAGAATTAAAGTCAATCTTTCCAATTGTACCAAACCAGGAGATGGCTAATTTTTTCTGTAAAAATACAGACAATAAATATTGTAGGGTTGTGCGGTGTTCTCTGTTGCAGAGACTCAACTCTGCTGTAGTAATGAATACAGCCTTAGATAATATGTAAACAAATTGAGTGTGGCTCTGTCCCATTGAAGTTTTATTTACAAAAACGGGCTGTAGGCTGCATTTGGGTCATGGATGTAGTTTGCCAACCCCTATACTAATCTATGAAGTGAACTTGACTATGAAATGAAGTTGAATGTTTTCTACTCTATACTTTTGTAGGCTGTACCATCCTAGACTGTAATTTAAGTCAATCAAAATTCATATATGAACATTCACCCTCAAAATACCTTCGCTTCCTTTTCAAGATAATTGAGATGAGAGGAGCTATGTATGAAAGTATAGCTAAGTTTTCAAGACCTTTTTCTCTAGTGGAATGAGAGGATAATTGCAATAAGTATGGTCCAAGATTGAAATGGTCACTCAGTTGTCAGTTGGGTAATAAAAGGATTGGGATAGAAGGTAAGCTACACTTTAAGAAAAATATTTCCAAGTGAGAAAGAGTATTCCCACATTTTTCATAGATATTTTAATGGCAACTTGAAAGTAGTTGAGACTCTTATATAAATGAAATCTAAATTTACTTCGTGAATTAGCTTGAAGTAGAAATGTTTCTTCATATTTATATGAAGTATGAATATTTGAAATAAAATTTTTAAAATTTATGAGCTAGAAAGGGACATTAGATAACATTAAATTTAAAACTAATTAGTAAGTTTCTCCGTATGTGTCCTATTCCAGTGCATGATAGTGATGCCTGCAGTGTTATGTTTAGAAGGGATTTGAGATGGCTTCTTGGTTAGTAGGAGCTTCATGAGCTCTTAGGAGAAGGCAGGAGGGGCAGCATTAATGAAAGAGTCATTGTCTCCAAACCAGGCCAAAACAATCCTAATTGAAAAGACCAGAAACATTGTTAGTAAGTCAAGTCTTACTACCTTATAAATAAAATGGGTGGAGAAAAGTCCCCGGTATTTTACACAGATTCCTCGGAGATAAGTTTAAATCTGCTCATGTTTGTAAAAGGGACAAGGATAAGTAGAAGTCTCTTAAGAAAAGTCTATAGACTGCTTTTAGTAGATACTAGGTCAGGGAAATTGTAGACTTCTTAATTAGGAAGTACAATTGTACTTGATTATATATATATTTTTAACCGAAGTTTAATAGGAGAGATTGTGATTATGTATCAGCAATTTTATTATTTAGGGTAGTTGTTAAGCCATTGATCTTTATTTCTCAAATAGAAGCATACCAAAAGGTTAGGGTTTTGGACTGCTGGAAGTGTTGCACCCACCTCAGATGTAGGAGTACATGATCTATAGGGAATTTAAAAACAGTATAATTTTAACTGCAAGTCAGTCTGCTTTTTGCCCTTAGTGTCTGCTGAGAACAATGTCAGTGATAAAATATTCTTCCCCACTAGGGCAGACTGCTCTCACCACCTCTCCCTTGGAATACTGCTCCAGAACAAGGATTCTTAACCTACAGACCTTCAGAAGGTCAATAAGTAGAATTTAGGCAATCCATGAATGTAAATGGAAAGAAAAAAATTGCTGCCTTATTTTTACTTATCTCTAAAATTTAGCATTTCTCTCAGGAATGTAGGCACCAGATCGTGGTATTAAGACTATTCACTGCAAATATCTCAAATATTCTTTATGGCCATGCTGCTTGGAAATTAAGTTATTAGGCCTGCCACCACTTGTCATTTAATGTGTTAAGAAACACATAGTATATTATATCAAACTTTTTTCTCCTCATGCTTTGAAAACTATTTGAATAAGATTGGTATCCTTTGTAATCTTACATATTTATATATAGGTTATTCTAAAAAGTCCTTCAGCTTCACTAGACTGCTAGAGAAGTATAAGGAAGAAAGAAAAGATTTTCTGCAACTGAAATCATACTCCACAGAGAAATAAATATAAAAACCATAAAAAAAAAAAAAAAACATACGAACTGTAGATCCTTAAAAGACCTTAGGTGTTACTAAGTTCAACCTAAACAAACCCATCTAGGCTAAATTATTTACCTAAGATCTAAGTTAAAAAAACAACCCATACAGATGTGGGACTACTGCCTAAAAGGAGAGGTTCTTTAAAATGCAGCAGTCTTGGGGATCCCTGGGTGGCTCAGGGGTTTAGCACCTGCCTTCGGTCCAGAGCGTGATCCTGGAGTCCCGGGATCAAGTCCCATATCGGGCTCCCTCCATGGAGCCTGCTTCTCCCTCTGCCTGTGTCTCTGCCTCTCTGTCTGTGTCTCTCATGAGTAAATAAATAAAATCTTTAAAAAAAAAAGTACAAGAGACTTTCGGACCCATGATTTCCATGTGACTTTCCCTTTTCCTATAATTCTTACCATTTCTTTACAGTTTAAAATATTTAATTTTGTGTTCTTTATCATACTTTTGTGAGAAAAGATATAAGAAAAAATCTTTTTATGGTTTGTATTTGGATATTTCATATTACAAAATTTTTTTAAATGGTCATTTTAAAATATTTAAAGACAATTTTAACTAAATGGGGTGTTATAATGTAAAATAAGTATGTATTGAATCTAATAAATGAATGTTATAATTTGCAATATACATAGACATAAGAATAAAACATTCTTACATATCCATATATAATTTTATTATGTTACTAAAGAGAAGTGATCTGTAGATGAGTGTATGTACAGAACATTAAATACAGGTTTAGGTATTAATGCAGTCATATATTTTGCTGCACTTTGAGGTCATTTTGTGAAGATAATGTTAAAAACAAAGGAAATCTAAGTATTTTTTATGTTCTTATTATACTCTGGTTATTGTAATTGTTGACTAAGTTTTCATCTTTATTAAAATCAATTCTTTTTAGCTTAGCGTACCAGAGGATGAGCTGGGAGGCCCTAAAGAAGTCAATCAATGGTCTTATCAATAAAGTCAACATTTCTAACATAGGTATTATTATTCAAGAACTTCTTCAGGAAAATATAGTTAGAGGAAGGTAAGCATCAGCTGATTTATAGTATTTATGTAACAATTTTTCAAATGAGCATAATAGCTACGTGACTAATAATCATTGATTTGTTCTACTTCAGTAGTAATTGAGCATGATTATTTAAAATGCAGTTCTTGTAAAAAATGTAAGCTACTAACAAATAACTTGTACTTCACTGTTAGAAATTGTACAGTTTTTGCTCTTCGAAAGTTTGATGTCACATACTCATTTTTGTGCAGACATTTGTTTACTGAATACTTCCAATAATTTAAACTCAAAGAATAATGAAATGTATATATATAAATTTCTAATTAAAGCAAAGAGAATATAAAAGAAATGAGAAAGCTCAGTAATAAATTTTAGAAAAGCGAAAGGGAATGACAGTCATGTTCTGTATAGTTTTAAGTGGTTGTGATTTTAAAAGTATCCAGAAATAGAAATATTTTATATTCTGTTTTATATTAGAATCGGAGGGATGTTTTCCTCTGTCATTTCACATGACTGATTTATCATCCCCAACACATTAGTGAGGGGGCATATAAAGTAAGATGTAATGTGGGGATATAGAAAGTTGACCAAGAGGCAGCTACTGTCCTCAAAGGTAGGTAGGTAGAGCTCTCCCATTTTAGTCAGAAAGCAGCAGAAGCTATATGGGTTGCCTGAGGTCTCACAATTTATAAGCTCAGTTATCTTTTCTCATTTTCTACTCTGTTGATTCATTTGTCAAAGCTAAACAATAACTATTAAGACGCTGTTTTCCTGCCTTTTGGTAGTCCAATAAGTATGTGTCATTACATTGCTAGAAATAACTCTTCAGTTAGCTCACTTTGCACCTCTCCTCCTGTCAAATGCCTATAGAACCATGCTCATTTCAAAATAAGTTAGAAGTGGACCCTCGTTGACTCCTTTTTTTTTTTTTTTTTTTTTTTTTTTTAAAAAAAAACAGAGGCCTGCTATCCAGATCTGTTTTGCAAGCACAGAGTGCTTCTCCAATCTTCACTCATGTTTATGCAGCATTAGTGGCAATTATAAACTCAAAATTTCCACAGATCGGAGAATTAATTCTCAAGAGGTTAATTCTTAATTTCCGAAAAGGCTATCGAAGAAATGATAAGGTAAATCTGATGGGCTTGTAAATCAACTGCCACATAGGGACAGACTAATAATCTAGTATCAATTATGATAAACAGTGTTGATTTCTACATAGGAATTCTTTTTAAAAACTGCAGAACATTTTTTTGTTCCATTAAATATATTAGCTACTAATGATGAGCTAAAAAATGATGGCTGTAACTGTACAATTATAATTATTTAGCCAGAAATGCCACTATTTTGCTTGTAATAGTTTTTATCTTGTAACTTTCTCGTAAGAAAAAAATTATCCTTGTGTGCTACATATTTTAAATAGCGTGTAAGTAAGCTATAGATTTAGTGATTAAATGAAAATTCGTTTTAGTTTATAGATTAACCTTGTCTCTACCTTCACTTTTCAGCAACTTTGTCTTACTGCTTCAAAATTTGTGGCACATCTTATTAACCAAAATGTGGTAAGTAATTCTCAAAATTTGATGCCACTTCATTGACAATCTAGTTTTGTTTTGCCTTATAGTCTTTGAGAAAAGTATCTTGGATGATATTTTTGTTTTAAAGTGATAATAAATGTGTTTAATCTTAAATATAAAAAGGAATGCAGAACAAGTATTTTATTAAATTAATCTGACAGTTAATACTGTACATGGTTACTCAACTACAAAATCCTTCAAAGATTATAACTTAATCATATTTATGAGACAATGAAGTTGATATTTCTTCCATTTTTTTCTTTTGTATCTGTTGTTCATAAGAATGTAATACTATCTGATATTATATAAAAAATCTTTTCTCTGCACAACATAGTATATAAAATCATATTCTTAGAATCAGTTTATAAAATGCAAATTAAGTAATATTAATCTGTTTTAATTACAAGTAATTTTGTCTTTTTATTGTTCAGGTTTTGTATTTTGTATTCATTCATTGCTCCGGTCATCTATCCATTCATATATTTGAGTTTTGATTTAGCTTCTGTTTAAACTTCAAAATGATAAAATTGCTCTTATTCATACTCAGAGGTTTCCTTCAGATTTATATTATGTTTAATTATATGTGTTGTATTTTGAAGTCACATTTAATCTTATTTATCTACCATCAATAGTTTAATTCTTTCCTATATGAAATTCTTTACCATATGAAATTCTTTCCCATGTTCATTCTTAAAAACCTATTAGATTTTAACCTCGTAAGTTAAATTATTGCGGTGATACTTGCTTCTTCCATTAAGACCATGGAAACTTAATTTCACATATCTATGTGAAAGCACAGAAAGTGTTAGTTTTTGAATATATATTCACTTATATTGAAGATATTTTTTGCATTGCCACAAATCTGTTAAAATGTTAACTATTTTAAATCTTCCACTGTGGTACAAGGCAGTGTTTTCTTATCACTGATGTTAGATTGTTCACCCCCCACCATCCCCCCCAAATAAAAGCATATGTATTTTTGATGTTATGCTCAATCAATGGAAAGGATATTTTCATAAGTTAAGACATAGACTATTTCCTTCCCCATCTCAAAGAAGTGTCCAAACTTAGAAAGGCATATATATGACATCTTGAAAATGCTTCCTAGTACATTTCTTTTTCACAGCAAAGCTTCTCAGTAGAATTTTATTCCAACCATACCTGGCATGGTTTTGAAGTATTAATTTTTGAATGGGGGCCAGTGTCAATAACTTGATATAGTAAATTAAAAAAAAAATAGAGGGAAATATTTCAAAACTGTCTTTGTGTACCAGAAATAGTTAATATATATTCTGATAAAATTATCCATGTAATTTAAGAACTTATTTACTGTATAACAAAATTGCTGATGGAATGAACTAGGAAATAGACAAAAAGTTGTGGTTGTGAAGAACCACTTTTTTTTTACTACACGTTACATTTTAGTTTTTATACACGTTATAAAAAGTATAGTATTACTATTCTATAGTGATTGTAAAAAATTAATAATTTTTTAACTTCTGTTTTGAAGCTACTTATGGCATTTCCTGTAGACATATTATTTCCTATATATAATGTGTAAGAATTATTTCTTTTGGAGATAGTTGTAGTAAGTGTAATAAATTTAGACTTTTGAATCAATCATTTAGAAAGTTTTAACAGATATAATGAAAGTGAAAGAAAAATTGTATCCCATATTTGGAGTATTTCTGTATGCATTCTAAAATTTGGTCATCGTATGTACAGTATTATTGCTACAAAAACCGATTTGCTAATTTTTTAAATTACTATTGATAGTAGGTTAATATATGTGAAAGCATTTTCTCTATTCCATATGTCTTCATTCTATTTAAGGCACATGAAGTTTTATGCCTAGAGATGCTCACTTTGCTCCTGGAAAGACCAACAGATGATAGTGTTGAAGTAGCTATTGGTTTCCTCAAGGAATGTGGCCTCAAATTAACACAAGTGTCACCAAGAGGAATCAATGGTAAGTATATGCCTTTGGTTTGACATTGAGCTTTATTTGAGTATTACAATATTTTTTTCTTATTTTATTGGTTTTTTTCTTTCACTTTCACTTTAGCTATATTTGAGCGCCTCCGAAACATTCTTCATGAGTCTGAAATTGACAAAAGAGTTCAGTATATGATTGAAGTGATGTTTGCTGTACGGAAGGATGGCTTCAAGGACCACCCTGTTATCCTAGAGGGACTGGACTTAGTGGAAGAAGATGATCAATTCACCCATATGCTCCCTCTGGAGGATGACTATAATCCAGAAGATGTTCTTAGTGAGTTGGATGGTGGGGGGCGGAGGGAGTTGGGAAGTAGGACACCAACAAATGTAAATATAGAAAATAAATAATTTTTAACTTATTTTTTCAAGATGTTTTCAAGATGGATCCTAATTTTATGGAGAATGAAGAGAAGTACAAAGCTATTAAGAAAGGTATGTAGAATTTTATAATCTATTTTGGATAAGTAGAAGCAATTTGTGTAGTTCTATTAATACTAATAGAAAGGTTTAGATTATTGACCTAATGAAATCTCTGCTCTTAGGAAGCCAATCTCCTCACTATTTTCCCATGCATCATTTTTTCTGTCTAGTGCTGTTTGTGGTCTACTTCATTCTAAATTACTTACCTTATTATCCCTGTCCTCTTTCCCTCTATTCAAATCATACAGACCTTACTTAAATCTCTTTCCTCTTAAGAAATGTCCGTATAGGGGTTCCTGAGTGGCTGGCTCAGTTGATTGAGGATCCAACTCTTGGTTTCAGTTCTGGTCATGATCTCAAGGTCCTGAGATCAAGGTCTGCTGTGGGCTGTATGCTTAGTGAGGCATCAGCTTGAGATTCTCTTCCTCTCCTTCCCCTCTGTCTGTGCATGCTTGCTCTCTCTCTCAAATAAATCTTAAAAAATAAAGTCCCTATATTACTAGTGGCCTTTATTTTAACTTCACTACCACGTAAGAATTGGCGCTTAAATTGACACCCAGTTTAATATTCAACTAGATATTATGCTTTATGATTTCTTGAGAGTAAGTTGATATCCTGATAAAATCAATCACAATACCAGATAGGCTATTAGTGCTCGAAAAATTAATAAATTAATTATTATTATCATTTGTATGTCATCAATATATTATGAGCACTAACTTTGGATAGACTTTGGTTTGTATTTTGTCTGTGCCATTACTAGCTAAGTGACCTGGAACAAATTACTTGTTTGACGTCAATGTTACTTGTTTGTTTAAGGATAAGTAAAAAATATTGTGCTTATATTATCACAGGGCAAGTATTTAGGTAATGCACTTTTTTTGGACATTTGTATCATTTTTCTTCTAAAGCTAATTTTCAGGGCTATCTGTATAATTATAATTTTATGGGTTCATTTCCCTTGAGTTGTGATTTTATATGAGAAGTATTTACTGTTCTAAATGCTCTCAGGAAGAGAGAGCAGGAGCCCTAGAGCTCTGTCAATCTCCTGCATTCTCTGCTGTAGTCAGGCTTGGAAGTAGAATGAAATAGGAAATAAGATGTAAGCAGCTTTCCATTTCTATGAATTATTATAAAAATCCCGGTTTCAATAAATAGATTACTCTCCTCAGGTGCCATTTTCCTAGGGGCATTTCATTGAAATAGCCGGATTCTTTTTGCTATTACAATTCAGTTTCTTAACATGAAGAGTTCCTTAGACCCATTTTGCCTTCTTATGAACTTTCTTTACAGTATCACTCCAAGATGCTAAATGTTTTTATGAAATTTTTATCATACCTCATATGAATTTTTTTTTTTTAACTTAGGAACTCCTCATCCATTTCCTTAGGATATCGGTGGTTGAACAATGCTAGGAAAGTAGTACTTTCTTTATTGTAGCACTTCTTAAGCTCTTTGAACTTAAGTTCCCTTTATACTCTAGAAAAGTATTTAGGACTTCAAAGAGCTTTTTTGTTTTGTGGGTTACATCTGTTGACATTTACTTTATTAGAAATTAAAACTGATAATATTAAAAATACTATATCATTTCAGAATTACAGAAACTTAGTGTTCATATTATGTTATATACTTTTATGAAAATAACTACTTTGTGAAAAACAAATTTAAGAAAAATGGCATGTTTTATATTTTATACAATTTAATGTCTGACTTAATAGGAAATCGATTTTCATATTGTTTGTGATTTCAGTCTATTGCAATAGGTTGTTTTGATTGAAGTATATGAAGAAAATAGGTAATATGAGGTTGGAAAAGAGATAAGTATTTTAATAGCCTTTTCAGATAATGTGTATGTTTTTCCTTAGTACTATGCCAGTATTTAAAGGCTAATCGTTTCTTAAAGATTAAGTGGAATGTGAAACCTGAAACAATATTCATGAATCTTCATATTCTAATACATTAAATTCCATTGGCCTCTCACTTTGAATGGATCTTTTACCCATCCATGATTTTCCAACATGTTCAATTGGTCATTTAGAAAATACCCATTCACCCAGTTATGCATGTCTTCTAGGTGTTAACATGTTAACATTATCAAAATTAAATGAACACCTTAACACAATATCAAGAAATCACATTTATTAGTATCACCTTAGAGAAGTCTAAGTATTGGGTAGCTGTCAAGCTTGGAGGAATGGATACCACTTCTCTAATTTTCTCCTGAGAGCTCTAATTTTATCATGGTAGTAAATACTGTTAATTATTTTCCTTGAAGTGACATTCTCACTTTGTATTTGGGAAAATGTCTGCCAAATACTTAACAACTATAGTGTGTCAGTCATTCTCTCAAGTAAAAAGAAAAACATCACTGATTCACCTTGCAAGTCAAAGAGTTTCACAAGTGCTTTTCTTTGAGATAACCATCACGTGACAGTGTGCATCTGTCTTTAACAGAAGGGCTGTGTACGAATTCATCTTTTGCTACTCAGATGATTATATATGCTTACATTTCGGGGTGAGATTCAGTGAAGTTAGCAGTTCTCTACTTCTTCCTCAAGGGCATTATCAAGTCAAACTGGATCTTCTCCCACCTCTGAGAGTATGGCAGTAAAGAGCACAGTGATGGCTGGTGCACTTTGGTGCCTTGATTCGTGCTCTGGTTGTAGCAGCTTCAACCCTCATTGCTTTTGGACCTTTGTAGATGGCAGCACAAAGAAAGGCAAATAATGTCTGGGTATTGTTATGAAAATAGCTGTGACCTCACAAATCACCTGGCAGGTGTCACTGATCCCCAGGGGGGATCAGACTATATACCTTGAAACCACTGCTTCATTCAGTTAATGAAATCCAGTTGTCATTGCCTAAGTAATTTCAGTAAGTAGATTCTCAAGTGGAGAGGTAAGGAGAGGATGATGTAAACGACTAGACAATTCATTTGACCTTCATTCTTTCATGAAATGTTCTTCTATAACTGGCATTAAAAAAAAATGGCCACAGCAGGAAGTGGGCACAGCTTTAGTAATTAGCACCTTAGAGTGACCCAGGTGCACTTGAGTTTTAGGTCTTACAGCATTTGGGAAAACAGCAGGAGTGCCTGTCTTCCTACTATTGAATACTAAATAGTTTCCTCTCTTAAAAGTCTGTCTAAGCCACATTATGTAATAGGAAACTAGACACTTTAGGTTATTTCTTGAAGTCACATTTGTCAGAAATATTCTTGGGATTTGTATGTCAGCTAAGGGCTGAATGACAACTCTTCATTTTAATAAAATGATTTATTTTTCATAATGTGAAGTTTACTGAGAACATTAAATATTATATGTAGAGCCTGTATAATGCTCACTTAAATATAAGAACTTGGAGTTTCCCTAAAATTAAGTTCACTCTAAAAGTTTATCATAAAAACTCTGATTGTAAAGGAAATGCAAAATACAGTGTTAGCCAGCTTTATAAGATCTTTTATCATATAACAGCACACACCATTGGGCAAAATATAACATTAGTTTTTCTCATTGTTTTTTGTTGTTGGTTTTTTTTTTTTTTTTTTTTTAAGATTTTATTTACTCATGAGAGACAGAGAGAGAGAGGCAGAGACACAGGCAAAGGGAGAAGCAGGCTCCATGCAGGGAGCTGATGTGGGACTTGATCCTGGCACTTCAGGATCATGCCCTGAGCCTAAGGCAGATGCTCAACCACTGAACCACCCAGGCATCCCAGTTTGTCTCATTTGTCAACTATTAATATGATGACTGGCCTTTATGTTGTCTCTTATTTACATCATTGTTTTCATCTAGTTTTAGATGTGAGTTGTATTTTAAGTGATTTTCCAGTGAAGTGTTCATCTTACCAATTTTTTAAAGGCTTTTAAACTTATGTTTCTGATTACATATGGAATGTCTTGAGATTCATTGTAATGTTCTATTTAATAGGTATATTTTAGAATAAAAATCTCATTATTATTTATTCAAAGTAAACACTAAATTATGCAGTTAATTTTTTCTCTCTTATTTGTCTTTCAGAAAACATTCGTAGCCTAAATTCTTGCTTTCTATATCTAGCCTTAGCCTTGTATAATAGACTGTCTCCTTTCTGATGCTGAACTAAAATTTTTTGACTCCAGTTTCCATTTATAATTTGTTTTTCTGGTGCTCTTGCTCTTTTGGAAAACCTTCATCTACTTTTTGTTCTTCTCATCCCTTATTTTATGACCATTTTCTACCTGGCAGAAGAATGAGGATGCCTGGGTGGCTCAGTGGTTGAGCATTTGCCTTCAGCTCAGGTCGTGATCCCAGGACCCTGGGATCGAGTCCCACAAAGGCTCCCCATAGGGAGCCTGCTTCTCTCTCTGCATATGTCTCTGCCTTTCTCTGTTTGTCTGTGTCTCTGCCCCTCTCTCTGTCTTTCATGAACAAATAAATAAAATCTTTAGCAAAAGAAAAAAAGAAGAAGGATACATATGGCTCTCTGACCACCTAGGCAATAACATGAGGCCCCTGTGCTCACTTTCTTGGGTAATAAACTGTAGCCACTGTGGATTTTGGTGAACTGAGAATTATCTTCTCAGAGTGAGATTCATGTTTATCACTTTCTCCTTAATATTTTACTATACTGTGTTCTTGTAGAAATTCTTGATGAGGGAGATAGTGACTCAAACACAGACCAAGATGCTGGAAGCAGTGAAGAAGAGGAAGAAGAAGAGGACGAAGAAGGAGAAGAAGATGAAGAAGGTAAAAGTATGGCTCGTTCAAATACTACTTGTAAAATACTCTGAAGTTTAATTCTTAATGTAATCCTCTAAAATAGTGGTTCTGGATCAGTGGAGGTCTGGCGGCTGCTGCTGGCTTCTGATGGGTCAAGGCTAGGGATGCTGTTAAACATCCTACAAGTTAAAAGACTGCCCCCCCCGCCCCCGCCACAACACGGTATTACCTAGCTGGAAATAATCAGTATTGCTAAGTTGAAAAACCCTGCTCTAAAAATATTAAACAAGGAAATCATTTTTTAATATCAGCATAATTTTGACATTTAATGCCTTTGAGTATAAACTATGAATAACATGCATTCATGTCGAGTAATTTCTGCAACCCTGATATGAATGTGACAGATGAGAGTGGCAAGGTATTTGCTATTCATTTTGGCAGAATAGAGAGGGGGAGGCCAAAATCTGTGTTTGTACAAAGCAGACATGATGTTCTTCTCCTTCAGCTTTGATTGCTTTATTTCATAGAAAAATGAGCTCAGAACTTTATTTTGGTTAAGTCTTAGTTAAGACATTAGAACATACATAAGCCTGGTCATTATTTACTTATATTACATATTTGAAAATATTAAAAGTATGTCTTTCCTTTCTAGGACATGATGTATTTTAGTTTTGTCTTAAAGTGTAATTATTCTTCTACAACATATTTAATAAAAACAAATTTAATTTTTTTCCAGTGTCTTTCTTACTTAAAACATTTCCTATGTACTACATACATTAAACTTTAGAATTTCTTTGTTTTCTGTGAAAATACTGTTCAAATAAAAACTATCAAATATTTATAGGGGAAGAAAATTCATTAGATAAGAGAAAATTTTGACAAACACACATATTTATATTGAACCCATCTAGTCTGTCATGTCCAGTGTTCTCTGAAACTGAATTTCTATCCATAATTTACAATTCTTCCAAATTATCAAAATACTGTTTATAGCTCTAAAAATAATATTTCACCAAACAACAGCATGAGTGCTGCCTCTTATAATGTCTAAATGAGCAGGAGAGACAGAAACAAAAATAATATTTCTGGCTTGATTTCTGACTTCTTTGAACTGACAAAAGTTATTAAAATACTCTAAGATGCAGAAGACAAGAAATGGATACTTTGAACTCTGCAAATGCTTTACACTGTAGAAAAGAGTATTGTTAAATTCATAGATTCTAAATATTTATGAAAAATTATCATCTAGAGATATATTTTCAGTCCTTCATGTTTATTTTTGTAGTTTCATAACTTTGTTATGTTTAATTTCTTTCAGGACAAAAAGTGACTATTCATGACAAAACAGAAATTAATCTAGTTTCATTTCGGCGTACAATTTATCTTGCTATTCAGTCAAGGTAAGAAGATACTGCAGCTCAATTGATCCTTTTTTTTTTTTTAAGATTTTATTTATTTATTTATTCAAGAGAGAGAGAGAGAGAGAGAGAGAGAGAGAAAGGCAGAGACACAGACAGAGGGAGAAGCAGGCTCCATGCAGAGAGCCCGACATGGGACTCGATTCCAGGTCTCCAGGACCACACCCTGGGCTGAAGGCGGCACTAAACCTCTGAGCCAGCCAGGCTGCCCCAATCCTTAATTTTGATAGGGGATGGACAAGAATGGGATTTTTAGAATCTGATGATAGAAAACTAGATATTCTCAAACTACCTGCCCAACCTCATAGATCCCTGCTGTTTCTTCTTTGCGTCATAAGAAAATTATCTTTACTTATTTGGAAGGTCTTACTGTGTTACATAATTAAATGGATTTTTTTTTAACTGTGTCATTCCTTATAGTTGAGTATCACTAATAAGAACCTGAAGATAATTCTGTATTATAGAGCTGGCACAGTATATAATTATAGTGAAGATATATTATTTTTTTATTTGGTTTCTAATTCTGATTCTAAGCAGAGAAGCACAAAGATAACTTTTGGATGCTGATTTTTTTGTGTGCACATGGAAATGAATATAAATGGAAATAGGAATTAGGAAGGTTTTGAGGATCCTTTGAAGTAATGTTAAGTAAGAACTACTGTGATGTCATGTGAATATCCTATTCCCTTTGAAGGCTGTGAGTTTGGAAGAGAAATAAATGAAATATTAAATGCTTAGTACATCTGTTTTTTATGCGAATCAACCTATTGATTTAATGGGCACAGTGTTTACATTTTGCACTGGAGGAGGAATATTTTCTCAGTTTTGTTTTCTTACTAGGTTTTGTATATTTCCATTTAGTATGATGTAATAGCAAAAATGATTCATACGTAGGAGTCATCCTGTTTTTATTCTGTCTGAAAACTTTTTGGCTTAGATTCTTCTTCAGAAAGATGTTAAAAAGCAAAACATTAGCTAGAAATATTTTTGGTTTATCCTTACCTATTTCTTTGCCTTTCACATGAAAGAAAAATCTATTAACTATTTTTTTCTTACAAACTTAAAGTGGAAAATGAGAATTTTTTTGTTATAGGTAAAAGTTTTTAGAGTTTGACCTTTCATTTATCCTTTTCTAGAAATTCAACAGAAATCTGTTGTAAACAGCAGATTTACTGTTTTAATATTGCTGTTAACTTTGAAGAGTTACAGGAGAGTTCTTTGAGTAATTATTTAAAGGAAACTGTTTTTTAGTTTACCAAACCTTAATAATCCTTGAATCACACAAAAGATTTGAAAAATAAAAGCATTAGACAGGTGACAATCACAATTACGGAGTAGTACCAACACTGGTAACAGCAACACTGTTTTAGGTGTTGGTATTTAAGAGTTCTGAGCCCCCCATGCCTAGTAAAAGTAATTTCTATATGACAAAGTTTACGATACTTAATATCTCATACATATTTTAGGAAAGAACCTCAAAGACTTTGATAGTGTTTAAAGGACATGGTTGGGGGATTCATGTAATGGGATCTTGAAATACAAAGTTATTGAATAAAAAAAAAAAGTTATTGAATAAATAACACTCTAGACTAATAAGTGCTATTGTTAGTCATTAAAACCGCTGAAATGATTTTTTCCCCCCCAAAGCAGCAGTACTCAGTACTAATGGTTTTAGTGAGATACAGGTACAGGGAATTTAAGTGTATACACTCTTCATGGAAAGCCTTTTGGTAACATGAACCAAGGGCTTAGTGTTCATACCATTTGACCATTCTTCTTTGTTATATTTCTTAAAGAAATATATATTGATAGAGAATTATATATAGAATTGTTCATTATGGGGGGGGGAAGACCATCAATACAAATAATCCAATACAAATAATCAAATGTCCATTTTATGCCACCATTGAAAGTTAGGCTAATGGGAAATTATTATTGATGCAGGCAAGTGGTCTGACTTAATGTGAAGTGGGGCAAAAATTGTACAGACTATATAGTACTGCACCAGTAGTATTATCTTAACTGTTGAAATAGGAAGACAGATTGTAGAAGGAATGCATTAACATGCCATTTACCAGTAATATAAACAATAGTTGTCTTGAGAGGAGATTGGATTATAGATTTTTTTGTGTCTGTTTTCCAGTTTTTTGTATTTTTCAAAAGTCTTATGTTTATAGTTACAACAGCCTGTACCAAATATAAATCAATAATGGAATATAATCAAGTCAGATGGCAATGAGGGCATTTTATACAGTTTGTTTTTGGAATTCTTGCAAACAAAACTAAGGTCTAACAACTGAACTGTGTGGTGACTTTATTTTTTTAATTTCTTTCCTTTTAGACTTGTTGACTGATCTCACTAGTACTCTTACCTTCTTTTTACTATCCTGGCTTCTAAATGACCCTCTCTCATTTACACAAAACAAAATCAGATAATTGGTTTTGTTATTGAAAAGTAAACATTCTTGTTTGTTCTTGTTTTTAAATGATGTTCCTCTCTGATTTTGCATTTTTGAAGCTGTAGCATCAGAAGGAGGTGGGACTATCATTTTCCCACCAGAGTTTCTTAGATTGGAAATATTAACAAAACTGTTAGTAAACACAACTGAAAAACTAGCATCATGTAAAATCCCTTTCCTTACCCTTCCTTCAGTCACTGTTTATTTGTGTTGCACCTGAAATTCAGGGAGGCCTGGGTGACTCAGAGGTTGAACGTCTGTCTGCCTTTGGCTCAGATCCCAAAGGCGTGATTGCGGGGCCTGGGATCAAGTCCTGCATCAGGCTCCCTGCCTATGTCTCTGCCTATGTCTGCCTCTGCCTATGTCCCTGCCTCTCTCTCTCTCTGTGTCTCATCAATAAATAAATAAATTCTTAAAAAAAAAAAAAAAAACCTGAAATTCATTTGATTTAGCAACCAAAAGTAACTGAAATATCAAGCAAATTTAATTCATTTAATTTTTACATTTAGTACAACTTCAAAACAATCTTGGTGTAGGGAGAAAAATAGACTATCACATAGCTAACTTTCTCACTGATTCCTGTCAGATAAAGGGAAGTTATAGAATATTTTTCTTAACTAATTGATTCATTTTTCAGAAATTGCAGGGTTTTTTCATGCATACTAATTCTGTTTTTAAAAAATTAGAATTAGAAAAAATATCAAATCTTTAAAAATACTTTTTGGTGATATTGCTATATTGTTGAAGTTTATCAACTACAGTTTAATATTTTAATCTTCGTGCCAGATATCGTTTAATATTACCTGTTGTGAAAGCTCTTTCTGATATATTTCCTTTTTCATTTTAGTTTTTTCTTTTTAATTCCATTACATTGTACCATCCTGGGTTATTACTCTCTTATGCTTATGAAACTCAATAAATATCAGAAGCTGAGGAATCAGATGAACTATAAAACTAAATTCATAGTCATCCTATTTCAGTGGCTGATTATTTTATATGCTTGTTACCAAAGAATGAAGGTTTGAACAGTCTACAAAAAGTGCAAATATATTAGCATTTTTCCTGAATTGAACTCACATTAAATTTGATAATTCTCTTAAGCATATTGGAGATTTTTTTTTTTTAAGATTTTATTTACTCATGAGAGACAGAGAGAGAGAGAGAGAGAGGCAGAGACACAGGCAGAGGGAGAGGCAGGCTCCATGCAGGGAGCCCGATGTGGGACTCGATTCCAGGACTCCAGGATCACGCCCTGGGCCGAAGGCAGGTGCTAAACTGCTGAGCCACCCAGGGATCCCTTCATATTGGAGATATTTTTAATGAAATTTATATGAATGTAGTATAAAAGCAATTTTGTTTTCCTTATAAGTGATTTTGGTTATTTATTATATTTATACTTAGTTTTTGAAAATGTAGAAGCACTGTGTTTGGGTATGAATCAAGATAACTTATAAATGTGGTTAAGCACTGGATGTCATGCTGGGCTCTGGAGCATCTATTACCTCTTCCTGACTTGGGTCAGAGATAAATGGAAATATTTAGCAATGTCATAAAAATTTGTCTACTTTTTATCTATGTATTTGCCCAGTTTGGACACTTTATATAAATGGAATAATACTTACATGATCTTTTATATCTGACTTTTTCACTTCATATAATTCAGAGTGCATCCATGTTGTATATTCTCAGTAAGTACTTCATTCTTTGTAGAGTTAAGAGCAATGTCTTTTCTATATACACAATTCAGGACTATGAAGTTACAGTAAAAAAGTTATTTAAAACAATTATTAAAATAAGGTCCTTGTGTGATTTAACAATGCAGTGAGTTTTTAACCTAACTCATGACTATTTTATCTCTACAGTTTAGATTTTGAAGAATGTGCTCACAAATTGCTGAAAATGGAGTTCCCTGAAAGCCAAACAGTAAGTCAATATTTTTTTTCTATTAGGAAATGATATTAGTTATAAAAATGTTTAAGACGGTTAATAGGTATTATGAATTGAAACAATATCTATAATGTCAATATTCTGAAATTTTAAAATAACTTAAAACTTAGTTCTGAGGTGTTTCATAAATGCTACTCATTGCAGTGAATTAAATGGTCTGCTTTCATGGGATGTGGGAAAAGGTCAGAGAGCCAGTCTCTCTGACCCACTGCACTTTACATAAATTTCCTAGTGGTTGCCTGTAAATCAAATGGTAGCTTAAAATACAATAGGAAACTTGTTCTTTAATGAATTGCCTAAAAAATGAATTGCCTAGTCTATCTTCTTAATGTACTAAAGCATTCTTTTCTGGTAGAAATTATAATGATTACCGCACATGTTGCTACATTGCTTTAATTGGCTATAGAAGAATCTGTCTTTTTTTCTTTTATTCATTATCTCAGCAAAATGTATTCTGCGTACACTACATGTCAGACACTGCAGGGTTTCAGGAATTCAGTAATCCACAAAGTATATTATATTAAGCCCCCTCTTGATGGGTGGAGCTCATAATCTTATAACTTAGTGTATACTTCACTGTTAAAAGTATCATAGAACCCTAATGCCAACAATAATAAAGACTAGATTGAGTAGGTTATCTTGGGTGTTTTTTCAGTTGTATTCTTACGTATATTCCTCCCTGCCCATCCACATTTTAAATCCTTGGAACCTGAGCCAAGGCTTTTAGGGTTTTGCTTTTCACACGTTGCTTTACTTGCTTTACTTTATATATTCAACTCTAGGCTCTTTGGTTTCTGTTTCTAAAAGATCTTGACTATCTGATCTGTTCCTGTTTGGTATAAGTGATTTGCCTTAAGGCTTTAATTATGATCTGTTATGGGAATTAGACTGTAGCCCAGGCCCACTCCCCATTTTTTGTGAATAAAACTTTAATGGTGGAATACAGCCATGCCCATAGGTTGGTGTATTATGTATACTTGTTTTCACCCTATGGCAGCAGAATTGACTGGTTGCAACAGAAACTTTATGGCCTTTAAAGCCTAAAATATTTACCATCTGATCTTTAATTTAAAAAGTTTACCAGTCTTTTTCTAGATGACGGATTTCTTCTTAATCCTATGGTATGTAATTTTGAGAAGAAATTATTCTTTTCAAATGTAAAAAGTTCTTATTTCCCTCTTAAAGTTTGTTTATTGGTATATTAGTAACAGTGTACCTATTGGTACCCTGGGTGCACTTCATGTGTTCACTTTTGAAAGGAAATAAATTAGTGAATTAACCTTTAAAATTATAATTGAAACTGAAATTACTGTATGATCTTTTCACATTATTTGAGGAATATAATTAAGTCATTATAAGTTTTATTAATATTAATTCAGAGGATAGTTGTTCTAGAACTAATCTCAACATATTTTGATAGCAATTGGAAGTGTCTTCGTGCATCTATTTTCATGCACTCAAAAGACTGTCCTAAAATTGCTATAATATTTAATTAAAATGTTAAAATATTTAATTATTATAAGCCACAGGGAATAACTCTTATAATTGCATTTAGTCTAGGGAAGAAAGAAAGTTGTTTTGCAAGTAGCACTGACTTTATTAGCAGTGCTATCAGCATAATACCACATTATATTGTTTAAAACCTGATTAACTGTTATGTTATTGTAAAATACAGTTTTGGTAGAAAGAGTTGAAAATGCATTTTAATATATCAAATTAACATAATATTGCAGAACTCCGAAAAACCTCATTTTAACTTTTTAGTACTATATTAAATTTTGACAAAGTATATCTTTTCAGGACTTACACATTAATAAGTGTTTTTATTTAATTGAGGTGACTTGTGACTAATCATAAAAAAATAATTTAGCAATGTAATGACATCTAAAAACAACTTCATGTTGTGAATTAAGGCCTTTTGAGTAGACTGTTTTATATGTAGATGATCAGTTTCCAGAACAGTGGTGTCCAATAGAACTTTCTGCAGTGATGAAAATATTTATATATATTCTACACTAATACAGTAGCCACTAGTCAGTCACATGTGGCTTTTGAGTACTGAAAATGTGACCGAAGAACTAAAATTTTAATTTTATGTAATGTTATTTAACTAATTAGCTAGAGGTTACCATGCTAGACAGTATAGTTCTGGGGTATCTGTTCTGTGCTTCTTTGGGACCCTTTGCCTCCCTCTTGCACATAGATATATGCAGTAAATATTATAGACCTGAGCTTTAAAAATACTTACAATATTTACTTAGGTTATATCTCACGTTAAATATGACAAAATGTCAAAACTGCTAATTGAAAATACAAAGGTAAAATTAAATAGCAGTAAAAATGAACTGAAAGGGTATAATATATATATATAATTAGATGTATGTGTGTAACACTTACTTTGAGGCTAGAAAATCCAGCTATAGAGATACTTTTTCTTAGTTCTTTTAAATATATATTTTTTTTAATTAAAGAATGTCTTTTAAGTTAACATAGCTGTGCTTATTTATGGTTCTGTAAAGACTCATGTTCTAGCTCTTCCATACTAATTAAATACATTCCTTAATTAATTGAGCTTAAAGGTGTTTAACTGAATTGTTAGGTGGCATATTGATGATCTGTATTTTTAAAGATTTTGTGTAAAGTCTTTTTAGAAAATCTGTTCAATCTCTTCATGGTGTATCTGTTTCATATAGTAGATTTTCTTGAAGTAGTTCATACTTAATATAAATTTAGAATTTTATAATCAATCTAATTAGCTTAGATGACAATGGAAACTGTCAGCCAGGCTGAAGGCTTTGAAAGACTGTATAGGCTTGACATAGATTGAATCGTTTGGTCTTAGTAACTTAAGCTCATAAAGGTTTGGAAGTTCTGTATGTTTAAACCCTTATTTAAAAATTCAAGCTGTCTCTATCGTATTGATAAGTTGTCATATAGCATGGATTGTGTTTTGAATCATTAATGCAATTTTTCTTCCAAATAGAAAGAACTCTGCAACATGATACTTGACTGCTGTGCCCAACAAAGGACATATGAGAAATTTTTTGGCTTATTAGCTGGGGTGAGTTCAGCCTCATTCTTCTTGTTGGAATTTTAATAGAATCACTAAGGGAATCCTTAACATGAATATTGTGAATTAATGTGTCTGTTTTGTGGTCTTGTCTAACGTAATAGCAAATCTTTGCTCAAAACTGATCGCTCTTTCCTTCCTCGGGTTTCCCACCCTTTGTAGTTTCCTCCTTTCCTGCTTCATTTTGTAGTGCCTTATTAGCATCGCATATGATTCTTCCAGAACTTTCTGAAATTCTATATGCTTTGTAACAATTTCCCAAAGAGGACAATTAAATGTTGCCTTTTCAAAATCTCAAAACAGTTTCTGAAGTCAAGTACATGCTCAGGCAACACAAATAGACCATGAGCTAAAATAAAATAAGTTTTTAAATCTAAACTCTACCCACGGAGAAATATATTTGTATAGTATGCAAATGTATGTGTCTATGATAAGCTACCTGTATAATTTTGTTTTAGTGTTTAAATCCCAGGTAAACAGGGATGATATATATTACCTTCCCTTTTAAGCATTCCATCATACAGCACAAAAAGATTGATGTGATATATAAAATGTTTACTAATTTTTGATTCAGTAAATTTAGGAGGATCTGATATGCTCATAATGGTATTGACAGTCAGTTTTTAGTGGTGTTGACATCCAATTTTTTTTTTTAATTTATTAGCGATTTTGCATGCTGAAAAAAGAATACATGGAATCCTTTGAAAGTATATTCAAAGAACAATATGATACCATCCATCGCTTGGAAACAAACAAATTGAGAAATGTTGCTAAGATGTTTGCTCACCTTTTATACACTGATTCACTTCCATGGAGTGTAAGTAGATGGGTTGATATTTATACTTCTTTCCCAATCCCATTATTCACGAATAGGTATTAATGTATAATATAATCCTACTTTTCCTATGTAGGAAACGTACATTAAAATGAAATATGTAGCAAACTTTTACTGTAATGACTGTCTTTGAGATTATATTCATATAACACAATATCAAAAAGCTAAGTAAATAGCATGAGTGTAAGAACTACAATACCATCCTAGGCGATTTTAGCAGTCCAAACATCACAGTGCTTTTTAATAGTGATGGCTAATGGTGTTTTCAGGAAAAACAGATTTTCATCTTCTCTCTGTGTGCACACATGCACATACACACTCATGCTCACATACAACAGTAGTTTGGTGGTCATGCATCTTTTAGTCATAGTTATTTAGAATAGAACAAGTTAAGATATCCATGATACACAGGTGTATACCGGATTGGAATTTGAAACACATTCATGAAGCTGGCATTTATTGTACAACTGCTGTTCATCCAACAACCATTCATTCAGTTACCAACTATATGCCCAGTCACTTGAGAGAGATACTGGGCATCCATAGTGAATTATATATGATCTCTGGTTTCAAGGAGCTTATTACCATAGAAGAAATACATAAGGTAAGATAGATATGCTCGTAACGCTAATACAAAATAAAACGTGATAGGTTCTAAGAAAAGTGAAGTTGAAAGAAAGAAGTTGCATCCAAGAGGAAAGAGAGAAGAGGATCACATTGTAGAATACCACAACCTGATGGTAGAATGAAGCAGCAAAGTGAGCTCATAACATTAGGTAGATTATTGTAATGTAAGTACTAAGTATGTCTGGCTGCATTGATAGGCACTTTGTAAGCTGACCTAGGAGCCTGATCATAATAATTTTTTTCTTCTTTTCCTCCTCTGGGAATGAAATGAAATCAAGGTTTTAAATAATCGAAGCAAATGGGTTCCTGGAACACAGAACTCATAAAAACTGGAGGTTCCTTGTATTTTTATTTGTCTTAAAACATCTCTCCATGGCTTCCATTTTAAGCCTCAATCTTAGCATTCACAACAAACCATCATTCTTGCTGTCTTTACCCTTCTTGTATATGTACTATACAAAACTATAGCCTAATGCTCTAAGTGGCATTTTGCCCCAAACCCTTAGACATCCACATTTTGATGAGTGAGTTTTAGAAGCTAGTAATCTTTTCTTCAGCATTATATACTCACAGCAGAATATATCTCTGCTATAAAAAGCACATTACTCAAGAAAGAATGAACTCTATTTCTGTAGCATCTTAGCATTATGAAAATTATCATGGAGAGGTAGTCTTAAATTTGGCCAAGAAGTATTACTTATTAGGACAAAGAACGATATTCACAGATCATTCTGTAGAGACACTTAGAGTCATAAATGTTGGTCATTTTGTCTTTTGAATAAAATAAAATAGTCTTCTCATTTTAATTTTCAGGTTCTCGAATGTATAAAGCTGAGTGAAGAAACCACTACATCATCCAGTAGAATTTTTGTTAAGATATTTTTCCAAGAACTGTGTGAATATATGGGTCTTCCTAAACTTAATGCAAGATTAAAGGATGAGTAAGTTTATAATTATGCATTTTTCATTCTTACTGTCCTCAGGAATTTTCCTTCCTTGTAGCAACAGAAGTCTACCCTTGGTTGTAAAAACAAGAGTTAAGCCCCTAGGACTTTCTTCATCCATTAATCACTACTCTTGAGTCTCATGTTCTGTGGCACAGGACAACATGCAGTTTTTAATGATGGATTTTAGTTCCAGTGGAAGAAACACAGAATTAATGCCTCTTTTAGTTTAGTTTAGAACACACTTTGCATTTTCACTGGAGTTTTCTAGTAGTGAGTACTTACGGTTTTATTTTCATTTTTAACCCTAATCTTGAGCCTTAGAAAATTAATTTTTTGTTATCAGTGAACAATTGTGAAGATATATAGATGAGTCAGTCATGTAATGAATAGTTCAAATTATGACACTGAATGAGGGTCTTGTTCCAGGACTATCCTATAAATCCCTATCTCAGCTTTCTTCTTTCTTGTTTACTCAGATTACCATTGCCACTCACATTGACTTCTACTTCATTCACACTACTGAATCATCCTTTCAGATTTCCTAGTAACTACCTGCCAAGTTGAGTACTTTTTCTCAGTCCTCATGCCCTTGGGCTTTCCAGCTTTATTTACGCAGTTGACCATTTGCTTACTGTGGCTTCTCTCTTCTCATTCTGTCTCACTCTTCATGGTCTCTACTCTTCAGCCTACCTCTCCTCTTTGCCACAGTTTCTATTCTGGTTTCAAAATGCCCTCTCTGGGTTATTCCATCTGCTCCCCTTGGCTTCATAGACTAATTTTTGGTCCCTATTTATGTCACCAGGTTTATCTCCTTCCTTCTCACAGGCTGCACCACCATTGCTCAGTGCATTCATGTTTCCTTGCCTCTGTTTCCAGAGCTAGAAATCCCCTCTCTTGGTCTATCCAGCAAACTCTTAACCATTCTCCTTATATGTCACTTTTTTCTATGAAAGAGTTTGTCCTGGCTCTACTGGTTCATCATTCAGTGTGGCACTCCGAACCATGTCCAGACCACTTTGTATTTATGTTTTGTTTGTTCCCCTCCCCAGAAGTAATGATTATATGCAGCCTTCATCCATGATTTTTCCCTTTAGTTGACTATTTTTACCCTATCCTTCAGTGCCATACACAGTGCTGCGTGTGTTTGTGTGTCTGTATGTGTGTGTGTGTGTGTGTGTGTGTGTGTGTGTGTGTGTGTGTATATATATATATATATAAATAAAACAGAGGAGATTTGTTTTTACTTGGTCTTATATATGTTCACATACTATATATGTGTATGTATGTGTGTGTGTTATTATGCAATATATGTATGTGTGATGTACGAAAAAGTTTTTAAAAACCTCTGTGGGGTGCCTGGGTGGCTCAGTCAAGTAAGCGTCTGACTCTTGGTTTCAGCTTAGGTCACAGTCAAGGTTGTGAGAACGGTTTTGGGGCTCCATGCTCCGTGGAGAGTCTACTTGAGATTCTGTCTCTCCCTTCATCCCCCCCACCCCACATGCACACACACTCTCTCTCTTGCTCTCTCTCTCTCTCTCTCAAATAAATGATTTTTTAAAAACCTCTTCTGTTGTAAGTTTAATAAATTATGACTTGACCCTACTCATTTCATTTAGATAGCATATTGCCTGACCTAATAAATGATATAAATCACTTTCTTGATTCTGTTTCATTTATTTAATAATACATAGAAAATCTGAAAAAATGACTGTATACAAACTTTGCCTTTTTATCATTAAGCAATATATTCTGTTTTGTTCATTTTTTTTCTTGTTTTAGAACCCTCCAGCCATTTTTTGAAGGGTTATTACCCCGAGATAATCCAAGAAACACTCGGTTTGCCATCAACTTCTTTACTTCTATAGGTCTTGGAGGTTTAACGTAAGGATAACTTTCAGAATTTTATTTTCATCTTAAAAAATTATCTCACAGTTGCCCTTGAAGCAGACACTAACAGATTATATCTTTAATTAGGGATGAATTGCGTGAGCATCTCAAAAATACACCAAAGGTCATTGTGGCACAGAAACCAGATGTTGAGCCAAATAAGTCCTCCCCTTCCTCTTCCTCTTCTGCATCCTCCTCTTCAGAGTCTGACTCCTCTGCCTCTGATTCGGACAGCAGTGACAGCAGTTCAGAGTCTTCCAGTGAAGAGAGCGATTCTTCATCCAGCAGTAGTCAGAGCTCTGCTTCAGGTATGGAAACTCATTTATAATTGATTGGGCTCTTTTCTAACAAGTTTATTGCTGATGATGTTTACACCGAGGGAAGAAAATAATTTGATTGTTTAATTATTTTAGAGTTCAGTTGTTTAAAAGCCACAATTAATAATATAAATGATCATGTATCGCTGCTGGAGTCTGTAGTGAATTGCATCATTTATAATGCTAGGATTACCTATTGGAATCCTCTTCATAGAAATGAAGATATTTCTTTGGCAAAATGTGTTTGAGTGATGACTGAACTACCATTCATTTATAATGCCTTTACGCGAGCTTATAGCTTTTCTGGCTATTAAATTTTATTTATTTCCTGTGTATTTTAAAGAAATTTTAGTTTTTTAATTTAATTAGTGAGGGTTTATATTAGTCATTGACATGTGCCATGCATTCAGTGCATACTTTGTAAGTGTACAGCTACATAAGTTTTCATGAAGAGAAGAGAACCATGTGCCCGCTGTCCATACCAGGAGTTACCAGTTACTGCCACTCCTGCCATCCACTGCCTCACAGCAGCTGCTGCTCTCATTTGTAATTCCATAATTAGTTGTGGCTGTTTTTAACCTTTTTTTTTTTTTTTAAGATTTCATTCATTCATTCATTCATTCATTCATTCATTTGAGTGAGAGAGAGAGAGAAAGAGCAGAGACACAGGCAGAGGGAAAAGCAGGCTCCATGCAGGGAGCCTGACGTGGGACTCGATCCCTGGTCTCCAGGATCAGGCCCTGGGGCTGAAGACGGCGCTAAACCACTGAGCCACCCAGGCTGCCCTGTTTTTACCTTTATAACGGTGTTTATAAACTCCTTTATCCCTGGCTTATCTTTCACAATTACTTTGTGAGATTCATCTGTAATATTGCATTTAGTTATAGTTCATTCAGTCTTACTGCTGTATAGTTTTCCACTGTATGAATATGCTGCAGTCTATTTACTCAGGAACAATTTAGATTTATAAATAGTTGTCCTGTGAAAACTGTTATTCATATTGGGGTGTGTGTATGTGTGTGTGTGTGTGTGTGTGTGTGTGTGTGTATATATATATATATATATGAATATTTACACATGTGCATTTCACCTGGGTTCGTACTTAGAGAATCTCTGGGAACCACTGGGTTGTAGGTTATGTATTTAGCTTTAGTAGATACTGCCAGTTTTGTTTGTTTTTAAAAGACTCCGTGAGAGTATTTTTTTTTTTTTAAGATTTATTTATTTATGATAGAGAGAGAGAGAGAGAGAGAGTCAGAGACACAGGAGGAGGGAGAAGCAGGCTTCATGCCGGAGCCCGACGCGGGACTTTATCCCGGGACTCCAGGATCGTGCCCTGGGTCAAAGGCAGGCGCCAAACCGCTGAGCCACCCAGGGATCCCCGATACTGCCAGTTTTGCAATTGGTTCTTTCAGTTTACCTCCCATCAGCCACGTTTGAGAGTTCCAGTAACCCCCATCCTCACAACACTTTAGTTAGCTATCTTCTTCATTTTAACCATTTTGGTGGATATGTAACATTATTGCATTGTGGTTGTAATTTGCATTTTTCTTGATCACTAATGAGGTTGAGCACGACCTTTTTATTGGCCATTTTCCTTTTGTTATGTGGCTATTCAAGTCTTTTGCTACCCCCTTCCCTTATTTTATTATCTCTTCTATAAATTTGTAGGAGTTCTGTAGGTTTTCTGGATATGTATCTTCTATCACATACAAACATTGCGAAGAGCTAGTTCCATTCCATTCTTGTCTCCAGGCCTGTTCAGGCGCCAGATCTCTGCTGGTCTCTCTGACCCTCAGCAGCAGCGCCGAATCAGCAGATGCCCAAAGGGAGAAAGTGGCTGTGGAATGTCAGCTTACCTCTCTATGGTCCTGCCTTCTCTTGAATCTTATCTTGGCCCTTGTTCAACTTACAAGGAAATTGCAAATAGTACAGAGAATTCCCACGTAGCCTTCACCCAACTTCCCGTAAAGTTGGCATTTTGTGTAACCATAGTTCAATTATGAAAGCCAGGAAATTAACATTGGAGCAATACATTAAATAAATTATTATTTGAATTTCACCAGTTTTTCCATTAATGTCTTTTTTCTTATCCCAGGATCCTACTTGCATTTAATTGTTTCTTCTTAGTCCTCTGTAACCTGTGATAGTTCTCTCCGGCTTGGTTTTAATAGCTTTGATACTTTTGAAGTCCTCTGTTCAGATATTTTTTCGAATATCCCTAAATATGGAGATGTGTCTGATGTTTTTACATGATTGGAATGAGGTTATGCACTTTTGTACAGAGTACCATAGAAATGATGTATTCTTAGTGCATCTTGGAGTTCATAATATCGGTATGTCTTATTGGTGATATTAACTTTGATCACTTGGTTAAGGTGACATCTGGATTTCTTCATGGAAACTCCTTTTCTCTATAGATTAATATCTTGTAGGGAGATAGTTTGATACTTTGTTAAATCTCCTCTCCTCTTTCACTCTTCAATTTTAGCATATATCTTTGGATCTCGTCTGCAGTACTTAACTACTGTGGTGTTTGCCAAATGTGATTTTTCCATTTGTCTTTTTTCTTCTACATTTAATAACTGAATTTCTTAAGAAAGAGTTGTCTCCCCCTCCCACCCCCATTTATTTATTAAGTATATTTTATCAGTGTGAACTCAGTGGCTATTCATCTGAATGAATGAGTTAAAGTCCATTACTATCATTTATTTTGTTGTTCACGTCATTTCAGCTTTGGCAATCAGGAACTCCTTCACGTTGGCCCCTGTGTTCTTTCAACATACCCCTATCATTTTTTTGAGCACTGCCTTTCTTCATAACATCTCAAGTTGTTCAAGATCTTTAGTGCCTTTAAGCAGAAAATTTTAAATCTTTCTCTGGCATTTCTAGTTGTTCTCAGCAGGGGCACTGGTCTCCACAGCTTTCTCCTTTCTCCCTGGAAATGGAAATACAGTAGTAAAGGATTTTTTCAAATGTGCAATTTTCTGAGATGGTCTGTTGTTTTCCCCAGGGTCAACTGTTTTTTTTTTCATCATAGTATCTTAGTCTAAAAATAAGAGATAGTCTAATTGTCTAAAATGCATATCATTTCTTATTTTTTAATGCATATTCCAGAGGCAGGAAAAAGTAGGTTGGAAGGTTGATCTTTACACTCTTGTTCTCTGGCTTGTTGCACTTAAAAGAGTATTACATACCGTGTGGCAGCCAGAATTGTGGGACTCTCAGTGTTTTATATTATTAGAACAAGATTGCATTTGCACACAGGAAGTCTTATTCTTGAATTAAATATATTAACATTGTTCATTTAATATTCACCTCTTTTAATTCTAAAGAATTTGTTATTTCATGGTATCTGTTTTGAGAACAGATGATAACACAGCATGAATTGCTGCAATAAGGAATCTTGCTGATTCAAAATTAATTTGCCTCATCATCCCATTTTAGCACAGAGCTTTCAGTTTTATTGGTAAAATATTAAGTAGCATAAGAGCAGTATGAACTGCCCCAAAATTAGAAAATTGTAAAGCAAATACCAAAGGTTGGAGAGATTGCATATTATGGTAGGGCTCAGGGTTTTGTGTCAGCAACGCCCTGAGAGTGGTGTAGAGTTGGGTCAGAGAGACATTGATTTAGCACACAGCCAGATGGTTTCTGCTTGGGTAGCTGCAGCTCAGCTGAGCGCTTGATAGGAACCAGAAAAATAAATCCTTAGTGGCAAACCAATGGACTGTGCCAAGGATAGGCATTTGGCAGGAGAAATACAGGTTGGTACAGTGAGATTTGGGTGGAGATAAGGCGAAGGTAGGCAGTTTTCTACCGTATTTTTTTCTTTCTGTATATATACGAATTTGACAGAAACTTCGGTCGTCTCAGCAACCTTGATTTATGTACTCAAAAGAAATAACAAAGATAAAGTGATTAAATTTGTTTTATAGCTTAAAATTTCTCCGTGATTATTTAATATTTATATTTGTTGATTATATCGGTAAAAATTGTTCTAAGCCATTTCAGAACGTTTTTTCTCAGAAATCAAGCCTTCATAGCTCTCATAAAAGCTCATGATTATATGTCTTAACAAGCTTCTTCTCTTCCTGGTACAGATACTTCTCCCTGATAGCACTGAAGAGCAGAGCTGTTGTTTTTGTAGGAAGAGGCTTTTACTTGAAAAATATATATTCATGCTGTTAAACAAACTCCATCATCCTACTCCCCCACCTTTAGGGGGAGTGATGTTGCTGGCATATCTGATCACTGTCTTTTTATTATTAACATGCCAGATCTGACATATTTCATATGACAAAGTGCACATGGGCCGGAGTTTTTGAATAAAATTTATAAGTGGAAATATATACCTGTTAGTCACTTTATAAAAAATTTTACATTTGCTATAGTTTATGTCAAGTTTCTGTTTACAGCTTTGAGTCTAAGGATCAAAATGGTACTTTGGTAACTAATGGTGATATGATATATATTCTTAAAAATTACTCATCTTGTACAATATTCTGACATCAGACTTTCCATTCAATCAGTTTAGTTTTGCATCCAGCTTATCTGAATTAATAAACCTACAATAGATCAGTAACTATAATTGTTAAATTATGAAATTAAAGATTAAAATAAAACCTAACTATTTCATTTTACACATGCAGCTAAAGATAGAAGAAAGAAGGGACAAGGGAACAGCAGAAGTAAAGAAGTAGATAAATTGATCAGGAAACAACAAACCCACGATAGGAAACAAGAAGAAAGAAGGCCAGAGCAAAGACATCAGGAAACAAGGACTGAAAGAGAAAGACGGTCAGAAAAATATAAAGATAAAAATTCACGGGATCCAAATTGGAGAAATCCCATAACAAAATACACTTCAGACAGAAGTGTTCCTTCTGAACGAAACAGTTACAGTAGAATCATGAATGACAGAGACCAAGAAGTGCACACAGATTTGGAAAATAAGCATGGTGATCCCAAAAAAAAGAGAGGAGAGAGAAGAAATTCTTTTTCCGAAAATGAGCACAGACAGCGAAATAAGGACAGTGAAAATGTTCTAAGAAAAGATAGATCAAAGTCAAGAGAAAAGACTAGAAAACATTCAGGCTCTAGAAGTGATGAAGATAGGTATCAAAATGGTGCCGAGAGGCGATGGGAAAAATCTAGCAGATACTCTACACAATCCAGAGAATCAAAGAAACATCAGGACCGGCGAAGAGAAAAATCTCCAACAAAGCAAAAAAAATAATTCTACAAAATTACAGAAACTGAACATGCCTTATATTCAGTTGAGACAAATTATTTTTTACATTAACGAACTTTATAGAGAATTCTTGTATAAAGTACTGGTTTGTATTTGTACATTTAAAAAATTTTTTCATTTTAACATGTTTTATAATTGATACATCTCAAGGCCCTCCACATAAAATTATTTGAGAAGTTTCATTAGAGAGGGATGTAATTCTTATATTTTGTTAATAAAATGATCAAATGCTCATTGAATCAGTGATTTTTTTCATTGACAAAATTTTTTCTCCTGATAATGTTTCCAATCGTTTATAGAACAACTATGATGAATTATTAGATTTTTTTTTGAATAACAAGAGATCAAGATAAGATCAAGATAGATGAACCATTTCAGTGTAATATTTTGGCTTTGTTAATAAGATGCTATGAACATTTTTTAGGAGTCTTCTTAAAACAGGAATTATTTCAAGTTTCTTATATCTTGAACAAAGTTAGGTATGTGTAATTTTTTTTAACATGTGTTTTGATGAAGCTAAGGATCTTTTAAACAGATGCACAGCTCTATTATTTGGAACTAGGACTTCTCTCATTGATAATATTTCTTCTCTGAACTGCTAGATTAACATTCTTTGTGATTAGTGCTTTTTCTCAACCTTGAAGTTATTATCATTGTTGGTGAGTTAATGTGTATTTAACTTTCAATTTAAATTAATAGATCATTGGAAAACGTAATGAGAAATGTGAACAGCCTAACTGAAATAATTCCATTTTTTACAAGAATTTTAAAGGTTTCCATCATTGTAACTCTCACCAATTAATGTGACCATATTATTTATATACTTTTGAAATAAAATATTGCCTCTGAAATTTTAGATTTGCTGACATTTAACCCTACTTACCAAATAGACTAACTGTGTTTATTCACTTCTAAAGTACATAAAATCCATTTTATCTGATGTCTGGTTTCAAGAATAATGGGACCACCATTTTAATGTTTGACTTTCAGGCATTCTCTGATTCAAAATGTTTCCTATTTTTATTCAAAAACCTGAATATAAATAATAACAAAGTCCAAGTAAATAAATACTATCCGTCCTATCTTCCTGCCTCTGTGCAAAAAAAAAAAAAAAAAAAAAAGTAATAATTGAATATGACAGCCTAGAAAAATTATTTCTAGTATTTTCTCCTACTGTGGTGGTTAGAAGGTGCTGAGCTGTCATTAGAAAGTACTATCATGGACACAGTGCATTTCACAGAATTTTGAAGCTCAGCAAATTGGACTTAAGGAAAGCATAGGCTATGAGCTCTAAAGGAAATAAATGAGAGTTTATTTTTGTAAGTGAACACTGATCTTTGGAGGTGATAAAAGAAAAACAAAAACAACTA
Organism: Vulpes lagopus; assembly: GCF_018345385.1. NCBI lineage: Eukaryota > Metazoa > Chordata > Mammalia > Carnivora > Canidae > Vulpes > Vulpes lagopus. The sequence goes on along the minus strand of NC_054834.1, from coordinate 102,776,154 downwards.
GAAATTCTAGCTTATTTCACTTTCTATACTACATGTGGAATGGGAAATGATTCTATTTTTTTGAGTCATTGAGATCTTAAATAATAATTACTAAAGTAAGTAAGTTTTCAAATGTAAAAAGTTATTTATTGAGCTTCTATTATGTGCCCAGACCTGTTCTAGGAACTATAAATAAAACCATGAAGAAAACAAAGTCTCAACTCTTACAAGGCTGATACTATGATAGGGAGATACAGTGGTCATGATATTGGTGGGGTGGCTGGTAATTTTCCAAGGGAAGGTTTATATAGTGATGCTTGTCCATATTGTTGAAGGAACTAGGGGCTTGAACCCTGTGGACTGCTGTGGGGGGAACCCAGGCAAAAGGAACTGCTGAGGTATAGATGTTAATTTATAACAAATACTACCTAGAGGTGTATGTTAACATTTCCTATTCAACTAGTTGGAGTTTTTTCATTTTTCTCACGATTTTACTTTTAACAAAAGTAGTTAACAGAACACCTAACTCGCTTTGTGCAAAAGTATTTGAATATAACTTTGAGTCCTATCAGGGCATGAAAAATGGGAGCCTGGGGGCAGAACTGGACTGTGTGCCTTAACAGTGCATTTCTACTGCATCAAATGTGATATGTGCACATATCCCCACCCCCGCCCTGCCATTCAGGCAGGTTTTTCACTTTCATCCTTTTAAAATGCAGACAAGAAACACGTTGACTATGTCTGCTATGTCTGACTTTTTACTTCTTAAGTTTAGCACTTTTTAAGGATTAGCTGAGTCCTGTAGATTTCATGTGCATTACTCATTGTTTCCCAGTTCCTCAACTTCTTGCACAAAAAGTTTCTCTATCCCTATCCATTTACCACCTGCACTTATGGTCATCCCTTCATGTTGACTTCAGAATTCTTACCACCTCTGAAATCGGCTATAAGCATCATGCTGACCAGTGCCCATCCCACTCACCTGCTCTAGTAGTGATAGTCTAGGAATCCTTCTGTTTCATCAAAACTTCAGACGTACGGACTTGGTTAAAATTGATTTGGCTAACTGAACATTTAAGTCCAACTAGGTTTTTATCTGAGCGTATACCACTTGCTGGCTGTTGACTTTGGGGCAATTCCTTTAACCTTTATGTCTCCATTTGTGTCGATTTTCTCATGTGTGCCATGATAGAACCATAACTCCCTTAAATAGTGAATGGTCTCTGTGTCATGAACAGGGCCTGGAACTAAGTGTTCAGTGTTAACTGTTTTTATTATTTTTGTTACTAAACACTGAGAGAGTACCACTAGACCAGGAATTGCAAACTCCCATATGGGGGATGACAAATGAGAGAAATCAGATTAGGACTCAACTGGAGTGACTCAAAGGCAGCAGTAGTTACTCAGCTCCATTTCAACTATGCCCATAAAAAAGAAGGCCAAAGGTTGACAAATCTGCCCGATTCTCAAGAGAGTCAAAGAATTAGGACCTCTGATTTTTAAATGTTGGCAATGATTTTTTTTTTTTTTTTTAAGTTTAAAAACAGCCCAAAGCACTTGACGGGATGAGCACTGGGTGTTATTCTGTATGTTGGCAAATTGAACACCAATAAAAAATAAATTTATTAAAAAAAAAAAAAAAACAGCCCAAAGTCCAAACAAAATGATCCCTTCAGGTGAATTAGCTTTTGTGAGTCTACTCTCTAGAATTTATTATTTACTTGAAATGACACTCTTTGTTTTATACAAACCTCATCACTGTTTTACTTTCTCCTCTTTATAATAGTGGGAGGATAAGAACTGTCATCTTTGTTGGGAAAACTCATACTTTACTAACCTCAACAGTTCCCTCTTGCTCTAAAACGTTTGCCAGGTTTTAGTTCTGTACTTCATTGGCTTACTTATAATTTTATGTATCCAAAACACAATTTGTTTTTCCTCAAATCTACATCCTTTCTAACAACTGCAATTGATTCCACAAATCTCGCATCAGTTTTGAGTTCCCCTGCCCCCAAATCCCCAAACTTGCACAATTTTTTTGTTTTGTTTGTTTTTTAGAGAGGGAGGAAAAGACAGAGGGATAGAATCTTCAAGCAGACTCCCTCCCCACTGAGTGTGGAGTCCATTGCAGCCCAGATCTCAGGACCCATGAGATCATGACCTGAGCCAAAACCAAGAGTCAGACACTCAACCGACTGATGCACCCAGTGCCCCTGGACTTAAACAGTAGTTTATGTGTCATCCTCCTGTGCACCATGCCCTATTCCAAGGAGATAGCAAAGAGCAAACAAACAGGCCCTGTCTTCACTTGAACCTAAATCCCTGCAGGGGAAAACAAACTAAAATTTAAAAAATAAAACTTAGACTTTGAAAATGTTAGCTATTTAGAAAAGCCAAAAGAATAGAGCAGTGATCACCTGTATACTATCTATCTGGACTCTGAATTCAGTTATCTACAGCCTTATTTCCATCCTGTTACCTTCTACATGGAAGTTCAATGACTCCTCTAGACTATATGATGGGTAAAGTCCCAGCTTGTTACCCTAGTTTCTTTAAAATTCAAGTTCAACCTGTCTTTCTTAATGCTTGTTCTAGGAGCTGCCATCCTTTCAGCATTACTCTGTGGCAGGCATCTTAGAGTCCCTAATTTTTTACATCAACTATAAGGTAAGAGAGACCCCAATTTTACAACCTGCAAGGTGTTGCTGATGTAGAACCCAACAATGGCCTTTCCTTCTATATTGTTTGATTCAGTTCAAGGCATGTGTAGTAAAGGCCTTGTGATTAGCACTTATATATTGTGCTGTGAGATCGTTTTTCTTTTTGATCTGACCCCCGTAGGTAGATTATACATTAATCGGCCAGGAGTTTTGTCTTAAATATTGCCTTTCTGTCTGCACATTGTACAGGTCTGTGCTTCTTAATCTCAGTAGTACTGACATTTGTGGTCAGTTTATTGTAGGGGGCTGCCCTGCACATTGTAGAATGTTTAGCAGCATCCCTGACCCTAGCTGCTAAATACCAATGGCCCTAATTTCCCAATCCTGACAATCAAAAATGTCTCCAGACATTGCCAAATATGCCTTCCGAGGCACCACTTAGGAAATACTCTTTAGTGGATCACAATGATAGTGCTTGTTCTGGGAGTGTCACTGTGCCCATGCATATAAAGCTATGTCTATTGTATTGCCCTCTTCTCTTTTAAGGGCAAGACTTGTTTTAAATGAGTATTTAATACTCATTTAAGAGTAGTGGATAGCAATATTCCAACTGTTTTTGTTTAGCAAAATTTCCTGGTATCATTCTAGGGAAGACACTGGTTGACATTTTGAGAGGCAGGTTTTCTGCAAATGGAAGCATGATTATTAGCCAGTTAATATAATTGTCTCATATAGGTTCTGGTTTCTCACGAGCTGTGTATTTTAACCAACACATTTCAGGAATGGAAAACAACCAGCTGTGACTATTGTATTATTTTTAATCTTATAATAGAGAATTAGATTATCCAATATCCAAACACCTCAGTTTTTGATCAAACACTTCACTGACCATCAAATGGTTGCTGAAGTGAATTAACTAGTCATTAAACCAGTAATTTCTTGGAATATAGGACCTAAAAGATTGGGCAAATGGGATTTAATCTCCTCTAAGTTAGATTCTATCCTGGAAGAAATCCTGGACCAAGTATCTGGTATGAATTAAGAGTCCTTATGAGTCCCATACTTTATATAGCACCTTAACCAGAAATCTTCCCTCCCTAACACTATTTCTACCACCAGTACATGTAAAATCCCTGTAAAGGCTATAATGAACATTTGCTATTTTTCTTTCCTGAGGATTATTCCTTCTCTCTGATCAGATACTTTGGGGGACTTGCCAACAAAAGCACTGGCCAGAGTATCCAGTCCCCTGAACAATGTAATTGATCCAGCAATGAGCATGAGACCCTATGCTGATCCAGTCAGAATCCTTGCCCAATAGATCTTCAGTTTGGAGCATAAAACACAGGACCAGATCTAAGGGCACACAGAGCAAGAGGGCATTTACTGAAGCTGGAGCATCCATAGTCCTGTGGAAAAGGCCACTCTGCAGTACATCAATGCAACTCAGGAGCAAGCAGTCCCCAGGATGGAGGAGGAAACAATTCTGTTTGAGTCCCTAAATAAATTGGACTGTGGCTGATGCTACATTTCCCAGTTACATGAGTTAAATGAAGCCCTTTTCTATTTAAGCAACTTTGATTTGCATTTGTACTCAAAACATCTGTATTAATTCAGGGTGATTCCTGTTGATGGACAGGATGGAATCATTTGAGCAGCTATGATTCCACCTCACCCTATTTTTGCTCACATACTTTTACTTGCAGAAGGATAGAAGGAAATAAATACATACCCAATAAAGATGACCTATGAAAAAAAATACAACGAAGTACAATTGGGTGGCTCTTAATACTTTATAGAAATGTCTAAATGAGTGATTTAAATTAAGTTGATTTTCTTACCAGTGATTTTAAATGAGGTTAATTTTATGTCTCATGATCTATTTTTATAAATAACAGAACCTCACTTTTCCTATAAGCACTCGTCTTGGGCTTTGAAATGTATTGCACAGATGCAACAATTCAATTCACAAACAAAAACTGGTTTCATATTACCAATGAAAAGGACTAACTGAAGCTATTTTGAGAGCTGTAATACCTCCTTTAAGCCACAGAGATACTTTACCTTAATAACTAATGTATCCTCCTAATCATTTTTACGATATGAAATACTGAACAGTAAGAACACTGCAAACATTTGCAATCTTCTTACACAAAATAAAAGCAGTCTGAAAATCCCATTATATACAGATACCTGTAGACTCTTCCTTGAAATACAGGAAAAAGTGTGAAAAATAAATATTACCACCATTCTTCAAATTTTGAGAACAAGTTTGCTTATTTTTTTCTCTGAAAAGGGAAAAAATGAAACTCCTATGGGTATTTAACCAAGAAGGAAAAAGAGAGGAGGAAAAATTGCATTTGTGGTCCATGAAAGATCCTGCATTACTCATCTAGACTAGAGGTAAGTATTGGAGAAGTAATAGGAGAGGTAAGGGGCACTGGGGAGGAGCGGGTAGTTGCTGACAAAAAGTCATCTTCTGTCCATACTTCTAAGAGGTCAGAAGTTCAATTTTATATCCCTTTGTATCCCCAGGTTCAAATCTAAAAATCTCTTGTAGATGCTTGATGAGCATTTGATGAATGAATGGGAAAACAGAATATTTTGGTTTATTGTTAAGCAGAATAATTGTCTATACTTTGAGATTCTTGGGGTTTTGTGAAATTTCAAATACAGATCAACTACTATTAACCCCAGTTGGAGTCCAAATATAACTCTTTTGTAGAGCATGAGAAAGTAAAAGTTAAGAACATATTAGCTTAAAAACCTGGGACACCAAAATGAAGGTAAAATTTATGCATAAGAGTATATTAAAGGAAAAATGCATACGAGTGGAGGGGGTAGGGGATCCCTGGGTGGCTCAGCGGTTTGGCACCTGCCTTTGGCCCGGGGCACGATCCTGGGGTCCCGGGATCGAGTCCCGCGTCGGGCTCCTGGCATGGAGCCTGCTTCTCCCTCTGCCTGTGTCTCTGCCTCTCTCTCTCTATATATATATATCTATCGTGAATAAATAAATAAAATCTTTAAAAAAAAAAAGGAGTGGAGGGGATATAAATGAGTAGAATCCTTTTAGAAAATGGTTTGACAGTATCAGCTAAATGGGAACATACATGTTCCCTAGTCACCAGCAATTCCACCCCTAGGTGTTCAACAGTATACTAGGACATGACATGGTAAGTGGAGAGAGGTTAGTAAAAGGGCACAAACTTTCAGTTACAAGATGAATAAAGCCTGAAGGTCTAATGTATAACATGGTGACTATAGTTGATGACACTGCATTGTATAATTGAAATTTGCTAAAAGGGTAGAACTTAAATGTTCTCACACACACACACACACACAACAATGTGAGAAGTGGGGTGATAGATGTGTTAATTAACTCAATGGGAGGAACTCACAATGTATATATACATCAAATCATTTTGTGTACTTTAAATAGCTTACAATTTTATTTGTCAACTGTCAATTATACCTCAGTAAAGCTGGGAGTGGGGGAAGAACACTGCATATTGGGTACATAGATAAACAGTATGAACACTGTGCACATTTTCAATCTTTTTTCTTCCCAACAGAAATTTGTACACATATTTCTGCACCAAAAGATGTATACAAAAATGTTCCAAATAGTGTATTCTTAATAGCAAAAAATTGGAAACAGTTCAGACATCCAACAACAGTAGAATGGATAAATAAATTAGTAGTTTATTCATGCAGTGCAAAACTGTACAGAAATGAAAATAAAACCATAGTTATATCCAACAACATAGATAAATCAAAAGAGCATATATGTTGAACAAAAGAAGTCAGATGCAAAAAACTATATGTTTTCAACAATCTGAAGTAGGAAAACAGGCAAAATGAATCTGATTAGTCAGAGTAGTGGCTACTTTTGGGGAGAGGAGTAGGATATGTTGAAAGACAGGATAAATGGAACTATGGGGATGCTGGCATTGCTCTAATTCCGAACATAGGTGTTAGTTACACATTATCTTTATTTTGTGCCAATGCATTGACTCGTAAATACCCAGGATTTTTACACTTTCTTTGCAGTAGCAAAAGCAAGTTAAAAGAAAAAGACAAGAGATGTGTGAAATCTCCTATAGTAGACTGTGCTTTTGATCTTCTTTCCAACTCAAATATAGTTGAAATTATTGCTTCATGTTAACTATACACAAGGTGTATGATGTGGGAGATTGCATCATGGCCATTTCTCTAATCCTTTCTGCATGTCACTTAACATTAAGGAGTATGCTCTATTACTGCGCTGTTGAGACCAAATGAGAAACCCACACTGAATCTGAGTTTTTAATCTGAATCCTAGTTAGAATTTTAGTCTTTTTACACTAGGGCCTATTTTTACACCTCTGCAAAGGTTTGAATGTCAGTATATGACTTGCCTTGGCCAATAGAGTATTAGCAGACATGATGCACGGGGAAACTTGAATGGTCTTATGCACTGGGGCTTGTCCTCTCCTAATGCAACAAATCTTTCCTTTACCAAGTGCGTGACTCTAGACTAAGCTTGCTGGAAGATGAGTGGCTGTAGCCATCCCATTAGCTGACATTGAGCCAACTGCCACACGTAAAAGTGAGCACCAACCACCCCCACCCCCCATCGACCAACCAACCTGCCAAGCACCACACTTGAGTGGGTCCTGACCTGGCTGGCATAGACCAGAAGGCGACCTTCAGAGCTTTAAGAATTAATACATGTTTCCTCTTTTAAATCATTGGTTTCAGGGTAGTTGGCTACACAACAAAAGCTAACTGTTATACACAATAATGATCCCTGAACTTTTTGCACAAAAATTGATGTAACACTTACTATATATAGCTACTACACATTTAACAAATGTTCTTAGTAATGAAGGAGTTTTCTTGTTCTTTTAGCCTTTTCTCCTAAATAGTTTTACAACATAAACCCCCAAGATTTAGCTCCAGAGTTATTAAAATATTTTAAATGTATGTTGGCATTGTTTTTATCACTGTTGAGTATGTTGTTTGGTTTTACTAAACCAGCTTCTTTGAAATCTTCAGGAATGACCTTCAGAAATGTTATGATTTTCCCCCACAAAACCATGCTGATTACTATTAACTATCTGTTTAGAAAAATAATAGCCAAAACTGTTCAGCACTGCACAATTTTTTTAAAAGAAATATATTCCTGTCAAAGAAATGTCAAACAAATTTATTATGGAGGGGTATGAAATCTACTTTCCTTTAAGCCTTTGGAAGAAAAACGTCCCTCCTTTTTGGACATATTTTAAGGTAATATTTTGATCCCTATCAATCCAATAATTTTAGCTTATGCCTCAAATGCAACATAAAGAAGAAAGCTCAGGAAAAATAGGCATGTATCTTTGCAATGTAGTAGGATTGCCAATAATTTTTGTAATGATCTTAATTCTAAGAGACTTGTGGTTTATAATTTGAGTGTTAAGAGAATACTAGGTAATCAATTAGTTCTGTTGGCTGTACCATCATAGGCCAAATCCCTATCTCTTGGCCACTGTCCATCTGGTATATAATGCCAATCAGAGATATAGATGAGAGAGACTCTGGTGAATGATTAACACAACTATGTGGCCACAATAGGATGTTTTAAAAGAACTCATGGAAAAAGTGAGCAATATATATATGAAAAGATGGGAGAATATCATAAAATATATGCCAAATGGAAGTTCTAGAAATGGAATTATGATGGCCAAGATGAAAAAATTCATCAATGGGGTTACAAGCCCAGAGGATGTACCTTAGGAATGAACTAATGAACCTAAGGATAAGTCAATGAAAATTATCTAAAGTGAAACACAAAGAGAAAAATTGAGAAAGAAAAAAGGTAGAGCATATCTAAAATAGTGGAACAATGTAAAATGGTCAATAATACATGTAATTGGAGTTGTAGAAAAAGGGTGGAGAGAAAATGGGGCCAAAAAATCCTAAATTGATGAAAATAATGTATCTGAGAGATTCAGCAAACCCTAAGCAGGATAAATTCAAAGTAAATTACAGTAAGGCATATCATAATCAAACTGCTGAAAGACTCAATGGTAAAGTCTGGAAAGCATCCAGAGAATAAAGAATATGGCAAACAGGTGAGCAGCAATAGGAATGTTGACTAACTCCTCATTAGAAAAAAATGGAGGCTAGACGAGTATAGAACAATTTCAGGTGCTGAAAGAAAAAACTATCATCTAATATTCCATACCTAGCAAAAACTATCTTCAAAAATGAAAGTAAATACAAAAAAATGAAGGTAAATACATCTGTACCTGAAGAAAAGCTAGAGAAATAATTCATCTTCATCAGACCTGCAATAAAAGGCATGCTAAAAGTTTTTTGAAACTGAAGGAAAAATATGCCAGATAGAAAAGTTACCAGATAAAAATAATCATATATACATATATATATTAAAATTTTATTTTAGAGATTACTGATCCCTTAAATTAAAAAATACTGTGGGATTTATAGCATTCATAAAGTTAGACATATAAGAAGAGTAGCACAAAGGGAGGGAAGGGAGGGAAGTCCACTACTGTGTAAGATGTTTACACTATTGATGAAATAATAGATATTTTGGAGGAGCTATACTGTGGAAGGTAAAGATGCATATTGTAATCTCTAAAGCAACTGCTAAAAAAACCCACAACACAACTAAAAAGTCAATAGAGAAATTAAAGTATAATATTAAAAAAATATTTGATTTACCCAAAGGCGGATGAGAATGGAGAAACAGATATAAAGAATAAATGGGTCCAATAGGAAAGCACAAACAATATAGAATTAAATAAAAATATATCAGACTCTTCAAAGAGTATTTCTAGATAAAAGAGAGATATCTCATAATACTAATAAAGCAGAAGATAATATGTATGCACCTAATAACAAAGTTCCTAAATGTTTGAAGTAATTAGTATGAAATAGACAAATCTAGTGGGAGATTTTAGCACCTCAGTAAGCTATAGAGCAAATAGACAAAAAATTAGTAAGGATACAGAAGATTGAAAAGCTCTTACAACTAACTTGATCTGTTATTTGTAAAAGACTATAGCCCAAATAAGAGAAAACAAATCCTTTCCAATTGCGCATAGGAAATTTATCAAGAAAAAAAAAAGAAAGTTTATCAAGATAGGCCATGTATTGGACTATAAAACAAATCTCAATAAATTCCAAAAGTTGAAATCTTTGGAGTATGTCTCCTGACCACAAGAGTACCACAAGAGTATTAAGTTAGAAATTAATAACATTAAGTTATTATTAATCTAAAAATCTCCAAGTATTTGGAAAATAACACATTTCTAAATTACTCATCGACCAAAGAAGAAATCAAAAGAAAAATTAAAAATATTTAGAATGAAATAACAGCATTTCAAAATTTGTGGCATATAGTTAAGCTATGCTTAGATGTAGATTTATATTTCAAATGTAAATGCTTATATTAGAATATATATAGTCATTATAGTTGAAAGTTATAATCTTATATATTTATATATTTATATTTATTTTTATAAGCCTCAATATATTAGAAAGACGTCGATGAAATGACCTATGTTTCCAACTTAAGACACTAGAAAAGTTAGAGCAAGTTAAACTCAACATTAAAAGAAATGATGTAGTTAAGATAGGAGAAATCAGTGAAAGAGAAAATAGGCAAAAACAGAAAAATGAACAATGTCACAAAATTGGTTTTTTAAAAAGATTAATAAAATTGATAATTATCAAACAGGACTGATCAAGAAAAGAGATAAAGCACAAATAGCCAGTATTAAATAGGAATGATAGAGGGGACATCCTTACAAATTCTGCAGCAATTAACGGGCAAAAAGGGATATTATAAACAATTTCATGCCAGTAAGTTAAACAACTTAGATGAAATAGGTAAATTCACGGTAAATAGAAATTACAAATTACAAAAACTAACAGGAGAGTATATAGAAAACTTTTATAGATTTTTATCTGTTAAAGAACTAACTTTCATTTAAATCCAAATATAAAACTTCCCACAGTTTCAGATATACAGGAAATACTTGTATTATAAGGCCAGATTTCCCTGACACCAAGACCAGACAAACATATTCAAGGAGAGATCATGATAGCCCACCACACAAGGACTAGAATGGCTAAAATGAAAGTGACTGACAATACCAATGTTGGCAAGGAGTGAACCAACCAAACCTCTCATACCTTCATGGTGGAAGTGTAAAATTGTACAATCATTTTGGAGAACGCTTTGGCAGTTTTCTTTAAAAAACATATTTGTTTATAATTCAGCAAATCCACACCTGAGTATTTAAAGCAAATTAAGACATAGTGTTCACTAATGCCTTGTACAAAAACATTCATTTGTTTTATTTGTAATTGCTAAAAACTGGAATCAGCCCAGGTCGCCATCAACAGAAAAATGAGTAAACACATCATGGTATACAATAGAATAAAAAGCATTAAACAATTTAATAAAACGTGCTGCATGAAAGAAACCAGACACAAAAGACTGAATATTATGTGATTCTTGAAAAATCAAATGCATTCACTGATAATAAAAATCAGGATGGTGTATGGGGTTATGGATTGACAGGATAGGGGTACAAGGGAAAGTTCTGGGGGCAGGGCAGTGGTCTACATCTTTATGATGTTGGGGTTACACAGTTGTATGCGTTTTTAAATTGGATAGAACTGCATGTAAATGTACATTACACTGCATATGATTATACTCAATAAATATGGCTGGAAACCAAAAGAATATTTAAGACAATTTAGGGCACTTAAAATAAAAATTGCAAGCTAAGCTATACTTTTCAAATAGGAAGCAGCATTCACCCTTAGGCATTTATAAGATAGCTTATTTTTTTTAATGTTAGAAAAACATGAAGCAACTTCCAGTAACATTTTTTAAAAATTTTTATCTCACGTTTCCCTTATATGATTTTGCAAACTGTAATTTTATAATAAGTTGATTTCAGCCCTTCAAAAATGTCTTTTCTTCTCTTCTCTTTAGGATTTGATTATTCAACTAGTTATTAGAAATGCTTTGAAGCCTAGGCAAATTCTTTGTCAATTCTTTATCTAAAAACCTACCGGTGTCAGTACTTTTCTCACCAATGGGACTTAATTCTAACCTTTTCCTTCTATAAACACGTTATGTCCAAAATTAAATCACTATTATCTTTGCCACTGACTCTGTTTGAAATGAGTGTAAATCTCAGTAGTCTTATTATAATTTCACCAGTCCCAGATCTCTAATTAATTTGTTACTAAATATAATTAAGAAACTGAAGTAATTCAGTTTAATAATCTGCATAAGTACCAAAGAGTAATTTAAAAGCTTCCTTAATTCATTGGAAACTTGATATAATGTTTTTATTCACCAGAGAAAAAATAACCCAAAGAAGCCTTCCTACTTCTATAAGCTGCATTTAAAATTTTCATTTATCTGTAAATAAAAGACAAGGTCTTAGATAATTGGATCACCTGAGTTTGCTATTTTATGCAAAGACATTTATCATGTTGGGAAACCATATGCCTCTTTTTTTAAACTGTGTTTATCACTTTTATTATAAATTTAATACAGTTTCATGAATTCAAAAGTATCAGAGAAGATGGAAAAATAAAAAGACCCATAGTTTCATCACCCAAATGCAACTACAGTTAACACCATGGAGTATTTCCCTTCAGGCTACTTTATAAATGTTCATTAAATATTGACGATATAGGGGTGCCTGAGTGGCTCAGTCAGTTGTCTGCCTTTGGCTCAGGTCATGATCTCAGGGTCCCGGGATCGGGCCCCACGTTGGCCTTTCTGCTAGGTGGGGAGCCTGCTTCTCCCTCTCCCTCTGCCTGACACTCCACCTTCTTATGCTCTCTCCCTCTCTCTGTCTAATAAATAAATAAAATTGGAAGAAAGGAAAAGGGGGAAGGAAGGAAGAGAGAAAAGAACAGGAATATTATGTACAACATAAAAAAGTATTATGTATTCTAAGAATAAAACTAAAAAGGAACACTTGTGTACCCCCTACCCTTTTGTTGTTGTTTTGTTTTTTGTTTTTGTTTTTGTTTTTTTTAATTTCTTTGCCTCTGCTGCTGCTGCCTACACCCTGCCAGGCAAGGCAAGGCCACTGCCACCCCCAGCACCTATACCACTGTCCCCCATTGCCAATCTTAAGACATAGTATATATTACTGGTGTTTTTAAAGCCCTTATATGCACATGACCCAGTGCTTCACTGCATCCCACAGGTAACTATTGTCCTAAATTGAATATTTATCAATCCAGATGCTTTTATTTATGGATTTATTCCACAGATGTCCCCCAATCGTTCTGGCACATGTCTTAACCTCGCCTACATATTTCTCACTTCCGTGACACGTTTTACTGCATTCTAGATACTTTAGATCTGTCTTCTGATTTTCCAAATGAACGCTGTCTTCAGCTGTGTTTAATATTCTGTTTGAATTATCCACTGAGTTTTTTCATTTCTATTATTTGATTTTTTTTTTATTTCCAGAAGTATTACTTGTTTTCCTTCAAGTCTGTTTTTTTCTTCTATTTTAATAACGCTCTGTTCTCATGTTTACAATTATTTTATTTCTTTATTTATATTAAACTTGTTTCTAATTTGTGCCCTGCTTAAGTATTTAAAACTTCTGGAGGTCTGATTTTACTGTTTTGTTTCCTATTGTCTTATTTTCATGGGCGCTATTTTCAATTTTTTAATGTGAGCTAATATTTTTCACTTGTGCTCATTTTTGAGGCTGAGTTTTAGTGTGTTTCCACAGAGAGGATTTGCATTTGAATCATCCAGAAGCCTGGGGGTTCTATCAACCGGGATCACTTTTGAATGTTGGCTTTAAGTTCTGTGAACCATGTAAGTAGTAGGAGTTTCAGGTCCCAAAACTTTTGTGACACTGAACTTCTCAGGGAAGATATTTTGCCCCTCGCCTAGCATCAAGTTTATTTCCTTGATTATTTCTTCTGTAGAATAGGCTTAATTTCTACTTCTCTCTCCTACTAACTGTGGAGATCTTTGATACCCCAACTTTATGCGGTCTACAGTTAGAGTCTCACTCTTTCATAGGCCCTCAGATTTGCTTCCTAAACTTGTAAATGCATAAGGACTGGCAATCTGGGGGAAAAAAAATCCTGATCTGTTCTACTTGGCAGGTTTTGTGTTATAAATATTCACATGGCCAATTTCAAACTACCAGTTTGAAACATTGAACATCAAGCTAAGAGGAGATTCGTATGGTCAGCACTCTGGGCTGGTGGTAGGCAGCTCCACACCCCAGTGCTCACGTTCTACGTGACTCCGAAAATGGAAGCTCCATCCACTAGTTTGGCATATCCCTCAGAGTGGAAAGACAGTTGAGTTATTGCTTACCTCTTTGAATTTCCCCTTTGATCTTGCTTTAGACTGTTTATCTCTACCATCCTGGCCATATGTTTTAATAGGAGTTTCATACATTTGTTTCCTTTATATTTTAGCCCAGAATTTCTTTTTACCCAAAGAGCTGTTGAGGGTATCTACTCAGCCTTATTGTCAAAAATAGAAGTTCTCTTTGTTTTCGTCTTCTCCTTTAAAAATGCAGAGTTTTGGGGCACCTGGGTGGCTCAGTAGGTTAAGCATCTGACTCTTGGTTTCGGCTCAGATCATGATCTCATGGGTGATGGGATCAAGCCCCGCGTGGAGCTCTGCGCTCAGTGGGGGAGATTCTCTCCCTCTCTCCCTCCCCCTCCAGTCTCTCTAACATAAACAAGTAGTTCTTAAAAAAATAAAATTAAAAAATAAAGATGCAAAGTATTGTTTTTATTTTGTAATTATAAAGATATTACATGTTGATTACAGGAAATTTGAGAAATATACAAAAGTACAGAGAAGAATATTAAAGCTCATCTATAAGCTCATAACCCAGAGCTAAGTACCAATAACATTTTGTTGTTTATTTTTCCCATCTTTATGTTATGTATGTGCATGTGAGTATCTCTGTGTTTTATATAATTTTCATCATGTATCTACCATTTTGTAATCTGTTTTTATTTCTTTATAATATTGACTGAATTTTTCTCATGTCATTAAATATTCCTCTACAACCTATTTTTATGGCTATATAGTGTTTTCTCACATGAGTGAACCATAATGACTGATCATTTATATTGTTTTTAAGTCTTCACCATTACAAATAATGCTGAAATGAACATAAAAGGTATGTTTCTAGCCAATTCCCTGGGGCAATGAATTTTTTCTTGAGCTTGGAATTGAAACAATCCTCCTCCATGCTGTTAAGACCATTTTTCTCTTTATTTCTGCCTTGCTCAGCTGTATCTCATTCTGCAGCAACTCACTTTTTCCTTCTGTATCTTCAGTTCTTCATCATTAATAATCCTTTATAGATCTATATTTTTACTTTGTCGGCCAAACATATTAACCATTAAAAAAAATACGGTACCATGAAGGGACGTATAGTTAAATGCAGTTTTTTAAAAGGCCAAAGGGAAAATCTGCTAAGTACTTTGCTCAGTTCTGTATTCACTAAAATCAATTTTGCGCCTGGATATTGATGAGTTTATTAACTATTGATATGGCTACCTTGTAAACTATCAAAAGTCCTGCTTCCCAACAAATAAGGATATTTCCAGTCCATTGTGGCCATCTTTGGCAAAGCTGTAGAGATAGCAGAGCAGAAGCACTCAATAACACTGGTATTTGCAACAGAAGTGAGTCATCAGCTTATAAGAAATTACAGTGGAAGTCAGTCCTTGCTCACTGAACACTCTCCATCTCTCCTCCTGCCCTATGAATTGTTTTGATTGAATCTCTTTTGGTGTGAATCATCTATCAGGAAAGGACACCTTCAAGAGAAGGTGAAGGAATGGTTCCAGGTTGACCCCTGTGAAAGAATAAAATATTTAATATAATACAAGCTTGAGGTAGGAGGAGTAGGTGATGTTTCCCCAGAGATTTGGGATCAAAAAAAGAACATTTGAGATTGTTATTTTTAATAATGCAGTGATAATGGGCTATGAAATATCTCTTATGTTAAAACCAATTCATCTCAAAATTTCAAATTGTAAATATAAAATAAAAGTAGCTTCACTTCTCCAATAGAAATAGCTGGCAATCTCAGGGCACCTGGGTAGCTCAATTAAGCATCTGACTGTTGGTTTTGGCTCAGGTCATGACCTTAGGGTCATGAGATTGAGGTTGCCTTGGGCTGTGGGTCCAGCAGGGAGTCTGTTTAGGATTCTCTCTCTCCCTCTGCCCCTCCCCTTTGTGCTTACTCTCTCTCTTTCTCTCAAATAAATAAGTAAATCTTTAATAAAAAAGAGATGGTTGGCAATCTCCTATGAAGTCAGAAGCTATTTAAATATGAGGCATTAGGGATCCCTGGGTGGCTCAGTGGTTAAGTGCCTGCCTTCAGCCCAGGGCATGATCCTGGGGTCCTGTGATCGAGTCCTGCATCAGGCTCCTGCATGGAGCCCTCTTCTCTATCTACCTCTCTCTGTCTCTCATGAATAAATAAAATCTTTTTAAAAAAGGTGTTATTTCTAGAAGGATTACAGATAATATCTTTGAATTCAGTTTTCTCTCCCCCAGGTGAAGGATATATCTAGATATACCTATATATACCTCCTTTTCCCCTACTCCATGGTAAATATTAAATTACTAGTCAGTCACATCCTTGATACTCAGTTCCATGTACTCAGATATATAGTATGTAACAATGATACATATTTTCTATTTGATCAGTTCTTATTCACCCTTTACCCAGAAGCAAAGACAATTTTGTTAATATCACTTGCCCTAGCCAAGTCCTAATATAACAGTGTAGTAGATGATAAGAATACAGATTTTTTTTTTTAAAGACAGTTTGGATTTGAATCCCAGAC
The DNA here is from genome assembly GCF_018345385.1 of Vulpes lagopus. Lineage (NCBI taxonomy): Eukaryota > Metazoa > Chordata > Mammalia > Carnivora > Canidae > Vulpes > Vulpes lagopus. The sequence goes on along the minus strand of NC_054834.1, from coordinate 102,759,634 downwards.
TGCCACTACAATTTGCCACTTGGTCAAATTATTTGATATTTCTTCCATTTCTTTGTCATAAAATGGGCATGATGAAGCCTACCTCACAGGAAGTAAATGAAGGTTAAAGGAGGATAATTCATATAAATTACTTAGTATAATATTAGGACTATATTATATTAAATATGCTAAATATCTTATTAACCATCAATGCCTATTTTACATGGTCATACTCAACACAATTCATCTAATATTTATTGAGTACTTATATATGAGGAAGTGGTTTGGTAAATTGGAAGAGTATATGGCACATATTTTTTGCATGTATGTATTTTTAATAAAAGTATATATTTAAGGAATACAGCATGATGATTTTATATATGTAACAGTGAAATGATTACTATAGTAAAGCTAATTAGCATATCATCTCATGTAGTTATCTTTTGCGTGTGTGTGTGTGTGTATGTGATGAGAGTACCCAAAATCTTTTCTCAGCAGATTTCCAATGTTTAATATAGCATTATTAATTATAGTCATCATGCTGTACATTTGATCTCTAGACTTGTTCATCCAATAAAACTGCAACTTTGTACCCTTTGACCAGTATTTCCCCATTTCCCCTACCTCCCTGCCCCACCATCCTAGCCACCATTGCTCTCTGCTTCTAGGTATTCAATTTTTTTGGATTCTACATATTAGTGAGTCTGGTTTGTTTCACTTAGTGTGATGTCTTCTGGGTTCATTGCAAATGGCAGGATGTCTTCCTTTCTTAAGGCTTGAATCATATTCCATCATATATTTTGGATGTAGATAAAGCTATGACATATATGTATATGTGATGTGTATATATATGTGACACTTGTGTATATATGAATACACGTGTATATGTGTATGTGACATATGCATATGTATATATGTCACGATTTCTTTATTCATCCATCAATAGACACTTATTTTATATCTTGACTATGCTGCAGTGAACATGGTAATACAGGCATCACTTTAAGGTATTTATTTCATTTCCCTTGGCGGGAAGGGGGATTGCTGGATCATATGGCAGTTCTATTTTTAGTTTTTAAGGAACTACCATACTGTTTTCCTTAATAGCCGTATCTATTTACATTCCTGCCAACAGTGTACAAGGGCTCTCTTTTCCGCATCCTCACCAACACTTGTTATCTTTTATTTATTTTTGACAGTAGTATGGCACATATTAGACATAAGCCTACATTCATGAAGTTTACAGTCTAGTTGAACAAATTTTACACACTTAACACATGTACATAACATTCTGTAAACCAGTGTGTAATGAAAATATGATACACATAGAAAAAGCTTTGACTTAGAAAAGGGAATGAGGTTTTTGTGGGCTAGAGGAGTGGGAAAGTCTTTTGAAGGAGATTTAATAATTAATAGTAGAATGAGTAAGAGCTCAGGATTTGGAATCAAATAGACATGCTTTGAATTCTGTCTCTTGCCCTTCTGTGATCTAGGACAAATTTTTTGACTTCCTTATGCCTCAGTTTCCCCATCTGCACCATGTTGAGTCCTTACATAGATTGTCTGGAATGTTAAATAAGATAATGCATTAGAGTGATTAGTGCATTTCTTGACTCACAGTGGATGCTTTATAAAATGTGGTGATAGTGGTAGAAATTACTGTAAAGGAAGACAGGGATGAGAATGAACATAGAATCTACACAAAGATCAATTTTTAATGCGCCCCTATTTTGTTATTTATGTACTTCATATGATTTTAAGAGAGGTAGACAGGAGCTTAATAAATAGCACTTGAAGGTTGTGATGATCACGCTTTATTTGCTATTCCTTATTGAACTTTTTAATAAAATACCAAGGATTTTTCAGGCTAAATTATTAAATTTAAGTAAGTTTCAGAGCCAAAACACATCCATGAATCATTTTAATTCTTTGTAGGGTATTCAAATTTTTAAAAACCTTCCATACCATAATGTTAATTTTAAAATCAATTTATTTCCTAAAGCTCTGTTTCTATTAATAATTTTTACTTTATTCCATTCCCTTTATATATAATTTCACTTTATGTAATTTTGACTCTTTCTTTCATAAAATTTATTGTTCTCATAATAACAAACATACATTTGAATACAATACACAAAAGCCATCAACAGTGAAGATACTAATATACCTATAAGATAAACATGATTGAATTAGGGGCATTTACATTTCTGATGGATAATCCAAAGGCAAATGTGTTGAATAATAAAACCTGCTTTGGTGCTCTATTATGTTATTGAAAATCTGAATGGTAAATGTTAGTATATTGTAAGGCTTGATGTTTATTATATTCCCTCTACTTTTATATTTTCCTCTCATTGGTCAAAGTATTACCATCATTTCTGTAATGCTGACTATACCAAATATCATAAAGAAGTATTTTTAAGAGTAATTTCTATCATCTGAACCTGGGCTGCTTTCTTTTAAAAAAATAATCAACTGGTTCTTCTTTTTAAAAGTTTGGGTGATATCAGTAATTACTCCCCAGTAGGAGTAATAAAGCTCCTACTGTGGAAACTGAGAAGGAATTAATTAGTCACTGGTTCATAAGTGATACTTGAGTAGATGAAAGGAAATCCATCCAGGAGACATAAACCAATGGATTAAGGTGGAGACACAGCATAGATAAAGGGAAATTAAGAGAAGCCAGTCACAGACAGTGCTATAGCCCAGAGCTTTGTATCCTAAAGAGTAAAAGTGACTCTTAGGATGGTGTTGAGAGGGGGAGCATCTCAAGCAGGAAGCATGAGATATTTTGGTGAGCAGAGTCAGCACTGGCTACGGAGAGACAGGTAGCCGAACATTGCAGGTGTTGCTTAGACAGGAATTAGCAGCAGAGTTAACTTCCACTGTGGCAATTCAGGTATTTCTTACGTAGCCTTGTCACTAATATTGACTTTCAGGCTCTGACTATTCTCTTGACTTAAGATGGGATATTCACACCCACTTCCCCAAAAGGAAATCTTTCATTTGGAGGTAGGCATAGGGGTCAGAGGGTGTCCTTTACATCTAAGGAGTCTAGATTTCTATGGACTGAGTACACCTAAATTTCTTCAGCTTATTATTATCCTTTGGGAATTATCTTTCTCTGAGGCAAGCCCTATTCAGTGATAGCTGTGTCCTTGAGTTTGGCATTGACAATTGTTTCTAAAATCCTGGCTCTAAGACACTCTTTGGTAATCCATTAGACACACAAGGAGAAACATTACTCTTTCAGGTCACTGGGACTACATTTATTGAATTTCTGTTTTAAGGGATTAAATGCTTAGTCAGTCAACCTTTATTGAGCACACATTGAGTATCCAGCACTATATTAAATGCCGTAGGCAGGCAGAAAAGGTATAACAGATGAAGTTCATGCCCCATTCTAATTTTGACATCAGAAAAATAAAAAGACAAAAGAGCCCTTGAAATAACACATAAACATGTAAAAGCACATTTTGTTTATGTACCACAGCCTATCACTGATCACACATATCATTCATTTAACACATCGTTATTGCACACAAATGAGGTGTAAGACCCTAGGCTAGTACTGCGATGTTATAAACTGAATACAGCACAACCTGTACTTAGATTGCTCACAATTTAGAAATAGTTGTGACAAATAGACAAGGAATTATCATATGTGCAATGTGCCAGGTAACTGGTACAGATCTGAGATTGTTGTAACAAGAAAAGCATTATTAGAATAGGTGATGTTTGTGTTGTACCTTAAAAGATGAGGAAGCTGCAATGGAGGACATATGCAAAGGAGATTCCAAGCAGAAGAAAAAGCATAACAGAAGACAAAGCAGAGCCTGTCTGTATTATCTAATTATCTAATGGCATGTAACAAATGGTTTCTGAACTTACTTCCTTAAAACTATAATAATAATTTATTATCTCTCATGGTATCTGTGGGTGAGGAATTTGGGATTAGCTTGGCTGGCTGATTCTGACTTGAGATCTCTCATGAGGTTGTAGTCACATGCTGGCCAGGGCCGCACCCATCCGAAGATCTGATTAGGCCAGAGCATTAGCTTCCAGGGTGGCCATCCTATACAACTGGTAAGTTCATACTTGCTGTGGCCAGGAGTCTCAATTCCTCTTTAAATAGACTTTTCATGGGCCATGCTAGCATCCTCATAGTATGTAGCTGGCTGGTGAGCAATCCAAGAGACTAAGGTAGAAGCTGTGGCACCCTTTATGATCTCAGAAGCCATTTCTGTGATATTTTGGTCATGCAGGCTAGCACTGATTCAATGCGGGAAGGAGTTGAATAAGAGGATAAAGATCAGGAGGTGAGGACATTGGAGGTCCTCTTATTTTTTTTTTAATTTTTATTTATTTATGATAGTCACAGAGAGAGAGAGAGAGAGGCAGAGACACAGGCAGAGGGAGAAGCAGGCTCCATGAACCAGGAGCCTGACGTGGGATTCGATCCCGGGTCTCCAGGATCGCGCCCTGGGCCAAAGGCAGGCGCCAAACCACTGCGCCACCCAGGGATCCCTGGAGGTCCTCTTAGAATTTGGATCCCACACCATCCAAAGTGAGGGTGATTTAAAAATAATACATGACATAGTTGGTTTTGGAAGCATCTGCAGACCTCTGTCAGGGGTTTCTTTGTCTGCCTTCCCAACTAGCATGTGAACACCTTGAAGTAAAAGTGGTGTCCTTTATCTCTGTTGTGTTCTCAGAGCCCAGAACACCACTTGGGAAATAATAGATGCTTCACGAATGTTTCTTGAAGGGGTGAATCAATAAACATACGAATGAATATGATCCAAGAAATAAAAATATCAAAAGCACAGGGGGAAGTCTTGATTTGGGGAGAATGTGAGAAGCCACGTCAATGAGCCAGGGTCTGCATGGAATCTGGAAAAGTAGGTAAGGTGGATAGTAAAAAATTATAGGTGTTATCCAGCTTTAGCCAAGTCTTCATCTGGCAGATGTGATTATTTCAGTCCCTAAAAAAGTCTGTGCTAAGGGCTCCAGGGGGACCTGTTGGGTGAAATAGTCCTCATGACAACCAGGGGGTTTAGATTATCAAGGCAGATTTCTGAATCACATCTCTAAATTAGCCATCAAAACAGCCTTGCCTCTAAATGTTGTCTCAGGGGTCACTGCACTGACATGTTTACTGTACTGTGATAGACTGTTACTCTTCACCTTAAAATTTCTTTGGTGGAAATGGCAAATAGTTTGGAGTCACTCATTTGTTGTATTATTTGTTCTTCACAGCTGTGATAGACCATGGCCAGGCCTGTTAAGGGGAAGTCCCAAGTAAACCCTGTGGCTCAGCAAGAAGCAAAAGGGGACACAGATCTTAATATGCCTGCGATGCATCAAGAAATCCTGGGGGTGCCTGGGAGGTTCAGTCAGTTGAGCATCCAACTCTTGATTTTGGCTCAGGTCATAATCTCCGGGTGGTGGGGTCAAGTCTCCTTCTCCCTCCTCCCACTTGTTCACTCTCTCTCCCTCTCTTTCTCTCTCTCCTTCACACACACACACACACACACACAAATAAATAAATAAAATATTAAAAAAAAAAAAAGAAAGAAAGAAATCCTAAATCTAGAACCTGGACATTAGGCCTGATTGATGTAGGCTGCTAGGCTCCTGCGGCCCCCACCCAACCCATCCCCTTTTATAAGTATCAATATTAGGCGGTGAGCGTACCTGTGGGATCTTCGACCTGGTGGGTTCCTCACTCTGCGTGGCTGTCAGAACTCCAAATTTGGGGAACGCACCTTGAAGAACAAAGGCGGCCTGGGAGCCGAATCTACCATTGCGTGCCCTTCAGCTTGCACAGCCTGTTGGCCGGCTCCGCACTGAAACAAGGAGAAAGTAGCCCTACCCGGGCCGAGCCGGCTTTGCCCAGCCCTCCAACACGCACCAGCCTTGATGGTCTGTTTCTCGCTCTACCCCTGAGCACGGGGCTGACTAAGTGGACCCCATCTATGTACCAACAGAACTGCAAAGGCGCCAGAAACACAGAAGACTCTGTATCATCCTTCCTCCCCCACCTTCATTTATTTGAAGAAAGTTCTTGATAACTCCACTAAAACAGGAGAGGTGAAATACTTTCCTTCTACGCAGGAGATGCTGTTGGGAAGTGACGGGGATGGCATGTGACAGGTGCGGGCCCGCTTCCCACTCTGGCTTCCCCCGAGTGCTGGGGAGCTGTCCCCTGGGGCCGCCGCATAATGAGCGGGGGCAAGGGCTCGGGGCCACAGGGCTGCAGCTGGCCTGCCAGGAGGCAGGGGCCAGGCCGGACTCAGCCAGCACAGGAACCTGAACTAAACGCTCTGCATCGCCTTCATTGCTCACCAACTTGAACTCTTCTCCTGCAGCGGGCCTGACAGTGGCCTTTGACAGTAGTGTTCTCGCCCTGTGAAAGGAGGTCCAAGAGCGGCGCCAGGGGGGCGCACAGTGCAGGGAGAGTGCACGCCCAAGCCTGGGGACAAGGGGGGCACCTGAGTGAACAGAGTCTGCATCGATGCATGCACACCCCCAGCCGGCACCACGCACCCTGTGCAGCCCTTCCCTGCACCCCACTCTGCTCTGGGACTAGCTCGCTGAAGGTGCTACAGGTTTGCACGAGGCCCACGGGCCCTCAGCCCTCCCTCGGCCTGGGGGGCGCAGTGAGCGGGTCCCTGCCAGGTCAAGAGCTGAGGTTTGCACAACGTTCCTCTATAAGAGCAGAACAGCCATGCAGTTGAGATGGTAGCAACAAAGCAGACTCCAGGCGGTACCGGCTTTGGGGTCCCCATTGCCTGAGCCATCCGTCTGGGGCCCTCCCCTCCTCCCCCTCCCCACAAGGCCACTTTGGCTGCCGGGTGGGACCAGCTTTGTGCTGGAAAGGAACTCTGGTTCAGCACCAGGTCCGGGATGCCAGTGGGCCTTCTTTGACTTTGGTGACCCACCTGCCAGGGACAATGCCCCCGCCACTGACCCTGAGCATCCCGGCCTCAGGCATGAGTCCCTGTCCTGGGTTTCTCACCTGCCAAAGTGGTCTCTTCCATGATTTGCCCGACATGCCTTAGCCTCCAACCTTGGGCACTGTTTTATCCCTTCCTCAATTCTGTTGCATACCAGCCTTGCCCAAAAAGGGTTTGTGTGTGTGCCTGTGTGTGTGCCTGTGTGCGTGTGTGTGTGTGTGTGTGTGTGTGTTTCCCAGTCCTTTTGAGAAATAATTGACATACATCACTATGGAAGTTCAAGGTATACAGCATGATGGTTTGGTTTATATATGTTGTGAAATAATTACCACAGTAGGTGTAGTTGACATCCATTTTTTTTTATTTATGGTGAAATATGCATGATGTAAAATTTGCCATTTTAACCACTCCCAGGTGTACAATTCAGGGGCATTAAATACATTGGCGTATAACCATCACCGCCATGTATCTCTAGAACTTTTTTATGTTCTTAAACTGAAATTCTATACCCATTAGGCACTAACTCCTCCTCCCTTCTCTTCCCCAGTCCTTGGAAATCACTGTTTTACTGTCTCCAAAATATGATCATTACAGGTACCCATGTAAGTGGAATCAGGTAATATTTGTCCTTTTTATACCTGGTATTATTTCGCTTAGTATAATGTCTTTAAGATTCATCCCTGCTGTGGCATGGGTCAAAATTTCCTTTCTTTCTAAAGCTGAATAACATTTCATTTTATATATATACCATATTATGTTTATCCAGTCATCCACTGATGGACATTTGGGTTGTTTCTACCTTTTGGCTATTGTGAATAATTCTTCTTATGAACATGTGGGTACAGATGTCTATTTGAGTTCTTGCTTTTGATTCTTTTGGGTGTATACTTAGAAGTGGCATCGCTAGATCACATGGTAATTCTACGTTGTTGTTTTAAGTGACATAGTGTTTTGCACCAGCAATTCACAAGGGTTCCAATTTTTCCACATCCTTGCCAATACTTGCTATTTTCTCTTTTTTTTGTTTGTTTGTTTGTTTTGGTTTGTTTTTTTTGTTTGTTTGTTTGTTTTTTTTTGGTAATAGCCATCCCAGTGAGTATGAAGTGGTGGCCAGGGAATTTAAAAAATTATCAGTGCCCAGGGCTTAGTCCCAGAGGCTCTGATAATTATGTGAAGGTGAGGGGCTGTGAAAAATATTTTGAACACTTCCTAGATGATGTCAATGTGCAGCCAGTGTTGATAACCTCTATATATGCTTGGAGGATGCTAGCTGATTCTATCCCATATTCCTAGGCTGCCTTCCTGGTCTCATATAAAGAGACAAAAGCCTAGGAGCACTTGCCAAGTCCACACAGCAGTAACTAACCTGTGTCCTGTCATCCATACCCCAAGTGTGCCCTAAAGGACTATTTTCACAGGGTTCCCAGTGCAGTCTGCCAGCACAGAGCACACTAAACCCTGGGACCTGGAGTGTGGGGTGTATTAGTTTCCTAGGGCTGCTAAAACAAACATCCATAAAGTGGATGGCTCTAAACAATAGAAACCTAGTCTTTTAATTTCTAGAGTCCAGGTGTCTGAAATCAAGGCATTTACAGTGCTGTTTCCTTCTGGAGGCTCTGAGACTCCCTTCCATGCCTCTCCTCACTTCTGGTGGCAGATGGCAACCTTTGGTGTTCCTTGGCTTATATTATAGATGCAACACTCCAGTCTCTGCCTCCATCTTCACATGGCTTTTCCCTCTGCCTTTGAGTTTTCTGTCCTTCGGTCTCTTATAAGGACACTGGTCATGCAGTTTAGGGCCTACCCTGAATCTAAGATGATGTCCTCTTGAGATCCTTAAACTCATCATATTTGCAAAGACCTTTCCCCCTCCCCCTGCCCCAGATAAAGTCGCATTCACAGGTACCTAGGGTTAGAACTCGGACAGATATGGCAGGTGACACACAAAACCATACAGGGAGTTTTCTGTTGGTCTTCCCAGTTGTAATCAGTTCCATTATGAATCAGGAGTTCATTTAACAAAGCTCAATTGGTTAGAATCAAGGCTGCAGCTACTTGCACTGGCATCAGAAGACCAAACTAGCTGCATAAATCTTTGCCTCGTGTCAAAGAGGCTGCCTGACTTTTTAGTCCATCTCTAAGGGGCTCTGGAACAAAGACTAATCCCTAACATAGTTTTGAGACTGCCTTGGAGCCAGCAAGGTAGTGCCAAGACCCTAACTCAAGATGCCACAGAAATACCTAGACTAGAGCACACACCTTGCTTGCTCTCCCATCTTAAAAGGATGGCCAGAGTATGGATATTGAGGCTGCCCTCGGATGGAAGTATCTGGGCAAAAGGTGCCAATCATTGGAAGAAACTGTGCTGAGAACATTTAATGTGTCTCTGGTTGAGCTCCAAGCTGACCATGCTTCCATGGTGTCCTCTCTCCCTGTCTTCCTGCTCAAACTTAACCCATAGAGGCCTTTGTTGTCCACAGAATCTCCTGATGATTTCAAGGCTTTTTGGAAAGGAAACAGCAACAACCAAATAACTTTTTTTTTTTTTTTTTAATGGAAAAGGCCAGGGCTGCCTACCCTGTGGTGAGATGGGAAGGCTCCGAGCAGGCCATCTCCCTCTTCAGCTAATTTTACCATCCTGTTTGGATGAGAAAGGCCCATCCCTAATGGTCAGTCTCTCCAGACCCTGTATAATCCGCAGGCAGTTTAGGGGAAAGGAAATTGCATTTTGTCTCATAAATAACTCCACTGTGTGCCAGATTCAGGCCAGCCCCACTTTTCCAACTGTGCAAGCATCTGGGATGTTGGGTATAAAATCCTGAACTGAATTATTTTCAGTTTGGGAATGTTTGATAAGTTGTCTAAAGTGAGAACATTTTTTTTCCCTCAGCTTTGCAGAGAATTGCACATGTAGTCCACACTCTCATTTTCTCTTAACATTTGGAATGATTTTATTACAAACTATGACTCCGTTAGGAATGCATACATCCGAGAACACGAAATGCAGTCTCCCGGTGGACTTAGCCATTTGTAAAACCATCAGAGAATCTGCAGACAGAGGTTTTAAGAAGTGAGAGAGGCAATTCATCAACTCTTCTTGCATATTCTCTTGACTGCCAAGGAAGTTAACTTTGTTTTCACCTACTGAAACCTCAACACATTTTTATTATATAAACATAATATGTGTTTAATGCTAACTTTCAATCAATTTACCTATTATGGTAAAAAACCTTGTCATACTTTTTTTTGCCCGAAAAATTTTGCTTTAGCATATCCGTTGGTGATCTAATTTGCGGGTCTATATTCTAATGTTTCTGTGAATTTACAACTTTTTATAGGGAACTGTCAAGTTGATCATTTTTATATTTTAATTTCTCCTGTTAGTACGCTTAATTATATGGAAACACTACACATTCAGGGACAGGATCATATTAATCTTTGGCTCCAAGGGCTTAGAGGAGTGCTTGGTTCCTAGTAAGCATCCCCCCATAACTGTTTATTGAAATGCCGGTATAGTGGGTGTGTGCCTTATAGATGACACAGACGCTTAATCTCCCCCCCACATTTCGTTTTATCCATTTTTAATACTTCTATGTGGGTTCTATGATAAGCCTTCTCAAATCTTAGTAGGGTATTTTTGCTATACAAGTGCAAAACAACATAATATATAAAAGTCGCAGTGTATAAAGGGCTAAATAACATGGGTAAAGATGTTCTTTCTCATTAAAAATTAGGTAAATGCAAACTAAAACCGCAAGCTAACAGCTCTCAGTTTGGCACAAATGTAAAAGTGTGATGACATTTTGATGATTTCAAGCCGAGGGGAGCCATGCTACACACTGATGATGAGAATTGAGTAGGTACATGAATTCAGGAATGAAAATGTTCATTTCACTTAAGGAAGCCATCTCAGCATTAGGCATCCAGTTTATGAGAATAATTGCACAAGTCTGTAAACACACACATACAAAGGACTTTGTGAAAACACATAATTTGAAATGAGTTCAAATCCATGTCTTGAGGCATGAACAAAGAAGCTGTGGTTAGTACAATGGAACGTAATACACCATTTATACAGAACAAAGTTAATCTGTATGGCCCAGAAAGATGATCAGGGTATCTTGTTTCAGGAGGTGTGGACCAATATGTAGAGAGAGAACAATTTTGGGATTTCTTTAAAGGTTTGTTTATTTATTATATATATATATATAAAGAGAGAGAGAGAAAGAGAACATGCTCAAGAAAGTGGAGTAGGAGGGAATCAGAGAGAGAAGGAGGGAGAGAATCCTCAAGGAGACTCCCTGCTGAGCACAGAGCCCAATGGACCCTGAGACCATGACCTGAGCCAAAATCAAGAGTCGGACACTTAATCAACTGAGCCACCCAGGTGCCCCAATTCTGTTTTTTTAGTTAGAAAAGAAGTGTTTATATATGCGTAAGTCTGAGCACATATAGTCATCAATAAGAAAAGTAGTGGAAGATTAGCCAAGTATAACTCTTTCCATTTTTTTTATTAGAAATACTGTATTTCCCATCTCTCAATTTCAGTGTTAGGAAAATAGAAATAACTCAAAGCAAGCAGCTAATGTGAAAAAGTGATCATTAGAAAAATCATATATTTTTCTTATGTTTTTAATATGTTTTTAGTCGTTCATTCTTTAAATCATCCTCAGAATCACTGAGAAGATTTGAGAGTCTGGAAGTTATACAGTCATTAAGAAAGGGAGAAAAAGTGGGAATGTTTTAGGGGGAGCTATACAGATGACAAAGAAAGTTGGAGAAAATTAGGGCTGAGATGGAGGGGCTAATAAATTACAATTCAAAGATGCATTCACTTTTTCAGCAAGATTTTAATTCAGCATCTAGTGTCCTTAGAACTGTTCTGCTGGGACTCAGTGACGACCAAAACTGGCACAGTAGTCTGGCTGCTAAGTGCAGGCTCCTCTCTCCACCACTTCCTTCTGAGAGCCTCCTACTCTTGACCTTGTGTGTGCTGGGGAGAACAGGTCAGGCAAGGCTGCTGCTCCTGTGGAGCTGGTGGGAGTGTCTGATGAGCAAGTAAACAGGGTATTTTAGGTAGTGATAAAAGTCATGAAGAAAATAAAACAGGGATAATGATGGGAGTGACTGGGGTTAACTGAATTTACATGACTGCTTTCGACAGAGTGAACAGAGAAGGACGTTTGCCCTGAGATCTGAACATTGCAAAGGAGGTAGCCCTGAAAGATTGGAGAGAATGATATTCTGAGCAGGAAGAAAAGTGCTAATAAAATAATAACAATAATAATAATAATAATAAATAAAAAGCCCTGAGATTGTTGTGGTCAGTGTGGTCCCCCAAACTCATATATTAAACCTCTTTCAACTTAACTGTATTTGGAGAGAGGGCCCACAAGGAGGAGATTGCAGGCTGGGTTTGGCAGGCAGAGGTCCTAGGGCATCTAGATGACAGGAGTCTGGTGGAGTAGAGGGAAGCCAAGGCCTGATTGAAAAGAGTGAGAATGAGAAGTGAAGAAGTAGAGTCGAGTCACGTGTGGAATTGTCCTCCAGTGGGAAGTAGAGGAATTAGGCTGTACATTTTTTTAAAGATTTATTTATTGGGCAGCCCCGGTGACGAAGCTGTTTAGTGCTGCCTGCAGCCCGGGGTGTGATCCTGGAGGCCCAGGATCAAGTCCCACGTCGGGTTCCCTGCATGGAGCCTGCTTCTCCCTCTACCTGTGTCTCTGCGTCTCTCTCGCTCTCTCTGAATGAATGAGTAAACAAACAAACAAATAAATAAATCTTTAAAAAAAAGATTTATTTATTTATGATAGACATAGAGAGAGAGAGAGAGAGAGAAGAGAGGCAGATACACTGGAGGAGGGAGAAGCAGGCTCCATGCCGGGAGCCTGATGTGGGACTCGATCCCAGGACTCCAGGATGGTGCCCTGGGCCAAAGGCAGGCGCTAAACCACTAGGCCACCCAGGGATCCCCTAGGCTGTACATTAAAAAAAAAAAAAAAAAAAGAAAAAGATGGAGGATCAAGATCCAATTTTTAAAAATATTTTTGTGATGGAAAATTTTAAATGCATAAAAAAGGTAGATCCAGTAAAACAATAGACTTCACAAAAGTCAACAGCGTTGAGAATGTGCAATCTTGTTCATCTGTACTGCTGTGCACTTATCTAGTTCTGTATTATTTTGAAGAAAATCCTATATATTATTTAATCTGTAATATTTGAGAGTATATCTCTAAGAAACAAGGACTCCTTGCAAAAAAAATATGATCACAATGCCCCACGGCACCCAAAAGGAACTGATAGTAATCCCTTAATACCAAACATCCAGAGTGTTCAAAGTTCTAATTATCTCACAAATGTCACAAGTTTGAATGATTTGTTTGAATTAATCCCCGAACAGGATCTACACATTGCAACTTCTTTTGATTTGACATTGCCATGTCATTTTTTGTTATTTTGTCTTCTTTGTTTTGCTGTATCTTTTAAATCTTTTAACCTAAATATTCTCTCTCCATCTTTTTCTCCGCCCTCCCCCTTGCATTTTATTTTCAAAGAAACCAGTATGTCCTGTAGAGTTTCCTACAGTCTGAGTATTCCTAATTGAACTTCTGTGATTTTTTTTTTTTGAACGAACTTCTGTGATTTTGTTTAACACTCTTCTTTTGTATTTCCCCCAAATTGATAGTTGGATCCAAAAACTTGATCACAAAAATAAAAAAATAAAAAAAAAAGATAAAAAAAAGATAAAAAACAAAACAAAACAAAACAAAAGCTTGATCAGAGTCAGGTTTAAATTTTTTGCATAATTAATTTAGAAATGATATGTTTATCCATCAATAAGAACATAATGTCTGATTGTCTCTCTTTTTATGTTGTTAGCAGCCATTGATGCTCTCTGCCCAGATACATTAATTCATTAGGGATTGCAAAATGGTGACATTCCAATTCTATCCTTGCTTCTCTATTTATCAGCTGGAATACTTCCCTTATCAATTTTTGGTTACTTGTTGTTATAGTTTGTTTAGGAAAGGCAGAATAAATGTTTGATTCTTTCTCTTTAACAGTTTTCAAAAATAAGTAAATCTTTAGTATCTTCCAACAATAAATGATTTTTAAAAAATACTATAAACTCGCGGATTTAAATATACTCAGTGTGTTTCAATACATTGTAGTATTGTTAACATTCAAATTGTCCCCATTGTGGGCAGTGGGAGCTTCTTTGATTTGGCCTCAGAATATTTTTGACATACCCTAGTAGTTGCTAATAGATTCCTTGCTATCCGATATTTCTATCTTACGTGGTAATCAGCTGTTTCTTTAAGGAGAGGAATTTTTATTTTAAGTGTGAGCTATTGGAGCATATTTGTACATTGAGGGGGATAATCCAGATGAGAGGAGATAATCACGGGAACACAATCCTCAGTAGGTAAGGGAGGATGGGGTAGGTAGAAAGGTTGGCCTTAGATCGGAGCAGAGACAGTTAATTCATTGTAGTGGTGCACTGGGCAAAGCAAAAATGCTCTAGAAATATAGGTATAGGATGACTAAAAAATAAAACTGCCTATATTATTCTGTATTAAATTGCCACGTTTCCCACTTATAAATTCTACACTTGCAGTTATAAAACTCACTTAGTTATTTCCTCAATCACTGATATGTTGAACATTTTTATTATCTTTTTTTTTAAAATCTTTATTTATTTATGATAGTCACAGAGAGAGAGAGAGAGAGAGGCAGAGACATAGGCAGAGGGAGAAGCAGGCTCCATGCACCGGGAGCCCAATGTGGGATTCGATCCCGGGTCTCCAGGATCGCGCCCTGGGCCAAAGGCAGGCGCCAAACCGCTGTGCCACCCAGGGATCCCCATTTTTATTATCTTATTAATAACTTCCACAATCAGAAATCTCAAGACAGGGGCTCCTGGGTGGTTTAGTCAGTTGAGCTTCGAACTCCTGGTTTCAGCTCTGGTCGTGATCTCAGGGTCATGGGATTGAGCCCCACACCCAGTTCTGCACTCAGTTCAGAGTCTGCTTGGGATTCTCTCTCCCTCTTTCCCTTTGCTCCTCCCCCCCACACACAATCTCTCTCTCTCTCTCTCTCTCTTTCTCTCTCTCTCTTTCAAATAAATAAAATATTTTTTTAAAAAAACCAAAAATCTCAAAATAGATGACTAGCAACATACTGAACGTTTGAGATTTTTTCATGGATTTCAAAATCGAAATAAAAATACTTCACTTTCTAGATTTAAAAATTGCTTATTTAAAATGATTTTCGGGGCAGCCCAGGTGGCTCACTGGTTTAGCACCTGCTTTCAGCTCAGGGCCTGATCCTGGAGACCCAGGATCAAGTCCCACATCGGGCTCCCTGCATGGAGCCTGCTTCTCCCTCTGCCTGTGTCTCTGCCTCTCTCTCTCTCTCTCTCTCTCTCTCTCTCTCTCGAATAAATAAATAAAATATTTTAAAAATAAAATGATTTTCCTTTTAATTCCCAAGCTGATCATTTATTCCTGATATATTTGAAAAAAGTGAAAAATATTGATCTTGTGGTTTCTTTGCTTTTACTAGCTTGAATCATGACAATAGGAGGGTCTCTCTGTAAGTCACAAAGTTCCCAACTAATGAATGTCACTAACATCCAAATGGCTATCCCATCTTGTCTGACTTGGCTAAAGAGGTATCCTCATCCTCTTCCTTCTTACTCATTACTGCTGATAGATCCATTCCAATCCTCTCTTTACAGGGGCTGTAACATCATCTCTTCTCCCCATTTCCTTCTCATGTTTGTCTCACTACATTATTAATGCTTTCAAGGAATGTCCAAGTATTGTAAAAAAAATAAAAGCGAACTCATTTCTGTCATCTTTAGGCCTCTTGTAGATGTGCTACATGAGACTGGCATTCTCTCCTCTCCCCACTGAAGTCCCCTCTTCCTTGGATTCTTGAGCCCAGTAGGATGAGAGGGCAATTTGGAAGAGATAGGATGGGCTTAAGTCATCTTAAAACCTGAAATGCATCTTTTAATGTCATTCAAGCAAAAGACTACAAAACCATAAACTTAGAGCAAGACCCTGACAATGGAAGTGAATAGGAAAGAAAAAGAGA
This sequence comes from Vulpes lagopus, assembly GCF_018345385.1. NCBI lineage: Eukaryota > Metazoa > Chordata > Mammalia > Carnivora > Canidae > Vulpes > Vulpes lagopus. Next base: position 102,743,594 of record NC_054834.1, on the reverse strand, counting down.
ATTGGATGGAGTAGAAGAGTAATGATGGTAAATGTTACAGTTTTGAAATATTGCTTAGAATCACTCAACAAGACCTTAAAAAAGGAAACCACTCTCCATTCTCTTCTTTCTTCCTATGGCATCAAGGCTCCCTGGATCCTGAAACTGATCTACTTATTAACGGAAATAATGTGCTACAGGGCAGCAACATTAGAGTTAAAAAAGCATGATTTTGAGGAACTTGACTAAAGTTATTTGGATGGAAAAAATTTTATTCCAATTTTTTAGTAATCAGTTTTCAAACTATCTTTGGAGCCCAGCATAATCATAAATTGCAAATACATACATGAGCTATTTATGCAAAGTCGAATTTTCAAAGTACAAATTAGAATCTAATCACTCAGCTTGCAGAAGTATTCACCCTAGGATTCCTTTACAACAGGAACTTCTTTAGTGTTTGGTTCCAGACCATTAACTACTTGATAGAGAATCTATGGGTGGGTTAAGCAGCCTAATGTACAAAAGTTGGAAATTGTTAGACAAAGATAAATGAAAAATGAATCTTAAATAAATTATAGGGAGATAGGAAGATAGAATTGATTTATTGATCTATACATCTATTTGTGAAAGTGAGGTAGAGCCTTAATTGCTGTTCACCAGACACATAGTATAATTTTGTTGTAGTTTGTTACAGGGAGTGAGCAAGAATTTTCTTCTTACAACATGAAATACTTACCAACATTTCCTTATTCCATTCTATAGATTTATCTGAATAGTATATTACACACTAAACTCGAGTGTTTATATATCTACATGCTGCTTGGTAAAGGAAGTGCAGTGTCATTGCCACATATATCCCAGAGAATTATTAAAATTTAATGAGCATCAGTTAGTGATAAATCCTAGAGCGATAATATAAACAAGATGGTGAAGTAAGGCAGTTATCTAAGTAATTTGGGAAACTGCAGAGTTGTTTTGCTTGATTCTTCTAGATTTTTAAGAATATTCCTCTAGAGTTTAATATTTACAGCCCTGAGTGATTTGAGTGGGGCAGAATTTTAGCAACCTGTCCACAGAGAGCCTTTGTTCTAAGGTGGCAACTGAACCACATCTATAGAAGGAAACCTCTCTCATTTTACATGACTCTCCAGCTGAAGGTTGAAAGCCAATAAACACTTCATAATACTAATTCAATTCAACTCAACAATAGTGAGCTCCCATCGACTGTGCTGGATGCTGGGATTACTGAATCTGTAGTCTCATGGGGTTTATGATCTAGTGAGGAGCACTAAAATAATAACACATTTTAACTTAAAATATGACATGCTCTAAAAGCAATGTCTAAACAAAATTCCATGGCTATAAAGCAAGTAGATGGATTTGTTCTGAAAAGTCTTTGTGGAAAATGAATCTTTTAAGGCTGGCTTTAAAGGACAAGGGAGTTGTCAATAGGCCAAGATGGTGGAAGATACTTTTCTGAAAGAAAAGTACAGAGGCAGGAAAACATAAGACATCTTTAGAGAACTATGAAATGTCTTGTGGGACTAAAACTTAGGCTGTGGGAATTTGCTGTGGTATTCAAAAATACAGTTCAAAACCAGAATTACAGGTTTTGGCAAACTAAGACAAAAAGACTGTTTTCCTAATTGGCAGTAGGTAGCTGGGGAAAGTTTTTGATCATAGATTTTTCTCCTTGATGAAAGTAGCTCTTATACCAATTTGCAGGATTGGAAGAGATAGAAACTACAGTGTTGGAGATCAAATAGAAAATTTGCATTTGCCTAATGAAGAGCAAATGGGGCTCTGAATTAGTGTAGGAGCAATGGGAATAGAAAAATGGGGTGGTTTCTAGGTTTACCAAGGTAGGATTGTGATACTCTAGTGACAGACTAGATAGCATGGGAATGGGGGTGATGCAGGAAACCCCCTACACTTATGCAGAGCATGAGAAAAAGAGAAATATGAAGATGGTGTAAGTTAGGAAAAGGCCTACCCAATATCTCAAAAACCAAATGAGAGGATTTCAAGAAGAAGGTCAACAGAAACAAATTATTCAGAGAAATATAGTAAAATGAGGACAAAGAAGAAATACATAGACTTAAAAAAGAGAAGGTTACTGTTAATTTTCTTTTAGATTTATTTACTTTAGAGGAGGGAGGGGTGGCAGGAGAGAGGGGGGGGGGTCTTAAGCAGACTCTGCATTGAGGGCAGAGCCCAAAGCAGGGCTTGATCTCATAAACCAGAGATCGTGACCTGACCAAGAGTCCGATGCTCAACCAACTAAGCCACCCAGACATCCAAAAGTTGGTGTTAGTTTTTTATAATGTGATGAGATCAGAAGCTAGATTGCAGTGTGTTGAGAAGTAAGTGAAAAGTGATACCTTGGAGAAAACAAGAGCAGAGAATTATTTTTGAGAAGTGGTGATAAAGTGTAAATGAGAGAGGGCTGTTATTCTTTGAAGAGAATAAGGTTGAAAAGAAAGTCTTATTAGGACAAGGAAAGCTGACTCTAAGGAGACAACAAAGAGGTGAGATGGTAGTCCGTTACACTGATGACTCCAGTGAGTTCCCAGTATTTGTATCCTTGTGTCCCCTTGCATATAGGGTGGCCTGATAACCAATAGAATGTGATGTTCTTGGAAAGGCTTCCAAGTCAAGGCATTAAGAAGACCTTATACCTTCTGCTTTTGTACTCTGGAGAAGCAAGACACCATACAAGATCTCTGAACCTGGCCCCATCCTGCTATGGGAGAAACCTAAACTATCTATGTGGAAATGCCACTTGGAGTGAGAGAGAGATGTCCAGCCAGCTCTCAGATGGCTTAGGCATCGCAGCAATGGCACCAGACATCAGTGAAAAAGACAGTTTGGGCTTTCCAGCCCCAGAAGATGCTACTTGGATCACTGCAGAGCCCTGCTCGGCCCAAACTGCAGACTTGTGAGTGAATACATGATTGTTGTTTTAAGCCACTAAACTTTTTGAATGCTTGTTATGCAGCAATAGGTGCCTGGAACAGGTCATTAAAGAAAGAAAAAACAGGGGCACCTGGGTGGTTCACTCAGTTAAGCATCTGCCTTTGGCTCAGGTCATGATTTCTGGGTCCTGGGATCCAGCTCCGACTCCGGCTCCCTGCTCAGTGTGGAGTCTGCTTTTCTCTCTCCCTCTGCCTCTCCCTCCCCTCTGCTCTCTCTCGCTCACAAATAAATAAATAAGTTTTTAAAAGAAAAGAAAAGAAAGAAAAGAAAAAAGAAAAGAAAAGAAAAGAAAGAAAGAAGAAAGAGAAAGAAAGAAAGAAAGAAAGAAAGAAAGAAAGAAAGAAGAAAGAAAGAAAGAAAGAAAGAAAGAAAGAAAGAAAGAAAGAAAGAAAGAAAAGAAAGAAATTAGGGAGGCTGGTTGGCTGGAATAAGGCCTCAAAGAAGATGAGGGGAGATAGGATCAAATGGAAAAACTGGTCTTAGAAGTGAGGACACTGCTTTTTTTGAGGCGGAAATGATTGAGAGAAGGATGGATAAAAATTAGACAGGGGTGGGAAGGAAAGTGGACAGACTCAAGCTAGATAGGGAGGCAATGTATTGAGAATGAGGGTTGCACGAAGGACCTGAAAGCTAAAGAGGGAGGAGAAAAATGTTCAATTCTGAAGGAAATAGGGGTTCATGCAGAGAGAAATAAAGGGTAGAGTGGCTGGAAGCACCCAGGTGAGTGTGGTAGCCACAAATTGGTAATGAGGCCAACAGCTCTGACATCTTTTGCACCCACCCTTACTGAGATTGATTTTCTCCAAGGATCAAAATCTGTGTAGATCGGTAAACAGTCATTGCTATTTGCTAGTTATATAAACAAATGGGGAAGAAAGGTAACCCAACTGGAATCTTCAAGTGTTTCAAAGTCCTTCAGAGACTCTTCTCACTTTTATAAAAGAATCCATGGACCTGCTGCTTGCCCATTTGCAATACTGGAAATGATTTCCATTAGCAATTGCTGAATCATATACCTGAGATTACAGACAATGCTATTTATACTAGAGAAATTGAGTGCACATCTATTTTAGCTTCCTGTCCTATTTTCATACTTCCATCCATTTGGATATTTGTCCCATATGTTGTCCTCGGCACTCTGTCTTAAACTGCTGTCTAGCTACAGCTCAAAAAAGCTTATGTTCCAAATGGGACTTTATTTCAGTAGGGGGCTGTACTTCCTTTCAATCTATTACTTAACTGACAGATACAGTGAAGGTTAATTAGTCAGGTTTTTAAAGCTCTCTGTGATGGCAAAGAGAAAAAGTTAGTTTTATACCCTTGATGGTACAGAATGACTTGACTTTTTTTTTTTTAATGCCTCCTTGTGTGAAAGGTAAACTACTGGAGGGGTTTGGAATATGAGTCGTTGTGGAAAGCCAAAGCTAAATGATGCAGTGACTTTGAGACACTAAAGGGAGTCTATGACTTTGTCACTACTGAATAAAATCCAGTTGCTTTTACCTGGTCCCTCACCTTGTCTTGACCTCTAGGGGTTCCCTGTTCCCTGACCAATCAGTTCCCTGAGCCTCAAATTTATGGTCAGTTTGATAGTTGACTTTGAACTCCTGATCCTACTGATTTTTGTGCCAGGACCTAGCTGTGTTATTTCTCTCAGTTCTGTTCAGTCTGACCCCATGACACATTGCACTCAATATGCCTGGTATTTCACACTTTGACGTACTTCCCACCAGGAAACAGCCCCATAATAAAGAAAGAACTCTCCAAGATGCAATATCCATGGACCTGCACCGTGTACCATGCAATGCTTATCATTGTGGCTGAACACAGAGGCTGCCCAACGGCTTTCAGGTTATTCCAGCAGCTACTAATTAGGTTGATTCACCAGGAAGTTCCAACAGGCCCTCTGAAACATGGTAAGATGCCATGGGTTGTTCTAGTTACATAATGTTCCAGTTACACTGGGGGAAAAAAGAATCGTTACTGGTTCTTTCAGTCATTAGCTGGGAACTGATTCGGGACAGCTTTACGTTCACACCTGTGTGTCAGAACTTATATATCAGGACAGCCATAGACTATCAAGTTAAATGAATATCAGGCTGGAGGAAGCTGAGGGTATACATCACGGTATGTACCATGGACAAGCAAACTAAGCATTTTCACCGAAATATAAACACATTTTTGCTTTCCCAGTCAAACTACATGCTAAATAGATTGGGAAGGCGAAAATAGCATCAAACACATCTATGGCTTGGAGACTGGATTGGCATCAACATAGCCAGGGAAGTTCAAGCCAGATTTGAGATGTGCTGAGAACCAAATTTCCTAAAGGCCTGGGAGACTTTGGCACGTAGCACTGAGCCGTTACATTCTAGAGCGATTTCATTTGTGCCAGCTACTTACCATCACCAACATCAAACTTGCATAACTGTACTGCAGTTTTACTGCTGAAAATGAACTTTTCTTGGCCTGAATATGTGCAGAGGGTAAACAGTAAAAGAGTTCTGAGCCGCTGCACAGAAAGCCAGAGAAACATTTGTAGGAGGCTCGAGCATAAAGATCTCCTCAGAGACATTTGGCAGAACGATTTCCACGTACGGGTCGCCGTTACCTGGTTTGCAACAACAGACGAAGCAAACTCACTTCACAGGAGGCCTTCTGAAACAATAATTAAGAACAAAGATGTTCCAAAGACCATCAAGGAAGAACAAGGATCCCACATAGCAACACAGGGACAGATAATTGCTGCTATCTGGGATAAAGAGACAATTTTCAATACGTGCTTGCGGCGGGTGCTGTTATGTGCCAACCAGATGCCCCCTTCCAGGCTGGGGTGTTTTCTCTCAGCTGCTCAGGATGTAGGCTGTTATCAGTTTGCAGCCCCCCCCCCAAAAAAAAGTCAAGTTCCAAGGTCATGCCCCCTCCTGGGACAGCCCATATCCGCTGACTATTGAATAGGGGACACAGAGGCCTGTCCCCCTTGTCTTGATTCAAGAAACCTGGAAGGGCCATCCCATCCCAGCTACATAGTCCTACCCCCGTGGGACTGTGGGGAGCCTTTATTATATCCGCCTCTTGTTCCTTCCCGCTCTGCCCAACCATCCTGCTCCCCTCAGGCTCCAACAGGTGCTGTTCCTGAGCGCTCTCCTCAATGCGCCTCTTGCAGGCAGATCCCTGTCTCCATCTCTTTCCCCAGGAACCCAACCTGAGACAGTGCTAATGTCATACTAACACCATGTGGTGGGACAAAAATGATCCGCACATGCTTGTTCCCGGCCTTCCTTTCCCCTCTGAAGAGAAGTCAGGCTTTGCCTGTTTCATTCCTCGCCCCTCTGCCTCCTCCAAGCAGCATACTTCTTGGCAGGGTTTTGACAAAAGGAGAAAGGTCATGGGGAGAAGGGTGAGAGCACTGGCGAGAAGAGGTGCAGGGAAGGCTGTGGTAAATGATGAAACTATTTGGGGTGGAAAAGGAATTTTAAGAAATATCATTGTGCTCAGCCTGGCTTTTTCATGGCATTGAAACAATGGAAGCATAGAACCTGGGTTGCTCAGAAATTAATTTTTGAGACTGGACTGAACTCAATTCCACCCTGAGCTGAGAGTACAGGGGTCACAATTTTTTAAGCTTTACATGTGAATATAGGCCACTTCATCTTTGGGTGTCAATGGATTGTTTTAAGACAGGGCATAGTCTTACTGTGTCTAATCCACATTCTTTGCAAGAATTTAAGTCAACAAAGATAGATTTATAGAATTCAGGGATTTAAACAAAAATGTTTGTAATAATAGAGAAATAATTAAACTATAGTTTCAGCGTTTATTGTGACAGGCATATAAACAACTATTAACACATTCCTCTAAAACATCTAGACACGTCAGCTATGCGCGTGCGGGAGCTAAGGACGGCGGACTATAACGGTACAATGGAATTTATGTGCAGGAGATGCTCTAACAAGACTTTTACATTCTTTAAGTTACAGTTTTTGTTCTAATGCCCAAGAGCAGTGGCACATAAGTGGAATGGGTGAGGCGTCTGGCCAGGCTGGAGTACACTCAAGAGCACCTGTTGTGGGGGTACCGATGTGGCTCAGTGGTTGAGTATCTCTGCCTTCGGCTCTGATTGTGATTTCAGGGTCTTGGGATGGAGTCCCACAGGGAGCCTTCTCCCTCTGCCCGTGTCTCTCCCTCTCTCTGTGTCTCTCATGAATAAATAAATAAAATCTTAAAAAAAAAGTCTCTGCAGGAATGACAAGCAGAGGTCCTGGTCATGATAGGCCCTGTTGGCCCAGGGCTGCCACTTTAACAAGACTCTCTTGAAGTGGGTTTGCATTGGCTATGAATCACAGCACCCTGAGTTCACAGGATGGATTTGTCTTCTATTTTCTTTCTTTTTTTCTATTGAGAATTGTCAGCAATTTTCTTAAGGGTAGAAAATTTCCGAGAATAAGCATTAAAATACAAAGTGTGTTAATGATGAACTTAGGACACGTTTTCCAAACATAATATTTCCAAAGGGGTATAGTCCCAAAAACTGGTAGTGATCATGAGCTGTTAGCCATCTAGCAATCAGATATAGTTATGTTCTAAATCGACCAAGATGCTCCCATCTGTCCTCCTTAGACTCATGCTTTCAAGGCCTAATAGACGAATTATCCTGTTGAGGATCTACGTTCTTGAGTTCAGTTGCTAAATCTGGGGAAAAGGACCAATTCTGGAAACTCTGAACAAGAAGATTAAACATTCTTCAGAGAAAAGGATAGATGGTGGTGGGTTGCTCATGTTCCTTCTATGGCCCGAGCTCCCGGCCACCTTTGAGGTTCATTGTCAGCAATCAGTACCTATGAGCTTTGATTTTGTTTACTTTTATAATTTATTTTGTAATCTGAATTTTAAAAAATTAGGTCAGAAATATCGACATATCTTTTTTATGAGGTTATGTGATCCATGATATGTGTTTATGATTCAAAACAGAAACATGTAGAAATTTAGTACTTTGAATCCTAAAGAAGACACCTTGATATTGAAGTACAATATATACAATGACAAGTAAACATTTTCCTAGTATAGCTCAATGAGTTTTTATACATGAAGCACATCCAGTTCAAGAAACGAAATATGACCAGGACCCAGTAGCTTCCCCTGTGCTCCCTTCCAGTTACTGACACTACCAAGGGTTCTCATTATCTTGACATTTTTACTCTTTGGGTTAGTTTTGCCTGTTTTTTTTGGGGGGGGGGATTTTTTTTTTTGTATTGTACATAATTGGATACAGAAAATACAGACAATTCCTGACTTAGGACGATTCAACTCAAGATTTTTCAGCTTTACACTGGTGCACAAGGAGCACACATTCAGTAGAAACCATACTTCAAATTGTGAGTTTTGATCTTTTCCCTGGCTGGCAATACGCAGTATGATACTCTCTCATGACACTGGACAGTGGCAGCCGTGGGTCCCATCAGCCACATGGTCACGAGGGTGAAGGACAGACACACAGCTATGCTGGTTTTCACTCTGAGCACAGTATTCAATAAATTACGCGAGGTAGTCAACACTTTATTAGAAAGTAGGCCTTGTGGTAGAGACCTTTACCTACCGTGGGTTAATGGAAGTGTTCTGAGCATGTTTCAGGGAGGCAAGGCTACGCTATGATGTGCAGTAGATTAGGTGTATTAAATGCATTTTTGATCTACAATATTTCCAATCCAGAAGTCAAGGGAGATCTATACATACGTTTAGTATCTGGCTTCTTTCAATTAATATTCTGTTTGTAAGAGTCATCCTCATTGTTGCGAGTGATTGTATATCGTTCGTCTTTATTGCATAATATTCCACTGTATGAATAGACCATAGCTTATCTATACCTTCTTCTACACTTATTTATAATTTCTTCTTCTAGTAACATTGCCCCTATGACCAGAAGCACAAATCTAACTTCAACGGCTTTGTCTGAATCTCAAACAACGCCCTCTGGGGGAAGAGGCTACCCTTTCCCACTCTTTTGATGTCTTCAGAGTCAGAAAATCATTCCGGTCCCCTTGAAGGACCCAGAGCTGCCCTATTATCCATAGAGCTCCTAGCCAGGCACGACTACTGAGCATTTGAAACGTGACTGACGGGGGTTAAGATGTGCTGCACGTGTAAAATGCATACTGGATTTCAGAGCCTTGGTATGACAAAAGTCAAACAATTCAATAGTTTTTACATCGATTACTTATGGAAATAATTATAATTTAGACTGAATGAAATGCGTTATTACAATTAATTTCACAAGTCTTTTTTTAACTTCTAAAAAATGTGGCTACTAGAAAATTTAACATTGCACAGGTGGCTTTCATTACATTTTTACAGGATAGTGCTGATTGAGAGCGCCCCTCATTTAGGTGGCTCATTTATAGAAGAATAAATGGAAGAGTTAGATCCAGAATGCTAGACCAGATTTTTGGTTCAAAACATTTTGTTCAAGTTTTTTTGTTCAGAACATTTTCTGAAGGTCCAGGTGCCCGTTGGAACCAGTATATGGATGCTCAGTGTACAGTCGACCCTTCAGCAGGTGTGTCCAGGTGCGAATCAGCGCCCGTGGGCCTCAGGATGTGAGCACTGCACACGCGCCTCGGGCCGCCAACAAGCGTAGGTAATACATTAAGCACTGATACCACTTTAATTAAAAATGTGACAAGAGATGTTGATTATGAAAGTAGAGGAGACTTCACATTTCCAGCCTCCAAAGAGAAACCACTTTTCGCTTCACTTAACACTGTTTATAGCTGCTGTTGGTTTATATGGAAAATGTGGCAGCTAAAGTTCTAACGATTTATATATGGCAATATAATTTATATGAAGTCATTTCGGAGGCCAGCTGAATAATGAAAGTGTCAATTAGTTTTTGACGACGTGTTTAGGTTTTATCATCCACAGACCACATTTCAGATCAATTCCAAGCATTCATATTAAGGTGGTCTCACAAGTCCCAGAGCCATAAAGAAATTAAGACGATCCCAGTGAAATAGGAATATGATATGTAAGAATTGTTTCCCGAATGGAGATATGATTCCTAACAACTTTGCTGAATACCATATCCCACTCGTATGTGATGTTTTATTCCAACTTACTGCTTTTGGCCAGGAGGAATTCAGGACCGTTAAACATTTCATTGGGCAGATAGATTTTTAGATTTCTCAGTACATCTGAGTTTTCAGATTTTTTTTTTTTTTTTGCCCATGTCTTCCTGTTCTTCTCCAGTGTCATTATTACTCATTGTTGGCAAATACACCCACATTACCTCTTTCAAGTCACAAGAGTTTTGAATTATTAAAGACCTATAGAAATATGGCCTCTTGATTGTGCATTATATTATATTCCTAATCCCCAGTTGCCCTAATCCCTTAATTAAAACTGGAGCAATTTAAATCATTGCAATGATGTTTTGTGATTCTATATTTTAATTGCATTTAAATGATGAATATTTGATGCTGTATGTTTGTCAGACAAATAGGAATAAGCACCCTAATTCCCCCGAAGACAGTTAACTGCGATTTAAAGTTAGGAAAGCCTTGATTGAGTGAATTAGGAAATTAGCCACAACATGTCAATGCGTCCAAGGGGCACATTCAAGGACTTCATTCTAAATACCTTCATGGGGAAAAAAAAAAAGAAAGAAAGAAAGACCATGCTGATTTCTGAAAGGATTAAAAATTGAACAGGCCTAGAGTTTTCATCAGGAAATGATCTGGTTTTAGAATCTCCATTATTTTTTAAGCTACTTTGGGGACTATTTTAGAAACAGCTCAGCTTCTGTGGAATGATCCTCCGAGTAAAGCACTGTTTTTCTATCATTGGATCCTCACATAAAAATCAGCCCATTAAAGTCCTTTTCACATAATCTTGAGGAGGAATAGAGAGCATTTCTTCAAAGCAAGAACGAGAGGCAAAGAACGGATGCCTTGGGTGCTCCCGGTACTTGTCCCCCACAGAGCAGCCTGCTGTGCCAGCGGGGTCTGTGCAAGGCCACTGAAGACAGGCAGCAGAGGATGCAGCCATTTGGCATCCTTCTGCAGGCACGAAAATAACTGTCTACATAGAATCCAGGAACGTTAGAGCTGGAAAAAGACCTTAGAGATGATTGGATCCGACTCTCTCTTTACGAGGAAGCCAAGGCCCAAAGGGGAGGTGGCACAGTCATTCCGGCCGAGCATGCTCCATCTAGAAGGTACATTAAAGCTAAGGCAGGGAAAAAATAAATAAATACAACTAAGGCAGGGGCAGCCCGGGTGGCTCAGTGGTTTAGCGCCGCGTTCGGCCCAGGGCGTGACCCTGGAGACCCGGGATCGAGTCCCATGTCAGGGTCCCTGCATGGGGCCTGCTTCTCCCTCTGCCTCTCTCTCTCTGTCTCTCATAAATAAATAAACAATCTTAAAAAAAAAAAAAAAACCTAAGGCAGGAGCACACACATACTCTGACGGATGCTTGTGCTCTCTCTCTCTCTCTCTCTCCCATGTGCATGCTCATGCACCCTGCCCTTCTGTCCTCAGTCTCCCAGGATTATACTCTTGTCAGGAGAGGAGGGAACTCTTTTTTTTTTTTTAATTTAAATTTAATTGGCCAACAGAATACATCATTAGTTTTAGGTGCAGAGCTCAGTAATTCATGCTGCCTCTAACACCCCGTGCTGGTCGCATCACCCAGTTACCCCACCCCCCACCTCAAATGGGAGTCATCAGGCAGGGAGAAACACTGTGGGAGACTCTTCACCATAGGAAACAAACTGAGGGTGGCTGGAGGGGAGGAGGAAGCTCTTTTAAAATTAAATTTTATTTAATTATTTAATTTAATAAAGTTTCCAGCTTTATCGAAGTGTGGTTGACAAATAGAAATTGTACATATGTCAGGTGCACGCAGTGATGTTCTGCTGTACGTATGCATCGTGCGGTGATGATCACAATCAAGCTAATACCGTACCCACCACCTCACAGTTACTTGCTTCACGTGGTGACGACACTTGGGACGTACTCTCTTACCAGATATCAAGTGTCCTATATACACTGTTACTAACTGCACTCGCCGTGCCACCCGTTAGGTCACCAGAACTTATTCATCCCATAGCCAAACGTTTGTACTCTTTGACCAACATCTCCCATCTTCCCCACCGCCTACTACCACTCTTCTACTGTCTCTTTCTATGAATTCAACTTTTTTTAAGATTTCACATATAAGTGAAGATCGTGCAGTATTGGTCTGGGTCTAGCTCATTTTACTCAGTATACTATCTTCAGGTTCATCCATGTTGCCGCAAATAGCATGATTTCCTTCTTTTTTTAGAAGGTGAATAGTATCCTACTGTGTGTGTAATATGTCCTACAGTGCGCATAGATGCATGAAGACTGTTGGTGAGGATGTGGAGAAAAGGGAGCCCTCACACACTCGTGATGGGAATGGAAACTGGTGTGGCCATTATGGAAACCATTATGGAGGTTCCTCCAAAAATTTAAAATAGAGCTATCACAGAATCCAGCAGCTCTACTTCTGGGTATATATGCAAATGAAATAAATTCACCTGAAGTGCTATTTGGCACTCCCATGTTCATTGCAGTATTGCCCACAGTAGCCCAGACGTCTGTCAACAGAGGAGGGAATTCTGTACATGGACCTGGAACTATCCTTTGAAAAGTCACCCATGAGAACCCCTTTGGGGGAAACTGTTCAGTTCCAGTGCTGCAGTCCCCAGGGGCGAAAGACAGTTCATATATCTCAAATCTCAAGCCCACAGTTGTCAACAGTGTGTTGTACACGAAGAGGGATGTGTGCCCTTTCTTTTCAGTGTTGTCTGTGGCACAAAGGACCCAGGTTTTCTTCTTTTACATCTTAGGCACTGCCTCCTTCCAGATGGTCCGAGTCTTTGCACTTGGGTTGCCTTCCTCTTCACACGCACACAGATGCACAGAAGTTGAAAGACTCACTCAGAGGGGAAAGTCGTTAACTACAAGCAGCCATAGGAGAATACTCCAATTTTTACCAGCAGTTTGATAGATTGTCCAGTTCTGAGGTAAAAGATTCAGTCAGAAGATGCCCCATCTTATTCTGAGGTCTCCAAATCCTTTGAGTTTGATTGAAAAGGTCAGGCCTCTGCGACCTCCCCGGGCTCTCTGCTGTGTTTGGCTCCCACGCACTCTGCTTCTCTTGTCCCTCGAATCTCCATGCCCTCCTTCCCTTCAGCACAGGGCTTCTCAGCCTTGACATTGTTGCCTTGTGGGGCCAGATCGGCCTTTGTGGGGGAGAAGGGGGGCTGCCTTGCGCATCATAGGGTGTTTAGCAGGATTCCTGGCCTCTTTACCCACTAGATGCCAGTGGCACCCATTCTCTCAATCATGACAATCAAAACCGTCTCCAGACATTGCCTCCACTTGAGCACCACTGCTCGCATGATCGTCTGTGGGGAGGGGTTGACTATATGATCCCTAATGTCTGCAAACTTTACCCAGTCCCGACGTACAGTACTCGGGCCCCAGCTCGCAGGGGTCGGCAGCAACCCAGACCCTCTAGATGCGCCCAGTCAGGCACTTGGCGGGTTCCTTTCCTGGCCTCCGTGGTGGCTGTGTTTTCCTGCAACGTGCTAACAATGCCTGACTGAGAACATGCCCTCATCAAGGACAAGAAGAATCTCAGAAAGCTGGAGTCAAGGGAAGGACCTGGAGCTGTGGCACCTTCCTCAGAGGACCTCCCGTCCCCCCACCTCCACTGACAGCGCTTGTCAAGCAGGCTGAGCCCTGGGTCCCTATCAGAGGAGAGGAAGACTCCTTTTTGTCTAAGAGCCTAGTCTCTGGTCCTTGGGGCTGTCCAACCTCCCTGAGGGTGACACAGTCCCCCCTCCCCAGAAGGTGCAGGGTGGTGGTGGTGGATGACTCCTTTATAAAAACACAAAGTGACCCCCACCTTCAATGCCATGAATTGCAAGGATGTCACATATGGATGAGTAAGGCCTACGGAGATCGGCTTGTTGATGTCAGCCACCCTCACCACACTGCCATCTCCTTCCCAGCTAACTCCCTCGGTGAGAACAACCAGTTCACAAACCCATGCGGCTGGAGAAGGTGTGTGGGAGCAGGAAGAGAGTGGGAGAAGCATTTTGCACTTTATTAAAATAAGAGTATCAGCATCTCTTTTTTTTTGACTAAAAAACAACAACAACGAAAAGCAATGCATATAGTCATGTTTAAACACTTCCTTCTCCTGGACCATCTCCCAGCAGTAAAGACATATCGTCTTACAGACTTTGTGTTTCTTTTTCTTTCTTTCTTTTTTTTTTTTTTGAGCCCCAGTGTTTATGCTCAGATTCCCAGGGCTGTCGGTAGGTTGGCAGGTACACAGATGAGGAAAATATTAGCGGAAAGAATCCTCCCTTCGTCCCTCCTTACCTCCCCCCCTAATGATGGAGAGGAGCTCAGTGCTTGCAAAGAGATTCTAGAGGCTATTCCGGGTGAGCGCAGTGACTAAGTTAGTAGGACAGAGGAACAGCCACTGCTAGGAAGGGGGGAAGAAGCTTCTTCCTGACACAGCCGAATCTGTTTGCATGACTCAGGACGTCTCCTGGGGCCAGGGCTCCTCGCAGGGTCACAGAGATGCTGCCCAAGGGGCCCAGAGCCAGGGCCCAGAGGGGACGCTGCGCTGCTGCTTGATGATGGCATCTCCAGAGGTGGGGGCTCTGAGCTGCTGAACCTCTCCCCTCTCCCCGATGCTGAACTCTGCTGCTAGCTCCTGTCCCCAGCTTCAGCCTGGTGTCCCCGCCCCTGTCGGCAGGGAGGTTAGATTCTGATTTTCCCTGAATTGTAAACTGTAGTGTGTTTACAGTCAATGGAGATAGAGCCGTAAGTGAAGTTTTAGGAGCATATTTATGTCTAATGAACCTAAATACAAAGAATTTTTACTTTATTTATTTATTTATTTATTTATTTTTGAAGAAGAAGAAAGGATTTTTTTTTTCTAAGCAGATATTCTGAATCCCAACTCTGCGGAGCCATCCATGGATGGGCTTCATGGAGTTTGTAGAAACCCCTTGAAATTGAACGCATATGCATTTTCCTGAGGCAGATTCCACATTTTTCATCAGATTCTCCAAGGGATCTGTAATTGATGAAAGGTTAAGAATCACCATCTCAGAGGCAGTTACAAAGGGTGTAACTTTTTTTGTTTTGTCTAGAATTTTGGCTTCCTTTCTTCTTCTTTTTTTTTTTTTTTTTTAGTGCATATGTGTGAGTGTGTGTTTGGTTTTCAATTTGTTGAGAGCAGATAGTTTCATTGGTGTTTCCCTATAGAGATGTTTTCCTAGGGGGTGAGCCAGTTGGGGGTTGTAAGTTCTCTGGAGATTCAGTTCTTAGCTACAATTGGGTTCGGTCTTGTGGAAAGCTGTGCCATTGAAGTTCAGTGGTGATTTTCTATCCAGATACTGTCAAGCTAAGAAAGGATGTTGAGGAGAAAAAAAACGGAGGGGGACATTAGGTATTGAGGATGCACCATCACTCTTGTACCTTTTCTTCAATATGCCTAAGGTAATTAAGTTCTTTCTTCTTGTCTGTTAAGATCACTGTCCCCATTCATCTTCCGTCGAAGAAGTGTGTACATCAGCCCGTATTCCAAGAGCAAAGGGTGAGGGTTGAAGGTCACAGTGATGACTCCAGGCCTGAGAAATGGAGCTTTATCCTCCCATACGGCTATCCTTGATAACATCACTACTTCCCTCTCCAAGCACTGTTTCCTTTTGTGGAGTCCTGAAACAGCGGTGGGAACCTAATGCATCTCTTCCTTAAGAGGAGAGTAGTTTCTCCCTGACTCTTCCCTGATCCCACACCACAGGGGTCTCCCTACTGTTTTTACACCCACTAGGCAGTTTCCTGCCACAGGGCCTTTTGCATTTGCTGGAATAGCTTTGTCTAGAATGCTTTTCCCCAGATAACATCACAACTCATCCTATCACGTCCTGTGGATCACTGTGCAGAAGTCAGTGTCTCAGGGGGCCTTCCCTAGTCACCCTAATATATTGACTTCCCTCTATATGTCATACCCTTCCTCCCTGCTTTATTTCTTCTCTTTAGCACACACTTCTCTTTCCCCTATTCTACGTTTTACTTATTCATGTGTTATCCAGCGGAGCTTTGACTCCTGTAGGTCATAAGCTCCATGAGGAGTGTTTCTCTGTTCCATTCAGTACATAGAACAGTGCCTGGGCAATTAGAGATACTCACTAGATATTCTTTGAATGAATAGTCTCAAGATATTTGGGGATAAAGCTTGCTAATGAAAAAAAAAAAGTACTGTGTGACCTTTCAATCCAGTGATTTCCTGATCAAAGCAGCCAAACTAATAAGGCAAACTGATTTAAGTGGCCCAACAGCTTCTGTGTGTACATCTCTCAATGTGCTTGTCACCGCCCTACCATAATCTATAAGTTGGCTGTCCTTCTCAGCAGGCTAAATTCTGCAGAGGAATGAACTTTAACTCAGAGATGAGGTGTGGAGCATATAGACATGTTCAATACATGAGGAGAAAAAGGAGGGAGTGAAAGAAAATGCTTAAAACACTAAAAGCAGCCATTGAGGCAGGTGTACAAATCCAACCACAGCATAGAGAATCTCTTTGTGAACGTGTGGAGCGTGTCCCCACTTGTTATGATTTAGCAAGTCCTCTGGAGAGTCGCTAGCAAGATAAGGAAGACGCTCTGATCTCTGAAGAAATCTCTGGAAGCAAAATTAGGTCGGGTGTATTAGCCACACTGGATGAGACTTAGACTGAAGTGCCCAGGAGGCAGAATGGAGGCAGGGACCTTCATAGGAGAGAGAGAGAGAGAGGTGGAGATGAAAGTTCAGGTGTCTGGGTGGGTGTAGACCATCTTAGAGCAGAGCACTGAGCTATAGTAAGAGTCATCAGAAAAACAGCCGTGGTGTCTAAGGGCAGTCTTAGGACAGCTCCAGCGCTCTGTATGGCTTCAACCTTTTCCATAGGGGTTTGGAGAGTCCATCTTTTTTCATCCACACGGTGGTCTTTCATTGCCAGTCAAAACCACTGAGACCTGATAGGGTGCGGTTGGTAGATTCACTCACACCAAAGGAGTCTGTGGCCTCAACTATCTTCTAATTCAGCCTTACAGTTGGGCTTCCAAGACCGGTTTTAATAGAAGTACACCCATGATTATTAGCACGTTCACTTTCCCCTATTCTTTCAGCATTATTATTTATGTCTTTGCAAATGGCATTTCCTCCAGAAAATAGGAAGCTGTCTGTCACTTCCCTTCTATACTGTTGTCACTTGTGTTTAAAAATCTCACACCTTTTACCCTGCTATCTTGGGAACGAAAATATCCACCATATACAAAAGCCCCTGATCAAAATTTAGAAATCAAAAAGTGGGTATATCAGTCAAGAAGTTTCAGGCGCAATACAGAAGGTCCCCCCCCGCCCCCCGCCTTCTTAGTCTTCTTCTAAGCTTTCTATTTTCATTAAATCACAATGCCGGGCAAAGTCAGGGGCATGCTGTGCCTGTCATTGTGGTTTATAGATCAAATGAAAGCCAGTATTAATCATCTTGCTTGATTCTGGAACCTATTAATTTTCCAAGAACAGTACCTCAATGACATGAGTCCTTCATTCTGTGATCTGATGCAGTGTCGCTTGCCTTTCCTCCTCCCAGAGTAAACCTCAGAAAATGTTAGTTACATAAAACTATTTGAAAGTAAACTTTTATCTTTTCACTGGCCAAGTAGATGAAAGTTTCATTTAACAAATCTATGCTTTGCTTCTATTTTCCCCAGGGCCCTTTAAAATATAGCTGGTATTCTGGGTCTAGGCCTACTAACTAGAGATTACCTTGAGTTTTGTATCCTCTTATTATCAAGGACTTTATGGAGAATGGACTATGATCTCCTCGCAGATCTGGGGTCCTCATTTTTTTTTAATACTGAGAGTATTTTTTTAAAGTTCTCCAAACTCTTGATGTTATGGAAAGAAGGTGATGCTCAGAATAAAATCCTTATACTATCAAAGTTCTTAGGAGAAACTCTGTATATATAGTAAACCCTAAGTATTTATTGTTCAGCCAATCAGTAGGGATTGATGATGGGGCATCCTCCCCATCCTCAGTGAGTGTCCCAGTGAGGAGCTAGGGAATGCTACCCCGTAAGGCCTCAGTATGCCTTCATTGGAACCGTTATGTAGCTCGATCAATACTGGATCCTTTTTTTAAAGCTTATTTCTGGGTAGCAGGTTATCAGTGTATTCTCTGGTAAGGCGTTTGCACCCTTTGATTTGACTCTAAATAAGGCCATTGAATTAAACATTGGCAGGTGTAGCTCCAGAAAATATGAGTCAAATGTTTGTTCATTACGAGGTTAGTACGACTCTTAAGTAACAAAAGGAATTAAGTCAGAACTAGACAAACAGAGCAGAGGTTTTCAACTAAGGGTTTTAACCTAAGGGCATTCTGTATACATACAATATCATAAAGAGTTCAACTTATGAGATGAAGGTCCATTTGTTCTCCAGAGTTATCTATGGAAAAAAAATACATGTAGCTGTACAGCGTTGGCCGTATTGTCTTGTTAGAGTGACCAAGTAGTAGAAGAACAAAGTTAATCTAATAATGCAACTCTTTTTCATTTCAGCTTTTGTCTGCCTCTTCATTTGGTGTTATATTTAATGCTAGGTTCTGTTTTTAGCCTTGTGAGAGGGGAAAAGTGTAGAAGATACTTGTAACATCTGTAGCAATGGACAGAAGAATGAATAATAATAGGAAATGTCTACATACCATCTGCTATAAACACAGATGTGTGTTTTCTTTAAAAATAAAAATCCTGCACTCTAAAAAGGGAAGGTTTACAACACTTTACAGAAAGTCAAGAACCGGTTCTTGAGTGGCTCTTAATTAACAAGATGTAATCCTCCCTGTTCATTGTCAATTTATTTATAGAACTCCACTGGTGGGCGCTGCTCATTTTGCCTACAAATTTTGAATGCAGAGGTCATGGTGCTCTCCAGAATCAATGGCAATACTGGACAAAAAAAATTTTTTATGTCAAGTATTACATTTCTTTACCTCTTTATGTACCTGGTATAGTAAACCCAGAATGAGGATATTCTATGTTTCCTCTAAAACCTCATCCTGGAGTCTGAAAACTTCAAAGAAAAAGGCCTAAGGTATAATTGATAAGGGAGATTAGGCATATTTTATAAAGTTACATAAGCTTAATTCTTAACTCCATATTAATCCTCACATCGTAGGAGAAGTCTATTTGCAAAACCAACAAACCACTCACAGGGAAGGTTGTCTTTTCCCCTCCCCCTTTTTTGAGTACTTACACTTTAGCACCAATAACAAATTTACCAAACCTACTTGATTTAGTATTAAATTCAATTTTTAATAGGCAGCCCACACTTCTGAAATTCAGAGGGGTCTATAGTATATTTCAACAGAATAAAATTTTCTGAGGATATGTCCATGAGGGATCACCAACAGGTTAAATTATTCAAGAGTTAAAAGTGAGGATATCATAAATATTGGTATGTTGAGATCATCCCAAGGGCAGTCTGGAGGACTCCCACGGGCCACTCTCTTTGAAAGTCATGGAATGTTGAAATGTCTGATAAACATGGGAAACAATAAGAAAGAATTATGAAATGCCTCTGCTATGAATGTTCATAACCTCCATTCACCAAAGGCAGGGACAGGACCGGTCTTGTACGGATAGAACGTATGCTTGGGAAGATGTCTCCTTTTCTCTCAGTGCAGTGAATGCATTTGATGTGACCAAAATAAATTTAATATCATTTTGAAAGCCTCCTGCTTTTCCATCTCTTTCTATGAAAAATAAATTACAAAACTGAAGAGCACACTCCGGTTATTGGGGTATATTAGCCTTAGTTAAGAGCCGTCTTCCTTGTACTATTTGCTTTTAGCACTCTCCCCTGTGACCGATCATTGACATCATGCAGCTTCACGTTCTGCTTGTCACCTATAGGCAGTTCCTCTGCTCACGTGGGAGCACATGAAATCCAGTGGCACACAGAATTCTCACTGAAGCTAGGAGATACTCGACAATGGTAAAAATTGGGCACGCAGTCTCTCACCTTTTGGCCCACCACTTTTTGTTGTCTCTGTGTTCTAACCCTTTGATTTTTTTTCTAGGTTGCTCTTCATTCAACAGAGACCTGCTAACTATACGCTCATTTGATGTATTCGGGACTGACCTGTAAAGCTGACCTTATCTGGGTTCTTGGGTTGTCTTGTTTTGCTTTCACTGGGGGGGAAATAAAAGATACTAAAAAACAAATCAAAACAAAAAGACAAACACAACTGGTGCCCATAGATAGAATCCATTTATCTTGTTTCTTCAAAGATTTATTTTTCATTGTTTCAAGAACTTTTGGCAAATGAGCATTAGAGGGAAAATGCTGACAATTTCAACTTTATTAGTTCAAATGTTTATTTTTCTCAATTTCAAAACTTAAAAAGCTTATCTAGAAAAGAAATGATGCAAGGCGGTTGTTACAGAATAATTACAGATTTACTCTTAGAGGAAAGCATAATTGCCTGTATACGGCACTAAGTGGATATAAATTCCTTCTACATCGTACAGTTATAAGAAAGCAGACACTTTCTGAAGATTCTAGTATGAGACTCACTCATGTCTACAGGCTCACTCTGGTGTTGCAACTGAGAATGACAGACCGGGAAGGGGCAACAGGATCCCTACATTATTGCTGCAGAGGGTGTCTCCAAGCCGAATGGAGATCTGAAAGATGGGACAGCTTCTAAATTGATGGCAGAGCTATAAATATCTGGGAAGCTGCCACCAGAATTCCCAGCCTTGCAAATAGTTACAAGAAATGGGGAAAGTTCTTTTAAACAATTTGCTGCCTGGCTGCAAATCTGAGAAAGACAAGGCAACAAAGTATGAGCCCATCGGAGTGGGGCTAGAGCCAGACCTTGAGGCGTTATCACCGCGTGTGTGCAGGACAGCAAGGGTGGTTGTTCTTGTACTGGGCTTGTCAGGGGGCTGCACAGCCCCTTTTGTGACTCAGTGTATTACGGTTCACTTTTACATGTGGGATGAGTCTACCGTAAGAAGTACACTTTATGTTACAGCCCAGCGCATGCCTACACATATAAAACCATACAAGTAACTGAAACAAAACTTTAATAAACTGACACCTATTTCCTATTTTTAGTATGTGTCATGCATGCACTCTCTTTTGCACTTTATGAACTATTCCATTTAGATGGCAGATCGATCGATAAGAAAACTACCTATAAATTATAGTTAAAATTGGAGATCTATATTATGTGGATGTAGGCAACGAGTATCATTTTTATCTACATAAATATTAATCATTACTTGCCAGTGGTCTGAGACCACAGTGTGAAAACCAGTAAGTTACAGTAGGAGCATGTTGGTGGCTCAGTCAGTGAGCATCTGCCCTCGGCTCAGGTCATGATCTCCAGGTCCTGGGATGGAGCCTCTCATTGGGCCTCCTGCTCTGCAGGGAGTCTGCTTCTCGCTCTCCCTCTGCTCCTGCCCACTGCTCTTTCTGTCTCTCTCTCTCAAGTAAATAAACAAAATCTAGAAGAAGAAGAAGAAGAAGAAGAAGAAGAAGAAGAAGGAGTCGTCGTCACAGTAAACCCTCCCAATAGGGAAAGCTGTCGAGGAGGGAGCTCCACTGCTTCTCACCTGCCAAAGGGGTGTCTGCTGCTTCGCCTGTGTTTTCTCAACACGGGTGCACACAGTTTGCACAGAGGTAACTTACGTTTGTTACTCTAAGTGTTCTGACATTTTCCCTTCAGCTCATTTTGTATTCTCAGCTTGAATGAAAACTAGAACAACAGGGCCATGACTGCCTGGCTCACGTATCTCCTTTCACGGTTCCTCCCAGAATCTAGCCAGTGCGTCCTTCCGCTGGACAGCTGATGGGTGCTGGGACTGCTCACACAATTATGTGACACCGCGGAAACCATATAATTTGATTATCTGCATGGAATTGTATATGCAGACGTTTTCTCCTAAAGGAAGAATTTTAGTCGGTAAAACTGGTCAAGCTAAAAGATTGAAAAGTGAGTAAAAGTGTGTACTTTGTCCATGATGTTCTCTATCATTCCATTCTTCACTTGTTTATTTATTCATTCCTCAAATATGCATTGAGTGGCTACTATTTGTCAGACATTCTTTTAGGTGCTGGGTGTACACAGCTCATGCCCTCAATAAATGTTAGTTTTAAGAGAGGTAACAGGCATTTTTCAAAATTGTGGTTTATTACAAATGGTTGAATTGCCTAATTTTGATTTGCACAGAGTCAATTTACATTTGTTACTCTGCAGATTTCTTGTGTGTGTGTGTGTGTGTTTTAAAGACTTTATTTATTCATTCATGAGAGACAGAGAGAGACAGAGAGAGAGAGAGACAGAGAGAGAGAGAGGCAGAGACACAGGCAGAGGGAGAAGGAGGCTCCATGCAGGGAGCCCATGTGGGACTCGATCCTGGGACCCCGGGGTCATGCCCTGGGCTGAAGGGAGGCGCTCAACCACTGAGCCACCCCAGCGTCCCAGATTTCTTGTGTATACTTTGTTTTCCTCAAGGTCATTAATGATATAATCGAAAATAGTACCTGATTTAAAACAAAACAAAACAAAACAAAACAAAACTTACCCTACCAAAAATATACTCAGTAGCATCCCATTTACTTCCTATTCACAGCAAACTTTGGATCTCCAGTGCATAGGGTAAGCTTAATCATAATCCTGGGTTTGTGAAAACTCATGTTGGTCCACTTGAGGCACATCCATCTATCTATTTACCTATCTACTTGCCTACCATATGCAAACTGATCTATGGATTTAATATGGTGCCAAATATAACAACACATTATAAAGCTATTATAGTTAAGGCAGCATTTTTTTTTCCAGTGATGATCAGTAAGTACCATTTTGGATTTTTGCAGTCAAAGGACATATGAAAGATGCCAGAAGATACATTATATATGAGTCTGGATCTCCGAAGAGACAAGGACTACGTTACAGATCAGAAGGGAAATGATTCTTCTCCACTAAATAGTGCCAAGAAAATTAACAAGCAAATTTGAGAAATTTAGATCCTCTCCTATTATTTCCACTAAAAATAATTTTCAGGTGGATAAAGTATTTGAGAAATACATGTTCATGGATATTCTTTAGGTATTAGGATGGAAAGGAACTAAGAATAAAAGTAGTCACAATAAAGAATAAAACTATAAAGTCACAATTTAAAAGCTCCATGAAGTTGGAGTCACAAAAGTCATTACTTTCATGTTGCAGAATGTGATAGGTAAAATTTAAAAGAACACAACAAATTGGGGGAAATATTTTGAATGCAGGTATGACAATAAAGGAGTTAGTGTCTTCAACACATATGTGAGACTGGTAACCCATATGGCAAAACTAATAGTCTCTCTATGGGGATGGGGAGAAAGGACACCTCAGCCAAGTTTCTACTGCAAATAAGAAAAAACATGTGACCATTTTTTTTTGCCTGCCCTAAATCACCTTTTCCCTGGTTGTTCCCCATCTCCTCCATTTGGAAAATGCTTCTCCTCAAATTCATGAGTTCTTTGGAGCCTCTCAGCCAGATTACTTTGGCCCCTGCCCACCGGGTGGGCATATGATCGAGACCTGGCCCATGAGAGACCTGTCATAGAGCTAGAACAATGTAAGGCAGCATCTAACGGTGTCAGTGGTCATGGTTATTGCCTTTTCATTGGCCAGAGGAACAAAACGGAGAACCTGAAACAGACTTGTGCAACCTGTGGTATATGTCTGAGGGGATATGTAGATCACTGGGGGAAGATCATTGAATCGAATGAGCTAGAAAAAAAATATGGATCACCAACATTGACTACAGATAAATTACGAACTTAAATATCAAAAGCTAAACTTGAAAACTTTTAGAAAGAAATATAGGTGAAAGTCTTTCTAGCCCCAAAGTAGAGAAAGATTTCTTAAACAAGATACAGAAGTGCTAAAGCATAAAGAAGATTGATAAACTTGACTACTCTAAAATTAAGAACTTGTGCTCATCAAGTTGTCTTTAAAAAAAGATAGAAGATAACCTAAAGACTGGGGGGAGGGTGCAGCACACATAACTGACAAGGATCAGAATCAAAATGACATCAAAAATTCCCGCAAACTAAAAATGATACGCACCTCCTCTTTCCTTCTGTACTCACAAACTTACCTCTGCTTTTTCAATGTCCACCGACTCTGATTCCCTTATTCATCCAGCAACAAATTAGATATTGTCTGAGCTAGTTGTTCATTTCCATCTCTATGCGATTTCCTCCAGCTGGAATTAGGCCACCCACCACCCACTGGACTACTGACATCCAAGACACTGCCCCGAGTTAAGTCCATCACTCTCAAGAACTTTCTTTGATGACTCCAACCTGTCACTCCTTCTCCCTGCAGAATGCATGGAGTCCACTCATCCTTGCTTACTATATTTACATACCCCTTTTTGAACTCCGATTTTTTTTTTTAGATATCCTATCTACGCCGTCATACTTTAACTTTTCCTAAATTTAAGAATTCTTGTAATCCATTCTACTTTCATGGTTCTTCCTTCTGCCTGGCTTTTCCACCCTACAGCTCAGCAGTGTTGTGCCCGTCAAGGGTACAAGTGGCTGAGTGTAAACATTTAAGATTTTATTCAATTTCATCATGAGCACTCCAAAAAAGTAGAACAAAATTAAGGTGGATTCTTCCAAAGAAATGAAAGGGGAAAAAAAAAAAAACAGCAGTTCACACAAATAAATGCCTAACAGAGATCTTAGGCCAGTTATAGAGACATATGGAAGAGATTTTAAAATATCCATTTACGAAGAAATTGTGAAGGAGGAAGAAAGCAATGTAAACAAGCCAAATTAAGGATAAATTACATACTGGAGAAAGACAATAAGCAGCAAGTTTCAGAAAACATTTCAAATGGCAGTAAAAAGTTCAAATGGGATGGCAACAAATAAAAGTAAATGACTGAACTAATTAGGACTATAAGCAAGAGATCGTTTAGAAGATAAAAACCCAGATGTGTTCATAGCTCTTACTTTCGAAAAAGCAGGCAGAGAGCTACCTTTATCAGACAACAATTTTCCTGGGACAACAGATGCAGGCAGTTTTAAAAAAGTTACCTGCAAACAAATTTGATGAGGCGAAAATTCTAGATGTTCACTATTTTTATAAGAAAGAAAAAAAGCGATGAAGCATTGATTTAGACATTTTTAGGTGATACCAGGATCATAAGATTTCAGAAGGATTAGAATATAACCAGGTAGGAATTAATCCATTGATGAAAGATTACATAGTTTGAGATTTCCACAGTGAATTTAGTTTGGGCATGTAAGATGCTTCCATTTCATCAATTACTCAAAGATTCTTGAATGAAGGTGGTTATTTGTAAATTGGAACATCATTAAAATATTATCTTCCAGTAGTGAAATATGCTAAAAGCGGAGGCCACCTGCTCTTCAGCCTAGGGCTGCTGGGATACTCAGGCACCAAAAAATCCTAATTACGAGGCACCTGGGTGGCTCAGTCGGTTAAGCATCTGTCTTCGGCTCAGGTCATGGTCCCAGGGTCCTGGGATCAAGCCCCACGGCCAGTTCCATGCTCAGCAGGAACCTGCTTCTCCTTCTTCCTCTGCCCCTCTGCTCATGCTCTCTCTTTCTATAAATAAATAAATAAATAAATAAATAAATAAATAAATAAATAAATAAATTATTTTAAAGAAATCCTAATTATAAAGCTCATTCGTGTCTAAGGTTCTTCTGGAATCCTGAGGACAGCATTTCAGTGCAACGAAGCACCATCCTCCCCACCCAGGTACCCACGGTCAGCAAGCATTTCGTGTTGAAAGCTGGACAGCAACGGTTAATGGGCAGTAATCCCAGGCCTAGTGCTGCATGAAGTGCTGTCAGATTAGGTCAGAGAAGGACAAATGTCTCCTGACATTCTGCATTCTGCATGCATGCAGTTGATTCATGTAGATGCTCCAGTCATTCCTTCAGGCAGCCCGGGAAGGCGCCGGGGGTGAAGAGACACGAAGGCTCTGGAATCTGAAACTGTGAGATCAAGTCCAGCCTCTGTCGTGGACTTGCCAGGTGACCTTGGGTACTCATTCCTCCTGAGCCTTACCCGGTAAATGGGGGCGAGCCTTTGGGGTTGTGGCGGATATCTCCTTTACTGGATTATTGTGAGAATGACTTTTGAGCATACATGTGAATAACTCCTGTAATCACTAACATCCCCTAAAATGAGAAAAGCCAAAGAGGATGAGAACTGAGAAGCTGTGGCATTTGGGGCTTGATAGATCATTGATTTTATTGAAAGCAGAAACTTGATTGAGGAGAGGATGGGAACGTGCAAGCAGCAACTGGGGGCAGTTTTGTTCCAAGAAGTTTCTTGTGTATTTGCCTCCCCAAATACATTAGGCTTTTAAAACAGAGACTGTATTTTAGTTTTTGAAAAATATCTCAAGCTCCGCAACAGCGGTACATACCAGGTTATCCTGTGTGACTGGCTGCTTAAGATTTTAGTTAAATAAGTGTTGATGACAAAAGAAAGAATGAAAGAAGACAACAGCTTTAGGTGAAGCAGAATCAAAGGAAGTTTTCCCATCTGGATTTTAAAAATTTTATTTTGAACACGAAAGACCCCCTGAATATATTAATTGTAAGAGAGCGTGCTGGGAAAAATAGGGGAGATCAAAGATATTTCAGAGGTTCAGGAATATTTCAAATGGTGGAGCAAGCAGAAGGAAATGAGATCAAGAATAAAGGGGACGGCTGTACTGAAAGAAGCAAGAGAAACTGGCATCAGGTGTGCGTGGAGGCGGCCTCACCTTGGAGAGGTAAAGGTAGAGAAATGCTAAGGTGTTCCTTGTGGTGAAGAAGGAGGATGGTGATGCTCAATGAGTCAGGTGGCTTTTACCCTCCAAGAATGCAAGAGATTAGTTTTTCCTGTTGGATAAGGTGATGGATTCGGGGACTTGAGACGGTTGAATGTTCCACAAGAAGTTAAGGAGACAAGAAATGGATCATTGTAAAGGCCCTGGAATAGAGACACCAGGATATCAGGAGTGATGGAGAGGAAGACTGAGTGTGAATTACGGCTTAGGGATGGTGGAAAGGGAAGGCTTAGTGGCTAGATATTTAGTTATTATTGGAGTACATGTGGGGCAGGAAAGGTGTGCTGCTGTCTTGTCAAACTTGTACCTCAAATGGGCCTACTGGATGGTATATTTTTTTCTTTTAATGGATGCCTGATAGGCCACTTACAAATTGCTTAGAAGAAACAAGCTTTTGAAATAGAAATGAAGAAATAAACATATAAATTTGGAATTAATATAAGGAAGAAACATTGAATAATTGAACCTGTCTAGAGATGACAGGGTTGTCTTGAGAAGGGTAAAACCCCCAGCAGTAGGAAAGTACCCATAGGCCAGGACATCCAACGAGTGGTTGGGATTAAAACAAATGAAGTTTAATTTCCTGATTCTTGGGATAAGGTTGAGTGGCATCCCCATGCTAACCTAGATGGGCTATGCCTCTTCCTTCCTTCTCTAAATTGTGCTATTTATTTATTTTTTTATTACGCAAAATAAACACATAGATTGGAACAGATAAACTTTAGGTTTCAAAAACTGTGATACTTCAGCAGATTTTTGAAGTAGCTTGAGCACAACCACACTGCTAAACCCGAGGGTATATTACTTCATCCCCTGCCTACTGCTTTTTGAAAAGCACTTATTACTTTTATAACAGCAGTTAAACATGTGAATACATTATGCTTATAAAATGTTTAGTTCATGTTTACTAGAATATTTATTTTACCATTTTTTTTTCTGTTACTGGGCACTTAGTTTGCTACCAACGTTTTTTCTTATTCAAACTATAATGTAATGACTACCTGTGTATATACTGCTTTGCTTAGATGTGTTGGTGCGTCTCTGGGATAACGTGGGATTGCTGTGTTGAAGGATATGCACACGAATAAGGTACCTTCCTGAAAGGTTATATCAATTTACAGTCCCATCAATAGTGCATGAGAGCATGCCCGATTGTTTAATAGTCTCATATAACATATAACTATGTCCGTGGTATGATGAAGAAAATAAAAAACAAACCCGTTGTCTTCTTAAGCTTCTATATCAGGAAATCTTAACATATGTGAAAAAAAATAGATGGTATATACCACAAAATACACAAGTAAAGTTATATCCACGTATATTTTATATGACTTGTATAGTTGCTCGAAATGTATCAATCAAAACTTTTGTAAATTAATTGATATGGATGGGTTTTACATTTCCTTAAATCTTTTCATGCATCGATTTATTTTGTTCAGTTGTGATCGTGGTATATCAATTATTTTCTCTTTTCGTCTTTATGTTGCAATCGATAACTTCCCATGTTACTCACTCCAACGTCCTAAGAAACATTATTGAAAATAACTATGTAATATTCCCTTAACAGGATGTGTTTGACTTTTCTTAGATTGCCTAGTTTTTCTTATCGGTAGTAAAGCAACGACACTTTTCTTTGACTCATTTTTTCCCCTCTACATTTAGCATTATCTCCATAAGATATAGCCTATATTGAAGTTATATTGAAGTTGGTCTATATTGAAGGAATAGTCGTTTTAAGAGCTTGGTAAATATGGCAAATACTACTTGTAGGAAAAGTTGCACCAAGGAATAAGATAACCATTTCACCATACCTTTGCCACAACATTTTATATAACTTCATAAAAGTCTGCTAATGTAATGTTATTGCATGCTGTTTTATTTTATTTTTTTTTTTAAATTTTATTTTTTATTTATGATAGTCACAGAGAGAGAGAGAGAGGCAGAGACACAGGCGGAGGGAGAAGCAGGCTCCATGCACCGGGAGCCTGATATGGGATTCGATCCCGGGTCTCCAGGATCGCGCCCTGGGCCAAAGGCAGGCGCCAAACCGCTGCGCCACCCAGGGATCCCTGCATGCTGTTTTAAATAAATGTTTTTAATTTTTAGTGAGCATGAACACTGCATATACCTGTCCTTTGTCTATACAAGATTGTCCTCTACGCTAATCTCTCCACCTTGGCTATTGTTGGATAATTCTTTGTCCGTGTACTGTAGATTTGTTAGCAGCATCCCTGTCCCCTATGTACTAGATGCCTGCAGCATTCCTAACTTGTATCAACCAAAAATGTCTCTAGACATTGCTAATTATCTGACTGGGGACAAAATCAGACTTTCTGAAGGATCTTATTTTTAGCCAATAAATTTTCTTTGCTTTTTTGTTTGTTAAAGATTTATTTATTTGTTTGAGAGGTTGGGGGAAGGGCAGAAGGAGAGAGACCCTCCAGCAGACTTGACTGAGCATAGAGCCCTCCTCCCCAGTGCTTGAGATCATGACCTGAGCTGAAACCAAGAGTCAGATGCTTAACCAACTGAGCCACCCAGGCACCCCTAGCAAAGACATTTTCAGTAATATAGTAAACTATCTAGTTAGTCAGGCTCTCTTGAAAGTTCAGATGTTTGTATCCAAAGTAAGAAACATTCATTCATTAAGTGAGAAATAACTCAAGTGGTAACAGGCTAAAAAGTGAAACTTTTTAAAGATTCTTAAAAAGCTAACAGAGGCTAATTGAGGTCGGTCTGTAAAGTTTCATGGTAGTGCCAACACTGAACAGATAAGGAAACAGAAGCTCAGGGAATTTAAGTCAACTGCCCAAGTTCACTTTCCGAGTAGCTCGGGCTAGAATTCAAGTCTCGATACCTCCAGACTTCAGGTCTTTCCATAATCCCACACTATGGCTCAGGCCAGTCTGCTCTCCATTATAATGCATGTGGGTCCATCTCCTTTAAGGAACCTTTTTCAGAAAACCTGCCTGAGCTACAGTGATTTCAACCTCTCCACTAGTATATGCCTCCTTGGTTAGCATGGAATTCTTCAGCTAATGTTCGATGTTTAAATGATTGTCACTTGTACTTTAGGGTTGATCCCAATTACTTGAAAGCCCTTGGAAGGTAGTTGGGTCAAGGGCTCTGACCATGAAGGGTACTCACAAAACAACACAAATTGGGCAGCTTCAACAGCATCTTGGATTCTTCTGTTAGGATTATGATGGCCCCTTAAACTGGCCAAGCAGTGCTGGATCCTTACATAAAGGAGATGAGTTTTGACCAATAGCAAGGAAGTAGAAAATGTGGGCCGAAACTATTCTCAAATTGAGTAGCTTATTAGTAAGTTATCTATAATGAGAATGAGAGATAGGAAAAAATATTGATGGATTAGAAAATTAGGGGAAGAGTTGGGACGGCATGTTGTTCTCCATTGTACCCCTGGGGCCTAACACAGATTTGTACATCAAACACATGGTATCTGGTGAAGAAATGATTGGATAATCGTATGAACTTTCTGAAAATCACTTCCTCTGCGGCCTTTATACCGGCAGCATCCAAGCCTGCATTGAATGCCAACAACTGGTGTAAATGAGTCTTAGGTGCTTCCGGTGGTGGATGAATGCTAACAAAAACCAAGAACCAGTCTTTGGCTTTAAGAACCAGACGGTCTTATTGGAAAGATGGGATGTGAGATAAGGACCAGATGTAAGGAGTTGTTTAGAGAGCTCCAGATGGTCATCCAAAATAGGATAGATAGTGCGAGGTCAAAGACTACAACATATTCGGAATTTGCTGAGAAATAGAGGTCTTCCTCCTCGGCCTTCTCAACTCCTTTCCCACAACCCTGCCTTGAGGTGACGAAGTGGAGAAGAGCTTCACAAGCTATGGTGATAGGACTTGCAGCAAGTGAAAAAAAGAAAACTAGAAACCACGTACTCTGCAAACTGGCACTAAGCTGCTCTTTGCAAGGTATTACATATCAGGTATTCTAAGGGACTAAAGAACAAGTAGGATGTGATTTCTACTCTCGGTGGAACTTACAGTCAAGTCAATCCTTTTGATTAACCTCAAGAAGTAGCATATAAGGAACTTTTTAAAGATAAGATAAACTCGAGTTGGATTGGCTCTGCCAATCTGTGCCCTTGGGCATATCACAAAGTTACTGATTCTCACTTCCCGCCTCTGTAAAATCGGATTAACTATTTCTCCCTCCTAGGATTCTAGGACAATAAACGAGACAAGGCATGTACTGTACGTGGGACGCGGTGTTCTCCCGTCAGGACTACAGCGTTAGCTCTTCAGACACTGAACCTTTTTAAGAATTATTCAATACACAAAGTTCAACATCAGTAATGTCTCTGAAATTATGACATAGGTGAAAATGAAAAACCTTTTTAAAACTATAATTTTAAATCAAAAGGTTCTAGTCACTTGGGAGCTTCCCTAGT
This sequence comes from Vulpes lagopus, assembly GCF_018345385.1. Taxonomy (NCBI): domain Eukaryota; kingdom Metazoa; phylum Chordata; class Mammalia; order Carnivora; family Canidae; genus Vulpes; species Vulpes lagopus. The sequence goes on along the minus strand of NC_054834.1, from coordinate 102,712,241 downwards.
TGCCAAGCAGTTGGAAGCACAAAAGGGAGAGAACTGAAGAACTGAGCCTAAAGAAGAAATCAAGGTTTATGAGAGGTGTATTACCACGTCCTCAGATTCAGAAAAAGTGAAAGGAAATCAAAATTGCAAATGCAGTTCAAAGAAGATTAATTTTTATGTCTACCTCAGTGCAAAGAGCCAGACAGGGGAATATGTGCCAACCAGGGTAATCACACTGCAATCTAATCAGGAAAGGATTTGGGGATATCATGAAGTTGGCATAGCCTTCATTTGGGGGCCCACGGAGGTGCTGGGTTAAGTTTCAAAGGAAAAGAGACATAAGGAGAGGCATAGTTATTACTGCAAAGCCTGGTTAAGGCCTAGAAGGAATACTTTTACAATATTGATCACCTCTGGACACAAAAGATATTATTGCCTTTCAAGGGGGGCACTGATTCCACTACATCTCGAAAACATAAATTTTTATGAGGAAAGGGTGAAAGCAGGCAGATCTTGGCCACACTTGGGAAAAACACTTAAATTATTAATTGTAAAATATCAAGATAAAGAAATCACAATGTGTTCAACACAAAAAGGGAAGACATATTAGCAAGAAATTTAAATGCATGACCCTTCTCTGCAGAGAGTATTCAAATAAAATCGGAAGATAAAAGGAAACAACTCAATCTCCAGTTAAAAAATAATTGCAGGCCAAGAGGCCAATTCTTTTTCACAGAATACTAGTGATTCACATAAAGACAATCCCCTAAGACAGGGGGAAAAAAAAAAAAAAGACTATCACAGCTCCTCAAGTAAGCCTGAGACTTAGCAATGGGTTTTATATTTCTTTTCCTTCCAAATACAGATATTCCAGTTAGATTTAAGATACTATTAGCTTTAAAAAGGAGACAAATATAAATCACAAATTGATAGGTCAGAAATAACCTTACAATTTCCATTTAAAACAAATTTCGTACACTTTTAAAAATATTGATTATATATATAAATGTCTAGGTCCAATTGGGAGTTTCTACATAAAGCCAACTCATTGGGTTTAAATGTCTATCTATTCCATTATTTTTTTTTTTTATCAAATGTGAGAAAAGGATATGAAAATCACCTGATCAAAAAGCCCTCAACATTTGTGTTTCAGTTGTTATCCATCTTGAGTAAGCAGACATCCTTAAAATAATGATTATCATGGATTTGAAGAAATAGACATGTTTCGCTGAACCCGAGTTGGGGCTTTTAAGAACAAGTGTCAGTACCACATGAATGGACCCAGAGGGCATTATGCTAAGTGAAATAAGTCAGAGAAAGATGAATACCATATGATCTCACTTATACGTGGAGTCTAAAAAACAAACAAAAAGAACAAACAGACAACAAAGAGAAATAGATCCATAAATACAGAGAAAAAACTGATGGTTGCTGAAGGCAGGGGAGTGGGGGGATGGGCAAAATGGGTGAAGGGGAGTGGGAGATACAGGGTTAAAGTTATGGACTGAATAAGTCATGGAGACAAAAAGTATAGAACAGTAAACATAGTCGATGGTGTTGTACTGGCATCGTATGGTGACAAATGGTAGCCACACTTGTGATGAGCGTGACATAACGTATCGAGTTGTCAAATCACTATGTAGGATACCTGAAACCGATGTCATGTTGTTTGTCAACTATACTTCAATTACACAAAAAAGAAAAGAAAACGAAGAATAGGGTGTCTTTCCCAAAGTAGGGCACCATGACACAATGAGATACAATGAGTTTTAAAAGAAAGAACCAATGTCAACCAAAAAACTATTCCATTAATTTCTCAGAGTATGTGGAAGTTGAAATCAAAGATTTTCTGGTATTTGTAATGTTCACGTATGCTTGTAAACAAATATAACATAGTAGCCTATGAAAACAAAATTTACCATCTTTTATCCAGCTCTAAGTTGCTCTGAAAGTCCCTGATAGAATTTTTCTTTTTTTTGTGTGTGTTTCTAAGAGACTTTAGACCTTATTGCCCAATATGGAGATATGTGGCCCTGAGCTGGGAGTGTTGCTGATGGCTCTAAGCAATCGAAAATAGCCACAGGGCCTAGTTTTATAAGATCCTGTTGTGGAAACTCTTACCTATTTCTTGGAAAGGTAAGAGGAAAACTGAGTGATTTATGAAATCTTCAAATTGGTTGGTGTTGTTCTTATCACCAAGTTCTTTACCCAGTGGATAGGTTGATTCTGTGGACATAGGTTAGTTTTGTTTTCAGTTTTTTGGGACTTTTTTTTTTTTAAGCCATCTCTATACCCACCATGGAGTTTGTTTGAACTCAGGACCCCGAGATCAAGAGTCACATTTTCTACCTAGTGAGCCAGCCAGGTGTCCTATATAAGGAGGGTTAAAAGGAGGGGTTAAAAGGAGTTTGTCTGCCTCAGTTCATCGATATTTAGGAACCAAAGCACCACACGCCTTGTAAACACACATAGTAGGAAGGAAAAAGGCTTAAATTAATCTTTCTGCTACATCCCTCTTCACTGTTTAGGGACCTCTTCTTGCTGCACACCCCCCTGCATTGCTGCTCTCCTGCCAGTCCTGCCAGTGCTCCTCGCCTACAGCTAATAGTTGTCCGAGTTGGTTTACACCATCAGTGCCAGGAATGAGTAATGATGGTTCCAGGAAAATGATGGTGCAAGAGTTTGAGGACAGGAGGACCCCATATATCACATACCACTGGAAAGGCACAGGCCGATGCCAATGCCAAGTTATCCCATAAGCTCACATTTGCCATCAGAAACTCTAGAGAGAAGCTGTCGTCTCTATATATTTAAATTTTGTGGGTTTTAGTGTAATGTCGTTTCCATGTTGAAGTATATTTAGAAGGCCGGCTCTGCAATTGTTCCAGTGCCTGGGCCTCTGGAGACTTTAATCCTATCTTGGCTAAGGATGTGAAGGCACACAGCTCTTAGTTATGTCACAGGTAAAAAAAAAAAAAAAAAGAAAAAAAAAGTGGGAGTTGTCTGCATGAATTTTATGCTTCCTTCAGCTGTTGTTAGGACATGTAGCCCTCAAATTATTGTCCACCAGAAGTCTCTGCTATGGGTGATTAAAAATAGACGGAGGAGAGAAGGATATAGTTGCAGTTTGCAGGACAGAAAAAAATGCACATGCTGCTAAATTGTGCAAGCCACAGAGAACACTTCTCACAGGTGCTCCACTGGGCAGAGGTTACTCATTTGCCTCCAAGAGCAATCCAAGGTGTTGACTTGGGGCTGTGAGGGCCCCCGTCCCTCTCCCCGTACCTTAGGTAGCTGGAGATACCAATACTTATCTGAGCTCAGCAGCAAGCACGCCCGGTCCCAATTCTGGAGGGCAGGGCACTGGAAGCTGGGTGTTTTTCTCCAGCAAGGCTTTTGCCTCTGGAATTTCCTGCCCGTCCCCGTCGGCCAGAACCCCACCTTACGACTGACCGGCAGGGACTCAGGGAAGACTTGTTTTCAGTATAACTTTCACTGATGGGAGGGGACCTTAAGGCCACGATCTTGTAGACCACTTGGGCGGTTACCATAGCTCCTGCCGGGTGGGTTACAGTGGTTTCATCCTGGTGCTTGCTGCCTGCATGAAGCAATTTCAAATAGGGAACCGTTTTAGGAACAGGCCTACCGAGAAGTGTGTGTCCTTCGTCTCGAGCCAGTGAGAATGCACACCTGGATATGCAGATATTTAGAATTCTAAATACTTAAAAACTGTCAGATTGAGGCTCCCTCTCAGGCCGGTAGCTCAGGTGTGTCGGTGCCTGCGATAACCCTAAGTTCCCAGGCGGGTCACGAGCACAACCTGCTCCCCTAGGGAGCTCGAGGGTGGTGCGCCTGCCGCGGCCAAAGCTCAAACCCACTCTGGAGAGCAGCCCTGGCTTTGGCGGCTCGCGGAGATCTTCACTCTGGACCATGATGCCAGGACACCAACAGCTGCGGCCTTAATTATTGATGGAGTCAGTGTCAATCATCTGAGAAGAAAACCAAAGAATAATATTTTAAAATCATTTGGTCCAGAGAATAATATTTTAAAATCATTTTATCAAAAAAAATCTCTTGTCATTTATTACTCTTGATCTTCTCCAGCCAAAGAAGTAATCTTAGAAAACTGCCCTTCTAAAATTATTTTTCCAAATGAGTGGGAAATATCAGGGAGGGAGACAGAACATGAGAGACTCCTAACTCTGGGAAACGAACACTGGGTGAAGGGGAGGAGGGCGGGGGGGGGGGGTGACTGGGTGATGGGCACTGAGGGGGGCACTTGATGGGATGAGCACTGGGTATTATGCTATATGTTGGTAAATTGAACTCCAATTAAAAAATATGTAAAAAAAAGTAATTGTCATCTAAAAAAATATTTTTCCTTTCCCCTTAATGTTTTCTTCCTTCCTTCCCTTCTTCCTTTCTTTCTTTCCTTTCTCTCTCTCTCTTTCTTCCTTCCTCTTTCTTTTTTTGTCCTTCGTTCCTTCCTTTCTTTCTTCTTTCTGTGTCTCCCTTCCTTCCTTTTTTCTTCCTTCCTTTTTTCTTTCTTTTTCTTTCTTTTCTCTTTTTCTTTTCTTTTCTCAGTTTTTCTTTTCTTTTTCTTTCCTCTTTCTTTTTCTTTTTTCTTTTCTCTTTTTTTTCTTTTCTCTTTCTTTTTCTTTCTTTTCTCTCTTCTCTTTTTCTTTTTCTGTTTTTCTTTCTTTTCTCTCTTTTTCTTTCTTTTCTTTCTTTCTTTCTTTCTTTTTTTCTTTTCTCTCTTTTTCTTTCTTTTCTTTTTCTTTCTTTTCTCTCTTCTTTTTCTTTTTCTTTTTCTTTCTTTTTTTTCTTTTCTTTCTTTTTCTTTCTTTTCTCTCTTCTCTTTTTCTTTTTCTGTTTTTCTTTCTTTTTTTCTTTTCTCTTTCTTTTCTCTTTTCTCTCTTTTTCTTTCTTTTTTTCTTTCTTTTCTTTTCTCTTTCTTTTCTTTCTTTTCTCTCTTTTTCTTTCTTTTCTCTCTTTTTCTTTCTTTTCTTTTTCTTTCTTTTCTCTCTCCCCCCCAAGCGCTCTCCCTTTCAGAACCCAGCACCTTGGCTGCTGGCACTACTTTTCAGCGATGCCCCACATGGGGGAGACCAGGGACCCGTCTCGGTTGTGCAAACTTTAACACGGAGGGGAGGGGAGCCCCCCGGGGACCCCCTCCCCGGGACCCCCGCCCCCGGCCGGGCTGCCACGCTGTGGGCGCCCCGGGCCTTCCCGGCTCCGCCACCCCGCGGGCGGCCGGGCGCGCTGCTGGGGCCGGGGCGGGGGCGGGGGCCGGGGCCGGGGCCGCCGCGGGGACGAGCGGTCGTCGGCGCGCGGACCCGGGGAGGGGAGTTGCGCTCCGGCCCGACTCGTGCCGGGCAGACCCGCCCCCGCCCCCGCGCCCGGCAGGCAGGGAGGGGGGCGGGCGGGCGGGACGGAGCCTCCCGGGGCCGAGGCGGGGTTGGGGGGCGGCGATGCGGCGGGAGGCCCCGCAGAGCCCCCGCGGCCCCGAGCGCTGCCGCCTCGCCCGCCCCTAGGGCGCCCGCCTCGCCGCTGCCCGCCGGAGGCCGCCTGCAGCTCGGGGCGCGGGGCGCGGGGCGCGGGGCGCGGGGGCTCACGCCCCTCACCTGGGCCGGGCGGGGCGCGCAGGCGCTCAGCGCGGGGGCCGCGCCCCGAGCCTCAGCCCGAGCCTCAGCCCCGCGCCCGCGGGCGGCGCACAGTTCCGGGCCCGCGCGGGGCCGAGCCGCCGCCCGCCGCCCGCCGCCCCGGCCGCAGCGCACACCGGAGAGCGTCTGCGCGGGGCCCGGGGACAGCGCCGCGGCCGCCAGCGTCCCGGCCCGAGCCGCCGCCGCGCAGAGGTGAGTCCCGCCCGCGTCCGCCCCGCGCCCCCGGACCCGCGTGCAGCCGGAGCCCCCCGGTCCGCGCACCCTCCCGCCCGCGCCCCCGCCCGCGCCCCCGTCCCCGGGACCCGTGCGCCCTCCTGCCCTCCCGCCCGCGTGCAGCCGAAGCTCCCGGGGTCCGTGCGCCCTCCCGCCCCCGCCCCGGGGACCCGTGCGCCCTCCCGCCCGCGTGCAGCCGAAGCTCCCGGGGTCCGCGCACCCTCCCGCCCCCGCCCCCGGGACCCGTGCGCCCTCCCGCCCGCCCTCCCGCCCGCGTGCAGCCGAAGCTCCCGGGGTCCGTGCACCCTCCCGCCCCCGCCCCGGGGACCCGTGCGCCCTCCTGCCCTCCCGCCCGCGTGCAGCCGAAGCTCCCGGGGTCCGTGCACCCTCCCGCCCCCGCCCCGGGGACCCGTGCGCCCTCCCGCCCGCGTGCAGCCGAAGCTCCCGGGGTCCGTGCACCCTCCCGCCCCCGCCCCCGGGCCCGCAACCGCGCGCCCCCCGCCTCCCCGCCCCGCGCGCAGCCGGCGCCCCCGGGACCCGCGCCCCCGGGGAAGGGCCGGGAGCCCCCCCACCCCGGACTTTGCACTGGGTCCCACTTGTGGAGGGGCTTGGGGGGGCTCCCGGAGCGACCGCAGCCCGCAGGGGCCCCGCGTGGACCGAGCGGAGGGGGCCCGGGCACCTGCCGGGCAGGTGTGGCGCCGGGCGTCTCCCTCGCCCTTTCGGGGAGCTGCGGCGCTGGGGGCCGTGTCTGCGGAGGGGCTCCGAGGGAGTCCCGCAGCCGAGGGGAGGTCCCCGAAGTTTGCACTTGCGGGGCTTGGGGCGCCCGAGGGAGCCGCGCGGGGCCGCGGAGGGGCCGCGGCGCGGGGCGGTGGGCACGAAGCGGGAGCTGCTGGGACGGCGCCCAGGTGTGTCCCAGGTCGGGGACCGGGACGGGCAGCTCCCAGGGCGGACCTGGGCGGGGAGCGCTGCGGCCCCGCGGGGCACACAGGCTGCCCCCAGCCCTCGGCCCCCCCGACAGGAGCACAGCTCTGGATGCTCCCCGAAGCTCTTGGGGTGCGAAACGTCACCTCCCGTATTTTCACACAGCAGAGGTGGTTCGGATCCCCCGCACCCCCTTTGGTTTTGCTCTGCCCCGGAGCATCCGCCCAGGGAAACGCAAACTTTGTCGAGATGTAGCGAAGGATGCTCAGCGGGAGGCCTGCGCCCGCGGCGGAGGGTCCAGCCTCCAGCTCCAAACGCGCGGGTTCAGCGGGATGCCCGGAGCCGTAGAAAATGCATTTATCAAACTAAAAAGCAGGCTTTTCATAAAGTCAATAAGCTGCATCTTAGATAAAGGTTTTGGCTGGAGAGAGCTCCCTTAAATATTTCAGGACACCGTTTCCCTGGTTTTCCTAGTCCTTTCATCTTATCTTGATGCCATCTGTGCGCCGGAGTGTGTGCTGTCCCCTCCCTGGGATACATAAATGCCCCTAGAATGCAAATACTGCCTTGGAAGTTCTGTTGTTACAGGAGGCTTTTAAGGTGGAGGGGAAAAAAAAGAATGTGTCTTTACTCAAAAGTGTCGGTCGTGGTTCAGATTCCGTATCCCCATAAATCAAATATTTGTGGATTTATCATTGACACTGCTGCTCATTTCCAAAAGTGATTTGAGGAAGCTTGGAATGAAAACCACAAATCAAATAGCTATTCTTGTAGATCTCCTTGACCTCTCTTGGATGCATTTGTAGTAAAATGCTTTCGAGAAGGTGAGCCCTTCTTACAAAGGAAAAATTACTGCCCTCCCTGGAATCAGCCGAGTGATAGAAATGTTTTGCAGCATAATTCCGCGTGTGCTTCATTTGCACTATATTATTTTACATTACGTAAGTACTGATGTCTTTATAGAAGTTGAGCCACGAAGCAGCAGCTACGTTGACGAAAAGAACGTCGACGTTTTATAGCATTTTACCAAATACACGGATTCAAGGGGCAAAAAGCGAACGGTGAACTGAATGTATCCTTCTTGAACTGAGGCAGAGAGAGGAGACCAACAGAGGTGTCTCTTCTGCCATCAAACCGGAGAAGGAACTGTCATTAGTACTTGTCACCCAAACATGGCCAATTAGTGAGACCTGTCAGCAGTTAGAGGAGAACTTTACCAAGTGTTACCTATTACGTGAGGATTTATCAAGTTATATCAGGTGTGCTCAGTGTCCTTTATCTCAGATTAGTGACCTGGCTCAGCGAGGGGGGAAGAAATGCAGCAAAACAAACACAACTCCAAAAGGTAAAACGTCTACGTAGAATAATGCTGTGTGGAGCTCCCACCGTGGAAGAGATCAGAATCTTCAATCCCTCAGCTGCCTCCCCCCTACTTTAGATTTTTTTTTTCTTCCAGCTGAGCTTGAAGATATCATTGCATGATTTTAAATAGCCACAATATGTATTTAAAAAATATGGGCAATTAGTTTACTTCTCACAGGAGTAATTGCTTCATTTATGAAAATCTTTGCTCACAGAAGTAAAGAGCAAAATTGGCTTTCTGCTGTCCCTATAAAATCCCATGTCTTCCAGGAGCTAAAGAACAATGAGCACGTTCGTCCCAATTTCCCACTGCTTTTTACTCCTGCGTTTTTATTGTGACCGCCTCCCCCACCGGTTCACCATCTCTATTTTGTCGTCTCCCCCGGTCCCGTCTCTGTTCCCGTGTGTCTCGATGTCGTCTTTTCATCCTACCTCTGCTTTTTCATTTTTTTGTTTTCTGCAGTTTTCTCTTGATCCTCTTTTGCTTTGTAATAGGTGATCTCCTTTTTGCATGTTACTTTTTGTTCAGTGATGTCCTTTTCTTAGTGCTGGATTATTTTCCCAAAGTGCTATTCCTGTCTCTACTTTCCCTCCTAAGTTTCCTATTGACGACCTGAATCATCTGCGAGCTGCTTCTGTATTCCTCTCAAGTGCCTTCAGCGGGCCTAAACTCTAATTGACATCTTTCTTCTTACTTGAAAAGGGGTGACTCTGTCAATTTCTGTATTTCTCTCGGTCACCCAGGACCTTACCAGTATCTTTGCTCTCCAAATACAATGCACAGAAAATCCCATGGGCTCCATCTCCACATGATGTCTCATGATACCTGCTTCTCCACCTTTTTATGCCCATGTGGGTTGTATTTCTTTGGACTCTTAACTCTTTCTAGAAACTACCCTGATGCCTTCCTGACTAGTTGCCCAGATCCAGTCTCTCATTTCCAATCCATTTTACGCTTGGTTTGTAGAATAAGCTGCTTTGAAAAAAAAAAAAAGATTTTATTTATTTATTCATGAGACACACACACACACAGAGACAGAGACACAGGCAGAGGGAGAAGCAGGCCCCATGCGGGGAGCCCGATGCGGGACTCGATCCCAGGACTCCAGGATCATACCCTGGGCTGAAGGCAGGCGCTCAACCGCTGAGCCACCCAGGCTGCCCCAGAATAAGCTTCTCAGAGCAGAGCCCCGCTCAGTGCCAGTGCCCTACCAAACAACACAGACCTCATCTCTGACATGTTCAGACCCTTTGCAGTCCAGACCAAAAGCAGCTCCACTTTTTTACTTTGATCTCCTAGATTCACTCATTCACTCATTTCTTTTGTGAATATTTGAGTGCCTGCTGCGTGCCAGGCACAGTGTAGATCATACTTTTAGAAGTGCCTTGTGTATTAGCTCAGTGCTGTGCTGCACATTTTATTTTCCAGTGGTGGAATCCACCGTTAAAATACGATCTTACGGGCCCCAGCAAGCCCACTGACCTCCCAGCCCACCCTTAGTAGCCTTGAGGGCGTCACCATCTCGGAGTCCCGAGTCTCCTTGAAACAGTCGGGGAACTGCTCTGGGCCGAAGGCGGCGTCCCCTCAACCCACAGCAGGCTTCTGGGTTCTGCGTCTTTGCTTCTGCTGTTCCCTCTGCCTAGGAGAGGCCCCCCCACGCCCCCAGCACCAGTTCCACCTGCCGGGGAGTCTGGGCAGCTGCTCCCTGTCTCTGAACCCCAGCTTCCGCTCCTGCAAACCCTGTGACACTTTGCTGGGCCTCTTCCTGGAGCACATCCATTGTCTCCCTCTGTAGCTCCCCGCGTGCTTCCTGCCTCTCTCTAAGGGCCACGCTCGCGTGCCTAGCCTCAGGCCTGCCGCTCCTGAAAGACCCCGAGGCCCGGCGCATGCAGAAGTTCTTTAAGGAGCCCGAGCTCTAACTAGTTCTCCAGGCCCAACCTCTGCCCGCCGTGGCCGCCTGTCCCAACTCCTCTGGCTGTCGCAGGAGCGGTGGAGCCAGTGCTCTTCGAGTCTGAATATGCCCTGAATCCTGGGGGGCCCCGCTCGGAGGGCGGGTGCTGCTGGAGCAGGTCGGGGCTGGGCCAGAGGGTCCAACCCCCCCGGGGTTGGTGGCAGCCCGGCCTCCCTGCTGGGTTTCAGTTTCCTCCAGGTAGTGTTCGCCTCCCTAGAACTTTCTCCTCTGAAAGTATTTTAGGCCTCGACGTGCTTCCCAAGCCCGAATGAATGGAAGATGCGGTGATGCCCTTGAGTTTTTGCTTATTTTGCTGGTAAAGCGTTGCCACGGCTGCTTCTCCCCCTTGTATTTTTCTCCGGCCGTTATTTCTTTGTCGTCTTATTAGTTCTGATTATTTCTTTGTCGTCTTATTAGTTCTGATTATTTCTTTGTCGTCTTATTAGTTCCCATTTCCCCCTTAGGTTCAGGCGGAGGCGGGTCCCCTCCCTGCTATGATTCTTTCTCTTTCCCGAGCCCTCTCTGGTTCTTAAAATTCTCCCTTGGCCGACTCCCGGCCCCAACTGTTCTCCTGTTGCTTCCAAAATTTTCCTGTGAAAGGAGCCCTGAGACAGGGCGCGGCGACTCCACTTATCCTGCCTTCACCGGAGCCTGAGATGTGCGGCTGCCGGCGCTGGGACACCCGTGAGCTCCTGGCCTGGGGCAGGAGGAGGCGGCTGGGGGCGGCCCCAAGGATCCCGCCCCATCGGGGCGCTGCTGTGCCCGCATCTAATGTTTCTGTTCTAGATAAACAACTTGCACTTTTGTTCTTGCGCTACCCGGAGAAAGACTCATGTTTCTTCAGAAACAGAACAAAACAAAACCCTATACCTTGGCATTTGCAAATCTGGTTTTTCTCAACCCGGGATTCATACTAAAATCAACTCAGGAGCTTACGAAAAAATAGTGATGTGTTTAGCTCATTTCAAGGGAGTGATTTAATTTATCAGTATTTTTTTTTTAAGTCTCCCCAGGCGAGTGTGACTTGGGAGGCAGCGCAGAGTGAGGGTGGGAACCCAGCCTCGGCCCATCACACCTGACCTGGCTGCTCACCAGCTGTGGGGGCTTCCGCAGGTTACTTCACTTCTTGGGGCCTTAGTGTCTTCACCTGTGACAATGGGTTGACGTGGTTCTTGTGAGGAGAGACGGGAGCCATTCGTGGAATTCTGCGCATGTTGGGGTCGTTGAAGAGACAGTGGTGTGGCTTATCCTGATGGTCTTGCCGTTGACGATTTAAATCCAGAGTCACTTAAGGGTCACTTCTCGCCTTGGAGCTGAAGCTCTCCTCGCCCCCTGTGGTTCACTTTCAAGAAATGCGGCCTAGAGAAGGAATTTATGAGCATATTTTTCAGAAGTCAGTGAGAAAATATAGAAGAGGGCGTATATATTAATAAAAACCAATCACCCTTTTACTTTTGATCCATTTGGTGCCACATCAACTCTATGATCTCATAAATAGCGGAGATAGATTAAAACACATATAAACGGATGCAAAAGGATGACCGGGCTTTCATACCTACGTCATGAAAAATGACTTTGCTCTTTAATAAAGACAGTTCTATCATCAACAGATAGACAGGGTGGAAATTCATGGATCCAAGAGTGCATATTATTTTGGAAATAAATAGAAATGTGCTAGGCATTTACATTTCGGAGTTTATAATGGGAAATGGAACTTAAAAATTAACAAGCGCACACAGAGAGAGAGAGAGAGAGAGATCCTGTCCTAAGCAGGCTAAAGCTAATCAATTTTTTCTTCTCTGTTTGGCTGAGATTCTAGAAGAGCCGTTATGCTATAATGCTATCATCAGAGCGGCAAAAGCAAAGATTGGATAAATGGATATAACCAACGTTAACTGAAGCCCCACATCCCCTCCCTTTTTTTTTTTTTTTCTTTTTACATCTGAAAACAAATAAAAAGATGCTCAGTAATTGCAGTGGGCCTGGCCTAGGTGCGTGCTGGTCAACACTCGGGGTGTTACGCTGATGGCCTCCGCGTGGAAAAGAAGGGCTAGAGGGTACTGCCTCTCACCTTTCTCTCTTAGAATAAAAGGTTTCATTTCTGCATTATTTACTTTTTTGATCAGAAAAAGTATTTTTCAATTAAACTGATTAAACTTTTCTAAAGTTTATTTTCCATATTGTGATGTGTACTTTTTAAATAACACAATTAAGACCAAGATATTATGACATTTTAAAAAGAACTGTTGAGCTCCACTAAGGAAAGCAAGAGACATTTAGCTGATTCTATTTTCAATCTTCGCTTTAGTATACTTGTGTTAAAATTGTGTCAGATTCTACAGAGAGCTGTGATTTTTAATGTGTATTGGTTAAAGTGGTCAGTCTGATGGTTAGTCCATTATGTAAGGTTTTCAGAGGCTAGAGGCCTGGACGCTTGGTCAGCTTATACTGGTTGCAAATCAGGATTCAGATTCTAATTAATCTCCAGCTTCCTGGATTGCTGTTTCTGTGAAGTGGGAGTTAAGGATAGAAAAATGACTACTGTTCAGTCTTTGGGATGGACAGGGATCTTTGCACAAAATCCTCATTGATAAATTGGAAAAATGAGACCAAAGAAATCTAGAGTATTTAAAATTTGAGCCTAAGAAAATTAGACATTACAAATAAGGACAGAAAAAGTTTTGCTGATGCAAACGCTAAAATTTAAACTTCACATAGAAATTGTATAGACCCTGTGAGGTCCTTAGAGCTGATACATTAGAGGTGGGAAGACTGTACCTCACAGACTTAGAAAGGGAGAGGTATTACCTTATATTTTACCTAAAATATAATGCTGAGAGTAAGAAGACAAAGCACAAAATGCCCTTGTATGTATAAAAAACACACTTGTGTATAAATACAGGCGTTTTAAATTTATATCTATGAGTATTTTTATTTTAATGAGTTGGTCTTTGCACACAGGCTTACACAATATCTAGAAATGCTGACGATTAAATATATCTAATTACCTGCATTTGTTACACTGCCGAAGATGGAAAGAAGTAGAGCCTAATGGTTGGGTTCAGGCTCTGGAGTCAGACTTTGTGAATGCAAATTTAGCTCTTCCACTTATTAGCTGTGTGAGTTTGAGCAAGTTACTCAACCTCGCTGTGCCTTAGTTTCCCAAGTCTATGAGGCAATGAGAAATTTTCATAGGATCATTGTCCAAAACAACGAGTGCACATAACATACTTAGCAATGTTCTTAGGACTTAGCAAAGTCCAGTATTCATAAAGGTAGCCATTGTTACACATTACATGGTTAAATAATTAATATCAAGTGCCTCACAGATACATTGATTTCTTTGCCAAGAGAACTTGTGCAACTCTAAGTGTTACACCCTGAGTTCGAAACTTACTTAGGTATTTTTCTTTTTTTTTTTTTAAAGATTTTATTTATTTATGCATGAGAGACAGGGAGAGAGAGAGAGAGAGAGAGAGGGGGGCAGAGACACAGGCAGAGGGAGAAGCAGGCTCCACGCAGGGAGCCTGACGTGGGACTCCATCCTGGGACTCCAGGATCACGCCCTGGGCTGAAGGCCATGCTAAACCGCTGAGCCACTCAGGCTGCCCACTTTGGTATTTTTCAAAGATATATTATTTTCTCCTCTATCTTTCTTTGTTTACTTTAGGAGAGCAATGACATGAAAGAGAGAATAGAGGTGTGGGATTGTAAGCACTACAAGGACTCTAGACAGTTTGTAACCATGTGAAGCACAGATGGATTTTTGTAATAACAAAATATATAAGTCAGGGTGTAGGATTTTTGAAAAGACCAAGTGGTTTAAGATGTAGCTTCTGCATGAATGTGCTTCTCGAACTTGGTACTCATGTATGAACCTGGAATGGTGGGAGGTGACCCAAATCAGAGAGTGATCTAGGTATAGGAGCCAGCTCTTGTAACCAGGGTCTGTTATCAAGGTGGACTCATTCAAGGACAGTCTCTTCTCGGGCACCTGAATTGTAGTTAAATAGTCACCTGAATCCTCCCTGGTTCACAGGCATTTATTTTAACACCTGCACTAGTAAGTTGGAATTTAGACAAGAAAATAATTAGAAAAAAAAAAAAAGCAACCCACAAAATACAAAAACCAAAGAAACCATAGTTGGTAAACTATATGCAGGATTACAAAGAGTTTAAATCTATGTATGTATCTTACTACTACGTGTATGGTTCCTAATGGTCAGTCTCATTTCCATAGGAATAAAATCATCATGACTCAGAATGTGGATGGTAAAATCTTAGTTTTGTTCTTTTGATAACCTTCTCTTTGTGTCTCATGCTTGTGGTCCTAGGTTGATCCTAAAAATGTCTCTAGTGCAGTGATTCTTGGACTTTAGCATGTAAAAGAATCCCTGGAGGGCTTGCAAAGAATGCAGATTGCTGGAATTCACCCTTGAAGTTTTCTGCTCACCAGGTCTTGAGATAGGACCTGGTAATCTAAGTATTTTATCAAAAAGTTTTACAAGTATCCCAGTAGATTGACAGACCAAACTTAGTCTAGTTCCCTGGATTAACGCTTGCTCTTAGTTCTTGATGCGTATCAGAGTTACTGCGGTTCTTAGTGAAAGCACAGTGCAAGAGGGCCAAGCTCAGTTCCTCTGTGATGCCTTAACCACAGGCCACTCCTTGCTTAAGCTGCTCCACATCACCCATGTGGAGCCTGTCGTGTGCAAATGCTAGAGAACAAGGCTGTGTTCTCTCCTTGACTACCCAGTGGCCGTCAGCCACAGGTTTTAGTACAGCATGGTTCTTCGTAGCAGTGTGGACCGTTGGCTACCTGCCTCAGTATCCCTGTGAGCTCGCTCACTTGTGATATTCAGATTCCAGGGCCCAAACCTAACTCTACAAAAAAAAAAAAAAAATGTGGTGGGATGTGAGGTCTTAGAGCCCGGCTTTTCCTTGGCTCTCCAGATGATGATTATGCCTTGATCAAGCTCTCTACCCAGTGCTCTACGGAGCTAGCCTTTGCCCACGTGGCTCACAGCCTCAGACAACCCCAGTGCTTGCGGTGACCACACCAACTGCAGTGACCGGAAGGCCAGTACGGGGACCACCATGACTCCTGAATGTCAGCAGTGTCTCTTCTTCCCACATCTCCAGGCTTCTCCGTTCTCTGCATCCTGCAAACAGCCATTTCTCCTGTCCTTGTGGTTTTATGATGGGAGACACAGGCTCCTTTCTCTCTGGTCTCTTCCTGTCTTCTCTTTTCCACAGCTGCCGAGTGGAGTCCCAAATGACTGTGCCAAATGTACAGATGTGATGGCACACATTCAAACTGCTGCTGTCCTGGCAGAGAGACCCCTTTAAGCCTTTTTAAATCCTTGAAGTCTTCCTTGCCTCCCTGTGTATAGCTTACATAAGCAGGGTTTAAATTTGTCGAGAATTTCACAGGTTCTCAGATCTGTTGTCTTCCTCTTAAAGTGCTTTGGAAAAAGCAGCAGTATAATGTACTCTTGGCTGGCACGGGGGGAAAGGCATCCTGATCTTTCGAAATAGTTGAATTCTTGAAAGTGCCTTTTTTGAAATATCAAGAATTATAGCAAGAAAAATTACTGTGTGTGTGTGGGGTGTGTAACAGTTCTGTCTTCAGGGCGCGTACTCCAATAGACCCATTTAAAAATGTAAATTAGAGAGTGTTTTAGTGTTGCTATATAAAATAATGAGCGAAAGGGATATTGAAAATGATTATTATATTATGAACAACTTTGTCGTTGGTTATTTTAAAATCTGAGCAGTAGTGCTCTGGCTCGTTAAATAACCCTTTATAAAACTTCGGAGATTGATTGAGGGCAAGGTGGCGTCAAAGTCAATAGTTTGACCTCTCCTCGTTGCAAGTTCGTGTTTTGGTGGAACCCTGTGGTTAGCCTGACTCAGTCCTCCTGGATGTCAGCCTCTTCCTTCGACAATAAGGAAGGCTCACTGGTAACCAACAGGGGTTGGTGACGTTGGGTGACTGGCAAAATATATAATTTTCCAGGTAGGTATCTAGGTATCTACGTATACCATTTTCCAGGTAGACGTCTACCTGGAAAACGATACCACCAATCAAATTAAATGTGAGAGGGAGTTGTGCATACAGGAGATAGCGATGCTAGACTTTATGGATCTTCTCAAGGGATAATTACTGGCGACATGGCAAGTTTCTTTCTCTGACATTAGGAAGAGCATTTGAAAGACAGCTCTGAACTATTCCATAGAGTTAACGACGATGCTCGTTGGAGGGGCCCTCCATGGGATGGGTTTTCGGTAGTCTCTGGGACCTGTGCTTAGTCGAGAAGCTTGTACTACTCCAAAGGCCTCTCGGAGTAGCCCACGCCTTTGTTTCTGCCAAGCCTTGTTATGACCATAAGGCACAGTGCAGTAAGAACATGATTTCGGCACTGGTTAAAGCCACTCTAAGCAGCCTAGCATGAAGAAAGACACAAAGCAGAATTTTTACGAGTCTCCCCACCCCCATGCTGCCATTTCTTAACCTCCTTTAGCAGCAGGACAAGACACATGCCTTACCATCTGGTGCAAGATAAGAGGGCTTTGAACCGACATGGAAGCTGCCTACAAACACTCAAAGGGATGACATGTGGACAAAGAAGTAGATTCATTTTTCTGAAGTTCCAGCAGGCACAATTAGATTCAGTGGGTGGGATTGTAGGGAGGCAGATTTCAATTCAATATGAGAGAGAACTTTCTAATGATTCATACTGTTCAGTACTGGCCTAGAAGTTTCATGCTTGTTCCAGAGGGAAGTATGTCACACGTGAGAGGATTGGCCACTGGAAACAAGGTAGACAAGATTGAGGTTCAACTAGGCTGGCCACTGTAATCCAACCCCTTTTTGGCGTTATTGATAAAATAGTTTGAGGAGTGACCATAGGCAGGGGAGGGGGCGTATAAGAAAAAAGGTAGGTGAAGAGGTAGGTGTTTCCTAGACTCCTTAAAAGATGAAAGAATAATTACCTCATCTCCCCCCACCCAACCGTTTTAAGCACATTGCACTTAATGAGCACCTATTCTGTGCCAAAACATCATCTCATTTAACAGCCAAAAGGCAAAAATTCCAGCGAGTCTTCTCTTAGCCAGAGTCCTCCAGTGGCTTTCTTGCATTTTCAGTGATGTCACAAAAGCTGCCCTGCATACTCAACCCTACCTCACCCTGTCTCCTTGATCATCTTTTCATATCACATCTTCCCTTTCCTCTGTGGTACCTGCACTATTAGGTTGTAACAATCAGGTTTGTGTTGGTTGTATTCATTTTTCACACTTGACTGCAAGCTCTTTGAGAGCAGACCCCTCTGACCCATTCTCCTAGTTAGTGTCTATTCTAAAGTATCTATCTGGCAAGTAGTTGAAAGCAGATGTCTGTTAACTGAATATTTGATTTCTCCTCCCATCGTACCCCTTCCCCAAAAGAAATATCTAGGATGACTGTTATCCTCAAGGTAAGGAAATCTACCAGAATATTCTTTCTCCTCCCAACCCTGCCTTTCCATTCCTGATCACATCCTAATTCTGTCCCATTCATTCTATTTCAGGGGAATGCTAGTGAAGAGAATGAGGTGGGGAAAAAATCCCCCAAATTAGAGAAAGGAAAACCACCTCTTGTGCAACCCCTTCGTCAACCCAACTAGTTATGTTGCCTTTGGCAGCATTCCTGGTCGGATGAGGAAGAAATCCTGCTCCTGCTGTCGGCTGGCTTGTCACCTAGAACTATTTCTGTGACCACCTCATTGTTTCTTCTCAGTAAAATGAGGAGTTTGTCCAGACAATTTATAGGGGCTCATACCGAAGTACTGTATTTCCTAATCTCTTTTCCCTTCTAAGTTTTCCGGAGGTCCTTTGCCTCTGCCTAGTATCCTCCTGGGAAACCAAGAATCCAGAACTATGAGGAGAAGCAACACCAGGAGGTGACATTGGGGTACAACACTGTTCCCTGTGACCTGACCCGCCTGGATCATCGAGTTCCTGTTCTATGGCCTTGGGAACATTATAAACCTCTCGAGGCCAACGATACCTCTCCCATAAAATGGCCAGAATATTCCATTCCTCAAGAGCTGCAAGGACTCAGTGAGATAACATACACAAAGTGCGAATCCTGGCCCAGAAACATAATGAGCGCTTGGGAAATGATCATGGTTATTTGAAAATAGTCCTTCGTCTCTTTTTTTCCTCTTCTCTCCAACCCCTGAAAGACACCCACACACAAGTCCCGAAGAAGTTTTCTTGGCACGATTATATTGCGCTCTTGCACATCGTTTGCCCCCCATTGAGAATTAGTAGAGGATAGTCAAGGTGCCTTCCTGCTGAGGCATTCCGCTCTTGCATGTGCGATGGCCAGAAGAGCGACCTGCTTCACAGTGACTGGGAATATATTTATTTTACCATTTGCATAGAAGACAGGAGTGTTACTGAGGAGACACTGGGAGTGGGCGTGGGGTCGTCTCTCTTAATACCACATAATGTATCGCATCCAGCCAAGATTCTTTTATTTGCAAAAGCTTTGAGCAGCAGTGACACAGCAGCTCCTGAGCCTGACAGTAAATAGACACCTTATAAAAATTTATGAAGTTCGGGTTGTAAAGACCAAACTGCACATACCGAGTAGTAACATTGCTTATTAAAATAATTTCGTCTTTAAGTCTGTCGTCTCGGTATCGCCAGGAAGGGAGGCTCGTGCTGTGGCTAGATACCGCCACAGCCTGCAAACCCTTATAGGGCCTCCTGGAAAGGGATGATAGTTTTACGAGATACGATTTTCTCATCTCACCAAATTAGATTATTTGAAATAGCGTCCCTGGATGTAAAATTTCAGTCCCGAGGAAATGTGTGGCCCCGAGACTGTGCAGCCTGCTGGCAGAGCGCGGGGAGCACGAGGGGCTGCCCTGAGCCCGTCTCTGCACCGGCTCCCTAAGCCCTTCTGCGCCACCCCCCGCAGCTCGCAGCCTGCGGCCCGGCTGGCCTCCTGGGGTGCTCCCTCACTTCCCCGGGGTCTTTCTAGAGCTGGCCCGCTGCTCTGCACCCCATGAGCCCCCCCCCCCGGCGCCCCTCTAGGTACAGGGTGGCCTGTTAGGTGCGGCGCCTCCCAGAGGAGATTCCGTTGAAAGCGGGTTAGACTAGGTAAGAGCATCCCTGAGCATCTGTAAAGCCAGGAGGTGTCTCCGCTCTTGTCCCCCGAGTCTCCCCCGAGGGGACGGACGGGGAGCCGCCTGCCTGCTGAAGCCGCGTGGTCCCTTATTCCAGGCCCTTCCGCTTCATTTGTGTCGCACGCTCGGTCCCCGCTCCTGTGAGCCTCCTCCTCTGGTTCGATGTCCTTGGGTCCGATGGCACCACGACCGGCTGCTGCCACAGAACCAGGGGTGGCGGCAGGTGCCTCCCAGGGAAGCCGGGGCGAAGGCAGTTTGGTAGGAGAATGTCCTCGAATGCCGAGCAGAGGCCGTGGGCTGACCCGGGACCAAAGAGTGTTGCCAGCGCCGCCTCCGCCCTTAGCTGCTGTGCTGCTGGGCAGGGACCGCGGTGTCCCCGTCCCCCCCCCCCAGTCCTGTGGTGCTGGGCGGGGACCGCGGTGTCCCCCCCCCACCCGTGTGCTGCGGGCAGGCAGCAGTAGGCGCATTTCGGGGGCCAGAATTATGGGACAAATGCCGCGGGCGCAGAAAACTACCCTCTGTTCCGCTGCCATTCAGTTCGGTAACCTGGTGTCTTGAGACGGTTTCGGTGGTGCCTGGGACTTGGGGAGAAGAACTCCCTGGACTGTGCAGAGGGCCGGGAGGCGGGAGCAGCGGCGGTGGCACCGGTCCGTTGGCTTCGGGAGAGTTCTCTGCGCGGCCTTCCCGGACTCCAGAGTCGCCTGACTGCTCCCCGGGCCTCGGACTCCCCTCGGGATGGCCGGCCTGCAGCCACGTCCCCGTCCCCGTCCCCTTCAGCTCCCTGAAGTGACGAAGTGAAGTCTCTCTTCCTTCCCCCTTCCCTTCCCTTCCCTTCCCTTCCCTTCCCTTCCCTTCCCTTCCCTTCCCGTCCCTTCCCGTCCCTTCCAGTCCTGTCCCTTCCCCTGTCCCTTTCCCTTCCTTTCCTTTCCTTTCCTTTCCTTTCCTTTCCTTTCCTTTCCTTTCCTTTCCTTTCCTTTCCTTTCCTTTCCTTTCCTTTCCTTTCCTTTCCTTTCCTTTCCTTTCCTTCCTTCCTCTTTTCTTTTCTTTTCTTTTTTCTTTTTTCTTTTCTTTCTTCTCTTTTCTTTTCTTTTCTTCTCTTCTCTTCTCTTCTCTTCTCTTTTCTTTTCTCTCTTCTCTTCTCTTCTCTTCTCTTCTCTTCTCTCTCTTCTCTTCTCTTCTCTCTCTTCTTTTCTTTTTCTTTTTCTTTTTCTTTTTCTTTTTCTTTTTCTTTTTCTTTTTCTTTTTCTTTTTCTTTTTCTTTTTCTTTTTCTTTTTCTTTTTCTTTTTCTTTTCTTTATTCATGAGAGGCACAGAGAGGGAGGCAGAGACACAGACCGAGGGGGACCCAGGCCCCCTGCAGGGAGCCTGAGGCGGGACTTGATTCCAGGCCCCGGGGTCACGACCTGAGCCCAAGGCAGCTGCTCTGCCGCTCAGCCCCTGAGCCCCCGGCGTCCCTGAGCCTCGGCCTCCTGTCTGGCCTTCTAGAGAGGGGAGCCGAAGCGCCGAGAGGCCGCCCGATGTGCCCGGGGGCACCGGCAGAGCGGACCCTCCTGCTCAGGGTCGGCCCTGGGTGGGCAGCACGGGTGTCCCTCGGGAGTTTGTGAAAAACCGTGCAGCGTCCCGGGCTCCACCTCGGGCCTGCGGCATCCCCATGTGCGCTTTGAAGCTCGCCGCGTGGACCGTGGACCGTGGACCGTGGACCGTGGACCGAGGCCGGTAAGGGCGAGGCCTCTGCTTCCACGGTGGCCTCACCTGCGCTTGGGGCCCGGCCCAGGCCTGGCCTCGGGGCTCACGACAGGCCGCTGTCGGGGGGACAGACCTGCCCGCGTGCCTTGGGGCAGCAGCATCCTGGATTTTATATGTGAAATCGAGTAGGACGAGTTTTTTCTTCCCAAGCCTTTTGAGGGGTTCTGTGGAGCCGCGACGTGGGTCCTTTGAGGAGGTGAGCTGCGATGGCACGGCCGTCTGGCGCGAAGGCTCTGTAGGAGCCTATCAGCAAGCTCCTTCCCGATATCACCGTGTATCAGCAAATTCCCACTTAAAAATATGTAAATGTAACAGGACATGTGGGCAACATCTCTGATTAGACATCTGAGTGATTAGGATGATTTAAATTAGAGCTGTACTTCTGTTTCTGAGATGATTTTAGAAACCTAAGGCTGCGGGATCCTCTGAGCTGCAGATTTTGAAAATAGGCATGCTAGACATTTTACAAGAATATAGTTTTCAAATGTAAACAGAAAAGCAACAGAATAACACCAAATTTGGGACATAACCGTGTACAAATGACTGTTTTCATAGTCAACAAGGCATTAACCCCTCTAAGGTGACTTTCCACGACGACGGAAAGTCCCTTCCAGGTGCAGGTATGTCAGTGGAGAGAATATTGTCCAAGGGGAGACTCTCTGAGAGGTTCCCTTTGTCTTTCATCAGCTTGCAAGAGAACCAGTTGGCTTTGAAAAGGTCTTGCCAGCCCCACGCCATGCCAGCTTCCGACAGCGCCGTGGTAGCCGCCTGGGGCAGACGGTAGAGATTGGTTTTGTTCTAAGGCATCCAAGAGCGCCACAAACACGCTTTGAATGCTAGGGCACCTGGTATCAAGTTGTGAATATGGAACCACGGATGAGTTCATTCTCGCATTCCTTAGGAGGTACCTAGGATCCCCCGAATGGGGAAGCTCTTGCCAGTTTCCTGGTGTGACCATCTGACGGGGTCAATTGTGCACATGTTGCTTTGCACATACAAGCCCAGAAAATAGAACAAGAGCTGCAAATCCTCACAAATGCAATGTGGAAAACATGCATGCAATCCATACAGTTCTTCTATATGAGAGGCAGGTGTGACATGCCCGTCGTGTGATGAGTTTATCTTTGATCCCTGTCCCCATCAATTTCGGTGACACTTGTTTTCACCTGTATAGGCAGAATGGCATTTTTTTTGTTCTGGCTGAAGTACCATGGGTCGACTGCCGTCACTACCTGCATCCATTTATTGCCGAGATTTTACATCTCTCGAGGGTGGCATCATATGCTCCCACATTATGCAGCACGGGTCCTTTTATTTATTTATTTTCATCTCTTACCTGTCTTCTGTCAGTCAATTCATTGCATCGTACCCAATCGGATCATTGACTTCCCAAAGAATCGAACCGGGATCAGGCTACATATATGAGTAAATCCTAAATTGCAACCAGAGCACAGCATCCATACAGAGAAGACTACCCTATAATGGACATCCTAGGTTATTCTTCTGAGTCTTAAACCATTACCACCTTTCAGGGTGTTAGAGTAGTTTCTGGATTGAGAAAATCATTTGCATCGGAGATAACCAATTTTGTGTGGTGTTGGAGTAGTGAGCTCTTGATGTTTGAAGGAAGGAATGGGCCTGGTATACGGATATAGTCCATGTCAGCAGGACAAGGACACAAAGAAAGACAAAGGAAAAAGTAAGTCTTCAACATGGTTCTCCAAGTTGAATAGTTTATCATTCATTGGAGAGTTATGACTTTACCCAGTGCTACTTGTATTTGAAATACCCCTTGTTACTAGATTTTCATTTAGGTTCTGAGAGTGATAGAGCTTGTGATAAATAGCATTACCTTCTTCTTCTTTTTTTAAGGTCCCAGTTAAACACCCTGTACATTTTTGCATGCCGGAGAGTCATACCGATTCTTGGTCTACCCTTCCCCAACCTCTTTGCACTAATGATAAACCAAGTGGTTGGATCTTCTTCTTCAAAACCTTTCTTTGACCAAACAATTATGTTTTCACCTTGACTTCCTTCCATCCATCTCTCCCTACCTTCCTTTTCTCTAATTTCAAATTATGTTCCATATAGAAATAGCAAGAAAATAGCAATATCAACCAGAGGCCACAAGCTGTGTGCGGTAGTGCTTTAAGCATCCCCATTTTACACATGATGAAACTGATGCTTAAGAAGTTGAGAAACTCACCTTCATCCCAAAAACCATAATGCAAGGCTAGAAGGGAAATTTAAACATCATCTAGTGCAGACTGTTCTTTCCACAGATGAAGAAATAGGTCAGGCGAGGTTAAATGCCTTACCGTAGGTCATACAACTAGCCAATGGAAGAGCCCATTTCAACTGGTTCCGTTTTTATGGAAGTTCTGTAGGCATGTTCCATTCTGTCTGAGTGGCTAACTTGGATCACTGTCTTCTCTGGAACAACCTGCCGTGAGCGTGGCTACACTGTACAGAGTTCAAAATGCCGCAGGTCAAGAGGGATCTTCACAGCTGGGCAAGGACCGGCTGCAAAAGCTGTTCACTGTATAGGGTAGTTGTCTTCCAGGCTGGAAGCTCCATTCTAGCCAGACTCTCACTGAGCCAGGAAGCAAGTTCCTGTGAGGGAATTTCCATATTATTAGGACTCCTCTTCCCCTCAAGGAAGACCAAATCCAGGGTGAAATCAGTATCTGCCTTCGTTGTTCTTTGCTCCGTCTACTCTCCAGGCCCTGCCTCTCTTTTGAAGATAGATTGAGTTTGACAGATGGAAAACCAGCGGCAGTCCTGAGACTGGCTGCCAAATGGGACAGAGGAGAAGGTGATCTGATGGGTTGTGGCATTGAACTGAAAGGGTATGAACACGGATGCATGAGTGAAGACAATGAATGGTGACCCTCTGGAGGAAATCGCGTTTTTCATCACGGCATCAATTGTGTTGAAGATCTGGAGACCCAAGCTACTGCTTTCTGTCATGTACCTGTGTTGCAGTGTAGCTTGCATAATCGTGCTCCAACATAAATGTGTGTCCCGATTGGACCTGGATTTTTTTCTTTTTAAGTAGTATATGCTTCTGACCACAAAACTAATTCATGAAAAACATGAAGAAAGAAGTGGCGATTCACAGAGCTACCCATAGAGGTAGAATCGTGATTCCCTGTGAAACAGTTTGTTTCACTCTACGTGTGTACTTCCTTTCCCTTTTCAAACAGGTAGCCGGGCCTGTGTGCTCCCCTGACCTCAGGGGAGAGTTGATTTGCAGGGAAGAAAGCAAGTTGCCTACATTAGATGAGAGACTAGTGTTCTAGAGGCCCCTTGAAGGGACTATATTCTAGTAGGAAAGAGCAACAAGGAGCTTTGGGTAGGGTAAGCAAGGAAATAGAAAAGAAAGGGAGAGGTTGGTTTCCTAAAGTTAGTGGATCCAAGGTTAGTCTGCTTCTCTGGAGCACTCCAGTGCCGTGGCAGGACGTTGTGCGGGGGTGTGATACATTTGGGGAAGCTATGTATTTTATCATAAGGATCTCCAGCCTTGGCAAAAAAAATCCCACAGCACACAAAGCAGTGCCCCCAGCACCAAAGGAGAAGCCTTCAGTCCCTGAGTTTTCTTTATTAAATGCAAATCTGAGCATATTTCTCAGCAAAAGATCCCTTCATTGACATCACATCGGTAGGAGACAGAGAAAGGTATTCCGAGCAGATGAACCAGCACGTGCAGAACTATGAAGTTAATGAGCACATGTGCTCTCTGTCAGTGATTTTCTTCATTTGGACCCTGGGGTTGTTTACAAACAGCTGGAAAGATGGGCAAGGGCTGCTCATGGGTGGGTTTGACTGCCATCTGGTGGAACCTCTGTGGGCCAATGATTTTTAAATACTTTTTAGGAGCATAGATCACTTTTTCTTTCTTTCTTTCTTTCTTTCTTTCTTTCTTTCTTTCTTTCTTTCTTTCTTTCTTTCTTTATAGGTCACTTTTGCAAATAAAATTTTACACAGAAACTCAATGAACTTTCATGCCATGCCCTTCGCCACATCGCCTTTAACTGTTGGGGCATCTCTGTGTGACCATGACTGATCAGATGCCCATTATCTGATCAGATTTGAGATGTGAGTGATGGTCACAGTGGTGGTATGAAGGTAGAGATAGGGGTAGGGACGGAGAAGGTTAGACTGGATGCAAAGAGACCGACATAGTGAGAGGAAGTTTCTTGACACAGTTGGTAATATAAAGATAACTTCATTCTTTTCCTAGGAATTTCAGTTTCTATTGTGAGCTTCCTTTGATTTGACGGTAGAAACTTAGCTATAGAATTCAGGGTTGTACTCCCCTTCTCTGACTGAGATCTAAGTCCATGTTTATTTACATGTAAAAACCACTACTTATTCAAAACCTGGCTATGGGGACGCCTGGGTGGCTCAGCGGTTGAGCGTCTGCCTTCAGCTCAGGTCATGATCCCGGGGTCCCGGGATTGAGTGACGCATCAGGCTCCCTGCAGCGAGCTGGCTTATCCCTTTGCCTGTGTCTCTGCCTCTGTCTCTCTCTCATGAATAAATAAATAAAATCTTAAAAAAAACCCTTAGTTATATAAAAAGCAGGTACTTTATAAATTTGAACTAATTTAATTACTCTAGTAACCCTATATAGAGTACATGCTATTACTATCTCCATCTTATAAATAAGGAAACAGGCCCAGAAAGTCGAGTGATTTACCAAAGTCAAACAGCTCTTAATGACTAGACCTGGGATTCGAACACAGGCAGCCCAACGCCTGCTATACTCCAGTATCCTCATTCTTAACGAGTGCAGCTACAATGCAGAGATATCCATGGGGAGCGTACCATTTTGTCCTTGGGAGTGATTAGTCTTCTCTGGCATCCATAGGCATTGATTCGTTTTTTTCCTATCCCATCTAGTTCTAGCACATCAGCCATGCAGGTTGCTCTAGATCCTCCAGAATGTTTCGTTCAGCTCTTCGCCACCTATACTGTGCCAGGAGGAAACTGCCGAAGCTGTCTAGGACTCTAACTACCTAGGCTAGTGGTTCTTAACTGGGATTCCCACCCATCCTCCCACCCCTGGACATTTGGGGATGTCTGGAAACATTTTAGTTGCCCCAACTGGGGAAGGAGATTATGTTCCTGGCATCTTGTGGATACAGGCCAGCAATGCTGTTAAATATCCTCTAGAGCACAGGACAGTCCCTAGAACAAAGGTTTCTTGGAACCAAAATGTTAATATTGCTGGGATTGAGAAACTTCCATCCAGGCGTGAATATAGTACATTTCAGCCATTTATCATTTATTCTCAGGGCTCCATGTACCCAGGAAGGTACAGATTCCCAGGCTTCTTAGATCTACCAAACCTGCTGGGGTTTCCATGATCTTTCCTTCCATCAGGGCTCAGTGCAAGGCTGGTGAATGGGCTGAGACCTGGGCTCCCTTCCCAGACACTCACTTAGTTCAAAAGTCTCTGCAGTACCCTTTAACTATCTCCCTTTCTCTCCCTTTTATTTAGTCTGAAAGTAGGAAGCTTTGCTCTTACTCATCATATTCTTTCAAATCTGTTGCCCACGATTTGCCCTAATGTTCGAAACTCAAACTGCAAGAAAGGAGTACCCTCATTTCCTTCTTTCTTCTGCTCTATGCTATGTAATCTTTTTCCTGGAGACAATAAATACAGAAATACAGAATAAATACAAAAAATAATACAAAAATTACAAAATAAATACAAAAAAATAAATAAAGGCAGTAAATACAGAAAAGTCAGCACACTGAAGGAACTTTTACTGAAATACAAGAAAAACCTTAGTTTGTCCATGTCAGCGTTTTGCCATCTATAGTCTGAGGTGCACCACTGTCCCCAGAGATGTTCTTAAGTTTTCTATGAAAGGGGAGAACTGCTTAATGTAGCCCCCCTCTCTAGGAATTCACAAGTCATATAAGCAAACTATTTACTTTTGTTTATCTCAGGTCTTCCCCCATAGTATTTGACAAGAAAACATTCTTTTCTGTGGAATCCTCAAGAACAGTTTGTAGGTAATTTGAGAAATGCTAGCCTACCTGATAAACGTGGTCTTTATCAGAGCACTGGCAGAGATAAGAGGTAGGTCCTAGAGGTGCTAAAAAGCTAAACTCAAAAGGAGTTGGTGAATGATTGGTCCTGGGATGTCAAGAAGCAAGAGAAATCGATAAGAGGATATAGAAACTTCAAAATCGAAGGAACAAATTCGTTATATCACAAAGTATTAGGCACCAAGGATTTTTAAAAGTACAAACCACAAAATGATAATACCGAATTTGTTTCTCTTGGATTATCGTAATGGCTTTCTGAGTGGTCTCCTAGCTTTCATTCGTGTTCTCTTCTGATCTTGATGCCATAATAGCATCAAAGAAATATTTCTAAACAAAGATGCAATCATGGCATTGCTCCAATCGAAGAACTTCTGTGATTTGATTTTGCACGTAGACAACCCAAACTTCTTTGCATCATGTTCGGAGGACCTTGTCAAAATCTTCCCGAATGTGGATTTAACCGGGTATGGCAAGAAATGAGCAACTCTTTCTTCCTCAGCAGGATCGTGCCTTGCACTGCCAGTGCTTGTGTGCTTATTTTAGGGACCCTGGGGGACGAGGCCAGCTGTGCTGGGGACCTTGCATCTGGTCCTGTCCCATGTGAATACCCTGATTCTGTAATGTTTTGAAAAAATATCTGTAGTTTTAATCTAATCTTGGAAAGGAAGTATTGTGTGGTCTGTCTCTGTCTGTGGATATTTTCCATTTGTCCCTCTGGATCCACTCTAGCCCTTGTCTACTCATGTCTCTGCTTTAAGAGGCTGACCCATATGGACCAAATCTACGGAATCCCTTGTCCACTGTCTTATAGTTGGGTTTGATTAATGGAAAATGCTGGCCAGAGATGGGAGAGAGGGAGGAGAGTGAGATCAGAGTGTTTATTTCCTGGACCCTACGCTGCAAGGTTACCACAGGTTGACTGTGTCCTGTGCTGGTCACTGCCTCTCTCAACGTGGCCTCCCTCATGGTCTTTTCTGCTCTCCAGATGTAGGTAACTGACTTCTCCCCTGGGGGTTGCAACACCATCCTCTCTCAGACCCCTGGTTCCTGTGTATCCTTGTGATTCCTCCGCTTCTGACTCTATACTTGTGAACAGTCCTTTAAAAATAAACTCTTTTCAGATTTCCCCAATTTGAGTATTGTATTTCTTTCCCAGTGGGACCCTAATGGCGATCTGAAATCCTTAGATTTTTTTTAACATTTGTGAAAAATTTCAATGATAAAGAATTGAATTAGAGACACTAATTACAAAATGTCCATTTTTGTGTTTTACTTTCTATTATTTCAAATGGTACCATAAAATCATAGACTCGAACATTACATTTAAAAGTCACTTTAGGATAAGGATAGTATTCATTTCTGGTCAAGAAAGGCCATTTCGTTTGCGATTCATTGGAAAATTTTCTACTTCATTGACTAATGAAAATTCATGGGAGAGAGCACTGAGTTGGTTTGGGTGGTGGGAAAGACCCCATCTGTGCACAGTTCTCTCTGGTAAGGTCCATGGGGACAGGCATGTTGGGTAGTTAATGGGAGCAACAGACCCA
Source organism: Vulpes lagopus (assembly GCF_018345385.1). Classification (NCBI taxonomy): domain Eukaryota; kingdom Metazoa; phylum Chordata; class Mammalia; order Carnivora; family Canidae; genus Vulpes; species Vulpes lagopus. Next base: position 102,683,616 of record NC_054834.1, on the reverse strand, counting down.
GGGTTCATTGGATGGCTCAGTGGCTACAGCTTTTGCAGCTGGTCTTTAATAAGTCCCAAAAGAATTGTCAAGTATGAGTAAAAGGCTGTTGACCACAACTAAGCAGTTTTCTTCTAGAGTTAGGCATTAATCTTCTTCAGGAGAAGAATTCTCCAGAAAGAACCCTGGGAGAAATGTCAATCCTAGATGGTTTTCCTCCTCCAAATGGTTTATAGTAGCCTGTGTTCTTTGAATTAGGATAGATTATATAGCATTGAAACTGAAAGGATCTTTGCTAGGAGCAGCAAAAAACCTTTTTATTTTTTTTTTGTTTATAGTGATAACTCATCTTTAACTCAGCCTATTATTCATATTAATTTTTCTTTTAAGCAAAAGAATATTTTAAATGTTTTTTTAAATAAATTTTTTAAAAATTTATTTATTTTATGATAGTCACAGAGAGAGAGAGAGAGAGAGAGGCAGAGACACAGGCAGAGGGAGAAACAGGTTCCATGCACCAGGAACCCGATGTGGGATTTGATCCGGGTCTCCAGGATCGCGCCCTGGGCCAAAGGCAGGCGCCAAACCGCTGCGCCACCCAGGGATCCCTAAATGTAGTTTTATATAAATTAATTTCCCCTTCCATGATTCTGGCCATGGAAACAAATGTCAAATTACTGATTCTTTTCTTAGGAAGAGTGTATAGTGCTCAAATATGACAGACTAGAGACACCATGGAGCTTCCAGTAGTCTTTGCTATTTTTTTGCTCACAGATCCAGATATATATTTATATATATCTATATATAGCTTTGCATCCCATAGAAGCATGTGCTTTCCTTTTCCTGAGGAAATCTTCTTTTGGAAGTGGCAATGCAGTAAGCATTTCCTTTGGAAATGTAGAGGGGATGGAAGCCTATGTCTTACCCCAGTGATACTGGGGTAATATGTAGCCAAGGCTAATAATCACACTTCCCGTGTGATCAGAAGCGTGGCATGCCATGTGCGTGAAGATTTTGGTATGAGGGGTAAAAAGACAAATCTTGTGCAAGCAAGGCTTGTTGTGCCAGTTTTCTTGTTTTGTACGTTACTGAAGTGCCCGTGTTGTTGTGATCAGTGGTTCACGCATGGGGCATGAGATTAGGAAAGATCCAAGCAATCTTTTGAATATGTTGTCCTCGAGCTGTGGTTTGTTTCTGTTGTTATTTTTTTTCATTTCCTATACCTGGTCACAGAGAGATGTGTGTATCATGTTGTTTGAAAGAGGATTTAGGAACAGGCACAGCTTTGGAGACTCGATCTAGGTAACTCACTAAATTCCCACCTTTTTCACCTCTGAATTCACAGAGGGAAACATTTTTTTTTTTCTACCCTGGGACTTGAACAGAAAATATTGGAGATTTAGATTTTTAAGGAATTGCCAAATAGACCGTGGATATATTTAACACGTAAAATTTTCATTTCCTTTAGCTGTGATTCCGAAAATGTTAAATTTGATAAAATTCTAATAATTCAAGAACTCTGAGATTGCACTTTAGTTTTTAGGTTATTAAATTATAGTAATGATAGGAAGTTAGTACCTTTCTTTCAAAACTGTAGCCTAGTATTTATGTCTGACCAGTATAGCTGTCTCAACATGTTAGATCTCAAGCTCTGTTTTATGACTGTAAGGATTCTTAAGAGAAAGAAAATAGTCTTGATATTTATTATAGTCTAAGATGTTTTTTTTTCTAATGTGAAAGTTCCTCATCATGAGGAATGCAAATATAAAATGCATAAACTTGAATATCCTCAAAATACCTTTTAGATGAAGCAGTGTATTTGGAGGAGGGAAAACCACGGTGAGTCAGCTGTCTCTTCAGGTTCTGCTCTCAGAACAGTTACTGACTTGTTTAGTGACCTTGGCCATCTTGGTCTAACTCCATTTTCATTTTCCCCCTTGACAAATGGAATTTCTTTCTACTAACCTGCTTTCCCTGAACACACTTTGGTAGAAATATGCTATGAAATACCAATTAACAATGTTTCCTATCTCAGGAGTGAACTTCAGTCTGAAATGAGAACACAATTCACTTGTATTTTTTTGACCTTGCAATCGTTAACCAAAAAAAAAAAAAAAGTATATTTTAATGAAGTACTCTGGGATAAATGACTGAAAGTTCATTACCATATAAGAGTTATATTCGATATAGATTTTTTTATACATGAAAATATGACTTCACAAGTTGGCAGCTTGAAAATTCTTGCTTTATGAGTTAACAAATGATTCTGGGTTTTATCACACTCATTGTCAATCTCAGTTTTTGGGTGCCTAGGAATTCAAAATTATATGCTCAGCTGACCCTTTAATTAGCTCTCATTCTGTCTTACATGATTTATGGCCTGGCGGCTCACATGTAAAAATGATGTATGATTTAATGAAGTGGAAAAGCAGAATAGGTTCCCACCTCCGATTGTTTGATACTTTCCCCCGGCTGCTAAGTGGAGCGCTGGGGGCAAACAAAGCAGCAGTTACATCCCTTCACTCATTTCTCCTTAAGGGGGAGGGGGGCCCAGTTTGCTACGATTTGTGATTATTTGCAAATATACTTCTATTTCATTAGAAAACCTGGGAACATTGATTCAGGTTATCTCAAAATTGTTTTCCCAAAGAAATATGAGAGACAATATCGACTCAAAGTCTCTTGTTTTGCATTTTATTTTATTGCTCTAAATGCAAAAATCGCAGGGGAAGCAGTGCAGGATTTAATCCATAGGGTTGCGCAGTGTTTTAGCACCTCGGTCCATTAAGTCCCTAAGTGTTTGCAGAGTACATTAGGCCCTGATCAAAGCCCTGGGTTACAGCAGCGGCCAAGAGAAACAAGGCCCTCTTGAGGGAGAACAGGTAACAAACTGATAAATAAATGCATAAATAAAATGTCTGGCTTGTGCCTTGGGGTAAGTGCATGAAGGATAGCCCTAACCAAGATGCTCTGAGAGAGCGGGTGGAAATGAAGGGCTGTTCTGAAGGGCTGCAGGTGTCAGGGAAGGACACCCTGGCCAGGCTGGGACGCCTAGCCATGACCCACAAGACATGAAGGCTAGTGCACAAGGATCTGGAGACAGAACTTCCCAAGCAGAGGACATGGATTGCACAAGTCCAAGGTGAGAGGAGCTTGATGTTTTGAAAAATAGCAAAAGGAAAGTAGGAATGAGGAGGGACACATAAGGGCCAGAGAGGCAGCGATGGACAACTGAGGTGGACAGACCACACAGGGCTTTGAGAGCCACAGTAAAGAAGGGACAGTGTGCCAGCAATTGCCTTGTTCCCAAGACCTTTGCTGAGGCTCTCGGAGCTCCCTCCTGCACCAGCACCCGACAGGCTCTGCGGTGCACCTGTTAACCCACACGCCGTTAGGCTCAGGCCCCACCCGGATAATGTGGACTCTACAGTGCTGGGGTCAAAACTCGTGTGAACGTGTCCCTTTACCTCAAGGGACAATTGAGGTACCCCCAACAATTTTTTTTTAATTTTTAATTTTGAAAAATTGCAAATACACTGAAAAGTTGCAAAAACTCTTCATGTGGAGTCACCAATTGGTGATCATTTGCCACCTTTGCTTTATGTCTTTTCTCTCTATACAAGCATTTGATTTGTTTTGTTTTGCTAAAGCATTTCAAAGTTAGTTGCAGACGTCATGACATTTCATCCTTAAATTCTTCACTATCTCTCTGATCATGGCCAGAAAAATCAGCAATGTAGTACTTGTATCTACTCTATAGCCTATGTTGAAATTTCCCAAACTGTCCCAGTCATATACTTTATAGGTGATTTTTGATGGTCATATTTCTTTTTCTCCTCTAATTCAGAACAGTCACCACAGACTTCTTTGTTTGGTTTTAATGGTACTGATAATTTTGAAGAGCACAAGCTGGTTATTCTGGAGGATCTCCTATGATTTGGATTTGATCGATGTTCCCTCATGATTATATTTAGGTTAAATCTATTTGGCAAAAATCCTCCCTTGGTGGTGTTGTGTCCTTCACAGTGCATAATATCAGGTGTTATATCAGATGTTACTTTGTCCTAGTGTTGATGACATTAAACTTCAACATTTGATAAGGTGTATCTGCTAGATTTCTGCATTGTAAAGGTATCTTTCCCCCTTGACAATCAATAAATAATCTATGGGGAGATACTTTGAGACCATGAATATCTTGTTTCCTAATAGCCTTTCACCTAATGGTATTAGTATCCATAGAAGCACCTTCCCCGAATCAGTTATTGCTATGGTGGTTGTGAAACTGATGATTTTTCTATCTCTCGTGGTTTTTCCATATTCGTTAGTTGGTTTACTTTTCTAAAGAAAAATTTTCCTTCCCTTCCCCCCTTTAAAAAATCAGTATGAACTCAAGGATTTAAAAAAAATTCATAATGTTTTAACCCAACTCCTATCATTATACATTTTGATGCTGTAATTGTCTCAAATTGGACTACTGACCTTTTCAATCAGTTTTTGAATTCTCTTTTTCTCTGACATAGAAAGAAGGTCCAGGCTTACTTTGTTATTTTCCCTTCCTCAGACATAGAATCAATGATTTCTCCAAAATTTCATGGTTTGTTTTAGTGGAGCATGATACTCAGAAACCAACATCTTGGAACTCATGTGTTTATTGCTACCAATATATTGATTTCGGAATGAAGGTATCACTGATTCTAGAATCATTCAGTGGACAGAGCTAGTAAACACACCACACACACACACAGACACACAGACGCACAACCACAGCCCACAAGCTCTTACTGATACCTGTAATTCTAATCCAATACCATGGTGTTCTTTTTTCTCCTTCCCCCGCTTTTGTATTTGAATCTCTCTTCTCCCACAAAAGAAAGCCTAGGTCCCAATGACATCAATAAATTGATATTTACTTATTTATAGCTAACAACCCCGTCCCAAAATTTTAGAACTGTTACACCAATACCATCATCAGACAAATGAAGTTCAGGATATTTTTGCCCTTCTTTATGTCCTTAGAATGTATCTCCTTGAGGATATAAAAGTCATATGCTATGTTCAAAAATTACCTGTGTGTGTGTGTGTGTGTGTTTTGTATTTTCTTCTGTAAGGGGATATATTTGATATACAATTAGGTTTGTTTCTGTTTCAAATCAATTTTCGTTTCCCCTATCCTTTCTTACTTAAATCTTTGACTTATTAATATATTAAACATTAACATGGTTTAAAAGCCAAAGCTATATAAAAGGGGTATTTATTACGTCTGAGTTTTAAAAACACCATTACCATTTTTAACTTTAAGCTCTAGTAGGACAGCAGTGTGTGTACTGGCCATTAGTAAATAGGGCAGCTTTATCAAAATGGCATAATGGGTATCAATACACTTGTAAAACTTTAAAGCATCATACAAATAGTAATATTTCTTCTTGTTTTGATTCTGGCATTAATACTTCCCCCTCTTAATTTTTAATCTTTTAACTTTATATCTGAGAACTTTATCTTGTTCTTTAAAACCAGATACTCGTGTGTGTGTGTGTGTGTGTGTGTGTATCCATTGTGTGTGTGTATCCATTGTGTGTTTTCATTGGTTTCTTTTAGGTGTGCATCTCCTGTAGAGCAGTGTTTCTTATGGGTACTATATCTTATTGTGAGGTCTAGAAATAGTTTCAGAGAAAAATAAAAAGGTCATTTTATTTACATGATTTTCCTTTGTATTCTCCTGAAATAGTCAAAATAAAGGCACATTTGGGGAAACAAAAGACTGAAAAAATGCAGTCGAATATTTAATTTTGTCTATACAAATAAAAATTGCACAAAGCATCTGATTCTTTGAAAAATACACATAGACACTCTTCAGTGTGTCCAGGGTGATATACCTAGAGAAATGTAAAATAATTGGTTGTACAGACTTTAGAGAAGCTATAAAATAATTTTGAAAGACTTTTTATGTAATATTGTCATTTTGGACCCAAACCAGAGAATATTCAAATGAATAAAATATTTCTTAATGGAGATAATGTCAGCACACTTCTGCTGTTTGCATGGTGCATTTATTCATACAATAAAAATTAATTGCAGTTATATCTTGAATATTTTCTCTAAGAATATCTTACTTTAATTCTTGGACACTTTGATTATCAGTATGGAATGTGATAATTGTTATAAAATGTATACTTAACAATCTAGGCTGATAATTTAAATTATTAGCCTAAAGAACACACATACCCGAGCATCTTGCAGGATGACTTGGATTTGGATTAGTAATCTTGCAGAAGTGGGGTGGGTTGCTTGGTGTCTGGTTTTGTTTTCTGATTTGGTAGGCTAACGTAGGGTGAGCAATAAAGACAAGATGTCCTGGAATAGTGCTTTCCTTTACTAAAAACGAATCAAAAAAAAAAAAATAAAAATAAAAGCAAATAAAAAAACTTTAAAATCCACAAAACTTCCTCTTATCCAAATTCCTCCTCCAGGAATTCCTCCTCCAGCCCAGGAAAGATTAAACTCCTTTCAGCTCTTTATTCTGTGGTCTGATCCAATTTATATATGTATGTATGTATTTTAGAGAGCGAGAACTCAAACAGGGAGGGGGCAGAGGGAGAAAGAGAGAGAATCCTAAGCAGACTCCCCACTGAGTGTGGAACCCCAATGTAGGGCTTCATATCAGGACCCTGATTATGACCTGAGCTGAAATCAGGAGTCAGTCAATAACCAGCTGAGCCACCCAGGCACTCCCGAGTCATCTTAATTTGCTTGCTTTCCTTCTAAATCCTAGAAGAGCTGTAGTGACAGTGCGTTTTTAAAAGAAGAGGTGAATGTTTTGTAGCTGTAGGAAACTTCAAGGAATGTCCTGGGATGGATGCCCAGTGAAGTGGGGAAGCAAGGAAGTAGGCAGCTGGGGAGGCCTTGGTAGGAAGAGAGATTCCTTTGTAAACATAGCCTAAGGCCAAACTTTCCTCATTTTTTCTGTTTTGCATAGGGCTTTGATTATCCAAAATCATCCAAGATCCCAAATGGAACTCCTCTTCTAGATACTAACACAGTTTAATCTGACTGTTCAGCTAGTCCAAGACTTGTCTATGGAAAGAGGCTCTGCCATAGAACCTCAGACCCACCAGTGGCGTCATACTAACTCAGTCTTGCCTAAGTTAAAACGAAACTCTACACCCCACCGTAATTTGTGCCTACCTTGTGATCGAGTTATTTTTCTAAGTCACAAAATAAATAATCTGTGAGACACCAAATCCACGAATCAGAGAACTGAAGACACTCAGATTTTTCTCTGTCAGTCTCTTTTAGTGGAGGTGGCAAGAAACAGATGTGGTTGCATCAGGACCAGCAGAGCTGAGACCACAGCCCTGGTCTTCAAACTCCTGGCCCAGGGCTTGGGCCCACGGCCTTTGTGCCTATTACTTGCCGTAACCCAGGGGACTTCTCTTTTTTCTCTTGGAAGGAGCATTTGAACAGACTTCTGGGCCATGAAAGCATTGGCATCTGTCTGAAAGGAAGTCCACTTCTAGAAAATTAGAGATTATGCTTTCAGGTCATACATACAAGTATTTGTAGGTCACGGATAGTTTTTTTTTTTTTTAAAGATTTTATTTATTCATGAGAGACATACAGAGAGTGGCAGAGACACAGGCAGAAGGAGAAGCAGGCTCCATGCAGGGAGCCCCATGGAGGACTCTATCCCTGGACCTGGGATCACGCCCTGGGCTGAAAGCAGACAGGGGTTGAGCATCTCCATGGATAAGTTTAAAAAAAAAAAAAATGTATATATAATTTAAATTATAAGCCTATTTTTACCTATTTTTTTTCAAGTGACCTAATCTGATAAAGTTGGAGTCCTTGGGAGATATTAATGTAATTTTATTGGATCTTTACATTGTGGTAAATGCAATGTAGCACGTGGTCTAGTAGTCTAAGATGCATTGTGAGGTCCCTCAGCCTGCTTACCTTTTACCAGCTGAAATAAATGGGGAAAGATCCTGCTTCTTTATTTGAAAAACAAGGATATCAATGATTACCTCATAAGGTCACGTGAGGATTAAATTAGCAAATGGATAAAATCTTTAGCATAGTGGCTGGCACTTTGTAAATGCATAAGAACTGTTATCCTTCATCATCCTTATTATTACTAATAGTGCCTAGGAAAGGAAATCTGTATAGATCAGGGATTCAAGTGCAATTTCTCTTGTTTTCCATTTTATGAGTATTATAGTACATTTTCAAAAATGTTAACTGCTTGAAAATCAAAATCAGTTTAGTTAATTTTTTAATTAATAGGCTTTATTTTTTTAGAGCAGTTTTAGGTTTACAGAAAAATCAGGGGAGAAAGTATATAGTTCCCTATACTCCCTACCTCAGTTTCCCCTATTGTTAACATCTTGTATTGGTGTGCTACATTGGTTACCGCTGATGAACCAATATTGATGCATTACTATTAACTAAATTCCATGGTTTGCATTAGGGTTTGCCCTTTGTATTGTACTGTTCTTTGAGTTTTGCCAAATGCTTATTGTTATGTACCATTACAGTATCCTATGGAATGGCTTTACTGCCCTAAAAATTTCCTGTGCTCCACTTACTTATCTCTCTTTCCCTTCCCTCCCCAACCACTGAAAACTACTGATCTTTTTTTATTACTTCCATAGTTTTGCCTTTTCCACAATGTCATGTAGTTGGAATCATATAGTACATGGCCTTTTCAGCTTAGCTTCTTTCTTTTTTTTAAAGTTTTTTATTATTTATTTAAATACACAGAGAGAAGAGAGAGAGAGGCACAGGCAGAGGGAGAAGCAGGCTCCATGCAGGGAGCCTGACATGGGACTTGATCCTGGGCCACCAGAATTACGCCCAGGGCTGAAGGCAGCGCTAAACCACTGAGCCACCCGGGCTGCCCTTAGCTTCTTTCCTTAGCAGTATGTGTTTAAGGATACCCCCCACCCCCAACATTGTCTTTTTATGGCTTGATAGCTCATTTTTATTGCTGAATAATATTTGTCTGGATGTAACACCATTTCTTTAACTGTTCATCTATTTGAAGGATATCTTGGTTGCTTCTAAGTTGGGCAATTAAGAATAAAGCTGTTACAATCGTTTGTGTGCAGGTCTGGACAAAAGTTCTCAACTCATTTGGGTAAATACCTAGGAGCATGATTGCTGGATCATATGGTAAGACTGTGTTCAGCTCTGTAGGAAATTGTGTGTCTTCCAAAGTAGCGGTACCATTCTACATGCCTACTGGTAATAAATAAGTGTTCCTGTTGCTTCACATCCTCTGTAGCATTTGGTGTTGTCAGTATTTCAGCGATTATAATAGAATTGCAACCGTTCTCAAAGGTGTGTACTAGTATCTCTTTGTGGTTTTAATTTGCATTTTCTTAATGACATATGATGTTGAGCATCCTTTCATATGCTTATTTGCCATCTGCCTATCTTCTTTGATGAGGTGTCTGTTGAGATCTTTTGCCCTTTTTAAAATTGGGTTGTTTCTTTTCTTACTGTTAGGTTCTGAGATTTCCTTGTATTTTGGGAACACATGTTCTTTATCAGATACATGTTTTGCAAATATTTTCTCCAAGCTTGTGGCTCGTCTTTTCATTCTCTTAGTAGTGTCTTCACAGATTAGGAGTTTTTAATTTCAGTAAAGTTCCACCTATCACATTTTCTTTTAATAGATTATGCTTTTGGTATTGCATCTAAAACCTCGTCGCCCAATCCAACATCACCAAAGACTTTCTCCTATGTTATCTTCTAGAAGTTTTAGTTCTGTGTTTTACATTTAGGTTTATGATCTTGAGTTAATTTTTGTTAAAGGTGTAAGGTAAGTGTCTAGATTCATATTTTATATGTGAACATCCGGTAACCCATTCGATTTTCTCTAGTAAGTGAATTGACATTATTTTTGAAGATACTTATAATAAGATTTTTCTTTTATAAGAAGATATTTTAATCACCGAAAGCCTCGGAGAATAATTAATCCTCTTTCAATGAACAAAGTGTCTTCAACTATGTGGAGAAATATTATCAGGAACACAGAATTGTTTATCAGTGAAGCATTTTGACATTTGACAGGATTTAGGTCTTTCATTATATTTTAGGATGATTAGGGAGGACTGTGGAATGGTGTGTATGATTTATAGCCGGTTGTGTTTCTTAACTAAAACCTAGTTACTCAATAAAATGTTTTGTATAGTTATTGTTCAAACACTCCCAACTCTTATAACTTGTTTTTGATCTCTTTCATTCTTTGAGCTACTGTTTGGGGACTGTTGAAATGCTTGACACTCTTTCTTTCTCTCTCCCTCTCCCTCACTGTACTTGGCTAGCAAGCCTTAACATCTGCTGACATTATTGATCCTAGGAATAAAAACGTGAGATGATCTCTGGGAAAATTTCCAGGCTTAGAGCCCAGGCAATCCATTAAACCCATATATTTCAGATCATTGAAGTCTTGTGAAGTATTTTCAGAAATACAGTTGCCAGTGATTTGGTTACATAGGCCTGTTTGAAAGAAAGCTTTTAAAGTTCTTCTTGAAATGATTTGTATTTTTCCAACTCTCAAACTTCATAAAAACCAAGAGCCATTTCTTATAGAAATGTTTCCTGTTAGATTTTCTTGGTACATTCTTTTTAGCGGTACTGTAGCCACTCATGGTATGATGGTTTGCTTAATGTCGAAGAAAATTACCTGAAAGACAAAATTGAATAAAGGATATATTCTTTTAAAAATTTTACTTAATCAAACAACAAAGCAGAAATGGATCTCTGTTGTACTTTAAAGAGTTGCCCAATTAAAAGGTCATTATCCCGAAATGATGTATAATATGGTGGGTTCACAGTGAAAGAAATATATAGTTTAATAAATAATGTTTAAAATTTTGGTCTAGAGGTTCTTTGGAGAATGTGTTTTTACCTTTTATGTTCTTTTGTGGCTTCATACATTTCTCTATCTTATATTTGCTCCTGTCAGAAAGTATCAGTGTTACAAGCAATGAGTGAATAAGGCGAACCCAGCAGTTCCACAAGGACGTATACCTATGTCCCCAAAGCACAGCGTTCATAGAAGCATCACATGTAATAACCCCAACTGGAAAATATTCCAATATCAATTTGCACTAAACTGTATTCTCAATGAAGGCAGCATTTAATAGTTAACCAGGGGGCCAGGAAATGTGGGAAGTTTTCATTAAAGGATATGTATTTAGGGTTATTTTTTTAAAGAACATGCAATATTATTTAAACAGTACTATGAATTATCTTTTGCATGTCAAAATCCTGTTTTTCAAATAAATTATTTATATTTATAAGGATATAAATGTAAAACACCAATTTCCCACTGAGTCATCACTTCCTTAAAATGATATATATGCAGTTAGGAAATCAGCTATTAAAATTTTGAAATTGGGGGATCCCTGGGTGGCTCAGCGGTTTAGTGCCTGCCTTCGGCCCAGGGTGTGATCCTGGAGTCCCGGGATCGAGTCCCACGTCGGGCTCCCTGCATGGAGCCTGCTTCTCCCTCTGCCTGTGTCTCTGCTTCTCTCTCTATATATCTCTCATGAATAAATAAATAAAATCTTAAAAAAAATAAAATTTTTGTAATTGTGGAAGCGAGATACTTTCTTTAAAGTCTTTAATGACTTACCATTTCCTACAGGATAGAATTTTAAATTTGGGGGGAAGCACATAAGGAACACTGTGGTCTGGATTCTTCCTGAGTCTCTACTCACTCCTTCCTCCTAATAACTCCTGTCTTGCTCTCCTCAAGATACCTAGCTGTTTGCAGTTCTCTGAGCACTCTTTTTTCCCCCCAAACTTACAAGTCTTTTCTCTGGCTTTTTCTTTGTGCCTTTGTTCTCCCCAGTGGTGCCATCATATTTATGCATTTTTGACTACTGTATCCCTGGTACTTAACACGGTATGCGGCGCATGGGGGGCTATAGTAAACGGAGGGCAGGTTGAAGAGTTTATCATTCTTTTAGAGTGTATTAAATCATCTTATATCCTTAGATAATTATATCTGTCTCTTTAACATCATTAAAAGTAGGAGCAGTTTCTAATTTGTCTTCTGTCCACTGTAGTCCTTAGAACACGGTAGGAACTTAAGAAGTGTTGATTGGATGAAGGGTTTGACTGTTTTGAATTAATACATAAATTAAAAGTCAACTAAATTTGTCTCTATGCCTTGTGAAATTTTAGCTTCAAACTTACCTTATTGTATTATTTATTGATGCAGGAGCATTTGCTCTTTATTTTTAGCATATATTTTGTGGTAGGTGCTAGGCACTGAGAGGAATCTAGGTAAGACTTTTATCCTGGACAATATATAAGTCAGATGAAAAAAAAAAAAAACCCAACCAATTCATTTTAGGTATGGATCCATTGTGTGCATTGTGGAGAAATATTTTGCTACTGACCTCCTACTCTAAGGGACTGTGCTAAATACTCTAAAGGCACCACTGAGGAATATTTTTGCTTTTCAGCAGAGCTATCAATAGAGCTCTTTGCTTCATGGAGATGGATGGGGCTGGGGAAAGTGGTGTCTGAGTATTTTAACAGGAGTGAAATCAGTCATCAAGTTAGAGTTGAAATGTCTTTTCGTTCTTGTGAACGAGCCTGCCTTTCACCTCCATCTCTGAAGAAAACCCACGAGTGCACCAAAGCCCCTGCTACTTTTGTTGTTGTTTTATTGGTGGCTTTATAGAGTTGTGTTAAGACCTGAGCACTACCAGGCTTTGTGGAAATAACTCTTTCCCTTCCTGATGCCCTAACAAAATGTCTCCCTTATTCATTTTAAACAACACAGAACTCCTTTCCTGTTTGACAGTTTCAAACCCCAAACTCCGATGAGTGGGAGGGTGGTAGGTACATTCCGGATAACTGTTTTCCATACTTCAATTACTTCTTTGTCTTTCTCTTCTAATTTTAGACTCTCATTTTCGGGTCATGAGAAAATGGCTCACAGAGACAATGTAAAATTTAAAAAAGGAGGATTTCCCCAAATTAGTAGCAGCCTGCAGAGCTGAGGAAGGAGATGGCATCAGGATATGTACTGACAGTGAATTCTAGGGTCCTGGGAGGAAGAGGATGGCAGTGAAAGAGAAGGTCGGGGGTGACAGATGGTGAAAGCCATGATTTGGGGGGGCGGAGATATTGGCACATCTGTACTTTACCCCCTCATGCTCTTGAAAATACCAGTGAATCCCAAGGTTTCATGGGGAAGCAGGACTTGACAATAATGTAGTGAGATGGCAAAAAGCAGAAAGGTCCATTCTAGAAAAGTTTGGTGAATCCTCTAATGGGGACCTTGGCTTTAAAACATTATTACAGCTTAACTGATAAAGTATAGGTGCAGCTAACTAATCTGAGTTTTAAGATAAACTCCCAAGCAATTTAAAGAACGGGAAATTAGATGTTTTTTAAGCTTGGCTTTATTCTTTTAGAATGGTGGGGGTAGTTTATTTTGTTAATCTATTCTGTAGGAAGAAAAGAACTAAAGAACTGTGTTTATGCAATAACATATTTGAGGCTATCACAACAGTGCTTTAGCTGCAGCTCAAAATCTTTGAATTCTTACCTTTAAGATGAAATTTAGACTCAGTGAATTTCAATTTTATTTTAATTTCTGTCCCTTAAATTTTTTTTTAAATGGAAATGAATAGATAGCCATCAGAGACTGGACTGGCTTTGCTTTTGTAAATGAGGGATTAGGATTTGTCTGTTCTATAAAGGACACCCCGCATTTAGATTAGACATAATCTGATTGTATTGCAATACAAAGGCCATTCAAGTCAGCTCAGTGTCCAGGGTCTGTAAACACCATATGACCACTGATTGGTCCAGGGAAGAGTATTAACAGAAAGATAATGATGAGTTTTAATCCACATCCTTATAGCACAACAGCTGTGGCTTTAAATGAGTTTTCTTTTGGACTTTAGAAGTGATGCTTTATTTCTTACAAATGGTAAATTGAATAACTTTTTTTTTTTTTACTCCTGCAAAGAGTATATACCTATTTAGCATTATTTTTACTTGATTAGGTAGTTTTCTTATCTCAGTTTTATTTAGAATACAAAATAGGTGTTTGACATTTATTTAAAATTAGACTGACCATGTAATTTATTGTACAAAGCAAGATTCTCTTGAAAGTATTAATAATTTGCCAGGGACAAAAGGCATAAACCAGGAATCTTCTGGATAAACCAGCATGAATGGTCATGCTTTTTAAAAGCCATATTTTAACTTTTTACCCTCCAATAAAATTATAAAATCACAATTAAAATGTTAGAAAATCAAATGTCCTTTCCAAGTGTGATTTAAAACGTATGGTGCTTTAGGAGTGAAAAGAACAATGAAAAAGCAAAACATGGGACTCTGGTCACAATGAGTTTTTTAAATGACAAGTGTGTTTAAATATGATTTCCAAATTTTATTTTCTTTGCATCTTGTGATCCTCAAATGTATTGAGTTTGTATAGCAAACGTATTCAGCATTTATTCTCTATATATTTGTGTTCTACTAATATCATTATTCATATTGCACCTGCTATATAGAAAATGTTATGCTAGTTTGTGTGGAATATTGCAAGGAATAGGAAGGACAGAAGAATCACAACCTGATAAATGTCAAAAATTTAGTTTTATTGTCAGTATTTGCTGGTTGACTCTCAAACATCCCTTCTCTCTTCCAAATACAGTGTCCCAAGCATCCTAACTATGAAACCTGGGTAACACAGACCTCTCCTTCAGTTCCAAAAGGGCCCTGATTGGTGTAAGCAACCCGTGTTTCCTATCCTCTTAGCCACAATGATTTTTTTTTTTTTTTTAGTGATGGTCATGTGGAACAGATGTGTACAGCTAGACTGGACTGGCATTTTAATTGAGTTACTGGGAAAATAGACTATGACTTTCCTACTGAAAGTAATTGAAGCTGTAGGTTTAGGAGGTACTACAGATCATCTGAAGATCAAAACAAGTCTTAGGATGAATATGACACCTAAGGTCAGAAGGTTGGTATGAAGATAGTGTTGGTGGCATTGTTCAGCTGCTCAACCAAGCCAAATCCTGTCACTGCAGTTTTTGGTTACATGAACCAGTAACTTTTCTCAGTTAAAAAAAATAATAAGTTATTGCAGTAAGTTCCATTAATAACTTTTATTGCTCAAGGCTTTGAGTTGCAGTGTCAGATACTTATAATCAAAGACTTCCTAATACATGATTTAAAAATAATTGCAAATCATTTTGATTTGCAAATATTTGAGAACCATGATTTGAGAAGAAGAATGGCATGCTCTTATAATTGGTACAGGAAAGTCTTCAAGTCTGGATGTTGGATTAGGAAGGTAGAGATAGGATGAACAGTAAAAATGCAAGGAAAACTATCCAGGTCAGAATACTTCTGCACAGAGAAAAACAATGGGAACAAAGAGAAAGGAGTGCTAAGGAAAATGTTTGACTCACTTGATAGTGAACCAAATCTTGATGGAAAGTGAAGAAGTTGTTAAAAATGAACATAGCTTTGTGGCCTTGATTGTCCTGCAAGGGAGAGCTGGATATACAAGAAACTTGACAGGGGCGCCTGGGTGGCTCAGTCATCTGTTAAGCGTTCGACATTGGCTTAGGTCATGATCTCAGAGTCCTGGGATTGAGCCCTGAGTGGGGCTCTGCACTCAGTGGAGAGTCTGCTTGAGGATTCTCTCTCTCTCTTTCTCTCTCTCTCTATCCCTCTTCCTGTTCATCCACTCTCTCAAATAAATAAATCTTTAAAAAAAAAATAAAGTAAACTTGCCTAGTCATAGCACGCATCTTCATCTTTTTATCCATAGTTAAAATTCACTTGTTTGTGAGACTCACACTAAACACAGCACTTGTACTCAGTATGTCATGGTAACTGAAGAATTTGGTGTCTGTGGACAAGATCCAAGCAGAAGAGTAGATCTCACTATCGTTACCTCAACTACTCTATCTCTCTGATAGAATCAAGGTTAGTAAATTGGCATATTCCTTTGACAAAGACTTCATGACCAGTGTAAAGTTATCTTTTGATTCATTATGAATTCTGAGCTCTTCAATACTAGATATTTGTATTGTTTTTTAAAATTTCCTTCTCAAATGGAGAGAACCCATGTGTAGAGGAGATTTTCCTTACATAGGCCGAAATCTGCTTCCCTGCCCTCACAACCTCCAAGTTATATAATCACTAACAAAATGATATCTTCATAGTTTTTAGAATGGAAAAATATTCCAGTGACTTAACTTTTTAGGCTTGATGATCTAGGATCTTTCAGTCCTGGGGGAGATGTCTGGGTTTACTCTGTCCTATATTGATAAGCAAGTGGTGTTTACTTGCTAGCCTCGGGTACAGATGAAAGTTTAAAAATCCAGGAAGTTAGATTCAATATGTGGAGATGACATTCAGAACTCAAAATATCCTTTATGGCTTAGGAAGGGCACCTTCCATGAGTGCGGGATTCAACCAAACCTTGACAACTAAGGTATATGTTGTTACTGCTGCTGCTGATAATTAGGATTATGCTGAGTCAGACCGAATATTAAATTTTCCATTATTATTGCCTTTATGCTGTTTTTAAACTTTAAAGTACTAAAAGAAATTGGTTTTGCATGTTAGTCTATTGCATTTAGTTCAAAGCTAGTTTTGAATAAAGTGATGTACTAAGCTCCATTAGCTTAATAAGTATAAACTGTGGAATGACCTCACACTTGGAAAGTGTATGCTTCATAGGAGTGACAGGCAATCCTCTTTGAAGAAGAGGCATAAGGAACCTAGAGTAGAAAGGCAAAATCCTATTAACTCACTTGTTCCCACTGTCCTTCATAAATCACTGTTGAGTAGACTTTTACTTAACTCATCCTCTCAGTATAATATGTAGTTTGGAAATCCATTGCGTAGTAGATTTTCTTTCATGAAAAATCAAATTTAATGACTTAATGAGAATTCTGTAGGCTTCTTTGGGGGTGACCACAATGAGTATGTTGATGTTTTTATTTTTTTTAAATAGGAAACCTTGTGTTATTCAGCAGAACATGGTGAATTTCAAGTATGTTTTATCACTAATGCATTATCTCAGTTTTGTCTCTTAGGATGTGATAGAGGCACTTTTTTTCCTTGCAGCCTGTTTTGTCACCCCAGTCAGATTAATGAATTATGAATTACACCATTTCATTAGATATAGAATTAAGAGAGGATGTTTTCCTTGGGGACTTCTGCTTGGACTATGTCATTAATCATATTCTGCAAGAACTATAGTCAAGGCAGATTGGGAATGGTAGTTTATCTGGTACAGACCAAGACGGGGGAATAGGTTGTCATTTAGTCTATCTTGGGGAAAGCGTGTCTGAAGAACATGGCTAGATAAGGAATGACATCTTAAAATTGCCTCTTATTTTGATCTCTGTCAGAGGTCTGAAGAACTGCATGTGAAACTGTGAAGTCTTCTCAGAAAAAAAGTAGAAGTCATTTAACAAGAGTTTGCTTCTAGTCCCATGCATGGTTTTTAAACTGAGAGGTATAACACGTAAGCATGACTGAACTTGGTGTTGGAGGCTTTACTTATTTTCTCCGCAGCTTCTGTCCCGTTGCCAACCTCCTTTGACCTTCCTATACTTCCTTTGAGGGAGGAAACCCAAACATCTCACGGGATATTTTAAATGATCAATCAACATGAGCATTTCTGGTATTAAATGATTTTAAAGGATTTAAATCACGAGGCTCTTCTTAATTGCCCCCAGATGCCTCCATTTGTGATTACCACTTAAAAAGTGATGGGACTCCGTGGAAAGAGAAGTGTGGAGTACCAGAGGGAAGGAGAGTAAGCTGTGCTCTGATGGTAGGGAGTTTGCATCTTCTTACCAGTCACAGAGTCATACAACGGGAAAGATTAACGTCCTTTCTTTCAATAAGTACTTTGAATATAAATGGGAAAACAAAAAGGGGAAAGGAGAAAAAGTGAGTGGGAAATATCAGAAAGGGAGACAGAACATGAAAGACTCCTAACTCTGGGAAACGAACTAGGGGTGGTGGAAGGGGAGATGGGCGGGGGGTGGGGGTGACTGGGTGACGGGCACTGAGGTGGGCACTTGACAGGATGAGCACTGGGTGTTATTCTATATGTTGGCAAATTGAACACCAATAAAAAGTAAATTTATAAAAAAAAAGAAAAGAAAGCTTTTGCAAAAAGCTCCACTTGAAATCTTTTATTAGTTTTGATAGGTCAGACTACAGAGCACAAATGGAAATCTGACAGTTGTTTCTTGGTTGAAATAGAGAAAAGAGGCCCAGAGTATAGTAAGATGAGATTTATCGATAGCTAATAATATTATTAGGATTTTAATATTTCAGATGGACCCCCCCCCATCCATTCACGAATCTCTTTTTTTAGGTTTAGAATATTTACAGGAAAAAGGACACATGGCCCCCGGGTCAAAGATAAAATAAAAATAGAACTGTAGACTTTTAAGAAAGTAATTGAAGAATATTGCATATCAAAGTTATACTTTTCAGTCAAAAACATATTCATAGATAAATTTGTAGCCCTAAGATATCTTGTTGCTTAAAAATAAAATTTGAAAATACATGAGTGAAACACTCAACTCTAGATATTTGGGAGGAAAAAGAATCCTGAAACAGAATAACAACAATAAACTGAACTTAAGCAGTAAGAATAATTTTTTTTTTAAAGATTTTATTTATTTCTTCATGAGAAACACAAAGAGAGGCAGAGACACAGACAGAGGGAGAAGCTGGCTCTCTGCGGGGAGCCCGACGTGAGACTTGATCCCAGGACCTGGGATCAAGCCCTGACCCGAAGGCGGATGCTCAATGACTGAGCCACCCAGGCGCCCCAAGAATAAATTAATAATAGGAACAAAACACAGGATTTAATGTTAGAAAATGGACAAACAATAGAGTTGATGAATGATGTATCTAAGGCTAGTTTAAAATGAAATAATGAAATAAACATTTGGTAAACGGAACTTAAAAAGTGAGACAAAAGCACAAAGAAACACATTTAAGAATGAGAAAGGGACTCTGGCCGCAGTCAGAAGAGATGAAAAATTATGCCAATACCCTGTGTAACTCAATGCAGATATGCTTGAAAATCCTGATGAAATCTCTGTGTTAATTCTCATTAGCAAAAACAAAGCCACAAAGTAAACTGGAAGAGATTTTTTTTCAGTAACAGAAAAGTATCAAGCTTTTATTTACCAAACAAAAAAATAAATAAAGCTTTTTATACCTCAGGAAAACACAGTGGGGCATCTTGATTGCCATAGGCATACGTACACACACACGGAGATACCCTCACACACATTCACATCTATGTACATATGTGCACACTCCCAGTGCATTTGGAAAGTCTGGAAACATAAACTCATGTCAACAGTATGCTAGTTACATTATCAAAAAATATTCCCAGTACATTTTTCTTTAATCTCTAGATACCTTTTTGGGTTAAGTACCTGGAGCAGTCTAATTATTAATATGAAAAGAAGTACTATCTATATACCACAGAGTGTCCAGAAAGTCTGTTAAACTCAAGCAAAATGGTGTATTAATAGAACATCAATGATTGTGGCTGCTGTTAACTCTTCCTCCCAGGAAGAAGAGGCCAAGATGATTTTTTAAGAATCTGAGCATTCCACATTTCACTCCTCTTCCAGGGGAAAACCAAAGAACTTTGGGGTTTTATTCTCTGGGGGAACAGTAACTTGGGTTGCCCAAAAGGAAATGTGGTTTCAAGACTTGAAAGAGGCAGAGAAAGGTCCCACGTAGAGCCATAGGTTATGAAACACAGAGTAGCATGGAGGGGCCCAGCCCCACTCCCAGGGGAGGTGGGGGAGGTGATATGGGCCTTGGGTGGTGGATGGATGAAGTGGCTGCGGAGGAGGTGGAGCCACAAGCAAGCGAGACCGCTGTGTTCTAGACACATAAATATTTCAGGATCTGTCACTGATGTGGAGGGAGAAGTGGGGCCCCCCCTTTCACCTGTCCTTGGGTTTTAGGCCCCAGCTTCTTGGTGGTGACCACAAGGGACTGAAAGCCACAGCCCATCCTCAAGTTTGCTGAACTTCTTGGTGCTCTTCTTGTAAGACCAAGGTGGGAAGCAGTGTGAGTGGTAAATACTGTTGGTTGGCAGCTTTTATTTGATTTTTTTTTTTTTAAATAAAGATGACGTTAGATGGAAGAGCAAATTTTTATTTGTGCGTGTGTTTACAAGTGTGCATATATTTATGCACACATATCCCTGAGATGCTGGCGGAAAAAGCCCCAAAATATTAGCTGAGTTCTAAAAAGAAAGCCTGCCTTTGTTACTTTCCATCTGATGAAGAGGCTTTGGGACCGGAACTTTGGGGAAGCGCAGGTCCCCTGGACGAGTTTGATGTCCTTCCAGGTTTATCTTGGGGTTTTAAAACCTGATGAGCACTAAAGGCAGCTCTGAAGATGAGAGCATTTTTCTCTTTTCCATTGGCCTGCATGTGGTCCGTCCCCGCCCGGTGAGCCCTGGAGAGCAGAGCAGAGTGAACCGACTTGAGGTGTGTTACGGGCATCAAAATACAGCTGTGATCTAGCACACGGCAGCAGTGCTTCGTGGTACTTAGTTTTAAAAATTGAAAGATCTAAAAAAATAAAAAATAAAAAATAATAAAAACCGAAAGATCTCTGGCAGGGGGTGCATTTTATGTTTTATGTATGACACTAACACACCAGCAAAGGATTTAATCGTGACCATTCAGAAATTATTTGTTAAGTCCTAATTTAAAATAAAATGGTGTTTAATCAAGGGACATTAATCAATTGTAATACTGATTTAAAGAGTCTTTTATTGAAGGGAACATTTATTTGTTCATTATATCAGGTTATTTTAAACTGAAAGGAAAAATAGCATTCTGTTACCTTACAAAGTGGCAATGTTTGAATCAACTGAAATCTACATGCCCTGCTGCTAAATCACTTTAGGATATTTTTCACACCTAATTCCTATTGAGTTGGAAGTACCTGCCCTATATAGGAGTGGCAAATTTTGGTGAACCTGTCTTTGCTTTCATAATTTTTAAGAAAACAGCCCCATATACAGTATGCAGGAAAATGAAAAGTCTCTAGTTCTTTCTGTTACATGCACGCACACACACACACACACACACATTCACAATCACACTCATTCATCCTGTCCTACACAACCCTCTCCCTCATTCCCATAAACATCTGTTTGCTCAAGCACAAATACACACGCTTTGCTCCAGTAGTCATACTTAGACACACACTCTTCTTTGCTCAGGTCAACACACACACACACACACACACACACACACACACACAACTTGCCCAGGCTGATGTACCCATATGGGCATACACATGCATATGAACCCATTCAAGTCAACACCCTCACACATGGGCCTATTCAAATTCACACGCACATACACAGTAATACCTACACTTACAGGGTTAAGCTTTTGTTCTCTTTTTCTCCTCACTGTTTTCCAGCTAACTTCTGACTTTTCTGTCCTTGGTTTATACATTTCTTTTGATCTTTGACTTGGAAGTGGGTGACTCAGACCAATTATTTCATGTGATTATCTTTGGGATGAGATTGGTGATTTTGATACTGGCTCATTTTTATTATTTGCACGTCGTTTAAGAGAAAGAACGTCATGAACTTATTCTGCTTTCAAATGCCAAAGCAAGTGTTGAGGATACGATTATATAAGTAGATGAGAAAATTGCCTTTCACACATATTTGTTGAGTCAACAGGGTCAGATGAGAAGGTGGCAAGGAACGTATCTTGAAACTCAGGAAACAGCTCTTTATTTTGCCATATTGCAGATAAATGTTCTTTCTGTGTCACTCTGTGCTAGGCTTTATTACTTGCTTTCCTTGAATGTGATAATTTACTAATTCAGAAATAATGTGCAACAGAATAGTAATAAAATTTAGTATTTTGATAGCAGACTGAATAAAAAGGTGGGCAATCGACTTGCCTTTTTGAAATCGAGAGCTTTCTGTTTGTGAATATATAAGGATGGATATATGTCATTGTTCTGCTTTCAACAGAGTTAGAAATGCCCACTGTTCTTCACAGTAAAAGCTTCATTTCTGTGTGTAAGAGATTGGAAGGCACCATCTGGGACACATCGTATGTTCATGTTTCTTCAAGAGAATCTGGAAATCATACTTTGGGATTTTGTTGCTGATGGAGAAGAGAAAGGGGAAAAAGCTTTCGTAGATTATACCTGGTCTGTTGGTGCCTTTCTTGTAAAAACTGAAATTAAATAAACAATGCTAATTAGACTATCCTATGTTATAGTCAGAAGGATACCATTAATATTTCTGAAATTGCTTATTTAAAAATTGTGTGGTTTTATTTAGATAAATATTTTATTTGGACAATTTCCCGGTCTTGCTAATTGGATAAGAAAATTTTGGAAAATGTGCCTGGGACAAACATTGAACTTTTATTTGGGAAGCCCCTATTTGGTATAGTCGCTAGAGAAATTGGTGGTCTCCCGTAAACAGAAGGAAGATCTTCTTGTTCCCTGCCTCCCTCCTTCGCCGGTCAGACCAGAAAAGTCCCCATTGACCATGCAGTAATTACTTTTTTTAAAAGTCCAGATTGGTTTTTCCTAATTTATGATTAAGAACCCTGAGCTACACAGAAATGAGCAAGCTACTTAATTTCCTATTCTAGCACCCAGTATACAGTGGCCTCATACATAGTTGGTACTGAAAAATATTTCATTGACTCCCTCGTTCAACAGATATTTACAGGCACCTACTATATAACAGGCAGATGCCCAGATCCTACGTCTATCAAAGTAAACAAAACAGAAAAGCATTTGTTTGTGAGAATTGTAATTGGGTGGGAAAATAGACAAATGTACATATAATAAATGAGATGGGGATATATGCTATGGAAAAATACATTGAAATAGATAAAGCATGATAAAGGAATGAGTTGCTTGTTTTTTATATAGGGTAATCAGGGAAAGCCTCTCTTAGAAGGACTTCCTTTTGAGGCTAACGTAGAATGAGTCCAGGGTAAATCTGGAGAAAGAGCGCTCTAAATAGAAGGAAGAGCAAGGACAAATGCCCTGAAGCCAGAAAAGCAGAAAGATGCTTGGCCTGTTGAGTGAAGGGGAGAAACATGGAAGACTCGAGGTCAGACATTGCAGGGCAGCAGACCATTTGGACTCTGGGGCCTTCAAAAAGAACTTGGATTTTACTCTGAGTGCGATGGGAAGTCATTGTAGAGCTATAAGCAGAGGAGTGTTGCGATTGGACTTAGGTATTTTTTATAGAATCCCTCTGGTTGCTGTGGGGAGACGAGACTATGGGGGATAAGAGATGTGGGATAAAGCTACCTGAGGTACTAAGACATCCCAGGTGAGAGATACTGTGGCTTGAACTAGAATGAAAGTGAGGAGAAGTGATCAGATCCCTGGTACATTTTGAGAGTAGAGTAGATAGGATTTGTAACTCTACTAGAAGAGGACAAGAAGAAATGAGGGCCTATTAGGGATGACTCCCAGGTTTTTAGCCTGAACAACCAGCTGAATAAAATTCTCCTGTGGTTGAATGGCTAAGTAGTTTGGGGATGAGGAGTAGTCTGAGATGTGGTTGTGGACAATTTGATAGACATTTAAGTAAAGCGGGCAGTTCTGTATGAGTTTGGAGTCCAGGTGGAAGCTTAAGATGGCCAGACCACAGTGTGTGTGTGTAATAGAATATGCATGTAAGTTCTCAGTGTATAAAAGGTATTTAAAGCCAAGAGCCTGGATGAAATCATCTTGTGAATGAATGAGTGTAGAGAAGAGGCAGAGAAATACTGAGCCTTGGAGCACTTTACCATTTATAACCACATAAATGAGGGGGCACCTGCCAAGGAGTCAGTGAAAGGTGACTGGCGTAGTAGGAGAAGTACCAAAGGAGAGCTTCTAGTGTCCTAGGAGCACATCAATTATAATTTTAAAGAAGGAGGAATTCCTAAATGTGGGAAAGTGGAAAATAACCTGAAGACTGTGAATTGACTGCTGCATTTGCAAATGTGGAGGGCTCTAGTGACCTGGCCAAGGGCTTGAAGGGTGTCACATGAATAAAAAAAAAAAAATCTGAATTAGTCAAGTGATCAATCAGGATGTGGCATGGATATGTTAATAGAACTGTTCGTAGATGAACAAGACAGTAACAGCCCTGGTCCCCAGAATTGAGCAATTTCATGATTGCAGTGTGTTTTTAGGAAAGCAGAAATACCAGGACAGATCTTTTCACTATTTTTAATTGGCTTCCTCTCCATTCCCTATTCATAATCTTTATCATTCTTCTCGAATTCCCCGACCACCCTCAGCCTGTTTCAGTGTCAGTTTATGAGCTTGCCTCCTGCCTGATTTAGGTAGTAAAAGGGAACGTCTGCGAGCTCCATGAATGTTCTTTCCCCATTGCCTGCTTGTAAATCTACCTGTGTCTGCCCTTATTGGGTACTTCTTACTTCTAAGTACCAAAGGAAAGATATTCCTCCCAAACGAGTCTCTCCACCTGTTCTGTTGTTGCTTCTTCCCTTCAGGACCCTTATAGTATCCATTCTCTTCTGTTAAGCCTTTATCTTGTCCCTTTATTGCTTCTTCCAGCTCGTGAATATGTTTGCTCATAGTTTTCCCATCTTAAAAATACCAGCCATTCTTAAATTTATATTCCCATCTAGCTAGATAAAAACAATAGAGACATGTTGTAAAGTATTTTGGAAATAAGGAAATGAGGAAAATGACAGACACCCGTAATCTCATTTCGCAGAGATGATCGTTTACATGTGTTTACATTCCATTATTTTTCTACATGCATTTTTACTGACTAGGAATCCAACCACATATAGACTATTAAAATCTTTCTTTTTATTTGACTTATATTGTAAGACTTCTCACATACCATTAAACATTTAAGAACTATATTTAATAGCTAGAGTATTTAATACTATTATTATGCTATGATTGATATATTTGTGATTTTATTAGACCTTTACCTAGTTTCTATTTTTGATGTAAAATAAAACTAAGGTGAATATCTTTGTACATAAATCTTTTACTACATTCCAGATTATTTCCTCGGCGAGAGTCTAAAGGAAAATGCTGAATCAAAGGATATGCACTGTTTTATGACTCTTGTTAGATATTGCCAAATTGTTTTTTAAAAACGTTTCTGTCGATTTATATACCTACTGGGAAGTGTAAGTGTGCCTCTCTCCTCCAGATGCTTCTGAGGGCTTTTGAAAAATGATTATTTTATAAAACCATCTTTGCTAATTGAACAGTTTAGTGTTATCTCATTTCTTAAACTAATGTGTGATTACTAGAGAGGTGGAAATCACTTTTTATTGTTTGCTGGTTTTTTTTTTTTTTTTTTTTTTTTTTGCTGTTTAATGTTTTTCTTTTCTTATGACTTTTCCCTCATGTCCTTTGCCCATCTTCCACACCCTCCATTGGATCTTCACCAGTTTTTTTGTTGACTTGTATGATGTTATCAACTATTTGTCTTTCATATTTGCTGCAATAATTTTTCTAATTTGTTGCTTTTACTTTTATGTTTTTATTGATTTAAAGTTTAAGAGTGTCAAGTGACAACTTTAAAATTAATTGGTGGTGGAATGGTAAGTCTCCAAACAGACCCAAGTAGATATAAGAATTTGGCATATGTTCAAAGTATTTAATTCACTGGGGGCAAATGTCCAGATTTTGAGGCAAACATTGGTAGAATTTCTTTCTCATAACTCATATCAAAATAAATTTCAAGCAGAGTAAGGATTCAAGTATTTTTTAAAAAAAATCTAGCAAAACATAACAGCATGGGAAAATGTTTAAGTGGATAGATGGTCTTTCTAAGCATGTCAGTAAAGGTAGAAACCATTCGGGTAAATATTGACAAATGGGATTAATTTGAAACCTTCCACTCAGCAAAAAATTAACAAAGATAAAATACAAATGACAAGCAGGGAAAATAATTTATAACATATGGAAATATTAATTTTTAAAATTTTATTGAAAAGATCTCTTAGAAATGAAAAAAATTTTTCTAAGAAGGAACTTGATCAAGGAACATGAAGGGATAAGTTAGAAAAGAAGAAATACCAATGATGAATAAACATTTAGAAAATCTAACATGACTAGTTTTCAAAGAAGGTAAAACAAATGTTTAGGTGTAATATTTGGAATTATAAAAATGTGCTTGACTTTCCAACACTTTTTAGTATATGAGTGACCCACCCTACTGAGTCAAAGTCACCTATTAACTTAAGGAATTTTTACACTTTTAAAACTAAAGAAAGAAAATTAAGACTTCCAAGATCAGCTTTTGAAGCCATGTAGTTGAGAGAGAAATAGTTTGTGCTTGTGTTTGTTTTTAATTCCAAAATGTTCCTTTTAATGAAGTAAGATGTATTGTAACCATTGACAGTAATGATGATGACAGTGTACATCCATATCTATTGATATATGAAGATTTGTTTGATATAGAAATTGAAAACTTTACATTTCAAAGCAACTGTGATCCCATTTATATGATAATAAAAAAGAAAACTCCTATATATACATACTAGAAAATAAGGAAATTACTGTAAAATGTAACACTTCCCCTGGATGGTGAGGAAAATCAACAATCTTTCTTATTTACTTTTTCATGCATTTTAAGATTTATGAATGTCCCACGTATTACTTTTGTAATTATAAAAGTAAAAGTACTTACATTTTGAAAAAAAAATCTTTTTTTGGTCATTTTTCTCTATACTTAAAGTCTTTACTTCATTAAATATTTATTTAAAACTTTTTAAAAGTTTTTTTTAAATTCTTCCTGCTGGGAATTTATTTAATATTTGGTTTGAAGTAAGAATGTAAATCCTCTTACATAGCCAGTATTCCAGGTAGTTGAACAAGTGTTGTAGTCCAGTTTATTAGATAATTACTTATTGATTGCTGATGCTCTTCTCATCAAAGATCATTAACTTCTATTTCCTACTATCTGTGTAGAGAAAATTCTATTCCATTAGTTCACCTGCCTGTTGTTGTAACATTATCTCACTCTTTTAATTATTATTTCACTACACTATGTTTCTTACTAAAAGGACAGATTCCCTCATTACTTTTTTTTTTAGAACATTCTTACATATTTGTTTTTCCAGATGAATTTTAGAATCAGAAGTTTAAAATTCAATTCCTCATGCTTCTTAATCAATATGTACTGAATAAACATCAACATTTTTTCTTGAAAATCCATGGCCATGACTATGAATGAACTATAAATAGTGTAGCATTCTTGTGAGTTCTTCAAATATGATGGATCTTTGCTTGCATTGCAAGTGACTTTAGATTTAGGTTTTAAAAAAATTTCTGTGACAAATTGTTATTTTTTCCCAGTATCTTCCTTTTCTGATACCTCCAAATGATATATCTATGCCTTTTAAATCAACTTCCATTTGTATCAGACTAAATGATTGAACTCCGTGCTTTGTATATTGGTAGTTCTTGGGCCTCTTCTGTATATTCTTGTCTTGGCTACGTTTCATATAATGTTAGACTGACACTTTAATGACTCTGGTTAAGTGTGCTATTTGCACATGAACAAAAAGACAATTCGAATAAGCTACAAAAGGAATGAGGCTACCTCAAAGGCAAGAAATGCCAAGATAAAAGAGTTTTTCTGAAATCTTGAGTTCATGAGACAAGTTTCTTACATGTCTTCTTCATCTGGGCTTCTCTATACTGGAGTCTCAGAATTTGTAACTGGATCACTGCTCATCCTGGAATTTAGGTGATGGGATAGGAATGCAGGTTAATGGGCCAAGTGAACACATAGACACAATGTGACTTTTTTTTTCTCCCTAAGCTTTTACCTTTTGATATTTGAGAGGCATTAATCGTAACTTGACGGTTACCAACCTGATTGAAAATCACTAACCCTGGATGTTTTTTTTCTCTTCTGTATGAAAGAGAAACTACCAAAGCTCTATAAAAAGGTAGTGAAAACATATTTTTCCTACTTCACCTCCTGTTATCTGTCCTGTGGCATATTTTGCCAGGTGAGGACAAATATGTTGCTGATTTTTTCATAAATTTTTGTCACTAATTTTATTATCTTGTTAATCACACTATGTGTCTTGAGATTCTCCTTATTTTGTCGTTCTGTATAAAACTGCAGTGCTATTGCTGTAGTAGAAACCATTTATTTTGCTAAATTTCTAAAGAGAGGCAGGACCCATCAATGTTAAGGACCTAGACTCAGAGCAACAGATGCTCCTGTAAAGCAATGCATTTCTCAAAAAAGGACTTTGATGAAATATATGTAAATCACCTCTTTTGTTATTTATTTTTGAAATATTCTTTTATGCCATATTTTATTTGTTTTTATACTTTTATTATGAGATTTACTTTTAAATGTAGAGACAAGTATACAAACTAGCTTACCACCATGCACCTGCCACCCAGTTTTATTAAATGTCAACATATTTGCCTGTAATGTAGTGCTGCCTTTTTTTAAAGCCAGCACTACACAACAGATACAGCCCTGTGTGCCTTGCCTTATCCCTTTCTCTCTGAGGGAACTGTGCCTTGGAATTTAGTGTTTATCATCTGCATTTGTGATTGTATGCTTTACTATGCATTCATGTATCACTGAAAAATATAAATGCTATTTTTTTTGTTGTTTAGCTTTTTATAAGTGGTAGCCAACTACATCACTTTTAAACTTATTTTTTAATATGATACAATTGTTTAGGATTTATTTTTTATGTAGCTAGGAGTTCCAATTTATCCATGTCAACTGCTGAATAGTATTCCATTGTATGTCTATGCCAAATTTATATAGTTTTCATTTATGGACATTTGCATATATCACTAAATATATATAGTTTTTACAGTTACAAACATGGTTGAAATGAACATTTCTCTCCTTATCTCTTTGGCAAACATTTTCTCTGCCATGTATTTGTAGAAGTTAAACTGCTGCAGCATAGAGAACACACATCTTCCATTTAAGCAAATAGTAGCAAATGCCTCTGAAAGGGTTTGCACCAATTTATAAGTCCCCCAAAACTCATAGGTTTCTATGGCTCCATATCCTCATAGAGCTCATCATTGTCAGACTTTGAATGTTTGCCACTCTCCATAGACTACGAGATGGTATGTTGCAAATTTGTATTTTCCTGATTACTAGCAACATTGAACATCTTTTCCTATGTCATATGTTTAGAGGCAATAATAACAATATGGTTCAGAGCCAGATATAATAATAATGTATGATTGTTGGAGCCATATGACTTGGGTTTGAATCCTGAGTCTTTGGTGTGAACTTGGGCCTGTCACCATTTAGTGGCTCGTTGGCAAAATGGGAATAATCAGACACACCTTGTGGGATTGTTCTGGGTTAATATGTGGACATCTCGTAGAGCTGTGTCTAGCCTTTTACAAGATGATGTTGTTATTGTTGTCAGCAGCACACCACCAAACCATGATAAGTGAGATTCAAAAAATTCAACTACATAAAATGTCAGGTTACATTATGGCTCTATAAATAGCCTGATCTGGAAAGATTAGGATGGAAAAATTCTGGAAATTAGAAGACCTAGCCTTCTCATCCCCATCTCCCTGATTCACCCACATTCTTCTCTTCCTATTCAGAAGATAACACTAGCTCAGGGCCCACGCAGAGGATGAGGATCCAATTACCAAGTATGTACTATCCTATTTTTTTTTAAGTTCGAGGGCTTGTTATCTTGGAGTTTTATTGAGTTCTGCAGGTAACCATTTTCATTTTGCTTACACAGACTTGTTTATTGTCTTGCCCATTTTGTATTGAGTTCTTTGCTATTTATTATTCATTAGTAGGTGTTCTTTATTTATTTTTGACACTAATCCTGACAGAATTCTGTTTCCCTGTCTCTGGCTTGTCCTTTATATTCGTTTATGGTTGTTTGTTTGCAAAGAATTTTTAATATTTAGTGCGGTCAAGTTTAACAACCATTTCCCTAGTCATTTGTCTTTTTTTATATCTAGCTTAAGATTCCTGCCCACCCCTCACCAAACCAGCCTGTGAAAGACACTCTCCTGTTTTTTTTTTTCTTCTAAATGTTCCAAAGTTTTTGTGTTTTATAAGCAAAATTTTCTTCGGAATTTATTTTTGTTTCTAGCATAAGTTATAGAGCTAGTTGTCAGGTTCTATTTACTGTCTAGTTCCAGTGGCTGCTTCGTGTCTCTATGATCTAAAAGGATAGTATCTTCATTACTGTGCTTCTAGGGTAGTATGAGGAGAAGGGGAACAAGAAGAGGAACAGCAGGAGAGCTAGCCAGTGTTACTGGATGTCAGGCACCATTCTATGTGCTTCATGTATATTGACTCATTTGATCCTGAACATCACCCTCTGCAGTACGTACTCTCATTATCTCCATTTTACCAATAAGGACACTGAGGCACAGACAGGTTAAGTGACTTGCCACACAACTGTGTAGGGACGATTCAAAACTCAGACTATGAGACTGAATTTAAAACCCACTCAGCCTGGCTCTAGAGTTCACATTTATAATTCCTCTACTACCCAGCCTCCAAAAATATCTTTCTACCTCACCAAACAGTTCCCTCTCTCTATTATTATTCTTAAAAATTAAACAAGCAAAATAATCTTGGCTAACTTTGGCCACTATCTCTGTTTCATTTCTTTTTATTTTCTCTCTCAGTTATAAGAAAAAGGTGGTATATAAATAAGTGGTATATAAATAGTGATAATGTTAAACCATCTGTTTTAGGGTGACAAGTCTCACCCTTTCTGTAACTTCAAATCTACAAAGCGTTAGATATTGCCAAAATGATAGGCTGGGGTGACTTCTGAATTTTTCTAGTTTGTTAAACCTATGTTCTTTATAAATTTTGTTACTTTTATTGGAATTTACCCTGGAAAAAATTTTTCCCTTAAATTCATAGTTATAGTCTTGAGACTTTCAGTAGAGGAGACAGATTAAAAAATAAATATTTATAATACAATTTGTTAAATTACAGAATAGAATTATGAGAGCTTAGCCCCAATAATACCTACTCTGTCCAGAAGTTTCATGAATGATGCCTTGATATAGCTGTGATAAACAACGTGTATTGCTGTAATAAAACAGCCAAAATATAGTGGCTTAAAATCATTAATTATCGTTGCAAGTCACTATCATATTATTTTATTACCTCTTATGTTTCTCTGGGCTAACTAATCTCAGCTGGGTACGTGGTGATGCCTAAGGCTGCAGTTATCTGGGACTTGATTGAACTGTACCACTCAAGATGGCTCATTCACAGAGCTGGGGGTTGGCACTGGCATCATTTGGGAACTAAGTTAGGACTGTCAACCAGTATGTCTGGTTCCCCCTTATGTAACATCTCCATGTGGCATGGGTTTCTCGTACATGATGGCTGGGTTCCAAGAGCAGAAGTGAAGGACTGGATTTGAGAGTTCCAGAATGTACGTCTACCACTTTCTGTCTGTGGTCCAAGCCAGTCCCAAGGCCAGCCCAGCTTCAATGGGAGGACATTGTTGAATTGTCCACCCTGGGTGTGAGGACTTGCGTGGGCATACAGTGTCAGAGGAATTGCTGGAGGTCCCCAACTAGACTATGAATCAGAGAGGGCATCACTCAGAAAATCCATACGTTGATACTGTGTTGATTATTATCATTTTTGTTATTTTAAAAATTTTGTTATTATTAGTGTTAGTTTTATTATTTTGTGTCATTTTATCTTCTGTTAAGATGAAAACGTGATTTTGGAACTGTTCATATTCACTAAATATGTATTACCTTAGCAGATATATTTCCTATGTCACAAAAACAAATCTTCTGAACCATTTACCATATAAGTCTTGAGTAGTAATATAGACTTTGGGGCCAGATACCCTGAGTCTAAATTCAAGTCAAAGCATGCATGACTTAGACAAGTTACTTAAAGTCTCTGAGCCTCAGTTTCTTCATCTGTAACATTAAAGATGATAAAAGATGTCTCCCTTATAGGAGTAGCTTAAAAATTGAATGAGTTAATACACACAAAGTATTTACAACTGTACCGGTACCAATAGTCAGTACAGTGTAAGGGTTAGCTATTGTGTCGTTGTTATTTACTATTGGTTTCTAAGGTTTAAAACAGTATTTTCATTTTAGCTCTATTTTATTATTAGGTTTATTTGCCAAACCCTTTGGACAGCAGGACATGAAAGCAGAATAACAAACCTTCTAATAAGCAGCGGAGTACTGTGAACACTCTCGCTGGCCTCTTTCCCTGGGACCACTTACCTCACCTCCCAGAAACATTTCTCAGATTTGTAAGTTGTAAGCAGGGTTGTTGGAATCAGTATCATTCATCTTCAAACCGGCTCTCCCGCTCTAAAGTATCAGAGGGTGACATGATGCAGAAGGCTTATAGAAATAGTTGAGGAATGATTTCGTTGAGGTTTAATTCGTGCTAAAAATTCATCAACACATTTCCAGGAAGGCAAATCTTCCCAAGACATATGGAAACTCTTTTAAGGTTGGTTTCATGATTCTGATTGGAACTGTTTTAATTTTATCATTAGGCACTTCAGAACGAGGAATGAAATGTAAGGTAAATTATTATCTATCTGTTAAGACGTAGAAAGCAGAATGCCAGTTTGAGAGGGGAAGAATTTAATGTAGTAAATTGAACTAGAGACATTAGCAGAAGGGGCTTGGGGAGAGGTAAAGTTAAGGAATGTAGCAAAAAAAAAAAGGATAATTTAATATGATGAATTACATAAAGAATCATTCCCAACAGAATGCATAAGGAAGAGTGTGAAGAGAGCTGTATTATTTAAAGACTGGAATAAGCAGTGCATATTTGGAGGGTCTCTGAGTATATAAAGAGATCTGCTTAGCATGGCAGCCAGCTGCTCACCTTCTTATGATGGGAAAGAAGAAATGTGCTTAAACTGAAGTGTAAGGGATTTGGGTTCGCCTTTCTAAACAATTAAGATTGTTAAACATTGATCTAAATTGTGTCATCGCAACCTTGGTAATACTGAAAAATGGCTTAACCACTAATCAGCCAGAGATGTCCCTGTGCAGACAGTTATGGATCTGTGACCTCTTATTAACCACAATTTTGTTTGCTTTGTGTTTTAGTATTTCAGAACAATTCCTTCCTTGAAAGTATAAATTTTTCTCTTAGACTCTTTCCCTCTAGCACCTTTTGCCTTTATTCCCTCCACATTCTATAATTTTATGTACCACTACTTTTCATGCCTTAATTCCTCTATAGTGCTGTGATTTTGTCATGGATGCGTTAGAGGAATTCCTCTCAAATAAATGATAACCTGCCACGTAACCGTATTCTAAGGATGAGATGTATAATTGATTCACTAGGGTTTTCTTTTATGCCACAAATTGTTATATGTTAGGCAGTGTGGTACGCCCTGGGGATTCAAAGTTGAGTAAGGCATAATTTTCTGCTGGAATTTACTATGTAGTGGCTGAAGATAGTTATGACTACAGTTAAAATGTAAGAAGTGATATAATAGAAATGTGACACAACATCATAGCACAGAGAAGGGAGTTAAGAATGTTGTCTTGGGAGGATATGCCTATCAACAAATATGCCCACAACTTACCTTGCAGGAAGCACATTCCTAGATGAGGGGAAATTACTGGGGGCACCTGTCACTGGGAAATGCTTTCACCCAGCCTTGATCCACCTGGCTCAGATGGTCACTTAGTAAGACCTCTGATGGTTGCTGCTTCTCAGCAAAGCTCCATACCATGGGAGAGAAAGCCCAAATTTTGGTAGCAAGTACCTGTGACTGCCACATCACCCCAGAGGTTATTTTGAGATCAAATTAGGGAATACATGCAAAAGTATCTAGCAAGAAATAGGCACTTAATAAGTGCATATTTAAAATAAAGGGAGGGTTTTTCATGTCGGTGGCATGGGGGGAATATAGAGGAGGCACATGTCTGGATTTAAGATGCTTTGGAAATATAATTAACCAAATATAATGTGTAGACTTCATTTGGGTCCTAACTTGAATGTACCAACTCTAAGATGATTTTTTTAAAGATTTTATTTATTTATTCATAGAGACAGAGGGAGAGAGAGAGGCAGAGACACAGGCAGAGGGAGAAGCAGGCATCATACAGAGAGCCTGACATGGGACTCGATCCAGGGTCTCACCCTGGGCTGCAGGCATCGCTAAACCGCTGCACCACCAGGGCTGCCCTAAGATGATTATTTTGAAGCAGTTGGGAGATTTTGATTATGGACTGGGTAACTGATGAAATAAAGAAATAATCGGCAATTTTATTCCAGTGGAAATTACATTGTAGTTATGTAAGAAAATGCCCATGTATGGGCATGCTAGAGATGTATGCTGGGGTGTGCCTGAAGTCTGAGGTTTGCATAAAAGGCTTCCACAAAGCAATAAAGGAAGGTGATATAAAAACGGCAAGTTCTTGATATTGTTAAATCTGGATGATGGATATATGGAGGCTCGTTGACCTGTTCTCACTGTTTTTGCATGTGTTCCATAACTAATCTCCTCTGCCCTTCCCCCAGTGAGCTGTTCATGGCTGGATTGTTGGCTTAGACATAGGACTGTTGCCAGCATGTAATATTTAAATGGAAAGAGGAAAATAATGTGCAACTGCAAAGTTGAGAGCTAAAAAATGTATATACAGAATTTTTTTGTTGTTGTTACATGTGAATTTAGATATGACTCTTCGATGTGTACTCCCCAAAGCAGATTTTGGTGTAAAAGCAGAGTTCATTGGCGAGAATGAATAATTTCGGTGAGGAATGTTTTGTAACAGCCAAGAAAGGCTAATATGAACATAGTTGATATTTAATGCAGTGTCATAAGTCTCTTACTTATTCCTGTTGCTTTATCATTTGTTGAATCACATTAAAAAAAGTTACATCGTACAATATTCTTTCCTTAATGAGGTTTGTCTAAAAAATTTTAAAAGAACAAGTGATTAATTTTAGCGTTTTATTTTCCCTCAACATAAAATATAGGTGTGTTTCCTCTCCAACTTAGATTATATAAAAGCTTTGGAGATGAATTTTCAGAAATGAGTTTCCATCTGAAGATATGTTACTATATCTAATAATCAGAGTCGGAATTAAAAGTCACTTGAGATTAACAGGTTGCTGCTTTTTCCCGCAAAATGTTTTATCTACTTTCAGAGTTTTAGCTCTTCGATGTCAGATTAAAATTCTGAAGCATGTTCGATTCATCTCAGAATTGAGTGTCAAATCGAAAGACAGATATTTATAACTGAGTTCTGTTCGGGCAAAAAGTCAGTTTCCAGACAGCAGCTTGGATGATTGTAAAGCTCTCATTCATAGTCGGATGCTGCCATCATTTTAAACAAACAAATTAAAGCTTTAGGATTGGATTTGATCTAACCAGTCATTCTATTCCTTGTTCATTATGCTTTATATTTGCATGGTGCTGTAGGGTTTATATGCCATATTCAAATAATTATGTCTTTCTCATAGCAACAGTCTGGAATTGGTAATATTATCTGCACTTGACTGATGAGGAAATTGAAGTTCTAAGAGGTGAAGTGATTTACCTATCATGCAACTAGTTTGCAGGTTAAAGTAAGATTTCTAATCAGTCCTTCTGACTCCAAATTTTTCCATTATAAAACTTCTACCAACAAGAAATGGCAAAGAAACTGGATACATGTATGTCTAGGATATTACTATTATTCTTATGAGAAGGAGATGTATTTACTTGCATTAAAAATTGAATGGATAAACTATTAAAAATAAGATATGAGTTTTTTAGTTTTTTTAAAATTCATTCATTTGACACATAGAGAGATTGAGCACAAACAGGGGGAGCAGCAGGCAGAGGGAGAAGGAGAAGCAGGCTCCCCACTGAGCAGGAAGCCTGACCTGGGGCTTGATCCCAGGACCTGAGATCATGACCTGAGCCCAAGGCAGACCCTTAACTGATGGAGTCACCCAGGAGCCCAAGATACGAGTCTTATAGGGGATGGTGGGGACAGGTGGATAACCTAGGATTTCCTGAATATACCTCTTTATCATAGATATGATTTTGGAGCAATGTAAATATTTTAAATACATATAAAACAAACTTAAATGTGAAAACAGTCCTTAAAAGTCAAAAGCAAAGTGAAACAAGTAACCTGTGGAAAAAAATGGTGGCATAACCCCACAGAGAAAAACTTCTTAAAACTTTAAACCACTGTAATTTGACTATGCAAACCTAGGGATAGTGACCCCAAGAACAAAAGAAATGCAAACAGAATTTAAATGGTTTACTCTAAGTGTATCCTTGGGAGTGTAGTCGGGTGATGATCCTGAAACTAGTAAGGTGAGGTAAAACAGATGTGTTATTATGTTGGAGTCCTTGAGAACGGGAATCTGGACGTTGGAGGAAGAAGAAGATGAGTGGGGTCAACATAAACCTTGTAGTACAGGATTTGAATTGCGTTGTCAGTAAGACCCTGTGATGTGTTTTATTTTTTTTCTAAAAAGTATTTACTACCTCTGTCCACTGAAAAGGCTTATAACGATGACTAATTGCATAACGATGAGCATCCCAACCTACCAGACTCGGTTTCTAAGCGCCATGTCTTCCTGAAAGGAACTAAGGTCTTTGGAGAAATAGTTGACTCTCCAACCTAGGGCTTGGACAGGAAATAAAAGATGAAGTGGAAAGTGGGGATGCTATAAAGAATACTAGGTTTGTATCAAAAAGAGTTAGGAGTCATCTTGAACAGGTGCTTATTAAGCAAAGACAGAGTAATTTAATCATCAATTAGAATAATGTTAATAATAGATTAAAACGCACAAGGTATGTTAAATACACACATTTAGAATGATACTTAAAAAGGTCCCTCAGTAGGATGCTAGCAAACAAACTCAATATTTTGAAAAAAATAAAGAGAAGAAATGAAGCAATTTTCCTGCCTTTTCAGGAAAGCAACAATTGATGATCAAGACTTGATGAGAGGGCTTTCTTTTTGTAAGACAATACTAGCTGATAAATGTAGAATGAATGATAGAATATTTCTATTTTGCAACAACAGATTTGGGTAATGCCCACCGAGCAGCTGCTGATGTCACAAAGAGAGAGACAGGACTGCTGGAAATCCATGGTATCACCTGTGAAATTACCTGTGACAAAGATTAGACCTCAATTTGATCAGCCCTCTGGATCTGATTATCAGTTTCAGAAAGAAAAAACCAGAAGAATGCACTAAAAGATATCACAGGGATGCAGTGAGAGGAAGTGTAACATTAGGACTCCTCTAAAGCGTGAACAACCTGGTTTTCTCAACAAATACATTGAAAAAAAAAAAAGGGAGAGGGAGGGGAATTATGGGTTGGAAGACATATCAACCAATGGCAGCGTATGGATCTTAGATCCTTATTCAACAAATGGTGAGGGAGGGAAAGCACGCCTACAACAGCTGAGGAAATTTGAACACTGACTAGATATTTGATGATATTAAAGAATTTTATTACATTATTGTGGTTATGTAGAGTTTTTAAAATCCTCATCTCTGAGAGACACACTGAAATACTTATGGATGAAATAATATGATTTCTGAGATTATGATTTTTGGGATTATTTAAATAATCTGGAGCAGGGGGAAGGAAAAGTAGCAGAGTGTACAGGTGAAACACAAGATCATACTTAGCAGAACTGGAGAAAGAACTAGTCTCTCTACTTTTGTTTATGCTTTGAATTTTTTATGATAAGAAAAAAAAATCCTGTCGCTTAAGATCAATCTCAGCATATTGTGGAGAAAAGTAGTCATTTATTATGTGAAATAATTACTGTGGTAAGAAGGGCTTCAGGTGAGGGTTTTTTCCCATCCCACTCCCGAAAGCATGTTCCTAATGAGATGCGGTTAACGTTTGTTAAATATTAGGTTATGTGCCAGACGGTTGATCTAGTCACTTTACGGGTGTTCTCTTCAAATTTACCGGGATCCTATAAAGAAATTCTACCGTCTTCACTTTTCAGATCGTGCTGAGATATTAAATATCTCAAACCAAGACACAGCTAGCAGAGGATGGAGGCAGGCTTGCAATGCAGCCCATTTGGCTTTTATTGCTGGCATGCTCCCCCGTGCTGTGTTCGGTCTGAGCAGTTACCAGGAGCCGAGATTCTGAGTGACAGTGTCTTCTGGTGTAGATGTATGTGTGTACATATATATATGGATTATATATTTTTTTTCCATTTTCTTGATCAGTATTCTTTGCCCAAATTCAAGCCTTTTGAGGGAGATTACAATTTGCCTGTGGCTAAATAGAGACTCCGAAACCAGTCAGCCTGCTCCAAGGCAATACTAGCCACTCTGAATCTTTAATGAGGCAAGCTGCTCCCCTTCCCCACAAGATGGGGAAGAAAAGCACAGTTTTATTTTAATATTCTTCTTAATCAGTTGTTGCAAGGCGCTTTTCCTGGGTGGAGTGTATTCACGTGGTGCGCTGCTGGCAGGCAGGGGGAGGATGCTGCGGCCTAAAGTGGAGCGTGTTCTTTGTCATGCACGTACACAAAGGGGGGGGGCATCCAGGCAAACCTAGAAATGGTGCTTTCAGTACTAAGGAACGAACACAACCCTTGGATCAAACTCTGATGTTTCCCCCAGGAGGATCACTCCCTCATCTAGGATCCAGGGGAGCTTGTAAAAATCTTGTTAAAAAGGTGAGTGTTCAAGTCCTAGTCATCTGTGAACTTTGAGACCATTTTGCATAAGTAATGTCTAGACAAGTAAATTAAGAACCTCAAGTCAGTAAAATCGTTTGTAAAATGACCCTCTGCATTTCTTGAAGCAATTATAATTTATAAGAACTGTAGCTTTATTGGTAAAGTAGCAGCCCAGGAAGTTGACTACAATACGTTTTTGTGCTTCCGGCAGTTGAGTGACTGACTCCAAACACAAAACTGTGGGGATTTGGGAAGCCTTGATTGACCCAGGCATCTTTTATCTCCCACGTCATTGAAATGGAGGCAATATGAACACTGTTCCTGAAATTTATAATACGTATAAAACGTAAGAAAGCAGTCCTTTAAGGAAGGTAAAAAAAAAATACTAGAAGTAACAATTCCCAGTTAGCCAATGATTATTAGTTATTGGCTACAAATTTCCTCAAGATTGGCATGAGTACATGTCCTTCAAACTTCAAGTTAGTTGTTTCTCCCCTTTTCCATGGGTGGATTTCCCTGTGTCCCCAGCAAGAATAACTAGGGTAAACTCTTCATAGTTCCTGTCTCATGGAGAAAAGAGAGAAATAAATTAGAGTGCTCCATCACAGTCTGGTTTTTTGGTGTAAATCTAAAATTTAATGTGCCCAGAGATGCGTCTTTCTGTGTAGTTGTTGAACAGCTTCCTGATATCTGGAAGATCATAGAAATTCTCAATTAAATTAGGGATTACTTCATCCTTTAAAATACCATTACTTTTAAAAAAAAAAATACCATTACTTTTATCAGTAAATTAATGTTAGCTCTCTGATATTAATGATTTATAAAGTATGTACGTCACTTAGTAAGCTCTGCCAACCCAAGTCACTAACACCACCATTTTTTCATTTCAAAACATTGTGTAATAACAACGCCAATTAACAATATTTTTAAAAAATTGGCTGACAATATAAAAAACTGTAAAAGAATGAAAACTAGGATCTCCTTCTAGACCTTGAAATATAACTAGATTTTATATTATTTACACTTTATGAGCTTGAAGGAGAAACTGTAGCTATCTCTTTATATAAAATGTATGATCTCACTCTATCAGAATAATTTATGTAAGGTTTAACATACAGCATGGTGTCACCATAGATGACGAAGGTGGCACTGACAGCCTCTAACACTCACCACCGCAGTTAACCAGACATTCTCATCTACCCCCACTTCCCTTTTGCCTTCAGGAGCTGATCTCACCTCCCACCTGGTGAAAATGATGGAAACCAACTGGGGTGGGCTCCCTCTTTGCCTCCCACTTTCCCCAGCAGTTTTATGATCTCTGTCTCCCTTCTGAGGCATTTTCCTCCCTTTGAAAACTTTCCTGGCCACTATATTCTACACCCTATCCCTAAACCCTTCTTCTGGGGACTCACTGCCCTTGTAACCCATCTCTTCCTGCATTGCTGCCTCTTTGTGTTGTATCTTCAAAGTCTCATCTCTCTAGAAAACATTTTTCACTTGTCCTCACTAGCCTATTCCATTATTAGCCAGACTCCTTTGGGGTGAGATTTATAAATATTATCTTATTCCTTATTCTCTCATTTATTTTCTTCCTAAACTTCCCTCCACACATAGTCTCCCCACGTACATACCTTTATGACCAAGTCTTGTTTGGGCTCATGAAGCTCGTGCATGTACCTCCAGGTCTCACTTTTCTCTCTGTTTTAGGCCCAATTTCTTCCCCTTGACATCCAATCAGATTCTGCCCACAAGTGTTCCCATCTCATCCAAGATCACTCTTGAGGTCCTATTGATCCTTCTTTCCTGTATTCGGATTGTGGGTTCAGTGCAACTCGGCCTAAAATTATGGACATTGGTTTTCATTTCCTCAATAAGATTTAAGTTTCTCAAGACCACATCTTGCGCTTCTCTCTTCCACCCCTACTCCCAGCCAGATGTAGAAAAATAGCAAGAGTCTGATGGTTATTAAATATTAGAAGTCTATAAATGATTCTCTTGGGGGAGAAAACTCACTTCAATGACAAGTGAGTGATAACATTTTAGAACTATCGCCTTACAAAATTGTAACTGTTTCATTTTTATTCTCTTCAGGAAAAACTCATTGACCTTTCTCATGGCATATAGCATTTTTTTAGGTGACAGAGTTTCAGTAATTACATTTTGGATTACTCAGACACCTTCAGAAACTGAAAATCTGTCTACAAATCTAGTCACGATCAAGATGCATCATTAGAGCCAAACAACACAGGGTATATACACAGAAGTGTAAACACGGTGAAGATTGGGGGGACATAATGGTAAGGTGTCAAATAGGGAACTATATAGAGTAAACCAGAAAGATTTTCCCAGGGGAGATGGATTTCAAGTAGGTTCTGGCTGAAAAATGTAAAAATGTTAGACTGGCCCAGTAAGAACAGCTTGAGTTCAGGATTAGAGACAGAAGGCACAGAAAGGCAGAATGGGGATAAATCCAGCGATGTAGTCTTAAACTAGAAAACAGGCTCAATCCAAGATTTTGTTCTTCCCTCATCAAACTATATTATTGTCTTATCTATAAATATATTATGTCATTTGCTCATATAATAGCTAACATGGACATAATGGTTGTATTTCTCATTTTGAATTTTAAACTGCAAAGTAAAACCATCGTATGCGCAAAACATTACTTTCTTTCTCCCTCCTGAATTGGTGCCCCTCACTTCTACTCTAACATTCCTGTTACCCTTTCTTTTCTCCTGTGCACCCCGCTGACATCTGTCCCAGCTGCCTGCCATCGCAGCTGTTGACCACCACACTTGAGCGCATTTAGATTCCTTGATGCAGTCTGGTGTCCCTGGTTCATGAGAGCACTCACCTAACGGATGCATTTCTTGCCTTCCTCCTGGAAGTCCCAGAGTACGATGGAAGTGCCCAAATTTGGAGTTAGATCTGGGTTGAATTTTGATTTTTCTGCTCAATGTGTGACTTTGCAATTTTCCTATCACTTTGAATTTTTTTCCTCATATGTAAAGAAAGGGGGGACATTATTCTTACCTTGAAGGTTATTTGAAGGGGAGATTATGAGAAAATGTGTTTCAGATATATAGACCAGTTTCTGCCAGAATGGGTGCGTCTCATCAATGTTTCTCAGCGTGTGGTCCCTAAAACACCTGCATTGAAATCACTTAAAATGCAGATTCTGAGAGTTACCCTAGGCCTTATTTAATTCAAATGTATCTGAGTCAGCCTGAGAATCTACATTTTAAACAAGTTTCCCAGATGAGTCTATGTGCTTTCAGCTTGGAAATCCCTGGGATATGTATTCATCTTCCTCTTGTCTTCCTTTTTTTTTTTTTTTTGCCTCTCCTCTCTCTCTTTCCCCCTTGATCTCATTTAACAGCACATTGTACATGAGGTATGCCCCTTGTCGGGTTATTTTCACCTTTCAGAGTTTCATTTTTCTTTGATGTAAAAAGAAAATTGCCTACTTCTCTAGTCACTGCTTAGAATAAATTATTAAAATGGTATCAATCACTTA
Source organism: Vulpes lagopus (assembly GCF_018345385.1). Taxonomy (NCBI): domain Eukaryota; kingdom Metazoa; phylum Chordata; class Mammalia; order Carnivora; family Canidae; genus Vulpes; species Vulpes lagopus. The sequence goes on along the minus strand of NC_054834.1, from coordinate 102,641,397 downwards.
GAAAAGGTGCGCACACAAACGGTAGCTGTAATAGAAATCATTAGAGTTATTGTAGGGGTTGCTGCTTATGAAGTACAAGGTGCATTAACATTCTTGTGTGGCTTATAACGGAGGGTAAGTCATTCTGGAGCTAGGACCCATGTGAAATGAAGAAAGAACTTGCCTTGGGTGCAAACTTCAAAGTTTAATTTAAAGAGATGCCCTTAATTTAGTAATCAATATAAATAATATTTTATTTTAATATTTCAAAAATGTCAAATTAATTAAATCTATAAGCAAAATATTAAAAATTTAAATAAAGATAATATCAATATTTAAAATTTTTTTCCTTTTAGATCAGATTCCACTATGGTTTCCTATGACACTGTTACTGATCTAAAATATTGCGTTAATATATTGTTTATCTTAATATTGAGAATTTTGGTGCTTCCTTAAATTCCATCGTTGAGGGAAGTGCCCTCACTTGCCTCACTGTAGTCCTGGCTGACTTACCTCCATACTGAATCATTTCAGTGTTTAATTAGCTAAGGATGGTCTGTTTCCATCCTTTTTTTTTTGCTAGAATCTCCACTTAAGCTTTTAAGTGACATTTGTACAGGTACTCTATTTTAAAAATATTTCTGAGAAATACCCACATTTTAAGAATATTAGTGTGTATATCAGAGGTTCAGATGAGTATCAGAGAAAGGCATCATTTTGCAAATACAGTGTCACCTTAAAATTCTATTACATTGAGGAAGAAGTAGCCATTCTATAAACCTAGTGTTGGAGGCCCATTTCCGATTGTTCTCAATAAGAACTGGGAAACGAGGAGTCAACAAAAAAAGGAGAAATGTTCAAGTAGATCAGAATCAGCCTGGCAAGAAAAGTGATCATGGAAGATTTTTGTATAATTAAATGTCAGTTTGCATTTTGAAATATTGCCTGCTGCCTCCCACTCAATCACTAAGTGAGATGAGAGGGAATATTCTCTATGCAAACCTGAAACTGACAGCAGCACTTGTTGGGTTCTTCGTGACAGATGAGCTATAGATCAGAAGGATCAGAGCAGATCATTTTCCCACGGCTATAAAATTTTGCCAAAAAATTAAGTTAGACATTATAATTGCCCCCTATAGGAAAAGCAAATAAACAACAGAGAGAAATGAAGTCATATAAACTTCTGGAATTTTAGAATAGGAAGAAATTTTAGAGGTCATCCAGTTTGTCCTCCTCCCTTTACAGAAGAAAAATATGATGCCCAGGTAGAAAAATGGTTTCTTAAGGTCACTCAGCTATCAAGTGACTGACAGAGCTGCCACTTTCTTCCACATGCTGCTGGGGTATTAGGTTGAGAAGCAGGTGAGTGGTGCGAAGGGGAGTAGTCCTGGTCTCCTGTTCCCTGTAGGCAAATGGCTTAGAAGTCTTTATAGCTGATGTGATGGGCCTAGGAAGTGGAGAGATATACTTGGATAAATGCTCAGGACCAGCTGAACACAAGTTTCTTAGCATTCTAAGACACACTTTACTTCTTTCTTTTCCATTCTACCACTACATAAATGCAAATTTACTGAATCAGAGTCTATAGAGGTAGAGCTGGGACATACGGATTTTGGTTAAAAGCTCCTTGAGTGTTTTTGGTGTGTGTCTCAATTAAACACAGCTGCATTGGAGATTCATTTCTTTCTGACAAAGAGGTCTATGTCAATAACAACTTCATGTGAAATAATCTAGAGATAGGTTCAGGAAGAAGCATAGGAGACCTAGAAAAGCAATTTATGAGAAGGCAAAAGAGGGAAATGCTTGCTAAGCAAATATTGTCTCTTTTCAATTTTGTCCAGTCAGTGTGAGGATGGGAGGAGCTTAGATCCATACTTAACAGCCTTACAGGGAATTTCCTTCCTTCTGTTCTAACCAGATTAAGCTCTTGAATGCCCCTCTTGGAGCTACTCCAGAATCTTTTATGAGCCTGTTGTCATGGGACATAATACCTTATTATTCATCATCATAGAGTAGTTTCAAAACAAAAATTGTTTTTTGATCTTTTTTCTAATTTTGGATATAGAGAGTTGAGTTAATTACTCTCTTCAAGTCATGGCATGTTAACACTCATTGCTGGTTTGTGAGAGGCTCCTTTCTTTGTATGTATGTATGTATGTATGTATTTTCCTTTAATACCATTTCTTCCCCTCCCATTCCCAAATAGGCAAGCATGCTCATGTGTTTGGCATGAGTCCTTTAAAAATTACTCCAGTGTACTACCAATGTGTTTAGTGCTTTAGTATACTTTGCATTCCTCGTCGGGGTCGTTGAGGTGAGAGGAGAGAGAAAAAAGAAAGAACTTGATAGATGTTTCAATGCATTTTTGAACAGACAGGCATTTGTGATTGAAAACCACTCCCTTTGGAAATGCTTAAGGTTCTCCCTTAATTTTTCTTGGTGTTTTAATACTATATTAATTTTATTTGTTGATGTAAATGTAGTGTTCCAAGAATTTACCCTAAAAAAATCTAGCCTAGCCCAAGTAGTTGGAACCTACCACACATTGCCCCATCTTGCCTGTCACTTTCACCACAGTCCCTGTGTACATAGGTTGGTTGATTGCCAGCTAATTATAAAGCAAAAATACCTTCTACCCACTTATGCATTTGAAAACATGAAATTGGCCTAAAGCCTGCTATGGTCACCAGTAGATAAAGATTTGTGTGACTAAACAAATTGCATATAGGCTACTCTTTCTCCATGCCTTTTCTGAGCATACATCAGAGTGATTTTAACAACTTTATAATTTTGAAATTAAGAAACTATCTAAAAATAAAGTAATATACTTCAACATTTTATAGAATAAATTTAGCAATTTTGCTTAGCGACAACAAATAAATTTGGTTTTCCGTATTTCTCCAGTTTTCTTCTATGATAGAATTAAGTCAGAATCAGTCATTTCTCTTTTTTTGGGGGGGGGTATTAAGAAAATAAATACTTTAAATGTCATTAAATGGAGAACTAGAAGCAGTGCAGATATTTGGCAAAGGATAGTTTTTAAGATCAATTTTAAAAGGGCAAAGACCATTTAAAGAAAATTGATATGGAAAGAATAGTAGTCAGAAAAGGCAATAAATAAAAAATTCAACAAAATCAACATACTTGTCATCAGACTCTTAGTCTGCACCTCTCTTTCCTGGGCCATCTTTGTCTGTCTTCTCTATTTCTTATTTATTCCAACTAACAGTGGGGTGATGACATAATTATCGTGGAGGTTCCTCTTTCGTTTGAAACCTGGAGGGTTGTTCTTACCTCCAGGAGCATCAGGACGCTGATTTTCAATGAGGCATTTTATTCTTTTCTCTCTGAGAAGTTTCTGATTTTGACTTATAATCAAAATCTGACAATCTCAAATGTTCTGGTATTTGAGTCTCCTGGCCTGTTCTCATCATTGTCTTTTATATACCTGACCTTCTTCTCAGTAATGGGGTCATCTTCTGCCTATGGTACCTTTGGTATTAATTTGTCCAACAGGGCTTGCAGGGTCATTGCCTGGCAGCCATATCACACCCACTGAAGCTGTCAGCTTTGAATCTTGACCTGTGTTCTAAATTCTTTTTTTTTTGTGTGTGTGTGTTCTAAATTCTTAAGGGAGCCTTGGGAATTGCTATTTTCTTCTCACATTACTCTTAAGTACAGTACACTTGCTGTATGCTTTGACCCAATAGAATATAATCCCTTGTCTAACTCTATCTGTGTTCTCTGTTAGTGACAGTACCTTGTAATAGGGTACCTACAAGGGGGAGAGATAAGAACCTGCCTAAGAACCAGTTAAAATTATCCATAGAAGGTACTGACTTCAAAACCATTAATGTCTCCATCTTAGCTATTACCTACGTGCATTGTTATATGTGTGTGTGTGTGTGTGTGTGTGTGTGCATTAGAGCGTTGAATTTTCGATTATTCCAGACTGAGTTGTAAAATTTTGTAAGAGAATAAAAGAACGAAAATTACATTATTGTCAAAAGCTACACTTTCAAATATGAAAAAGTAATCATCAGGGCTGGAATCCTTATAGGAAAGTTGATATTCTGTTACTGAATACCTACAGATGTTAAAGCTTTGTATGTACTGCACAACTAATATAACTTCTTTGACTTTTGAAAGAACAAATAATAAATGAACAATACATAAGCATGGTTCCAGGGAATTGATTATAGTGCCATTCCTTTAATAGTTTCTCAGCATTTCACATCAATTTGACTTTCACCTTTCAGAATGGTGATATAGATAAATCTCTAGGATCTACATTTTGTGGGTGAAGTAAAGAGAAGTTAACTTGAGAGGCTGAACTGAGATTATTTACTGTATGTGTGTTCTGCTCCTCTAGAGTCAGAGCACGAAAAGGAAAACTGGGTGGACCTGTCCTCCTGCCTCTGATAAGTGTACACTGGAATGGTCTCTGAGATATAGCCCAGTTCCTTTCACTAAGTTGAGAAGGAGAATGGTTCATCACTGTGGTCTTTTAGACTCTTGCCTTTGAACTTCATAATAGCATTATACATGATTAACCTACTACCTTTAATATATTTTTTACCTTTACCAGTGAGGTGTGTAACTTCCATATGTTTTCTTGTTACTAATTCACGCCCCTTCTTTTCAGCTTAAAGAAGTCCTTTTAACATTTCTCCTAAGGCCAGTTTAGTGGTGATAAACTCCTTTAGTTTTTGCTTATCTAGAAAACTCTTTCTCTCTCAGTTTTGAATAACTTTGCTGGATGGAGTATCCTTGATTGGATTTTTTCATTCAGCACTTTGAGTATATCATGTCACTCTCTTCTGATCTGCAAAGTTTCTGCTGAAAAATCTGCTTGGAGTCTTAAAGTGATTCCCTTGTATGTAACAAGCTGTTTTTTTTTTTCCTTGCTACTTTTAAGATTCTCTTCTTGTCTTTAACTTTTGTTGTTTTAATTATGGTATGTTTTGGTGTGGATCTCTTTGGGTTCATCTTATTTGAAACTTTGTGGGCTTCCTGAATCTGGGCTTCCTGGATATCTGTTTCTTTTCCCAGGATAGGGAAGTTTCAAGCCATTATTTCTTCAAATATATTTTTGCCTCTTTGTCCCTTTCTTCTTCTGGGACTGTTATAATACAAATATTAGTCAGCTTGATGTTGTCCAGCAAGTCCTTTATGCTATTTTTACTTATTTTAATTCTTTTTTCTTTTTGCTCGTCTGATGGGTAAGTCCCTCTGCTCTTTGAGTTCACTAATCCTTTCTTCTGCTTCATCTAGTCTCCTGTCAAAACCCTCTCATGTATTTTTCAGTTTAGTTATTGTAGTCTCTAATTCCATTTTTTTTAAATTTTTATTTATTTATGATAGTCACAGAGAGAGAGAGAGAGAGGCAGAGACACAGGCAGAGGGAGAAGCAGGCTCCATGCACCGGGAGCCCGATGTGGGATTCGATCCGGGGTCTCCAGGATCGCGCCCTGGGCCAAAGGCAAGCGCCAAACCACTGCGCCACCCAGGGATCCCTCTAATTCCATTTTTTATGCTTGGAACTTTCTTATATTTTCTGTCCCTTTGTTGAGGTTCTCACTGTGTTCATCTATTCTCCTGAATTTAGTGAGCATCTTTATGGCCATTACTTAGAACTCTATCAGGTGAAGTACCTGTCTCCACTTCACTACATTTTTTTTCTGAGGTTTTTCTTTTGTTTGGAATGTATTCCTCTGTTTCTTCATTTTGCTTGTCTCTGTATTGTTTTCTATGCATTAGATAAAATAACCACTTCTTACAGTCTTGAAGTCTTGTGAAGAAATGAACTTATTATTCAACCCCATCCTAGCTTTTTGTTGTCTCTAATTTTTTTGATTGTCCAAACAGCCTATTTTATTTTTAATTGCTCTCAGTTGTTGAAGGTTTAGCCCTCTATTAAAGGTGTTCACAGTATCGTTTCTCTTCTTTAGAACTCTTGTTACAGTTATATTTGATTCATACTGGAGAGTAATTTGTTCATCAAATTGCAGTTAAGAACTCAGTAATGATATTTTTATGTATTTGAGTTTTTATCAAGTATGTGTTTCCTAATCGGAATTCTTTAAGAACAATATGTACATTTTAAAAGACTAGAAATAAACAAAATGTGAGGGGTACCTGGTGGCTCAGTCAGTTAAGCACCTGCCTTTGGCTGGTGCATGATCCCAGAGTCCTGGGATTGGGTTCCCTACTCAGCAGGGAGACTGTTTCTCCCTCTTCTTCTGCCCCTCCCCCCATTTGTGCACTCTCTCTCTCTCACATAAATAAATAAAATATTAAAAAAAAGAAATAGACAAAATGTGGGTAACTTTGAATGCTGAGAACATAGAGTACTTTCTTCCAATGTTTCTCTGCTCTTTGTATTTACCGAAATTTCTAGAATGATACATTATTTTTATAATAAGTAAAAAAAATCCAATAAATGTAAAAATGTGTCTAGATGGCATATAAAGAGACTCTGACTTGAAACAAAACTAGACTGTGTAATGTAGTCTCGTTAACTAAAAATTTCCAAGTAGCAAAAGCCAGAAAACACTGTTCTTGTTTGTAAACTTTCTAAAATTATCTGAGAATTCAATGAACTAAGATCTATTCTTGATGGATGGATCTTGCTTGTGTGGAGTGATCTACTAAACTCCCCACATTTTCTTCCATGCCAAGGAAGGTGCAATGGCAGGCATCTCAAGGAGCCAGGAGAGCTTGTTCTTGCTTCACACAAAGACTCAACCGTTGATTGTTGGAGTGGCTCCAAGGCTTGCTCAGGATAGCGTTCAGGGTTGCACCACTGCCTAGGCAATGCTGTAGGAAAAACAGGGCTGCAACATCTGCTCTTGCCTAGGTCTTCATGATTTGAAGTTTTCCCCACTATGTTCAGGTACAGTCTTAGGCAGGGCAGAGAGCAAATGGAATTCAGATTTCCTCACTATAAAGAAGACTGCATAGTCCAGTCAGTAAGCATTGCTCTCTCTTATGGTTAGAGGTGTACCTCATGTACCTTTTGGTGCAACTCCAGAAGCCAAGTATTAAAGTCAACAATAGCCTGGGGCTAAAACCTAATACCATCAGTAAAAAATAACTTTTGAGATATGGAAACAAAATTATATCATATTATGCGTTTAAGTATTATTTAATTATTTCCCTTTGAGGTAATAATTTTGAAGTAGCAAAGCTAGCCTTTTGCTTTTACTTCATTCTCAGAAGATGCGAATTCCTACATAGGGTTTTGTTTTGTTTTTTGTAAAAAAGGTTTGTGTCCTAATGGAATTAAAGAAATAAAAACTATAGTGCTTCAAGGTTATTTGTGTAATATCATGAAAGCTGGTACACCACAGAATTCTACAGAGATTAGAATTCTAATCTGATTTGTATCTCAATATTATTAAACTGTTTACAAATATTTCTACCTCAAAATAAGCATATGTTTCCTCTATATCTCTATAGATAGTCCTAGGTTTAGTTGTCAATCAATTTCTCTATTTACTGATTGAATATTTTTTTTTTAATTTTTTTTTATTATTTATTTATGTAGTCATACAGAGAGAGAGAGAGAGAGAGAGGCAGAGACATAGGCAGAGGGAGAAGCAGGCTCCATGCACTGGGAGCCTGACGTGGGATTCGATCCCGGTCTCCAGGATTGCGCCCTGGGCCAAAGGCAGGCACCAAACCGCTGCGCCACCCAGGGATCCCTGATTGAATATTTTTAGTAATTGTTCTTTTATCTAAAATTAACAGCTTTCATAACTAATGTTGATTATGGCAACATTTTATTCTCACAATAAGAAACATAAACTTTCCTTCTGATAGAATCTCAATTTATTAAGCATATAAGGATATTTTCAACCCTGGTTTTATCTGAAATGTACATATATTTGAAATTGACACTCTGACAGTATGAATAAAATATATTTCTGGTTATTGTTACTGACATACTGTTATACTCTTTGTAAATGATGATAATTTGGATGACTCAGAAGGTCGAAGGTACCGGAAAATACATTGATCTACATAGACATTCAACTATTTAGCCTTCTTAAGGCCAAGGTTTATAATCTCTGATAATGAATTAGAACAAAATAGCCTTGTTTTATTTACATTTAGGTAACTCAAATGTCCTACCCTATTTACCCATCACATTACCTAATTCAAAATAGTTCAAATCTCTACCCTACTTGATGTAAGAATTTCAATATTTTACCAACTTGCCCTTCTTATATACTTTTTTTTAAATCCCTAAGATATCCTAGGCCAGTAGTTAGTCAACATCTTAACTAGCTGCCTGGTTCTGGGCCACTGCTTTGCTTGCTTTTTTTGTTTGTTTTGTTTTCTTTTGTTTTTTGTTTTTGGCACTCACTAGTATCCTTTAGCACAGTGCTGTAGTCTACCATGTATGGCTTTACTCCAGGTGCCATTCCTGACTCTTGCACAATTCCCCACATTAGTAGAAAAGTCAGCTGTGATATTTGTATGATTTCACTAATACCTTTGGGTTTAAAAAAAAAAGTGATTCAAGTGGAAAATCACATTTGTTATTATATACAGGAGATTCTCTGAATTCATAGACCAAAGCCCTCCACAGGCATTCTCTATTATGCAGTCTTTTCTGCCCAATCTCAGGCCTATCTATCGGTTTCAGGGATAAGTTTATCTCCTAACAGAGGGAATTCCTGGAGCAAGTCTTTCATACATGGATCACAGATCCCTTGTTCCTCAGGCCCAGAAACCATCATAGGCTCATCCCTCTCTGTATCTATATCCTGCCCCTGTCAATCTTTTGGTAAGACTAATAGTGGAAAAATCTTTTCCTTTGTGGGTAATCCTATACCCATCCGGAGAGATGTGGTCTTTCTTTAGCTCCAAAGATAATTCAGAACAGTATTAGTACTTTTTCCAAAGTTGAGTTTATTAATCTGGAATGACCCCAAATATGGGGCTTATACAGGATAGTCCAGTTTGAGCCTCAGCAGTCCCAGTCCATTCTGCTTTCTAAGGTAAGATGCATTCACATCCTTCTTGTGGCTTCCAGTCTCCACTGATCTCTGGTGGTTTTTTGCTTGAACAAGAAAATCTGTTCATCTCCTAGTATCTAACAAAAACTTTCAGGGACAATAAAATTTAAATCTACTTACAGGAAAGAAATATTTGTGAAAGAAAAGATAATTTGCAGAGATGCAGCTGTGCCACAGTGAAGACAACCCTTTATATGATTATGAAAAGCTGATTAAGCTCTTTGGAGCCATATTATCTCCAGAGTCTCCATTATAGAATAGAATCCATGCTTTACCTACACATCTTCACATAATCAAAAGATCAAAAGATCTTCTAAGATATTTTCTCCAAAACAAAGGAGTACTGTGCCCCCAAAACTGAATTCAAATCTTTTTCTCAAGGGAAACAAACTGTGAGAAGTATTAAAATGTCAGTTTTTCTTATTTAGTAATTAGTGTCAAAATCTCTTGGGATTCACATTAGGCCAGAGCACCCTGTTACAATCTGTTTCACTAGAACTCAGCAAAGTGCCAGTAGACGATCAGAAAAAAAAATATCTGAGAATGATGAACTGTCTAGTGAAATAGAATATTAAGCAGTAATTTCATTCCAATGTAATAAAGCTAACATGCTGTAGAAGTATGCCGAGTACTTTGGGAACTGTTATGCAAAGAATTCTCCACAGTCACTCTCATGAACAATGAGCAGCAGAATGATTGCTTCTTCTGGTTTATTTTAAGCTCTTCATTTTACTCATTCCTTTGGCTACCATAGGGCCAAAGATAGTGTGTTGTATATAGCCAATGTTTAATAAATAATTGCCTGGTTGAATTGAATTAATTATAGCCTCCTATATCTGGATCCTATTATGAAATAAATACTGAAATATTCCACAAAATGAACATACTGTACTGCTGGCCTATTAATTTTTCCTGAAACTCTGTATTTGGGGGGAAGAGTATTGTTTGCAGTCTGGTTGGTGCCCAGGAGCTCAGCTGTCCTTTAAAATAGGAAGTTAGGAATCAAGAGCAGACATTGGCAACATAGTGAATGGTCAAGAATCAGTGTCAGAGTCTTTAATCTTCCCCATTTATGTGTTTTTATCTTGCTCAATCTTTTCCTCTACCCAGTGCTCCATTCTCTGCAAAAGTTGAGGAGCGAGCAGAAGTCCTACGGATGTTGGAACAAATGTGCCCATGTTAGTATGTGATCTACCCCCCAGTAGAATTTGAACTTTAAATTTTGTTTTCAGTCAAGAGATGAAGGAGTTTGCCCCAAATAATTGGGATTTTAGTTTGCCAGTGAGTGGGTGTATTTTTTATTTTCTTTTGGAAGTACATGGCTACTACTGTTTTTGAAATCTCAAGATGCAAACAGCTGTGTAGTCAAGTAACCTTAGTCACTGTGTTCACAACCCATGCTAAACACCACACACATACACAATGCATTCATTTATTCAGCAAATATTTATTAAGTGCCTGCTTTGCACTAAACACAGTCTGAGATGCTGGGAATACAAAGACAAAGAAAGCACAGTTCTTATCCTCAAGGAACCTGAAATCTAGGAAGGAAGGAAAATGTAGACTTTTCCATAGCATTTATCACACTCTGTTATAATTTTCTGTTTTCTTCTCTGTATTTCTCATTAGACTACAGAGTCCCTTCAGGCTGGCACTTCATCCACCCTGTTCACTATTGTTTCCCTAGCATCCAGGCCTCTGCCTATACAGCCAATAAATTTGAGTGAATAACTAAAATCGTATGAATATAATAAAACTATATAAATTATTAAGATGATACTGTAAGAGCTGAGTTCCAGGCTTGCCATGCAAAAAAAAAAAAATGCTTTGGGAGTGCAGAAGTAGAAGAGACCCTGACAAGAGGAGCATCATGAGGACTTCAAGAAAAATGAGCGGAGGAGAGGACCATCTTGGATTTGGCAGTTAGGAAGTGTTTTCAAACACTTTTCGAAGTGACTTTTCAAAGAGAAGGACAAAATTTAGAAAACAATTATGATCCAGGTTGTTGTAGGTCAGGGAATGAATGAGAAGTGGATAAAACTGATTGACTTGAGTTGGGAAATGAGATAATAAATCCATAGGGTGGGCAGAGTCTTTCATACTTACATAGAAGTGAGAAAATCTCTTCCCATGTTCTCTGTCTGCTATGGCAACTTTGTCAAAGAATGTGTTCTCCACCTGCATAATGGAGCCCTCTTTACCTCTGAATCAGCTTCCTGATTTACCATAATAATTATAACAAATCTTCTTTTTATTATAAAAACAATTGGATAACTACACGGATCAGAGCCAGGCTTCAGAGAAAGTTGGGTATAAAAGTTTCCTGATGCATCACATCCCTGGTCATTTAAAAGTCACTCCTCTAGGTAGTCACTGACTATCCTATCAGTTCTTTTCCTCAAAAGCAGCAACTCAAGAATTAATTTTCTCATTCCTCTATCTGTTGCAAAAGATCTTATTCTTTCATGGATGTTGAATTATTGGCAATCTAATCTTTTAAAATCCTACAAAAAAAAAAAAAAAGAGCATGGAATACCTGATCCAGTTCTGGCTTCTCTTATGCTCAGAGAAGTTTGCATGGCATTCCAAAGCAGAATGCTGCCCACTGCTCAGTTTAAAATTAGATACCCCTGAAGGTTCTTCTGCCCTATGCAAGTGAAACATGTAATTTAAGATAGTCTGATTAAAAAAAAAAAAACCAACAACTTTAAAATGGAAAGCGAGATTTTTCTTTCTTCCTCTACTTAAACTCACTGATACTTTCCCCTTAGCTAGAAAATTGACATTATAAATACCACGGCCGCACATATTATAAGCCTAGGCCAAAGTGAATGTTGAGACCCTGATATATTGCCTATCTACCAGCTCTAGGTCTTTTTCTCAAGACTTCTCGAATGAAATACCTTCTGGTTGAGAGTAGCTCTTAACAGGTGCTATAGGCATTTTTCCCAAGAGGCGAAAAATGTGAAGGCGGAGCTAGGACTAATAAATTGGGACTTGGTTGACAGACTGCACCCTGCCTGCCAGGCAATGCATCCTCCCTAAAGTGGCCCATAAATGGGGTGCTGGAGGCTTGGGGGATCATCTGTACATGAGAGTAACTCTGGGTGAAAGGAAAATAGGGACAAAGATTATGAAGTATGCTGGTATTCTGAAGAGGTTTACAGGAGAATTCTAAAATGGCTACTCATTTCATTTTAAAGGTTTCTTTCTTAGAAGTTAAAATATCTATATTTAAGTGAATCTAAAGCATAAAATATTTCTAAGACAAATGGCAATCAGAAAATCACAGGTAAGCTGGTTTTATACACTGTAAGAGAATACAAATAAGTCATTTTTTAATATTTCACATTTAAAATGGAACAGTATGTTGTATGTCTTATTTCCATGAAACATCAGGTGTTAATTGACAGCATGGGCAAGGCCAGCCACCTCCAAGTTGGGTTAAATTTTCAGATGAAAGTGTCATCAGTCCTCAGCTGAGTCAAGGATTTTGGTTACTTGACTTGAAATATAACACTTAGATTTCAATGATTCATTGAGTTGGTATCTGACCTAGCCTTGCAAGGTTAGAAATGATTGATTTTCCTTTTTCCTTATGTTTTACAGAGGATTAGTTCTCTAGGTAGGGCATAATATATTAATGAAGAGCTCATTTTAAAATTATTTATTTCTATCAGTTCAGTTGATTCTTAGAATAGATTTTAATATTTTGAGAGGACACAGACTATAGTATGTTTAAACATAACTTTTATATAGTGTTGGTATTTTCCAAAGTTGTATCAGGAAAGTGACTTTGTGATATAATGTTTTGGGTTTAGGGAATAAAAGCAAAAAAATTGATGTATATGCAGTTAAATCACATTTTAATTATAGCTGAATTATTTTCTGCAACTCAGTTATGGGAATTGCTTAAACCTGATTTATGTATAATTTGAATAAACCTTAAAATTTTGTGAAATAGGGTTCCTTGAAATGGTGATATCAGGATAAAATATTTATGGGACAAATAGGTTTTCCATATCAAAGTAAGCAATTTTCCAACAACTCAGTGAAGGTTAGGATTTAGCCTACAGTATAATGCATAATGGATCTTTGCAGTTGGGTGTATGGGTGTAAATAGGGAGTGCTTTCTGGCATACTGCATGTGTAGAATCAACTTCTATCTTTTTAGTCATACCCTGTGCTATAACTCATTTTCTGATTTTTTTTAAAACATTCAACAGGTGAACGCTCCAAATATGGACTAGCCTGTGGTTGCCCTTTCCTTTTCATACAGCTCTAAGCCAACTTGGACCAACAGAACTGCTCAAACCAATGTCCTTCCGTCTCTTGAGTTTTTCCCATAGGCAGGAATCCCTCACAAGCCATAATCCTTTCATTATCTTAATTCTTCATCCCTCATGGCACACTATTGTTCACCTCAGCCAGTTCTTTCTCATGCTTACTCCTTTTCTCTTAGTTTTTACCCAATTATTCCATGTATATTATTCTCTTCTTTCTCTTATGAGAGTGTCTTTTTAGTTGAGAACCAAATGCATTGCCATAATCACACTGATAAGAATGTGTGAGATAATAGAAAATATATTTGGTCTCTGCCCCCAGTTTCTGGTGCAGAGCTTTTTCTAAAACTCTTAAAATTTCCTAAGTGATAGGGACATTAGGAACATCTTTTGTTCTGATATTTGGTCTTTGACCCCTGGTTCCTGACACAGGGCTCCTGAAAGCCTTGTAATTTCCTGAGTGATAGGAATATCTTTTTTCCTAATGAGGCAACTCTGGGTGGGCTCCTGGGTTGTTCTTGCATAAGGGCTGGCCACCAAGCTGTGTTTAGGAGCTTGGGCTTTTTGGCCCTACCCCTGACTCTGTTGAAAAGAGGCCGAAAAAAGAATATATAATCAATCACGCCTACTTGATGAAACTTCCATAAAATCCCAAGAGAACAGGGTTCAGAGAGCTTCTAGGCTCTCAAACATGTGGAGGTGCTGGGAGATGGTGTACCCGGAGAAGGCATGGAAGCTCCATGCCCCTTATATCAAGAGATGCCCTGTGCATCTCTTACATTTGGATGTCCATCTGTATTCTTTATATATCTTTTTACAATAAGCTGGTAAATAATAAGTAAACTGTTTCCCTGCATTCTATAGCTACCTTAGCAAATTAATCAAACCCAAGAAGGTGATTGTTGGGACCTTCACTATTTAGGGGGTTGGTCAGAAGCACAGTTTGGGCTTGCAAGATGTCTGAAGGGTGTGTGTGTGTGTGTGTGTGTGTGTGTGTGTGTGTGTGGTGGGGAGACAGTCTTGTGGGACTGAGCCCTTAACCAGTGGTATCTAATTCTATCTCTGGGTACATAGTGTCAGAATTGAGTTATGTTGAAGGACACCCAGAATTGCTTCTCTTGGGGGAAAAAACCTCCATACATTTGGTGACCGAAGTAGCAGAAGTGAAGTGTTCTCTGTGACTAATAAAGTGACTTTCTTTAGAAATCCCTTTCTAAAAGGGAACACAATAGGGAAGAACTGGAGTTTTCCCTACATAGGAAGGAAAAATCTGAGTTTTTCTAATAAAGTATAAAAATCCCAGTAATAGTAGTATTAAATAAAATGAAAACAATTACATATGTTATAGTGGAACCGAGCAAAATAAAAAACCAAGGCCATCTTCATCAGGTGAAGGTCCCTGATGTACTGAAAAGTCTCCTTTAAAATCCTCAGTTAAGTTATAATCTATCACTATACCCTTATGAACTAAATGAAAAAAAGTCAGCATTTAAAAATAAAATTACAAACAAAAATCTTAGTCTGCTCTACTCTTTTTCTATTTTTCAATTACTAGTTTACCATTTACTGTATTTCTTTTACTTTTTATTTCAGATGTTCTGCATTTCAACCTCATCAAAAATTAAATTGATATTTACGGGCTAATCTGGAAACCTGAATATCATTTGTTTCACTACAACTATAAGAAAATATGTTCAAATTCCCATTGGCTGACTTATAAAGGGGCTTTTGGAACACAACTTAATGTAAGTTGCAGACATACTGTGTTTTAATCTCTGTTGTTCACCTCCTCCCCAGGTTTAGGGCATTTGTCTGCTGGCAGGTGCACGTGTGTTATTTATACCTTTGTGTCTATACCTAGCCTTTTCCACGATGCTGGGTTCATAACATTTATTCTTCCCTTCAATAGGTATTTAAATACCTATTATGTAGAAAGTACAGTTCTAGACCTAAGGGACATCCAGAAATGAGGTTACCGCCCTCACAGGGCTCATACTCTGTCAAAGAAACACAGAAACCAAATTGCACAAATACGTATGAAATGCAAAGGGTGATAGATGCTCTGAGGGAGGTCATATTGCACTGTGGGAGCATGCAGCCAGAGATCACCTTATCCCCGGGTAGGACGGGCTGCCTGGAGAGGGTAGTACTCTGGTGAGATTCAGGGTCAGCAGGAGTTAGAAAGGGCAAAGGGATCCAGAGGTGGAGGGAGGGGGGGGAAGATAGAGGAGGAAGTACTCCAGACAGAGGACATCTGTTCAAAGACCATATTTGCTCCATAAGGTAGTTTTGATGACTTTTTCAAAGAGCATCCACTGAGTAGCTGGAAGACCTTTAGCCTGTCCCAAATCTCGAAAATTAATTGTAATCATACTAGAAAATCAGAGAGCATATATTTTACAAGCGCTTGTACTTTTTATTTTCCAGGTATGAAGTACTCATTACGCCCTAATAACTACCCTGAAGATGGTATTATGAATATGGCAACTTTTCTACGGGGCTTTGAAGAAAAGGGGATAAAGAATGACAGGCCTGAGGACCAGCTGAGTAAAGAGAAAAAGAAAATTCTGTTCTCCTTCTGTGAGGTGTGCAACATTCAGCTGAACTCCGCCGCCCAGGCCCAAGTCCATTACAATGGCAAATCCCATCGCAAGCGAGTCAAGCAGCTGAGTGATGGGCAGCCGCCACCTCCGGCTCAGGGCTCAGGGCAGCTGCTCGCCAGCCCCGGCACCACCACCAGCGCAGGTAGGTGCAAGGGCCTGGGGCTCCGTGAGCTGCTGGGAGAAATGCCACTGTTCTAGGAAATGAAGGATTTAGAATAAGATCTCTTTCACCATGAAGCTACCACCACATAACATGTATTCTTCTCCCTACAGTTCATCCCAAGAGCTATTGGTTACGTCTGTGTGTTTGTGTGTGTGCATGCATAAAAAATTCATGGGGATTATAATAGATGCAAACATCACACGCACAAAATTTGTGTATCGGGTCATAGACTTGGTCCTGTATTCCCATAGTGTGGAAACATTTCCTAGTGTGTTTTGAAATGTGTTTAAAATAGATCAGTGACGTCAGTGTTTTGTTCCGCCTCTCTGCAAAATTAGGCTTTCCTGAGTTTCCTTCATCTGCCTTCTATAGGGTGGTGTACTCCTTGATGGTATATAAAAAGCTACAGCTTTATTTATAACATCCCATGATGCAGGAAAGGAGCATTAGTCTTGAGTGTTAGACGTGTTATATTCTTTTGGGGAGTTGGCAGCAGCATGCCAGTGGTGTTTTAACAATAGGGGCAGGCAGTGCCAAAACCAACAAGGCTTACCTCTGCTCTCTGGCCCTATCGCAAGCACCTTCCTGCCTCCCCCTCTCACTTCTCACCCTGACCTGTGGGTGGGTAGAGGCAGAAGCTTAGGAGTTCTCACATTTCCCGCATCTGCCCTGAATCTGAGAAACAGTCTTTCAGATTCCTTATCCTTATCCTTGTCCTTAGGCAGCCCTTCCTCCTCCACATTGCTGGCTGTTGGGTATCTTCACTAGGACGCAACTAAAGAAAATGTGGGACTTACCGTGATAGGTGGTGAAGATTTCTACAAGAAGTGGGCCTCCTACCCAGGTTTAGGGAGATCAAGATAAGCCTCCTTCTAACTGTGGTGGAAGAGTTCCAAATTCCACTCTAGCTGACTCTGGTGAGGAGGCTTCGCTATGGAGTGTGATGGTGCAAAGCAACTATTCCCTGGAATTTCACTCGGTGCTGTTACATAGTTTATGATTTTGTGAAGTTATGCCATGGTCCCTATATTAAGCTCCAGTGAACACTGTGTGTCCTGTAAAGAGATAATTTTTATATTTCAAGCTAAATCTAACTGCTTTTTACTCAGTGTGTGATTTAATTCCATTAAATGATTTTCCCCAATCAATACTTAGCATGCTATGGAAGAATTTAAAGGAACGTCAAGGATATAAGATACACATTTTATTATAATAGTGAATAATTACCTATCCATTTTGTCTTTATTATGATGATAATATAAATATTCACTGATGCATTAATGTATCTGTATTTACATAGTAAAATAGAGTTGGTGTTGGGTTAAAAACTGATTTATTGTCTTATATCAGAGAGCAAATAGTCCTGACTAAAGGTGTGAATTATGTCTGTTAGAATCCAAATATGTATGCCTAGATTGAGGTTAACCTGTGACTTCTAATTAGTGAGATTAGTAGCTAACATTAACTGACCGTATTTTATGGGCCATTTTCTGGTCCTTTCTGGGAATTTTCTCTTTAATCCTTTCATCAACCCTGAGGTAGGTACTATGATTATCCCTCATTTACAGACGAGAAATGGAGCACAGAAAGATAATTTTTCGAGGTTATATGGCATGGAAATGGCAGATCTAGAATACCAACTATATTTAATTAATTAATAGTGAAGCCATTATTCTTTGTCACTGCTTTGCTACTATTTTCTGCTGTGCAGTAATACTCTGGTTGAATTCAGACCTGTGTGCTCTAATATACTTGTGGTCACAAATTGTTGCTATCATGGTGAACTATTTAACTTCAGGGGGCTTTGCAAATAGACATGTAAAGCTCCAAGTCATGAGTTTCTCCATGCTAATGAAATTAGCTTACATAAATCTAGCTAAGGCATACACAGAATATTATAGATATATTCTATAAGTAAAATATAGTTCATCACTTGGTCTAAGGCAATATTAGTATAGGGGAAAATGGGTACAAAATGAGTCAGCTTTTCAAGTTGTACATTAGGTATAAAGGACGACTTTTATGCACTGATAATTTGGTCAATTACCCATTGTCAGAAGATGGATTTAAAATATAATGAGAGGGGGGATCTCTGGGTGGCTCAGTGGTTTAGCGCCTGCCTTGCCCAGGGCCTGATCCTGGGGTCCCGGGATCAAATCCCACATCAGATTCTCTGCATGGAGCCTGCTTCTCCCTCCCTCTGTGTCTCTGCCTCTCTCTCTCTGTCTCTCTCTCTCTCTCATGAATAAATAAAATCTTAAAAAAAAACATATGACGAGAAGAAGTCACTTAATCTCTGAAAGTGGTTAGCATTAATTTCCCCATCTGAAAAGAAAGTAGATATAACAGTGTCTTTTTCTCTTTGAAATAGAGATTAGACATAGATGTATGTAGAAAGATGATTATGACATGATTTATAATTCCAAAATATTCAGTAGATCCCAAATGTCCAATAAGAGAAAGGTTAAATACATTTAAAGTACATTTATAAGATGAATGATAGAAACTATAATCATTAAAAATTATATTTATGAAGAATCCCTAATGGCAGGGGAATCTGTCCATAATATCATGCTAAGTGAAGCAGCAGAAAGTAAAGTGGAACATACCTCAGTGCTGTGTGTACATGTGCATTTATCTACTGTTTAGTCTCAACTCACTGAGGAGCAAGACTGACATGGTTTTATTTTTTCCAGCCACTTTCTTCAGTTTTGATCTATCAAATGTCTGTTTCCTGCTGGGTAGCAGTTCCCTTAGCACTTTCTCAGCCCATAACTTCTCACTTTTGTCTATTCAGAGGGACTTTGATTTAAATGACTCAGCTCTATTTATAAAAACATCCATGTCAGAGCCAAATTAAGATTTGGCTAGATAGACCCTGGAGTTGAGAGTGGAGGAGGGGATACAGTTCGCTCTCAGCTTCCACCTATCCAGCCTGCCCTTCTGTCCGTGGATGGATGGGGGGTAGAATGGCCTTACCTTACAGCCTTGGCAAGGTTGCAATGCTATTCTTGGTACGAGATTGCTATTCTGGTTGTCTTTGGGTCACAAGTGCTCCGGACAGAGCCTGTGGAGGAAGAACTCCCCAAAATGTTCCATAGGCATTGGGAATCCCTGAGATTTAGCTGCATCTCCCAATTGACCCCCACTTTGTAGCAAGACTTCATTCCCTAACTGTTTGTGCCGTTATCTCCCACATTATGGCAGTCCTGACAAGATTGTGTGCTCTATTCTTGTCTATGTATTTATCAACTCTTAAGGCTTGAGGGAATGTACAGAATAAATATGACAACTAGCATTTCTCTTACATGGAGCTGCTAAGGCACAGGTAAGTAGAAGCAGACGGGGGTGTGAGAGGCTCCTCCACATTTCTCTTGCCTGCCGAGGTAGCACAAGGGAGACTGGGAAGTCCATTGACAAAGTAGGCACTTCATCAAGGAACAAAATGCTAGTATTCCCTTTGTGCCCATTGCTTGGCTTTACGGAGTGTTATGGGCTGAATTGTACCCCCACCCCCTGTGAAGAAGATATATTGGAATCCTAATCCTCAGTACTTCAGAATGTAACTCTATTTGTAGATAGAGCCTTTGCAGGTAAATTAAGTTAAAATGAGTCATTAGGGTTAGGTTGACTCTAATTCAATATGACTTATAAAAAGGGAAAATTTAGACATACAGACAGGAAAGAAAAGAAAAGATGATGTAAAGACACACAGGAAGAAGACAGCCATCTCCAAACCAAGGAGAGAGGTTTGGAACCAATCCTTCTCTCAGAGTCCCCAGAAGGAACCAATGCTGCCATACCTTGATCTTGGACTGCCAACCTCCAGAACTGTGGCTGATACATCTTTACCTAGTTATGGTGCTTTTGTTACAGCAGTGCTGACTGATACACAAAGGAAAATGGTATCCCATTTTCCCCATAAAGGAGAAGAGTTGTGGTAGTAAAGGTAACCTTCCCAAGAACTGTAACTTTCCTTCTTCTCTGTCAGCCTTCTTACAGTGTAAGGATTGGCAAGGATGGGAGTAGAGTCCACAGGGTGGTGGTTGAGACTTAAGAACCACTGGCAGTTCTTTCACTAAGTTTAGAATTCAAAACCTTTAAATCTCAGCTTCTGGTAGAACAGGAGGACTCTTTTGTTCTAAAATTCATCCAAACAAACTCACAGGGCACCTGGGTGGCTCAGTTGATCAAACATCTACCTTCTGCTCAGATCATGATCCCAGGGTCCTAGAATCAAGCCTCACATCAGGCTCCCTCCTTAACAGGGAGCCTGCCTCTCCCTCTCCCTCTGCCTACTGCTCTGGCTACCTGTGCTCTCTCTCTCTCTTTCTGTCAAATAAATAAAAAAAAATCTTTTAAAAATAGTAATAAAAATTTTAAATGGCATGAGTTTCTGTATTAATATGGTAAGATAGACTTCAGAACAAAGAATATTGCCAAAGACAAGAACATCATGTTATGACAAAAAGTCCAATCCACCAGGAATACATAATGATTCTAAGTGTTCATGTATCAATTACAATTGAAGACTTTAGCATTTCTGTCTCAGTAACTGATAGAATTACTAGACCAAAAACTCATCAGGATATAGAAGATCTAAACAATATAGTAAGCCAACAGGTTTTAACTAACTTATTTAGAACTCCACCCAACAACAGTAGAACATATATATTTTTCAAGTGCCCATGGAACACTGAGAGGCCATATTCCAGGCCACAAGACAAACCTTCACACATTTAAAGGAATTATAATCATACACAATATGGTTACAGTATGTCTCTGACCATAATGAGGTTAAACTAGAAATCAATAAGAGAAAACCTACAGGAAAATAACATATATCTTAAATAACTCATGAATCAAAGAATAAAGCTCAAAGGAAAGAAAACATACATAAAACTAGATGAAAATTGGAAACAATATATTAAAACATGTGGAATGTAACTAAAACAGTACTGAGAAGAAAATTTATATCACTAAATGCCTATATGTGAAATGAGAAAGGGTCTCCAATAAATAAGTCTATGCACTAAGAAACTGAAAAGAGAAAAAAATAAACCCAAACCAAGCAGAAGGAAGAAAATTATGAAGTTCAAGTACAGAAATATCTGAAGTTGAAAATAGGAAAACAATAGAAAAAAAAACAATGAAACAAAAAACTGGTTCTTTGAGGAAAAAAAATCAATGAAATTTAGAAGCCAGTAGCAAAACTGACAAAGATTAAAAAGACGACACAAATGATATAGAATTGATATTACTATAGAATTGCCACAATTAAAAATATAATAAGCAAATACTGTAAACTTATATTCAGAAATTTTATAACTTAGAAGAATGCATAATAAATCTCCCCCAAAAGAAATTTCTAGATCCACAGGATTTTACTAGCGAATTGTACCAAGCATTCAAAGAACACCAATTTTATACATTTCTTCTAGAAAATAGAAGAGGAAGAAATACTCAACTTACTTTATGAGGCCATTATTATCCTGCTACCAAAATCAGACAAAGACAATTTATAAAAAAGCTACAAATTAATCTCACATGAACTTAGACTTTAAAAATTTTAGTAAAATATAGACAAATTGAATCCAGTAATGTATAAAAAGAGTTTTATACCATGACCAAATTGGTTCAACATTAAAAATCAATAATATAAAACATCAACAGCTAAAGAAGAAAGATTATGTGATCATATCAATTGATGAAGTAAAAGAACTTGAGAAAACTCAACACGCCTTTATGATAAAACTCTCAACGAGTTGGGAATAGAGGGAAATTACCTCAATTTAATAAGAGCACTACAAAAAGCCTGCAGTTAACATTATTCTAAATGGTGAAAGACTGAATGCTTAACCCTAAGATCAAGAGCTTGCCAACAAATTGGATAGCTTGGAAGAAATGGATGAATTCCTAGAAACATATAACTTCCTAAATTTGAATCAGGAAGAAATAAAATTTGAACAGACCAATTACCATCAATGAAATTGAATCAGTAATCAAAACCACCCAACAAACAAAGGTCCAGGACCAGATGGTTTCACAGGTGAGTTCCACCAAACATTGAAAGAAGAGTTAATACCTATTTTTCTCGAACTATTCCAAAAAGTAGAGGAGGAAGGAAAAGTTCTAAATTCATTCTATGAGATATGCATTGCCCTAATACCAAAACCAAATAAAGACACCACAAAGAAAGTTACAGGCTAATATCTCAATGAACATAGATGCAAAAATCCTCAACAAAATTTTAACAAACCAAATCCAACAACAACAAAAAAATCACTCACTATGATCAAGTGAGATTTATTCCTGGGTTGCAAGAGTGATTCAATAGTCACAAATCAATCAATCTGATACATCACATCAATAAAAGAAGGGATAAAAACCTTATATGATCATTTCAATGGATGGAGAAAAAGCATTTTGCAATGTGTAGGATCCATTCATAATAAAAACCTTCAACAAAGTCAGTTTAGGGGGAACATACCTTGACATAATAAAGGCCATATATAAGGGTGCCTAGGTGGCTCAGTCTGTTAAGCATCTGCCTTAGGCTCAGGTCACAATCTCAGGGTCCTGGGAGCGAGCCCCACTTTGGGCTCCCTATTCAGCAGGGAGTCTGCTTCACCCTCTCCCTCTGCCCCTCCTCTCTGCTCATTCTCTTTCTCTCAAATAAATAAAATATTTTTAAAAAAATAAAAGCCATTATATGAAAAATGCTCAGCTCTATCATACTCAATTGGGAAAAACCAAGAACTTTTGTCCTAAAAATCAGGGAGAAGACAAGGATTTCCCCCTTACCCATTTTATTCCATGTAGTACTGGAAGTCCTAGCCACAGCAATCAGAAAAGCAAAAGAAATAAAGCTATCCAAATTAGTGAGGAAAAAGCATAACTTTTCACTGTTGGTAGATGATGATGCTCATGTAGAAAACCCTGAAGAGGGACACCTGGGTGGCTCAGTGTTTGAGCATCTGCCTTCGGCTCAGGGTGTGATCTCAGAATACCTGGATAGAGTCCCACATAGGACTCCCTCCATGGAGCCTGCTTCTCCCTCTGCCTGTATCTCTGCCCCTCTCTCTCTCTCTCTCTCTCTCTCTCTCTCTCTGTCTCTGTCTCTCATGAATAAATAAATAAAATCTTAAAAAAAAAAGAAAACCCCGAAGACTCCACCAAAAAACTGCTAAAACTAATAGATCAATTCAGGAAGGTCAACCGAATACAAAACCAGTATATAGAAATACCTTACATTTTTGTACACTAATAATGAAGCAACAGAAAAAATTAGGAAAGCTGTTCCATTTACTATTGCACAAAGAATAATAAAATACCTAGGAATAAACTTAACCAAGGAGATGAAAGGCCTATACTCTGAAAACTATAAAACACTCAAGAAAAAATTCAAGAAAACCAAACAAATGGAAAGATATTACATGCTTAATTGAAAGCCAATAAAAAATAAATTTATTATTAAAAAAATTAAAAAAACACATATTGCTAACACATCTTGCAGAAAACTGCAAAGCCTATATACCTTGGTAACAATGGTAGGCACATTGGTGGATTCAGTAATCCTAAGTGTTATCATAAAAAATTAAGATACCCCCCCCAAAAAAGATATTACATACTTATAGATAGGAAGAGCAAATATTGTTAAAATGTCCTTGCCGGGGGTGCCTGGGTGGCTCAGTGGTTGAGCCTCTGCCTTTGGCTCAGGTCATGATCCAGGGGTCCTGGGTTTGATTCCCATATCAGGCTCCCCACAGGGAGCCTGCTTGTCCCGCTGCCTATGTCTCTGTCTCTCTCTATGTCTCTCATGAATAAATAAAATCAATCAATAGATAAATAAAATGTCCATACTGTCCAAAGCAGTCTACAAATTAAATGCAATGAAAATACATTAAAAATGTATGAAAATGCCAACAACATTTTTCACAGAACTAGAACAAATAATCCTAAAATTTGTATGGAACTGCAAAAGATCCCAGGTAGCCAACACAATCTTGAAAAAAAAAAAAAAAAGCTGAAGATATCACAGTCTCAGAGTTCAGATTACACTCAAAGATATAGTAATCACAACAGTATTGTACTGGCATAAAAACAAACACATAGATCAATGGAACAGGATAGAAAGCCCAGAAACAAACTCATGATTATATGGTCAATTAGTCTTCTACAAAAGAAGCAAGAATATGCAATGGGAAAAAGATAGTACCTTTAGCAAATGGTGTTGGGAAAACTGGACAGCAACATGCTAAAGACTGAAATTGGACCACTCTCTTACACCATACACAAAAATAAACTCAAGATGGATTAATGATGTAAATTGAGGCCTGAAACCATTAAAATCCTAGAAAAGAGCAAAGGCCGTAATGTACCTGACAGCAGCTATAGCAACAGTTTTCTAGATATGTCTCCTAAGGCAAGGGAAATAAAAGCAAAAATAAACTATTGGGAGTACATCAAAATATAAAAAGCTCTGCACGGTGAGGAGACAATCAACAAAACTAAAAAACAACATACTGAATGAGGAAGATATTTGCAAATGACATCTCCAATATAGGGTTAGTATCCAAAATATATAAAGAACTTATACAACTCAACACCCAAAAAACAACCCAATTAAAAAGTGGGTGGAAGACATGAACATACATTTCTCCAAAGAAGACGTCCAGATGGCCGACAGGCACATGTAAAGATGCTCAATGTCACTCATCATCAGGGAAATGCAAATCAAAACTACAATGAGATTTCACCCTGTACCTGTCACAATGGCTAAAATCAAAACCACAAGAAACCACAAATGTTTGTGAAGATATGGAGGAGAAAAGAACCCTCTTGAACTATTGGTGGGAATGCAAACTGGTGCAGCCACAGGGGAAAACACTGTGGAAATCTCCACACTGGAAACACAGTGGAAACACAGTGGAAATCTCCATACTGTTCCTCAAAAAAGTTAAAAGTAGAACTCCCCTAAGATCCAGTAATCTCACAGCAATGTATTTACCCAAATAATACAAAAACACTAATTTGAAAGGATATATGTGCCCCTATGTTTATTGTAGAATTATTTACAATAGCCTAATTAGGGAAACAGCCCAAGTGTCCACTGATAGATGAGTGACTAAAGAAGATGTGATATATACATATGTATATATACACTGACACACAATGGAGTATTATTCAGCCATAAAAAGAATGATATATTGCCGTTTGCAACAACGTGGATGAAGCTAGAGAGAATAATGCTAAGTAAAATAAGTCAGAAAAAGGCAAGTACCATAAGATTTCATTCATATGTGAAATTTAAGAGACAGAGGAACAAAGGAAAAAAGACACACAAACCAATAAACAGACTCTTTACTATAGAGAACAAACTGATGGTTACCAGAAGTGAGTTGGGTAAAGTGATGGGTGAAATAGGCTGATGGGGATTAAAGAGTATATTTGTCTCGATGAGCACTGAACAATGGATAGAACTGTTGAATCAGTATATTGTACACCTGAAACGAATATAACACTGTGTGCTAACTATACTAAAATTAAAATTAAAAAATTTTTTATTATTAAATTCTTTAATCCAATATATTTTTGTACAATTGATTCCTTTTACAAAATTGTCTAACCAGTATTCCTTTAAAAATTTAAATGCAAGCGATATAAATAATAAAGAAAAAATCAGTTAACGTTTGAATTTCCCAGATGTGTAAACCTTAGTTACAATTATTTAGTAAGATTTTCCTAATATAAAAAAATATAATTTAAAAAGAGCAATATAAGGGTGTCCATTCTCATCTCTCTTATTCAACATCGTACTGGATATTCTAGTCACCATGATAAGCCAGGAATAAGTAAATGAAAGGCATACGAACTGGAAAGAAGACTATCTCACTTCACAGATGACATGATATTCTATCTATCAATCCCAAAGAATCTGTGAAAGAATTCCATTTACAGATGGTAGAGAATATTTGTAAACCACATATTTAACATAGGAAGTAGTATCTAGAACATATAAAGAGCTCTCAAAACTCAAAAGTAGAAAAAAGATCAAACAATCCAATTATGAAATAGGTAAAAGATAGGAAGACAAATTTCACTGAAGAGGTACACAGATGACCACAAATGCATGAAAAGATTTTCAACATCATTAATCATCAGGGAAATTAAATATAAAATCACAATGAGATTTTGCTATGTATCTGTCAGAATGGCTAACGTAAGAAATAGTGACAATACCAAATGTTGGCAAGGGTGGAGAGTAAACGGGTCACTTACACATTGCTAATGGAAATACAAAACGGTATAGCCACTCGAGAAAATAGTTGGGAAGTTTCCCATAAAACTAGACCTACACTGACCATTCAACCCGGCAATTGTACTCTTGGAGACTTATTCCGGAGAAATGAAAATGTATGTTCCCACAACAACCTGTATATAAATGCTTCGAGTAGCATTATTTGTAATAGCCAAAAACTATAAACAATTCTGTATTAGTTTCCTGAGGCTTCTGTAACAAATCACCACAAACTTGGTGGTCTGAAACAATAGAAATTTATTTTCTCAAAGTTTTGGGGTCTCAATTGTTGAACGATTGTGATATGTACAACAACCTGGATGAATCTCTAGGGAATTATGCAGGATGAAAAAAGTCATTTCCATAAGGTTACGTACTGTATGATTCCATTGTGCGACATTTTTGAAATTACAAAATTTTAGGAATGAGGAACAAATCAGTAGTTCTCAGGGGTTAGGGATGGGGGACGGTGTCAGGATGGAAGTGGGTGTGATTATGAAAAGTCAACCTGAGAGATCCTGGGGTGGTGGTTACATGAACCTAAAAGGGTGACACACACACAAATGAGGACAAGTAAAACTGGGGAAATCTGAATAAAATTGGTAGATGGTATCCATGTCAACATCCAGACTGCAATATTATATAGTTTTACAAAATGTGTAATCAGTGGAAGCTGGAACGAGCTCAAGAGAACTTCTTATATTATTTCATACAACTGCCTGTGAATCTCTAATCATTTCAATAAAAATTTCAGTTAAAAAATCTTAATAAAGGTGACCATCGAAAATACCCAGTCTTCTAGTAGCATTATCAGAGATGATAATGAACACAAATTTGGGGGGGAGGGTGAATTTTTAAAATAATATCAAGTGTCTGCAAAGATTAATAAAACACAATTTCGTTTCTTAAGTGTCCAGATGGCTGTTTACATAAATGAATATCAGATTTATATATAAAGTGGATGGCATAGAGAAAGGAATGGTTAACTTTATAGAGGTCAGGGAAGGTTTCCCAGAGGAGGTGACATTTGTGGTAAATATTCAATGATGAGTTTCAGGTTACTGGAGGAAAAACAATATTCCAAATATAAGTGATGATGCAATGTAAATGCATGTAGGAACAAACTATTATTATTGGAGTGAAGTATGATTGGGTGAAAAGGAGGGAAGATCCTTCAGGCAAAATAGGAAGTAGCTGGAACAAGAGAGTCGTCTTTCTTCTGTGGACGCATAGGAAAAACACTGCTTCCCAAATATATATTTAAAAAAATCAGGGCAGCTGCTGGAATTCAGAGTTCTCCTAAGTTCTGTGCCACTCTGATTTATGTCAACCAGGAGCCTCCCCATCAGGTCCAGACACCTCAACTTGGTGTTTCTCGAGGATACCACCTGACGATGTAGATCTTATTTTCCACGACCCACATACAATCCCCCAAGTCCAGATAAATTTGACCTTATTCTCTATGTAGGGTGGCTAGTGACACTCCTCTTACCCTCTGCCATCAAAGGCTGGGATCTATTATCCTCAGTGCCTATTGCTGTGGTATTTCCCCACCATTCCTCTCCTAGTCACCTTTCTAATCCTGTGAGGGGTATTTGAACTTAAAAAAATAAGGCAGCTGATGTGTGAATAATTGATAATTTAACTCAGTGGTTCTCACATTTTAGTGTGCATCAGAATCACCTGGAGGGTGTGTTAGAATGCAGACTGCTGGGCCCCACCTCCACAGTTTCTGATTCAGTAGGCCTGTCGTAGGCCTGAGAACTTGCGTTTCTAACAAGTTCTCCGTGGAAGCTCCTGGCTTGACATCACACTTTGGGAACACCAATGAAAGCCATTGAGGAGGATGGATACCCAGCAAAGGAGCTTCTTATCTCAGATAAATCTATAATTAGGAATTGGTCAGGAATGAAAAAGATGGCCTTCTTAGGTTCCTTGTGTCCTCCTGGAGCATCCGCGGACCCGCGGTAATAGAGGGATGATGTCATGGAAACTGGTGTACACTCCCACCCCCATCAACCAAGGTACCTCTAGTTGGGAGCTTTATAAGCAACTCTGTACTTTCTACAGTATAATAAACACAGTGAAGGTAGACCCGATAGCTGCGGTTAAGTGGATGAATGAGGCCTTACCCTGCGCTAAGGAGGTTACCTTACTTAAATTTTCACAGCAGATTTATGAGGAAGGTACTATTATTACATACAATTCAATGAGGAATGAAGAGGTTAGGTAGCAGCCAAAAGAGGCCAGGCTGAGATTTGGAACAAGTTGGCCTGATTCTGTGACCCGATTCTTCACCATGATATTGCCTTCCATCTACAGGTGGAAGTTGTGTTGGGCAGAAATTGCCTAGTTTGTGCTTACAGGTTGTTGCCCAGACAGTGTACTTGACGTAGAAGTCGTATCAGAAAAGAGAGGCTGTACGTTCTGTCTCTGGATGTATCAGCATTGTTGCTCAGAGGCTTTCCCCTCATGTCAGCCAGGGGTACGTAATATCCTCACACCCACCCTGTGCAAGCAGAAGCAGGTAAATCACCAGATCGAGTAATACGTGTTAACTTTACGTTGTGTCCTCCTTGTGTTGTCAAGGGACATCGGTGCCTGCCGCGGAGAATCAAGTTGCCCCCGAGGATTATGGTGGGGAGGATTGATTATATTCTGGGGTTTTCAGAATCCAGATTGCCTCAAAATGGGAAAGGATTCTTTCTTAGGGCGTGAACTCTGATCCTTCCCTTGGCACTTGTTTGGCACAAATAATATTTAAAACTATGAAAGGTCAGGCCCAGGTTAGGAAGGCTGTGCTGAACTGTTGTAAGAGAGACACATTCGTACCTGATTTGAGGTGCACCGGAGATAGGGGTTATCGTGAAAAGACTGAAATAATGACGTTAGTTTTCACACCCCAACATGGTAAGTATGACTCTCCTCACATTGTAGATAAGAAATGTAGGCAGATTTGGAGGCCCTTCCAGAGGCCACACAAAGATTCAAAGTCTAAGGTCTTTCTCATACTCTGCATTACCTCTCATAACTTTTTGCAACAAATTCTTCACAAAGTAAAAATGAAAAGAATTCATGACTGCTTCCTTGTTATCTCATGTTTGGTTTTCCCAGTTGCTCCTAACTGAACTGCCCATTTTCTTTCTCACTTTCAATTAATTCCAAAGAATTTCTAATCTCATTGAAGTTTACAGCTTTTAAGACTAAACAGGAGTTAGTCAAGCAGAGAGAGTGGAGAAATATTGATTCAAAGGGAGTAAAAGAGAATGTTTAAAATCTTAGACGGAAAAGCAGTTTGTCATACCCAAAACGCTGAGATGAAGGGGCACCTGGGGGGGCTCAGTAGGTTAAGCGTCTGCCTTCGGCTCAGGTCATGATCCCAGCGTCCTGGGATCCAGCCCCTGCGTAGGGCTCCCTGCTCAGTGCGGGGTCTACTTCTCCCTCTCCCTGCTCCTGTGCTCTTGCTCTTTCTCTTCCTCTCAAATAAATAAAAAATATTTTTAAATTGAGATGTGGTTGAAATTGAGTGAGAACATCAGAAGGAGAGACAAGAAAATTTGTGGTAGTAACTTTAGACATTTTTTAAAAACAGTGCTTTATTTTAATCATGATTCTCTGGGTCGGAGGAGATTGGAGCTGGTTTCACCTTGGTGGTTCTTGTCCTGGACCCAGAGGAGGTCGCTCATGCATCTGCAGGCAGCAAGCATGTCAACAGGGTTGGATGGTCTATGATTGCTTCTCATACATGCATCTGGTAATTGGTGCTGACTGTAGGCTGGATCATTCTCCCTAGGAGACTCCTCTTCCAGTGGCTCAGACGAGGCTTCATTCCCCAGTCCTTGAGTGTCACTCTGAGATGGCAAGAGCAGAAGCTGTAACCACTCAGGTCTGTTGGTCCGAGCTAGTCACAAGACCAGTTCAAGCTCAAGTGGTGGAAGAAATAGACTCCGCCTCTTGGTGTGAGAAGTGGCATCTTTATTTGCCCGTAGGAATTTTTACTGAGTTTGAGTAGATTTTAAGTTGAGGACACTTTGGGAGCAGAGAGAGGGAAGGTGAGGACGATATAAACAGGTGATTTTGTAGCAGGAAGTAGCAGTGATTACTTGGAAGTAAAAAACGGACAGCAAGATCAGAAAGTGGGCTGTGGGTTGGAGCGTTGTGTGATGTATCCTGGACTTTGCTGCCATATTCTGAGCTTCCCTTTGATACCTCCAGGATTGTCAGCTGTTTTTTCCCCTTCTGTTCTAATGATCTCTTATTTTCATTCCTATTCTATCTTTAAGAATCAGCTACTAAGGTCAGGATGCTGTGATACGTATTATAACTCTTAAAATCTGTATATATATATATTTTTAATTCAAAGGCCGAATGTTTCACACTGCCTCTCCTCTATATTTAAAATGAAATTGTTATATCCTCAAAAGTGTTCTCTCAATTTTGAACTTGAAAAATCAAACATGAAACAGTAGCACTATGGAATCACCACAAGATGGTGCCACAAGTATATCAAAAGTAAGATATTTTCCTCATTCCAAGCCCCACATTTTGCTGGAACACACTGAGTATGGTAAGCAAAGAAATACTCACAAAAGGGTGAGCATGTGTGTAGACGTGCATGTCTGGGTAGGAGCATGCTTGTTTCACAGATTCTTTTTGAATATCTTCTACACATTAGGCGAAATATCAGTTGAACTCACCTGGGAAGTTAGGAGATAGCTATACATATGAGGGTGGTGGCAAGTGTGTGTTGTTTCCTGATGAAGGGTGCGAGGGAG
This sequence comes from Vulpes lagopus, assembly GCF_018345385.1. Classification (NCBI taxonomy): domain Eukaryota; kingdom Metazoa; phylum Chordata; class Mammalia; order Carnivora; family Canidae; genus Vulpes; species Vulpes lagopus. The sequence goes on along the minus strand of NC_054834.1, from coordinate 102,610,268 downwards.
AAAGCATCAGTGGAGATTTTTCTTCAGGGATAAGAATTACTGCTTTAATATTGTAATATTGCTCCCTTCATAAACAAAATGAAGTTGTGGTTCCTTTTGAGAGATATTAGATATGAACATTAGTGTTTAATGATGCAAACTTAGGTTTGTGTGATAGGTGCAGGGCTAGAATTCGTCAGTATGCACATCTTTTGCTTTTGTAATAGGAACATGGTTGAAAATACTTGCTTTTCCTTCATTTCTGATAAGTCGGTCCATTATCACTTAACTAAGAACTCTTTTGCAAAATATAGGTATGATGATGACAGTGTAACCAATCATTGACAAAATATCGGTAAGTGCACTAGGTAAAAAAGCCTTTCACCATGGAAGTAGATGGATTAAATTATTTACAACGCAGTTTTCCTAGGCCTCTTAAGTATAAGTCCATAGAAATCTTTTCATGGAATAATTATTATACAGCCCACTTAGTAGATAGAGTCCATATAACTTCCTATAATTTTCCATAAGAATACCAGATTTAGGGCAGCCCCAGTGGTCCAGCGGTTTGGCGCCACCTTCAGCCTGGGGCATCATCCTGGAGACCTGGTTATCGAGTCCCACGTCAGGCTCCCTGCGTGGACCCTGCTTCTCCCTCTGCCTGTGTCTCTGCCTCTCTCTCTGTGTCTGTCATGAATAAATAAATACAATCTTTTTTAAAATATTAAAAAAAAAAAAAGAAAACCAGACTTAGAAGGGAAAATGATCTTGGTTTAATATATACTAACTTGGGTTCTAAAGAAGATGACATTTACTTTCCTTCATATAAATTCCTATTGATAGGGCCCAAGAATTCACTTACTTAAAATAATTTAGACCTTGTGATGATATAGTAGAAAAAAATATCAATATATTCTTCTGGCTCTTTGTCTTGACCAAAATTGATCGTTAATAAGTTTCTGAATATTTTACAAAATCCTAACTCTGTTCTTCTAAACGAAGCTAGAGTTCGTACACACATAGGTACTCCACAGGTGAGTTCAATTGATATTTATATTGAGGGCTCATTCATGATTGATATTTATATTGATATCAATTAAATATCAATATTGATATTTATATTGAGGGCTCATTCATGAGGTTCCTCGTGAATGAGAACAGAAAGAGAATGGAACCTGAAGTTATAACTCCAATACCCCTAAATGCTTTGAGACAGAACCCTAGCCATTTGGGATGGTGTCAGAATTCTAGAACATTTTAAGGTAGACCTGCCTGAAAAGTCATCATAAAACAACTCCATATTCTGTACATGTGTTAAAAACTATAAACAAGGGTGTTCGTTATCTAAGTACAGAACTCTAAGGAATTGATATATAAAGGAATTTTAAAGGCACTTTATAAAATAAAAACTTAAAAGGTGTGTCTGGCCTTTTTTCAGTGAGGACAGATGGTCTTGCTTTTTTTTTTTTTATTTTTTATTTTTTTTTTATTTTTTTATTTTTTTTTGGTCTTGCTTTAAGAATGCTTTGGGCTGTGGACTTTTACATATAGTTATTAACAGGTAAATGTTATTTTATACAAGTCTCGGCTTTGAGAATTTGAAAACCAAACACCGACACTTTCCAATGTGGAACTGAATCTTAGACAACGACCAGAAGTGTTTGGGTGGCTGAGTGATGTGAATTATCAACAACCAACTTAAAATCTGTTACCTGGTTTTGTGTATGTTACCTATTTTAACTTAATCTGTGGATAAAGGGTTTTGGTCACTGGCTCAGTAGGAATTTAAAATTAGTAAGTTCAGATTCTCTTGGTGAGTTACATGTGTTGTCCTCACCCTCATCCTGACGGACCAACTCTTTTCACACAGGTATTCCACTGCCATACCCATTATAGCATCATAGCCAAGGAGGTTGTTGGACATTGTTCCAAATTAGACATCCCTGTGAACTGTTACAACTGACAATGGGGTTGGTGTTCGTTCATACTTGTGCTTATGGGGTTTTTTTTTTGTAGCTGGCTCTTTGGCCAACTATGAAACACAGTTTGCTTTTTTCCTGATTACATGAAGAGTTTGGAGGATCCGGGTAGACTGATTATTGTGTTTGTTTGTTTTTATGGCCCCAGTGTGATGGCATTCACATCATGTTGACCCATTTCTAGAGCCTGCCCTCTAGCGAGCCAGCCTTGCAATCCAGAAACTCTTGGCCTGTAGATGCTGGAAGTTTATTTGTTCTTATGTGGACATGATGTAAAAGGTATAAAGAGATATTGATTTTGATCCTGGGGAGTTACCCACTCTGTATAGTCAGTTGCTTTTAGAAGCTGCAATAACTCCAGCAAACCCCCAGGGCACTATTTCAGTTACTAAAGAAGGAATTCACTAAATTATGTTGCACTGTCAAAAATGAATAAGTGCACTTTCCTTCTTCACATGGAAAATGACTTTGTGACCATATTCTAGATACTAAGATTAGAGCCACAAATTCTGTTATACTTTGTACAGTGAATAGGAAGACCAATATTCTCATAAATGCCTCTGGGACTTTTCTCCACTGCAAGTCTAGGCCCCAAAAGTCACTTAAGAAATGCTCTTCTTTTTAGGTGGAATATGTATCGTCTTTTATTTTTATTAATAAGAATTGTATATGTTTACTGTGTACAACATGACTCAATATACATACACATAGTGAAATGATTGCTATAGTCAAGCTAATTAATATATCCATCTCCTCATATAATCATTCTTGTGTGTGGTGAGAACAATTCAAATCTACTCTCTTAGCAAAATTCCAGTATTCAATATAGTTTTGATAGTCATTATGCTGTACCTTAGCTCTCTATCTAGACTTACTCATCCTACGTAACTGCAACTTGGTACCCTTTGACTACCGTGTCTTTGAGGATGACGAATGTTTCCTAGGCCCAAAGTCTTATGTCCAGGGTCAATGCTATCTTAAAATTCTTTAATGTACCTACTTTATTTATTTTTTTTTTAATTTTTATTTATTTATGATAGTCACACACAGAGAGAGAGAGAGAGAGAGAGAGAGAGAGAGAGAGAGAGGCAGAGACACAGGCAGAGGGAGAAGCAGGCTCCATGCACCGGGAGCCTGACGTGGGATTCGATCCCGGGTCTCCAGGATCGCGCCCTGGGCCAAAGGCAGGCGCCAAACCGCTGCGCCACCCAAGGATCCCAAATGTACCTACTTTAAAAAAGTATTCAGGAAATATACTCAGAGGACAACTCCAAGTGAACACAACATAATATTCGTGTTTTGGGGGAGAAATATTCCCTTTAAAAATGGGTTTGATGGGATGAGCACTGGGTGTTTTTCTGTATGTTGGTAAATGAACACCAATAAAAATTAATTAAAAACAAAAAAAAAATAAAGTTAAACAGTTTGAGTATTGATGGTAAAGAATATTACTACATTTTTTAAAAAAGTGATTTTGAAGAACTTTTATACCAAATAGTACATAGTGTATAATAGTAAAATAGGGACCTTACTTCATAGGGTTTATTTTTGTTTGTGACATTCTCACAATGATGTTTCACATTGTGGATGTTTTGTTTGGGGGTACAATGGAAAAAGAGTGAGATAACCCAATGTTTCATGCTTCACTTTTTTTAAAATTTAAATTCAGTTAACTAATATTTAATGTATTATTGGTTTCAGAGGTAGAGGTCAGTGATTCATCAGTCTTCTATAACACCCAGTACTCATTGCATCAAGAGCCCTCCTTAATGCCCATCACCCAGTTACCCCATCGCCCCAACCCCCTCCCCTCCAACAACCCTCAATTGGTTTCCTATGATTAAGAGTCTCTTATGGTTTGCCTCCCTCTCTGATTTTGTCTTGTTTTGCTTTTTTCCCCTTCCTTCCCCTATGATCCTCTGCTTTGTTTCTTAAATTCCATGTGCGAGTGAGATCATATGATAATTGTCTTTCTCTGATTGAGTTCTTTCGCTTAGCATAATACCCTCTAGTTCCATCCAGGTCATTGCAAATGGCAAGATTTCATTTTTTTGGATGGCTGAGTAGTATTCCATTAAATTTTTCCTTTTAAAATTTTCCTTTGAAGATTATAGAGTACATTGTTAAAAGAAATATTTTTGTCAAATGCCTTTCACATGACTGGATATAAAGTAGTTCATCAATGAATGTTTGATATTATTATCATTATGTTTTGTTTTTTTCTTGACATAGTGATTCTGAATGGCTTCTTCTTACTTTCTTTTCCCATGCCCTAGTTTCATCATCTTTCAATACATCTCCATCTCTGCTCTCCTTTGTGTCTCAGTCTTAACAGCATCTTCTGTCATGTTTTTTTGATTGTCCCATGAAAGCGATGCTAATATCCAGATCTCTTGCTCAAGCAAGAGAACAGTTGTTTAGTTACCATTTTCCAATCCAATTTAATCCTTATAACAGTTTAGGTAAACATTTCTACAGGTCCACCTGTGTCCTAACCTGCAATTCTTGCAATCCAAGAAGCCCTGAAAGTCAGAAGGTTTTATAATTCATATTGATGGCAAAACCTGACCTGAACTGATATGAGGTTAATTATAGCCTTTATTTATCCCGTTTATATGAATATGCCCTGTGTTTTGCTGCAGAAATGTTAATGTGTCTGACCATAGAGTGTTGCCCCAAACCCCACCGGAGACATTCTATAATTCATTTTCTATGCATAGTATTATCTTTCAAAAATGCAAAAGCATTTGAATTCTGAAATGCATCTGGCACTCAGGTTTTAGATTAGGGATTGAGGACCTATAATCAAATATTATGGTTTCACTTTAAACTTTTATCTTATTAGGGAGCTAGCTGCATGTATGGTAATAATAAAAAGAGTTTTAGGCACACAACCTCATGAACTATTTTTCTAAGATTAGAAAAGCACACACACATGGAGATAGAGACAGCGGGAAAACACTGGACAGTTGCTGAATCAGTGAATCATGAGGCACAAAATGAATGGAATTCAGGTAGCAGAAGTAACTGCAGCAGGATAAGTGCATTTTCCTGTGACTTGGGCAAACATACTTGTGTGCGTGTCCACTCCACGTATGTCTGTAATCGTCTTCAAGGAAGGGGTTTAGCCGGTGGCCTATGAGGAGTCAAATGTACACATAAAGATGTAATGCAGATACCTATGGGGTGCCATGATAAAGTTGTTCCAAGTGTCATGTTATGTAAATGTATGTCAGGCACAGGGATTATTTTTACACAGATGTTTTGGGTTTAGTAGATACTACTAAATGTGGGCACCTAACAGCTGGCGGGACTACTAGACAGTCGTTTACAGAGGATCCTCAAGTCAGAGTTGCCTTCATTGGATCCTGCTTTGCTCTGGCTTTACAGTCTCAGTGAGAACCTAAAACCCATCTCTAAAAATCTGAGTAGAACCTTAAACGTGTTCTTTGTCAATGCTGCTTACCAGGAATTTCTTCCAGTTACTTTTGTGATTTTTGATGAATGTTTTTATGCCCTTTTTGCTTTGCACTTTGCACGTGTCAGAGCTCTATATTTTGTGATCTCAAATCATTGCTTCTATTTTCTGGGATAGTCTACCTTGTACCTTTTTAAAAGTATGTCAACTGGCTCTTGCATCTTATATTTTAATATTGAGAGAGAAAAGATGGTGAAAGGTAAAGGTAAAAATTTGAGGGTATCAGGAGGAGGGATTTTAATGAGCTATAGAGTCCTTAAAAATAATAAGCAGTCAAGAACTATGGGTTTAAAAATATTCTTTACTTTGTATGTTTATTTTCTTGTTACACAGAGTACATTTAAATCTTTATTGTTTAAGAATTTGTCTTAGAGTAAATTGGATAGTATTTTGCCCTGGCATTAGCATATTCCTGCACACATTTACTGTCATTATTTTTTTAAATTTAGAGACAAGCAATTAGGGGTTAAAGTATATTTCATTTGTTCTTTAATGGACATCTACATCAAATATACGGATTTTTTTTGTTGTTATAATTGTGATAGTCCCTAATGATTTTATTTGTCTATAGAAAAGTCCCAGGAACCTACAGCTATTTTGGTTTTTGCAGCTTTTATGATAAGTCCTTATAATATATACTACTGATTTCTTCTCTGCATCCTGCTCATTGTTGAAAAGCCAGGGCTATTTTTAACATTTACACAATTTCAGTAGATGATTCTTCATTCCACAAGGTTTGGTGCTAAATCTGTGGAGTCTTTCATAATCATATCCTTTTTGTGGTTTGCTTGAATTTGATCACAGTGGCTGATTTCATGCATTGATAATGAAGGCTTAGGTTGCCTGTTTCTCGGCATAAATCCACCTCAGACTTGTAGGTTGACAGTGCTTCTGGTTTCAGCACGCATGGAGATATAGAATTGAAATTGCTCTGCTTTCTTTACAAATGACTCAGAGTGTGCTTGTCCTTCCCTAAAATGTTGCCAGCGTGTAAAGGATTTTCAATGAGCAGTGCAATAAGCCAGCATCTGGGAAGGTTTGGAGCTGCACTGATATAGCGTGGTACTGTCACACAGATAATCAGGGCTGGAGCCAAGTCTCGGTAGCACTGTGCATCACACTGGTCACATACTGGAAGTTTTGTTTATCCAACTTGGTTGCTCTCAAATCTGGTGAAAGCCCAGCCAGGATGTGGAGTGGACTTCCTAGCAGAGGTGAGCATTTTTATTCTAAAACTTGGATGCGGGATCTGGTGTGTCAGTAACAGATTTTTATGCTGTGTTGAATCCTGTGGAGTTATCAATTGTGTTTATCATGTCGCGCTGACAGATTGGAATGGGCAGGACTGAGGAGCAAAATATATGATCCTTTAATTTTATTGGGAAGTAACTCCCTAAATGCATGGTGTGATAGCATTCTTTTCTTTCTGTGCTAGCTGTTTGCCGAGGACATCTTAACAGTAGGTGACTTCCTTTGCATTTTAAACATTCAGAACAAGTCAGTGATATTATGCAATTTGCTGTCATTACTGAAAGTAGGTAATTAGCAGTGCTACGATGTGCTTCAGGTATATATGTATGTAGAGAGAGACTATGAACTAAATGTACTCTGTAGAATCTCTGATGTGAAAAAAATAGGAGGAAACAAGTGATGTTTATGAGAGAACTAAGAAAGTAAGTGAAATGGCTTGCATACTGGACTTGACACCTTGTTAAGCTTGACATTAATAATTAGAAGTTATGACCTGTCATGCATTGCACAACCTACAGTAATTGAATTTTAGAGGCAGTATACTGAATGAAATGAGAAAATTAGTAGCATTTCCTTATAAAGCATTTTAATTAGATGTGGCGTTTTAAATGTAGCAGATTTTTATCACTTATATACAAATAAAGTACTGACTCTCACCTGGAAAGTTAAATTAGTGGATCACCATGCCCAGAAAGCTCAGATGTGGTGTTGTAAGTGTAGAGTATTTGCAAGCCAACTAGATAAGGGCAAGCTCAAAGTTAGCCTCCGAGTAGATGGAGTCCTCCTGCTTAGGCTCTTCTAACTCCAATTCCTACACGATGAGAAGCTATTTCTAAAGCCGAAAAGACTGAGAGTTATGTTGTATTCACAAAGCAGTATGCTTATTAAGTGTCGTTTTAGGAGTTAGGTCTGCAGAGAAATCTATTTTTATTTGATAGGAAGCTAACATGGCACATGGGGTATGTATTTATATATATATAGATAGATATAGATAGATGTGTATGTGTTTTTCCTGCTAAATTTATTTGAGGCAGCTGTTTTATAGCTTTCAACTCTGAAGTTATAGATAAGTGTGTATTCGTTTGACAGAAGATTCGAGAACCCCGTTTACTGCCAGTACATGTAAAGCTTGGCTAAGCAGACGCATCAGGAGCAAACCATTTGTGTTCGCCAATCTGTCTCAGCAAGTCCCAGGGCCACTATCTTGCTAGAAGCCACTGTGTGCTTTTGAAAGCATGAAATTAGTTTTATACTGAGCACATGGTTTCTCATTTAGCAGCTCTTTTTATGGTAATGGTCAATTTATGGTTCAGTGCCAGGATTTCAGTGTTCTGTCAAAGCCGATAGCTTCTGCTAAGGTGTCTCTCTGAGATAAATTTTTTAAAAGGAGAGGGAGAGGGGGCACCTAATTAGACCCTCAAGAAGGGACTCTTACCTTCAACCTGATTTATTTTCTGAATGCATTGTCATTCTTCCAAAGTTCCTTTATGTTTCTAATCCAAAACCTACAGATTTAAAGTTATTGACGTTTATCACTTTGGACTTTCCTTGACATGTGACATCAAAATAGCTATGTTCTGAAATGTAAAGTATTTGTTCATCTTTTTATAATGCATTTGTAGAAAACCACTCTATTAGTGGTGACCATATTGTGCATTTCATCATCAGACTTATCTACTTGTTTGGTAATATATCCTAGAGCAATGCTAGAGAGGGGACAAGGCTTTTATATATTTTGTAGTTGATCTAAAGTACCCATACTTTATTATGCATGTGTGTGCTATGAGAAAGATTAGTTAGGGAATAAAACTAAACACTCCAAAGATATATTAAAAATGTTGAATATGTCTTCTTTCATATAAACTGCCTCATCTTGAAGGATAAAAGCTCCCAAATGCTAAAATTATATAAATATTAAACACAGTTTTTATTTGTTTCCACAGAGTGGTAAGAGATGAAATGCACTTGTAAATGTTGTAAGAATGATTTCCTTAGCTTTTTCTTTCCATCAGAAAATGACCCTTGTTGCCAAGTTTTGCTAGTCATAATGCATTTTGAAATAGAGGTGGTCAAAATTAACTACCAGGACATTTGGTGAAGTATTTATTCTTGTGTTTTTTTCTTTGTATGATGGTAATGGGTATTTGCAGGTGGATTAGGGTACACATTAGAATGGTGCTATTATACTTTTTTTTTTTCCAAATGGCCTTGACAATGGAACTGAAAACACTTCTGAAATCTTGAGTTTCATGATTTTTTTTTCTTGTTAATCCATGGATTTTTGCCTAGGTTAAGTGACTGCTCGTGATAAAGGATCCAAGATAAAATGATATTTATTAAAATGCAGGCATATAATATGTGCCATTATCATTAGAAGATTTTCTGATTTTCAGTGAAGCATAATTTTAAACAACTTACTTTTCTTCTGCTCTTTTGGGGATGTCATGTCACAAGTCATCATTGGATTATCAGGGGGGTTTTGTTTTAGGCTTTGACTTACAAATAAGTATCTCATATTTCTTACTTCCCAAAGCCTATGAAACAAATTGGGTTTGTGGGTTGAGAATTAGAAGATTAGAAGGGCATTGAGATTTTCTCTTTGAGTTGCTTATGATTTAACGTGTTTAGTAAATGAAACCTTAAAAGAAATTTTAGAATGTCAGAATTCCCCTAGAATAGTAAAACGTGTGTCATATTACACAGATCATAGAAATTCACTAGATGAAGGGAACAATAATTTAGCATATCTGCCTAAAATCTTATCAGCGATTTCTCTTTCTCAAGAAGTAGGACTTAGAAAGTTATCATGAGCATGTGAGATTCTCATGTGAAATTTACCTGGATATTTTTACTCTTATATCAAGGGCTAGCGATCCTGAGTTTCCTTCAGCAGATTTAAAAAATGATGGTAATGAAACATAGCAGATGGTAAAGTAAGTAGTAAATCAAGTACTTTTCAGGTTTGGTGAGCTTTCCTGTTGTATATGTACAATAGTTAGTTTGGACTAATTATATAGTTGGTGGTTGGTTTTGAGGTTTGTTGTTGTGATGATGAATACTTTTTAGTATAAGTATATCCCAGGCAATCTTTGGGACATACTTATACTAAAAATTATTCGTTATTTAGCTGAAATTCAAATTTGACAGGGTGTCCTATATTTAACATGGGAAACCTCTAGTTTCTAAATAAGAAGGTGAATCTTTTAGAATATTGGGTCTGCCTAAGCCAAAATGGAGGCTTCACATTCCTATAAAAGCAGTTTCTGGGATCCCTGGGTGGCGCAGCGGTTTAGCGCCTGCCTTTGGCCCAGGGCGCGATCCTGGAGACCCGGGATCGAATCCCACGTCAGGCTCCCGGTGCATGGAGCCTGCTTCTCCCTCTGCCTGTGTCTCTGCCTCTCTCTCTCTCTCTCTGTGACTATCGTAAATAAATAAAAATTTAAAAAAAAAAGAATTAAAAAAAAAAAAAGCAGTTTCTACTCTTGGAATTTATGCCTAGAAACTCCTAAGAAAAGAAAGTTTCCACTTGAGAAACTTAAAATGATATAAAAAAAAAAGGAAATCATGAGCAAGGATATAAAAGCCTCCTATAATTACTGAGATAAAACAATAAAGGCAGCATATTAAATAACAGTTGTCAGTAGCATTTTAGATAAAGAATGATGAGAATTACATAATTAATGTTCAAGTGTTATCCTTTACCAACTAGAACATTTTCAGAATTGTCCTCCTTTAACAAGTTTGAGATTCTTATAAATTAACTTTATTTTGTTGTAGTTAAGATGCATCACGAGACGTCCCTCACATTATTCAATGTGCCATAGCTGAGTAAAAAAGAATAGAGATAAGATTTCTTATGTACCTACTATGTGCCTCATACAGTACCAAAATATTTATAGACAGGTTTTTATTGAAAAACTACTTTTTAATATAGTAATGTAATATCCACTGTACACATGTTAAGCTATTTATCCAAAAAAAAAAAAAAAAAAAAAAAAAAAAAAAAACCACCCTGTTCCCAGCCCAGAGTTACTCCAATTTTAACCTCACCAGAGAAGAACAGAACGTTCCATCCTGGCTCCGAATGTTACTTTTAAACATCTGGGCAATCTCCCCACAGGAAATAGAGGAATAAAGGTTCATTTTCTTTTATCTCACCTGAAGCTATATTTTAAAATTTTCTTTGGTCACTCAGACTTTGCATTACCTTTCTTCTCTCTTTTTACTTCCCAGGAAGTATCTCCCTGCCCTCACTCTGTTTTATAAATATCCTCAAGGAGAATGACTAGACATCAGTACATAATTTGATTCTCAAGATGAGAAAAAAATATGTAGAAGTAAACTCCTGATAACAGAATCTTGAGTTAGGCTACCTTGCAGTTGATTAGTAAATAATGCGGAGGAGACATGTGGGGTAATTTCTTTAAGCTGACCTTTTTGTACCCACTCTAAAATGCCACCTCACTTCTCTTTCTGCCAGTCATGTGACATGTCAAACCAGAAAAACAATTTTGAGTCCAAATTGATCAGTTGACTATGAGAGCAATTAACTCAAGTTTTGGAAATGGATTAACAGCCCAATAAAGAATTGTTCAGTAAACCATATCTTCTTCCAATTAAATGATACCCACCCCCCCAAAAAAACAAACAGTGATCTAGTTTGTTTCTCAAGGTCTTTTGTTCTACAGGACAAATTCTAAATTACTTCCAATTTTCCCTCTCTTTTAACAATATGCCACCATATCAGTCTGATTATTTTGGATCTCAGAAGATATCATTTGCCTTCTCTTATCAATCTATTTTCTGCTTTTACCTAGTCATAAATGTTACTGTATTATACATTACTTCTTCTAGTTCTAGATTGTATTAGTGGATTTTTCTGGTACTTAAACTGTCGTCTTTGGGAAAAGTTTCTGATTCTTCTTTACCTTAAAGATCACTACTTTAGTCTCCATGTCAGCTCCAGTGTCCCCCTCCTTATGTCATTCCTATTTGGCCATGGGTCTGCTTATTATGGCAAAATACCAATGTGAATCCATAATCTAAATTTTAATAACTAAATATCTTCAAGAAACATTTTTTTTTCTAACTTGTCCCCAAACTCTTAGAAAACGCACAGGTAAGTTAAAGTTGCTACTAGTTGGAGGGATTCTACTTCTTTTAATTTCCTAAAAGATGAGATTGTTCAATAGCTATATTTTCTTGACAAATGGCAATTGAATAATAAACAAGTGCCTCCCACAGGGAATCATCTTCTGTCAGAGAGAGGAATCTTCTGTCTTCTGATTCGATCCAGGGAGTCTGCAATACCACAAGGCTATTTAGCCCAACATCTTTTTGCTGACATTTCAAATTGGTGTGTGAATTTCACTTGGAGATCTATCATAATTCTACTTCTATTTTTTCCTCATCTGATTCACTCTTTAGTAATGTTGGTTTTTAAGAAAATGATGGATATAATGACTTTAAATCTAGAAACCCTCTGTTTCTTCCAGCAAGTTAAGGTGGTATTTCTTTACTCAAGTTTTTTCTTGGAGAACTGGAAAGGAGAGCGTGGATTTTGAAGAAATTTCAAAATATTCAGGAGTAAGCTGATTCAGAAATTAATCCACAGGCACTTTTTTCTGGCACTTTTCTACATTTTATGTATTTTTATTATCGTACAATGGGTAATACAATATTTATGATGTTAGTTAACTCTTGCTTAACTGAAGCTTTCAAATATTGTGTAATTTAGATATACAACAATTTTTATGCAAATTGGGGAAGCAAGCAGCGGATGTCACTCTGTATACACAATAGTTAGAAATCCTTTAATGGGTTGTGAATCATGCTTAATTAGGGTAGGGAGAAAATGGGATGGCTTGGAAATGATCTCTAACACTTGTTTCTTGCTTCAGCTATAAGTGATTTAACCAGCATTGGACTCTATCAGCAAATTTTATCATTGTCCTTCTTTAATCAAGTGATTGCAGTAAATAGTGCATAAAAGGGCTTCATCATAACAGCAGTGATAATTAACACTTTCAAACAACTGTATGCCAAAGCCTTTACAGGCATAAACTCATTTAGTCTTTATAACACACTTATCAGTAAGTACTGTTATATCTACTTTACAGGTAGGGAAACTGAAATACAGAGAGATAAGGAAAGCTGCCCAAAGTCGTCCAGGTAACTCAGCTGGGATTTGAATCCAGGCAGTCAGGCCCCAGAATCCGTGCTTTGAAACACTGCCTTAGACTAGCTTTCTAAAAGTAAGTCATTTAACAAAATCTTTATTGATATTATTTTGTGAATACAATAGGAAGCTGTGGGCTAAATGATAATGTAATTTAGTGGATCTGTAATTGGTTGAATGCCTACACCCAAGTGTACCTGGTCAATATTAACTTAAATTGAGGCTCTAGGACTCCGCAATGACTTGGTGAGAACATTGATGACTTGGGTATTAAATTTGTAGATGATAGGAAGCTGAGATAATAAATACATAGGGAAATGCAACAAATATAAATCTCAATTCCTAGGCCACATCTCATACAAATAAATCAGAATCTCTAAGAGTGCTACACAGGAATCAATATTTTTAAAACTTCCAAGGTGATTCCAATGTGCAGCCCCAGGTAGAGCCACTGTTTCAAAAAGATAGACAACTCCAAATGGTCAACTTCAACTACAGTAAATGAAAGAGGGAGAGAGAAAAGTTGTAGGAGTATTGAACCCTAAACTCATACATGAATCAAAAGCATAACATGATTACCCTCTAGAATCTTAATCATTTCTTAGATGAGGTTAGAAAAAATAGAATATCTGTAACAGTGAAGTTTCTTCAATTGGTTAGAGCATGCCTGAAGTTTTGGAGAGATGCAGAAAGCTTTAGGTCCTTTCTCTTGAGGGTGACTATCATGGCCAAGATGCACTGAGTACTTTGCCAAGGAGAAGAGATCATTAGAGGATTTATTATAACATTTGAGTTAATAGTGTTTCTTTTCTTTTTCCCCCCTCCTTTTTATTTGAATTTTTCTTTTTTTAATTGAAGTATAATTAACATACGGTGTTATATTAGTTTCGAGTGTACAATGTAATGATTCAGAAATTCTACACATGACTCAATGCTCATCACAATAAGCGTACTTTTAATCTCCTTTATCTATGACACCCTCTACCCCCACCTAACTATAGTTTAATATAGTTTTCAATAAAGTTTTTAGGTAAAATTAAGATCAGTGGATGGGCTTTCAGAAGGAAAGATTTTTATGTGATATAAAGAAATCCCTAATACAGTTATCTGAATATGAAGAGATTCATTTTTTGGACATAGTACACATCCCTGTTTGGTGATATTGAAGCAAAAGGCAGAAAGTGACTTAGGTATGTGATGGTGGAGAATAAGGATTGGATGGATGGTTAAAGTAGATCTTCCAAGGCCGCCGAGGTGGTGCAGTCAGTTGAGTGGCTGACTCTTGGTTTTGTCTCAGGTCATGATCTCAGGGTTCTGGGATGGAGCCTGCATTGGGCTCCATGCTCAGCGCCGAATCTGCTTCAGGTTTCTCTATCTCCCTCTGCCCCTCCCTCCACTTGTATACATGTTCTTTCTCTCTCTCTAAAATGAAGAAATCTTTTTTTTTTTTTTTTTTTAGTAGATGATCTAACAGCTTTCAGACTCTACAACTGCAGGAGCATGTTAAATTTATAAGGTAATATATCAGTGAACATTTGTTCATTACGTTAGTTCTGCATCTGGGAGACGCAGCACAGCACAGTGATTATGGGGGAGATTTCAAGCCTTCAAAGGTTCAAAGCCCAGTTCCACCACACCTTGGCTGTATGACTGGGCAAATTACTTCACTTTCCAAGTCTCAGTTTCCTCAGCCATAAAAGAAGAAGAATAGATTCCATTGCATGGACTTGTTATAAAGATTAAGTGAGAATAATGAATATAAAGTTCTTGGCGTGGCAAACTGAGGGAAAGTGGGAGGAATATGGTATAATCAGAAGTTATAGTAAAAGCTGTAAGGCTGCCAACAATGACTTTATGGTTTGGCATGAGGTTAAGTACTCAATATAGCCCATTATTACTTACAAACAATTCTTTCTTCTATTATAGCTATCTTCTAGTAAAAATCAGAGTCTGAGAGATAAAACCTAAAGCAGGTGAATATTGGTGGTAGATACAGGGCTGGAGCATGGGAGACTCAAATAACGTGGCACAGGATGGAAGGCTTTGGTTAAGTGTAGGCCACATAGATTGCTGGGCATAGGTACAGAAGGGGGTTTTTGAAAGGGAATTGAGGAACGTAATTGCTTATACTTGTCTCCCATTTCCAGCCATTATTTCATTTGATCTTTACCATAACCCTGGGAAGTAGATAAAGTAGTATTTTCTCATTACACTAGTAATAATACATCAGCAACTGGGGAGTGACTTGCCAAATAGTAGAACTGGAAGTCAAATCTAGACTTCTTGAGCCCCCATTCAGCAGCTTCCGCACAACGCACCACCTTCTTCAGCCTCGTCCTAGGGGCAGCCTAGCTCAAATATTTACTTTTAAAGAGGACTTACCAGTTGACCATAAATAATGTAATGAAGTTTGGAAATTAAGGAAAAATGTGGAAAAGGGAGTATGATCAGTGAATCAAGTTTAGTCCAGGAATAAAAATTTTAAAGCTTTCCTGTTGATTGGAAGACAGCTTGTAAAGAAGGTTGGAATGATAATTAAAAGCTCAAGTAGTAACCTTACCAGTCAATGATGTTAACATTATTAACACATTTTATGGGATCTGAATACTTAAAAGGCTTTCGATGTAATATAATTAACTATCCTTAACGTACCACATACTAAAGGGCAAGCTTCTTTAGCATGGTATAACAAATCCAGCAGTTAATAAGAATCACCATATATTAAAAGTTTAATGGTTCAGTGAGTTGGGGGAGGAGGGAGGGCAAGAAGACAAAAGTTTGTGCCTGGATTCTGTTAATCAAAGAAAAATTTAACAACATCTGCAAAACAATTGACAGAAGACAGGCTGTGATTTATTTTTTCAAAGTTGTAAGTCCCCAGAATATGTATCAAATAAGATAGTTTTATAAACTACTCTGCATATTCTTATTTCAATAAATATCGATTATAAATATAGATTGGTCACTTTACAATAATTTTTCATTGGATCAGAATCTTTAATTTTTAGCGGTGATTGTCATCATGTTTCTTGTGGACCAACATATTATATTTATTTTCCTCATCTCATTTGAATATGTTCATCAAATGTAAAAGCAGATTAGTAAGGTACATTTAAGGAACAAGCTTTTTACCCAGTTAACCATTTTACATCCAATTCATAGTCTTATACTTATCACTATGTGCATATATATTTTAAATATCTTTATCTCCTACTAAACTGCTGGAGGATAGGAATTAGGTCCTAATTCTTTTAAATATGTAAATGTCAATACAACACTTGACACATAGTACATGATATATTTAAAACATTGACTAACAGATACAATATTTAAATACAGGATATGTGACTACTTGTCCAGAACTCAATAAATCATTTGATATTGCCATTCATAGTCACATTTATTATTTAATTAAAAACAGTGAGCCTTTCTTATCAGATGGGCAAGATCAAATCTTATGATAATACAATGAGTTAGCAAATATACGATCATGGGAGCACTCTTGTTCATTGTTGGACGAATGTAAATTCATTCATGTATTTGTCAAGGCAATGTGGCGATAACTATCAAAACTTGGAATATAAGAAATAGTGAAAGGGATTATAGGGGAAAGGTGGGAAATTGAGTGGGAAAAAATAGGAGAGGGAGACAAACCACGAGAGACTCCTAACTCTGGGAAACAAAGGGTTACAGAAGGGGAGGTAGGCGGCAGGATGGGGTGACTGGGTAACAGGTACTGAGGAGGGCACTTGATGAGATGAGCACTGGGTGTGATACTATGTGTTGGCAAATCGAACTTCAATTAAAAAATATATAGCAACAAAAAAAAGAACATGTATATCTCTTGGCCCAACAATCCCACTACCCCAGATTTAGTCAGCGTACATGCTTTCATATGTATACAAAGGTACAGAGAGCAATACATTTTCTTGCATTGGTCTCTATGCCAGCACATCCAAAATTTTACTGTAACACTCTTTGTTGCAGGAAAATATAGAAAAAATACCCAGCAATGGGTGACGGTAATCATCACGGTTCACCCATGCAGTGTGATACTGTCTTAGCCTGTTTGGGCTGCTGTGACAAAATACTACAGATGGGCAGCTCGTACACAATAGAAATTCCTTTCTCATACTCTTGGGATTGGGAAGTCCAAGATCAGGGTGCCAGCATGGTCAGGTAAGGGCTCTTTTCCAGGTTGCAGACTTTTTGTTGTATCTTCACATAGCAGGAGGAGCACAGGATCTCTGTGGGATCTCTTTTATATAAGAACATAAATCCCATTAATTAAGACTCTACCCTTGTGACCTAAGCACCTCCCAAAGGCCCCACCTCCTCAAGCCATCACACTGGGCATTAGGATTTTAACATCTGAGTTTTAATATCAGTAACAACTGATATGGGATAATGTATAAGATAGAAGTAAAAGAAGAAATAGACAAAACAACATATATGTTGTTTCCGTAAAAAGATATGTTTGTGTGCTTATATGTATATATACATGTATATATGCAGAAAGAGAAAAGGGGGAGGGAAGGAGGAGAAGGATGGACAGAGGAGGAGAGGAAAGAAGGAATAAGTCTGTTTCATGGGGGTCTGAGGATGGAGTTCCAAGTAGAATTACTTTTGACTTTATTCCCTTTTGTACTGTTTGAAGTAGAATTTTATTTAACTGTTATGCTCTTTTATACTCTTGAATTTTAACATACTTTTACTTTTGAGAAGTTTACTTTTAAGAATAACAGATATATTCATATAAAAAAAGAGAAAGATGAAGGGCACCTAGGTGGCTCAGCGGTTGAGCATCTGAGCCAATGTGGCTCAGGGTATGATCCTGGGGTCCTGGGATCGAGTCCCACATTGGGCTCCGCACAGGGAGCCTGCTTCTCCCTCTGCCTGTGTCTCTGCCTCTCTGTGTGTCTTGCATGAATAAATAAATAAAATCTTTAAAAAAAAAAAGTAAGATGAAAGAGGAAGAGGGAAAATAGTAGGTATGTGATGTGATTAAAAGTTATCACAATAAAAGCTTGTAGGGTTGCCAGATGATGACTTCATAGTTTCTAGCCACAGTTGACGGATGAGGACAGCAGAAGCCATTTTACCAGGTCACTGGATGATGATCCGTACTACTGCCCTTTGTCCTCCCAAGTGTCCGTTACCTGTCAGTTTAGGGTGAAAAGCTGATGTTTGGTCAATTCCTGAGCAGGTGCTGTACTGACCCTCTATGACCATTCCTGGTGTCCAGCCGTACCCTGCCTGTTGTGCATTTTTCCTCTCAGAACTTGCTGGATGCTGGAGATACACTCCTCAAGTATTCGTGCTTGAATGCAATCACTTGAGCATCTCTTCCATAAAATATGTTCACGTGTCTTAGTCTTCAGTGTCCATGTAAAAACATCAGGGACTTGAAGGACTTCAGCTTTGTGAAATGAAAACTTCCAAAGTGCCTCAATGCAAGTCATGCTGCCATTTTAAAAGGAAAGGAATAAAGACCAAAATTACGTTAAAATAATAGTAAGGTATGCCTTGAATCCACAAACGTGACAGCATTCAGTACTGCGTTGAGCTCACTCTTTTGTGCAGAGGGTTTGTTTTTTTAATCTCATACATTTAGTTCTCTGAGAAATACATAACACTGGGTGATCTTACCTTTGGGACTGCAATACAAAGTCATGATTTGACAATGGACGTCTTATCACGGATTCCTTTGCTTCTAGGGGTTTAATGCGGAGTTTGAATGTTAATTTAACTCATTCTTTTTGTTTAATAAGCTCAAAATCCCAGCTGAGCTGAAGTGGGAGTGATTTCATATTATATTAAATGTTAGCTTGCAGAAATGTGGCATGAAGGACTTGGTTAATATTATGATCAGCTAACTATTGATTAACTGGACATTTTCCTTCTGTCTTCTAATTGGTTTAAATTGGCTGCTCTGCTGCTTTTTGAAATATGCTCTTGCTTGCATTTGAAGATGATACTATTGGATTTTCACAGAGCCACGTAGATATATATACACACCCTTTCTGTTGTGATCAACCACATAATTGCTGGCATTTATGCATTGCCTACCCCAGATTAAAGGTGGTTTGGGTTTGTGAATGCATACAGAGCCAGCTACACATGAAAGTTACAACATTAGTCTCATTAGCCCTGTGTTCTAATTGGCTGAGGTAACTAGATATAATCACTGTTGACCTAATACTAATATTCTATGAATTTCCATCTTTCCCTGCCTTGTAAAAATGGCAGCAGGAATAGATCAAGGAAAGATGTCTTACAAACTTTCCATGCTACACAGTTTTAATTTCAAAGAAGTGTCCAAGAGTCAGCACAGGAATTATGATCCCCAAACTGCAGAGACTGAACAATTTGCACAGATAGGAGATTGTAATCTGAATAAGTTTCTTTCCTCCTATAGACATTATTGCTTTGTGCAAAGATTTGTGCCGAATGGTGGTCTGTTTGTGGTATGTCTGGAGGGTAGGGTGGCCATGAAGAACTGTCACGAAACAGAATTTTGGCAAAGACAAGCCAGTTGCAGAGGGCCCCTGTATGCAAGTCTCTGGGAGCCTTCCAAGTCCCAGCTGCACGTTAGAATCACTTGGGGAACTTTTGATTAATACTGATACCCAGGCTCCACCCTGATCAATTAAATCCAAATTGCCAGGATGTGTGTTTTTAAAAGCTCTTCAGTTTGTTCTAAAACCACCTTTGAGAATCACTGGTTCAAGGGGTTTGTGCTCTACTGGGCAGGTAGTGGAGAGTCTTTGAAAGAAGCACCATGAATGAGTTGATTGTGAAGCATCTATTCAGAGTGAGATTATAGAGCAGAGTGGCAAAGGGCTTGGGATGGGGCATCAGGCAGCCACGGGTTCTAACCCTGACCCCGACTTTTATTGGCTGTGTGGGAAAGTTCTCTAACTTCTCTAAACTCAGTTCTTGCATCTGTAAACTCTACCTCATTGGGTAGGAGTGATGATGAAAAAAGTTACATACACTACAGAACCCAGCAAGATACTTAGAAACATAACGATTGTGAAAAGTTGAAGCAGAGGTACACTTTTCCACATTTATACTTTTGGCTACGCCTTTTGTGCAAAATGGGAACAATATTAGCCAGATTTGAACATTGCATGCAAAGCCAATGTATGCATATTTCACTTGCAGAAATAAATGCATTTCAGTCCCTTCAATGTTTATTTCTAAAAACTTAATCCATCTTAACAAGTGATTTCCATGATTTCCATTTTTACAGTAAAAAGAAAAAAAGTCCCAGTGGACCAAGTTTATAACTTTTTTGGTGCCTGAGAAGAACCAATAGGTAGCAGAGATCCTTTCAAACTTAATAACACTTTTGATTTTATGCTTCTTTTCCTTTATCTCGTCACCATCCTTTCTCTTTCTCTTCATGGCATACGAATTTTTCTCTTACTTGATTCACATTAAACCTCCTGTCTATAAAGTCCATTCCTAATCATTTATTCATTCCGATGTTTATTCAATAGTATTTATTAAGCGTAAATTTTGTCCTAAATTATTCTTTTATCAGTATAATTTACAAATGAACTGTGTTGCAGTAATCGATTTTTAAGTTAGTGATTTTGAAGCATTTTATTATAGATTGAATATTTTAAATTAAGTCTGTGTTTCCAAGCCAATAAGCACTAGAGAATTAGGGTACTCGAGGTAGGAAATGTCAGAACAGTGATGCATGATTTCCATAGGAAGAAGCAAAATCCATACAGTTGACACAAAGTAGTAAAGGGACAGGAGGTAGAACCTAAAAAGTCAAGATTGTATATTGAAATGTTTCTATCATGGTGATATTAGCATTAATGTCTTTTCTAGCATTAACTTACATGGAAGAAAGTCTTCTTAGGGACTAGGACAGTGAGGGAAGAGGCAATTTAAAGATCTTTTTGGGTCATGGTTATATAATTCATCAGCAAAACGGTACCCTTTTAAAAGTTGTTTATGATTAAGGCAGGACCCAGGCATGAACTCAGGTTGCTTTTTTTTACTGGGATGTAGGGTCACTCTAATTAGGGATGTAGACATTCTTAGAATTTTCCCATTGCAAGTGTTAAATAGATCAAACAGGAATCCAGATATAGTTAGATTTAACAATTAGGAATTAACAATTAAAGCAATTCTGGCCTTGGAACACTATGATACTCAATCTTTTGAGTTCCTGATTGCTAGTAGTTCCATGACCCTTGGAAAATTTAGGAAATTGGAGAAGGCAGGTATTTTCATGTAAATATGATGCAACCTGGAAAATAAGAATGAAATAGGTAAGAAGCTATCTTAGTCTCTGGTTTGAAAATGCAAGGAATACCTTCTTCATTTTTCCTCAGATTTTACCCCTGTATTCTTGAAAATGCTGAGAGGTTTACAGTGGTTTACATATTCTAAGTCCATTTCACACCCTCAAGATTCTGTTCTCATGGAATCTCAGACAAGATTGGGTTCACCTCTAGTGGTCTCAAACTGAGTTTAATCACCAGGAAAGTTCTGTTGATTCTCAGTGATGTTTCCTTGATTAATTCAGCTCTGGCTGGGTTGCCTTCTTACCTATGTCTTTCAATGTGTCCTAGAAAATTAAGTGTTTCCTTTTGGGATTTTCAGGAAACTTGAACAAAAAAGAAATTTAATTTCCCATTTTTTTTTGAGTATAAAAATATTTTCATTAGTTTTCTTTAATCCAGTTTTTTACTCCGGTGGTAAATATTTAATATGAACTAAATTTTCTTTCAAGTCATGTTTTAGCTCCACTATGTTATTAGAATTTAACCTTTTCTCTGCCTAATACTCTAAACTACTTGAATCTTTGTAAGAAGACATTACTTTGGGGTTAAGATTTAAGAAAAACTTAAAAACTATTTGCACTACCCTTGTTTTAGTAATTTTTAATAGTCTCCTGATTTAATCTTTTATCAAGAATTAATAAATGGGTTTTAAATCTATAAATGCATAAGATAACATGACTATTTGAAGAGTGTTTTCACCCTGATTTCTATCATTCATGCATTAAACTAACACTGATATTTTTTTCCGACCCAAAGTCCTCCCAACTGAGAGGTTACAGATGTTGTTTCTAGCAATTAAAGATCATTGTTTGCTAACCAATATGAAGGATTTCTGATGACATCAGTCCTTTGGAAAGAAAGTGCAACATATTGAGGCCAGATAATAGTAGATTTAAACTAGAATTACTTTTAGAAATATTTGCACATAAAATAATGCTGCTTTCCTAGGGGCCAAAAAAAGGGGCTTAATTATGAGAAAGAAAGGATTTTAAGACCCAAACCTCATAAATGTGGCTCTTTCATACTGCACGCTCCCTTCCATATTAAAGAGGTCATGGTGTGGTAGAAAGAACACGACATGATATGGGTTTTTCTGGATTCTTATCCTGAGGCTGTGCTACCCGACGTTGAGAACTTGAGTAAGTCATATTAAGTCTCTGGGCTTCAAGTTCCTTTTCTCCGAAGTGGAAGTTTGGACTACATTTTTAATATTCTTTATGAACCACTCAAGCTGAACAATTCTAGGGTTATTTTTCATGACTTCATCCCATAATGGATTTTTTAAGCATTTGTGAGGTTTTTGAAGATGGACTGCATTTGTAGTCTGAAAAAACAGAAGAGAATTTGGAGTGTTTTGAGTTTTTCCAGAATTAGCTGCTCTAAGAACTTAAAGAAATGAGAGATTATTACTGAGATAACTATGCTGTAGGAGTTTAGTGCATTTTATTCAGGCAAACTTCTCATTGATTTTTGTCTGAGCCAAACCTGACAAAAGGGCAGTTGCTCTCTGAGAATGGGGATGAACTGCTTTTGTTTTAAGATTCAGGGCACTTACTGTGATTGTGATGCTCTTCAGAAATATCTTGAAGTGCCTATCTTGTTTGTTATCTTCAATATGTATGCATTTTCCTACTAAATATCCTTTTTATGGGCTTCACAAAAATGCCCCAGTGATGTGATTAGTCACCCAATGAAAACCTGCTGCCTCTAAGCTAGTCTAGGCATCTGCTCACAAGGAAGATTTCCTCAATGTTCAAAATAAATCTTTTCAGTCCCTTTATGGTAGCTTTGATGTGCTCCATATGGCTTAAATATGTAGAATTTAGGTGTGACATGTTGTTTTTCCATGGTGGTTATTCAAAACAGTTTTTATTTGGACATGTTCATTGGTTACATTTTTAATCATATAATTCCCAGCTCATATAATTCTAAGTTTATAAAAATAAAAATTGTATCTTAGCGGAAAGACTATATTATTATGGTCTACTTAAGTAGATTATAAACATTTTGGGTGTTGAACATTATTGCTGTTTCTCATGGTTAATCCTTAAAAGGCCAAAAGTAGATCATTTATAACTATAGCAATCATAGATTCTTCAGATATTATTTTCCCAATTATATAGGACTTTTCCCAAGTGCTTCATTATAAGAAAATTTATGCTGTCAGGTCCTAATATTACTTGGCTAACACAAATCCCCTTGAAAGTTCTCCAGACCAGAAAATAAACCCGTTTCTATTTTACATTGTTTGCAGTGTTATTTTTTGGAAAAATAAAAACTGATGGATATTTTAAGTAGGATAATTTAAGTTAGAATCTATTTTAGTATATTTTGAATTTATAAAAATAATAAAGTGGCAGAAATTGAAATGTCATCTGATGAATTATCTTTCTTTTGCTGTGCTCAGACCAAGGCAGCTGTGATCTATTTTTAATGTTGACTACTTGTCCACTCATTTGAACTAATCACTTTAGTCCAGGTGTCCCATGAAACACCCACATGAAACTCTACTTGCTCCAAAGGATTTATATTTCAAGGTGGAATGCCATGCTGACTTAAATCATAGTGGAGGACTTGGGTTGACATGATGTGGCTTCTGGTCTCCATTTTGCATTAAATGGCCCAATGTGCAGTAATAATTCAGTTGGGCTGCTTATTCAACCTCTCTGTGGTTTAATTTCCTCATCCTTAAAAGAAGGGAAATAATATCTGCTCTACAAAACTTACAGAGATGCAAGGTCTATTCCATGCAATGACATCTATGAAAGATGTTTACAAAGCACAAAGGCAGTATCATTACTAATACTGTTTCCTCCTCCTCCTCATTACAAATCACTTATTAAGGAAACAGAAGTAGCCTCTATTTTTCTGGCTACTTTTTTCGTTGCTAATATTGGACTTCACCTCGTGAAGTAACATAGAAAGTCTAGAATAGGAGCAGTAGTAAAGAGCAACGTAGTAAGAATACTATATACCACCACCATCACAGTTTATCGAGGTCTTACTTGTGCCAACCACTATGCTAAATCTTTCATATATAAAATCACATTTAGTGTTTAAAAGATTTCTGGAGTGCCAAATAATGGTAACTAATTTATTAGGGCAATGAGTAGACAGATTTTAATGATGGGAAATACGCAGAATAACAAAGGTGACCTTTCACACTCTTCCTTTTTTATATTGTTATTTCATGTTTTCTGTAAGGAGATTTTAAAAGGTTGCTGTGGATGGAGGGTTTGAAATGACTATTATCCACAAGAATGTAAAAGTGAGAACTCTAGGGCGCCTGGGTGGCT
This sequence comes from Vulpes lagopus, assembly GCF_018345385.1. Lineage (NCBI taxonomy): Eukaryota > Metazoa > Chordata > Mammalia > Carnivora > Canidae > Vulpes > Vulpes lagopus. The sequence continues at coordinate 102,585,798 of NC_054834.1, read as the reverse complement.
GAGTCAAAGCACCGCCTTTGGCTCAGGTCATGATTCCAGGGTCCTGGAATCGAGTCCTGCATTGGGCTCCCTGCTCTACTGGGAGCCTGCTTCTTCCTCTCCCTCTGCCGGCCACTACCCCTGCTTGTGTTTTCTCTCTCTCCTTCTCTCTCTCTCTCTCTCTCTCTCTCTCTCTGTCAAATAAACACATAAAATCTTTAAGAAGAAAAAAACATTGGAACTATAACTTAACTCTAGGCAAATAAGCAAATGCTATGACCGTAAGATTTCATTCTTACATATCTTTTTCTGTAAGGTTGTTAGGTGGTGTGCTATTTGTTTAGGTTATCCTACTTTCATTTTTTAAACGTTTCTACATATATAAGGACTCATACATCTGGAAGAATCTGGGATTCTTTGTGTGAAACATCTCATCAAATTGGGGCATAGTCTTCTATGTCAAATATTTATTTTTCTAGCCTGTCTCAAGCAATGTGCATAGTAATTTCTTGTTTAAGCTCTGTGCTTCCAGTTGCTGGTTTTGCACCATGTCTTGGCAGTTTCACTTCCTAGAACAGTGTGAAACTGACAGGGCTAGAGAAACAGATAACATTTTGACTACATACCAAAAATACATTGTGTAAAAACACAACACCTTAATTTATAGCATCTAGAGAAAATGTCTAAAATGACCTTATGTACATATAGCTCAAAAGGAAAGGGAAAACATGCATACTTCTATATGTGTACATATACACGTGCACAGATTTACGCACATGGAGACATTCATATGTCTGATGGGTAATTTTAAGGTAATTGAACCTTGTTTTTGTTATTAACTATACAAAGTATGCTCAAAAAAGTAATATTCCATTTATGACTAACATTTTCACTGAAAATTGACAACTCCCCTAGACTACTTTCACTTGACATTTCTAAACACTTAGGTGTTTAGAAATTTGATTATTTGATTGAGTAGTTGTACACTTTAATCACAGAAGCCCTTTTTTTCTTATTATACTGAAGTTTTGAAAAGTATGTCTATGTAGTTCTTGATCTAATGGATGAAATTGAATATTCTGAATATAATTAGTGTTGCATAGTTTCCCATAGATATACAGTAGTAATATTAATTCATGGTAATGCTCCATTTGTTTACATGCATTGTGAAAATTCCATAAAATCGTGTATGCGTATACCCTTACTGATAGTGGCGTAGATTTAGATTTCATTTAAAAAATACATATTGATCCTTAAATAAGCTTATTTTATAGCAAAATTATTAATATTTTAAATGATAAAAATCTCATGTTAGGAATCTCCTGTAAAAATTATTTGTATGTGCAAGCAGTATTCTGTGCATCAAAGCCGATAGAAATATTTCCTTCCTCCCTAACTTTCCTGCTGTAGTCTAAAGAGAAGTTATTTATTAGAATTTGGTTTAAAGGGTCAAAGTAATTATTAACCTTTTATAAAGAGCCTCCATTTCAATATTTCTATTCTGAAAAGCATTACCTTAGCCTCATCTGCTGGTCTTGAACTGAAATTATATTTGAATAGTGTTCACTAAATATGATTTCTAATATTATAAACACTAGACTGAATCAATTTATATGAATGGCTCTGTATTATATCAACTCTTACAAATCAATTCCTAACATGTTTGTTAACTGTGTTCAAGGTTTATTTCTTAATGGTACAGATTAGAGAATGAGTCTACCATGGGAGTCATGTCTCTGGAATAATCTACATATGTAAATATTTTTTGAGTACCAATTCAGTTGAACCTTCAGACCATTTTTTGTAATTCTGTAGATTTTGCTCTTGATAACGGTGTTATCATCTATCCTTTATTTGGTTTCCTGATGATTTTAAATTGCTTTTTAAATTTTCACTGAGACAAGATTATACTGTTATAGTATATACTACTTTTTATGTGATTTATGAGCAGTAACATTTGTGAGTTCTTGATTTTACCATTTTATTGTTTTGGCACAAATTGATAATCAAAGAAACCTAGCATGATTTATATGTTAAGAGCAGGTATTATTTTTTAATGTAAAATATAAAATAGTTCCAAAATGTCTATAAAACTTAGACGTAATTTTTTAAAAGATGAAACTCCCATATACCTAATTCAAAAATAAAACCCTACCTTAGATGCCTCCTACTTCTATCTACTGCCTAGAAGTGATTCTTCTCTAGAATTGTGTTAATTGTTTTTTTTTTTTTTTTTTTTTTGCTGTTCTTTATAGTTTACCACTAGCTATGAATATGTCTTTAAAATATATGTAGTTTGAGAGCTGGCTCAGTCAATGGAACATGTGACTCTTGATCTCAGGGTTATGACTTCAAGCCTCACATTGGGCATGGAGACTACTTAAAAGTAAATTAAAAAGAAAAGAAAATATGTTTAGTTTTTACCTGTCATAACATAATTTTTGAGATTCACTTTTTTATATGTAGCTATAGTTTATTCAAATTGTGTTGTTTTATATTCTTTTGTATCTCATACTCCAATTTATCCATTCCATTCATAATATATATTTTGGTTTTCTTTCTTTCTTTCTTTCTTTCTTTCTTTCTTTCTTTCTTTCTTTCTTTCTTTCTTTCAGATTGTATTTATTTCAAAGAGAGAGAGAGCAAGGGAGAGTACAAACAGCAGAGAGAGGGGCAGAGGGAAAAGCAGATTCCCTGATAAGCAGAGGGTCCAACATGGGACTTGATCCCAGGACCCCTGGATCATGACATGAGCCAAAGGCAGACACTTAACCAACTGAGCCATTCACACATCCTATCACCTTCCTGTCGTAATTTGACTTAAAAGCAATATTGTTTTGAACATTCACATTCACATATGTAGATTTCTCTAGGTTATATATATATATATATGTATGTATGTATGTATGTATCTTCTGTAGGGCATATCCTTTCCAGGAAGCAGAATTTAGGTCATAAAGGTACACATTTCAACTTGAAATGGTAATTTTATCTGTTTTGCCCATACTGTAGTCCCAGAATCGTGCCAGATACATTGTAAATAGTCAATTAATATGCACTGAATGAACGAACAAAATGCCAAATTATTTTTCCAAGTTGAGGTAGCACTTCATATTCTGACTGACAGCAGATGAACATTCTATTGTGTTACTTCCTTGGCAACACTTGAGACTGTCTAATTTTTTAAAATTGTTGACAATCTGGTAGTTGTGAAATGCTATCTCACTGGGTATTTAATTTGCATATCCCTGATAACTAATGAGGTGAAGAATCTTTTCATGTTTATTGGCCATTTGTGTTTCTTCTTCTGTGAAATTTCTATTCCTATTCAATTACCACTTTAGAGTCATTAATTTTTTAAAAGTTTTTTATGTAAGTAGTTATTTATATAGTATAGATACTGTACTAATCCTCTTCAGTTTCCTATGTTGCAGAGATACTCTCAGTTTATAGCTTCAGTGTTTACTGGTTTTTAGCATTTCTTGTTAAAGTTAACTTTAATATAATCAAATGTTTCTATTGCTTTTATGGTTTGTACTTTTTGTATCCTGTTCAAGAAGTCTTTCCCTACTCCAAGGTCATATAGATCCTAAATATATTAATCTTCTACAAGTACTATAGCTTGTATTTAAATCTTTCATTTACCTGGAATTGTTTTTATACAGTCGATTTTATGCAGTTTTCTTTCTTCTATGTAGATAACCAACTATTCCAGGGTCATTTAGTAACGTAGTTTCTTCTTCACCCTGGTTTTCAGTACCCATTCTGTTAAAAATTAAGTGTCTGTGTATGTCCAAGTTTGTTTCTGGAACCCTCTGTTCTGTTCCGTTGGCTCATAGCTTAACTTACATTTTTATGTTTAATCTTTAATCTTTATTTTGAAACTAATCTGGAGAGTTTAGTCCATTTAACTTTATGGCAATAACCGGTATGCTTGGGTTTCCTTTCTACCATCTTATACTGTGACTTCTATTTCCTTCTTTTGCTTTCTCTTAATTGTTTTTTTCATGCTGTTAGATGGAATGAGCTTTGTTTTTCCTTAAAATCCCATTTCAGTTTTTTACATGTTTGGAGGTTTGTATTCTACATTTGCTCTTTTAATAATTACTCCAGATATTTTTTAGCATGGTACTTAAAGTCTAAAATTAATCTGTATCTTTATCATCATCCTGAAATCTATAGTTGCTCTGAAATTTGTATTCTATTATTTACCAGTAATTTCATTTCAGGTGATTTTCTTCACAAAAATTAGATGATATTATTATTATTATTAATATTATTATTGTTTTAAATTGTCCATGTATTTTTAGGTTTACCCTCTAGAGGAATTATCAAGTCTTAACCTATCTTGCGTGGGATGATGGCCTTGGATTTACTCTCTGCAACATTGTTTCCTTGAAAACATACTTAGTTAAGATAAATATGGAACGTCAGCTATATTCAGTATTGTTTTTTGTGGAGAATACTCCTTATTGAGATTAAGAAGACTGTTAGTTGACATGTGAACCCAAAGGCCCATGTGATCACCTGTATATGGAAATCTGTCAGAGGAAACATAGCCTCAGCTTTCCCAAGGTTGTTCCGTCATAACTGAGTGTTTATCTTGTAAGAGACCTGGAAAATATACTCAGAGGCGATTACAAGATGTGAGTTCCTTCATGTCTAAGGCTTCCTTATGTCTGAGTAGTCTGCATTCACTTGTGGGATCTCATTTCTTATAACTGAGTTGAGCATAATTGATGGGGTTTGGGAAGCAATGCCTGGATTGCCATAAGGGCTGCCATTGAAGATGCATTTGATGTTATTATGCAGACTGCTATGTTCCCCTGTTGCATTGTTCTAAGTAGGCCTGGAAGCAGTTAAAACCTTTTGTATCCTCTAAGTCTGGAAGTTAGTCTGAACCCAAACCCCTGCTGATTATATAAAGTGAGCCTCGCAGCCCACAGTTTACCCATAGCTTAGTTTATCCTTCTGGAAGCTCAGATGTCAGTAAACTAGGATTTCCTTGTATTTCATGTGCCATTATGGCCTCTAGGGAAAACACAATACAACATGGCACCTACAAGGAGAGAGTGTGATGTGTTTATGATGGCAAGGCTGCCTTTTTCATTTGAGTACAGTGAAGGCTAGAAGAGACAGGAAAAGTTAGAGGTGTTGAGAGGCTCATGAATATAATTGTTGCCCCCTCACCATCTTAGCTGACTCATGGAAAGGTAGCGGTAGTGTTAAATGTGTTAATGGGAAACCAAAACAAGGGGCCTTTATCCTTGATCCCCTTTGAAACTTGGGGTCAGCTTATGCATGGTGGCAGATAGTGGAAACCCCTTGGATTAGGCTATCCATAGGGAACATCTAGAAGCCCCAGAAAGTGGAAGTGGTGGCATGATGTGGGTAAGAGTAAGACACATGCAGAAGTTCCTGGAAACTCATGATAAGCTGGTTAGTGAAGATCAGATCAATTTAAAAAGGGGGAAAAAAAAAAGTACTTTTTTTTTTTTTTAACACATTGAGTTGCAAAGTGTGAGTAAATTTGTAACCTCTCCATATCATTTCCCAGTTCTGTTATTGTGTGACTCCATGACTGATTACCTTTAAAATGAAAACAGCGATTTGTGAAGAAATAATATACAGAAGCATTCATTTAAAAGCCAGGCATTCATGATGCTCAATGTTTATTTTGATGATTTAGTGTGTAATGAAACGTAAAAGTACCTTTAAGTATAACTCAAACTACAGATGTTAGAATTATTCTATAATGGAAGAAATATATATTTATCTTTTGATCATAATTGAGGAAAACACTTTTAAGACCTACTGTTCAAAACAAGTGAAGCCAAAAGTCTCATTATTTTAGAGTTAACATGCTGTGGATAAATAAAATTTGTTGATAGATAAATGTATTCTGCATTAAATAACAGTAACCTTTGTCTTAGTAAAGACCGTCTTTAGAAATGCCTACCTTTCATAACTTACTCTGCTTACACTATTGCTAGTAATGAAATCTCATTAATTTAGCCTTTATTAATTAAGACATTATGAATGTCATTGGCTCAGCATAGCATAAACATCAGGCTACCTATCAAGAACCCTATTTGCCAAGTAATTTAATAGCAAAAATAAGTCTTCCGATGACAATATTAATCTGTGGGATGAAAAGTTGCTTTCAAGGATTTTGATACATTGATGCAAATAACAAATGACAAATTAGACATTAAAAAAATATCCAGTAAACCTCCTTTTGGAAGCAATATGTTAACTAGAACTTTGGAATATTTGTGAAAGTTAAGTTTATTATTTCACATAAAGATTTGGTTGTACTGGTTTCACTTGGACATTCTCTTAGTTTTGAATTAGTCTTCACCATGGTTTTATAAATATCTGGGGAAATCTTTGTGTGTGTGTGTGTGTGTGTGTGTGTGTGTGTGTGTGATTTTTTTCCCCCTTAAACATCATATGTTTTATACATTAAATGACTCAAATCTCACAGTTAGCTCATTCCTTTTTTGGGTATGTGAACCATTTGAAAATTAATTGAAAATGTCAGTGACTTGAAGTAAATTGGTAAATGAGTTTATGTGAAAATACTTGACCATATAAAAGACAACACAGTAACTAATTGATTCTGTTTTACCATGACTTTCTGGGTGAGGTTTCCTAATCGTAGAGGCTGAGGTCAGTTCAGTTGGACTGAGAATTATCAAACACTGCCTTGACCCGGCACCGAGCTGGACCCGGGGCCTGCAGAGATGAAACAGGCATCCTTGAGTCACTGACCATGGGGGTGGAGGTGGGAGACACATATAGTTAGTACCAACCTAATGTGGGGAGCTAGGAGAATAGTCCATGCCAGAGTCCACAACCACACTGATAAAGGACTTATCAGTGCGTTTGGCTTAATAAAATACTTAGGCTGTAAAGATTTCCACGTGTGACTAGATTAGTTTCTAAAGCATAATGTGAGATAGAAACAAGTAAGTAATGCCTAAGGTTTCATAGAAAGTGACAAATTGGGTCTCCCCCTCTAGAATACATTTTCCTTAGATTATTTTTCCTCTAAGATTTATCATAAGGTGTCAGGTTACATGAAGATTGTTTGCTTTTTTCTAATTACAAAAAAAGAACACAAATTCAATATTTAAACACACAAAATGGTGAAGAAAAATCAGCTGTAATTCTACTGTCCTACTGTGGCCACTGTCAACATCTTAAAACATATCAGCTGTCTTTTTTAGTACTGGAGTGTTGGGGAACGCATCCCCTTTCTCTACAGTTCTACTAGAGGGCTTACTTTTTTTTTTATCTTTATTGATTTACAAGAGTTCTTTATGTATTACCTTTATTCTGTCATTTAAAATATTATTTTCCACCTTGTTTGTATCCTTATTTTATATTTTATCTTTGCATTTTTATTTAAAATTTATATTTTGATATTTTTAATTTCCTAAAGACATATAAATCTTTTTCGATGTATTGAATTCTCTGTTATTACATTTCATCACTCCATGGCCATGTAAATATTCACCTATATAGTGTTCTAGCCTTATTATTTTTTACATTTGAGGCTTTAACTCATATGGAATTTAGTTTCACTTTGGGTATGAGTGTGGTTTCTCTTTTTTTTTCTTATGTAAAACACCATTGTTCAAGTAATCTTTGGCTTTTTGGTCAATCTTAAATACCATCTCATAGGATTGATTATATTTGGGGGCTTCCAATTATTTCTGTTTGATCTTTTGTCTGCTATCACACATTTTAAAAATATTACATTTTCGGGATCCCTGGGTGGCTCAGCGGTTTACCGCCTGCCTTTGGCCCAGGGCGTGATCCTGGAGACCGGGATCGAGTCCCACATTGGGCTCCCTGCATGGAGCCTGCTTCTCCCTCTGCCTGTGTCTCTGCCTGTCTCTCTCTCTCTCTCTCTCTCTCTCTCTCTCTCTCTCCTCTCTCTCTCTCTCTGTCTCTCATGAATAAATAAATAAAATCTTTAAAAAAAATTATTACATTTTCATATTGTTTTGGGGGGATTAGTTAATACAAATACCCTATAAAAATGCCTTGGAGTTAAAAAGATTTGTATGTTAAGTCTGCCAGAAATACTTTAGTATATGTTATCCTTTGTTTTGTCTTAGTTAAAACTTATTAACGCAAAGTTTAACAGAAATACAGGTTTTTGTGCGTTGAACTTTTCTCAGTCTCCCATGTGCACAATATTTCATGTTGGTTGTGTTGCCAGATCTGAGAAATTCTCTAAACAATGGAGGTATTTATTTATTTACTTATTATTAAAATTTACGTTTTCTGTAATTGCTACATAATTATTGGAGCAAAATAATGTAGCAAAGGAAAGGGTGTAGTATTATTACTCAAGGCTATTTGGGTTGTAAACTCTAGGAATTTGACTTAGTTGAAGAAAGAAGGGAATTTATTATCATAACAACAGGGAGGATTAGAGAGGGTGCACAACTGGCTCTAGAGGTTCAAATAATGTCAGCTTCCATGTCACAGCTGTGCTTTTAAATGCTGGCTTTATTCTCAAACAAAGTCTTTCCATATAGGAAAAAGTCAGTCATCAGCAGACCCAGTTCTTTCTCTGTTTAGTATCCCCCATAAAAAGACGATTTCCCTCCTTAAACAGCCTTATGTCAACCCTAGGAAATTCTCATTAGCCTTTTCTGGATTATATAAACTGATGCAGACTGAGAATGGGTTAATCTGAGTAGCCAATCTGGACAAGATTGCCCTCTCTGTGGTGATAGATAGGCATTGATGACAGACCCAAGGACTTGACCTAGAATGGGGAACTCCCCTGAGAGACCTGAAAACTGTCCAATGGCGTTGGTAAAATGTATAGTCATGAGTAAGGTAGATTTACTAGGAGCCCAGTGAAACCTTGGCTTCCGAGCCTTTATGTGCGTGGGCCCTTTCCAGAAATCTGGGGCAGCCTTTCAGTGTGTTCACAGGATCATAGATGTTGTGGATATTTTTTTTTTGTGGATATTTTAATCATGTTCAGTTAAGAACATGGTCATCTTCAGCTCCAGCTTCCCCTCCACTATATTTTTCTGTGTGACACGTGACAGTAGAGTTGCCATGGCATGTTTAAAATCTCTGTAAGGAGAAGTTGAGGTGGGGACTCTTTAGTTTCAGTTTAGGGTTATTTCTTTACATGGTTTTTAATCACTCCCTTGTATTACTAAATCATCATTAGCTATCCTGGTGTAGCAGTGACTTCTAGAAATATATTGTCCACCAGGCCAAGTCACTCTGTGGATCAATATTACAATATGATGATATCTTATAGCAACAAACTGTATGCAAAGTAGAAGAGAGAGAAATTTTTATATGTACAAAGCCAGAAGCTGGTTAGTAGAAAAGTCTTTTAGTCATCTGAATTGCAAAATTTTAAGTGAAGGATTTGGTTTTTACTATAAATGTGTATATATTATACACACGTGTGTATATATATATTCAGTAATGCAGCATATATGACTTTAAGCATATACAACCCTTATAAACCATTAGTAGTAAAAAACAAAAAAACAAAACAAAACAAAAAACTAGTTCCAACCAATTATGCTAGAGGAAGGCATCTTTTTTAATCTGTAGAAAATATAATTGTTGTCATATGAAGAAGTAATCTATGAAATACAACCAAAAAATGTAGTTATAAAGTATGAAGCTATGTGTCAGGCAGTTAATCAAAGCAAATATATTTGTCCTGGATATTGTGGTATTGTTAGTATTCGTCAGATTTTTAAACTTTGGTGTTTTTTGTTGTTGCTGTTATCTCTTTTCTGGTCTAAGTAAATATTTATTTTCACAATTGATTTTACATTTGCAATTTTAGATTCCTTTTCTTTAAGAGAATCTCCAACTTTGTATAAGCTTCTGTCTCCACAAAACTTGGATCTGCTCCCAACCATAGCCGCAACACTTCACCACAGTGGGTGTGATTGGAAATGATAAAGCCTTAAAATACACTACAGATATCCAATGTCCCATGCTCTCCCCTTTCCTCACCCTCATAATTATTTTTGTAAGCATAATGAGAGGTAAGAAATAGTTTGGCAAAAGTTGAAGCGGACGACCTTTTCATATCACAGTAGATACAATTTCTTTCAAATCTCTGTCAGTTATGCCAATTCCTTATCCATTCTGTATCGCTGTCTTGCTCCCCTCCCCCGTATATCTATTTATCTGTCTCAGCAGAACCATATAGAAATCATGTCCTTAGGAAAAGGATCATATTTAAGGAAAATCTAAAGAAAATTGATGATTATATCATCTGAAGTTTAAACCTTGAAATGATTCCTTTAACTCCATTCACTTCATAGAAGCTGTAAATGGAAACTTTCTTGCTTTGAGGAAATAGGCCACTTGGAAGTAGTTTTTTTCTCATTTTATATGAATGTTTCTACTTTTAGTCTTTTTTAATATTAGTTTTGAGACCCTAAAACTTACATAGTTTGTCCCATTACTGTTGCCGCCTAGCAAATCACCCTCAGACTTAGGTGTTTAATGTGCAGTAGTCATGTAATTGTATCTCAGGGTTTCTATGAATCAGCAATTCAGGAAAAGCTTAGGGAGTTTGGACTCATGGGCTCTTGTGTGGTTGCAGTTAGGCAGTAGCTGGAGGTCGAACGACTGGAGACTGGCTGGGCACCACTCTGTGTCTGTCATTGTAGCCTCCAGGGTTCTCCACGAGGCCTAGTTTGGACACCTGACTGCATGGCGGCCTAAGGGGAATCTCACTGTTTACAGGTCGCTCAGGGGCCACGTAAAAGCATTTCAGCTTCTGTCTCCACTACATGACCTAACCCTGGGACGATATTCAGTGTTACTTCCACCACATTTTGTTGGTTAAGAGCAAGTCACAAACTCTCCCAGAAGCAAAAGGTAGGAAATAAACTTTACCTTTCAATGAGGGAATGTAAACTTCTAGAAACACATGTGGCAGAGGAGGTAAAAGACATCTTTGGAATATACAATTTGGAATACAATTTTTAAGTAAATTAGATATGTAATGTGTAGTCAATATTTGATGTAGTGAACAATCTAACCCAAGAGCTTTTTTTTAATGCTCCTCTTGATGTGTTTTCTTAAGGAAATATGGAGACTCTCTAGATTACCCTATAATAGAACTTTGATAAAACGGAAAAAAAGATCAAGGATTATACGTAGTTTTACAAGCATATGTGGTTTATTGAAGACAAATTTTTTCATAACTGAGATTTCAAGAATGGAAATGTATGACCTACTCAATAATTAAAACCATTTTTCAAGCCAAAATTATGGTTTCAGAAAGTGTATTCTCTCACCTCAAACTTCTTTCTTGGTGTGCTGTCACTAGGATATTGGTAGAATTTTTTAGGTTAACTCAGTAAAGGTGAAAGAAAATAGTGACTGAGATCTTCAAATGAAAAAACAGAGGGCAAACAAATTCATAAACACACCCACTGAATTTAGCAAAGTATCGTAGGATATTTTGCATATCCTAGTAGGATACAAATCCTAATATGTATATTAGGATTGATGGGGTGTTAGGCAAGAATTTTGAGGTGTTTTTTATCATGCCTTGCATTGTGTCATATGGTTATTATGGGCCATAGAGTTCGATCATTTTGAAAAGCAGACAAAATACAGACATAAATTATTTAAATGTGCACGCAACTCCAACTTTTTAAAATCCTTTTTTTTATCAAGTTTATTTTTTTAGTAGTCTCTACAACCAACGTGGGGCTCGAACTTACCACCCTGAAATGAAGAGTCACATGCTCTTATCACTGAGCCAGTCAGGTGCCTCCCACTTCAACACTTTTAGTGAAAACAAGAATAAAAGCAAAAGTTAATAGCAATTAGCTCATTATTTACCCATCAAAAACAAAGGGGATTTTATATAAATCATCTTCGGTTTTGTATTTTAGCACACCGTGGGAAAATCCTTTTGTTCATGTGTTCTAGCTTTTATATGTAACTGTAATAGACTCTGAACTGAGTCATTTTAGAAAGTTTTAGGCTCAGGGAATACCTTAGTGTTTATTCTTAACTCAAAAAATCCCAGTGCTTTCTCAGTAAATCCCTCTGCCTACAGCCACCTACAGTCCCCATGCAAACACTCTTCCAAGTCTTATGATTGTGAAGAAATCTATAGGTTTGTAGTTGTTTACTCTGTGTATGACATTTTAGATTGAAAAAATTAGACTAAAGAAGAGTAAACACCTGGAAGTCAGAGGTGGAGTAGGGTCTCCAGAATTATCAGCGGTTAGAAGTGAGATATGAATTTGGAAGTTACTGACTACGGTGGGGGACATGGCCAGTCCCGTGGAGGGAGTCACTTAGTGTAGAAGAAGTGTGGGGATTTGGCATAAAGTAATTTGTCTTCATGGTTTGAATGTGTGCATGTGTTAATTATGTCAGCAATGACAAGTGAGGACTTGGGTGTGCATGGCTTGGGACAGTAGGTATAAGCAGGAAAGTTGTGACAGATGTTGGATATGAAGAAAACTGTCATCATTAAACCATTTCTACATTCACAGAGCTCTCTTTTCTAAGAACAAGAACTTTAAGGTTTGTGGGGACCAGAGATGTTGTTCTATACATCAGTCTTTTTTTTTTTTTAATTTTTATTTATTTATGTTAGTCACAGAGAGAGAGAGAGAGAGGCAGAGACAGGCAGAGGAAGAAGCAGGCTCCATGCACCGGGAGCCTGATGTGGGATTCGATCCTGGGCCAAAGGCAGGGCACCAAACCGCTGCGCCACCCAGGGATCCCTATACATCAGTCTTTATAGGGGTGATACTACTAGCTATTTCCTTATTCCTTTTAGAGCCATGGATTTTGACTCCCCACAGCTTTTCCTTATATACTGCAATACTTGCCCTAAATCTCTACCTAACCTACCTCCTTTGTTAAAAAGATATTATTGCATGGTTGAAAATAAAGCAGACTTCTGGGTTCATTTTTTTTTTAAGATTTTATTTATTTATTCATGAGAGACACAGAGGGAGAGAGGCAGAGCAGAGGGAGAAGTAGGCTCCATGCAGGGAGCCTGAAGTGGGACTCGATCCCGGGTCCCCAGGATCAGGTGCTGGGCTGAAGGTGGCGCTAAACCACTGAGCCACCCAGGCTGCCCATAGACTTCTAGGTTCAAATCCTAGATCCACTGTTTACTTACTGGATATCCTTGAGTAAGTTATATAAATGCTCCTTGCCTCAGTTTTCTCAAATGTAAAATGCTAATAACCATAATTCTTACTTTATGAAGTTGTCATGGAATTAACAGAGATGATGTTACTGAGGTAATTAATGCAAGTTGACACATATGCTCAATAAATATTAATTTTAATTGTTATCATTTTTATTTGAGCCCCTCACCTTCTCTCTGCATCCTCTGGCCTCTCCATCCTTCTCATTTGAATTCTATGAGTTATGTTTTGGCAGTTTGAAGCTGAAGTGGTTTTGAAACTTTGACTCAGAGAAGTCACTTAGCAGTGAGATTCATGGATCAGGAGCTCAGAGAAGAGATCTGACTGGAGATAGAAACTTGAGTCACTATCACATATATCATGAATAATCCCTGGGTGAGAATCTCCTTGGGAGAGGATACATAGTGAAAAAAGGGCCATGAGGGTGAACCTTGAAAAACATGAGCATTCACTATGTCCTATATTATGTGTATCTCCTAGGTACCCTTAGCATATTTTTCATGAAATATTTTAATATGCTTAAAATAATACAGAATAGCATAACACCCCTGCTGCGCCGTGTACCACCACACAGCTTTGTTGTATCTTAACATTTGCCATATTGCTTCATACATGCAAGACGTACAACATTACAGCTGAAGCCCTTTGTAGATCTCCCTCCAGAAGCAACCACTATCTTGAATTTTTTGCCTATTATTTTTATGTATATTTTATACTCTTTGGCCCTTTATAGACAAACTTTGCTAAACCCTAGTATGTTCTACTCTGTTTCTCTCATTGACGTCAAAGAATAGACATAACATCAAATGGAAGAGAAGATGGGAAGACAAGGTTAGAGAAGGGAGAGTGACACAGCTTCCAGAGGTTGCCAAGTCCAGGGTGATCCTGGGGGGAGTAGATAGGTGAGGCAAAGTTGGGTCTCTAAAGTTTTTCAACCAAAGGACCTGAGAGTATCAAATGGGTTCCCCAAATGGATATTGAAATCACATAGGATGATGACAGGTTTGGGAGTGAGCAAAAGATGGTGAGCTAACACCAAAGTCCTGGAAACAAACAAATATTTGGTAAGGCTTTGGGGGTCAGAAACAAGGATAAAAGGATGTATGACCTGTTCATATGAATTTTCAAAAAAAATGGGAAGTAATGGCCTGAAATTGGAATTTAGGAGCAAAGACAGCAACCTACTCTTAACCCCAAGAAAATGAGCAGTGATCATTGAGAGGGTTCCCAGGAAGTGATGTCTTTAAAGGAGACATTCGGGGACAAGAGGTAGAGGAAGCTTTTAGGTCAGAGATGGAGGATAGTAAGAGTTGCATTCTTTCTCTTTTTTGTCTTTTTTCCCCCCACAATGGAATGAGAATTCTGTAGTGAAAAATAGAAAATAGAATAATTTTCGAATGAGGTAAAATCTGTGGATCTAGGTCAGAGAAAGGGAATAGAGTAGTACAGGAACAAGAGTAAAGGGAGGAATCGATGACAAGAGGTGCTTATTACCTTTGGAAGGTTGAGCAAGGGTTCTGTGGCCACAAGTCTTTTTTAAAAAAAATGACTGTTGCTGATAATCACCTGGTGGACAGAGAGCAACAGGATGCTCCTCTGAAACTCCATTTGACAATGCCAGGAATGATGGCACCACGTGGAAATTCCAGTCAGGTGAGCAGTCAGGCCACGGTATTAGCTAATGCCAAGTATTCCAAATGTTACAAATTGACTACAGGCCCTGGTGGATAAGAAATTTCAGGCTTCCTCCGAGTGCCCTTGGGCCCTGGCATCTGCTCACTCACGAGTCAGTGACTCTGCATTACTGAGTGACTCTCCCACATGGCTGCTTAAGCCAGAAACCTCTGTCATTCCCATTTTACCTCCTGTATTTCTCCCCGTTCCTTCTTCATATCCCCCCTGGATTTGCTGCCGGACGTCCAGTCTAGTGGGCCCTGCCCTCCAGTCTAGGCCCACAGAGTGGTTTCCTTTTATACCCTCCAAAATGAAAAAAATAAAAAAACAAGACAATTTTTTTCTTCTTATACAAGCCATATATGCTCTCTGTAACATTAATTCAGTTGATACAGAAGCCATAATGAGGAATGTAAAATTATCTCAAATCCAACGGCCTAGAGATTCATACTGTTAACATTTTTCTATATGTCTTCATGGACTTTCTCTACCCAGAGATACTGAAAATTTTGTGGGACCATATTTTATGTGCTCTCTTGAAGTAGTTTCTAATACTGTGTCATGGAACTTTTTCTATCAATGAATTCTTATCTAAATCATTTTTAATTTACTTTTATTTTTTTAGTTTTAATTTATTTTTAAAGATTTACTTATTGATTGATGAGAGACACAGAGACAGTCAGAGACATGGGCAGAGGGAGAAGCAGGCTCCCTGTGGGGAATCTGATTCAGGACTCAATCCCAGGACCCCAGGATCAAGACCTGAGCCAAAGGCAGATGCTCAACCACTGAGCCACCCAGGTGCCCCTCGAAATCATTTTTTAATCCTTAGCATTCTGTTATATGGATTTCCTCTGATTTATTATCCAATTGCTGTATTGTTGGATAGAGTTCATATTTATTTGCTACTATATATAACAATATAATGAACATCCTTTGTATGAATGACTTTCATAAAACAAAAATCTGATCATGTCATAATTTTGTGATTAAAGTTCTTCAGTGGCCCTCTAGTTTAGAGCCTTCAGGATTAAATCTAGCTGCTTAGCTTGACAAAAGAGGTCATCTGCAGTCTGGTTTAGGCCCGTTTCCTCTCCATTTCTGATTTCTCAGCATAGCCCTGGCCCTGCCACTCCGGTCAGGAGCCTCACCTGGAAACCCCCAAGTGCCTCCATCATAGCATCATCCATGTGTGTTGACCTGTTCATTTTCCCAGCGGTACTAGAAACCCTTTGAGGGACTGTGAAGAGTTACACGTAGGCACTTAACATTTGTGTGTGCAAAAGACTGAATGGCTGCACACATGCTTGTGTATTTTCTTACTTAGCTCTCACTCCCTGTAAGTGTTTTAATGATTTTTCTCTTTTCTGTGTCCATTCGTGTTTTCTGTTGATCTTGAATACATTCATTCATCTATTCATTTCATTTCACAAAAGCTAATCCAATACCTACTACGTGCCGGCTGCTGTCATAGATGGTGGGAAATAGTGAATGAGACCTCTTAGATCTTACATTCTAGTGAGGAGACACGGAATAAATAAGGTAAATAAGGACATGTATACTATATTAGGGAGTTGTAAGTGCTAAGAAGAGAAAAAAAAATGAAGTGGAGAAGGGGGTTTTGAAGGGTCTGTATGTTGCTGGGGTTGATATTTTAATCAGGATGAGAGGGAGAGGCTGTGTCTTTAAGAAAGGGGGTTGTTAGTCACACAGTATCTGGGGAGGAGCAATTCTAGGCTGAGGAAAAAGCCAGTGCAAGCCCCCAAGGCTGGAACATGCTGAACGTGTTTGAGAAAGAGCAAGGAACCCAGTGTTCCTGTGCCAGGGAGCACTAGAGGGAAAACAGGTAAGGTCAGCACGGGGACAGCAAACCAGAGGCCTGTGGCATCATCAGAATTTTGGTATTTGCCCTAACTGCAAAGGAAAGCCACTGGGAGAAAGGGTTTCAACAGAATCTTCCTGGCTACTATGTTGAAAAGAGGCTCCAGGTCAACAGTTGGGTGGCTGCTGCAATAATTCAGACAAGGAGCTATTCTTTGGACTGGAATGGTGGCAGTGGGAGTAGCAGTAGACAAATTGCGGCTTTCTTTTGAAGGCGATTTCCTCGTGGACTAGATATGGGATGTGAGAGAAAGAGCAGAATGACGGGTAACACCGAGGGTCCTACTCTCTCAAAACACAGAAACAATAAAAATTCTATTTACCCAGCAATTACTTAGTTTTGCCCTATTGGCCTAATTTCAGACTCACACTTAACCCATCCTAGCTGTATTCAATTGGAATTGTCCTAGGGAGAATTCTCTGTATTTGAACATTTTGGGGTTTGTTTACATGGTGTTACTATACATTACGGAGACTCATCCGTGGGTGTGTGTCTTACAGGAATCAGTCTCATTTAATAAGCACATCACGTACAATACCCAAACCCAGTTTTAATATCTGTCGTAAAATTTCTTGGACCATAGTGCTGGAGTAATAAAATTTCCCTGTGTTTTCCAAGTGCATTTGCTTAACACCTGGATCACTCTTCAGTAAATAAGTCCAGATGACTCTAAATGAATTAATAAATAACGCAAGCCTGCCTTTGGCTCACCGGTTTTCTAGTGAACACAGTAATAGCTATAAATGAACAATAAAGTACTTGTAATAACTTAATTATTTTCTATTTGATTAAATTATTGAAAATAGTTATGTAGAATTATATCTTAAAATATCAAACAATATTAATAGAGTTGCACTAGCATGAATTTTAAGATATTTTGAATATATTTTGAAACTAATAAGAATTATTTTAATATAGGAAATTTATTTTAATGAAAATGTAAAAAGTCTCTATTTTGAAATTAATAAGAATTATTTTAATATAGGAAATTTATATTAATAAAAATGTAAAAAGTCTCTTGGAGCAGCAGATTGTCCTCTTTGAGCACAACAGTTAGACACAACTGTAATTTGCTCCCTTTTCCTCCCATTTATGAATTAAGAGTTCGTCTCTGGAAGGCTGACAATGAGATATTCGGTGATTTTTTTTTAAGACTTATTCATTTATTTGGGGGTGGGGGTGGTGGGAGGGGCAGAGGGAAATGGAGAGTCAATCTCAAGCAGAGTCCCCGCTGAGCTTGGAGCCTGACACAGGGCTGGATCTCAGGAACCTGAGGTTGTGACCTGAGCCAAAATCAAGAGTTGAATGCTTAGCTTAACCAGCTGAGCCTCCCAGGTGCCCCGAAAGATTCAGTTTTTATTTGGAGCAGTATCTGCTCCTTTCTATGGGATACAATTATAATGACATGTGGAAGAGCAAAAGACGTAAGCACTTTCTAGATGTGGTAGCATGCTTACCTTGTTTTTCTCAGGGAATTCCCATTCAGGCAGCACTCTGACTGTTAACTGTGTAAGTGACCCCTTTATGAAGTTCCGCAGTGAACTGCTTATCAAAATGTCTGCAAAAAAACTTGTTGAGATATCAGTTGCTGAATTGAAATATCCAAGGAAGCCAGCAAAGGCCAATGCCCTGAGATGGCAGGAATCTCAGGCATGACCTTCAGGTACCAGGATTGTTTTTTTAAAGAAAGATTTTATTTATTTATTCATGAAAGGGAGAGACACAGGCTGAGGGAGAAGCAGGCTCCATGCAGGGAGCCCAACGTGGGACTCAATCCCAGGTCTCCAGGATCAGGCCCCAGGCTGAAGGCAGACGCTAAACCCCTGAGCTACCCAAGCTGCCCAGATACCAGGATTTTCAGCCAGACCATATTCACTATTTATGTCCTTAAAATCTGTTTATAAACAGGTAAAAGTGGAAAATGAAAATGAGTTACATGTGGAAAAACAACAGTGACATTTAAAACTAGTGATTAAGAGTATGATCTGGCTGCCTCTAGTGAACTGGGGTAAAGTCTAGGTGACCTTGGCTAAGTTTCTTAACCTCTCTTTCACTTTCTCTGCACACTGTATTAAACGGGGATAATTGCTGACATCTGATAGGACTGCTGGAAGGTTTAAATGAACAGTTTAGTGTAAAACTCTTAGGACAGTTCCTAGCATGTTATATTCTCTCAACGATTGCTAGGTCAGTATACAATAGAACTCTTGAGTTTACCTGTATATTGCATATTAAAAAGAGACTGTATTAAGGTGAAGAAAGAAAATAATTCCAAAGGAATCCTTACTCTGGCTATTCTTGGTGTACTGTTTTATTTATGTCAGTGGGTGATTAATATTCCCGCCGGAAGCCAGGTGGGGAAGATTTCTGAACTGCATGAAAGATTTTCATAGTGTATGAGCCATAAGATCTATTAATATTAATAACCATATTAAGAAGATAGCCAGAATTACCATAATTTTTATTTTGTTCTGAAAAATGAGGTGAGGACATGATGTGTGGTGTCAGATGATACCTAGAAGCACATTCATGGTCACCATGAAAGTTGCGCCATGTTGTTTCTGCTTGCCCAGTCCCACAGTCTTCAAACCGCATTCGGCATCCCATGAAAACTGACGGGCTTCCTTTGCTATCATCATCTGGTATCTACCATCATCACTGAGGTTGTCCAGATTTTGTAGGCATAGGTACCTTCTTATCTAGGAATCAAGAGCTCCCATTGGAAAAGAACAAAATTTGTTGAGGGCAGGGAGCCCAAGAGTTCATGGCCTATCGGTGTGGTGGTTTGAATTTGAGAGTAAGGATGAAAAGGCGAGGGTGAATGAACATGGTAAACTCAGGCATCGGGAAGTTTCGGTGGAAAGGGTTCCCTGGCGTGCCAGCAATGGAACGTGGATGGGGTGCAACAAATGTGGCCTGGGAGGATGCAGTCAGCAAAGATTTGTCCATCCTACAAGACTACATTTTTGGAGTGCTGGGCTGCAGAACATGAGGAGTGAGTGCAAACGGAAGAATCGTTTATGACAGGCATAACGTAGGTTTCCTTCCAACCAGGTCAGGTCATCTGAATCAGGTATTTTTTGCAAGTCTGTTTGCCTAAAAATGGTTAACTCTGTTTTTGCAAGATCTGGTTTATTTTCTTAGTGACATATAAAAGCAACTCTTTCTTCTTCATTTATTTTTTAAATTAATATTAATGCTAATTATAGTTTCCCTGTTTACATGCCATATTATATATATTCATCTACTTACACATATATGGCATCTCCTGCCCACAGAGGATATGATATATCAAAATATAGATGAATCCTTCAAAGTCCATAGCCATCCTTAGGAAAATGACACAAAATACTTCTCTGTTTAAATAAATCAGGGTTGTCATATGACTCTACAAATGCAGCAACATACTATTTGATATCCATGTCCCCCGTATGTACTCTGAATCATTTATTAAAAGCAGGAATTATTAAATCATGTTTGAACTTATTATTCTGTAATATTTACAGTATTGCTATTGATGTTTTAAAATAATTGTGTAGCCTAATTCCAAAATATATGACCGTTCTGTAATATCAACAAGTACATCTACAATGGCATGTATCATTAATGCACAGTCATTGTTTCTAAAGTGCAAACTGAGGGTTTCCTTTTTTTTTTTTTTTTGGTAGACTGAGGGTTTCTGCTTAAGAGTATATAACTCCAACTTAAAAACATATGTTTTTGATAAGCATATTATTTAATATTGTTTCCTCGATTGAGGCAGAGGGGAAGAGCTTGATAAGTATTGAACTTCAGTTTGGGAAGATGAGAAAGTTCTGGAGATGAATGGTAATGACAGCTGCACAACAAGGTGAATGTATTTAATATCACTGAATTGTATGTTTTAAAATGGTTAAAATGGTAAATTTATGCATTTTATCACAATAAAAATTTTATTTTAAATTGCCTCCTCTAGACCTGAAGGGCTTTCCTGGCATACTTATAACATTACTTGATATTGTTTTCCTTGAAATAACTCTAAATCAAATATGAATATACAAATAAAAAGCGCATTAACAAAAAACATTGGTCAAACTTAATTCACTAAAATATTTAATAACCTAGTGTTGGGATTGAGAAGAAAAGCACTAAAGCATCAACTAGCAAGAATCAGAAGGATGATCTCTTTATTTTATTCCTATCTTGATGACCTTGTAGTTTAATATAATGGTTTCTAGCTTCGCTGAAAAGTTTAGAGATGACTTTTTATTGACTTTAGTCAAAGAAAGAGAAGATTATTCAATAAAGACCATAAACATTAAACTTCTGGTATTTGGAAGTTGTATTAGATTGAATTTCAGGTATTACGTGCAGAATAAAGTGCTTTTATTATGATCACTCCTCTTTCAACTCTATATATTTCCAGTTTAATGGCATAATAATAGTATGACTGGGATTTACCAGCCACAGTTATAAATATGTAACATTCATTTCTAGGTAATATATTACACTGTTCTTTTATGAAGAAGTAGTTGCCCTTGATGTAAAAATGGATATTTGATTTGAATAAATGATTCTGGAATTTATGTGATACTCTAAGTTATCCTGTCCTCTCAGATACTGGAATGCTTTTGTGAGATGTCAGAGTTGGATAAATAATAATTGTCTTCAAGAATCTTCAGTATATATGATGGTTATTTTAGAACCAGCTAAAAACCTTTGTGACATAAATACTTTAATTTTTTACCATACCTATTGCCCTAGCCATGATTTATTGAAAGCTGTCTAACCTAATAGCAAGCTATGTTTCCTTCTTAAAATACTGAAAACTGTCTTCATATATATAGATGGTTATCTGGTTAGCAAGTTCTTAATGATTTCATTTCTTACAGAGTTCAGCCGTACAATTCAAACATTTACAAATATTGTTTCAATGTACTGAGAAAGGAAAAGAGCACATAAATTCTTATGATTAGAATCATCTTAAAACCATAGCACTGGTAGAGATTTTACATTCTAATCTCCAATTGGACTGTAAAAAGCCAAAAGGTTTAGCTCACAGTCATGGCTAAATGGACACAGGTAGTAAGGTGTGCATGAATTTTACCCCCACAAAATCAGTTGTGCAAAAACACAGCTTGTATGTTTATTTTCATAAACAAAATTAAATCTGACCCCAAGGTGATGGGACCTTTAATTTCAGTTAACTGGGGACACCCCACCGTGAGGGCCATTTGCAAGTACCAGGTTCTTACACCAACTGGAACAGTGGGGGATGGGAACGCTGCTTTCATCCTTGGTTCTCATGGTCTGTGCTGTGACCCTCCTGTCTGTGCCTATGTTAAGCTTAAACATGGTTCTTTGACTATTTCTGTCCACATTTCCTTCTTCACAGGGTTAGAATAGGACCTCTAGATGGTCCCAGCACTGATAATATTACAATTCAAAATAAAATTTATACTTAACTTTTAAAAAAAGTATATGAGTTCCATTGGATTTCAGGTATATGTACAAGATGTATATGAAGAAGAAAACAGCTTCTCTGTATAGTTTTTTAAATGTAAACTTCTTAAAAAGTTCATTGTAGCTGAACTTATTTGGAAAGAGGGCCCTGGCTTAGTGGGCACCCTAAGGACATGCTCAGTCTACCTGTTAGATGGTTCAAAGCTTATTGAAAAGTAGTGAAGAGGGCCCTGTATATGAGAATATCTCCCAGTGAGTCGACATTTTTTCTTCCCGTCTGAATTTTTTCCTAACCACTCCATTAGGACATATTTTTTGACTTGTGTTTTCCAACAGGGTCAGTATAAATATAGAATTAATTGATTAAACTTTCTCAACAGTCCTTCTCTGGAAAGTGAGTTGGTCAGATACCCAGATGAAATGAGAGATGGCAATGCATCAAAGTTTTCCCAGTTTTCTCCATATCCTTGCCAAGAGTTAATGTTATTTGGTTTTTTTATTCTGGTCCTTCTAGTGGGTGTGCAGTTGTATCTTGTGGTTTGGATTTGCATTTCTCTGATGAGTATGATGTCAACATTTTTTTCATGTGTTTAGTGACTATTTGTATATTTTCCTTGGAGAAATATCTATTCAAATATTTTGCCCATTTTTAAATTGACATTTTTGTCTTCTTTATTATTGAGTTGTAAGAGTTCTTTATATATTCTAGGCACAGGTCCCTTATCAGATATGTGCTTTCTATTTTTTTATTTTTTTTTTTTAAAGATTTTATTTATTTATTCATGAGAGACACAGGGAGAGAGAGACAGACACAGGCAGAGGGAGAAGCAGGCTCCATGCAGGGAGCCCGACGTGGGACTCGATCCCGGAACAGGCCCTGAGCTGAAGGCAGCGCTAAACCGCTGAGCCACCTGGGCTGCCCAGATATGTGCTTTTTAAATATTTTCTCTCATTCTATAGGTTATCTTTTCACTTCCGTAGTGCTATCTTTTGAAGCACAATAAAAGAAAACTGATGAAGTCCAATTTATTTTTTTCTTTTATTGCTGATGCTTTTGGTCATATCTAAGAATCCTTTGTCAAATCCTAGATCATGAGAATTTATCCCTATGTTTTCTTTTAATAGTTATTTAGTGTTAGCTCTTACATTTAGGTCTTTGATACAGTTTATGTTAGCTTTTCATATGATGTAACCTGGTATTATTAATCTTACCTTTCATTCTCAAAAATGTTAGATGATACATAAGATGGTCACTCTAGTTAGAGATGAAGTAAATGAAATGGATTAAATCTCTCTGACCCATGATAATTAACTCCGTATAAAAAGCAAGAGTTATATAGCCCAAAGGAGATTTAAAGAAAACAATTAAAAGAAAAAAAAAAGAAAAAAAGAATGAGTCAAAGGTTAAGAAGATAGGCCAAAGCTCACAGATGTCTTCTTTCAAAAGTCTACAACTGCTGGACTTTAAAGCCCTGAAGTCCAATTCCTTTTCCATTCTTAGAATATTTTATTCAATTCCTGCTTTTAAAACAGTGTGGCTCTATGCCAACATGCTCTATTAACTTTGAAATATCAATTCATGGACAATTTTGTATTTTCTCTTAAGAATTTAAATACATATTTCACAAGTGAATTTTAAAACTTGCTGAAATTAATCACTGATATTTGCATAGTAATGTCAGTGATGTAAATCTAGGGTTTAAAAAAAGACATTAATGCAGCTAAACTGAGGGCTATTTCAAATTCTCTCTAGTCTGGCAACAGACTTGTTATCTCTTTACTCATTCTAAGGATACAAATTTAATTATTCTAATTGTATAATTCCTTTTAAATAAAGTACAGCAGTAAACTTTAGAACTGAAAAAAAAAATCTGCATGGGTATGAGTTCGTTATCCACTCAGCTTAGTTATGAGTTGATAATGATGTGTTGTAAACTCCTATATAGAATTTAATAATAACAATACTGAATTTAGATCTCTAAGAAATATTTTCTCATTTATCTCTCTTAACAATTGGACGTTTCTTTGAGTTTTAATACTCGAATATAGTATAGTAAGATATGTTAGCTTCTATATATGAATAAAATGAGTCCACCTATCATTGTGTTGATATTTTTACTCTTCATATATATTTGGGCCATTAGATGCTTTTTGGGATATTGATCTTAATAAGAAAAAAGAATATGTTTTTGTTTTTGACTCCACAAACTTGGGTTATTTGGGAATTCAGTATGTAGAATTCTTTTTCTGCCTTTTGGTATCTTATTATCCAAGGATTAATATTATAGTCAGACAAAAACTGGTTTCTTCATATTTGTTTGGCTTTGTCCCTTGGGGCTGAAAGAGGTGTAACAACCAAATATCTATTTACCAAGACAGGCAGTTATTGTTTTGTTGGTTCTGTCAATCTTTTTTGTACCTGTGATTATTTCATAAAAAGTATTTTGAATGTTGTTACATGCCTGTCAATTTCAAGAACAGCTCTGTGAAGCAGAACACAAACATAAAAAAACTTAGCTAGTGGAACTCTGGATTGTTTTTATTAGTTATCAAGCTCTGAAAACTTTGAAATTGTAAAGTGCTTTTAAATTATTCAATAAGCATCTCTGTATCAGAAATAATTCATCATTGTATTTTCATTCCATTTTCAAAATGAGTCAATTTATTTGGTCTATCAGACAACCAGTACGGATGGGAAGTCATAATTCATATTTCCCTATTGCTCATATACTTAGGGAACAGTGTTATTGAAAGCAAGAAATGGAGGGGGTACTTTTCCGCCTTCTTAATACAGTCATTCAGCATCCTAGCTGATGGTAAGCAGTGATTTACAAAAGGAATATGCAGGGTAGGTGGGATGAGAATCACTACAGAGGTGAGCCCCTCTTCCTTGTGGCAGCATGTGTCATCCTGTGGGTGTACCTTGGCAGAAACAAGATTAGAAACTATTGCTTTTAGGATAGTCTAATTAATATAGACCAAATAGTGCAGCTCTCCTGGAAAATATGGAAAAATTGTGCCTGACTAGAGGTGTCCTACGTCAGTGAATCTCAAACTTAAAAAGCCAAGTTCTGGTTCAGTATTCTCAGAGTCCAACACTACAGAACACTGTATTTTCTAACAAGCTCACAGGGAATGGATTGCTGCTGGTGCAGGAACCATACTGAGTAGCAAGGACTGTGTGGTTCAGGCTTGCAGTGGGCCCCGCAGGGTACAGGAATCAGAAGGTGAAAGAAAAGATCTCTCTTAGGAGGAGGCAGGTACTTACTCCTGTGAACAGAAGGGGCAAAGAGGCAACTCCAGTGAGCATGGATGGGGAGGCACTAAAGACATACTAAAAAGAAATATTTATTGTTGATCTGAAATTCAAATTTAACTGGACAGGCTATATTCTATCTGGTCCAACTAGACTGGTTGAAAATTCGGTACTTTTTGGTAATAGAGATATAGGACAGATGAGGAAAATACATTAACCTTGTATATAGAATGTAACATCCATCAGGGTGTACATTTTTGCATTTTTTATTATCTGGAGATTCCCCAGAATATAGGTCTGGGAATAGCGCTCAGGATATATTTATGGTATGTGTGAAGAAAGGTAAGTGAAGGTTAAAAATATTGTGGCATGTATAATGTTTAACATACAAAAGAACGGAACTAAGAGTTAGATATTTGTTCATAAAGATATTCTCTGTGTCTGATATTTTATTTTTTCAGCAGAACAGATCTTGAGCAAACTTCTCAAAAAAGTTCACTAGGGAAAATAAGGCACAAAGGAAGGCTAAGACTCTGAAAATGAATTTTTGAGTCACTAGGGTTTGAAAGTTCTATATCACTAGTTTACTAGAATTTCCAAGAGCAATTCTGAGGATTTTAACTGATTAATAACTTGAGGATTTAAATGTAGCACACATTGATGTGGTTTGGAATATATTTCTGAAAAAATAAACACTTCAGAGCTCATTTTTCACCAAAGGGAAATATGACAGGGGAGCTGATTGCTGGAACCTGGCCATAGCTTCCCTGCCAGCAAGGTGGGTGCAGGTGGAGTTTATCAGTTATCTTCATCTTGATCTAAATCAGCGCTGAGGGAACTGATTGGGTTTACTCCTATTTAAGCACCCTTGACACCACCACAATCTTGTTGGATTTCTTAAACTGATACTTGGGGTAGAAAAGGATATGATGAAGCACAAGAATAACAAGTACAACTGTCATTTGTTAAGGATTTACTGTGAGCAAGCATGCACCTGGTGGGAATCCATTTAATCTCATGAGAATCCTGTGAAGAAGGTATTATGACCCCCATTTTTCAGATGAAAAAATTGAGGCATACAAAGATGGAGTAACTTGACACAATAAGTGCCAAAAATAGGAATTGAAACTAGATCTCTTTTCCATTGTGCATCATTGCAAATCATCTTATCTCAAGAGTAACAGAAACTTACAGAATATATTGCCTTATTTTACCGATAGAATCATCATTGAAAATAATTACAAGTAGATCATATTACCACGAATCAAGCTTTGGACTTACGTGAAGTTCATAAACATCCTCTAACCAAAGTCATTAGTCTGGTGATTCAGTTCTAGTCTCATAGTTTCTCTCATCCTCTGCCTCCGTCAGGAGGGTGATACATTACCTCTGCATTTTCTCCTTATGCAGTCATCATTGTACTTGGGTCTGTCTGTTGGTGTCTGGGCAGGCAGCAGATGGTACATTCAAGTAGGCAACTGAGGGTTTAATGAAGGGAATATTTTCAAAGGTGTGGGCAGGGTTAAGAGAACAAATGGGAGAAAGAGAGAAGGACCAGGAACTAGCAACAGCTGGAATCAGTTACTGTCCCTTGACCCTGAAGCAGCAAGGAAAGGGAGCTGTTGCCAGGAGCCAGAGACAGGGGCAGGTACAGGAGAGGGACGACCAGCAGGCAAGGAGCTGCTATTTCCTGGGAAAGGTATGGCCAGTGTGTTGCCACCAGGAAGATGTAAAATCAAAGTCTAGGGTAAAAACGAAGAAGTAAACAAATGCCTGCCTTCCCTCTCTTCTTGCAGTCTAGTCTCTTGCTGGTGGCCAACATTAACTGAACTCAACCAGAAGCCAGAGGACAAGGGAGCCACTGATCTAGTCCACAAAGGTCAGTCTCCCAGGGCACAGAGCAGGGTGGAGAATGGGGAATATTGACTCTGGAAGGGCAGATGGAAAATACCCATTGTGTAGTGCCTTCCTGCCATGGTTGCGTAGCCCAACAAGGCTACTTTCCCTTCTCTTGCACCCTTGTTTTCCACATTCCTTTCCTTTTGTCTCCCAAGTTCTCTCTCTGGCAGATGTCCCCTCTCTGCTCTGCATGGAGGGCTGCTAGTTAGCCCTACTTCTTGCATTTAAGTGATGTTGTCAGTGCGGGGCCCCATTTTTATGGAGCTCATGGTGCTTTCCAAATCCATCTCCAGGTCTATGATGGACACGTTCTCCAGGGTAGATCTCCCTGGTCACCTGAATCCTTGGTTCTCTGATTTCACTTGGGAAGCCTCTCTTCCTTGTCCTGCCATTGGCAGTCTTCCTCCAGATGCTCCAGAGTTAACAGTTCTACAGGCATTTCCCTCCCATGGCTACCTTCCTAGGAAATCAAGTAGCCCTGTCTTCACAGTGTCTGATATCCCGTGGCATTCTGCCTCCAGGAGCAGCCAAGTGCGTAGTATTTATTACCCAGGAGAAACCACGACTCATTTGGTACAGCCTCAGAGCGCTGGCACTCAGAGAACACAGTCCAGCAACAAGAAAGGGTTTTTTTTTTTCTTCTCTTTTCTTTTTTGTTTTGTTTTGTTTTTACTTACTTTCCTTGAATATTCGGGAGAGGGTATATAAAACAGTATTCAGGAAATACCCTTTCCCTTGCCTCCATGAGTTTCCTCATCCTCCCTCAGCTCCTCCAGCAACTTTTCTCTCAAGCCCTCCCCTCCCCCTCCCCCGCCTCGAACCCACCTGTCTCCCTTCTTCCTCCTCTTGCCCCTTTCTTTCCTTTCTAGACCATGGAAGTCCCAGACAACATGCCTGGTGGCAGAACCTTTCTCTGAGGCAGAGAAGGGAAAGAAACTGAGTTGGTAGAGACGAGACCCTTAGTAGATAGAGGATGAGAAGGGCTGGGTGCATTTCTGCTTGAATAGGGTTTCCTCGCCAGCACGAGGATCATGATGGAGTAAGAACCACAGCACTAAAAGGTATCAAAAGACTTTTAAACTTAAAACAACTTGACAGTTGTGGATTACAGCCTCATGACCAAAGTCATTGCTATCTGTAGTTATTACAATGGCTGCCTTGCACTGCGTGCCTGCCCTGTGCCAGGCATTTTACCAAGGACTTAAATATATTCATCTCTAAACTTCAAACCAAATCTGTAACCTGGTTGGTGCCAACCTTACTTTACAAATGAAGAAATGGAAATGCAGAGCCATGATTTGAACGAATTATGACTCTAAAGCATGTACCCTTTTCATTAACAGGAGTAGTGTTAGTATAGTAGCTCCCAGCAGGTTGAACAAACACTTTCACCAGTCCTCTTGCCCACTATCGTGCAGGCAGCATTTTTAATCTCTACATAGACCCAGGGAGATAGTAGTGTTGTTAGGATGGGAGTGTTGAATGGATGGGAGTCAGAGAGATGTAGGCACCATGTTGGTCATACAGCTAGTACTCATCAGAATCACAACGTGAACCAGGCCTACTGGACTCCAGATGTGTTCTCTTAATCACTGACCTATTCTCCATTGATGCTTGTTTTATGATATTACATACTAGGAACATAGTGGTATTATTAATATAGTAGCTTATTTTGCAATTTCTAGTAACTCTATATGAGCAGAGGTGGGTATTTCTAAGGGTTGAGAAAGAATCAACATGACAGGACCTGCTGACGTATGGCTTGAAGCAGTGCAGGTCAGTTGGCGGATGCTGGGGTGGAGCAACATAGTCCATGACAATCATTCTGAAATAGAGTAATTTGGGGTTCATGAGATGAGTCAAGAGAATAGCAAACAGCAACTGACCTTGTGAGACAGAAACCAAGGAACAGATTATAATAGGCAGGTCCCTCAGATTGATGTTTACTTGTTAGCCCATCCTTTAAGAGTAATCCAGTAAGGGGTGCCTGGGTGGCTCAGTCGGTTAAGTGCCAGACTCCTGTTTTCAGCTCAGGTCTTGATCTCAGGGTTGTGAGTTCAAGCTCAGCATTGGGCCCCCATGCTGGGCATGGAGCCTACAAAAAAAAAAAAAAGCATAATCCATTAATAGTTATAATTCCTCAGAGGAATCTCTCTATAGTTTGGGTCATTCCCTTCATAATTGGCTCCCATTTAGTGCAGGACTTAATTCAAGCACTCATGGGAATTCTTGATAGTTCTCAACATGCCAATGATATTGGAGTGGGAAGTGAGAGAAGTATACTTTCAGTTTCAGCTGTACATTATAATGATTCAACAATTCTATGCATTATTCAGTGCTCATCGTGATGATTGTGCGCTCTCTCTCTCCCCCCCCCCTCTCTCTTTCTATATATAATATATACACCACACACCACATTTTCTTTATTCACTTATCTACTGATGGGCATTTTGGCTGCTTTCATAACTTGGCTCTTGCAGATAATGCTGCAATGCACATAGTGGTGTAAATACCTTTTTGAATTAGTGTTTTCA
Source organism: Vulpes lagopus (assembly GCF_018345385.1). Taxonomy (NCBI): domain Eukaryota; kingdom Metazoa; phylum Chordata; class Mammalia; order Carnivora; family Canidae; genus Vulpes; species Vulpes lagopus. The sequence goes on along the minus strand of NC_054834.1, from coordinate 102,555,927 downwards.
TGTACAGTTTTATGGAAGACAAGTCCTTTTTTTAATTTTTTAATTAATTTTTATTGGTGTTCAATTTACCAACATACAGAAAAACACCCAGTGCTCATCCCGTCAAGTGTCCACCTCAGTGCCCGTCACCCATTCCCCTCCAACACCCGCCCTCCTCCCCTTCCACCACCCCTAGTTCGTTTCCCCGAGTTAGGAGTCTTCATGTTCTGTCTCCCTTCCTGATATTTCCCAACATTTCTTCTCCCTTCCTTTATATTCCCTTTCACTATTATTCATATTCCCCAAATGAATGAGAACATACACTGTTTGTCCTTCTCCGATTGACTTATTTCACTCAGCATAATACCCTCCAGTTCCATCCACGTTGAAGCAAATGGTGGGTATTTGTCGTTTCTAATTGCTGAGTAATATTCCATTGTATACATAAACCACATCTTCTTTATCCATTCATCTTTCGATGGACACCGAGGCTCCTTCCACAGTTTGGCTATTGTGGCCATTGCTGATAGAAACATCGGGGTGCAGGTGTCCCGACGTTTCATTGCATCTGAATCTTTGGGGTAAATCCCCAACAGTGCAATTGCTGGGTCGTAGGGCAGGTCTATTTTTAACTCTTTGAGGAACCTCCGCACCGTTTTCCAGAGTGGCTGCACCAGTTCACATTCCCACCAACAGTGTAAGAGGGTTCCCTTTTCTCCGCATCCTCTCCAACATTTGTTGTTTCCTGCCTTGTTAATATTCCCCATTCCCACTGGTGTGAGGTGGTATCTCATTGTGGTTTTGATTTGTATTTCCCTGATGGCAAGTGATGCAGAGCATTTTCTCATGTGCATGTTGGCCATGTCCATGTCTTCCTCTGTGAGATTTCTCTTCATGTCTTTTGCCCATTTCATGATTGGATTGTTTGTTTCTTTGGTGTTGAGTTTAATAAGTTCTTTATAAATTTTGGAAACTAGCCCTTTATCTGATATGTCATTTGCAAATATCTTCTCCCATTCTGTAGGTTGTCTTTTAGTTTTGTTGACTGTATCGTTTGCTGTGCAAAAGCTTCTTATCTTGATGAAGTCCCAATAGTTCATTTTTGCTTTTGTTTCTTTTGCCTTTGTGGATGTATCTTGCAAGAAGTTACTGTGGCCGAGTTCAAAGAGGGTGTTGCCTGTGTTCTCCTATGATTTTGATGGACTCTTGTCTCACATTTAGATCTCTCATCCATTTTGAGTTTATCTTTGTGTATGGTGAAAGAGAGTGGTCCAGTTTCATTCTTCTGCATGTGGATGTCCAATTTTCCCAGCACCATTTATTGAAGAGACTGTCTTTCTTCCAATGGATAGTCTTTCCTCCTTTATCGAATATTAGATGACCGTACATTTCAGGGTCCACTTCTGCGTTCTCTATTCTGTGCCATTGATCTATGTGTCTGTTTTTGTGCCAGTACCACACTGTGGAAGACAAGTCCTGACACTGAAATTAGCCTATACATTATGAAATGAATAAAATATGGTTATGTTTTGATAAAACAATACAAATTTTGGCTTGACTAGTCCGTTACCTCATGAGAGAATTGACAAAAACAATAAGTGAAATAATTCTCAGAAGCCCACAGATGAACTGTTGCATAGACTTCAGGTAATTTCCTAAGATGTATATTTTTAAACAAAATTTCAATTTTGTTAGATGAAAACTGCTCACTTTTAGCAGGTTAAGATAATTTTTAATGTTTAAATATTATATTTGTTGGGTGATTTCTACAATGACTACATGGACTGTTTTTCTTTCCAATTTTGGGGGAAGACAAGTTGAGAGGACTGTCCTTGTGGGATCAGGGAAAGTTTTCCTAAATCATACACTTAAAATATTGTCCTCTCTACCCTCCTAACATTCACATTCTTTACCTTCTGCTTCTACTGCTGAACTTTTACCCTGAAGAAGTTGAAACCCAGAGACACAAGAGTATAAAAGAGCGCTCAGTAGGACCAAATTCTGAACCTTCCTTTCCCCAAGCCAGTTTCTAATTTGAATCCTGCCTTTTCTAGGCTTTTGGTGTCATTTTTCTTAATTTCTATCTCATCTGAGGCACTGTGCCAAGCGCTCAGAATACACAAACCAGAGTACTCCAAAAGCTCACAGGAAGTTTTTTTTTTTCCCTTGAAGAAATGGCTCCCAGTGCAAACTGGTGCAGTCACTGTGGAAAACAACATGGAGGTTCCTTAAAAAGTAAAAAAAAAAAAAAAAAAAAAAAAATAGAACTACCCTACAATCCAGCCATTTCACTATTAGGTATTTACCCAAGGATACAAAGATACTAATTCAAAGGGATACATGCACCCTGATGTTTATAGCAGCCTTATCTGCAAATTATGGAAGCAGCCCAAGTGTCCATCGACTGATGAATGGATATAGATGATGTGGTCTGTGTGTGTGTGTGTGTATATATATATACACACACATATATGTTATATTACATATGTATATTATATAATATATATAACATAATATATATTATATAATATTATATATATTCCATAATATATATACATATATAATATATGTATACATATATATATAATGGAATATTAGCCATCAAAAGAGAGAAATCTTGCCATTTGCAATGATGTGGATGGAACTAAAGAGTATTCTGCTAAGTGAAATAAGTCAGAAAAAGACAAATACCATGTGCTATCACTCATATGTGGAATTTAAGAAACAGAACATGTAAGAAAAGGGAAAAATAAAAGAGGCAATCCAAGAAACAGACTCTTAACTGTAGAAAACAAACTGATGGTCACCAGAGGAGAAGAGGGTGGGGGGATGAGTGAAGTTGGTGGTGGGGATTAAGGGGTGACAAGGACTGGATGTCGTATGGAAGTGTTGTACACCCGAAACTAATATTTCACTGTATGTTAATTAACTGGCATTTAAATAAAAACTTTAAAAAAGTAAAAGTGGCTCCAAGACTACACCTCACTGACACTGTGGCTGCTTGTGAAAAATTCAGACTCCTAGGTTCCAGGGGAGGCCTGTGGAATCCAAACCTTGGCACCTGGGCAGGGAAGGGGAGGCCTGTCTTCCTAGAGCCATTGAGAGGAACCCCCACATGAACAGAACTGATGGTAACATGATGAGATGAAGGGAGCAGTCATGTAGGGAATGTGAAGAAGAGCTGGCCTTGACTCCTTTCGGGCTCTTAGAAGGCAGCAGACACAGCCTTCTGCTGGCCTTTAATGCCAGCTGATGTAGAACATACCTACATGCTGATGGTGTGTGTGGTTCACCCTGGTTATCTGCATTTGGTTGGAATCTACTGGACCTATTTCTGGCTAACTATAGTTGTTTGCTGTTCAGAAAACATGTAGTGTTTAACGTCAGAGGATTAAATGAGGTGTTAGCTCTACAGGCGAAGCCTAGCACTTTAAATTGATTCATTTCTAGGTAGTATAAAATGGTGTTGTCCATACAGTCAAGATGACAGCAGTTACTACACTCAAATTATATAGTCCATGAATGCATATTGACTTCCATTTCTCCTTTTGCAAGATTATATAACTGTTGCACTTTTAATTAGGAAGGTGATGATGCTGATACCAAGAAATTCAATGCAATGAACTTTTTATTATTAGAGATAAAAATTAATCCTCAATTCCGTTGGCCTTTTAATTGTTTAACTGTGGAATCAGTCAAATGTGGAGGCTGAAGAAGCACCAAGGGATAATGTAATTGCAACTCTTCAAACAATTGTATCTGTCTGGAGAATGAAGATTGATGATCTGGAAAATAGATCTCATTGTTTCAGTAGTAGAATTACGGGCTTTGCCAGTGGCTATTAAAAGAGATTCTCTGGGAAACTTTTTTACCAAAAGAAAAAAAAATGATACTTGTGAGATGAAGAAAATTTAATTCAGACACTTTTCATTAAGCAAGGCCAGAAACTCCAATTCCCAAGTTCATAGTTGACGAGAGGCCCCAGAGCAGTAATTATCCATTTTTCAAGTTTCCTGATAGAAAGCTCTTCAATTAGATATAGACAAGGGAAAAATTATGGTAAAAGGAAGGGTATTTTGTCCTTTCTAAAGAGCACTAGGAAAATAGGGAGTATATAACAATGTTAAGAGATAATTATATTAAATGAGTTGAGCACTTTGAATTATCTTAAAAGATGTTAAATTACTTTCGGTATTGTTATCTCACTTAAAGTGCTTAAGATTTTAATTCAGAAAATAAACTGGCATTCAGTTTTCATTTGTGTTCCCTAAATTTTCAGAGATGGTATGTTGCCTTGGGCAGCCTCAGACATCTCTTGGGGAAATAGGTTATTCTGTGGATGAACTAGGCAGTGTTTTTTTGTTCAAAGTGCCAGTGAATGTTTGAAATGTGATTTGGTACATTTGTCATGCTGTTAGGAAGATTGATTTGTTGTCTCACTTGTTGATTCTATTATGTATGACCATCACTTTTTCCTACTTCCCTCATTCATATATGAGGTAGATGTGGATATAGATGATGGACTTGGGGGGAGGCTATGGGCAATCATGGATTAATAGAAGTAAGAGGAAATGTCTCCGGTCGTTTTCAACCACATAATGGTAGCACATGAATATTTTATTTTACCATTTAAAAGTGGAGGAAGCTTAGAAGGTGAATTGAAGTGACCTTAGTCTCTTCAGTTTTATTTATAATGTGGTGTTTCTTGTTATGTGCTGCCAAGCAGAGAGTGAAGATGTGACTGTTTACCTCACCAGGGTAAGTGGAAGCAGCTCTACAACCATGGTCCACCCACAAGCTGAACTCTGAGTTATGTATCTGTCCAGGGATTATTTCTAATCTGAGCACAGAGATGATACAGAACCTACATTTACAATGAAATAGTCACTGGCATTCTGCATGTTGTTTTTTTTTTTTTTTTTTTTTCTGTTAGTGGAGACCACTGCTCATGGACAGTGAATATAGATGGGAGGTTTCAGAAACCTAGGTCTTGAGAAACAGATTATATGTGCTCATTATTATTACTTGAAGGTTTTAAGGCCCATCTTTTAGAAACTTGAAAAAATTATTCTTTCTTATATCTCTAACAGTTCTTATTTTAATATTAAAAATAAGGCAGTGTCCTATGAGAATGGCACTCAAGGATGATGAAGTTAGGGAATCAGGGGGAATTGAAAGCAGATTTAAAAAAAAAAAAAGAAAAACAACCCTGGGCCTTAACATGGTTTGTTCAGGATGTTCAAGATAAAGTAGCCACATTTTAAAAAGAGATGAACATTAGTGTCTAAATGATAAAGTAATAAATGTGGTTCCATGGTAAACTGCTTCAAACATAAATACATGAAAAGAGAAGAGAAACTAAACCCCAGCAGCTGCCCCACCATGCTTTCCTACCATTCACAGGTAGCTTAACCACTGGTGCTTCCCATCTTGATTCTATGTGTGGCTGTGGAGGACATTAAAAAAAAAAAAAAAAGCACAAATGAGATGCTTTTATACCTACTATTTGGAAGGTACTTTAGTCCCACTTAATCATTTGGCATTATTGGTCTGTCTTATAAGTCATTAAAAGACATTCAAATAGAGAAAGATTCTGTATATGGGCTGCTGGATATATACAGCAGGATATATATGCTGGATGGCTGGATCCAAGAAGATGCTCTTCACCCCCTTAGGGATGATGTTCCTTCCTGATTAGGGTCTCTTAGCCGACAGTATATGCACTCTGGTCTCAGCTATGAACTTCAGGGACCCAAAGTACTGATTCCCCCTCACTGGGGCAGTGGAGTGAATAATACAAATAAATAACAAGATTGGGGACCTCTACCCAAGTGGGGGAGGGCTAGTGTTTTCTTCTTAGGCCAAGGGGGAATAAAAAGTCCGTGAAATTATCACACACCCGAGGGCTGAGAAGATTATACATCGGTGCCATAATCAGTCTAAAGTCTAGTAAATAGGTTTGTTCAGAGACAGAGTTCAACCACCGTGAGAAGGCAAAAAGCCTTTGGAATGTGGTAAATGAACACGGAAACTATTCTGAGATTTGGGATGAGAACATAAGGCATCAGAAGTAAGATATCAAAGAGATCCCTTCTTAAAATAAAAGGTGGTTACTTTGTAGTTACAACAAGAACAGTAGGAAATGGAAAGAAACCCAGAGAAAGTCACACAGATCCGACAAATCACGGTAGCCCTGCACTTGGAAATGGGAAGCAGGGAGAGCATCAAATAAAACAGGGCAGAAATTCAGAAATTATGTTCTGAATCTGCTTAAAGGGAGTAGGGTCACAAAAGGGGGAAGAAGATGGGGAAGTGGATACTATAATAGGCAAAGTCAGGTCCTGCTGATGCAGGAAAAATGTGTCAAAAAAGAACTGCTCCTGCTGTCACTGAAGTATTAAAAAGTCACAGGAGCCTCAGCATAATGTCTTCTTTTGTTTGACCCTGTCACATGCCTACATATCCTTCCACAGCCTCACAGACGAAAGGTGGCTGGTTGAGGAAAGAATTTGAATATTATTTGTTTTGTCTGGCCAGATATCATCTTAGCAGTTCATTTACACTGCTGCTTGTAATGGCTCCAAAGTGAATATGAATATGCCACGGGTAATTTAATATTTTTTTTTTTTACTATTTGACATTTATGCTACTGTAAGTTTTTACTATTATAAATTATACTACAGCAAATAGCCTTGTAGGCAGATCTTTGTCATTAGTTGTTTCCTTTGAAAGATTGCTATAAAGTGAGTACAGAGCCTTAGAAATGCCCCTTTTAGCTAAGACTGCTTGCCAAACTTTCTTCCGTAGAATTTGTACCAGTGTATACCACCACCACCACCAACGAAACACCAACCAGTTCCCCCGTTTGAGGGTGAGACTCCTCGCACATCATCAGTTTTATAAACCTCTGAATTATGTTTCTCTAATAGTGCAGATAATGTCAATTAGGTCGTATGAGCTCTTTTTCCTGGTACCCGCTGTGATCAAAGGTATGTAATTTTAAAATACCTGGTAGAAGTTAGAGCTGCATTCTATAGTGATCAAAGAATACATAAGCTATCCAGAGTGATCATACTCATTATTTTACCAGCACAGTGTTCTAACCTATTTCTGTAACTGCAGTCTAAAATATTCCTTTCATCCTCCTAATTTGGATAACCCATCGAAAGGAAACTAATAATTCTTCCTTCCTCTAAAACTAGAAAAATCAACTGGAGAACTTCAGAATATACGGTCCCTGGACAACTCAGTCCTATTGCTAATTTTAAAAGAGCGCCCAAAACAGAATCCACATTTGAAATAGATTGCTGTAGTTAAGAAGGGATGAAGCACAGTTCACACACATTACTTGGTGTGGAGAAATCTATATAAAAAAGTGGAAAGTGTTGTCCTTCTGTAATTGACCTCTATAAATGCATTTATTTTTAAAAGAGGTTTAGGAGAAAATGGCAATGGCAGTTTTCAAGACTCAGAGTGGGTTTGGTCAGAATCAAATAAAAAACTCAGCTGTTTGAATCAGGATCATTTATTTTAGCTACATATTATTTTAAATGGCTACATGGATAGTATAAACAGCAACAATCTAGAGATCAGGAATAAAAGTCTTAAATTGAACTCTGTCACTTTCTAGATGTGTGAACTTAGGGAACAAAATCTGAGTCTCAGTTTATACATCTGTTTTTTAAAAATAACCCTCTTATTGCCTGTTGTCTCTCAAACGGTTGTTACAAATAATCGAGATAAATGGATGTGAAAATCTGCAAACTGCTATATACTTGTAATGCTGCTTGCTACTTTTAATAACTATAACCATGTATTTTTCCCCAAGACCTTGAGATCTTGGATTTAAATATTTAACATGCAAATGTGAAAAATAGGGTAGGGATAGATAAAAGAAGAAAATCGATAAAAGATGGATATTCCAAATAAAATGTTTTGAAATAGAACACAGCTCAGAAAAGTTCATAAATCATAAGTATTTGCCTTAATTAATTATGATGAAGTTATTACACCTAAGTAGCTACTACTGAGGTTAAGAAATAGAACATTACCAGCAACCCAGAAGGCCTCCTTGTGACGCGTCTTAAGCGAAAGACTACTGCCCTCCTTCCCGAAGATAACCAACATCCTAAATCAAATGTCATACTTCAGTTTTGCTTGTTTTTTAATATCATAAATGGAGTTTTACAATATGTATTTTTGTATCGAGTTTCTTTTGAGATGTTGCATAGAGCTGTATTTGTTACCCTTATTACTGAATAGTATTCCATATTCCAGATATACCATAATTATCTATTGAGAAATGTGAGTTGTTTCTAGTTTGAAATTATTACAAATAATGCATATATCCAACATAATATATACTTCCTATATATATATCACCACATGTATGTACACACACACACACACACACACACATCCTAGGTGTAGAATTACTTGATCCAAAGGTATACATATGTTCTGCAATGAGATTTCTTCAAAAGTTTTTCCAGATTGAAAAATTCATAGTTTTCCAATGAAAACTATGAGAGTCCTAGTTTTCCCATATCCTCGCCAACACTTGGTACTGTTAAATTTTTTTTTTTTTTTTTTAGTCACTTTCATGGGAATATCGCGGCATCTTATTTTGGTTTTAATTTGTGTTTTCCTGATTACTATTGAGATTGAGAGCCTTTTAATAATTTCATAAAAATTTGAATACCTCCTTTTATGAAGTACCTATTTAAGTCTCTTGCCTATTTTCTATTGGTTTGTCTATATTTTTTTAATGTTGTGTAGAAGTTGTTTATTCTGAATGTGAGTCCTTTGTCAGATTTATGAATTGCAAATATCTCACAGTCTGTGGGTTGGCTTTTTAAGTTCTTAATGGTGTTACGGTAGTAAGTGGAAGACCCTAATTTCACACAATCCAGTTTGTTAATCTCTTCTTTTGTGGTTAAGACTTTTTATTTATATTTAAATTATCCTTGCCTACCACAAGGACCTGAATATATTCTTGTTTAGAGTGTTACAGAAATTTTGTTTGGCCTTTCATATCTAGAGCTACAGGTCATCTAGGATTAAGTTTTATGTATGGTGTGAAGTGGGGTTTGGGACTCAGCATTGGTTTGTTTGTTTGTTTTCTTCCCTCATGTGCAATACAGTGGATTCAGAACCATTTATTTAAAAGGCAGGGCTTTCCCCCACTGTTCTGCTACCAAAAATTCAGTGTCTATATATGTACTGGATTATCATAACTATTTGTTTCATTGTTATATTTGTTTAACCCAATACTAATACCATACTGACTTAATTACTATGACTTTATAGTAAGTGTTGTGATTACTTGTGCTCTTCCTCCCACCTTTTTTTTATCTAAGTTTGTCTAATCTATTCTTTGTCCATTGTATTTCCATATAAATTTTAGAATAAAATCATCTGCTAAAAAAAGAAAATTCTGAAATTATAGTAGATTGCATAAAATTTATAGATCAATTTGAGAGAAATGACATCTTTACAATATTGAGTTTCTCCAGTCTACTAGTGTGGTATGCCCATGTTATTTGGATTTTCATTTTTTGGGGGGGGTCATTTTAATAATGTTTTATAGTATTCTATACAGAAGTCTTGCATATCATTCTTGAAATTTATTCCCAGGTATTTCATGTTTAAGCTGTTGTGCATAGTTTAATTCTTTTAATTTCATTTTCCAACTGTTTTATAGACAGTTGAGTTGATATTATTGACTTTTTATTTAGCATCCTTGCTGAACTTGCTTTATATATTTATTTGTCTGAAATCCTTGAGATTTTTATACATACACTGATCACATCATCAGCTAATAATTACAGCTTCATATTTTTGTTCCCAGTCTTAGAACATTTTTTTCCTTGTCTCATTGCTGTAGGTAGAATTTTCAATGATATGGTATTTTTTTTTTAATTTTTATTTATTTATGATAGTCACACAGAGAGAGAGAGAGAGAGAGAGAGGCAGAGACACAGGCAGAGGGAGAAGCAGGCTCCATGCACCGGGAGCCCGACGTGGGATTCGATCCCGGGTCTCCAGGATCGCGCCCTGGGCCAAAGGCAGGCGCCAAACCGCTGCGCCACCCAGGGATCCCAGTGATATGGTATTAATTAGAAGTATAAAGTACATTTTTGTCTCACTGCCAATCTCAAAGAGAATTTTTTCAATTTTTAACCATTAATTATGAGATCTACCTTAGGAATTTTGTAGATAAACTTTTTCATTTTCCCCCCACATTTATTGAGATGTAGAGGTATTTGGCAAATAAGAATTGTATATATTTGGGATGCCTGGGTGGCTCTGTGGTTGAGCATCTGCCTTTGGCTCAGGGAATGATCCTCGGGTCCTGAGATCGAGTCCCACATCGGGCTCCCTGCAGGGAGCCTGCTTCTCCCTCTGCCTATGTCTCTGCCTCTCTCTCTCTCTCTCTGGGTCTCTCATGAATAAATAAATAAGATCTTTTAAAAAATTGTATATATTTAAGGTATACGATGTGATGGTTTGATATGCATACACATTATGAAATGATGACCACAATTATTTTATTAACACATCCATCATCTCTCATAGTTAGCTTTTTTGTTACAGTGGTGCAGGTGAGAACACAACAAATTTCAAGGATACAATACAGTATTACTAACTAGACTCACATTTATTCCCCCCCCAAAAAATATTATAACTGAAAACTTAAAACTGAAAGTTTGTAGCCTTTGACCAATATCTCCCTATTTTCCCCACACCACCCTCTCTCAATCACCACTCTATCCTCTGGTTCTATGAGTTCAACTTTTTTAGGTACCACCTATAAATTAGGTCATATAGTGTTTGTCTTTCTCTGCCTTATTTCACTTAAACATTAATGTTCCCTGAGAATATCCATGTTGTCACAGAAATTTCCTTCTTTGTAGAGGTGAATGATACTCCATATATATTTTTTTTTCTTTATCCATGGATATGTGGAGATATATATCACATTTTCTTTATCCATTCATCCTTTGGCAGGCACATAAGGTTGTTTCTATAACTTGACTATTGTGAATAATGTGGCAATGAACATGAGAGTGCAAATATCTCTTTGAGATATTGATTTCATTTCCTTTGGATATATCCCCAGCAGTGGGATTGCTGAATCATATAGTAAGTTTTATTTTTAATTTTCTATGAAACCTTCCTATACTGTTTTCCATAATGGTTGTACCAATTTACATCCTCACCAACAGTCTACATAGGTTCCCTTTTCTTACACTATTGCCAACACTTGTTATCTTTTGTCTTTTTGATACCTCATTGTGGGTTTGATAGGCATTTCCCTAATGATTAGTAATGTTGAGTTCCTTTGCATCTACCTGTTGGCCGTTTGTATGTTTTCTTTGGAAAAATGTCTATTCAGCTCCTTTACTCATTTTTAAATCAGGTGGGATTTTTGCTATTGAGTTCTATGAATTTCTTGTACTTTTGGATAGCAACCCCATATCAGATATTTGGTTTGCAAATATTTTCTCCCATTTCGTAGATTGCCTTTTCATCTTGTCGATCATTTCCTTTGCTGTGTAGATTTTTGGTTTGATATAGTACCACTTGTTTATTTTTGCTTTTGGTGTCACCCAAAAAATTGCTTCCAAGAACAACATCAAGGAGTTCTTTCCCTGTGTTTTCTTTTAGGAGTTTTACAGTTTTAGGTCTTACATTTAAGTCTTTAATCCATTTGGAGTTAATTTTTGTATATGGTGTAAGATAATGATACAGTTTCATTCTTTTGCATGTGAGCATCCAGTTTTCCCAATACATTTATTGGAGAGATTGCTCTTTTCTTGTTGTGTATTCTTGACACCTTTGTCATAGATTATTTGACTCTATATGTTTGAGTTTATTTCTGGGCTCTTTGTTCTGTTTCATTGGTCTATTTATCTGTTTTTGTGCAGGTACCATACTATTTTAATTAAAGATACCTTTTTTCAAATTAAGGAAATTTCATTTTATTGATAGTTTACTAAGATCCTTTGATCAATAATAGAGTTTTATTTTTTTAAATACTTCTTCTACACTTGTTGAGATGGTTGCATGATTTTTCTCCTGTTAAAGTGGTAAGAATTAGATTGATTTTAGAATCTTTAACCAACTTTGCATTCCTAGAATAAAAAGCACAACTTTTTTTATCAAAAGTAAATGGAATAAATTTAAAATTATTCCAGAGTTAAAAGATTTTTTTAAAAAAAGTGAGAAAGGAGGTAGAGCCATTTCTTATCAGCCAGGATTAATTATAATCAAAATTCACTGTAAACAAAATTAAGGCAAAATAAAGAGAAATCAGGAATCAGGCTTAGATTTATAGGATAGCCAAAAGCAGTAATAAGAACTATACACTGTCAAGGCAGAAGTTCAAAATCAATTGGTAAGCCATGATTAATGCTGGATACATAAGGAAATGTAAGAACAAATTTTGTTTCAACAAGTACAAGAAGATACTTCTAATCTGGCAAACTCAGTAAGAAGACTGAGTTCCTTATTCTCTGTCAGCAACAGTGAGAAACCCTGTCCTAACTTGACCCTGGCTCACAGACATCCTTGGATTGGTTTCTGGCTTTTCTTCAGGCACAGGGCACGGTTTCAGATAATCATTCTGAGCTTCTAGCAAACTTTTAAGCCTTCTTCAATTTCATTTCCTGTTAGCAGTTGCTGCTGCTGTTATTATTATTGTTTCAGCAAAGAAGAACCACAGAACGGCCTACAGGAGATTCTTATTCTCTAGACTCTTGGAGAGTTATTGTTTCAAGTTGAGTCATCTTCCACCCACAAAGATTTCCACTCAGTTATGCATTCAAAAGTGCTATTGAATACAGGAATGTTTAACCAATAGGTGCTTAAATTGATCCTATAATGGCCCATTAATGCCCACAGGTGTAAACATGCAGAAGTTATTAGTAAGCATCTTTGGGGGCAAAACACATTGCTGCGTTGCTTTTAATCATTTATTGGACTGTCCCTCTCATTGTCCCTCTCTCTTCCTTTCTCCTTTTCTGTCTCTCCCTTCTTCACTCTCTTCCTCCTTTCTTTCTTTTACTTCCCCTTCCTAGCAGATATGTGAGCACCTGTTAACTGTAGCAAAGTATTGGGAATACGAGGAAGTGGAAAGCATATTTCCAAGCCTTAAGAATTTATCATCTAGTTGTGGGGGCATAGGGTAAATTCAAATTAATAAATATTTATATACAGTGCTGTCAAAGTTCAAAATTAGGTGGAAATGTATAGACAATAAGTCCTAGTTCAATATAAGGAAAAATCTCTGTGGAAGTTGAGAGTTCCTAAACAAACAAACAAACAAACAAACAAGCCACCCATAACCTGAACTACATGAAGACTGTATATAAATGAGAATCCTAGGGGTGCCTGGGTGACTCCCCTGGTTCAGCATCTGCCTTTGGCTCAGGTCATGATCCCTGGGTCCTGGGATTGATCCCCACATCAGGCTCCCTGCTCATGGCGGGGGGGCCTGCTTCTCCCTCTCCCTCTGCCCCTTATCCCTCCCCTGTTTCGTCTCCCCACTGCTTGTGTCTGTGCGTACTCACTCGCTCACTCTCTCTCTTTCTCAATAAATAAAATCTTTAAAAAATAAAGTAGTTTGCAAAGACATGTATCAGTTGGGATTAATGTCATCTACAATGACAGGAAAACAAAACAAAACAGTGGCTTAAGAAAAATAAATGCTTTTCTTGCTCATGTAAACATATTTTGTTGACCATCCATGCTTGGTGTGGTATTCCACGGTGTCAGGGAACCAGGCTTCCACTCTCTTTAACTCTGACATCCGTATCATGTGGCTTGCACCTCTACATCCTGTGCTGCTTCTTGGGCATGTCATTACATCTACTTCCCAGGCATCAGGAAGAAAGAAGTCAGGTGGCTTCCTCTCCCTTTAAGGAAATACCCAAAAGTTTCACTTAGCCTTAATTTTATCTCATGGCTGCTCCTAGCTGCAAGAGAAACTGGAAAATGTAGACTTTATTCCAGGTAGCTGTGTATTTATAGTCCTAGGCACAGGAATATAGGCATGAGGAGTGCAGCATAAGCATGAGGAGGAGGAGGGACTGAAACAGATGCTTTTTGTATCTCAGGTATCCAACACTGGAAAAGAATCTGCCCAAGAGTGGAGGAATGTATATATTTATTGCTGTTAAAAGAAAACACTAATAAGACTTAATTTGACTTCAACTATGAAACTGCTGATTGTTGTTTCCTTTTTTGCTTATGGCTTCTTGGTAGAAAAAAAAAAAACAACCCAAACTGTCCATACTGTAGGATATTAATTTTGAACTCTTTCTAGGTCGTTCCAGTGATATGTATCTGGTTAGACATTGCAGAATGCAACAACTGAGCATACTTTACTGGGAGGAATACTTCTTGAACTAAAATTTCAGAAAATAAAGCAATTTAAAAAAAAAATCTCAAACTGCATTTAGAAGGTCCTATGAACTGAAGTGGAAAAAATGAATCTCATTGGGTCAGTCCATCTGGATTTTGTTTGACTAGAAGAGAGGCTTAACAGATAAATTAAGGTACCAAGCACACTGTGGATTGCTCCCCATTTGCAGTAAAAGGCCTGGCTCAGCTTTTCCCCCATTCAACTTTTATCCAAGTCACATGTAGGCAATTAGTAGATTTTCTGTTCAAACAAAAATGTTTATTTGCTTTTCTAATTTACCATTGTGACACTGGAACTCTGATTGAAAGCGTTTTAACTTTTATAGTAAACAGTAAAAAATCCTCATAAAGCTCTCACAAAACTTCAGGAGTTAAGATCTATTCCTTATGAATGTCTGCATTGTGATATTTGTGTTGCCAATTATTTTATCTAGAATCGTTCCCTTAACTCCATTTCCTGTTTTTTTTTTTTCAAGAGCACTTTGCAGAGGACATGTTTTTAATAGGCTATAATCATCACATGGGCAACAGGGATCTTGGCAAGTAGCTATTAACAGTATAGACAGAAACTTGGAGTGTGATGGTTTTAGACTTCCTGAGCTTCTTGATGCTATTTTAATGCACTAAGAGTATAAACTAAAATTAGATCCTGCTGACTGTTACCAGAGTGAAGTGCGTGCCTCTTTTGCAGACAATGCTAGATTTAGTCGCTATGTATTTCTGTCAAGCTGGGAGTGCAGTTTACAGCTCTCATCCCTTCTAAGCATTTAGTAACTCTACGTGCGTACTTAATAATTGCTCTGAATTGCACCTGTTTATTTAAATTTTGTTGTCCCTAAAGCAGTTACTGACACCGTGTTGTTTTTCTTACGGATCGTTACATTATCTTCATAAACCTGACATTATACTTATGCTTGTAATTTCTGATAGGAAGTCTGTGTTACTCCCTGAGTAGTTCTCCAGACCACAGTTTCTCAGCCTGGTACTATGGCATTTGGGGTCAGACAGTTGTTTGTTATGAGGGGCTATCCTGTATGTGCATTGTAGGAGCGTAGCAGCACCCCTGGCCTCTATGCGTTAGATGCCAATAGCCCTTCCCTCTGGCCCAGTTGTAACAACCAAAAATGTTTTATTTGAATGCCACCTGTGGAGCAAAATCACCCTCAGTGGAAGACAACTACTCTGATCTGTCCACCGCTCACCATCTCCTTCACTCCAGCCCTAGTCCGGGCTGCTGTCATCTCTCAGCAAACCACTTCAAGAGTTTTCTGCTGCATCGTCCTGCATACGCCCCAGCTGCTCTCCAGTTCATTCTTCACGTTGTAGCCAGAGTGCTTTCCAAAACCGAGACCTCGTCATGTTGCTCCCAGTGACCTAGGACAAAGATAGAACTCTTAAAAATAGCCTCTAGCATTCATCCTAGTTGGACCTGGAGTATGCCTTGGCTTCATCTCAACCCAATTTCTCTTGCCAGTTCAGGCTTTTCTGTGTGCCCTTCCTCCTCCTGCTGTGGCCTTGCTCTACGCCTCTCTGTCCACCTGACCAGCTTGCACTCACTCTTCAGGTCTGGCTCCAGTCTAGCTTCATGCTGCCAGGGTATTCTTATCTAATGACTAAGGACCAAGTCAGATTGACCTGCTATAGTTAATTCTAGGCCAATTGGACTAATGTCAATCACCCAAAAGCCAGTTTACCAAGGAGCCAAATTACTAAACTTAGTCACTAAAATACAGATTTAAGAAACCGTTGTTTTTCGTTTTTATGATTTATAGTTTCCTACTATTAGTTTCACATGGGTTGGGTTTAGAGAGCTATGAGGGCTGTAAAGAATCAGTATTTGTGGATTCTGGGGTCTTCAGACTCTCTCTCTGTCCCTATGAGCCCTTTCAGTTCAGATTTGCCTCCCTGAGACTAGCAGACCAGCCCACCAGTGTGCTGGCCTGTGTCTCCATCTTTCCTCAAGTAGGCAGTTGGAGTCAGAATTGAATTAAACATTTCTTAAACTGCAGTCACGACAACACATTAAAAGTGGAAATCTTCCAAATCTAGGAAAGTATCCCATACGATCTGTATTGCTTCAAAGTTTGTAAGTAAAGAAACAAAATTTGGTGAAATGTTGAAATTAATAAATTCACTGTTTCTTATTTGGGATTATAATGAACAGTTTCTAAAATTTCTAAAAATTGACAAAATTGGTAATGACTTTAAAAAGGTTAAATAAGTTTCAGCATCAAGCAAATATCTCCAATAGGAAATTTGGGTTATATTTATAAGATGAATGTATCTACAATAAGACCGGAGTAACTTGTTGCCTCTTAACTTTTGACAAACTAAATATTCTTTAAAAGGGTTTTAAGGGACACCTGGGTGGCTCAGCCAGTTGAGCATCAGACTCGATTTCAGCTCAGGTCACCATCTCCAGGTTGTGGAATCACACGTGGCTTGTGTTAGCTACAAGCTCCGGTATGAAGTCTGCTCATCCCTCTGCCTCCCCCTTCTTCCCCCGCCCCCAACACTCTCACACTGTTCTCTCTCTCCCATAAATTAAATTAATTAATTAATTAATATCTTTTTAAAAAAGGCTTTTAGGATCAATGTATTTGTTGACCACAGTCAGGAAGAATATGTCATAGTTGCCCGGTTGCAGTTCTACATTTGTTTGATGATTACTCCAGTAATTATCTGTGCACCTCACTCAGTTGTAGACTCCATGAGAGCAGGAACTGTGCCCAGTTTTGTTCAGTGATTATTCACAGAGGATATCATGGTATCAGGTGCAGAGCAGATACCCATTAAAATGTTGTTGAATAAATAGATATGTTACTTTTAAAAATGCAGTATTAGCCTCCTAGCATGTAATAGTGGCATTGTCAATAGTTCCTAGCCTTAAGAAAGCTGTTAATGATTCTCAACCTAAGTCTGTAAAAATGTTAAAAAGATATAACAGACTTAGCTGTAGCATTTATTGAAACACTGTGCTTTTTCTAAGATCAAGATATTTTGCTCAGTCTTTTGGTAGTACACTAAACAAGATTTCATTTTTCAGATAGAAGTCTGTGTGGTTTTAAGTTGCATAAAAAGAAAATGTGTAAATTTTATTTACTACCATATTCAAATGAAATAGCATGGCTCTTTATCAAATTTAAGTAATATGGCATGAGAGTGTTTTAAAATCAATGTCATAAAACAATATCTTCAAATAAAACTAGAACACGAATATTAACTCTGGATAGTAAAGATTCCAGGTAATCATTGGCAGTGATGTTAATATGGTTAGAGTTGGCTTTAATCTATGGTTACTCAGAGTGAATATTCTAGGCCCTCAAAAGGGGGATAAAGAAAAGGGAAGGTAAGAGAAGGATGTAGCAGGGGGACTTGAAGGAAAAATTGCCTTTTCAATTCTATTCGGGGTCTTATTTCAAAATTTTTATTATTCCAAACACATGTTCCCAAGTTCCCTCTATATTTGACCTCCATATAGAATGTAAATGCCACTTATTTGAAACATTTAATTACCATTATATGATCCACAACCCACAGTCTTTCAAATATTTCAGGTGTGTTTTATATTTTTGTATTTAATGATTAAAAGAGATCTGTGAAAAAGTTTAGAGTATGCTGTTTGTGTCTTTCTCTTGTTCATGGTGGTTTATTTCTTTGTGTATTTTGTAATTTCAGATTGTTAGCTCATGTTTTACTGGGATTTCTCTCAGGGAATTCTGTAACACTTGGATTGAAGGTGCACTCATCTAGAAAAATTCTTTTAGCTTCTTCTAGGTGCTCTGGGATAGAATCAACCCTGGACCATATCCATTATTTTTCTTGTTTTGGAGTTTCCTGGACCAGGCACGTAGTGAATATCTAAATTCTGAGCCATGCAAGGATAGGACTATGGTTATAAACTCCAAGAAAGCTACCCTCTGTCCTCAATTTTTGGCCAACAGGCAATTTTCCTTGCTTTCCCCTTTACTAGTGAGCAGGCTTTTTGCAGGTTTGCTCTTCAAAGGACTTGGCTTTGAGTTTCATTTTCAACTCCCTACCTGGTGAAGAAGCAAAGCCTTGATTTCAGCTCCCATTCAGTAGTTAGAGAACCCACCATACTAGGATAACATGCTGGCAAATGCCCTCAAGGCAGTCATGGCAATAGTATCATCTTACAAAACTGGCTTTCCATTATTGGCCTTTGAAAACTTTCCTTGATTTCTTTCTATATCTCCTATGCATCTAAAAGGATTCTTAACATAATTTTATCCATTTTGCAATGGAAGGGATTTTTTTTAGAATATTTGTTCAATTCATTATATTGATGGAAATAGAATGCAACAATGATTCTATATTTAAAGAGATACTTCTTTTAAGGAAAAAAAAAAAGGCCAATTGGCCTTCCCTCTTTCCCTTCCTTCCTTTTTTTTTATCCCTTGGTCCTTTCCTTTCTTCCTTCTTCGTTCCCTTACATCTATCTATACAAGATAATTGATCATTTAAATAAAATTGTAGAGCTACTCTAGGAAGGGAAAGGAAATTTATAGTTATATAGCTTCCTTTAGTATACAAATGATATTCAGTTAACAGGAGAGAGCAAAGCTATTTTTTTTTCCTGAACTTTGGGGTTTTTAAATGATTATAGCAACAGATTAAATGACATTAAATACAGCCAACATTTATTGATTACCTAGCACGTACTTGAAACTCTGCTATATAGATACAAATAGATTGAAATATAGTGCCTTTAAGACTCTACCAGAAGGAAAACAGAAGGAAGGCATAGATATCATGAAGTTATGGGTGGCCCTTAAATTTAATAATTTCCATTTAATACAAACTTCACTTGTACAATGCTTAGGTGCCCCAAAACTTTAGGAATCAGACTTTCAGGCACAGAACAAGTTTTGTTTTTGTTTTTGTTTTTTTAAATATGGATAGTCAAGGAAGATTTGAGCTGTCACCTGAGGAAGCTGTTCATGTGTGTGCAAGTTCTGATAAAGAGTGATTAGCCCCTGAGGAATGAGGATGCCAGCAAACAGACACATTTACCCTACCTCAGGATGTACGTGCCTCTGTTCAGCCTTCAAATGCTTGACCTTAGAACATGTTTGCGGGAACCTGTTAACTACGTTTTAAGAATAAATAAAAAATATTCTTATACAAGGCTTTTGGATCATCATCCATAGTGCAAGCCAATCAGAGAATGCCTAAGAGAAATAGTATTTTCTAGCTGAACTTAAAAAGACACAGCAAATGTTTATTATACTAGGTGAAAGGAAGAGCATGAGAAAAGGCAAGGATACTTGAAACTTCTTGGTATGTTCAGAGAACTTTAAGTAACTATCTCAAATATATGTGGTTTATGTATTTGAAAGCACTTTCCTATGGTAGCGGTAGGTAACATTTGCTGAACATTTGTGGTGCATCAGACACGGTTGTACATGCTTTACGTATAATAATATTTAGTTTTGGCAACAATTGTTTGGGTGGGTCCTATTATTATCTCATTTTACAAATGGTCAAATTTTTAAAATAACTTTCCTAGAGTTATAGGGTTATAAGTGGGCAAGGCAGGACTCAGATCTGGGTGTTCTGACCCCAGAACCCATACTCTTAACCTTTATGTTCTGTAGCTCACACAATGAAGGCTGATTTATCTTGAAGGATTTAATAAAAAATTCTCATTCTTGAGAAAGCTCAATAAATGGAGAAAGATAATTTTCTCCCCTATATAGACTGTAGGTACCATAAAAATTGACTTATTGTTATTTACTTTATTTTAATAAATATTGTTCTTCTCCAAGAAAAAAAATGCATGACAGAAGGGACACCTTTTCAGTGGTATGTTGGACAGGTTTTGCAAGAGCTGATTATTAAATTTTCAGGAATTTTGCAAGCCACTTATTAAACATAGTGTTGTTGAAAATTAAATTATATAAATGTATGTTAAAGGAATTATATTTAAAACAAAGGTGATAAGTATTCAAAACCCATTACTTCCTAATTATTTATAATTTATTATTATCTATGCTTTTGAGGCTTTCTATGCCAATTTTATATATACATGTTTGTGTGGAAATACTATGTAATGGTGTGCCACTGAGCGCTGCATTCAGTAATGCCCATCAGTTTGGTATCTTGAAGTTAGAATCATATTTATACTATGATTTGGTAAACACTACAAATCAGGGCTTTCTCCCCAGGGAGCTGGCTGTTCAACATTTACCACAGTACCCCCTTTATTCTTTCTTTAAAATATTTTGCCTTAAGCTGATTCTCAGGAGGGCTCTTTATTACACAGAGAGTTCAAATTGTATAGCAGAGACCTCTGGTGTCTAAATTATATTAGTGCTACAACATTTAAGAAGGGGAATTTGGAAATGTTCATCAGTTTCTCATTAATATACCTAATTATTTCAGAAAATTGATAATCCATCTTAATTTTAATAACCACCAAAAGAAATCCTGTCTTTCATGATCCTCGGTGAACTGACACTTTTTGGTTTAAGAAATTCAAATTCATCACTCCAGAGTAACAATGTTTTTTATCTTCTCCTTCAATTTGCTGAAAGTAGGAGCTACTAGATCCTACAGGAAAAAGTCAAGATCCCTAGATTTTGCTCCTGTTTGAACTACTAAACAGCCAGGTGACTTAGGCTTGGTGCTCTTGCCTCTCTGAGCTTTAATATCACCATTGCACGTCTTTAGATTTACTAATGACAGTTCCCACCCAAACCCATTAAATCCGTGGAGGTGGAACCCAGGTGGGAGTTATCCTTTGAAATATTCTTGAGATGATTCTAACATTCAACTGATTTGAAAACTACTGGTCAGAATATTTACGTAGAGGGGTGGTCGGCCTCTGGTTAAGGGCTCCAGTTGCAGGACCAGAACTGCTTTCAAATCCTCATTCTTCAACTTCCTGGCTGTGTAGCCTCAGATAAGTTACATACTGTCTCCATGGGTCAGTTTCCTGATCTATAATTTTAGAATAACAATACTACATTAGTGAATGCAGGCAAACATTTAGAGAAGGATCCAGCACTGAAGCGTTTGTTCCTAGGATTATTACCACTAAGGACACTCTCTTGGTAGTTCTACATGTCATCTCCACATTTGGTAACTTAGAGCCATTTATGTACTTGAAGGCCACATCTTAATGTCCTTTTTGCTATACTTTTTGTCTTTCCTACTGTTTTCTAGCCTTTAATCATATGGATGTTTCTCCTTTCAACCGTCCCCCATTTTTTTACGTTCCCTTAGGTTGGAAAAACCCCAGCGTTAAGTGCTTCAGATGGCTCAAAGCCATAGCTGAATGATATCTGCATTGTCATTGTAATAGATCTTTCTAATTAAAGCCTTTATATTGACTGAGATTGATATTTTCTTTACATTATAAAGAATAAAGCCTTCTTTCTGGTATATGAGGTGGCAGCAATAAAATTTTTGTAGACTCTGTTCCTGGTAGGAGCAAAACAAACACAGAAGCAGAAGAAAAATCTGTTTGCTACAGGAACTGTGTGATAAACAAGTAGCAAAAATACTTCAATCAAATCTTTAAAAGCAAAACAAAGGAGAAAATATTTTCTCATCCATTCAGTTTGAGGAGGATCGATGACTAATTAGACGAAGAATAAAGGAGAAAGTCCTTTCGTACTTTAGGTACAAAATTTATTGGGAAAAATAGCCAGAAAGCACTTTGATAAAGGAGAATGTCGGGGTCATGGCAAACCAGAAGACTGCTACTTATAAGCTTCTCTGAGTGCCTGTTTTTCTAACACCTATGATAGAGAACAGCAAAGAGATGAAAAAAGCAGATATTATGAGCAACACCAAAAACTGTTTGAAACTTGAAAATTGGAAAAGATTAATTCAGTACTATGGTCTTTAGTAACCCTCCTATAATTTTATATTTAGAAGGTTGTAAAAATTAACGTATTAAACGCCACTAAGTCAGAAACAAGCCCTGCAAACATGCATTGTATTCTGTTTTAATTACAAAATGGAATTGCCTAAGGCTAAAAGTTGTAGTACAGGCTCAGCACAAGGTTACTAGTGAATGTTAAGACCACAAGCTAAAATTTTTCCTGATTAACTGCTGCAGTTCTAGTGTTACAACATCGCTGGATATTATATAGGTATTTTTCGAAATCATTCACTCAAATCATAATGTAATGGCTGCTGAATGCTATGATTAAACTGGGAAGGAAATAGCAAATCATTCTCTCTGAATCTCAGATTTTTTTTTCCCCATCTGAGGGGTATAGAAATTAAAACAAAAGAGAGAGAGAGATCTTTTCCAATTGTTTTATGCCATTATATCCCAAATGAGTTACCTTGATATAACAAAAAATATAACACAGGTCTTATGCAAGTTGCTCGTTAAAGTATACGTAACGTATAGATCTGGGGGTTTTCTGATTAATATGGATAAATGTGATCACCTCCAAGGAAACCATTTTAGATGAACCTAGGCAGAAAAACACAACAAAAAACAATAGGCATTTTTATCAGATGTTGGAGTGCCCTCATCAATTGTATGGATTAGCCCTTTTGGTGAAAGAAGTATGTAAGCAAGGAGCTTAATGATGAGAATCAGAAAACATTAATGTAAGTTCCAGGAGAGCAGGGCCTCCTATGGTTTCAGCACTCAGAATAGTGCCTGGCATAGAACAGAACTCCATAAACAATTAATAAATATTCCTATGATTTTTCCCTTCACCAACTGGATGACAATAAGCAAGGTAACTTGTCCCTCTGGTTCTCAGTTTCTTTGTTAGTAAAATATGATGACTTAATTTAGGTTCTATAATTAAATGACATATATTCAAAATTTAAAAAACCCTATTTGTTAAATGTTTCCTTAAAACTATATTTTAAGCAAGTAAACTCATTCCCCAAAACAAAGGAGTCATCTTTTCCTTATTCATATGGTTTAGAGTTTATATATATATGTGTTGTCTTAGAAAAGTATATTATTGATAAACATTTTTTTTTGATAAACATTTTTTATAGCTAATTTAACTATACAGATCAGTTGCAGGGAAGGTACCCATGTGCTTCTAAAACCCTATTTCAACACTTTTGACTCCAGTGAATTTACCTTTTACATAGTATTTTAGATGATTTTCGGTCTTGTTTTTAACACCTACTGTGTGTAATCAGCTCTTGAAAGGAAATAAAGCCTATTGGAGATTTTTTTTAAATGGTTTTTTGTTTGCTGGTTTTGTTGTTGTTGTTTTTAGATTCTGTGCTAATGGAGAGGAAACCTTAAAATCTCTTTAGGTTTCATCTCCCAGAGATAGATGTACCTAAAATTTTTGTTTGCAGAGTATCATCACACTTCAAAATTGTCTAACTGGTCCCAAGTTATAGGGTCTCGTCCATCTCTCTCCAAATACATGCCACAGGCAAACTAAACAGAGCACATTTCTCCCAGCTGACATCACTCTCAGGGGATTAACAGTTGCAGAGCATTGTGTTGCCCTAAGCAAACTCAGCCTCAGAGGACAAGCTGGCTTTACATTAAAATAAGCAAGGTAGAGTGGGTGCCATTTAGGTAGATAGAGATTTTTTTTTTAATGAAAAGAACAAAAATGATAGCATTTCCATTTTAACCCTACTGAAATTCTTAACACATCTGAGAATCTATCTTAAGAAAACCTACATGGTATTATTGGAACATCTGCTCTCCAGTGTAGGAGGGGAGCAGGTGGTCTGCTAGACTCATTGATGACATAACAATTCCTTGATGTGTCCAGTTGTTCAGGGATCTAATGTGTCTGAACCATGTTAGTTATGTGTCATGATGTTGTTGTGGAAATTTATTCTGAGGACATTAATAAGGAATAGTTTTATTTGGGCCATGTTATAAAAGGTTTCTGGGAGCCATATCTTTCCAGCCTGTAAATCATTTCCTTTATAAAAGTTAAACAGTTGCATAAAATGACAGTGGTTAAAAAGATTTAACACCTTGAAAGAAGTCACTAGGTATATAAGCCTATTTGTGGGCTGGATTTTCTCCCATCTCCTCCCTGCAGGTTCTCTGGGCTCATCTCTATGGATGCAGATAGTACAGGTGAGGAGATTGACTCATGGGGAGTTGTGGGAATTGATGGCTGAAGTTCCCTATAAATATTGTATTACCATTATCCTCATTCCCTTTTATCTTATTTATTTCACACCACTTATATACACTTGCACTGTGACCATGATCAATGCGAGCCTCCCGTGTGTGTTTAGTCTATACACTTGCTCATGTCTATAACCTTACCAGTTGTATCAGAGGATCATTGAGACCCTAAGAAAACTTAAGAATTTAGCATGTTCTCAATATTTACCTACAATAAGGTTTTTAAGTGGGATTATCTAAATTAGCTAATCCTACATCCAGATTTTTATAAAATATAAACATGTTCTTTTAAAGAGCCAAATCCCTCTCACTGCCATTTTTTAGATGGATTTTTTTTTCAATTTAGTACCAAAAAATGTAAGGATACAAAAAAAAAAAAATAAACCAAAATAAAATTTTCTGTAAACCTGCAATATTAACTTATTTTAGAGTATTTTCTTCTAAACATATTTCTGTAGATATGCACATAGACAAACATTTGTATAGATATAGAACACGCTTTTCTTACATATATGATCAATTCTACAGGGTTCCCCCTACTTGTTAGATAGTAAACATTTTCCTGTCACTTAATATATTTTATAATATTTCATAATATTGATGCACACATTCCTCTGCTATTGAGCATTTAGGATGTTTCTATATGTTTGTGATTTTACATAATGTAATGAGCATCTTCACTAATACAATTTTAATTCTTACAATTTGTCTTTTCTGGGTCCATTCTGGATTCTCAAACTCAGAACTCATATAACTCCCTAAATGTTTGCTTTATTCAAATATGTGGCAGCCTAGTTAATAGTAGTGATCTTTCATCTACAGAGAGCTGTACTTGTAGATAATTGAAAAGCTGATTAGGCTACAATTTTTTCTTCAGCATAATCTCACCAGAAATAATAGTAATTAATGCCTTCAGGTGGTCTTCAGCAAAAACTCAGCACTAAGTATTAAAAATGAATGTCACTAAAAATTTTTACATACATTTTAGACACTATAAGAACTCTTAAATTAATACATAAGATGTGCTAGAACTTAAAATTAATCATGAGAGAAAAATAATAGTATAATTCAAAGCAAAATAATTACTCACAGATATTTTCATTTTTCCCTGAAGGAAAACAAAAAAAGGAAAAACTAAATTTTCTTCTAAAGAAAAAAAAACTTTAAAAACCCACAAAAGGACCACTTGTTTTTTGTGTTCTTTTGAAACATGTTTATTTAAAAACGATTTATAATTTTCAGGGGCACCTGGGGGCTTCAGTTGGTTAGGTGTCTCTTGATCTCGGATCAGGTTTGATCTCAGGATCATGGGTTGAAGCCTTGCTGTGGGCTCCACACTGAGCATGGAGCCTATTTTAAAAAAAGATTTATATTTTAAATTTCCCCCCAAATATAAAATATTTTATATTCCCTGGCAATCACTAGAAAAAATTTGAGTTTAACCTTGCTGTCTCTATTCATTGGTTTCCATAAGGAGGGAGCTAGGGAGGAGCACTGGATTGGAAGATTTGTGACCTTGGGCAATTTACTTATACTCTTAATCTCAGTGTCTACATCTGTGCAATAGCTGTTATGAGAATTTAATGTAAATTACCTAAAAGAGTGCCTGACACATAGCTGACTCTCAAGAAACGCTAGCTCATTTTGCTCCTGTTTTTCTCTCCTGTTTTTATTTTTTTTTAAATATTTATTTATTCATTCATGATAGAGAGAGAGAGAGAGAGAGAGAGAGAGGCAGAGACACAGCCAGAGGGAGAAGCAGGCTCCATGCCGGGAGCCTGACGCGGGACTCGATCCCGGGACTCCAGGATCACACCCTGGGCCAAAGGCAGGCGCCAAACCGCTGAGCCATCCAGGGATCCCCTCTCTCCTGTTTTTAAATGATAATGCAGAATGTTTCAAGATGTGGATTTTAAAATAATCTCTTTCCTTGAATGAAAGTCATCAACTAAAGCTGTACTAGTAGGTGAATGATTGCCGTTTTGCTATAAAATTATAAACCTACAAACAATTTGAGAAACAATAATACATCAAACAGATATGAGATGTTGAAACTCCAAAATTAAGCCATTCTGATGTCCCCAGGTTTACCCTGTTTCTTTACATATAATTAATTGCTCAAAAATAATTAAAATAATGACTTCAATTTATGTAACAATTTATGGTTTCAAATATTGTCATTGAGTTGGTTTGGTCCTCACACAAACAACATCCTAGAAGTTCATGGAAGGTAAGTGATTGGCCCAAGGCCAAACTAAATCAATACTAAAGACAGAATAAAAGATAATGTTATTTCTACTTTTAGTTCTATTATCCATTAAGTAAAAAGAGAAAAGGAAAACCAAAACTAAGATGATAGATTATCTAAAAGTTAATGGAAGGGAAAACTTATCAAAACTGTTCTTAAATGGTTTTTAGTGTTAAAAAAATAAAAATTAAAAATAAATGAGCCATGTATGTATCTTAGAAACTAGGAAAAATGAATCAAAATTAATCAAAGAAAGTTAGGAAGCAGACATTAATAAAGATAAAAGCAAGTATGAAAAAAAAATCAACAGCTAGTATCATTCTTGAGGGGTAAATCTACTTGAATAGACACATGCATGACCAACCTGATTAAGGACAAATTAATCGAAGGACAAATATAAAAATCTGAGTTTAACTTCTCAAACATGGCTGCTCAGACTGCTTTTCAGAGGAAAGAGAGAGTGGTGATCTGCTCTCCAGTCTTTGTATGAAGTTAGCAGGTACTTAAATATCAAGCAGCTGGCAAAGATGCTATATTCCTCTGCTAAGGCCACTGTAGCAAGCACCACAGACTGAGTGGTGCAAACGACAAAAACGTATTATCTCACAGGTTGTGAACCTAGAATTCTGAATTCAAGGTGTTGGCAGGGTAGGTTCCTTCTGAGGACTGTGAGGGAAGGATCTGTTCCTTGCCTCTCTTTGGTCTGTAGATGGCTGTCTTCTCCCTGTGTGTCTCCACATCCTGTTCCCTCTGTACCTATCTATATCCAGATTTCTCATTTTCATAAAGACACCAGTCATATTGGATTAGGGCCCACTCTGATGTCTTCATTGTAGCTCGATCACCTCTTTTAAAGGCCCTACCTCCAAATAAAGTCATATTCTGAGATATTGGAGGGTTTCATGTCCTCAACATTTGAAGTAGTGGGGGGACATAATTCAAACCATCCCACATGCCCTTTGTCTTTGATTACTTGGTCATTTGCTTTCATGAGGTTTTCCTAATAAGACTTTGAAAGAGGCCACACCCTCTTATGAACATTTTTAAACAAATTACATAATTTTGGAGCTGGAATGGGCTATAGAAATCTAATCTAACAATACCTTTATTCTATTACAGACTAAACAGGCTGAGAGATATTGGGTGACTTTCCAGTCAGTCAATTAAATCTGGTTTTCTGGTATGACCTTTTCCAAATTTTTCACACCCCTGGAGGGCTACACGGAATCTCCAGTCAGTACCGGGCTGGTGTTGGAGTCTTTGACTTGGTGATGTGGTATTCCTCCTACGTACTTGTTCTTCCTACTATCATACCTTCCTATTAAGCATGACTTGCTTTGGGCCTAGTCAGATGAGTGCATCCAACCATTGCCTCTGGTGACTTCTCTGTCTTCACATAGGTCCTTTGGAATATTTATGCAGTTTGGTGTTTGGGTTTATAAAAATTC
Organism: Vulpes lagopus; assembly: GCF_018345385.1. NCBI lineage: Eukaryota > Metazoa > Chordata > Mammalia > Carnivora > Canidae > Vulpes > Vulpes lagopus. The sequence continues at coordinate 102,527,708 of NC_054834.1, read as the reverse complement.
CCGTGGGGATAAGCGGAGTTGTCCTTGTATAGTTTCAATCATTAGGCAATACCAAAGATGTATTGTAATTGGTTTGGAATCAAAGATAGTTTTCTTAAGGAATATATTATTACCACTAACACTGAGGAGTCCTCCAGTGGAGCCATTCTTATTAAATTGCTATTTACTTGAAGGTGAAATGGTCAGTCATTCTCCAACCAAAGCTGTTGATTCAATAGCTCTCAAGGAGTCCCAGACACCTACATTTTTTAGCAGGGAACCTTGGTGATTCTTTAGGTAATTTTAACACCACACTTTGAAAACACCAAAAAAAACCCACTTTAAATTAAGACATTAATCATCAGTTTTTATAGAGCTACTATTAGGAATGATTGCTTCATTTCCCAATAACATCATATTTTATCAAACCTACGGGTTTTTATGTAACTCACATCATTATTCCATGTGTCACTAAGAAAGGAAAAAAGTGTCAATAAACTTTGACACAAAGCCTTAAAGAGAGTTACTCTGGACTTCCGTGAATTATTCACACCAGCAACTCATCACATTGAAATTTCTGTTCAGAGGGATCTGGCAATTTCTTTCACCTTCAGTTGCATTACTAGGCCTGTGATAGGCAAAACTTTTACATGTACCACATCTTCCACTTGAGGTTACCTTTCTTACATCCTGTAATGCAATAGAATGTTACTTTCCAAGAAAAAAAATCTGCAGTTGCTGTCATTCCTCCAATAATGAACATCTGCTTCACTAATAACAAATACATACTTCACACCTGTTTATATGCCATCTTTGTATGCAACAACTTCCATGTCAAATCATACTGTGGCTCTTAAAAAATATAGGTTTAAAAATAATTTTTAAATGGCACTTAAACTCAATACATGATATCACTCAAAAATTATGTCACTCAGCTGAAGGGACCTTATTAACAGCTATGACCAAGTCCATGCACACTCTGACATTGACAACTACAAGTTGTGAGTGCTGCCTTGTGTATACTTATCATAAGATGTGATTAATTAGACACGGATCTCGACTCAAAGCTGTGAAGATGTGGTGGTAGGGGTGGGGGAGATCTCAGAATCCATGTAATATGGTAATACAACAATTTGCAGTGGAGACTATCCTCGTACTAGATGCTAGGGTAACATAATGAGCTAGAGCAGCAGTTCTCAAAGTGTAGTCCTGGGACTAGCGGCATCAGCAGAGCATCACCTGGGAATTTGTTGTAAATTCTCAGGTTCCACCCTAGAGAGTCTGAATCAGAAACTCTGGGAATTGGGCCCAGCAGCCTGTTCTAACAAGACCTCCAGGGATCTCTGAAGCATGCTTAAGTGTGAGAACTACTAGATAAGAATGAATGGAAGTCAAAGGCAGTGAGGGAGGCCTCCCTTCACATTTATAGAGAAATACTTATTAATTTAAACACACACACCTCTTCTTGAAACTTGGTTTACTCAATGGAAGAATTTATATGTGCAATCCTTCAGATGACTACATTCAAATAGATATATTTGATACACAAAAGGCCTTCGTTTTATAATGGCCAAGAAAAACAACAACAACAGTCCTTGGTATATTTTATTATTATTATTATCCTTAGCTATCACCCTCCCTTTTTTCCTCTTAGCTCCAAACTATCCTAGCTCTAGTCTTTTCCCACCTTCCCTGTATCACATAGATTCAGAAAAATCTGCAATACCAGGATAGTTCAAAATTTTCCCTTTTACACTTTCCTCAAACTCTCTCTTCCTCTCCTTTTCCTGTTTTTAACTTTCACCCTTAACAATAATAGTAGCTAATCCTGTAACAGTTGAATCCCCAAAATAAGGAATAGAGAAATATGTTTGAACAAAAACATCTGTAAAACGTCACTTCAAGTATTTGGATTCAAGGAAGGTACAGTTTAACTGCTGTCCTCTGTTATTATAATATGTAAATGGTAATATGTGTTGTAGGATAACTGAAAAACAGTTGCTAGAATATGTAATATTTGGACATGTCATTTTACTTTCTATTTTAGAAAACATAGTCTCAAAAATCATATTCAACTTATTGACTCTAGTGTTATCTGACATGCTGTGTATCCTTCTTTTGGGCTCAGATATAGATTTTTCTCTTTTTAAATTGTTAATACACATCTAGCAGAAAAATAGAAAGAAACGAGATATTCCTTTGTTAAGTGTTCATTGCAATATCCTTATTGGTTTAAAACTGCAAGATTTATTCCCTCAGGAGAAACTTGATTTCAGAAATAATTATCTTTGTATTGGAGTCAAACAAATAATCCATTGTGAAACGGAAATCATTTTGGAGGCTCAAGCTCATAACATCAAATAATAAATATATTTGCATTCTGTGATCCTTGATGGGTGATATAACTTTAATCATCAGTCTTCCCTAAAAATGTGCATATTATACAGAGTTTATTTTCTAGCAGAATTTCTTGTTAGTTCGAAGCGAGACGTATTTTAAATTCTTGAGAGGAAAAAAAAAGGGGAAAAAAGAGGACACTTACATTTTCTAAACAGGATTTCACAAGCTTATTTGCATAAGTTTAAATTTTGTTTCCTTGTGAATTCAGTAGAAAATATTACTGGAATTTTAAAGAAACAGCATAATCGATTCAGAATTTACATCTGCAACCCCAGTGAAGTAACCTAGTTTTCCATCATTTTTTTTGGCTCTGTCGGCTGAGGAGGCAGCAACTGACAGTCCCTGTATTGTTGGTTAGTTTCCACCGAGGTGCACAGTGGGTGAGTGAGTGGAGTCCGTCCAGTACTCCAGCAGGCGGGGGACACAGGAGGAGTTGGTGAGGGCTCACACTATCTGTCACAAAACGTGCAGCAGGTTAACATACTTCTCAGCTCTTCATACCTTTATCGGACAGAAATTACAGACTGGCTCAATTGACGATTGCTAAGAAACATGCTTCTCGGTAAGTAACATAACTTACAAATGGTAGATTTGTTCTAAAGTGGCAGGAAAAAAACGTATATATATATATATATATATATATATATATATATATATATATGGATATGTACTTGGCTTAGGCTGTAATTTTCCAAGGTTTCTGCAGATTTTGTACGGTGCTGGGCAATACCATGATCAGTAGTATGTGTCCTACTAGGATTTTAGTTGATGAGGTGTGACAACTTAGCATGATCTTGGACATGTAGATGTAAATTAAAAGGGCAGCATGACCAGCATTGCTATACTTTTTCTCCTTCCGTTAAGATGAGCATAACATTTGGGGGGTTAATCAGTAGTTGTTATAGACAACAGAGTCTGTGCAGTCTAAATGTTAACATGACTCCAGGGTTTAAAAATATATTGGACTTCCATATGTTGTTAAAGTGCTATGATGTGTCCTCTGAAAGAGAACCATTTCTGCATGATTATTTTATTAATATTTAAAATACATGGAAATGCCTAGATTGTCAGTTTTAAAATTAGTTTCAAGTAGAACATGGAAAAAGTGAAGTGTTAAGAATATTTTAGTAATATTCACAATTATAACTCATGTTACAAAGTATTTTTAAAGATAGCATTTGCATGCATTCGTCTTAATAGAAATCTGACAAAACCTTTCAAAGAAGATCCTATATGGGAAGCTTTCTCACTTTATAGAAGAGCATAATTAAATTAGAATTTCACTGGGAGCTACATAAACACTTTAAAAATGCCTCATAGATAAAACGCTTCATTTATTGTCAAGTTAATATTGTGAAACACTGGCTGAATTTTATGCCTTGGATTATTTATTTGGAAAACAAACATTTTCCTACTAGAATATGTCAGTAAGTGCACAATGCATTAAAGAATTTTCCAGCTAATAAGGGCTAAACAAACATCTGAAATTTCTAGGAAATTAAGCGAAAACATCTTTTATTGCAATGGTTATACTTTGACCAATTGTACACATGATTTCACATGTGAGAACAATTTTAGCCTTTATTTGGAGTTACTTGTTATGTCACTATTTAGGGATGTTTGATATCCCATTTGGGAGATAGTAAACATAACTGTGTTGGTAGTTTAAAAGATAAATTATATTTGTATTTCATTGTCAGCATGTTTAAATAATTTAAATATTAGGTCAGTCTCCACAGAGAAAGCCTAAAATTGATGATGTATTTCGGAGGTCAATTTTTGCTGTAATTTCAAGCCTATTTATTGTTTTACTTGGTAACAGTATACTGTTATGAAGAAACTGGTCCAGGAATTAGGTGACCAAGTTTGGGTCCTGAGTCCTCAACACTGCCCCTAAATATTGGGTTAGCTACTCTGTACATCCATAAAATTATTTCTTAGACTTTTACTTTATTTTTGCTATTCCATTTCTGCCCTCTTAGTTTTTATTGTCCTGTCATTTTGGTGGTAGTATATACATGTATAAAACAAACAGGAAATTTTAAATAAGGGCTTTTATTTATTTTATTTTAATTCCAGCTAATTAGCATACAGGGTTATATTAGTTCCAGGTATACAACATAGTGATTCAACAATTCTTTGTATCACCCAGTACTTACCATGACACTCCTTAGTCCCCATCACCCATTTAACCCATCCCCCCCAACTCCCTTCTGGTAACCATCAGTTTGTTGTCTATAGTTTGCAGTGTGTTTCTTGGTTTGTCTCTCTCTCTCTCTGTTTTTTTTTTCCTTTGCTCATTTGTTTCTTAAATTCCACATATGAGTGAAATCATATGGTATTTCTCTTTCTCTGACTGACTTATTTCAGTTAGCATAATACACTCTAGCTCTATCCATGTCCCTGAAAATGGCAAGATTTCATTCTTTTTGATGGCTGAGTAATATTCCATTATAAATTCATACCACATTTTCTTTATCCATTCATCTATCAATGGACACTTGGGCTGCTTCCATAATTTAACCATTGTATATAATGCTACAGTAAACATAGGGGTGGATGCATCCCTTTAAATTAGTATTTTTGTGTTCTTTGAGTAAATACCAGTAGTGCAATTACTAGATTGTAGAGTAGTTCTATTTTTAACTTTTTGAGGAACCTCCATCCTGTGTTCCACAGTGGCTGCAGCAGTTTGCATTCCCACCAATAGTGCGAGACGGTTCCTTTTTCTCCTCACCCTCACCAGCACTTGTTGTTTCTTGTATTTTTTATTTTAGAAGGGCCATTCTTTCATATGGGGCCTCCCTTCATATTATAAGGTTCAATGCCATTGATGGAGAATGAGTGATGGAAACAATTTACTATAGTAGCCCTGGCCTCTGGAAAGCACACCTGTGCTTTGGTAAAGTAGCCACCATTTTATTTATCATCTATCAAGGTCCTGATATATATGCATGTTTTTTACAACCTTCAAAGTCAGAAAATCCTTACTAATACCCATCTTGAAAACATTTACAAAAAAAATGGTCCTTCACTTGAAACATCTAAACAGTAGCTTCTCACATGCAAAATTGCAAAAAAACAAAAACAGAAAAAAATATGTTGCATACCATATCCATTACGTCTCCATTTACCCAAGACTTTTCCATCTGATTGGAAACTAAAATGTTAGACTTGATCCTTTCTATCATTTCACTGAGATAATTTCAATGTGGCTGAGGTTGGAGAGCATGAGCTTCAGATGACAGTTTGAATTGTTCTACTTCTTCCTTCACTTCCGAGTGGTTTCAGGAAAATTGCCCATCCTTTCTAAACTCATTTCCTCCATAAATATGAATACACATGTACATCTCATAGGATTGCTCTAAGGACTGCACAGGTGATATTTATAAATGTAAACTGTGGTACTTGAGTCTTTAAATTGGTTACCTATAAATGGTAGACAATTACTGTCATTGTCTTATTAAATTATCAACTGTTGATTTCTATTAGAATTCACCCTACTTTCTAGGATTGCTGAAACCATATAGGTTTTATGAAATTATTCACTCCAGTGTTCCAATGAAATGAGTGAATTATTTTCCTGTGTGGATTTAGAGTCAACCAGAGCGAACTCTAAATTATAGTTGTGAGCTATAATTACTTCAATGGTTAAGACCATTTTGGCCTCTGGGAGTGAAAAGTTATATTTTACACTGCATGTGAAAGAAGTATTTGTGAATTCATCTCTGTCTTCTATTCATACCTGGGTTAAAATGAGCCACGGTGTTGAGCCATTTCTTTGGAACATTACATAAACTTACTTGTTCTTGGCCACGTAGCAGTTGGGAATGTACAAACAGGCCTCAAAGGAACCAAACAGCAAATTCTTCACAGGCAGGAAACCCAATATTTACACATTAATCAATAGGGTGATGGTCACTACAGTGGCTTATGACTAAGATTTCTTGTTCATCATGAATGGGAGCTGGCATTTTGAAGTACTTCATGTTAATGCGTTCAACGGGACTAGACTGAAGCAGGGTTGTGCCACAGGCATCCTGGCACCAGAGGCTCTCTGTTCTCCCTCCCCTGCTCTAGTAGGGAGTGCCTGCACATTCTTCTTTTTTTCCTTCAAACTGGTTTTCCTATCTTCTAGCCACAGTAAAATGTAAATGGTTTATAGTGCTTCACCAACATTTTCTATGTATTTACATTTTAATGTAATGAAAAACTTCAAGCTAAAAATCTAAAGTCCTAACCCTATATAATTTTAAGTCATAGCCAGTGGGTTGGAAGGTGTTGAAGTAACAAAGAAAAACAGAGAGATACATCCTCTAGATTCTACATTCTCATTGTCCTCCAAGGGGCAAAAATTCATTCTAAAAGGCAAAAAAAATCTTAACTCTTCTTATATGTAAAGCACAGAGGTACAGATAGTACATAGATAGCTATATGGTATATCTGTGTTATTAGAATTTTGTGGGAGGGGTAAAAAAAAATGTCAAGAAGACCCCGTGGGGTGGGGCGGTGGGAGATAAAGAAAAAAAATGTGTTGAGAAAAAAAAATGTGTTGAGAAATGCTGCTCTAGATGAGAATTTTAAAGGACTCTCTTAAGCCTGTAGAGTCCAAATTCTACTGAACTGTTGCTGAATGTTTTCAGTATGAAGTAGCTTTTGTCCAACTTAGTATTTACATTGAAAATCAGTATTTATGTTCTAAGAAGTCAAATATGCTCACTTGTACCTTTTACTCTTTTTAGTTATAAGAATAAATAAAGAAGAAAGACTTGAGAACAAGAGATACTTAAACCTGAATTCCACTTCCTCTCTTATTTGTTTTGTGACCCTTGGTAGATCACTTACCCTCTTTAAGCTTCAGTCCTTTTGTCTTTAGTTTACTTGTGTGTGGGGGGGGTCCATAATGTCTACATTGTGGAATTCCAGTATCATAGGTATTAATCAAAATAATGTACATAAAACCTTCTGTACATTGCCTAGTACATAGTAAATGCAAGCCAATTACTAGCTATAATTCTCTGTGTTGTTCCTTTTTGTGTCACTTACTGTCTTAAAATTATTATAGAAAAAAGATTTAAATTTGGGAGGTGAATATTATTATTCATAAAATATAGAAGTCCCTCTGAGAAAAGTATTAATGTTATCCATAAAAAGAAAGATAAATTTCTAGTTTTCCTTTAAGCCAGTGATGATACCTATTGACATAAATCACAAGCAGATAAAATCTGTGGGGTGCCTGGCTAGCTCAGTTGGAAGAGCATGTGAGTCTTCATCTCGGGAACCCCATGTTGAGTGTAGAGATTGCTAAAGAAAAAAATTTTAAAAAACTTAAATTTAAAAAAAGATAAAATCTAAATTAAACTTATTTATTTATTTATTATTTATTTATTATTGGTCAGAGGCAATCCTCTGCTAAATTAAACACTTAACATCTATAGTTGCTAATGTAGTCTGTTAAATGTAGAATGATTAATTTTTCTGGAACTTTTGTTGAAATGTTTTTCTTTACATACTATTCAGCCATAAAGTCATTGTTTTACTTTCCCTAGTACCGTGCGAACTCTGTATCCTTTGGAGTTGAGGTCTGTTTGTGACATCACTTTTGCCTGAAATGCCATCATTTTCCTGTCTGTACAGATACTATTTGCTTTTAGATATTCACCAACATGTATGGAATTGTAGGCTAGAGAAATTAATTGAAAGGAAGTAGTGAGAGTCAGCCAGTATTTCAAATTTGAGAAGTCAGGTGAAGTTGAGTGAAATTCAGTATTGATACAGCTCTTGAGAATTCATGTAAAATGGAGTGAGTTTCAGTATTGAGATGACTTTGTGGAAGATTATGCTTGTTTTCTTGGAAGAAGTATCTACAATTCTCTCTCTCTCCTTACCTCTCCACAAGCGATTATTCTGCTTTTGTGATAACTATTAAAACTCTAACCTACTAACCTATTCCCTGGTTATTTTTATTTCTTTCACTTTGTGAGATTAATATTCTACAGGTGAAAATCCAATGGAGAAGGAAGAGTCCTTTCATTGTAAGGATTGGAATGTGCAAAGCAGAATGACGAACTCTGAAATGCATGGTATCCCTCCTTGCCTTTTCAGCTTATCTTCTTCTTAAGTAATTTGTCTTGTCAGCAATGTTTCCATTTTTCTGTGCTAGAAGTCCTTTATTAACAAATAACCATGTAGTAGTGTTCTCCACACCAGAGTCTGGCTTTATAATTGTTGGCTTTGACAGCAGAAAATAAGAGTTTGAGGAGCAGGATTAAGAGAATGCTATAGATAGGCAACATGTTTATCCAGCAGAAATTGTCCCCAAATAGTAGAATTCAGAAAGCACCAAAGATGGCAGTTATTTAAGACTTGTCCTAGCTTTCCAGGGAGCTGAGAGAACACAATTTCACAAGGTAGACAGATACCACATTTCAAAAACATATGAGAAATCAAAGAACCTCATTTGGAATAAAATATATTGGCTCAGATTCTGTCTCCATATGCTTCAAACATCATACTCCAAGAGGGTTTTGGAAGAAGTTTTGACTTTAAAAAGTCATTAGACTGCAAAGTTGGATTAAGAATACATACGTACTAAATGACACCCTGGAAGTTCTGGTGCACACGAGGTATTCTCTAACCCATACAGAATCGTCTCACATCTACTTGCTGCCATTCCAGCGGAAGAATCTGAGGGTTTTCAAGACAGTAGGAGGCAAATGTTTCAGCAAAAATGGCAGGATTTGTAAGACAGCCCCTTTGAGGACTGACCAGTGAAACAGTTTCCCCAAACCTATAAGTCTAAAAGTATCATCCCTAAAAGGTTAGAATAATCTTCACATAACTTCTAACCACAGCATGAGACGGAATTAATATGGTATTTTTTCATCCTCTCTATTTCACTCAGGACAGCCAAAGTGACTTACACAAAATGTCTCATCTAGGAAAGTTGGAATTAGAACCCAATCCATTATTTCTTTCTGTTCGTTCACTATGCTTCCCTCTGTTCCAGATAGGGTGAGCAAGAGGTCTGGTGCAGGAGCTTGGCTGCTATAGACCTGTGCTAGGAAGTCATGTAATGCCCCTTACTCCATCCCTTAATTTTGTTTGCATCTCGAGGTCACTAAGTATAAGATCTTCCTATGTAGTCTACTTGAAAATCGGTGGATATCATAAATAAATAAAAATTAAAAAAAATTTTTAAAAAGGGATCCCTGGGTGGCGCAGCGGTTTGGCGCCTGCCTTTGGCCCAGGGCGCGATCCTGGAGACCCAGGATCGAATCCCACATCAGGCTTCCGGTGCATGGAGCCTGCTTCTCCCTCCGCCTGTGTCTCTGCCTCTCTCTCTCTCTGTGACTATCATAAATAAATAAAAATTTAAAAAAAATTTAAAAAAAAAAAAGAAAATCGGTGGAGTTAGACCCATGATCTTTTTCTGTTAAAACTGTTTTTGCTTCCTCTCACTCATGTGCATTTCTGTTTCATTTTACAGAAATGTTTCAACATAATTTAGAGAAGCATCACCAATTAATTTTCATCTGTTTAGAAAGATTAAAGTGGCCTTGACTCATGTGGGGAAGTCACTAGCCAGTCTGTATTTGTTCACCACCCTGGGTATTATTGAAACAAGAAAACACTTGACGCTGCTGGTCCCATATTATCTTTGTTAGCACCTTTTTACCACACACTCTCTTGAGCCTTGTTGGGCACTTTCATGTAGTAGGAAGAAATAGAAATGGATTGGTTTGATAATTAACTTGTGCCTGACATATTGTTTTTAAGTCTCATACAAAGTAAGAAGGACCTGACTGTTCTATGGTGGATCAAACAGTTTGATTGAAAGCATAATCAGCTGGGTTTTCCAAAGAATTTAATAAGGGACCTGTTTGCAGAGATGTAGTAAGGTTAAAGGGAGTCAGCAATAGATGTCAAGGTTCTTATTGACCAACCATAAACTCTCCCGTTCCTGAGGGAGAAGAGGGTGGCAGTTAATGGAGGTGTCTAAGTTTGGTGAGAGCTGAAATTGGAGGCTGAAAGGGAGACTACTCAACAGAAGTTGTTACCCTAAAAAGATGTCATTGACAGATGCAGGCAATGAGGGAGACTGAAAGAAATATTCCAATTTCTCTGTTCTTCCCATACAGAAGGGGCAAAAAGTAGAGCAAGGATCTAGAAGCAAACAGAGAAGAACCAGCATACAGGGTCTCCTGACCTCATTTCAAATGAGGTATTTAATTTGAACAATAACGGATGGGAAGTGTTCCTTTAGTGCCTCATATCCCTTGGTAGGTTCTAGATGTTGTTCTAATGTTCTAGATACTGTTCTGGATATTGATTGGCTTTTAAAATTTTATATTAACTTGGAATCTTTTATGCAAGTGTGAATTGTTGAACTGTGTAGTGGTAATGCACACAGTCTAGTGAAGGATTGGGATCTGTCTGCTCCTAAAAGAAATGATTCCAACTTGTCATGCTTCTGCATTTTTGACCGTGCTTTTTTATGGTCTTCTGCTATTCTGTCTCGGCTGGCAGATGACACAGCCCTCCATGTCTATAGCAACTCTGGCTTCTAGTCTTGGATTCAACTATTTTCATTTTTCTGTTCATTTAGAAAAGACAAAACTACATCACCGTAGTCATTTGTGCGACACATTTTGTATTGAGCATCTATTCTGCTCAGTAAAGGTCCTAAGGATATTGAGGGGAGCAAAGCAGGAAAGCCTCCTGCCCTATGTCTCAGTTTTTTTCTAACTCTTTGAGACCTCAGGGATTCTCTTAAGAATATTTAGGGGAACCTGGATATTGCACATCGTTGAGCACCTGACTCTTGGTCTTGGCCCAGATGATGATCTCGAGGTCATCGGATCGAACCCCGAGTCAGACTCCGCATCCAGCACAGAGTCTACTTGGGACTCTCTCTCCCTCTCCCTCTGTCCCTACTCCTCCACATACTCTCAAGTAGGTAAATAAATCTTTAAAAAAAAAATGAATCTTTACTCTTCTGATGCTTTTTTGAGGGGTAGGGGTGAGGGTGGAAGAGGTACATTTTCTGGTGCTTAGCTGAATTCTGAACTGTCAAGGTTACCAAATTAATATGTGAGGTATTTATGGTATTCTACGTAGCATCATTGTTGTCAGTCATTCAAAAAATTATTCCTGAGTATTTACGGTATACTTGTACATGAAGCAATTGAGAAATTAATAAAATATCTTAGTGTTTAGGGTACTGCACAATTAGTTCGGAAGCAGATATGCAAATAACAACAATGGCTGAGTGTCAAGGGCTATGGATCTAGCAAATGATTCCGTTATTTTGGGTGAGGGTGACTATAAGAGTTACAGTAATAACCATAACACCGAATTTCCTGGCTGCTCAGGCGAGCCGCTTAAAGCCTCACTGTTAGTAATGTAATGTGTTGTTTTTATTTAAGAGGAATCCCATAAGTTCTGACTCGTAAAAGTAGCGTTTCCCAGAATCCACTGGCACAGGCTCTTCAACTCTTTCAAACACACATGAAACAGTTCCAGGCTCAGTGTTAGCCCTGAGGATGAACGACATGATTCTCAATTAGGGGATTCAGTAGGAACTATGGTTTTAGAGATCATTGAACATGTACTTTATACCAGTAGTGTAGACCTGGACTCTGGAAAAATACCAGAACTATGAAAATTGAAACCACATAATCATGAAAAAGTTGTCCTAATCGTGATTGGCATTATTTATATATTTGAACAGCTATAACTATGGACTCTGTAACTACTTAGAAAGTCACAGCCCTTGTCCTATTTCCAAATCTATGCCTTCAAATGCTTTGTGTAGGCCAGAGTTGGCTGGTCCCTGACATGTTGAAAGGGAAGCTCAATAACCTTAGTTTTAATCTAAGATTGAGACTTTTCTCTGGCATTACAGTTTTGGCATGCCCAATGAGGCTTTATTTTTCTAAACAATAAAAAGAAACACTCCTATGGAATGTATTTTTTATTTCTTCCTGGCTCTCTCTTCCCTAATTTTTTTTTTTCCGAGATGTCCCTGATAAAGAAAAGGGAAACTAATATTCGCTACTTTCCATGAAGCAGATAATCTTTAGGTTTCTCCACAATATTCCCAGTGATAGGGTTCACAGCCCCTGTTTTACCCCCAGCCCATACGTGTGGTTTCATGCTGTAAGGTTAGCACTCAGGGACCTAGGAGGCCTCTACAGAGCAATATTCACATCCTCTCTTGCCAACTTACAGGTCATATTTGCAGTTCTCATTAAAAAAAAAAAGTCTTAAGAGACTGTCTTATTAGAATTTGAGTTATTTATTTATTATTTATTGTGGTAAAAGAGGTTGAGGCGTTTATGTGCTGTATAATAGAGTGTGTCTATGAGGCTGGAAAAAGTATAAACTTATTTTTATACTGTGTGTTAGCTATATTTTATAATATTCTGTTTGGTATACTTTTTCTTCAGCCTCCAGACACATTCTAGGTAAAGTACTTCAAAATGCAAAGAAATATGTCCAATTATTAATTGAAAAAAAACAAATATCTTACTTTCTCTTTTTTTTCCAGACTTTTTTGGACACTGTTATTATATTTATTCAGTAACTTTTCTTTTCCAGACTAACCATTAAATGAATTGCTTTACATTTAGAGATTCTTTATCTGAAAGTGCATTAAGGAACAGTTTATCCCTACAAATGCCAAATCGTTATATTGTATACCTGAAACTGATATAATATATTGTATGTCAATTATATATCAGTAAAAATAGCTTATCCTATGTTAGTTATCTAACTTTTCAGGCAACTTGTATCATTTGACCCTTTTGCCAGATTGTCTTCAAATAGTAAAAAAAATCTTGGGAGAAAACACGCACTCTGAAGATATTAAAGTCAGAATTATTTAAACAAGTCAGTGTCTTTATTCTATATTTTCAATTAAATTAACGCATGTCTTTGTGTTTTCATCCTTGAGTAATGACAATGACAAAGGGGAATCAATGGGCATTGTTTCCAAATGTTTGCCATTTTGATACTGATGATAACTATTATGCTGCTTTTTTGCCTTAATCAATTCTTACCTTGTATCAGGGTATGACTGTATCAATTGTCTAGTAGATTTAATGCCCCTTAGCTGTCTAATAAGACAGGGAAAGGGTTAGCTATCAGTCAGCCAAGTCTTGTGCTGTGACACATTGATCCAAAGAAAATTCATAATGTTGTGTAGATAACCACAAAAGACTTTTGTGTCTTGGTTTCTCACCTTCCCACCTTATTGATTGGCTTTTCTTCTACTTCTGATAAAGGCAATGAATTATCCACTGTGTATGGAATCAACGTGAGTTACTGATATAGCCAAATGACTGAAAAAGGCACGGTGCCACTGGCGAAATGACGGCTTGTTACGGGATTCCTTTTTCAACAATAAACCCCACAGCCTGTGTACCAAGTCCAAGCATGAAAGATATCATGTTATCCTTTCAGCATTCAATACTATCTATTCCTTGGGCATTTATTTATCTTCAGGCACCCCTTATCTTGAATAACGTCTGTCACCTTCTCTCACATCTGCTCATTTTTGGTGTTTGTCCCTGAATATAGAAACCCTATGTATCAAGCAAAAATTCTCTTAGACCGGTGTCCTAAACATGGGGCATTGGTATAATGGAGCTAAATGGGAATCACAACTTATTTCTTTCTCTCATACTTCAAACACGCTCTCTTCCCCAAAAACATATTACGTACACACAGTCTTTCCAAGTGAAATCTCTCACTCTACTTTTTTAGTCTTCTAGAGTCTTCAGAGAAACCTTGTTTCTTTGAGTATAGTCTATATAGGACAGACATGACAATATACACAGGTCTTCTATTTCTCAAAAAGAAAAAAAGGATGAAATGATACAGTTGTGAAATGGTTTGTGTGTACGAGTTACTGGCTCATGCATTTATTCAACCATATGTAATTGTTGCCTCCTATGTACCAGGCTCCTGGGTCTCCAGGTGTGATATTTCTTTTCTTCTACCCTAGCAGAGTGGAGAGGAAGGATACTAGTACTGGGAAATGCAAATAGATATTATGATCAGGATTATGTTGTACATTTTTACGTAGTACTGATTTTATGTTATTAAGCTGAGCCTTAAACTTTTCAAACTAAAACATACCATGGGAGAACTTAAAAATCTAGAAAGATATGTAATGGAAAGCAAAATTTTTCTTTCCTCTCTCCCAAACCCTTACCCCTCATTCCTCAAAACAAAACAAAACAAAAAGCTAAAAACCTTTGCTAGTTAGATCTTGTGCTTTGTTTCTGAGTAGAGCAGAACAAAACAAAAACTAAAACCAAATACACATACGTATATGTATTTGCAGGTACACAAATAGTATTGTATGTATGATATATTCTGTACCTTAATATTTTCACTTAGTACTTTATTGGGTGAATCTTGGGACTTTTCCATAGAAGGACTTACATATTTATCTTCTTCTTTTTTAAGAGACATTTTAAAAGGAAATGTAAACAGAATCAAAGGTATAGAAAATGTGTGATATAATATCAAGAACATTTATTTTTCTGAGTGAGTTATCCTATTGGCTAGGAATATCTTGCTATTTATTTTTTACGAACAAGCAGTATCCTTAGAATACAATGATCAGAATTGGGAATTAACATAGATGCATTTCTACCTCTCCTTTTCAGACACCATTGGGGTTTTAGCAGTTGTCTCCATAGTTAAGGGATCTATTTTTAGTAAAGAAAATACTTCACTTCAAAATCTTTCATTTCATTTAGTTATGTCTGTGTAGTACTTGGAAAGGTTTGTTGGTGGTTTCGGTTTTGGTTTTGGTTTAATTTTCATAATCTTGACTCTTGAAAATTACAGGCCAATTTGGATTTTTTCAATGCTCCCTCTTGATTAACTTTAGGTCATGAATCTCAGACGGGAGTAATAGGGAATCAATGCTATGTTCCTCTGATTGAGTTCCTCCAGGTATCAGGTGATTTTAATTTCCCTTATTAGTGATGATGTTCACTTCGATCTCTTTATAAAGTTAGTGTTTTCCCAGCTCTCCTACCATGGAGTGACTCTTTTCTTTCCCCTTTACAACTAGGAAGGATTTTGTAGGGTGGCACTTTGAAACCATTAAACTATCCTATTCTTCATAAGATTCCCCATTGGTTTACTTCTATCCGTATAGATCACGGTTCCTATTTTGTGTATTGACTTATAGTCCCTATAGTAATCATCATTTATTTTGATGTGTAAATTGTCCCAGTCTAGGCCACAAGGACTCTCTCAAGCTGACTCATGTGTCCTTATGACCCAGGAGACTCCCTACTTTCTGAATACCTTCTTGCTCTCTGGCACCGTAAGATATTTCAGGTTTATCTTGTCCTTGCCTTACATCAGCCCTGATTTCAGCCTTTTCTCCCCAAGTCCCGGTTCTTTAGGTGGATGGTATTTAGAAACCAAGACCTCTATGGCAGATATGCTCACTGTGTCTGGGGATGTTGTTGCTATCAAGCCCTCTCAGCGGACAGAGCATATATATGGCTGTACATGCACATGCATACAAACACATACATGTTTACATTTATTTTTATATCTCCCTTTCACTGTTTGTAACTCACTTCTCTGCAGTAAGAAACTGGCTGTCATTATTATTATTATTATTATTATTATTATTATTATTTGGATTTATTTGTTTATTTGAGAGAGAGAGACACACACACAGAGAGAGAGAAAGAGAGACTGGGGAGGGGAGGGAAGAGGGAAAGAGAGTCTCAAGCTGACTCCGTGCTGAGCTCAGAGCCCCACTTGGGCTCTATCTCACGACCCTGAGACCACAACTGGAGCTGGAACTGAGTCAGGCACTTAACCAACTGTGCCACCCAGGTGATCCAGTTATTTCTTAATATATCTACATAATTGATCAATTCTGTTGTGACCAACCTCCCATTGCTACTAACCACCTTTTCCCTATACAAATGCTTCCCTCACCCCACCTAGGCTCTGATACACCACGGGGCTGCCAGCAACCTTGCCCCCAGTCTGCTCCACCACGTGAAAGTCCTCCTCACCCCACCCGTTCCCCAAGAGCCCATTTGCAGGCTGAGCTCCATGCCCCATTGTAGTGGTACTGTTTGCCCCACCCAGGCTGCGAAACTAGGTTCTGGGCTGCTCCCATATGGATCACTTTCATTACCCTACTGGGGCTCTGACTCCCCATACTGGACAATCCTCTGCCAAGGACACCTTGCTAACCTATTCTCTTCTGACACCCTGTTCTGAATCACCAAGTTTCCTCCTTCTCACTCATGCAGACTACACCTTGTTTTACCCAATCCAATAACTTTAGAAAAAAATTATTCAAGGTGAAGAGTGAATTTTACAAAATTATTATCTGCCAGTATTTTAACTTGAATGACTATAGAGCAGAAATAAAAATATGATCACTAATTGTTTTAATTAATAGCTTAGACCACTTCTCTTTTCGAGTCTCTGCCTTTACCCTCCCCACCCCCACACACATCCCAGCTGTGATCACTGCTGCTGTTAGCAATCACTTTGGCTCTTTAATGTAGATAGTCTCTAAGTTATGAGGTTTATATGAACACTCTATATACCTAAACATCCTCTTCTGGTTTCCTCCATCTCTGGGATCTCCTCAGTTATATACCTACTCTTTCTTGTGTCTGGGACAGCTGCTAATGGAAGGAAGCCTTACTTCACTACTACAGCCACTAAAACAGGAGATTGTGGCTCTCTGATCACCTTTTGCTAATTTGGACCTCTGTGATCTCTAAGTCTTAAGACTTAACTATATGGTATGAAGGCCCAGAGCCAGAGGGCTCTACACAGCTCTGGGTATCTCCAGGCTGGGAGCTTCAGGTTGGACATGGTTTGACTTGGCTTTAAGATTAAAGGAACTTTAGGGTCCTGCACAGACATTTCTTCAAAGAAGATATACAAAGCCAACAGATACATGAAAAGATGCTCAACATCACTACTCATTAAGGAAATATATATTAAAGCCTCAATGAGCTGTCCCTCCACACCTGTTAGAATGGCCATCATCAAAAAGACAAGAGATAAATACTAGCATGGATGAGGAGAAAAGTGAACCCTTGTGCATTTTGATGGGATTGTATATTGGTGCAGCCACTATGGAAAACAGTATGGAGGACCCTCAAAAAATTAAAAATAGAATGACCATATCCAGTAATTTCACTTTTGGGAATATATCCAAAGAAAACATACTAAAAAAGGTATCTGCACCCCATCCCCGCATTTGTAGCAACATCATTTAGGGCAGACCAAACACAGAAACAACTTAAGACGTCGAAAGGTACAAACCTGGGGATCCCTGGGTGGCTCAGCAGTTTGGCGCCTGCGTTCGGCCCAGGGCGTGATCCTGGAGTCCCGGGATCGAGTCCCACATTGGGCTCCCTGTGCGGAGCCTGCTTCTCCCTCTGCCTGTGTCTCTGCTTCTCTCTGTGTCTCTCATGAATAAATAAATAAAATCTTTTAAAAAAAAAAGGTACAAATTTCCAGCTATAAGATACATGAGACTAGAGAGATAATGTACAGCATGACGACCAGGGCTAACATTGCTATATGATCTACAGGAAAGTTCTTAAGAGAGTAAATCCTCTGAGTTCTCATCACAAGGAGAAAATTTTTTTCCTTTTTTCTTTTCTTTTCATTGTATTTATATAAGATTGATGTGAGCTGAACTACTGTGGCAATCATTTCACAATATGTAAATCAAGCCATCATGCTATACAGCTTAAACTTATACAGTGATGTATGTCAGCTATCTCTCAACAAAACTGGGGAGAAGATAAGGTAACAACATCTATGATGGAAATATACTTGAGGGTTCTTTAAAATAAATGCATTCTGTTGAGAAAAATATACATAAAGTCATCTGGGGAGAAACCAATAAATACAGATTCTAAGAATCGAGAAAACAAAAAGGTGTTTTCGTACACACACACACACAAACAGGGAAAGAAAGAAAAGCACTTTGGGGCCCAGGGAATTTGAGGATTCTAGGCTATTTACAGGGACAACTTCAGCCATATTACAGTGTCCTGGGCTTTTGTGTGATAACTGGGAAACCTAGTCAGTTTTCTCTGGGGATTCCAACTATAGTAGAAATCACAGCTGTTTTGTGTTCTATTCACATATAGATAAAATGTAATAAGGGAAATTTGAATTTCTGGATGCTAGGATGAGTTCGTGTCAGCCTGACCTGGAGGGCAGGCAGTCTGTCTCTGTCTAAAAGTCAAAGCTATGACATCTGACACTGGCAACTGGAAAAAAAAAATGTTTGTATGAAATTTTAATCCCTAAAAGTTTTCTGCTTCTAGATTATAGCTCTGCTTATATCTATGGTTATATGTTAAAATAGTATATACATTTGTGGCACAGCTCTTTGAAATCTTCTCCCCAAAGGAAGATATTCCTGGCTATCCTAATAAAATGTTAGAATGATAACAAGTGAACTCAACATGTTTTACCTACTAACCAACCTTATTATAATCTGTTTATGTGTGACATTTGAACGAGGAGCATATTTTGTCATGCATTCGTGTCACAAATTGCAGATTGTGATTTTCTTCTGGCACAGTAGTGTCGATTTCATTACACTTGCTCCAGTGCCAAGCCCGCAGGTTCAAGTGTCTTGGGGTGTCACAGGGAGCAAGTCAGGGAGATTTATTATTGGGTCCTGGGTTGAGGACTCAGACTGTAAGCAGCTGTTCACTTATCCATCCATTTCTTCAGTGGATATTTATTGAGCACTTCTTGTGCTCAACACACTGTGTAGTGTGTAACAGGACACAGAGTGGACTATAACATCGGGTTTATGTGTTTAAAGGACCACTCTAGTAGCCTGTGGAGGATGGAATACAGGAGAGGTGGCAAATGTAGGAGAGCAGGCCGGAAAAAATGCAGTGTTGAGGAGCAAGATCCTGATGTGAGGTGAAGGCAGTGGGACAGACCAGATGGAATAGATTGGACCCAAAGTGGTTCTTAAACTCCAAGGGTTGTGATTCCCTTTGATAATCAAATGAAAACCTATGGTCTCCTCTATAGAGAGAAAATGCATGCAGGTGCGTATGTATACAAGTACAGTTTCACAAGGTCCCCTTTAGGAAGGTGGGCCCCAGGCCTGGCCCTACAGGTCTCCAGGGACACATGTCCAGGAGTCCTGAGCTGCTGGACTTCAAGACGAGAGAGCACCTGTCAAGCTGGGCTGATAAGGAAGATCTATAGAAGAGGTGTGACTTGAGGTAGGACTTACAGGAAGAGGGGGTTTCAACAGGTCCGGGTGGGGAAGCCGCTTCAGGTGGCCTAAGCAAGTCTTCCAGGCTTTTGGCACTTTGTGGATCTTCGTGGATTGTTTGAGGAGCCATAAAGCTTGAGTTTTAAGAGTAACTGCTACTCAGGGACTATCGTAAAAGTCCTCCTCTCGTGTGATGGTGCATTTTGCCTGATACACAAACCTCAGTTCTTGTTATTATTAGATACATCAAAATACTCTAAAGACAGTGATTCGTGCTCGTGTTTCCCCAGATTGATAGAGGGTTATTTGACAGTGATGGCTTTCCTGTATCAGCAGCCCAAGAATTAGGAATGAAAACCAGGTAAGAACAAGCCCTGAAAAAATTTAGCATTTCCCAACCGTATTGTCAGAGTTTCTCCTTTGTAAGATTGGGTGTCACAATACACGTCTCCTAGAAGTTGTCCCAGCTGCTATGCTGAGCCACAGTGATGTCAGATGGTTCTCTCATTTGCTCTGTAAATCTAATGAAGTGCTAATGTGGAGTGCCACCATAGTATTTTAATGTTTTTCACCAATTTTTCTACCATTAAAATTCTGACATCCCATTCTCTGACAGGAATTACACACAAGGGTGACCCTGCCTCAAATGAAGCCATCCCCTTGCCAGTAAATAATAATGAGAAACTATAGTACATTTTTTTACACCTTTGAAAAAGTTCATAACAAACTTTAAGCAAATTTATGTGGTCTGTAAAATGTAACAGAGTATACAAAAATGGGACTTTTAAGTCAGGAAGTTTAGATATAGTGAGATCCTGTTACCATTTCAAACACATTTGGGGAAAATAGGAGGAGAGCTGGGGTATTATAGAATTCATGAATCATAAGCCCATCATCTGATGGGCTTAGACTTCCTTCAGGTTTTATTTAAGTCTAATGTCCCCCATCCTATCACCCACAATCCAAGAAATGATAAGAATACAAAGATGCCAAAATTATCTTTGGAGAATTTGACATCTTGACTTAAATTTTCACAACGAGAGTAAAATCTTTGACCAGAAATTGTTTGGAATAGAAAATTCTCTGAAAGTGAGTTTAAAAAAGATTTGTGACTTACAGGATATAGGATAAAAGTCAGTTTTCCTGTCGCATTTATTTGTGGTAAATATTGGGCCTTGGTAACAGAGATGGAGAGCTCATTTCACACAGTGGCCGCATGCATGCATCTTTTGGTCTGACTGAGCTATGGGATCTTGGAATGACATGATCTCACTGGTAGGATTGTTCTGAGATTTAAATGAGAGAACTGGGCATAGATAGGTCTTGGCACAAGGCCTGGAGATAGCACTCACTCAGTAAAAGTTCACAGCTCTCAGTACCTTCATCAAACTCTGGCAGTAGTAACAAACAGAACTTCATGGTATCTAGGATGGCCATGAGAGAACGGGTTATATCTGCTTTCCTCCAGTTAGAAGCAGGACTGGAAGCAAATCTCAGGATTTGAGCTTTCACATTATTTTCACACGACTCACAAACGATTCCCAAATGTCATCAGGGGAAATATTTGGGAATTTGTTTTATCTCTAAGTGTGTAATCTAATCAACGGATCTTAAGTAAGTGCCTTGAAAATGGTGCTCAGAATTTTGAATTTTCTACATATATATAGCTGATATTTATTGAGTATCTTCTGTGAGCTGACATGGTGCTATGAGATTTTTTTCGTTTATTTTTAACATAGAGTAAATTGGACCTTTTTGTTCTAGATATGTTAATTTACATGTAGATTTACATAAGTACAATCACAATTCAGTTGCATCACCCTAAAAGTTTCTTTTGTGCTAAACCCTTGTAGTCACACCCTCTGGGTGTCCCTAACCCTTGGTGACCAGTGAGCTGTTCTCCATCACTGTAGTTTGCCTTCTCCAGACTTTTACATAAGTAGAACCATAAATATAATACATAGCCTTTTAAAACTGGCCTCTTTCACTCTCTCAAGGCATAAAGTCTTTGAGATTTATTCTGGTTGTTGCATGCATCAATAATTTGTCCCTCTTTATTGCTGTGCAGTATTCCCTTTGATATCCATTTGAATTTGGTAAGGGGTAGTGTTTCAAATATTAGTAGGAATCTTGGAGTCTGAAACCATATCAGTGAACTTTTCATACTATGTTATAAGAAATGCATTGATCTGCCTATACTTTGAATGGATCTTATAACTCTTCATGAGGCTGTAACATCCCGCATTAGTCATTTGAAAAATACTGGTTTCCTGAGATAAGCAAATCTTTCAAATATTGATACATTTCCTTATAAAATACTCAAAATGCACATTCATTGATGTTAATATCAATCAATCTCATCAGAAAAGTCTTGCAAAGCTGTCAAGCTTACAGTGGTTAATATTAGTTTTCCAAAAGATTAATTTTTTTACCTGAAATCTTGGATTTTATTATTGGCCCAAAAAAATGTCAATTTCCCTTGAAGATTCATTTCTTCTGGTTCTTTTTTTCCCTAAGTCTGCCAAATTGCCAAGTCTGAAACTATAGTTTGTCTGCCAGTCACTCTCTTAAATAAAGATGGTGTTTCAGAAAAAAAGTGGCTATTTCAATTCACAGTTCAATCACACAGAGGTTGGTTTTTGTTTTGAGATGGTCATGATACTGCTGTTTACAGAAAATGTGCTTTATGTGTACTTTCAGTTTTGTCGCATAGAATATTCAACAGATGTTTATGGAAGGGTTGAATTCATGAAATTAAACATTTTTATTGTTTTTTAAAAGACATTCTTATGATTAAAAATTTTTTTTGAACTGTGAATAATAGCAGTAAAGACAAGAACTGCTAGTGTAGCCTGGTGCCACTGCCTTTACTCCTCTAAGGCATCAACAAATCCATACACTATTGTTTTTGCACCATCAGTGCAAATGTCAACAAGGTAAAAAAGGCACAGATGCAAGTGTTTTAGGATTTTGAAAATAGTTTTGACTTCACAGACCCCTGACCCTTAGTGGTCTAAAGACTACACTTGGACAACTGCCTGATAGTTTATGCTGGATATTGATTCAAAGAAGAATAAGATCATTATGGAATACAGGCCCTATGAGAAAGAAAAAAAGGATAAGGAAGTTAAGGCATGAGAAGACATAGGTGAAGGAGAAGAAAATTATCGACCATTAGAAGTGAGGAAGATGAGTCTTAACCCCTAGAGATCTTCAAAACAGAATCCTATTTACTGTCTTAAAACATTTACTGTTACAAATGGTTGAAGGTAGAAAACCAAATCAAATAATCTGTTGAGGGGCAGCCCAGGTGGCTCAGTGGTTTAGCACTGCCTTCAGCCCAGGGCATGATCCTGGAGACCCAGAATCAAGTCCCACATCAGTCTCCCTGCATGGACCCTGCTTCTCCCTCTGCCTGTGTCTCTGCCCACCCCCCTCTGTGTGTGTGTGTGTGTGTGTGTGTGTGTGTGTGTATGTCTCGTGAATAAATAAATAAAATATTTTTTTTAAAAAAACAAAACACAAACGAACAAAAAAACCAAATAATCTGTTGACGTTACTCCACATTCTAATA
The DNA here is from genome assembly GCF_018345385.1 of Vulpes lagopus. Classification (NCBI taxonomy): domain Eukaryota; kingdom Metazoa; phylum Chordata; class Mammalia; order Carnivora; family Canidae; genus Vulpes; species Vulpes lagopus. The sequence continues at coordinate 102,504,480 of NC_054834.1, read as the reverse complement.
CTATGATTTTGTGCTCCCAAAGGATTTGTGGCTTATGATATCTCTAAGTAGAGTTGTCTTTGTGTCAGATATTTTCTTCAGACTGATTTTCAATATCTTTGCAAACAAGATTTCATTCTAAATCAGTCTTTAGTTTTATATAGTTTCTTAGAGCCTCGCAAAGATGCTGTTCTCAATAACCTGCAGGTTAGAAGTGAATCAAATTCTTTGAAACTGTCAGTGCTGCTAAGGGAGCTATGTGTTGCTCACACACATGCCAAGGATTAATGGGGACACATAATCTTTGACAGTTTAGGCCTTCTTCCCACCTACATTGAAAGCATCTCAGGCCATGAGAGCCTCTGATCACTGTTTGTTCTACACTGTGGGTCCTGAAATGAAGGAGCTTGACCTTCATTTGGCTCACCAACTGCGAGGGTTGGACAAGATTTGCTCTGGTTGGCAATAGTTTTCTATAAAGATAAGCAGACTATAAATCGATTTCTTGACTCCTCTCAACTTTGTATCTGAAGATTGTATTATAGAACTAAAAGTATCAGAAATAAATTTTGAATGCTTAGAGACTACAGAAGTTCAATATTGCTGTATGCATGTGTAACATATACCCTAAAGGGGATAAAATCTAAACTATATCTGTACAATGGTAATTCCCAAGAATCTGTTTCTACTTCAAGAAAAGATAATTTGTCCCTTGAAGTTTTAAACTAAGTTACAGTTGCAAACAAAGTTTATCTTTCATTTAAAAAAATAAATAAATAACTACTGGAAATCAAGGCCTCAGGAATTAAACTAAATATTTGGAGAATTATTTTCTCTTCTAGTTGTTTTCCTGCTAGAGAATATAACTAACTCATGGGGAAGATCAAAGAAGGGCAATTAAAAGTGAGTGAGGTGAGGGGTGCCTGGATAGTTCAGTTGGTAGAGTGATTCCTATTTTGGCTCAGGTCTTGATCTCAGGGTCATGGGATTGAACCCCACATTGGGCTCCCCACTCAATGGGGAATCTGCTTGGCATTCTTTCGCCACCCCCTTCATCTGTTCCTCCCTTTGCTCTCTCTCAAATAAATAAACCTTTCTTTAAAAAAGTGACTGAGGTGATATTGAAATGGCAATATCAAGGCCCATCAAAAGGATTAGAATGTCATTTCTTCAAGCTGGAAACCCAAAGGAATATGATTGAAAACTATGAAATGTTGTTTCATATGGATAGGACCAAACATACTTGTTCATCAAATCCCTGAAAAATACCACAAAAGGAAATCTTTGGAGTTCTAAGGAGGCAAATAAAATATAATAAATAAAAAGAATCACTTTCACATGCAGTAGTCACATTATGGAAATCACTGACGCAGTAGGAGGTATAGATCTCTAAAAAAAAAAAAAGATCGATTCAAAGAGGATTTAGGAAAACTCATAGTTAACAGAGCTATAATAAAAATATAATAATATTTCCCTCAACTTATATCTTTTGATGGATAAAATGCATGCATAACTTATAAACTAGAAATTAGAGAATTTTGAACCAAATAATCAACCAAATAATCTGTGAGTTTGACCTAAGGTGGTGGCGATCATACCACTGTGTTCAAAAATAAAAAAGTTAAAAAGTTAAATCAAACTAACGTTAATTATTTTGTTTTTTCTATTTCTATTTTTTCATAGTTTACAAATTATAACGCTAAATAGAACCTCCTGAGTTCACTTGGTCTATTCTACTGCTCACCTGAAGCAGTTTCACAGAGGGGATTGTCTACTCTTCCATCATCGCCTTAGAAATATGTTCTCCCTCTTAGCAATTTGCTGATCTTTATTTTCAAATTGAACCTAAATATCTTTCATTGTAAAACCCCCAACTTTTAACTCTGACCAATCTCAAAACCATAGCAAACTGCAAAAATAGTACAAGGAACATCCATATACTCTCTCACCTAACTTTGCTAAATATTCACTTTTCCACACACACATGAGCTCTTTTACTTTCTAGAATATGGATTTATGTTTCATGTATTTATGTTCTTACATTTATATCATTAATATGCATACATATGGATATATATTCTCATGCTGAACCATTTGAAAATGACTGCGGATATCAAGACCCTTCACCTCTAAATGCTTTAGCATGGATATTCTAAGAACCAGAACATTCTCTGCAAAATACCGGGGAGTACTGATAGAGCAATCTTGATAAGAGTACTATTATATAACAGTCTGCTCATTTCCCCCAGTTGTCCCAATAATACTGTTTTGGTTATTTCCTTCTTTTTTCATTAGAGGATCCAATCAAGGATGCTGTGTTAGTCATCATATTCTTTTAGTTTCCTTTAAATCAAACAGGTCTCCAGCCTTTTTTGATGGTGTTGCTGTTCTATATAGTATTGATATTACTGAAAAGACTGGTCTAGTTTTACAGAATGTTCTTCATTTTGGATATTTTTTATTGTTTCCTCATTTTTGACAGGATATCTACCTAAGTAACACCGTGTCCTTCTCAGGAAACGTAGAATGTCAGTGTGTGTCCATTTGTGGTGATGTTAAGGTAAAAGTAGTATCTACATGATTTTTAATTTAAAAGAAACTTTTTTCCCCTTTTTAACTCAAGTATAATCTGTACAGTGATACTTTGAGATTGTATGAATTTCCGGTTCTCCACACTTTTTTTTTTTTTAAACATAGTGGTTTTGGTATCCATTTATACTGATTTGCTTACTGCTATGTGCTTGTCAAATTCTGTTTTTCTATTTCCATCATTTTTTAAAGATTTTATTTATTTATTTATTTATTTATTTATTCATTCATTCATTCGTTTATTTATTTATTTATTTGAGACAGAGGGATAGAGAGAGAGAGAGAGAAAGCATGAGCAGGGGGAGAGGAAGAGGGAGGAGAGGCGGACTCCCTCTGAGCTGGGAGCCTGATGTGGGGCTCAATTCCAGGACCAGGAGATCAGGACCTGAGCTAAAGGCAGACACTTAACCATCTGAGCCACCCAGGCATCCCTCTATTTCTCTCCTTACTTTTAAATTTATTAGTTGATATTCTTTGTTCTTTCTCCTTAAAAAGGGTATTTTTAGTATCACTATGTACCGATGACTATACTTTTTCTGTTCAATATTATCGTAATCTATTCTTTTTATTATCCATTACTGTTCACATTGTACCAAATTTTACCAGCGCGGGGGGGCCCTTCAGAGTTGGCTTCTGTTCCTTTTTGATGTGCCCTCGTCAGTTTGAGCACATTCTCCATGGCACATCTGGGTACTTTAGGCTTAACTTGTACTTTCCTGTCCAGAGAGGGCTCATTCCTTTTAGAATTAGGCCTACCTCTAAAACTTAGATCTGGACAAGAGGTTTGCTCATTACAGTTTGAACGTAATTACTTCCAGGTCCTTGCAAAAGGCTACTAGCAGCTCACATGCACGCATGTACACATACCTATACCAATATATATATATATTGTACTATTGTAGCTTTATAATATTCTACTGCTATGCTACTACCATCAATTTTATTCTAGCATCACGGGGTCGTTCCTCCCCTTTCCCCATTCCATACTTCTCTTCTCCCAATCCTTGTACCTACAGCACAATATATTTACTTATTTCCTCAGTCCTGCAATAGTTTCATATCTGCTACACCAATATTGTGACCAACAATAAACTTACTGTGTCAGGTTCAAGATTTCTGATTAATTCCTTTATTCTTTATTCTTTTTTTTTTTTTTTTTTTTAGTATAGTTGACACACAATGTTACATTAGTTACATTAGTTTCTCCTACGATTCTTTTTTGTCCTCGGAATATGTCTCTCTAGATATGGTCAGAATATTTTTAAAACAGCTAATCTGTGGATTAATTCTCTTTTTTTCTCAACAGCTTAATATAGGTTTACATTTACTTGGCTTGTAATATTTAAGAGTTTATTTTCCAGTATTGTTGATTTAATCCACTTTTGAATATGTAAAAACTGCTGTTTTTTAAATGCTAAGAAACCTAAACATTAACAAACTGTATGCAAAATCTGGTGCCATGGTCATCATCATATGCAAGACCTGTTTAGAAACTAAGAGAGGGAAAGCATAAATGTTTTTCTTTCTTGTACTAATAATTTATATTATTATTATTACTATTCCAAGTTCAGGATCAAGAGAAGTTTTTGCAACATAGCAAAATTGCAAGGCAGTATAGAGCAGAAGTTAACAAATTGTCTCTGGAATTAGATTGCCTGAGGGCAAACCCTTGTCCCTATCCCCACACCACACTTGCTGATTACAACCAGGTCAATCAGCTATCTTGTCCTCCTCCCATGTAAAATGAGGATACCGCAAAGTTTAATATAAAGCACTTAGTTCAGTGCCCAATGAGTAGTAAGTACAAAATAAGTGTTACCTGTGACTTTGGCGGTGCTGACAGTGATGCTAGTGTCAAATTTGAAATGGTGTATTCCAGATATGCAGAGTTACTAACACTAAATTTAATGGTTCATTTTCTTGGCAACTGGATTTTTTGTGGGTTTTATTATTTTGTATTTTTTTCTTTCCCTCACAACTTTTGATGCACAAGGGAAAGTTATGGCTTAGCTAAAAGTTCTGATATTGAGAATGACCTTGTCCTTGTTTTGAAGCATCTGAAAAATAAAAATAAAAATTCCTCCTGTGAAACACCGGTCAGTTGCTGCTGCTGGTCCTGGGGCAGGCTGTCTACCGGGATGCCGAGCATTACAGCTGCTGTAATCACCAAAGCATCTGCTAGAGATCTCAGGGCTGAAAACTAGGTAGGAAAGTCTGCATTATACCTAATAATAGCTTTGGAAATTTTCCTGAAATGCTTGCTGGCAACCCCCAGGCTCGACAGGCACAGCATACTATAACTAAAGCTAGCATGTTGTTGCTACTCTTACTAGTGAGTGTGCTACAACACAAACACACAAACCAAAATAATAGCTAGAAATCATTTGCTATGACTTCTTTATGTTTTCACTTGTAGTACTCTTGGGTTACTGCCAAGTGTAGCTAGATATATTTATATAGATGTCCTGTATTTTTAATCCACAAACAGTGTCTTATAAGCTATAGATTCATATAAACTATTGATGCCACCAGTGAAGAGTTCAGATAAGAAAAAAATTATATCTGACACGATTACTCTCTCAATACACACAGGGATTGCTTTCAAGATGCAAAATTATGATGTTTGCATCCACATGGAGGGTTTGTGAAGAATGTCTGATGAACGTGAAAAGCACAGACTTCTGTTTGTGTGCCCTAGGGTAACCTGAGGATAGTGCCAGAGAGTCAGAGGATGCTCCATATATGTTCAAGGAACTGGGAAAAGATCCCAGACAGAAAGATTAAAGTGTTTTGATTAACCACTGGGAAAGAAAAGACTGAGTGGTGAGGTGATGGTTCAAGACAGGGAAATACCACGAAGTTTACATTTCAGGGTCCCTCACTTGTACGGGCCCTCCCAAGGCCCTGGGAGGAAACTGAACTGTGTGTTCACGTGGTTGTATGCCTTTGTAGTATTTGCTGAAGTAAAGTATTTTAACCACAATTGGTTAAAACCACTGTTTCCTTCCACTAGAACTTCCCCTCCATTCACTTTTCTTTGTATTGAGTGGAATTAGAGGTAGCTGTGTGCATGGAAGACAAAGGGTGGGAGATATATTTACTTAGAGTTGGCTCTGTATAGGATCTGCAATTGCTTCTGTGTGTAATTAAGTTATTGCTGGCCATCCCAGCAAAGGAATGGCTTCTGGGTCCTAACACGTATTTGGCCAACTCACCCAGCAGGGCCAGAGGCTGTGTTGTATCGCTAATGTGTCCTGCAGTACAGCCACGGATGTATATAGGCAGTGCAGGAGAAAGAATGATTGAAACATACAGAACCCAAAGCTAATCTGTGTAAAATTTCCTTCAGTCATGAGGCATGTGAAGTTGTAACTGGATGATTGAGGTCTAATTGATACTTGGTCACAATGCAAGTTCTTTCCTATCAAAATGTACTATACTAGAAAACATACTGGTGTGTATAATTATAAATATGTCATATATTTTTCCCTCTTTTGATGGGAATTGGTTAAGATAGGATTTATCAAAATTTCTGAGTAAGGCACAAACCATAGTAGTGCTACAGATAAGAGTATATTTGTTTAAGTCACGAGCTTTTGTACATTCTATCAAAAATTAAAAGAAAATCTGGTCAGCTACACAAGAGAAAAGACTGGACTATCTTTCTTATCCCTCTATAGAATGATATCACAAAATCATTATCATGTGGAAAGGTGTTCAAAGAGTATACAACAAAAAAATGTAGGAATAACTTAATAAAAACATGTTATTTTTTATATTTTGTGATTTTTTTAGCTTTTTTACACTTGTAATTTGCATTGGTATTTTTGGTCAACTAAACACCCACTTTCTTGTTTAATTTTGTACTTGTAATTTTATATTCATTTTCTAAAGGAGAGGCCCCTTCCAACTATTTAGACTTCAGTTTCCACGAAACCTGGATCTTCCCCATCCTCTACTAATATATAAAGGGTGTGTCATCTTGTGAACAATCACTCATTCATATGCTTGAGGCAATCAGTAATGAGTTAGGATATGGTAAAGATTATATTGTATACATTGAACCTGACAGATCTGTAATAAGATGGCAATTTTTGCTCTAAGAAATAGAAGTTCAGACACTAGTTGCCAGTACTTTGTCCTTCATCTGTAGTCTGTGAGTGCTCAGAGTGTTCCAGTTGAGAATCTCTCCTGAGTTGAGACAGAATCAGTTCAAATAGTGCACAGAACAATTTCCCACTGCAAGAAATCAAGCTCCTCAGAAAAAATACCTGTTTCTAGGACTGGGGCAGGAAATGTCAAGAGCTTGAAATGTACTAGAAAGCAAAGAAGCTATCAAAAATTACTGGAGTCGTGTCAGAAAGACATAGGAACCAAATTGAAAGAATTTCTAAAAAGCTGACTGAAATGTATTGAAATACATCAAATATGTTAAAAACTTACAAGTGTATAATGATACCGAAAAGTAAAAACCAAAAACCTCCTTGATCCAAGGAAATGAGGGCATAAATTCATTCTAAAAATTGGTTGATAAAGTGAAAGAAAAAAATATTTATCTTACCTTTTCTGACAAACTGTAAATCAGGTTAACCAAAGAGTTGGTAAGAAAAAATGTCTGCTTTGTAAAAGAATTCTAGGCAATAATTGCAGAAGGAACACAAAAACTAAGCCATCATTATTTTGCAACTCCTTTTCAAATAATCTGAGAAATGATCATCAATGGCTGCCCAAATCATTGGGTGAAAGTTGATGAGGAATCTTTAGAAGAAGTGAGTTAGGGTGGGAACACCAAAACTCATTAATTACAGAGAGAGAGAGAAACAACAAGTATTATACAAGTAGCAGGTGCATAATCCTATTCATGAAATATACTTGCCAAAAAATAGAACATAAATTTGTTCAAACCCCTAGGTTTAGCTATTAATTTTCAAAAATATAGAAGAAAAAGGAACATGTTATATGATACCATGGAATCCAGTCAACAAAACCCAAAAGTTAAGATATTCTATAGGATAGATGACTGAATTTCTTCTACAAATAAATGACATGAGAAAAAAAAAAGGGGAAGAGAGGAGTTGGTAAAACAATTTAAAAATTAAGTAAATGAGTAAGATAAATTAATATTTAAGAGACATTTTGTTCAAGCGTTATGTGTGAACTTTGGCTTTTGATTTGAGCAAAGCAAACTGTAAAAACAGCATTGATGAGGAAAACTAAACAAGGAAAACTGAAAATAGAGGGATGGGTTATTAGATGATGTTAAGGAATTACTGGTAATCTTAAAGTAGAAGTATGATGTTATTATAATGTTTTAAAATGAGCTTATCTATTAGGAATACAAACTGATTATTTACAAATAAAATTATAAAATATCTGAAATTTGTTTATAAAATAATCTGGCTGGGGAGAAAAAGGTGTTAGGGAGTATAAATGAACTAAGGTTGGCTATATTTTGATAATCACTAAGTCTGGATAATGAAGACATGGAGATTTATTTATTATTTATTATTAGATTTTTATTTATTTATTTATTTATTTATTTATTCATGACAGACACAGAGAGAGAGAGAGGCAGAGACCCAGGCAGAGGGAGAAGCAGGCTCTATGCAGGGAGCCTGATGAGGGACTTGATGCCAGGATCCAGGATCAGGCCCTGAGCTAAAGGCAGGCACTCAACCACTGAGCCACCCAAGTGCCCCAGATATGGAGATTTATTATTATTATTTTATTATTGCAGCTACTTAGATAACTGAAGTTTTTCTTAACAGTAGGCAAAAATACATAGAAAGTAAATTTGAGAAGCACATACTGAGAGATAGTATGCCTGTATTCTCATTGTTATTTGTTTTCGAAAATGAAAAAAAAATTATGAATAGAAGCATCCAATCATGACATTTGTGAAATATTAAATACGAGTGTTAGGGGTGCCTGGGTGATTCATCAGTTAAGCGTCTGACTTTTGATTTCGGCTCAGGTCATGATCTCATGGGTCATGAGATAAAGCCCTGGATTGGGCACCATGCTCAGCAGGCAGTCTGCTCGAAGATTCCCTCCCTCTTCCCCCTCCCCTACTCACACATACACAGTCTCTCTCTCTCTCGAAAATAAATAAATCATTTAAAAATATATATGAATGCTATAGGTAGTGGTGTGCTGGTAAATGACTATCTGAAGAAGAAAGCCCTGATTTATAGTGTTTACCAGTTTGCATGGTCTAAATACTCCCACCACAGCCGATTTCAAGCTACTGGTATGACCTCACCAAATGTGGAGTTGGAAAGAGCTGCATACCACTGGCTCTCGTGCGTCTGCGTGGCCAGCCCTAGCCCACTACTGGGAAAGCTGACAGAGGAGCGTTAGTTATTGCAGATTGCTGGTCAGACCCCAACTCACACGCACTCTTTGTCCTTGATCAACTTACTTAGTTTCTCTGAGCCTGACTTCCCCTTCTGTAAACTACAGATAGTAATTCCTAGTACATTAAGATACGAGGCCTAAATGAGATCAAATGTGTAGTAGACCTAGCATGGTTCCACTCACGGAGTGAGTGATCCTTCATGCTAATATCCTTTCTTCCCTCCAAGTTAAAAGAGAAGAAAGAACTCTTGCTTTGGGATGGTCTTAAACTTTTAAAGGAAAGTAATGAAGCTGATCATCTTCTTAGAGGGCTTCCTGCCCAGAATTTCTGTAATTACTTAAAATTGCAGGTTTTAGGGACTGTCACAAACCTGCCAGAAGTTCACCAAGCTCTAATTTGGTTGGATATTAATAGGTAGGCTGGGAAGTTAATGTGATATGATTGTGGCTAGAATAGAACCATCTGTTAAAGGTATGGTTTCTGTCCAATGTGATCTGGCACGAAAAACACCCAGTAAGAATTAAGTGTTGTCTTAGAGTTGACATGGTAAAACAAAAACAAAAACAAAAAACACAACCCTATAACTTACTTAATGTTTTTCAGGGGAATGCTAGGACTCAGCTAAGATGTTTCTGGCATAAATAAGCCTAAAGGTTATGTTGGCAAATTTGAAATGTTTCCATTCCCAGTTTTGATTGATTGAGGAGTTATTAATAATAGTAGCATTGTATTTTTCAAATTCTTTTTTCAAATTCAAAGTTTGCTGATTAACCATGGTATCAGTTAATGAAAGAAGGGGTTTTATTTTCCCCTTTTGTTTCCTGAACAATTTATTTTTTCTGTATAGAAATCTAAGATTAAGGTCATCATTGATTAGTCAATAGTGATGCGGTTTTCAGAATTACTGAAGTATTTGCATATATAAAAATATCTTTTAAGTTCATTAAAGCCAAGGCTAGAGAGAAAGGATATTAGAAGTCAAGCCCATATTTAGAATCTGGAGACACTAATACTAGAGGCACTTGAAATTTGATTTACGTGTGTGGGTTGATGTGTTCCTATTGGGAATACAACTTGGGGATGTATTTTCTCCTCTCAGGAAGAGTTGCATGACTCAACTCTACATATTTTGGATTTCTGAGCAAATACTTAATGAGCTAAGAAGCAGTATGCTGCATCATCCATCTGAAGTTGTTCCAATCTCCTTTGATCTTTAAAAAGAATAGTTTTCCTTCAGTAAATTCAAACACTTGCCCCTTAGAAACTTGAATTTCCTATTTTCTTAAAGCAATGCTATTTATACTAAACTTAATTCAACAGGTCATAATAAGAATGCTTTAAAAAATGAAATGGAACGAAATAAGTTTAAAAATAGTGTCACAAAGAGAAAGGATCAATAGCGTCTTGTAAAACTTATGTTTTAGTTATGTATATGTATACATCCTAAGCTATGAAGTAAAATTTATTTCTCGCTGAGTCACAATAAAAAAATGGAAAATTTTAAAGTGTTTTAAAGTATGCAATAAAAAAGTTCCTGAAAAAAAAGTAACTCTCCCTCCTGTGGTACGTATCAAATCAGTATTTTTAGGTTAAGAAGTCTCCTTCAAAGCTGTTGTAGACAAAAGCATTCTGGATTTTGAGAGGATGGTGAGTCCACCTAGGCCTCCCTGGGGACAGCAGAGGGAGGGGACTTATACTCTTGAAGGGACATGGTTATAACGATGTTCCTTCTGTCTGCTGGAATTTCTTCCTTTCTTATGTAGGATGGATACTGCTACTTGGCTTGCCTGCATAAACACAAACATCTCAGTTAGATTTCAGGACTTGAGGGCAGAAGTTTTGCCTTATGCTCTCTTACCTGCTCATGTATGCTTTCTTAAGTTCTCACCCGTCACATGCCTCCCACACACAGTAGTATGTGCTTACCATTCCTGGTAGGAGTAATGATACCACTGTTATTAGTCATTCCCGTTAGTAATGAGCACAGCTAAAGTTTACCCTAATATGCTATTTGGCCACATTTGTTCATATGTTTATATATTTATTCATATACTATCTGCCACAAAGGATTTATTGCTGCTGCTAATGTGAATATGTAAGAAAATAACGGCTGAATTACACATAACAAAGAACCATTATATATATATATAATGGTTCTTTGCTATGTGTATACACACACACACAAATACACACATTTATTTTTTTTTAATTTTTATTTATTATTTATGATAGGCACACAGTGAGAGAGAGAGAGACAGAGACACAGGCAGAGGGAGAGGGAGAAGCAGGCTCCATGCACCGGGAGCCCGACGTGGGATTCGATCCCAGGTCTCCAGAATCGCGCCCTGGGCCAAAGGCAGGCGCCAAACTGCTGCGCCACCCAGGGATCCCAAATACACACATTTAAAGAGACTTTTATACACACACATATATGCACACACACCCTTATATATCATAAAGATAAGTAAGGCCAGAGGAAAAATATGAATAATCAAGCATTAAGTTCCATCTTGGTTCTTTCTTTGAGGCTCATTCTTGCATCTGAACTCCCCATTAGACAAGTAAAGGGGAATATATTATCAGTTACATAATTCTTACTATTGAAGAAGAGAGACACCCTCAGGAAAGGCAGAGGCTTCCTTGTATACGTGAGAAATATGACTAAAAGGCATTTCTCACATGGAGTTTCATGTGGGAGACAGTGTCTGAAACTCGAAAATATCTGTACCATCACTCCTGAAGAAACTGTAATGGATTTTATTTCTGTTATTTCTGTTACTACTTCTCTTCCATGAAGGCTGAAGGCTTTCTGACAAAACCTGGTGAAAGTACATCTGTAAGGAGACAGAAAATTATGATCCAGTTAGGTAACCTTTGGCCTGTTCTAAACTATCACTGAGAACATGCAGAAGAAATTGTTTAATCAATCATCCCCCAAATATCGCCTATCTCGACCAGATTTTTAACTAAACTGGATGAGAGTCTAAGATTACATCCCTTGGCTAGGGCCTAGATGGATAGGCACTCAGGACTGTTGGTGGGAAATAAATCCATCTACTTTAGAAAAAGTTATGATTAGGAGATAAGGTCAATATTCTTTGGTGGAAATTGGCAACTTCACCAAGGTTCCCATCTGATGAATCACTCCACCTCCTCACCAAGATGGGCCATTCCAAGACAGATGTTTCAAAGGCTGGAACCCATAGTATCATTCCAGAGCAGTTTCAAAATGTGTGGGAATAATTTTTGCTGAACTTTGTTTTTTCTCTGTACCACATTGCCAACCACTGGCTTTTGTTCCCTCTGGTAGTACTGTTTTCATTTTGTTAGCCTTCATGTATGTCAGGGGGTCATATTAGTGTTCAAACAAAAACTGACAAGCTATTTGCAAGTGAACTGGAAAGATAGAGCACCTCGTGTTTGGGGCACCAAATCGCTGGGATGTTCAGGCATTTATGAGCTATCTACTACATGTTGCAGTGGAAGAAGCGCTTCCACAATTTGAAACTTCACAGTAAACATTAATCCAAGGCAGAAATGGGCTCCAGAATTGAGAATAACAAGGGAGCATCTGGACAGCTGTGAGAAGAATCACTGTAAGAAGCCCGTGATGAAACCCAGGTGATAGGATAGCGGGGGTAGGTACACTGGGGCCTCAGATTAGGGGGTGTCAGCAGAAGAATGGCAAGTACCTAGGAGAGAGAGAGATAAAGGGAGATATACAGGAATGAGGAATGATCAGATAACTTTTACTTCCAATTTACTCTGACAAATGAGAGATGGGAGAGCAAGGAAGAGAGGATGAAATAGAAGATCCTTGGGCTTGTTCTAGTGAACCTAAAGAGATTCCACTTTCAGAAAAGCAAAACAAAACCAAAAACAATTGCCATTCTATTTTAAAATATGATTGCATATGAAAACCCATTTAGAAAGAAATAGAAGTTGGGGCACCTGGGTGGCACAGTGGGTTAAGCATCTGACTCTTGGTTTCAGCTCAGGTGGGATAAGGTTTTGGAGGAACATAAATATTCAGTCCATAATAGGCTCTCATAGTGAGGTGTGGGCTTGCCTCCCACCAAAACTAAAAAGATATGAATTCCTCAGAGAGACATAAGGTCCAGATTCTGGGCATCCCTTGTCCCCCCAAACAGGCAACTGTCCACTAAATTTTCTTTCAAACCTTCAAATGTTCTTGAGTTCTTGGATAGTTTTTAAAGATAACTTTTCAGGACACCCTAGAAAAGGCTATCTAATGAGTCTTAATCTTGAGTTCCTATTTATTTACTTATTTATATTTAAATATTTTTATTTATTTATTTTAGAGAGAAAGAGATAGAGGGAGGAAACAGAGAGAGAGAGAGGAAGAGAGAGAATCCCAAGTAGACTCCATGCTGAGTACAGAGCCTTGACATAGGGCTCAATCCCATGACCCTGAGATCAGGACCTGAGCAGAAATCAAGAGTCAATCGACTGAGCCATGCAGGTGCCCGAAACATTTTAAGTTTTGACATCAAATTTATTCTGTTTTTGGTGCTTATATTTTAAACAGAATAATTTAAAATAAATCTAAATGTTTGGGATTTTACCATGAAGGCTCTCAGAGAAGCCCCCCGATAATGATGGTAGTGCTCTTGCAGGTGCTGGCTATGTGCCAGCCACCAAATCCTGCTACAGCTGTGTTCTTCCAGAGTGTAGGCCAGTCTTCTTTCTGTCTCTTGTTAGTTGACAATGCCAGTTTTAGAGAATCATGCCAGACCACACACCAGTGTGGCAGTTATACAAGTGGGAAAATAGATATTCAACTAGTTGCGATTAAAAATTCTTATATTTGTAGCTTAAAATGATACAAGGTTCTGAAAATGCAGAACAAGAATATAAATAACTTCTCTAAGGTTCTAAAATACAGAGTTGGAGCCAAAATAACTTTTATAACTATTCCTGGGAAGATGCCCTCCCACGTCATTCTAGCCCACACTTAGAAAATAAGGTTTATTTTTAATTTTGGTACCTTTCTAAGTTATTCCAGGAAGATTTTCTTAGGGATTTTCCAGTGTCATTAGATGCCACAAAGTATACGTTTTCAAAAAGCTAGATTTCTTCTGCGTATCCTTGAAAATAAATCCAGGAAACTCCATGAACTTATTGTTTACACCAGCCCAAGGGTGGCTGGAAGATGTTAGAGTGATGATGCATCTGGTAGAGATGATCCTGAACAAGTTCAGAAGATGGGCGATTGTATTACATTTTTGTTAATAGTCACATATCTTGAGGTCTGATTCATGCTACTCATGGGTCTTTGAGCCCTTACTAATTTGCATAAATACTCAGAACCATGCAAAATTTTTTTCAACTTATTTCAGTATATTTTGTATTAAGAGAAAATAAGCACATAGATTTTTGATAAGTAAATATTGGCTCAACTGATGAAGTGCACCCTGTAGCTAGAAAGTTACCTCTTAGTACGTAACAGTGGAGAAGCTAAAAATGCCAATAATTCAGTAGTTTCAGCCTTTCTCATATATAAGTTTATGGTTTAAGATTCAGAGGAGCTAAACTCTCATCATTTTTTCAGATTGAGAGTAATATTTATCATGATTCAAGTCTTCCTAACATTTTCATCAGTAGTCTAAAAGAAGATAGTAGGTTTCATTTCATTTTATTTCCAAAGTGATTCTTGGATTTTCAGGTTGCTCTGAAAAGTGAGGTGGAAAGTATGAATTGGAGGTGATCCATTGTCTCCAAAACATAATCCCAAACGGGAAACTGAGAAGCAAAACTTTATGTGAAGCCCTATTCTTTTACTGCCCTTTCCCTAGATCTCCATTCCTCTTCCTTGGAAGAAAGTAAAAGAAGGAAGGTAGGCGAAAGGGAATTGGCAGTAGTGTGATGGAACCAGCTTCACTGAGTTGAGTGAGCCAACCGTGTGCACCTCTTTCCAAACTTGTATTAAGTAATTTATTGGTACCTTAAAATCAGCCATGTTGGAAATATTTACACTGTAGAAATTGGTGTTGCTACAAATCAGGGCTCCCTTTCCCCACCCTGGACAGTAGGTTGCTAAGATTTACTAGCATTCCATTGATGACCTCTGTTGAAAGGGACATTGTATATCACAACGTTACCCTTACCACTTTCTGATTATGACTTGTTAGTATAGGTAAAATTTCTAAAGATCTTGACTGTAATCTGCCTTTACCCAAAAATATATAGAGTTGGAATAATATGCTCTGTATTTAAGTTACTTATGATGCATTTTTTTCCTGTGTAATTTTACCTTCTTAGAATTCTCAATGTATTGTTAGTTTTCTTTTCACACTCCCCTCTTCTTTTTCTATACCGTTCTCTGTGATCCTTTCTTGGTTAGTCTTCTCAGTGTAGACTGTGACATTTTATGAAGAGATATTCATATACACACTGCCTGATTAGTATGATCTAAGGCATCAAAGAGTATTATAGACTCAATTCAGCAAACATTAATTGAATATATCCTTTGCATAAGACATCATGCCAGAGAAAATAAGGCACTGTACCTAGTCTCAATCAACATAAAATCTAGAGAGAAAATCAGACATGTACATGACTAAGAATAATATAGAACATAATGTGAAAGGTAGTATTAGAAAAAGTAAAGATGCAAGCTGGACCACAGAGACTGGAGGTTATTTCTGACTGCAGAAATTAGAGAAGGCTTCATGAAAATGGAGCCATCTCAGCTAAGTCCTGCAGAATTGGTATGCATATTAAAGTTCAACTCTATTTATAGTTTTTATGAATAGATGACTGTAAAGTTCCCATTAAAGTAGTTTGAGTTAATTCACATTGTTTACTGATCTGCCAAAATTAGCTCATCATCATGGAAGTCGGGCAAACTTAAGAAAAGTAAGATTTTAGCATCATAAATATATGGAATTGCTGCTAGATTCAGCAGATGCCAGTGCAGAAGATGCATTCTGCTCATCTTTGTACACCTCATAGTTTATACTCAGAGCACTATTTATAGAAGATCCTTATTAAAAGCTTCCAATTAATGAGAACCAAGTACGATTCAGGCACGTTTACATGTATGAGATCATCAAAGACAAAAACTAAAAAATAAGGAAATCAGTTTTATTCAGGCTATTACACTAGGGAGAACAGCCTAGACCCAAAGATCAGAGTGTGTCTTTACAGAGTGGTTTTGCTTTAGTCTTTTATAGGAAGGAGTAGACAAGTTCAAGTGGGAGGATTTACAGTTGGGATTTTGCAACCAGGGAAAATCTCGGTTGGTTAGGTTGAACAAGAGATGTTTATCTCTGTGTCTAGCTAGCTTCAAGGGGAAAACAGTTCTAATCTTTGCTAATCACTCATGAGACTTTGCTAATAAAAAGAAGCTGACTAGTCAGTAGGTAAACCTTACAATTACCCTGATAAATTTGACTATCAGCATTGTTTTTTAAGCTCTTTTTAAAAAATCAGAAACTAACATTCAGAGAGGTTGAGAGACTTGCCAAGGCCACATAGCTAGGAAATAACAGAATTGGAATTTTACCCCATATCTTCTGGCTCTAATATCTTTTCATTATGTCATAGTATGTCACATTATACTGAATGGAATGCTTAATAATAATTTTTAAGGTTAATTAAACTTTCATTTATTTTCTGTGTGTATATTTTCATACACACTACCTCGTTTGGAGAGATTGCCTTCAGAGAACCAGGTATAATATTTAGAATTGGCAGAAATCTGTTTGCAGGCTGGTTTGTTTTTATTTTTTAAGATTTTATTTATTTATTTATTTATTTATTTACTTACTTACTTAAGAGAGAGGGCACAAGTGGGCATGAGATGAGGTGAGGACAGGGAGAGGGAGAAGGAAAAGCAGACTCCCCCACTGAACAGAGACACCCCGATGTGGGGCTCAGTCCAGGACCCTGAGATCATGACCTGAGCCGAAGGCAGATGCCTAACCAACTGAGCCACCCCAGGTGCCCGGCAGGCTGGTGTATAACAAGAGTGTGCCTCCTTCCATATAAATAAATCTAACTTTCATGTGAACAAATAGAGAAAAATTTGGAATTATATCCTAGTGTCTTTATAGTTATTGTTCTTTCTGGGAATCGGTACAATATCACTGTTGCTATTTCACCTGTGTTCCGTGGGGCTGTAGAGGGCTGCAGGAGATGCTTTGAGATCCTCACAGCGTTTCTTGGCTGGGTCACGGGAAGCTGGTTACTCAGCTTCTGCCAGAACTTTTGGATATACATGTTGAACATCAAAGTAGAAAAGGGGTCACCTAAAGAAGGAAGGAAAGAGTGAAAACCATTGATCTAATAGAATAAATCATTTCTGTAGAACAAATGCTGAATATGTTTCGCTCCTGGAAGCCTGTGAGTCCCTGAATTTATTGGCTTTGCCAGCTTTGGGGGACCCTTGCTGTGCTTTTGATATTCACGGCAATGCAATGTTAAGATGCACCTGAAAAGTTCAGCCACACAGCAGGGGAATCTAACCTGGCTGGTCTGAATCATTTGGCATCTGTTCCACACTCAAATTATTGTGGTAATTATAGGTATGAGGTGACAATTTGTGGTTGAGTTTTGTTCTGGGACCCTGGTCATCCAGTTCTTTTTTTTTTCTTTTTAATTATGTTTTACTTTTATAATATTGTGTTAGTAAACAGAGCAGGTGCTATTTCACAGTAGTTGTGTAACACATTCTCCAAGCATGGAAGCAAAAATTTAGCACAAAACAAAACCCTCTAACCTTCTGGCCGGGCTGCCTTCCTAAGCATGGTAATTGTATCTGCTCTAAATGAGAGAGAAAAATAAGCAGATTACAATTAGCCTCTGGGGGCCACTGAAGCCAAGATATGCATGGGAGCTTTGTCATCGTTGGCCCTGACAGTGTGGATTTTTTAGAGGCAGGAAAGCCAAGTTCAGTGCTTTCCTGCTTCTCCTTGGCCTCTCATTCAGGGATAACCTGGCTGTGTCCTGCCCCATGCATCATTTACAGAGAAGCTCAGGTGGTGAAAGGAGATACTATCATTAGTTTTTATTCCCTGTATCTCCCAGTGTTAGGGGAAGAGTGCTGTGGTCAGAAGATAGCAAAATTAAAAGCAGGAAGACAAATCAGCAGTGCCTGGGTGACTCAGTCGGTTAAGCATCTTGCCTTCGGCCCAGGTCATGATGATCAAAGTCCTGGGATCCAGCACATTGGGCTCCATGCTCAGCAGGGAGTCTGCTTCTTTCTCTCCCTCTGCCCCTGCCCCTCCCCCTGCTCGTGCTCTGTCTCTCAGTCTTCCTCTCAAATAAATAAAATCTTAAAAAAAAAAAAAAGGAAGATAAATCAGCCAGAAGATAGTAGAAAATAATAGAAAAAGAGATATAGGAACTATGAACTGTGTTTACCCACTGGAAAGCAAAACAAATGAATTATCTGTGAGTCCATTTCTAAAGACAGATATTACGGAGGCACTAAATCTTAGGAAACTATTTTCAAAGTGGTGATGGATGTAGATAGACAGGATGGAGTGACATTCAGGGCAGGGAAACTGAAAGTGCACCAGCTGAGAGTACAGACTTGCCTTAGGGGCCATGAGAAGGTCTGCTGAGTGACAAGTCCGTCAGCAGTTACCGAGGCTAACACCTGTAGAGCTACATTTTACATTTTGCTGTTAAAATTATAATCATCGGTAAAGTGGTGATGAATTTTTCTAAGGCAAGGGTTAGAGATTTCTTTGGTTCTTGTAGAAAAGTTTCTCTGAATTTAGTGAGCATGGGAAGGGTCACTTTCTTGGGCTGAAATTGGCAAATCTGAGTCCTAGTCAATGAGTAGGAGGAAGAAAAGAGAGAAACAGGGTATGACTAGAAGTTTCCTAGCACAGTTAGTACTAACTCTCCTCCCCTTTTAGGGCGGACCAAGTTCTCAAGATTCTTAGGATAGACTCTTTTAAAGAGTAGTTCTCAGAGTGAATTTCCTGAGCTAGGGTGTCAGCACCCCCCCAGGAACTTGTTAGATATGGTAATTTTCAGACCTCATTGTAGGTCTACTAAATCGGCAACTGAGGTGGGACCAGTAACCTGGGTTTTAATAAGCCCTTGTCTTAGTCCATCTGGGCTGCTTTGACTATGAGAAGTATCATAACCTGGGTGGCTTATTTTACAGAAATTTATTTCTCTCGGTTTTAGAGGATGGGAAGTCCCAAATCACTGGTAGATTTGGTGTCTGGTAAGGACCCACTTCCTCATAGACTCACCTCCCAAGACAGAAGGGCCAAGGGAGCTCTGTGAGGTCTCTTCTATAGGGGCACTAATCCCATTCATGAGGGTTCCACCCTCAGGACCTGTTCACCCCCCCTAAAGCCCCACCTCCCAGTGACATCCCCTGAGGTGCTAGGATTTCAAAATATGAATTTGTGGAGGACAGAACATTAGATCTACAGCAACCCCCTAGGTGATTCTCATGCCTGCTAAAATCTGAAAACCATTGCCTTAAAGTAGTTGTTTTCCATATAAAGGTGCTTTAGAAAGTAGAAAGTTGATCAGTTTCTCTCCTAAACCCCTTTCCTCGGTGTTTTCACAAGTGCCTGATTAAATCTGGTAGGAAAAAAAAGGTCCCAATCAGGTGCTAAGCCTTTGGCACATATGAAATCTCTCTTTGAAAAAGGGAAGTGTAGCTCGATTCTGGACCTGAGAGGAAGCACCTGCAAGCAAGACTGCATGGGGCACAGCATCCGTCCCTGCCCTTGATGCACAAACCTGGGAAGGATTTTTTTTTAATCAGTTCTTAATCTGAGACTCAGGAATGTTCTGCTTGATGGAGCTTCAGAAACTCAAATCATGAATTATGTCCAAGGTGGAAAAAGAATAGTTGGTGATGCTGAACTTTAATCCTAAGAGAATTTAGCAAAGAAAAAAAATGTATTAAATGCACAGTGATAACCTGCAGTTTCAGCCTTTGGGGAGTCACATAAATATGGCAAAGGTAACAGACACCAAACTGAAAGGGGAAAAGTGGAAGCATGAAGGTGCTGGGCACTGGATGGAGAAAGAGCTAGAATGAGGCTTTTTATCAAGAGGAAGGAGAGTGAGAATCATGGCAGGGGACCAGAGTCAGAAGAAATGGTGGAAGTCCAGGGTGATGCACAAGAGTTATTATCCACGAAGAGGGACATCTTCCACTTAGAGCCATGGCCAATTTTTTTAAGCATTATAAAAAAATGGAGAGATTGAGCAACATATGACTCATAGAAAAAAGAGCTAAGAATAGGCGTAAAACCTAGGGCCATAGATAATCAGAAAACATAGTTATCCTTGTACTGCTAAGGGCTGACATTTGGAATTGTCATTATGTGCTAAGCACTGTAGTAAGTACTCATGATTCCCACAGCAACACTGTGAAACAGATTCTAGTATTACTGTCTCTGCTTGAGAGATGAGGAAATGGAGGCTTGGGCGAGGAGATTTACATAGCTCCTCAGTGCCTCTAGGATTGGGACCCGCCAGTCCTATGCCAGAATCTGAGCTTGGCACCCCTCTGGTATGAATGATGTCGACAAAATAGGTCAGCCCCTCGAGTTCCTAGGGCTCCAGAATGATTTGATGCTATTCTGTCCACTTTTATTCTCACAA
Organism: Vulpes lagopus; assembly: GCF_018345385.1. Taxonomy (NCBI): domain Eukaryota; kingdom Metazoa; phylum Chordata; class Mammalia; order Carnivora; family Canidae; genus Vulpes; species Vulpes lagopus. Next base: position 102,483,944 of record NC_054834.1, on the reverse strand, counting down.
TTGCCTTGTTATTTTCTGATTATAAAAGTAATATAGGATTATTGCCATCCAACTCAAAAAAATGCATAGGAAGTAAAGATCATTCTCGGTCCCATTGCCCAGAGATAACTGATGTTACCCATAAGCTATATTTTATTCTATGGCTACAATACTTGGTGCCTCAGAACTGTCTGGAAGGAGGCAATCAGCCCAGACTCCGACACTCTAATTCACTAGGTCTGGGTGGGGCCGAGGCTTATGTATTTTTAATAAGTACCTCTCCTGTGTTCAAGCCCAGTTCTAAAAATGCTGTTCTATATACCTCAGATTTTCAAATACTTGTATGTAGAACATCTCGTATTCAGTTTATCTCTGGATTCTTGAGTACTTTCTATTTCTTATCAATACCGTCAGACAGGAAGATGTTGAATAGAGAAGAAGTTGCTTCTCATACTTTAGCATGCCGTGTCATCACCTGGAAGGCTAAAATGTTAAAATATAGACCACAGAGTTTCTGATTCCATGGGCCCAGAATGGGGCCTCTATTAGTCAGGATCTTCTTCCAGAGAAACGGAACCAATAGTATATAGAAAGACAGATAGCTATGAAGAGATTTATGATAGGAATTGGCCCACATGGTCATGAAGGCTGAGAAGTACCATGATCCACTACCTGCAAGCTGGAGAACTAGGAAGGCCGGTGATACAATTCAGTCCAAGTCTGAAGGCCTGAGAACCAGAAGCTCCGATGTCCAAGGGCAAAAGATGGACATCCCGGCTCCAGAAGAGAGAATTCATTCTTCTTCCATCTTTTGTCCTATGTGGGTCCTCAACGGATTGGATGATGCCCCCCACATTGGTGAGGGCAGATCTTCTTTACACAGTCTACTGATTCAGATGCTAATCTCTTCCAGAAACACCCTCACAGACACACCAGAAATAGTCTTTTACCATCTAAATGGACTGGTAAACCATCATGGGGCACAAGAATTTGCATTTCTAATAAGGTGATGGGAGATGCCAGTGCAACTGGTCGAGGGACCACACTTTGAGAACTACTGTAATAGTCTTCCAGATGAGATTTCCTGGTAGAAACCATTCTTGTCTTTGAAAATTCCTTAAAATTCAAGGGCATGAATCTGTCCTTGATGCAATCATTTAGAAACAAATTCAGTGACAGATAGTAGCATGGTTAATATCACCCCTCCATCAGGAACTCCATATGTAAAATCTCTATTCAGCTGTTTCTGTGTCTCTATGACAACAGTAAAAGTGTAACAAGAAAAGAATAGCTGCTGATGTTGTCAGCAAAAAAAATCTTTAATGTCCAAATGGTTGTTGGTAGCAACAGAAGGAATAGTGGGACAAGGTCGGTTACATCCAATAATAGGCCTAAGACCTATCACAGAAGTCTAATGTGTGACATTTCTTAAGTAGGACAAATACCAGAAGAGGATGTTGATGCTACTGGCAGTTTTTATGAATTATACATGATGCACTATTTTAAAATTCAGTGGAAAACTGCCATTTACCCTCCCTTGTAAAAGGTATTATATGAAAAGTGAAGTGCTGGGTGAGTAAACATAAGATGCTACCAATATAATGGATCTTTAGCATGCTTCTCTTTGTTCTCTAGCCCCTGACAAAAGATAACCAGGCTTTTGAAAGCAAAGTTGGCCTCTGGAAATCTTCCTGAACTTGATACCTCAGTACTGTTTGTCTGTGCTTCTGAACCAGAAACCAATTTCTAAAATGTTAACTCTTACATTTAATTGGCTTTCGGCCTTTACCCCTTGATGCTGGGGTAATATGACTGTGTAGTTACCTTTCTTATTCAACATCGTCCTGCTCTGTTTGGGCTGCTATAACAGAATACCACAGACTGGGTGGGTTATAACAGAAATTTATTTCTCACAGTTCTGGAGGCTGGAAAGGCCAAGATTAAGGCACCCACAGATTTGGTTGAGGGCCTTGCTTCCTTGACAGCTGTCTTTTTGTATGATCTCACAGAATAGAAGGAGCGGGGGATGTTTCTGAGGTCCTTTTATAAGGGCACTAATCCTATTCGTGAGAGCTCCACCCTCATAACCTAATTAGGTCCCAAAAGCCTCACATCCTGATAGCATTATTTTGGGGGGTAGGGTATCAACATATGCATTCTGGAGAGGGGAGGACATAAACATTCAGTCCATTGCAAACATTTATTTGTCAGTCACCAGAAATACAGAAAAACCCACTGCCAGCCAATGCAGTTTACCCTAGAATTTTGAATGCTAAAATTAAAAATCTTTTTTACCATGAGTCGAGATTACTGAAGTCATCTAGGGGAATTTATTCATTTATTATTCAGTCAACATATATCAATTATGTACTTTCCCCCATTCCAGGCATTGCTGTAGGGTCAAAGGCTAGAACAGTGAGAGTTCTATATAGAATTCTCTATATAGAAAGAAACCCATACAGTCTTGACCCATCAAGGAGCTTACACTATAGCGGTGTTGAGTTTTGTCTTATTTTGTGTCTTCTAGAACCTTACTATGTAAAGGGCCAACAGTGTGGATGTCACTTGGGAAGTTGTTAGAAGTGCAGCATCTCAGGCTTCATCCCAGATCTCCTGACACAGAATCTGTATTTTATTTTACAAAATCCCCACCTGATTCATATCCACGTTACATTTTGAGAATCACTGCTCAAAAAAAAAAAAAAAAAAAAAAACAGAGCCTGAGGCAAAGATTAAAGTTCTGATTTTATTTGAGAGTGCAAGCCCAGGACAGTACAAATAAAGGAAAAGGAGTTAGTCAGGCAAGGGAAGCTGCAGCGCAATGGGATACTGTGCTGGCTCCTATGTCACAATGAATCTGGAAAGGGCACAGCGGCTCAGGCAGCAGGTGCATTTGCTGGGCACGGGGAACTGCTTCTCCAGACAGTTTGCAAGGAAGGTTCACACCTGGCCCCCTCCTGACTCCTGCTTTCTGCTGCCTGAGGTTCACACCAGTGGGAGGTGCCACCCCTGCACTTCTGAGTGACAGCGTCCAAATCCGAAGTGGAGGGGTGGGTGCAGACAGGAAAGAGAAAAAACAGGGAGCAGCTAAGGGCTTCTGTGAAGACACACAAAACTCCTGTGTCATAACAACGTATATGGAAAATTCCATCCAGTAAGTCAGCAGAAGTGAATAGAAATGGCACTGACTTGTCAGCCACCAGAAACACAAACCCCTCTGCCGGACAAGGGAATTCACCCTAGAATTCTGAATGTTAAATTTTGTCATCGTGACTAGGAGTTATTAAAGTCTTTTTTAACGTTCGCTAGTCACTCTGTCACTCCCTGACTTATGACCTACTCTTGACAGCTCATGGGATTTCCACTATCTGCTATTCTGTTGGCTCCTCCCACCCCTAGATTCCCAGCCTCTCTTCTCCAGGCTGATGAATACCTGTGGTGCATTGGCCAGTATGTGTGGGTCTCAAATATTCAGGCCCCTCTCTCCTCACCCAGTATATACCTGCGCACATCATACACACGTCTGCTTTAATGTCATCATGCCCGTTTCTTCAGCCTTAGACCAGCCAAAAACCAAGTCCAGATAGAACCAAACAGTCCGCGTTACTAAATCCAGATAAGCAAATAGTAAGAGGTATCAAAGGAGAAACCACAGATCCCAGAGTGAAGCAGATCCAAGACCCTGCAAACACTGTTGCTCATTCTCTCCCAGAAGTGTGCCCTCCCAGTGTGTTCCCCGAATGAGAAATTCTTATTCAGGTCATCCAGATTTCACTCTGTCTGGAATCTATGGAAATTAGGAAAATGTGACCAATATCTAAGTGTCAAAAGTAGTTATCCCCAAGTGATGGAAATAGAGATTTTCATTTTCATTTTTATCATATCTTGTGCTTTTCAAAATTTCTGTGATACAGCTTTACTGCTTTTATAATGAGAAACTCATCAATTATTATTTTTAGAGTGGTATGTTTTGTCAAGGAAACTCTTTTAAACACAGAATACAGAAAAACTGGAATGACATGTCAGTCATTAAATTTTAACTTATTTGCATATTTTATAGACACTCAGTAAATCTGCCTAAACTCCAGTCTAGAATTTAGAAAACTCTAGATTTCCACAGCTCCCAAAACATAAAGGAGATAATCTTTTTTGTCAGAGCGAAAGAGAAGAAATAGAGTCAGACTCAGCAGAAATGGTGCTTTCTGAAGGCAACGCTGTACTGCCCAATGTCTAATAAGGCATTTCGAGAATGTCTGTGACTCCCATGTGCTGGTGAAATGCAGACCCTCTACCGCCCAGCCCTACAGTAATGAGAGCTAAAAATGACAGCATGTGTTACTGGTCAGGCCTAAACTCTAGACACCTGTCAAGGAGTCGCTCAGTGTCACATACTCTTAACCTTTTAAATTTTTCTATGATCAAGGAGAGCCCTTTTCAAACTCTACTTCAAATTCTAATCTCAATTTACATGCTACACAAGTAGCAGAATCATATTTCCCACCAGTAATCATTTGATCAACTCTGATCTGCACATTAGAGGTAATCTTCTATAAATTTCCACAGACATGTTAGTGGGGCACCTGGGTGGCTCAGTGGTTGAGCATCTGTCTTGGGCTCAGGTCGTGATCCCGGGGTTCTGGGATCGAGTCCCCCATTGGGCTCCCTGCATGGAGCCTGCTTCTCTGTCTGCCTATGTCTCTCATAAATATTAACAGCAACAACAACAACAGATATGGTTAGTGTATTTCTACACATTTGTTGATGGCCAACTACTACTTGTACTCCTTATTACAAAAAATAATAATAATCTCTATCCAAATTTATAAAATAATGGGTTCTTATTTTCCAAAGGTGGTTTATGATCAGTTCAGAACTCACTAATGTTGGGATGCCTGGGTGGCTCAGTGGTTTAGTGCCTTCCTTTGGCCCAGGGCGTGATCATGGAGTCCCAGGATCGAGTCCCACATTGGGCTCCCTGCATGGAGCCTGTTTCTCCCTCTGCCTGTGTCTCTGCCTCTCTCTGTGTCTCTCATGAATAAATAAATAAAATCTTTTTAAAAAAGAACTCACTGGTGCTGAGAAACCCTCCTCGCCCAGATAGTTATGTTTTCTTCGGAAGAGTTCATAGGTTTCAGGCTAAATCCCTGTGTTAGAAGAAGAAAAGGTGACTTTCTTGTTATTTGCTGTCCTGATTTACTGGGATGGTGGAGGCCTCACGCCTCTAATACCACTGGCATTTGCTGGGTAGAACCAGTTAATTCACCTGGGAACACTATACATAAGGAAGTGAATTAATAATGGCCATTTGGGTTCCCTGTAATTATTAAGCTCATTTGATAATGTGTGAAAATAAATGCATCTTAAGGCGTAAGGATTCCTGACTGTTCACTTTTCACATTGAACCAAATCACTCAATAAGTATTCATATAGTTCCCGCCAGGATGCACATTTTGTGAGTTAGGGTCTATTGTCACCCTATTGTATGTGATACTTACTTTGGGGATCCAGCATGAATGACTGCTATTGGGTCCCACCTTCACGACCCATAAGTACACTCTAAATCCAAGACCATGTGTTGGTCTCTTTCTTAAAAAAATAAAAGTAAATACATAAATAAATAAATCTACTTACAACTGATTATTCTAGTGAAATTAATTTTCATTTGTTTCATGCTTAGAAAACAATTCTTCAAGTGGTAGATGACTTGGGTTGGTTTATAAACTGGAGAATATGACCCGGACGAAATAGCACAGGAAGCGGTATGTCTTGATGACCTATATTTAATCAGAAAATGTTTCCAGTCAGGTAGAATGATAAGTAGCATGTACTGGAATTAAGACTTAATATATTTTTAAAAATGATTACCTAACATTAGCATGTCAAGATATATTGCTACATGCATTTTAAAAAATCAGTGTGTATTTTAAACATGCGTCTATTAGGTACTCAAAATCCTTGACATGTGGAAAAGGACTTCCTTACATTAAAGATAGAAGATGCACTGTTTCAACAAATATGAAGCCAGAAACAAAATAACATCAGACGAGCACTTCTTAAAGTGCGCAATGTGGAAAACGAAATCACTTCACAATTACGTACTTTGTATGAAAAGAAAATACTATTGCCTTGTGCTACTGAATATAAAGTGTTTTTGGATTCAGTTAAAAGGTGTGTTTAGGCATAGTGACATTTTACAATTTTAAAGGTTATATAGTACTCTTTGGAAATACAGTTTGAGAAATTCCCTCCAGAAACCACGTTGACAAAGATAGCATTTATAAGCAGGCGAGGAAATTTCCTCCAAAACAAACTTGCTGTTTTCCTTTGCAACAAATTAAAATCTGTATGGAGTAAGCTCTATGATATAGTTATGAATACTTACAACATACAAAAATATTGACTTTGGAAAAGCCTCTCCAGGTATTAAGGCCTACTGATAATATCATTTGCATTTGAATTTATATGATGAGCAGAGTTTAATAAAGATTACCAACATAAACATTTTTAAATTGTAGGAAGGTTTGATGGAAGTTCCAAGTTCCAACTGCAGTCTTCTCTGGCCAGTTGACTCAGAAGTTCTAGAAAATATGACCATTCTTTTAATGGGCTAGAATTATTTTTATCATTATTTCTCTTCAGTTCCGTCTCTTCTTGTGATCACTCCTTTTTTCTAATCCTCATTAGCCCTGTCTTAGGAATCCACTTTTTAAAACACATTTACATTATTTTTTGTAGTCCTATACTTTTAGGGTTTGGGGCTTTTTATTATTTTTTAATCTTTTAATAGCTTTTCCAGTTGGCTTTTCAACTTATTGAGGGCAGAGTCTCCGTGGGCTCACTCTGATGTTTCCCACAGCGCCAACCCTTAGAGGAGGCTTTCCATAAAAGTGTTCTAAATGGACTCAGCTTTAAAACTGATCGCAAATTACCACAGAGGCATTTTCTGAAGGGAGACTTGCATTCGACTTCTGATAAATATCAGTGTCTACCATAGCCTTTTTCTCCTCTTTCCCACAAAAAGAGAAGTACCGTATTTTGTGTGGAAAGGGAATGTGGAGGAAGTACCAGAGTGAAAAGAACTAAATTTTCATCACAGCTACTTTGGTGACTAACCCTGAGAGCTTTTCCAAGCAACCAAATGCTGTCAAGCTGCCTTTATCAAGGGTCAGCTGGGGGTACCATGGACTTGGCTCGGTTCTTAGAATTGCTACTAGTCACGGGTATGAGATAGCACTCTTGAGTTCTATGACTTACCATAAAAACGCACACCTGAAAGCGTTGCCCTTACCATAATACCCTGTATGTCATAATGTTGTTGTTCGAAGGTCCTTGGCCATTGCATTGTTGTTGTCATCGAAAATAAATGGCCTTTGAAAAACTGAGATCCTAGAAACCCTGTTTTAAAAGATCCATGCTTCACCAATGCTTGTACTCTGAGCTAGATCCCAGTATAACCAACTATTATTTGAGGCTGTCTTGGAAGAGTGGTAACACCAGCTGACATATATTGAGTGTGTGTACTTCGCTAAGTGCTAAGTGTGCTGTCCCTTTTAATCCTCGATACTTTCCTATAAAGGCAGGTACTTTGTAGGTGAGAAAACTGTGGCTTGGATAGGGTAATGTGTCAAAGACCTTACAGATCAAAAGGGGCAGAGCTAGACTTGACTCCACATTCGTCTCCTCCAGCACCAATGCATGTTTCTTCTGCTCTGCCCTGGCAATACTATGAGCTAAAGCCCGATCAGTTTTGTAGCGATCCAAATCCATGAAGAAGAAAGTTAAATAGGAGGCAAAAATCAGATTGTTTAATCTCAAATTGGTTTGAAGATGCCTGGGGAATCACATTGATCTTTTGAGGTAGCTAAGAAAAATTTTAGCATCTTTGTACATGAAGAGTTTTTAAAATACTAATCAATGAAAACTAAATATCAAGATACGTTTCTTACATGTTGCTTACAACATGTTTGTCAGCAGTGGGTGAATTTTCCAAATAGGTAATTTATGTTATAATGTCAGGATTTTGTTCTCTAATGTAACATTCGATTTATAATAACTTCCATTAAAAAAATGATAGTCTAGTGGCAGAATCATTCTGGCTTTTCAGACTCTCATTTGTTGGCAATATGTATGATATTTCCTTTGAAAAATTGCAGAGTAGTGACCATTATAGAAGGCAAAAAAAAAAGTAATTTATAGCTAGATGGGCTAGTAGAAACAAACTCTGACATAATGTTCAAAGTATATCCCAATTTGGCAGTCTTATGTGATTTGCTGAATACAGCGTTTATGATTTTTGTAACAGTGTTTTAAAAAAGGAAAGCCTGCATGTTGTATTTTGGATAATAAAACTCTGAACCTTTGTTTAGTGTCTTAAAAGTAAGCTCACAAAAATAGTCTGATCCCAATTACACATTTTATTAGTGGGCAGTTTTAAGTACTGTGTAAAGATCTTCTCAGGGTATCTTCTGATGAAGTCTCAGACATTTTATAGAATAAAATAACCACATCTAGCAGTATGCCAGTGCTCAATAATCCTGAAAATCCTAATACATCACACTTGTTATATTCCCCCTTTTTTTTTTTTTGGTAGAATCTACTATAGAAAGACATTCAATTTCACTTGATGCCACGGATTTTTCATACATCACCCACCATTGTGATGAGAATTGTAGGTTAGTCACTAAGTAGTAAAAATGCAGTCATTTTGACCCTGCCCTTGAAATCACTTTCTGGTTGACTCTTTGGATATTGTTGTAATAAAAGGTTCAGCAGATCATAGTTTTAAAAGGAGAAATAGATAATAAAAAAGCAAATTATCCTAATGGCATATTTGGGGGGAAAGATGTTTAAAAACTTAAATCTTTCCTTTGACAATGAAATTTTAGTATAATGTTTTAGTGTAACTGGCTCTGTTGATTTTAAGGGCTCTTGTAGCTGTTGACTGCAAGGATATTTGTAATAGGTATGTTGTAATTAATACAGAATTTCAAGTAACTCAGAAACACGTACATATACGTATCATAGCTGTGTCCTAATTTCAAGTGGTAAATGTGAGTTTGAAAGTAAAAAGTTCTTCAAGCTAAAATTAGTTTTTTTTATATAAAGTTCTATTTTTTTAATATACCAGAGCTATAAAAGAAAAATAAAATCCACAACACAAAACTGCAAAATTATTATCATGCTTAGATTTGGAAACTTCATATACTCATTATTATTATGTTAAAAGTAAGAAAAGTTGTTTATTCCACACCTGTTATCTAGTTTTCATAAAGCATAAAAATGATAATCCTAGATTAAAACCAAGAATTCTACACACAAAATGAATATTTTATTATTGCTTTGGGATATTTTCCGAATATGCTGCATGAACTTCAAAATCTCTTATTCTTGCTTCACCCAGCCCTAAACACTTACTCCTCCTCCTCTTAGCATAAAGCTATCAAATGAGCTGGCAATAGCCCCAAACCTAAAAGCAGTTTCTAGATGTTGCTGAAGAGATATGCCCAGAGTCTGTAATGCTTTCAAAGGATTGTAAGAATGTGCAGTTTTGTCTTGTATATTCAAACAAGATGGTGCTGACTGGGATACCAAGTGTGTTACGCACCTTCATGCATCCAAGAGTGAAATGGCCTATGTATTTATAATGCCACTTAAATCTTGTCTTTTTTTTTCCTTCTATCCACATATATTCACAAAACTTTTGGGAAACTTGGCTGGACTTCACCATGTCCTTCTCCAGTGGGAGTTTAATGTTGCTGTTGTGTAGGGAAGGTGGGAGGTGGAAACATTTTTTCCTAAATGGAATGTGGGTCTTTCTGTGAGAGTAATATAATTCTGGGAACTTTGGGTACGCACTCACCATGTGCTGGTTTCTGTGATGGAGGAAGAAAAATAAATAATATAGGATTGGTTCTTGACTTTAAGGGTCTCACAATGTAGTAGGCAACACTGCTGTGGAAACAACTGGCATTATACAGAACAAGAAATGCAAAACAATTACTTTAATTTTGTTAAGCAGTTTAAATGGCTATGCTCTTCTGTGGATCCACCAGAAGGGATTACATTATTCTTTCAATATAAAGGTATATACCTCCTCAAAGATTTGAGAGATAAAATATTTGATCCAAAAAATATAGAAATGGATACATGATAAGTTCCCCGGACTTACATATTTAGATAAACATTTTCTCATTTGGAGTAACCACCTTAGGAAAGTAAGCAATACTCTCTTTTGATGAGAATATTATTAGATTTCCTCTGGTTGACTTGCTTGCAGAAGTAATTTAATACTGTCAAACTTGCCAGTGTCCAATTTACACTGCAGAGTTTTTCAGTTGAAATGCTAACCCCCCCCTTATTTAATTGCATATTAAAATGATATTTTAAAGAACTGTTGTATAGTTTTTGCATGGTATCTTTAGTTCCCAATATACTGGAGTTAGTTTGTTTTATTAGAATTCAAATTGCGTTTGTTATTCTACAACTCTTTTATTTCTAAACATTCACTAGCGATGATGGTTGGGCCATACAGCAAGGCAGACCCCTAAATCTAGTCTGAGCTAGAAGACTGACACAGATGAAGACTCAGCTCCCATTTAGAGTTGTTTTGACTTAGGTTTGCATTTAACATTTTTAGCATTATATAATGCAGAGTCTCCTTTAATAGAGGTATCTTGACAGACATAAAACTCAGGGAGAATAATAGTTCCATATAAAACTATAAAGAGTATTTGTGTTTAAATTATTTGGGAAAAATATTAAGTAAGGAAATTTGAAGAGAGTTTCCCTCTCTAAGTTTTGTCCATTAATTTAGCTGTGACTGAGAAACTTTGGCAATTAGTTGAAATGAAACATTTGGCTGTTCTTTCTTTGATATGACAATATGTGATACAAGTTTATGAGGTATTCTCACTTTGTTTCTGTTAATTCTCATGGTCAAATACTTTCCATCTACATGAGTTTGGCACTAAATTTTATAAGGGAGTGAATATCTCAGGTTTTTGAATCAGAAAATCTGGGCGAATCTCAGCTTTGAAACTCAAACAGCCTAGTTTTGAGCAAGTCCCTTAGCCTTCCTGGAACTTCCGTTTCTAACCCATACAGTGGGTATGTTTTGAACCAAAAATTTGAACCAAAACGTGTACCAATAATTAGATCACTCAAGAGATTCTGTAGAAGATAGAGGTATAACAGCAAGGCCGTCTGTTGAAAAAGTCAAATACCATCTGTTACTCAAAAAGGTCTAAATACTTATTCATTCCTGCACAAGTGTTCTGCTATCTGTTAAAATACACACACACACACACACACACACACACAATTTTTATCAATACAATTATTAAAATGTTCATTTACTCATTTATTTTTCTACCTTTTGTCAAATAGGATGCTTTCCCTGTATATGGATTGAGCAATGATTCCTCACGTATTTTCGAACTCTTTATAATAAGTGTCCTCAGGAATCATTTTCTTCTTTACACTGCATATATCTAAAGCATTTAATATAAAAATCTATTACTTATAGCAAGTTGTCCCCCTAATTAATTAAAAAGAATGAGTACAAAATGCTTTTTTAAAAAATAAATTTTCCAGGTGTTATATGCAACTGATGAATCACTGAATTCTATCCCTGAAACTAATACAGTTTTTTATAATACAGTATATGTTAACTAAATTGAATTTAAGTTATAAATAAATAAATAAAGTTTCTAAACCACAGGAATTTTAGTAAATTCTTCTGAAAAGGATGTGCATTTATTTTAATGCATTTTAATGTTTCAAAGTGCCAAACAAATAGTTCTTAGATGTCAGAATTGGTTGTTATGTAGACAAAGCCTTAATTACAAGGAACTTATGGTAGTTATTATAACTTTATGTTTTTTTTTCAGAATCCAAATTTAAAACCATAATAATGTATATGATTCATGCTTTTGATTCATCATGTGCACAGTCCCACACACCCTCAGACATATAGACTTTATCTTTTAATAAACACATACTAGACTATTGTGGATTATGTATCTTGTAAATGGACTTAATTTTTGACATATTCAAACACATGTACTGATACATATATCAAGCAAAGGCCTTACCATGTTTGGGACACTTAAAACCAAAGTACATTTGAACTATTCCATGATGGGAATAAGGAAAATTCCATGGTGAGCTCCATAACCTAAGATCTACTAGCCTCATTCATAGGAAAACCCAATCCATATCCTGCCTAAGCAGGTATCTCTCACCATAGTGAAGAAGGATGCAGACTATACAGCAAATGATCTAAAGCTCCAGAAAGACCCATGGCTGAAGAGGCAGTTGAGTAATTTCAGGCATATCAAGAAAACAAACTCATTTATATGGATTTTAGGTTTGGCTATGTTTTTAAGATATCTTCCTGAAAGCATTTCAAGATTTACTAATATTATTTTTGAGTTCTCAAAACTTTGTATTTATAGAATGTCTTTCATCCTAAAGAACCTAAGACAGAACCACTTTACTAACCATAAACTAGCTTGCAATAGGGTACACTGCAGTTACCATGGCAACTATGTTATAAATCTTTCTTTTCACTAAGTTGGAAGTTTGTCAAGATTCTTTCTTTGGACTGACATTTTCAATGCTTGAACTCTAGTGAAGATTATTTTTACTTTTTCATATTGTGAAAAGTTGAATTAATCTTTTCAAAGACTTTTGTGTGTATTGAATTTTTTGTATCAGAACACTTCAACTTAGATCTTGAAGTTCAAACCAAGAAAGAAAAGGGCCTCTGAAGCAGAAATACTATTTTTTCCTTAACTGTAAGACATGAACATCACGTATACTTCATATCTATCTCATGAAATATTCCAATGTTCCCAAACTACATTAAAATGTAAAATAAAATGGTATTGGTATGTAGCTTCTATCCATAGGACTTATGAATGACTGGCACAAAGATATCTATGCATCAGTTGTATGAGAAGCTCAGATGGAGTGACTGAGGAGAGATGGATGGGAAGAACCCAAAAGACTAATAGACCCTTAATTTCAAGGGTGAATTTACTGACTTTTGGGAGATAACTGTGAAGGGTACAAATAACTTTGCATTTGCAGTCATTGACATCATATTAAACTATATACATATTCAATCATAGGTGCTAAGGCAGTGAGTGCATCTTATTTGTAAAATACAGTCAAAGCAATACCTACATCTATATAGTAGATATTGGCCACTACTGAATTGTGGTAAAGTGTTACAATGCCTTTTAAGATGGTGCACTATAAATCCACAATAAAAATATAAGACTTGTTAAAGTGTTAAAAACACTTTTAGTGTTAAAAACATAAGAAGCAAGAAAAGAACAAGAACCAAGGGAAATTGGGTCTTTCTAAAGAGATAGATTAGGTGCCTGGATGTGGGGTGCTGTCACAACAAGTAGTTAAATAAGAATGGATGTGGAGAAGGGAGTGGATAGAGGCTGGAAGAAAATTGAGGAGTATAATAGAAAAATCTTAGATCGCCTTGAACAAACTCTCAGAAATATGAACATTAAAGATGCTGCTGGTTGGGGCTTAGTAGAAAGTGAGAAGCATTTTCCTAAGAAACAAAAGAATGGGAAACTTTGTGACACAGTGGCAAAACTCAATGGAATTTATCTTTTAGTTATGTGAATACTGAACTTGGGAAAGATGAGCTGGGATATCTAGCTAAGTGGGTTTTCAAATAAAGTATTAAACATATGACCTATTTCTTGCTACTTAGAGTCAAGTGCAAGAGGAGAGATATAAATTGAAGGAAGAACTGTTAAACAAAAAAGGAAACAGAAATGAAAATTTGGGAAATTCTCAATCTATTCAGATGACAAAAAAACTAAGAGACCTCTGAAAGAAAAGAACTAGAAAGAAAAGGGAGAGAAGAAAAAAGCCAAGGGTGGCTGTATAACTTTTTGCTGAAACCTTTAAAAGATCAAATGATCAGGGTTCCGTCATAAAAATGTAAAATTGTGCCTCATAGCTCTTCACAATTAGAGAGCTTCCAGGAATTTGTGTTGCCCTCACCCATCTCAACAGGAGCCAAAGACAAAAAAGGAATTATCTCAAGAAGATTTGTGGATATGGCTCTGTCTAATGCAGAGCACTGTTGTATTATCCATAAAAGACACAAAAATTTGGGGATGCCTGCCTGGCTCAGTTGGTTAAGCATCTGACTTTGGCTCAGGTTATGATCTCAGGGTCCTGAGATCGAGCCCCGTGTCAGGACCCGCATGGCCTATACACAGCTCTGCTTTGACTCTGAACTCAGTGGGGAGTCTGCTACTCTCCCTCTGACTCTTTCTCTCCCTCTGCCCCTCCTCCTGTTCATGCTCACCCTCTTTCTCTCAAATAAGTAAATAAAATCTTAAAAAAAAAGGACAAAATTTTTAAGAAAATTATATCAACAGAAACACTACCAGTTAGGACTGAAAGGAACAAAAAGAGTACAAGGTGAAAGGAGGCTCATGGACCCCAAAATTCTATTTATAGGAAGCAGGCTAATATAACTGGATGGCTGCAAACATATGTTACTATTGTATAAAAGGAAGGATGACTCAGGGAGTAGAACCAGAGGTCCAGAGAGCAGAACTGAGATCCCCTGGATCAAAGTCCAGCCTGTTCAACACCCTAATTTCAGCCTTATCAGACCCTAAGCAGAGAGCCTAGTAAAGCCCACTCAGACTTCTGACCTACAGAATGATGTAATATTAAATGGATGCTGTTCTAAGCCAGTAAGTTTATTTGGTAATTTGTTATGCAGCAATAGAAATTTAATACAGATATTAATAACTTGAATCACTAAGAGATTTAAAGAATTTGGTTTATGCAAATTAAAAGCGAATAAAGTGGTTCCATGAGGTCTTTATAATAAATTCACTTCTAAACTCATAAATCTTTGCTCTGAAAACAGTTGTTCAAATGCTTTATGTTCTGTATAGTTTCTATTAAGTCACAAATGCATGTATTTCTGACCCTAGGACTCACTGGTTATTTTCTACTTCAAACTCATCAATGTGCTCTTAGAGAAGTAGATTTTAATCCTCTCCTTCACAGCCTTAGTTGTACACTATGGAATCTCTTACCTTTCTTGCTTACACATTGACACCATTCCTTGAATTGTTTACTCTGTATAGAAACTTCACATATCAACCTGAACCTTAAGTATCACTTCAAAGTAAAAATCCAGGTGGGAAATTTTAGTTTTCATCACACAAGACCATAACCAAGTCTCCAAATGAAGGTAAATTGTATGGCCTATGTTGTAAGAATAGCTAGATCACCCTTCCAGAACATACCAATTTGAATCCTTTTGTTTTCCATATAGCAGCAATAGAAGGTATAGAGAGGTAGGAGAGGGAGTTGCCTGGTATGCTAAGAATTTGCTATACTACTGGAGAAAAATAAAAAGTAGGCCATGGTGGGAAGATGAAAATTCTATTTCTTAGGAGAAATTTATGTTCCATATTTTTTTTAATTTTGAGTTCTCACTTTAAGGGATGATGCCTTGGTCAGGGGTCAGCTGCAGGGAATAAATTCATATTAGCTAATTCAATAAGAAAGGGGTCTATTAGAGCATATTGAAAGACTTCCAGAATATTTGGGATAGCTGAAAAATCAAATTACCTTCAGCTTGACTTTCCGAATATGACTCTAAGCCCTACCACAGAATGTGGCTTTGACAAGGAGCTGCTGTTACAGCCACAATTGAGAAGCATCACCAACTTGCCCCTCTGTGATCGCGCGTAGCATCACAACCAGATGCCTTAAGCCCTGGGTCTCTTTGCATGTGACCTAATTTAGCATTCATAATTGGTGGAACCAAAATCATATCTAGAACCCTAGCAACAAGAGCATACAGGAAATGTAGTTATTAAGATTTTGGGGGGAAGAAATAAGAGGAGAAGGTTGGTATTGCTGTTGAACAACCACAGAATCCCCCTTGAGGCCCTAAGATTTGAATTAAGAAGGCCTAGGAAAGCCATTTCACATAGGAAGCCAAATTCTCTACTTTGGAGGTAGTGATGAAAAGATAAGATACTTAAAGGACCATTTTTCCTCTGAATCCTCCTACACTCAAGTTTTAGTGAAATATATTTTTTTTCGGTTTTAGTAACATGTTTTAAATCATAGTTTTCATTTTTGACAGTGTGAGGTCTCAATGATTAATATTAAATGAAGAAAAAAATTGTGTTATTATTTCTCACTGACATTTATTTTATGCTTAATGAAATATACTTCATCACATTGAGATCTGCAAAGTCTGCTAGTCATGTCTTACTTATAACAAGAGTTCACCTATGTCACCTGAGAGAGTGGCTTCGTTTCATGGTTTGTATAAGATACTGCTGTCCTGAAATGAGAATCCTACTTAACACAAGCTTTTTTTTTTTTTCTTTTGGCATTATGCCTCCCCATTATCTGAACTAGCTTCAAAAATACTATTGTCAAAAATAACACCAGCTCACAATGGGCTTACAGCAGTGATGGTGGTTTTAGTAACTGAGTCAACCTTAGGCCAAGTGCCATAGCTGGCTCGAGTCATATGTCAGCATATTATTTTCTGTGACTTATGCTTAGAACATTAGATATAGGCAGACACAAAGAAGACTAGAAACCAGCAGTGGTGAATAATCTCTTCCCTGCTGTAACATACGCAAAAAAAGTAGGTACTCTATAGTGTATGTGGGTGAGTTAACGATGACTTAATGAGCATAGCTGCCATTTGAGAGCACTGGACCCTTTACAACAGCTTTGAGTACTGCTCACAAATGAAACCCGATGGAATTAACCACTGCTTATTCTAATATTTATTTAGGTTTATTTGTGTGACTGCCAAACTAAGCTGAAATTAGAGCTGCCTAATAACAATAACAAATTAATTCCAACAAACTACTAACCTGTATTAGTAGGCTAAGGGCTCAAAGGAAAGCAAGAAAAAGCAAGTTACTGGAACAGCAGGGTAGAATGTTTTTCATTTATGCTCTATTCTGGTAACTGATCTTATTTTCTTTTGGTCTTTTCTTTTTGCCTGCTTTTCCTTTTCAAAGTTGGAAGAAATCTGTCTGGTTGTTTTGCTCCCACTCTTCTCTTTGCCATCATTACTTATGGTCTTGGAAGTAGACATTGTAGTTTGGAGAAGGGAACTGCTAGGCATGCACATTTTTAACTTCATGGAAGCAGGAAGGTTACAAAGGAAGATAGGTGTAACTAAGGTGACCATTTATCCCCGTTTGCTTGGGACGGTCCCAAGCTATGCCTATTAATAGCCTCCCCTTTCATTCTCAAAACTGTCCTCGTTTTTAGATACCAAATTACGTGGTCACCCTAGTAATACCTAAGATGGGCTAACAGATGCTATAGAAAAATGTAGGAACTCTTTAAAAATATATTCATGGTAGTTGGAATTTGGAGAGAACCAGTTAAACTTAATGTCTTGTTAAAAATAGCAAGAACAGAATTGCCTTTTCTGACACTGGGGTGTCTGTGCACTCTCCAGACTATGTTACCTTTGGGAGTGTTTTCAAATATTTTTAGCGATTGTTCTTCTTTATATGCATGAAAACTGAACCACCCAGATTCTTGTAGAATTATCATCAATGTTAAGAGGATACTTTCCATTTGATAATCAAAAAAAGAAAAAAAGGATTCCTAATAAGAATTCTTATGGAATTATAGTTCAGAAATATATGTGGATATTTAATAAAATGTATTCATGATGGATTTGTAAAAAAAATATTTCAAGGATACTATTGTTGCTGGTAGCTTTGAGTAAAGAAAAAATATTTAAATAAAAAATATTTGAAATGTTCAGCAAACAGAATAAAATTAATAGAATGGTGTCTTTTTCAGGTACGTTAACATTCTCTTTCATATATAATTTCCGAAGGCGATTTTGTTATATTTCAGTGTTTATTATAGTTTAAAGAAAATGTTTCTTGCCTCAAACCAGGTTTTCATTCCCACTGATAGCAAGTAATTCATTTTTATCATAATTGAAAGCAATACTAATATTTTAGAGAAGTTTAATTGAATCCCAGACAAGTTATTTCCTTTGTCTTCTCTTCTAACAGTAACTTTTTATGGTGTGTTGAATAAATAAAGCTCACTGCAAAGACCTAGGTTTTAGAATCCCCAACTAGACTAGAATAGACAGTTTTCCCATATGAAAATTCTCAGTGTTCACTTATAATATGCTTAATATAAGGTTGTAGGGATTTTGGGGAAGCCATTAGAGCCCGCTATCAATTAAAAAAGACACTGAGGAGTAAAATATCTAATGATTTGGGTTGCCAGGAACCTTCCATAAGCACTTTAGACATACAACTTGCAATTAGAGCTAACGCATTTTCAGTTTAATATTTTGTTACTTTGTTAATAATTAACATAATGCAACAACTCCATCTGGACCATGACATAATAGATTGTAATTCCAAAAGACTTTTTATGGTACACTTTTTTTTTTCTGTAAAAAACATTGTCCAGAGACCTTATGGTGTACTTTTGTTCTGTACTTTTTTCCCCAATTACTAAATATTAGCACTTTTACGGGGTGAAATTTACTATGGGCTTGCTTCTGCTACTGTAAAGATAACATGGGGTTAATCACAATGTCATGCTTTCATTCTCAGTTTTTTAATGAGGTGAACTTATTGCTGAAGGAGAGCATTCTATGAAAAGAGTAGAGTCCATGTTATGATTTTAACAACTGAATTTGTGTTTTAGCCATCCAGCTTACTGAGACGATCAAATTACAGTGGTCAATGCTATACCTATGAGTTAATAAAAATGGCAGTTATTTAAAGAAACAGGTCCCTCCTCCCCAAATAGACATTATGTTTGCCTGTGTGAATAGAGGCATAATATAAATGGCATATATATAAGTTTCAGTGGTTTAATTTTGGGAATGATATTGTTCCTGCCCACTATGTAATCGCAAGGCACCTAATCACACTGCTGCTAACACCACTACATTTTCTTATTATGGACTGTTGGGCAGGCTTTGGGTCCTGTTTTCCACTAAGGAAAAAGAAAATAAGCTGATATTCAGAGTCACTGGAGCAGAAGGGACCTAAGGGCCCACATGACCTTATAGAGTGGACCCTGGAGAGAGACCGGAGATTCAGCCTAGAGCTCTAACACTTGGTAAATCACTCAAAGGCTCTGCCTCTGCCTCAATCTACCTATTAATGACAACAACACACATATTCCGTGATAAACCAATTTATGAGGACACGAGAGAGGTAGTAGACAATATTTCTCTTGTGAACTTCCAAGGAGAACCCATCCTTGGAATGTAAGTAGGCAGAGCAAAGTATAAGCCAAATAAAAAAAGAAAAGGGCCAGTTGCTTTACTTTTCACCCTAAATCCCCACCGGGTGCTGAGGTACCATCTGAGTAGAACAGTCTTGAGATGCTTCTGCAATTAGCCCTTTGCACGGGTGATTATTATGTCAAGTCTTTTAAGAAAGTATATAGGCAAAGCCTGCCTCCCACTGGGTTCTGAGTCTGCTTGAGAGTCATATCCCCAAAGTACATCCTATTAAACATGTAAAATTCTTAGAAGAGAGACAAACAGGGAATTTAAAAGAGAGGAATAAAGCTACTATTTATTATACACTACCACATTCTGGATGGTATAATAAGGATAATAATAATAATAATAATAAGCAGTCACAGGTAAAATGGGTACAGGTAAAGTCTCAGGTGCCAGGCTTTAGGCTGAGACCTCATGCATACATTGTCTCATACAATCCTGTGAAATAAGTTTTAACATAATCCCTATCTTACAATGAGAAATCTGAGACAAAGACAGGTTCACTCACTTGCGCAAGGTCTACTGAGGTTGTAGAAAATGAGTTTGGACCCCAGGAGGCTGACTCCAGGATCTGCTCCCTCTCTCACTCAATTCTGACCACCCTGTCCTATGGACATCATCTGCTGATGGAGATAATAGTGTCAGGAGGAGGTTAGGGGACCGCTGTAGGGTTAGAGACAGATTCTACACAACAGCAAGGATGTTAACCCTGCCCTATCTAAATATATACTTTCTTCTATACTATGCTAAGTTTTCTCCCTTTGTAACTTTTGTCCTTGTGGTGACAGTTTAATGAATGTTGAATTAAATATCTAATTATAATTAGATCTACCTAACAAAAGGAAAATCAGCAGATCAACACTAGGTCTCACCTACCAATAAGTATTCGCATCACAGTAACATCTTTTTTTTTTTTCCAAATTGGCCAGTTGCATAGCTTTCCATCAGCATCAGTTCTTGTTACCAAAGTGGGCCAGTTTCACAGATTTAAACCTGCTTGTATTCTAGAAACAAATGGTGTCTTCATAAAATTCTTCCTTTTTTATTCACGGAGCTAGTATGGTGAAGTAAAGCTTGGTTAATCATCTCTAAATTCTCAGACCCCAGGGTAAAACACTCTTCATGTATCAGGTCCAATGTCGATAGATATATATATAAATAGGAAATAGTTATATAGTCTGGGCTTTGACTGGAGTGGGAGAGAACTGCCTGTTTTCTTCCCCCTCTCGGGGGGATGGGGGGCAGGTAATTGCTGTGAATTAAAGAAATGCCAATACAACTTACCAGTTTGCCCACTTCAGAAATAAATAGATGGTCTCCCTTTCCCTGACCTCCTTTTGTTTTTTTCTTCGCTGCTCTCCTTTCCCTACGGAATGTATGTGTCTGGGCAGCTCTCTCTGGTTTGAATTTGATAGGAGAATGGACGGGAAGCTGGATCCTTCAGAGCAGAAATCAGGCCACTTAGATCAGAGTTAACCCCCCTCTTTGTTTTATATATGCCATTGAGCAACTAGAGGGTAATGATGATTTTATTCCCTGCTGGCATGAAGTCTGAGAGGCGAACTGACAAGTAAAAAGAAAATTCAAAATTAAAATTGGCATATCTTTCTTAATTTTTCCCAAGATGCTTGAGTATGATTATTATTTAATGCTCCTTTATCCCTGTAAATATATGAAGTACGAGTCAACGTATGGAATTGTTCCAGATAATAGAAATCTGCCTAGAAACTAAGACCAATATATGAAAAATATCAGAGAGGCTGGAGGTATTGGGTTGGATGGGAACAGGCTTCTAAAAGCCTAAGGTACAGACTAATGCAGAGCTCTTCCTACAGTGCAGGGTTTTTCAAGAATTCCTGTCATTTTGTGAAATTTTCCTTCCATGTACAGCCTTCATGCTCAGCCCTACTGTATCGTCACATTTTGCTCTTCAGATTCACCACCATGGATGGTAAGTCAGGAACATCATCCATGTATACAAAGGACAATGCCTTGTAACATTTCAAGATGGAAAAGTCACTAGGCAGGCTGACCTCAGGGCTGCCAAGCAAATTATGCCAGCCCAGGATGTCTGCTCAGAGAATCATTGTGGTGTGGCAGGTGATGAATGAGTGGCTTTCATGGCCTCAGGCAACTTCCTGACAGGAGAGAGACTAAGTTGGAAGATGATTTTAGCAACTATGGTAGGTAAGTCTGATGGAACTCAAAGAACCACTCCTTACCTCTCTGCTTGCATGAGGAATGATGGCAGGACTTGGTCTTGACTTGTGGGATGTTCAATATAAAGATGAGAAAAACCCATCTTTCTCATTCATTCCTCCTCTTTGAAATGAAAATATGCCCCAGAAGAAGAGGATTTCTTTATATTGTGAGTTTTGCTGATCCAGAGAAAAGAGCCTGCAAAATGCTCACCTTTCCAGTGGAGGTTAGGAACTGCCATTGACAAAATGGCACTCAAGTGTTTCACCTCAACTCAGGGTGTCAAGTCCTTTTATAGTCAAGTACCATCAACTCCTAAAGGAATCTGAAAGACCACTTTATCTTTTGAGAAAAGCTAAACATAGTGCAAGTTTGTTTTACTTCATAGATTTAGCAATGGAATTTATTGTTAGAAGAAACTGAAAGTTGAATATTCATTAGCATCCTAGATCCTCTTTTGAGTAGAAGACTTGAAAGAAGCCTGGGTTTGGAGGGAATTTGTTTTATCTTTTCTTTTTCTGTGCTCTTGAGGCTGATGTTAAGTTCTGCCATCTGTAGGACCTGTGCATTTTAAACCTCTTTTACTTATAAGCTTCAGCTCTTTCAGGCAAATTGTTTTTGCTTATGTTATCTAAACGGCAGAAATGGCCTCCATCTCGCATAGTCTCTGCATTATTAAAATACAGCTTGTTGTGCAGAGTTTTAATGGACTCTTTAGGGCCTTTACATATTAATGTTATATACTAAGAACTATTAAAGCATTCCAAATAAAACATATTTACCAGTTAAATGTTCTGTTTTATTTGTGAATGAATGAATGAAAAGGATGAGCTAGTTATCTTCATGGTCATTTAGGGAAAAAAGAAAAGTAACCTAATGCAAATTTATTCTCCTCCTGTCTGGCAACCTAATTCCAAGGAAGACTAGAATTTATTACTCTCTTTTTTTTTTATTTATATCTTTAAACAGCAAAAACAAACAAAACCAATTTCAACCTACTAGTGATTATTGTTGTATCAAATACATACAGTAAATTCTTCATCCAAGACAGGTTTTTTTTTTCCCTTCTGTCAACAAGAAGAATGTGGTAGCACTTAGTTTGTCTTTAGCTAGTATCTACTTACGGATTTTGAAATTTTTGAATGTATGATTTTGAAATTAACTAGATGTTAATTGGTGAAGTCAATCAGGTAGAAGGAGCAAATAGTAGGGAAGAAGGTGAGAATAAAATCAAATAACACATCATTTTAAAATTATCTACCTGTTTTCTCTCAATCAGAAAAAAAAATGTTCCCATCAAATAGTCACTTAAATATTCTATGTCAAAACTTTGTTCAATCAAGTTAGCAAGCCACAGATTTAGGCCCTGGGCTCTCTCTTTTCAAACAGATGAAGTAGCATCTGGGAAAATATTTAAGAGCCCTAGTTAATTGTTTTTTTGGGGGGGGTTCTTGTATATTTTTTTTATTGGAGTTCAATTTGCCAACATATCATATAACACCCAGTGCTCATTCCGTCAAGTGCCTCCTCAGTGCCCATCACCCAGTCACCCCATCCCCCAGCCCACCTCTCCTTCTACTACCCTTTATTTGTTTCCCAGAGAAGAGCCCTAGTTTAAAGTCAGGCCAGGAGATCCCTGGGTGGCTCAGTGGTTTAGCGCCTGCCTTTGGCTCAGGGCGCCATCCTGGAGTCCCGGGATCGAGTCCCACGTTGGGCTCCCGGCATGGAGCCTGCTTCTCCCTCTCTCTCTCTCTCTCTCTGTCATGAACAAATAAATAAATAAATCTTAAAAACAAATAAAGTCAGGCCACATCTATGGCTTCTGTTCCCCACCCTGACACTCATTTGATGGGTAGCCTTGGGTAAGTCATTTAACTTTTCTATGGGCCATGTTCCCTTATTGGTATTAATAGAGGCTTGGAGTAGATTCATTCAACAGATAATTACTTAGCTCCTGGTAAATACCATGTTTCAGTGAGACATAAAAAAAATAATAATAAAAAGCAGCCCTTATCTTTAAGGAGCTGAGAGCTCAATAGAAGATAGACTTATAAAAACTAATGCAGGCAGTAAAACAGTTTGATACTATTACACAAATTTGTATAAGGTATAGAGTGATACCTTATATATTTAGGGAAGCACCAAAAGAGGAGTGGTCAACCTTGTTTGGGTTTAGGTGAGGGAAAGAAGATTGACAAAGGCTTTAGAAAGAAGATGTTTGAATATTATTCTCTAGATGAACAGTGGATGGAAGTATAAGAACACAGGCCTGTGGGAGGAAGTCAGTATAAAGCCTCAGGATCTAACAGATGTCCTGTATGGATGGGATATAAGCATGATGAGATGAAATATGCAAAGAATGGCTGGGACAAATGGAAAAGGCTTTATATGATGTAAAGGTTCTGAATTTTGTGAGAACCCATGACGCAAGTAGTTCCAGGTAGAACTTAGGAACTATCCAAATATGTGCTCTTGAAAGATCACTCTAGAAAGGTATGACAAAGGTTTGAAGAGGGCACAGGTTAGAGACGAGGAAGGCAGTCAGGAAGCCATATAGGGGCACACAGGAGAGATGACAAAGGTGACAGCAGTAGCTATGGGATGGAAGGGCAAGAACTGTAAGACATGAGGAAAGTGATTCCTCTAAAATCACTGAATGGGTGAGGGGTAAGGAAGGAGGTGGAAGGTCTCTAAACCTCATTTCAGCTTTTGTCTTCCATGAGTCAGTTATTCCAAGACAGCTAGATCAAAACCTCTCAAAGGAAAGATTTTCATACACTTAATAAAAAAATATTTTTAGAGCTTTAAAAAAGCTCTAAAATGGCTTACTGTTCTGAGTTCTTGCTTTTAGACTATTGGAATATTATATTTTTAAAGGGAACTCTATATAGTTAGTGCACAGTTAGTCGGGTGTTATTGATTCTTTGTTCAGAGGACATACCACAGACAAGTAAATAGATACTGTAAAGTCACCCTGAATCATGTGGCATGCTGTGAAGAAGCAAAAACAATCCAGTTGTGCTTACATTCAGAAATTCTATGAGGTAGCTTAATATAAATACCCAGGAGACTCTGAGAGCCAAAAATAAGAACAGAGCCTATAAGCAATATCCACAGCTAACCTGGAGTCAGAACTCTTGCTTAAAATTCTTCTTATCCATCCCCACGCACCTTTTGACGCTGGGTGTACGTGTCACTTATTCTACTATGCATACCCTTCTTTATATCATTCCAGTATTTTCTACAAATTTCTTAAAAGTGTCTCTCTTTGATCCCATCCTATCCACTCCAGCCCGGAACATACCAATAACGGTGGCTCTTCCAAAGGCCATCATCATGTCTTCCTAATTGCCAGTTCCACTGGACATTTCTCACCCCTCATCTGATTTGACCTTTATGCCTTGTTTATGAAACTCTCCCTGTGACATCATGATCACTCTTGTTTTTCCCTCACTCCTGTCCACTCGGCCACTGTCAGGCCTGTGGTCTCTTCCTTCCACTTTGTACTCTCCCTAGGTCATTTCACCCACACATATGGCTTCTATATGTAGATGGTGTTCATTCTCTGGCCTGAGTCATGGCATATGTTCCAGAAATGAAAATTTAACTTCCTGTTGGACATCTTCACCTGGTTGTCCCTCAAGTAACTCAAATTCAGTACATCTAAAACTGAATTCCTTCTCTCCTCAAATATTTGCCTGTTGTGATTACAGTCTCGTACCTTCTCATGGTTAGACCCCTATATTTTTCTGTAGGTATAAGCAACTTCTCATAATTCCCTTTTATACATACCTCCCATTCTAAGCGTGCTAAACTACCTTTATTCCCCCGGATGTGTTATACTCCTTATAAACTCTTGAGTCTTTGCACATGCTTAGCAGGCCTTCTTGATACACATATAAAAACACATATAATCATTTGCTTCATCTGGCTGCACTTTACAGAACTTTCAAGCCACTATTAAGGATTTACTTTCTTCAGAAAACGTTTCTGACCCAGGCCTCTATGGTTAGATGCCCATCTTTTGTGATTTTATGGTAGCATGTATTTTATTGCAGTAGTTATCTCTAAAGTATGGGAGAGGGTTAGAAGGGTGATTTCTACCCCTGGGGAACATTTGACAAGTGATATTTGACATTTGAAAGTGTCTAGAGACACTTTCAGTTATAACAAAGGGTTGAGGTGTTACCGACATCCAGTAAGTAGAGGCCAGGGTACGGCTAAATATCCTACGATGCACAGATTTCCACACAAAGATCACCTAGTACAAAATGTCATTAGTGCTGAACTTGAAAAACCCTGTTCTGATCTAATTGTATATTTATTTTTCTGTTTCTTCCACTGAACTATAAGCTTTTGGAGAACAGGGACTGTGTGTCTTACTCAACATTGTGTATGCAGGAAGTAACAGGTTGTTCAACATGTAGTAGGTGCTCAGTACGTATGAATGCATAAGTAGGTGGACAGATTGATGCAGTGGTTTGATTGGTTTCCCTTCCTAGCCCAGAGAGAAAATCTATAGTTACCTATGGGCTGAGGACAAGAAGTTTGAGGTTTCACTCCTGAAGTCACCCTGATGCCTCTTGTACTGTTTGAGGTACTGATTAGCATTTCCCATGGAGGGAAATGGGAAGACTCAAACTATGGATGCATGTTTCTGTTTTGTTGCGTATTTAAATATATGCCATTTTATTTATTTAAATATTGTCTTCTATTGTTGAGTGAAGTAAAATAATATATGCGTTTATACCCATTGCTAGTAATCAACATAGGTCCCGATACTTACAATAAACAAGACATTTTAGCATGCTATGATGGGAAAACATAGTTTGGTTTATGTTTTTTTTTAATATTTTATTTATTTATTAATGAGAGACACAGAGAGAGAGAGAGAGAGAGGCAGAGACACAGGCAGAGGGAGAAGTAGGCTCCCTGCAGGGAGCCCTATGCAGGAGTTGATTCCAGGACCCCAGGATCACCGGAGCTAAAGGCAGATGCTCAACCACTGAGCCACTCAGGTGCCCCAGTTTAAATTCTGGTTTAGTTTTAATATTGAGCTTTGTAATCCTATAAACCTATGCATGAGTTTTAGTGTCATTGATCTTTCACTTTTTCAAATTTGTTTTGTTTTGATGATGACATGAACTAAAGCATATAAAGTACTTGGTACCCAGTGTTCTCAGTAAATCTTTACTTCTCTGCCTCCTCTCCAAACTACCTATATTAGGAATTGCATTTGACTCGGAAAAAGAGCCCTGATAATGATGGCTTAAACAGTTTATTTTCTCCTACACAAAATAAGGCTGGAGGTCTGCAATCCTGATGCCTCCACAGAGTCATTAAGGAATCCAGGTTCTTTTGGGCTCCATACTGTATCAATGCTGAAATATGGCCCTGATATTCAAAATGCCACTAGAGCATCAATCACCACTGGTGTGTGCCAAGCAGCAGATTTGGGGACAGAATGAAGATGGTGATGATTCCTCTCTTTTAAGGAGCCTTCCAAAATGCATTCTGATATAGTGAGTGTGCTTAAATGTAAATTCTTTAAGACCTAACATCTTGAATATAAAGAATAGAAATGTAGCACTTAAGAATTCGTTTTACCACTCTATACTTAACATTATTTTACTGCTTCAGTGTCATGTGCCTATGTGTATGAATGTATCCCCAAATAAATTTACTATATTTTAATACAGGCTTACAGAAATGGAGCTTATCTCAGTAGCAAGAAGCACACCAAGTATTTTCCAACAGACAGAACCAGGAATCCGTAGAAATCAGTATTAACATCACCAGTAATGTCATATTGTTATCCCTTGGTATGAAGTGATGAAAAGGGCACTCTACCTCTGTGAGATTCTTCAAAAAGAAGAAAAAGAAAAAACCAAACTTCCAGTTCAATTATGAAGAAAAAAAAAGATTAGACAACCCCAAGTTGAGGGACATTCACAAAACACCTCCTCAAACTTGTCCAGGCCACGATAAGAGGAATAACTGAGAATCTGTCACAGACTAGGGACAACTAAGGAAACTTGAGGTGTAACTGTAATGTGGTAGGCTAGGACTGGATCCTGCCTGGACAGAGAAAGCATCTTAGTTTAAAAAAAAATAAACAAACTAGTTAAATCTGAATATATTCTGGACTTAGTTAATAGAAATGTACCGATATTGGCTTCTTCCTTTTCATAAATGTACCCCAGTAATAATATAAGATGTTAACACTAGAGGAAACTGAGTGAGGGGTGTATGGGAACTCGCTGTATCATCTTTGTAATTTTTCTATAAACTTAAAATTATTGCCAAAGTTTATTTTAAAAACATGAATCACTGATGCACGCTGAAAGCCTGTTGTGTTCGTTTGTGTAGGATATTCATTACCTACAGTAGGTGTGTTTGAGTGTGATCTCCAGGCGTGCGGGGACTTTGTCCAGGTTGTTTCTTGTTGTTCCTCAGAACCTAAAGGAGTACCTGACGTAGACCAGGCACTCAGTAAATGTTTGTTGAATGGTGAGTGAATGCACTTATTATGGTTCTTTCTGAGAACAAATTCATGTGTTAACATACGGATGACGTTAGGGAAGAAAATGTATACCAGAAAGACCTCTGCTCTGTTTCTGAGTTATTGTGAGTTTTCAGTATATTATTTTATAAATAATTACAGCACTCTGACTAGCCCTCCACTTCATATTCCAGGAGAATCAACATACTTGTTCTTTATAATTTTTTTTAAGATTTTATTTATTTATTCATTCATTCATTCATTCATGAGAGACACACAGAGAGAGGCAGAGACACAGGCAGAGGGAAAAGCAGGCTCCCTGCGGGGAGCCCAATGCGGGACTTGATCCTAGGAATCTGGGATCATGACCTGAGCTGAAGGCCACCCAGGCGCCCCTTTATAATTTTTTCTAGTGGATCATTTTTTTGAGGGGTAGGTCCTGGAGGAGTAGGTAATAATCAAGCACTTTATTAGAAAAATAGGGGCTTGGGACGCCCAGGTGGCTCAGAGGTTGAGCGCCTGCCTTCAGCCCAGGGCATGACCCTGGAGACCTGGGGTCGAGTCCCATGTCAGGCTCCCTGCATGGAGCCTGCTTCTCCCTCTGCCTGTGTCTCTGCGTCTCTCTCTCCTCTCTGTGTCTCTCATGAATCAATAAATAAAATCCTTAAAAAAAAAAAAAGAAAAAGAAGAAGACAAAGAAGAAATATAGGGGCTTGTAGCACTGCTTCTAATTCAAGGAAACTGGAGCCTCTTTATAATCAATCCTATCAGATTAACTCGTAAGGGATCAGAAAGCTGCATGATACTGATTTTCTATAAATTAGTGATTTTCTATTCATATAAAAGAGACCTAATGGGGGAGACACTTGATTAAAATCCCAGCCCTACCTGTAAGCACCTGCCTGTGACTGTAAGAAAGTTCTTTAACCTCCTAAACCTCGATTCCCCAGTAAGACTGGGACAGTAATGCCTCATGTATGTACAGTCGTCTGTCAGTGACCGTGCAGAATAGATTTACTGTAACAAGAGCTCAAGAATGCAGTGGCTTAAAAAAAAAAAAAAAAAGAAGAAGAAGAAGAATGCAGTGGCTTTCCCAAGACAAAAAAGCTTGCTTCAGTCTCACCTAACAATCCGGAAACGGTTTAACAGCTCCTAGGCAGGCGGGGCTCCTCCGTCTTGCTGCTTAGCCACCTCTGGTCTGCGTGTGTTTTCGGTTTTTTTGTTTGTCTGTGTTTTGCACCCCCAACTCACCACCACTTCCACACTCCAGGCCACCAGAGGGAAGGAAAGCTACCGGAAGCACACCTTTCCTTCTAACCAAATGACCCGGAAGTTATCACTTCCACTCACACCTCATTGGCCAGAACTTAGTCACGTGGTCCTGCCTATAGCTGCAAGGGAAGTCGGGAAATGCTCTCCCTATCTGAGCATTTAAGCTTCTGCTAAACTGATAACTCCTGGTATCTTGGAGATTGGCAGGAAAACTAGCAGAGGCTGCCATAAGCCCCGGGAATAGTGCCTCCCACGGAATAAATGTTCCTCTAGAACCAAATCATCTGGAAGGTGATTAGTGTAAAAGGAGAGGGTGAGTAGAAACATGGTATCAACTCTGCTTTGCATTACTCAGATTTTAGGACAGGTCTTCCTGGGATGCTCAGTTTTTGTTTTTGTATTTTAAGATTTAATTTATTTATTCTTGAGACACACAGAGAGAGGCAGGGACACAGGCAGAGGGAGAAGCAGGCTCCCTGCAGGGAGCCCGACATGGAACTTGACCCCAGGGTCTCCAGGGTCATGCCCTGGGCCAAAGGCAGATGCTCAACCCCTGAGCCACCCAGGGCTGCCCAGAAGCTCAGTTTTGACTTGAAAACTTGCCTATCTTCTTGCAAATTAAAACACAACTCCCAAGCCATAAGGTTTCTATCATCCCAAGGAAAAAGAAGCTGCAGGAGTAATATTTCCATTTGTACTTGTTTCTGTATGTAATGACTTCCCACCACCCTCCTAGCTGAGGAAACTCCGGTAGATTAATGAAGAAGTAGCTGTGCCCTTCTTGTGAAAAAGGAAAGATCCAGAGTGCACTCTACTGCTTATTTTTAACGTAGAAATTCTTTTGTTTGCTTGGCTGTAATTTTCTTAATCAGGACTTTTCCACTCTTTTCACGGATTCAGTTTTCAGCTTTTGGCAATAATTTATGTTTACAGACGTGGGGGGCTGCATCTTCAGAGCTTTTTTTTTTTTTTTTTTTTTTTTCATTTTTCCATCGGTTTGGTTTGTTGTTTTCCTGAGGATATTTTTTTTCCTTTTTTTTTTTTTTTTTCCCTGAGGATATTTACTGTGATCTGCTAAACTTGAACAGTTTTGTTCTAGGCAAAGCAGTTTATTCTGAGCTCCATTCACGCTAAGCTTGCCTAGAACATTCTTACATTCCATGGGTCCTAACTGCAGAGGGTCAGCCTCTCATGTGATCTAGCAGACCACGCTGTCCTCCAGCTGACAGCTGGCTGGGGTTCAGGTGGCTCTGCCTTCTGGTAGTGTTGGTAGCATGAGGGGTGAGCACAATATTGGTTGTATTAGCTGGCTTGAGCGGCCATAGGAAAATACCATAGACTAGGTCACTGAAACAGCAAATATTTATTTCTCACAGTTCTGGAGACCATGAAGTCCAATATCAGGTTTTCGGATGGAACTGGCTTCCTGGTTTGCAAGTAGTTGCCTTCTTTCTGTGTCCTTACATGGCAGAGAGAGTATTCTGGTATCTCTTCCCCTTCTTCTTCTTTTCTTTTTTTTTTAAAGATTTTATTTATTTATTTATTTGAGAGAGAGAGAGAGAAAGAGCATCAGGGGGGAGAAGGGCAAAGGGAGAGGCAGAAGCAGACTTCCCACTGAGCAGAGAGCCCGACTTGGAGCTTGATCCTAGGACCCTGAGATCATGACCTGAGCCAAAGGCAGATGCCCAGCTGACTGAGCCACCCGGGCAGGGGCCACTCTCCCCCCCCCCCTTTTTTTAATTTTTATTTTATTTTATTTTATTTTATTTTATTTTATTTTATTTTATTTTATTTTATTTTATTTATTTTATCTTCCCCTTCTTATAAGGGTATTAGCCATCTTGGATTAGGGCCCCACCCTTTTGACCTCATTTAACTAGCACTCTAAGTATCAGACCCGATCTCCAATCTATTTTTACATTGGGGTTAGGGTGCCAACATATGAATTTTGGGAGAATAAAAACATTCAGTCCTTAGCACTGACCTCCCTTTCATTTATCATGGCATCCACAAAGGGTGACTTTTTTTCTGATTATCCTGTGCCACCCTGGGCAACCTCCGTAAAATTTCCTATGGTGGGAGATTGCTCTGATAGCTTCCTAAAGTTTCTTACTCTAAGGAGATATTTGGTCTAATGTCATTATTTAGCCCTACATAATGCCTTGGGAGTTGCAAAATGTTAAGATATTGCAATATAATGGAGTGATATTTGTAGAGTGCTCTACAGTTTCCTTGCTTACATTATCTCTTGAATCCTCATGGCAGCTCTGAAGGAATGGTTGGGATATGTTATTGGCTCTATTTTATACATTAGAAAATTGAAGTTTGGAGAAGTTTAGTAATTTCCCTAAGGTCTCAGGGCTAATAATTGATTGACACTGAGACTCTATTCCAGGCCTTCCAATTTCTAATTCACAGAGCACCATATATGAGCTGGAATTTGGCTCTGGAGTCACTAAAGTTTGGTTTCAATCCAAGTTCTGTCACTTATTAACGGCAAGTGGGCAAGTTACTTAACTCACTAAAATTTCTCAATCTTCTCTGTGACATGGAAATAATAGAGTCCACCTCATAGGATTCTAATGAAAATTAAATTATGTAGTGCATAGAAATCAGCATAGCACTTACTGCACAGAAAATTGTTAAAAATTGTTGGTTATTATTTCTAAGGACATATCAAATCCTATTATTGAGTTTAACTGTGAAACAAAATTTATACATTTTATTGGACTTGATAAAATATTCAAAATTATGTACACTACTGACTGTTCTCAGGACACTTTACATGTTTTTAAGTATTATAAAATTCATCATATGAGACCTGAGCACCTTAATTGTCACCTGAATATCTGTCTCTGTGTGTGTATATTTATTCTTGCCTGGTCAAGTAGCAGATTAAAACAGTTAACAATTAGCAGATATTTTAAACTCTACCAGTTATACTTTAAGTAAGCCAATACAATTTTTTTATCTGGCTTTGGCATGAGGTCATTTAGTGCTCATTAATAAAGTTAACTGAGTTTGGAATTCTTGTTTTCCATTTCACACCAGTAAGCCAATAGTATGCTCATAATTGTGATCAAAGGAACATGAAAAAAAAAGCAAAGATTTAACTGCTTGAAATTTGCTCTACCGAAAAGTCCAATTATTTGCAGTTGTTCTCCACATTATGCAGGATTTAATCTCTACCAAAATACATATTTTTCTATTAGTCTGATTCTAAAAGCCTAACATAAGAGGTCATTGTTACATAGGCTGTCAACCGTAATGAATGACTAGGAGGTTCTCTCCTAATGAACCCAGATTTGTCGGGTCATCTAATGTGTATGTCAGGATAAATTAATAATGCATACCTTAATTTGTTGTGCACACTAGTCCTCATTCTCATATGAAATAACTAATTAGAGAATTTCATACATTTCTAGATTTAATAGGTGTACATTTTTGTGGGTATATGAGTAAGGGAATATTCCTATTCAGATAATTAGTTCTGATTAGTTTCATGCAGGAGATCAAATGAACTTTTCTCAGATAGAAGAAACTACACCGAACCTGGAGTTAAAAATACTTTGGAGCAAAGTCTACTAGCAATGTAAATGCCATTTCCTCTGATTTGTGATCAGCTGAACAAACAGTGAAGGCCCAATATGACTTTCACATTTTCTACTAGAAAGGAACACAGTCTAGTGACTGAAGGGTAAAAGGAATGCTTCCCATTAGGTGCATGAGTTAGTAAATTCTGGCCTGTCTTGATTGGGAATTAATAATACTAATGACTTGAGTTGATCCGAAATAGTTCTCAGCATCTGGGCAGAGCAATTATGAATATATAGATAAATAAGGTGTAAAATAACATAAAATCATTTTCTTTCTATGCTTCATAGATGGTGTCAGTGTGACTACTCATATGGGCAAGATACCCACACATACCCTCTGATGATTTTGATTTGAGAAGGCAAGATGACTATACTTACTATAACAGCTTACTTTGTGTATACTTATTATAGTCTTAGGATTTGGTTTAAGTTGTAGTCTGTACTCAGAAAAGTACAGAAAGAAGAGTTACACATTATTCTGTATGTATAACTCATTCATTGCCTTTGTCCCGTATGTTCATTTTGTTTTCTCTGTTTGATTCTGGACCACGTCTCCCTCACGATAAACACAGGGCCCGGCTCATGGTAGATGATTAAGAAATAACTTGAATTAATGCGCAAATGGATTTAAGCTAATGAGTGAATCTATAGTACTGAAATGTGCAACACATAAACATGTATGAA
This sequence comes from Vulpes lagopus, assembly GCF_018345385.1. Classification (NCBI taxonomy): domain Eukaryota; kingdom Metazoa; phylum Chordata; class Mammalia; order Carnivora; family Canidae; genus Vulpes; species Vulpes lagopus. The sequence continues at coordinate 102,450,385 of NC_054834.1, read as the reverse complement.
GAATCTCTTGGCGTATATGGATACATGCACAGACACACATATGCATACACACATACACACACACATCCCATATTCAGGGTAGAGTCACTAGTTAAGGAAAGTAATGTCTACGGTGTCTAGCCAATGGTAACACCACATAAGTATGTAATTAAATAATGAGTGATTGCCAAAGCAGAAAAAATTTAATAATTTATTAATATGAAAAATGGACATTTGTCAGTTTACAAACATTACGAGAATTAAATATACCAGTCTGAGGAAACTTACAGAAATCCAAGCACACTAATATTCATAGCCACGAGCAGTTTTGTGTGTGTGTTTGTTTTTGTTGTTTGGGGTTCTTCTTTTGTTTTGTTTTATGTTTTTTGTTTCTAACAAAGACAGTACAGACCACAAAGCAATTATTTTATTCATTATTTTCCTTACTGTGGACATAACTAGCATTCATCTTACTAATTTACTAAAAACACTGAAAAATAATTATCTAAAATTTTGTTAAAAATCAATTATAGTTCTTTTCCTAATGAGAAGTTATACAACTTACAAGGTTTGTATAAACCCTTACATTAACCTGATTTTTTTCCCTCAAGATCAGTAATTATAAAACAGCACAGGTCTAGTTGCCACATTTTCTACTAGAAATATAATGACATACACAGGCAAAGTTTCTATTTAAAGTAGATACCAGCTCTGTATAATTAGAGAATTATAGTAAATGGTCTTACAGATGTAAAAGGTCTATATTTATGGACACTTTGGGCACTGGTTATTAGAGAAACTTTATATTTCACTATGAGATTTTATGTCTGATATATAATCAACTTCATATTATCTGCTCTAATTAGAACTAGAAGCAGCTTAAAATGGAAAAAAGAAATTATTCCAAGATCTCATCTGAGGAGGCAGCTTTGGCTTACTCCCCCACTAATATTGGCCTCAAAAAACAAGATCCCTTCAGTCCAACTGGGCCTGGGTAGCCTGCTTTTTGTCTCATGGAGTGTTCTGAAGGGCTCAAAGAAAGTATTAGTTTTTACAGTAGTAGCCCAATGGTATAGGACTTTTCCATGTCATAATTGTGTATTTGCAGGTAATGACTACTCTCTACTTCCACGATTTTCTCCTGGGTTCTTTATTCTCATATGAAGAATGCTTGAAGCCATCTGTTAAGTTTTTCCTCAAACCCTCTCCTCTAGCAAAAGGACTGACTTTATCACAACACACTTAATTATTAATACCTCAATCAGGAAGGCAAACACACTAGTGCAGCAGAGATTACTAGAACAAGACAGTCAATTGAATTTACTCTATATTTATTGAACTGCCTGAGTTTTTAAAACCCATCATGGATGTGGAATTAGAACTGGGATCCAAACACCTCCTGCCCTCTTCCCTGAATTATAACTCTATTAATATCCACCTCTTTGCCACTAATTTTTTTCTAAATTTGTTATAGAATATATGAGCCGATATGTTTGAGTTTGGTAGTTGTTAAATAAATGTTTGTCTAGAACTACATGTACCTAAAATAAGTTGTGTTCATGTGTTGTGTATACAGGTATTTACAATGTAATAGGTATGGTGATATGGAATGTAGGTATTATATAGGACCACAGCAGAGGAATACTTCACCCAGTCTGAGTTGGTCAGAGAGACTTTCTCTTTTAGAGAATGCATGGTAAGAGGCAGATAAAGTGAGAGTGGAGAGAAAAGGGTCAGTAGGAGAAAAATAGGAAGAGCATGAAGTATACAGGGAACTATAAACAGATGTATGTTGCTGATGTAGTATTTGAGACAGGGATGGTGAGAAATGAAACTCGGATGGTAGTTAGGGGTCTAACATCTTGGAGGGCCATGTTAACCATATTAATGCAAATTTGATAGTGAAGGCAAAGCTCTGTGGGCATGGAGACCCTGTCGGTCTCTTTCATGCCACATTCCCAACATCGTACATTGATCTGACACACGGGTCCTGGTCCTCAGTAGATATTTTATGCGCAGATGAAATGAAATAGAACGAAAAAAGGTATTTAAGCAGAGTCAGTTTGAATTTTTGATAAATTGTCTTAACAGCAGTCTGAGAGTTGGATCCAAGGAGAATAGAAGTGGAATAAAGGAGACCAATAATGATGGGAAAAGATGAGGATCTGAAGTAGGGCAGTGGTCAGTCAGAGTGAGAATCTGAGACATATTGGACACTTAAACCTGTAGGACCTGGTGTTTGTGTGGCTGTTGTGGCTGTGAGAAGAAAAGGAGAGGGAGGAGGCATATGTTATGGTGGTTGCCATCATTTAACTTAAAGAATATGAGGAGAAGAGTTGTCTAGGGGGAGGATCAAGTTCAAGTGTTTCTGAAGTCATTTTAGAATTTAAATTTCTTTCAATTTTTGCTTTAAAAATGAACCCGTGGAGAAATTCTAACAGGTTTTCAATGAAAATCCTCTAGAACTTCAAATTTTTCAAATATCCTGTGGGTATTGTTATTAGCATTAGGTGGGAACATAATCTAAAAACATGAGCACCCCACTCTTTTAAAAAAATGTTGATAACACCAAAACATTTTGGCATAATTAATTACCACTTATTCTTCACACACAAATTTGGGAAGAAAGAGAAATGTGTTAACAGTTTGTTCTTCCCTTTTGCTTTCCCTTATTTTTCTTTCTGTTTCCAGTATTCTTCCTCTGAGTCGAGCATTTTGCAGTGAAGAGGGGGCGGCATCAGCTCCCAAGTGGAGCCTCACTCTGAGTGGCCTTTGAAAGCTTCTCCGCTTTGCACGGGAAAGGAGCAATGCGTAGAGGCCAAGGAGAATTCCAAATAAACAGCATTTCTACTTCTGTCTCTCAATCTGCTTTTAACATTTGGTGAGGGGCGAAAACAAATCCAACAGAACAAAGGGCCACCCTTCATTCGAACCTGGTGTTCAAATAATATTAAATTTAATTTGTACTCAGATGGTTAAAAATATTGTTAAAATATGTAATTCTTGTACACTGAAGATTTATAAGAAATCTGGTTAATGTTCTTTCTCACTCCTTGGCACTGGCTCTCTTCCTCTTCTAAATATATCTTTTATTATCTCAGAATATTCCTTTAGAATGAGTAACTTCATTCTCCCACATTTCAGAGTAAAATCTTTCAGGCCAAATAAGTTTGGTTCTAGACACGCTTACGGGGGGGATCCAGTTGGCAACTGGATATGCATACCTGAGGCTTGGGGCGGAGGCTGGGGCTCCGAGTGGCAGACTTTAGCAGAGACAGCGCCCTGAGAGACAGGGGTCATCTGGGGAGAAGGTGGAGAGGACCACCAGCAGAAAGCCACTGCTAAAACCTGAACAATAACATACACCTAAGAGGAAGAACAGGCTTTGCAGGGACAGAGCAACCTGATGGGAGAGGCCAGAGGAGGGCCTGGAGAGACATATCCCAGGAGGCAGGACTAAAGAGAGTTCCAGAAGGAAGGACGCCGAGAACAAAGGAAACGGCAAGCAAGCCCACTTCTCTCTCATTAGCCTGGCCTCTTTAACCTGCCAGCCCTCCAGTCACAGTCCTCCTCTCACCCAGCTCTCCTGAACCACAGGGAAGATGGTAGCCCACCACTGTTTCTGTTCTTAGGTTAATGGTTTATGCCATGTGAAGAGTGTCATTTCCTCCATGTGCAAGTATGCCATTAGATTAGCTTCTTTTAGCATCACTTCCATCCAGTTTGTTTATGGGCTTTGTGGCTTTTAATAGTCTTCTCCTGCAAAGAGCTACAAGTAATTTGACTATAATGCGAGTGTTTCAATAGTCATTATTTTCGGGGTTACTCAGCCAATTTTACCATTGTTCACTCAGGGATATTTTTTAGTTCACCCTCCTTGTTCAGGATGTAACAGATAAAATACCTTGCTCAGAGCCAAACAGAAATAATTTAGATTCTTCTTCCATGGACTTTCTACTTTGTTGTATTAAGTGAACTCCTAACAGTTTTGAGAAGAATAAACAGAAAAGTCTATTTTATTGTACAGCGCTCTGAATAAGGATGACGCTACCTGTCTGATTCATATCAGTTCAGATCTGTATTTTATCCACAGATGATGCGGATCTGTTGTTCCCTGAATAGATGGGAGTGTAGATAGGTTTACCCAAAATGAAGTTTATGTACAGGATTCAAACCTCTTAATGTAGGCACGAGTGGTACTTATCGAAACATTCTCATTGTGTTAATTTACATTTTCCCATTTCTCCTGGGGAAAGATTTTGTTATCAATCTTAAAGATCATTACAACGAAGAAATGATTTTAAAAATCGTTCCTTTTGGTTCACAGGAATACAGGTCTGTGTAAAGATAAAATAAGATGGGTCTAATAATGCTATTTTTTTTATCAAGTGCATGTCAAAACTCATCATATACCTTATTTTCCATGGCCTTTTGGTGAGTTTGTTTTGATTCTATCTTCTATTTATGAAAAATTAAGATATAAAGAAGTAAAGATATTTATCCAAAGCCACATAGGCATTAGATGTGAATAACGTCAGTAGTGCTGCTGCAACAACTTGACTTTTTCCTCTACAGTTGCTTAAAATATTGATAGGGCCCTTGAAAGCTTTCTCATCCATTTTTCTTTTTCTCCTTATAGTATTGATTTCTATTTCTTTAACTTTAAAAATTCACATAGCACAATTGTTAAGAAGTTCCAAAGTAACTTTCTTAAATTTGGCTTTTCACCTAAATTTTAGACTTTTTTAAAAAAAGATCTAAGTGTACTGCATATGATATGGCTAATAAATAATGCAGATGATGTTCATCAATATTGAGCAGAAGATACATTTAGCTTTGAAAAGTTTGTTTTCAAAAAACTGAACCCATCCTTTAGGGGTTTTTTTGCTTGTTTTTTGTTTTTGTTTTTCCCTTTTCCTGAGAGCTACTAACTTCATAAAGGATTGTTAGAATATTAGTTTATGTTTAGTCTGGCAAAATAAAAAAATAAAATTGCATTATTCCTTTTATCCAAAATTAAGTGCTATTCCTTAAAATTTTCCTTCTGGCATTAATAGCCCATGTGACATTCTAGGAGATTGAGAAAAGACTGTAACTCATGTGGATAAATATTAATTTCTGTAATAGATGTACTATGAAATGCATGTGTAAAGTCTGCGAAGATTTGTTAGGGAGGGATAGGTCTTAGCCATTCTCTAAGTAACTTTCTTCATCTTTAAAGGATTAGCATTTATTAGGTTAACTTTAAATATTTGAGAGCAAGGGGGATCCCTGGGTTGCTCAGCGGTTTAGCGCCTGCCTTTGGCCCAGGGCGCGATCCTGGAGTCCTAGGATTGAGTCCCACGTTGGGCTCCCGGCATGGAGCCTGCTTCTCCTTCTGCCTGTGTCTCTGCCTCCCCCCCCCCTCTCTATGTCTATCATAAATAAATAAATAAATAAATCTTTAAAAAAAATATTTGAGAGCAAAATCTTGACATATTGACTAAATCTGAATCCTTGCTATAATATCAAACATAACTGAAAATTCAGAAACATTGTCATTTATTGAATAATCCTGGTAATTTTTATGAAAGCAAAGTATTTAAAACAAATGATGATCTTTAACAGGGGAATCATAAGTGAGAGTGTCATCTAAGAATTTCCTTTCTCCTGGCTGTTGCTTGTCCCCCCCCCTTCTTCTTAATGGTAGAAAACAAGTGAGACATAGTGGGAGGAGGCGACCTCCAAAGTCTAAAACTTAGGCCCTGGACTCAGTCTCAGTGTGTGGTATTAAAAGGTGAAAATCAAGAACTGTGACTTGGAGTGGTGCTGAGGTCAACACCTTCAAGCTTTCACCTCCCTCTGCATTCTTCTCTGCGATTGATCCCCCCATCTACCCAGGCTGGGAGCTTCACTTTAGTCCAATGGATGTTAGCCTCACATCTAATCAGGGATCATGCCCTACTGATTCTGCCTCTTTCCTCAGTCTTCTCACTATAGCCTGACTTGCAATTTATGGTAAAATTATCTACCACCTGGTTTGGTATAATGTCTCCTACTTGAACTTCTTAGCACCTTCAGCCCTGCCTGTTCCCGCCCACCTCTTCCCCAGCAGCTCCTCTGGCACATACACATAATCTGCATTTCAACCACTGATGCTCCTAACATAGAAGTCTCATCATGTCATGCTCTTTTTAAAATCGGCCTTTGACTCCCCATCACCTTTGGGTCGAGTCTGAACACATTAACATGACTTATAAGACCTATATTGGTCTTGTTCCAGTTTACCTCTCCATGAACATTTCTCACCCCAGAGAAATACTTCAGTCAGTGGTGAAATTCTTTCAGGTCAGGGTATGATGCTTGCTCTGGCTGTAGGCCTGGCCTTATGTGTAATCCCCTTTACTTAAAACAAACAAGGAACCAGCTCCTCCTCTTCTCCTACCCCATTCCTACCTTTTGCCTAGGTAAATCCTATTCTAGGTTTCCCGTTTGGACCTTACTTTTTCAAGGAAACCTTACTGGACACCTATGAAAGAGTTACATCCCCTTAGCATAGCTAATACTACTCTGTCATCACACTTGTCATGCTGTATTTTAAATGCCTTTATTTTCAAAAGGAGTTTTCACAGGCAGTTAGCTCCATGAGGGCAGAGACTGAGGGTTTCTTATCCATGGTTATGTACATAATACCTTGTGGCTTATAATCAGCCCACATTAAATGTCAGATGATGTTTACAAAGATGGAGTTCATACCAAGTCATCAGTAGAAGTAGAGTGAGGAAAGTAGAAATCAAAGCAGATATGGAGCCATACCAAGGGCTCTAGAGACCAAGAAAGCTGAGAAAGAACAGTGCTGGGAAATGGAAAAGCCGCAGGCCTGTCTTGTCCTGTCCCACAATATGTGAGGCCTGAGACAAGGAAAAAAATTGATGCCCATATATATCTATTACAAACTATTCTGGTTTAAAATCAAGCCACTAACATGCTAGGTAAAGTATATTTCCTATACTTTGACAAATACATACTTTACAAACATATGTTCATAAAAACCTGAGAAGGCCATATATTATTTTAGAATTCCCAGACACATCAAAGTTTGTGCCAGATCATGGAAGCACAGAGTGGCTCCTGTCCCAGCCTCTTTTTTTTTTTACCCTGGTCCAGTCCCATACTACAGGACTATGGACACCCAATCCTGGCTGCCAAGCTCCATCTACATTCCCTAAAAATAGCCATGCTGGTCCCACATGGGTATTATCTGCCTCAAGGGGCAGAGATCTAGAAAAGAGACCTATGTAGGACCTGGCAGTAGTTCAGGAGCTATTTGGGAATGAACATAAGAAATCCCAGATACCCAGAATGTGGCTTAGAATGTGGGGGAGGAGAGCATAGACTCCACGGTGACCAATCCCCTTGGCCTGCAGCCTGGGGAGAGGCCTGGTCATAGACAGTTGTGCCTAAGGGTGATATTGCAGTTGATCTGAGTATATTGGGAGCTTATACTCCTGGTATACTACAGGTGTCTATCTGTGAGGGTATAGCACTGTCAAGGACTATCTAATACCGTATTTTTTAAAAATCCGAAGGTTGTAGATAATTTTTCCTGACTAACCTCTCATTTCTCCTTCGAGACCATGTGACTCTCTGTTCTCTTGTATTCCAGGAAGCAGCCTAAAATCACAGTCTTTCAAGCCAAAACAGGTTCTGAGTTGTGAGTCAGTTTAAGTTCTGAGTTGTCCATTTACTGGCTGTGGAGCCCTGGGCAGAGTGTTTCATCTGATGAGTGGAGGTAATAAAATCTTCCTCTAGGGTTGTAGCTAAAGTACATGAGGTTAAAGCCTTTAAAAGGCTTAGCTCAAGTAAATGCTCAACAGATCATAGTGCTGTCATCATCATCATAATCACTGTCATTATTTTTAGAGCTGTTATGTCTTATTGTCTGTAACTATTGCAATGACCTTGGGCAAGTCATGTCACCCCTAAGAACCTCAGTTTCTTCATCCATAAAATGAGGTCTTTGGAGCAGAAGATAAGTCCAGTTAAGAGTAGGGACTTTTGGAGTTCTTCTTTTTCAGTTTACACTAAACCTGAACTTGACCCCAGTCTACATTGTAAATCATTAATGGAAGTTACTACTATGCATATAATGTCACTGAAGTTCTAGTTTAAGCAAACCTGATATTGAAAATCTTAAATCTTTTGTAAAAACTAAAAAACTCTGGATTGAACATGCAGTTTAGGAAACAAGTATATATATATTTGCTTTACAGAAAGACTCATCGTAGGGTTCCTTTGCTCACTGGTTCTTCTAATACATTAAAAGTCAAGTTTGATTTACAAAAAGGTATTCACTTTGCCTACAACTTTTCTGTGAGTCATAGAATCCTTTGAGAATTGATTAAATCTGACTCCTCTTTCCCCAAAATGAGCATGGTTGCAAATATTGCATAGAATTCTTGGAGGAGGGAGTCCATGGATCTTAAGAATCCAAAACAAAGGGGTCCCTGGGTGGCGCAGCGGTTTGGCGCCTGCCTTTGGCCCAGGGCGTGATCCTGGAGACCCGGGATCGAATCCCACGTCGGGCTCCCTGCATGGAGCCTGCTTCTCCCTCTGCCTGTGTCTCTGCCTCTCTCTCTCTCCCTCTCTGTGACTATCATAAATAAATAAAAAAAAATTAAAAAAAAAAAGAATCCAAAACAAAAATATAAAGCCAAAACAAAAACAAAGCCAATGAAAGTGGGATGTGCTGAGGATATTGGAGGCATTTCTAAAAGCCGACTTCCAAGCACCTGGGCCTTTTCAGTTTTAGAGAAACAAAGAGAGAAGTAACATTTATTGAAGGCATACTCTGTGCCAGCCACTGCACTAAGTAAGCATTTTTATGTGTTCTGATGTTCTTTCCCTTGCAAACCTAAAAAAAGGCAGGTATTTCTGATGAGAAAACTGAGGGTCAGATAGTAATTCCCCAAAGTGACATCGCTAGTTAACAAATTGTACAAGCAAAACCTGATTCTGGAGTCTGACTCTAAAACTATCACACCATGAGAAAAAGCCCTAAATTCCTTCACATCTCTTCTCAAGCTCCCAAATCTTTATAAAAGAATAATCAGAGAAATCCAGAGATTTGTCTTCCTGAGTGAACTTCTTACAAAGGAACACCTGAAGCCAGCTTCACGTTGACGGCCAATCCCTTCCCCTTGCCAGTGCCTCTCCCTGGCGCTGGGCGGCCTTGCAGGAGCGCTGGGCTGCTGGTGCGATGGGGTGGGGGCAGGCAGAGATCCGAGGGAGGAGGGATTCTCTGCGCTGGATGGGAGTCAGAAGTTCTGATCCCCTACGTGCCCCGGTAAGGGTTTCAACTGACATCTGTGTAAAATAGTTGTCAGCTGAGGAGCAGAGAAGTGGCCTGTCAAACTCCGAGTGTCCCATTTGCCAAGTCTCACATGAGAAAAGTGAAGACAGGTCCCACTGGGAAAAGAAGACCTGCTTTCCAAAAGATTTATTACATAAGGGTCATGTTGCATAACATGTGCTCTGCCCAGTAGACTCGACTCCTCCTTGATTCATTCATATTTTGCAAGGTAGCTAATTAATCTCTTTTAAAAGGGGGGGATATGATGGAGGGGAATAAATGAAGGGCCTTGTGTGAATGACTGTACAGCCAGAGTCTTGCTGGAGTTCCGTCTGGGTTCTGTAAGCCAATATTGAACTTGCTTCATAAACAGCCCGGCCAGATACTGTACAGAAATCACTGAGGTTTGTATCCTTTAAGACCTTATATATTAAGGTGAGGTCTGTATCCCCGTGTTCTAACCTGTCAAAATAGAACATTCTTGGTGAGTTGGGAATAACAACCACAAATCCATTTTTGGTTTCAAGTCATTTTAAGATATGCTATCTTATCACCTCAGACCTCACAGTGTGTCCTGGAGAGCGTGCTGTTTTCACCGTGATACCAAAGGCACAGTGAGATTTGGTATTTGATTTAGATTATCCTCATGATTTCCCACATGATACAGAACTTGCTTCATGAAGTCACTTGCTGCTAAGCTTTCAGACCTTTAAGCTTTAGGCATAAAGAGACCACCACCACTTTGAAGTCTTTAGGGGAGAACCATGCATATTTAGAAGTAGCCGACATTTGATACGTAATTTTTCTTATGTGCTATGTATGATGCAAGATATTCTCCACCTAAAGCAAGGGCAGTGCCTTCTTTTTATATCAGGAAGGCAGCCCAGCAGAGTGGTTAAAGTATGGACCCTAGAGCTGGACAGTGTGGCTTTGCCTGCCAGCTCTGCCACTTACCTGCTTTGTGATCTTGAGCAAAATACTTCATTTTCGTGTGCCCTGTTTTCATATCTACAACATGCAGGTAATAGTAAGTTCCTCCCTGACTGTGTTAATTTGCAAGATTGAGTAAATTAATATAGGCATAAAGTGCTTAGAACAGTGTTGGTATAAACAAATGTAACGTGTTAGCCGTTGGTATACAGACCTGCGAAAATGACCAGTAAGCTCTACAGTCGAGGTGGGGAGGGTTCAAAAAACAAGTCTGTTTATCCTTAGTTTAGGATAAGGCTTCACCTGAGTTTGTTTTTACTTCTGTTTTGAGAAAGCACTAACTAGGGTGGCTTCCATCCCTCTGTTCTCTTATATTGTCTGCCTATGAGTCAGTGATCCCATAACATCTGTGGCCAAAGGATCCTCACGTCCCCGTAAATGGAAATGTGCACCACATATTTGGTAGATTGAATAAATACCATATTTCACATATCAAACCCGTGCCAAATGTATGTCAGCCCTATTGTGATAATGATATCTTTATTTTAAATGTCCCTGACTTCATAAGAGCGTCGTGTATAATCAGTGAATACTCATGGGAAAGAAAAGAATAATAATATGTAATGAGCCCTTCAAATCATTCCATGTGTGAAAAGTGTCTTCATACCTGAAAAGGCTGGGGAAATAAAGCCGTTCATTCATTCAAAATCTGTATTGCGTGCCTGTCAGAGGCCTAGCATTGTTCTAGAAGCTGGGAATAAAGCACCTAGAATACAGCTGTTGCTGTCATGGAGACTGCATTGTAGTCAAAGGAGACAGGGAACAAGTAAATAAAACAAGATAATTTTAGAGACAAATAAGTGAATGGAGTAAATAAAATAGAACCACATAATAGAGGAAAAGCCTTGTTAAAGATCTCAGCTGAGACTCAACTGAATTTAGGGTTGAGAGTTCCACACTGAGGGAATAGCAAAGACAAAACCTTTGAGATAAGAATGAATTTGATATGTTCAAGAAAAAGAAAAGAAACTTAGGTCTTGGAAGAGGGAGGGGTCAGCAAGTGGAGGTGATACAAGGTGAGGTTTTGGAAGTAAGCAGAGACTTAATCATGTGGCAACTGTAGGCCATGATAAGGAGATGGATTTTATTCAGAGTGTGGTGGGAAGCCATTATGCCTAGGAGTAACACGTAAGATTTGTATTTTTAAACAGTTTGGCTGCTATGTGGAGACCAAGTATAGGGGAACATAAACACTCCCAGAGAGATCCTTTCAGAGCCATTAGCTGTAGCCCAGATGGACGTTGATGGCTTGGACTAGAAAGTGGCAGTGACGTGGAGAGAAGCAGAAAGACTTGCAATTTATGCTGGAGTACAGACAGGATTTGGTCATAGTCTGGATGTAGGTGGTAAGCAAAAGGGAAAACCAAGGAATCCCATATTTTAAGGTCTTACTTAAGTCCTGCCTTCACAGTGAAACTTCTCCAGCCGTTCTAACTCACTTCTCTTTCCTTTCGGTGGAGCAATTGTTTTTTGAGCTCATATCATAAGGCACAGTTCGAAGTATTTAGGATACTGCTAGTGAACAAAAGAAAGATCCCTGCCCTTCTGAGGTTATGTTCTCTCCTGTACTACTTTTCTCTCTGGGTCTGTAATTCACACTAAATTGTGCGTGTCTTTGTATTCTAGTCTCTAAGTGTTTCAGATATATTCTTTTTGTTCTCCAAATAGTCACCTTCTCAAGGACCAAAGACCCCTGCTTTCAGTTTGTCATGATGTCTAGCTCAGTACTGTGGGAACAAAAGTAACAGTGAAAATATATCTTTTTCATTGATAATTTCTTGTTTATAGACTTGCCTGCCTTAAGTAAATTTGTGAAAATCCAAAATTGCAATTCAGATAATTGGAAAGGCAATCATTTTTCCATTAAAAAGGGATTATTTACTCACTGAAGAGTTACTTTAAAATAACAGACTCCCCTAATGAATGTAATTAAAAGTTTGTTAACAGGCCATTATGTATTTGTCAGGGGATGTGGGTAGAGGAACTGAAGCTACAGTATCAGGGGCCACACAGTCAATTTACAATTAATCCAAAATGAAGACAAAGGAGCTGAAAATTAGAATTGTAACTAAAAAAGAAAATAATTTCTGATTTCTGAAAATGTAAACATACCAACAACTTGATCGAAGATTTTCATTTTCTAAACTTACAATATAAGCGACAATTAAATTCGTTCTTTAACCAGAGCACATTCATCCTGGCAATGAAAAGTAATCATTCTAATATACAAGAAAATTGGCTTCTGGTTACGGCTTTTAGAGTATATCTTAAAATATGAAGAAGAAAACAAATTCATGGTTTGATGTTTTATAAGGAAGATTGAACACTTCATAAACACTCCTAGAATATGGACCCTTTTCATGCCCCCTAGTAGTCACGTTGGCATTGAGGTGCTCTTACCACAACACCTGTCCTATGGGTTAATTAAGCTTTTGACCACAATCCAAGGAATTCAATGAATGTTTATGACTTTATTTATGTGGAACATGCTTCCGAGTTCTAGAATAACTTTAAACCCAAGGTTTAAAGAAAACATCCCCTTTATAAGGGGCCCTTAAAACTTGTTTCTATATTTCTCATCATGTTTCCTCTTTGAAGACCATCATAATTATCAATGGAAAAGAAAGCCTTTCATCAGGTAGTATGCCATAGCACAGTTCATGTGAGAGTGTAGATGCTATTCTCTTTCCTTCATTCGCTCATTCATTCATTCAATAAATTTGTTCAGTGCTTTCTCTGGGCAAGTCACTAGGCAAAAGCAGCAAGTCAGTGTGGTCTCTAACTCAGAAGAGCTTATAGCTTCTTGGGGGGAAAAGACAGATACACAATAGAATGCCTTAAATACTGTAAAAGACTTATTAGTGAAACGTATCGCAGGTTCAAAAGAGAGCAAGATACTTTCTTCTGATGGAAATGGAAAGGCTTCCTGGAAGAGATGGCATTTAAAATGCCACTTGAAGATAGAATATGAAAGGAGACAGAAAGGCAAGGGCATCCTAGGAAGCGTAAGCAAGGTGATAGAACTAAAAAATAAATAAATAAAATAATATAAAGTGTGTATGTATCAGAACCAACCAGTGCTTTGTGTAGTAAAATTTCTAGAGTGACCACTAGGTGTAAGGCACTGCCTAAGAAGCCAGAGTCAGAAAGAAAAGCATTTTGTCCTCATCCCTGGGAAATAGTTCAGTTTAGCACATCTTAAAGGATTTTCAGTTAAGTTTAAGAACTGTGATGGATGCTGAACCGAGATGTTGGGATTGTATTCTATGGCGATGGTTTTGGTGATGGAGATACTATCGCTTATCATATACTGAATCCTTCAGCATTCTGTGCACTTTAGTAAGAATTTACATGTATTAGTTCCTTCTGGTCTCCTCATAAGTGTGTTTATTCCTACTTGTCAGCTGAGAAAATGGGCTTAACAAGTCAATTAATTCGTTGAATGCTGCCCAGCTGGTAGGTAGCAGAGTAGAGATTTGAACAGGTGTACAATATGAGATTGAACAGATGTACAGTATGGGATTGGACAGGTGTACGGTATGGGATTTCAGAGCCTGTATCTCACTAAGGTGAGCAAATGGAAGATATTTGAACAGGAAAGTGATTGATTCAAGCTATCCTCAAGAATTCATTTAACCACAGGGGGGAATATAGTGATTAAAGAATTATGCTAGTGAACAGCTAATGAGGACCTAAATGAAGGTAACAGTAGTGGGTATGAAAAGGTTAAGGAGATGAAAAATGTCATAAAGATAACTAACTTGGGGATCCCTGGGTGGCGCAGCGGTTTGGCGCCTGCCTTTGGCCCAGGGCGCGATCCTGGAGACCCGGGATCGAATCCCACATCAGGCTCCCGGTGCATGGAGCCTGCTTCTCCCTCTGCCTGTGTCTCTGCCTCTCTCTCTCTCTCTCTCTCTCTCTCTCTCTGTGACTATCATAAAAAAATAAAATAAAATAAAATAAAAAATAAAAGATAACTAACTTGGTTCAGGGGCAAGGAAGGGGGAAAGGTCAAATGCAGATTCAAATTTTAGAGTCTATATAACCAGAAAACTCGTGGTACCAGGCTGCAAAATAAAGACCACAAGAGGAGGAATGTCCCTTCTAGGGTTGGGAGGTGGGCTGGGATGACCAGTTGCATTTTGTACAAGTTGAAGTTGAGATGCCAAAGGGATTATACAGGTGAGAGGAGTCCAGCAGGTGTTCAGAAATACAAAAGCTGAGCTTGGAGAAAAGGTATTTAGACATGGAATAAATTCACATTCTTCCAATGGTACAGAGGCCAAGGACTGATAAAGGACTTCAAAACTGTAGTTTTATTAAGATGGAGAAATCAGAAGCCAGATTTATGAAGTGATAGTAAAAAAGCTGAAAAAGGAAGTGTAGGCTATGCTAAAAGGAATTAAAGGAAAATACAGAGTAGTTTATAGACTAAGAAAGTAACAAAATCAGGCAAGGTTTCTTTGTTTTCTTTAAGAATGAACTGACTGAAGAAAGATGGTAACTTATAGAGTAAGATCTTGGAATTGGTGGGGCTGCATTAACTCAAGGGCATGCGTGCCGGGTTAGCCAGGTGAGGGATGGCTGATGCCTCCTTCAGATTCATTCAGTCTCTTGCCACCCCTTTAATGACCACTTAAATGCAACCTCTCTGCTAGGACTTATGCTCTGCCATGGTTTCCCTCATGGAAGCTTAAATGTTCTTTATCACATTCTTCTACCACTCTTGGTACATACATGCACCATGGACCAGTAGTCCTCAACCATCAGTGTGTTTCCAATCCCTTGGAGGGTTGGTTAAAACACAGACTTCTGGGTCCCACTCCCAGAGTTTATAATTCTGCGGTCCGGGATGGAGCCTGGGAATTTGCTTCACTAACAAGTTAGTAGATGATGCAGATGCTTCTGGGTACCACACTTTGTATACCACCGAACTAAACGAAGGACCTGTGGGAGGTATAAATAAAAGGTTTGGGAGTTTGAGGATAGCCTAGTATGCAAGGCCTGGATATGGTCTGGAAAATACTCCAGGAATCAGGCATGATTTAAAGGCAGGCAAAAAAAGAATGGAATAATTTGCCTTGCTCCTTTGAAAGAAAAATACTTCAAAGAAAGTAATAGCATAATCCCTACTGAACACAAAGTTTTCTGAGGTCTAGATTTTTAAATTTAGGTATAGATTTTTAAAAATGAAATAAAAATTAAAAGTGAAAACCACAGCAATGACTATAAGTTTATTTTAATTGGGGGTGGGGGTGGTAAGGGCAGAGGGAGAGAGAATCTTAAGCAGGCTCCACTCCCTGTGTGGAGCCCTCTGTGGGGCTTGATCTCAAGACCCTGAGACCATGACCTGAGCAGGAATCAAGAATCTGATGCTTAACCAACTGAGCCACCCAGGTACCCAATACGAGTTTATTCTAATCATGAACTAAATATTATGTGAGCCAGAAGTGCACAATTGCTATTTGGGGGAAAATAAGTATAGAGCTAGCATGCCACAGTTCCATTTTGAGCGCTATTTTGTTATTATTCGTAACAACTGAGATCATGGGGCCTGACATATGCACAGTTCTAAGAGCTGGTATGGTAATTACCATTTTGATTGCTGCATCTAATTATTCCCTTAGGTTTACCTGTCCCTGATAGTTACCATGCAAATCTGACATAAGCAGATATATCAAATCTCTGAATTTGGGTGAGCGCAATATGCTCTGTACGTCACTAAAGTGTTGGCTGTGGTTGGCAAATGTGCTAAGTTGCGCAACCAAAGGTCCAAAATCCTTTCTGACATTTAAAACATCAGCCATTTCAAGTTTCTTTCATTCAGTCAAATGCTCACTAAGCTAACTCATCAGTGACCATCAGCCTAGCATAAGGGAAACAGCCAATCAGTCATAGCCACACTGTGCAACATGGATATATCAGAAGCCTTATTATGATCACATGATCAGATGCCACTAGGTGCAAAGTGAGATTAGATATATGAGTACATGATGTATCATTTTGGGTCCAAGTTCATTTCACCATGATAATCCTCCCAAATGACTGAAAAATTAGGTTTTTGGCATTGAAAAGCATAAACATCCCTGTTAATGTTATCAACCTCAAATTGTCACCTGCTGTGAATCTTTATTTAAAACCAAAAAATGCGTAAGAAAGGAAAGAAAGAAATTCTTCAGGCCTAATGGTATGCAAATAAACTATTCTGGACTAACAGAATATAGACACAGTTCATATTTTGAGAACACATTCCTTTCTGAAATAAAAAGCAATTTCAAAATAAAGATTTAGTTGCCTACCTAAAAAAAAAAAAAAAAGGAAAAAAATCCCTTTAAGTCTAAGTAAGACCAAAAACTCCAAACTGTTGGGTGCCTGGATGACTCAGTTGGTTAAGCATCTGCCTTCAGCTCAGGTCATGATCTTAGGGTCCTGGGATCAAGTCCACACTGCGCTCCTTGCTCAGCAGGGAGTCTGCTTCTCCCTCTGCCCCTTACCCTTTGCCCCTGCTCTTGCTCTCTCTCTCTCAAATACAGAAATAAAATCTATTTTAAAAAAAGTTTTTAAACTCCAAATTGTTATGATAAATAAGTATTTTGAGAGAGTTGCATTGCTTTGTTGGGCAGGGGAGGTGGGTGTCAGACGATTCGATTTCATTTGTACCTTGGCCAAGTAGTTTCTGAGTAGCTGAGAGCTCTGAGAAAAATTACATGAAAGAAAGTAATTGTCAGCCTTTTAGGATATATTTGGTTCAGTGTCGTCAGAAGGCAGTCTGCCCTCTCCCTGGAATCAAGTTGCAGACACTATCCTCAATAGTAATTAGAGCTAAGCGGCAATTACAGGACGTATGATTTGTTCAGACGCACTGGCCAGCGGCTGTTTCCTAGCACCACATTTCACAGAAGCACCAGGTTGAAATGATGGAATTATTTCTCTCTCAATGTAATGCTTCGTACAGTGCTCGAATGCAGAAGTGAACGTGGACTGTAATCTTAACTACGAAGGTAAGCATTGCCGGGTGATCAGCATTTACACCTCAGGGAACTTTTTCGTGAAGGATGTGACAAAAATGTAAAACAGTTAAAATCAATTTCAGAAGAAGAGAAAAGTAGAATTGGAGCAAATCGAATTTGCTAATTTCACAACTCCCCTGCCCAATAACGTCCCGGTTTTCCTAACTTGTTTTTATTTAGATTGTAATACTGGTTCACTTTGCTAAATAGAATGACGATGTGACTGCTTGCCCACGGTTCCTTTATCTTTTTTCTTTTTGAAGTGTGTCTCAGAATAACTAGGAGGTAAAAATGCAGTTCAGGTTTAATCCAAGTGTTTAGAACCCTCTCTCACTTTTCTCTTGCGAAAGTATATTTAAGCTGATGATTGTACCTATTCAGGAATTCGCATCCAAACGGACAGGATAGTGGCTAGTAGCCTGTCCCCAAATTAGGTGACGTGGGTGGTTTGCACTCTTGTCACCTGATTTTTATGATAAGCACGTTTCAAGCCTTTTTAATGTTTCGTCTAGTTCAAGTCAAAATTCAAGAGTTTCATTGTTTATTTAGACCCTTGGGCATAGAAATCTCTCTGGAAACCAGGTAAGTTTAGCTCCTCAAGTGGGAGTATTGTTTGTTACGAGGATAGATGTAGTTTGTATGTATACAATAGATGCTTGTGAAATTCTCATTTCTGTTTTAATGTTATCACTTTGGGTTTCCCCACCTGAAATTCCTTTTTTTTTTTCAATTTTGCCATTTTTATAACATGAATAAAAATTATTGTTAGGAAAAAACTTAAGAAGTCTTGGCACTAGGTAGATGTTTTTATCTCATGGTCCCCAGTAGGATTTTAGGTGGTTTGGAAAATATGGAAAGAATATCAACTTCTTTTATTCTACCTCATTGGTGAATAAGAGCTGTCAACACTGAGGACTCAGTAGACTCTTGCAAAAAATAATAAATTAAAGCCCAGGAGCCTTAATTTTTCCGAGGTCCTACACACTCTGTGTTGTGGGACTTCTTAGTAGATGTTGTTGCTCGGTGTAGTTATCACAATTAGACTCGTACCTGATTTTGGAAGAAAATCGTTTTCTAGCCCCGGGCCCATTGTTGGCTTCATTCTGTATATTTGCTTTGTCATGGAATCATTTCTCCCCGAGCACCATTTTCTTCATTAGAAAAATGTTGGGAGGATCGATCATGAGCCATGTAACAGGTTAGAAGTTGACTTAGTATGTGTTTAAGCACCTTGTGTTCCTCAACAAAAAGCTATAGTATTTGTATGACCCAAGACACTGATGACAAATTTCTAAATATACCCCTCAATTCTGTGGTGAATTGAAGTTCTTAACTTGCTCTACTCTGTCTCGAGTATGACAGATACAATCATGTGAGTGTATATAAAAACAATCCTCAGTGATTACAACTGACATGACTACTTGAGACATAAGCAGAGATGTGACCTTCATCTCATTGTTTTATCCTGTCACAGGGACAAACTTGTCCTGATACTAGTAAAATCTTGCTATTCATCTTTTGATTTATAGAAGCAAATATTGAAAACAAAATGAATGCTGTGAAAGAAGGCAAATAACAAAGTTTGAGTGCTTTCCAGTTCCCTGGCAGTATTATGGTGAGAGAGAGCAACAGAGACAAAGAGAGTCAAGAGAGACAGACAGGTCCATACACATGCAGAGGTAGGAAGAGATGGAAACAGAGACATGAGAGAGACAAGAGGAGCGAAGCAGAACAGATAAACAGGTGAGAGGGAGGGAGTCTAGGGAGACTGCGGGGGCTGAGAGAGACACAGAGAAAGAAGGTGTTAGAGAAAAAAAAAGACATAGAAGTCAATCAAAGGTTGGAAATAGAGATTGTGCAATTTTGGAACTTTGGGTTCTTTTTTGCATTTTCTTTAACTGGGAACACGCTCTGTCAAATTAAATACATTGAGCCCTAGGTCTGTTACTTTTCCATTTGTGTCCTTTATAGCAAAGGGAGCTTAAAAGGCTGTTTGAAGTTCAGAAGAGACCAAGAGTCAAAACAAATGTTCTTCTAAAAAAAAGTATTTCCATCCCTTTCTTGTCTTATAAAGCAAATCATTGACAAGGAAAATGATGTGTGCTATGATTAAATTCTCTACTTTCCATGAGACACCTTATTAAAACAATCACCATGTCTTTGACTTTTGGTATTCACTGGGGAAGTGAGACCAAGTCATTCGAGAAGCCAAAAAGAAATTCCATAGAAGAAAAACTGGTACAAAGTCAGTATAATGGTATAAGAATAAACATGACACGCAGGGACAGGGGTGATCATTTATGATGAATCACTTCCAACGCAGACAGTCCTTGGGCATTCACTGGAGGGCCTTATCTGACGCTGTTTTGCATTTCACTAGTGCCCCAGAAGCTGCCTGAATGACTTAAAGCAAGTCACCTCAATTTCTAAGATGTCAGGACAATGGCAGATTTCCAAGAAGCCAGGTCAAGGGTTGTTCATTCCACTTAATACCCACTAAAGACCCTTTGGTGTGCGAGCATCCCATAGGTCACCGGACTCCGTGTTTCTCAGGGTAAGGGCGATATCACCTTGTCTCCCAGTTGCCCAGCTCCTTGGTTTGAGGAAATTAGATGTCTTGCTTAACTAAGTTGTTCCCGCTTACATAGTTTTTGCTCTGCTCTACTTCATTCTGTACAGATTTCTACAACATGATTAAAGATAAAAGGGAAGAAACTCATTTTCGGAGTGAGATGTTAGGAACTTCCAAATAGAGATTTAGTGCTAATTCTAGTCTTCTCTGTAAAAGTAAGCCAAACTTAACCACTCTTCCTTCCCTCCTCAAATCACTCTCAACTTCTGCCCCAAGTGAACCTCGCTATCTCCCCATTACTTACAATATTTTCTCACTCCGTTCCTGGCATGGCCAGATTAGTCACCCCATACCAGGTTTCCACGGGGATGAAATGGCAGTTTTCATGCATCCTGACTGCCAAGGGGGAGCCATCTGTGTATTTTCTGGATGGAAATGGCTTCTTGACTGATGGAGGACCAAATGTAGCCTCATCTATGACAGTCACCAGGATTATAATCCAATAGAATTTGTCTTGAATTCTCTATTGTGAGTGCATTATAATATGGAAACTGTGGACTATGTAGGCAAAGGAAAATGGTTTGTATAGCACACTTGTTGCTGCCCTGTTTCTTCCCAAATTGTGCTTTCCAGGAGCCATTACTTTTTTTTTTTTTTTTTTTAACATGAGCAACAACTTTTGAATAGCTTTAAAAGGTTTGGTTAATATTTAAGCTAAGGAAATCTCTCTTCTCTACCAAGGTGGGAGTAGAGAAAACTGGCAGAGTAAATATTAACTCTGTTTCTTTAAATTGAGCAAGCTTCTGGAGGAAAAAAAGTATCTTTTTAAAGGACCATTAAGTAAACCACTATTCCTTTTCCCACCCATTTGGTTCTTAAATGCAAATAGCCAAGTCACTGAATGCAAGAACTGAAATTCTCTGAAACTAGGGGGGCAAAACATTTTGTATCCTGGAGCTAGAATTTATATGTTGACCTCCTGAGTTGCTGCATGCATCCCGCTCAGCCTGGCCCTTTCGTGAGCTGCAGAAGAGAGGCCTAAAGACAGACCCAGAGGCCTCAATGGTATTGCTGCTTTGATCTGCTCCAGTGGAAGGTCAGTTTGCCATAGCTTGGAAAAAAATATGTCTTTTTAGATAGTGTGTTTATTGCAGTTACTGATAAAAACTTCAATGTAAAAATCACCAGCAAATGTATGCATGCCTCCTGCTATGAAGCTATTTGAATTAGTTATGTTGACCTAAACAGTATAGTTGAAAGCAGAGTTTTAATGGGGTTTGTTGTTCTCTTTTTTATTCCATTGGAAATATTGAGAGAATTATTTAAAATGAGGTGTTGTGATCAATCTGCTGTTCTTTAAAATAGATGGAGATGTTAACACTTGGCTGCAGTGCTTTTCTCTTTGATGTAATTTCTTTATTCATATTAATAAAACATTAAAATTAAAATCTCAGTGAAAAATGAATACCTCTAAATTTCAGTCAAAACATGAAAAGAAAACAGACCAAATACAAATCTCTTTAAATTTTTAAAGAAGATCAAGACTTCAACATATGATTCTTGTACATCTTTATATAGACTTAAATATTCAAAGCAGTGTCTCTGGGCAATGGGAACTCTAAATGTGATTATACCATCAGTCAGGTATCATGCTGCATTAAATTATCTTAATCATTTATCTCATGTAAAACAAAGGGTAGATTCTTAAATTATGTTTACCCCCCAAATTTTACGAAACTCCTCTAGAAGTGTTCAACAATTTGAAAACATAGTTGTTGCTTTTCCTACGAAAGACTGTATTAGTTAGAAGGTTTCTAAAATAAGCCATGGTTCTATGTAGCCATTAGGTCCTTCACATGCTGTAAAGGGAGAGCAAAAAGGTTCCTCTAACAGAAAGAGGCTCGACTTTATGAAAGCATCTTGATGCCATAGAAAGGAGTCACTGGGCAAATGTAGCTCAGGACCATCTCCCTCGTCTTTTTGCCAGAAAGTTTCGTCAGGCTACCATGACCTCCCAATCCACTCTTGACCTCAGACAATTTTAGTAAAGCCCTGTCTGGAGATAATTTTGGCTTCTCTAAAGACTTAGTAATTTAGGAACTAAGCACATGACATTCCCTTTTGATAAGTCAGGTGTATTAAAAACTATTTCAAAAAATGACAAAGCACTTGCCAGAACCCTGTTTTTCCTTCTTTGAGTTTCCTTTCTCGCATGGTCATACTTAATCGTATCAGCTTGCAAGTGGAAAAATGGTAACAAAGCAAAAATGTTGTAAACTCAGCTCCAAAGAAGACAATTGGTCCTCAAAACCTTTTTTGAAAACCAGTTATCTTTTTTATTTAAATTCTGAAATTCTCAGATTTTTCATTTCTGCTTCCAAAAGGATGACAATGAATGCAGTATGCCACATGTTTAATCAAACTGTATTTTGTACTATAGAGTAAAAAAAAAGAAGAAGAAGAAGAAAATCTTACCCTTTTTGCAATATAAGAAAGTCAGTACATGGACAAAATATTCAGGTATAAATGAATCACCACCTGGCTCTAAGTATTCTATTGCCACACATTCTAAAAGTCATCCTTTGCATCTTAGGAAAGGATTCATGGTTTTGTGTAAAAGTTGGCATATTACTACTAAACCCAAAGGACGTTGTGGCTTAAAATCTATCATGATGTGGCTTCACTGCTGTTTTTTTGATGCAGCACTTCATTATTGCCCATAAACTTCAGTGTGGTACTCAGAAGGATTTATTTTTAAATGCAACATTCTTCCTGGCTGCTGCTGTTGGAGCTCTTTGGAGGGAACCCTGAGGTGCCCCCAAGAGAGACTCCGGAGCAGAACCGCCAATTGTTAGGATTTTATAGACTCAGTTCTAGATACATGTTTTTCTCTTTGGCATCAGTGGATTCTGTGTCATTCTCTTCCATCCACTTATGAAATTCAGCAAGGAAGCATTAGCATGAAAGGGAACTTTTATTTTCTCACAAATCATTTTGAGCAGAATCAAGCTGGCAGTGGAAAAAAAAAAAACCCATCATATTCATCCTAAAAGTATACAAACTTGACAGTGTTTCAAGATGTTCTTCTTATTGGAGAATTTTGCCTGTATTTGCCTAGTTTACTAAAATTATTATCGTGGAACACATTACTTTTAAAAAGTTTCTGTTAGAGAAAACATGCAGAAATGTGCAAAGTGTACAGTTGAACTAAACATACCTGCATAACTGTCACAAAGACAAAAGAGAATTTCCAGCACCCTGCAAGCCCCTCTGTTGCTCCTCCCACCCTTCCTACAAGGATAGCCCTATCCTAACAGTATAGATTAGTTATCCATGATTTTGTACTTTGTGTAAATTGGTGTCATACAGCATGTTGATATTCTCCCTCATTTTAGTTTTTTTCCTCAACATTATACTTAAAAGTTCTATTTGTTGTTGCATATAATTATAAATTATTTATTCTCATTTCTATATTTCATTATGTGAATGTTTTACTGCATTAAGAACAAAAATTATTTATTTCTACTCTTGATGAGTTAATCAGCTAATTTCCAGTTTGGGGCTATTATAAATAGTATTGCAATTAGCGTTCTAGTACATATCCTATTAAGTAAATACCTAGAGGTAGAATTGCTGAGTCATAGGATATGTATATATTAAGTTTTAGTAGATATTGCTATTTAGTTTTTCAAAGTAGTTCTAACACTGATAGTAATATGTAGGGGCACCTGCAACCCAATGTTTATAGCAGCAATGTCCACAACTGCCAAAATACGGAAAGAGTCCAGATGCCCATCAACACATGAAATGGATAAAGAAGATGAGGTATCTATATACAATGGAAAATTACTCAGCTATCAAAAAGAATAAAATCTTGTCATTTGCAATGATGTGGATGGAACTAGAGGGTATTATGCTAAGCGAAATAAGTCAGAGAAAGACAAATACCATACGATTTCACTCATATGGTGGAATTTGAGAAATGAAACAGATGAAATAGGGGAAAGGAAGGAAAATAAAATAAGAGGAAAACAGAGGGAGGCAATCCTAAGAGACTCTTAGCTCTAGAGAATAAGCTGAGGGTTGCTGGAGGAGAGGTGGGTGGAGGGGGATGGGGGTTACCACTGGGTGATGGGCATTAAGGAGGGCACATGATGAAATGAGCACTGGATGTTGCATGCAACTAATGAATCACTGACCTCTACCTCTGAGACTCATAATACAATATGTTTAATTAAATTGAATTTAAATTAAAAAAAATTTTTTTTAAAGCCATACAAAGTAGTTGTAACAATTGACACTAGATGGGAGGTTGGTGCGGGGATGGGTTGAATGGGTGATGGGGATTAAGGAGTACACTTGTGGTGAACACTAGGTGATGTATGGAAGTGATGAATCACTATATCATATACCTGAAACTAGTCTTATGCTGTATGCTCACTAACTGGAATTTAAATAAAAAGTGAAAAAAAAAGTTACAGTTGCTCCATATCCTTTTTTTTTTTTTAGTTGCTCCATATCCTTATCAACACTAGATAATCTCTATCTTTCTTCATTGTAGCCATTCTTATGGGTATATAGTGATAGCTCATTGCAGTTTTAATTTGCATTTCCCTAATGACTGATGAAGTTAAGTATTTTTTCATGTTTACTGGCCATTTTTTTAATATATTTTCATGAAGTGATTAATCTACTCATTCTTTTCTATCGTGTTTTCATTTTCTCATTGATCTTTAGGAGTTCAGTATTCTAGATTAAAGTCCTTGTCCAAATACATGTTTTATTATTATCTCCCACTCTGGATTGCCTTTTCATTTCCTTAATATATCAGTCCCACAGCTTTATTCTTCATAGAGTATATTGTCAATTTTTTTTCTCTTATGATTGACATCTTTTTTTCAAGATTTATTTATTTATTTGAGGGAGTAGCAGAGGAAGAGAGAGAATCTCCAGCAGACTCCCTGCTGAGCACGTAGCCCATTGCCTGGCTCCATTTCACTACCTTGATATCATGACCTGAGCCGAATCAAGAATGAGATACTTAACTGACGAGGCCACGCAGGTGCCCCTATGATTAATATCTTTTGTTTCCTATTTAAGAAATCCTTGCTGGGTGCCTAAGTGGTTCAGGAGGCTGAGCAGCTGTTGATTTTGGCTTAGAGCATGATTTCATGGGTCATGGGATTGAGCCCCACTTGGGGCTCCACACTCAGTGGGGAGCCCACTAGGGATTCTCTCCTGCTGTCTCCATGCTGCCCTGCCCCACCCCACCTCCTGCTAGTGCACACACAAGTGCTCTTTCTCTCTCTAGAATGAATAAATAAATCTTTAGAAAAAGGAAATCTTTGCTTACTCCAAGGTCATTAATCTTTGCTTACTCCAGGGTTCTGCTTTTTTCTTTCATGTTTTATGTTCTTAACCAGATATGCTAAGAATATCTTAAATCCTTAAGAATTTTCATTTTAATACATTCAATTTTCTCCATGTTTTTTGCTTATGCCTTTCCCCCCGCTATTATCCCATATCCACCTCTCAAAATACCAATCATTCCTCAAGGCTTATCTTAAGAGATAACTCATCTATGAAAACATTTATGAACCTAACTCCTAACCAGATGTAATTTCTTTCATGAAACTCTTTAACATTTTGTTGATAATTTATGATCTCTTACATATCCTACCTTTTACTATTAATGAATTTAAGTATTTATGCTTTCCTGGGATATGGCATAGTGTGAGAAGAGTAGGAACGGTTCATAACACAGTAACCAAAGCTTATTGAATACTTGCTGTGTGTCAGCATAGGCTTAAGCATTTTGCATGGAAAAATCTGAATTAGTACTCCTATGAGTCCTATGCTGTAGCTACTCTTATTTTCCCCAGTGTATAAAAAAGAATATAGCGGAATAAAGAAATAGAACTACTTGTCCACGTGTCACAGGATTTCTTTCTCCTTCAGTGCCCACTGTTCTTGGTCATGCCTCTTCCAAGAATGAAGAGGTAGACCAGACAGAGGGATGGGCAGTAAAGCCAAGTTTACTGAAGGATAGCAAAGTGATAAGTACAAAGCTCCCCAAGAGGGAAGGGACTCAAGAGGGCCACAGTTTTTAAGTCTAGGGTTTTTTATGGGCTTGTTGGTAGGCTGTTTTAATCTGATAAACCATGCATGCACCTGTCATCCAATCAGGTTGTAGTCCTCTATCTATCACATGGGAAGGGGTGGAGGGCTTCTTCTAGGGTGATGTAAAATCCTTTAAGGGTGGTTTCCTCCTAGGGCAGGGGCCCCTTGTTCCTTTCTTCCAACTATCTTTCATCACAAGTTTGCACAAGAAAGTGGTAGACCTGAAAGTCATCAACTTTCTCCTGAATTGGTACATTTCACTTCTGTAGAAGAGCATTGCCTAAAGGACATGCCAAGCATTATAATCATTCCAGAAGCTCTGTAGAAGAAAGAAAGAAAGAAAGAAAGAAAGAAAGAAAGAAAGAAAGAAAGAAAGAAAGAAAGAAAGAAAGAAAGAAAGAAAAGAAAGAAAGAAAGAAAGAAAGAAAGAAAGAAAGAAAAGAAAAGAAAAGAAAAGAAAAGAAAAGAAAGAGAAAGAGGATTGTTTCATGCTCAAGAAATGGAAAGCAGAAATTCTATCTGCCTAGACATTCACAGTGCCCATTAGTATATTATAAGCTCCAGGATGTCTTGCAAAAAAGAACCACTCTAAACTTTGTTGAGGCCAGCATTTTCTAAATGTATTTGAGGACAGAATCTTTTTCACTTAAGAACTTTACATTAAAAAAAAAAAAAAAAAAAGAACTTTACATATAACCTACTTTATGGAGTGATGGCCGGGCTTTAGAGCCAGACAAGCAAGAGTTTAGACCCACGCCCTACCACATACTAGGTAATCTCAATCTCTTTAAGCCTCACCTTTCTCACATATAATATATAGGTAATAATACAAACTTCATAGAATTATAATTTAATAAAATAAGAGACACAAGTCATTTAGCAATACCTCACATAGAGTAAAATCTCATTAAACGATAGTAATTGTTATTATTTTATCCTCTTTTAAAAATTAAAATTCTGACTCCATTTATAACCCCTATATCTGTCAGCACTATGCCTTTACAACTGCTCCTCCATAAGTATTTATGGAATTAAATAATACTATTATTTGGGAATGTTATTTCTAGATAAATATATTCTAGAAGCTCTGTTATATGGCATTTTTAAAATCTTATGTATTTTAGTTATTTCAGTAACATATATTACATTAGAGTCAATTAAAAGTTTCACCTAATTCCCAGCTTTGAAGAAGATCCAACATTTTAAATATCTTAATTCAATGGTAAAATGCTATCTGCCTCTGGAGAATGTGTCTATATAAATGAAGTCTTTTCAAGTGTGTAATTTGGTGACCATAGCATAGCACTAAAGAACAGAATTCAGTAGTCAGATTTCCTGGTTTCACTATTGTCTTTTCCATGTACAAGATGTATGAGCTTATCTTCTTTGTGACTCAGTTACCCTCTTGTAAAATGGGACTAGTGATAGTATCTTATTTGGTTATGGTGAACATTTATGTATATATTATACATATTTATGCATATACTCTTTTAATATATGCATACATGAATATATAATACACTATCATGTATAATGGCATAAATGATAGAAATATATGATTTACTATATATAAGCAAGTATATATGGGTATACATATACTTACGAGTACGTATACTTACGTACACACATATGTAATGTGCTTCTGGTAGTGCCAGGCATATAGTATGCACTATAAAAATGTTATCTCTGTTATTATTATTAGGTGGCCTTTTCAGAAACAAAACCCTTTATCAGTCACATCTCCTATTCACATAGTCATCTTCTTGTGACACACTTGATCTGTTGATAAATTTGTTTTCCTCACATGGCAGACTGATGAAAGAATGGAAATGATGAGGGGGGTGGAGAGGAGATGCTGGTTGGTGATTGTTGCTGTAAGAGAGAAAGTTGGAAAGTTACTCAGGGTAAGAAGCAACAAAGCTGAGAAAGCAGTCAAAAGAGAGAAAACTGGGTTTGGTAGAGCCTCTAAAATGCCACTCATTTTAATTTCTTTAAAGATATCTTTGGGAGTTCTGCAAATGGCATTGCCTCCACCCGGTAGCCTTTTATACTATGTTAAGCTTTTTATTTCAGTACTCACTATGGCAGACATACATAATAATGGCATAAGAAAAAACTACTTCAATGGAATATAGGAAAGATTTGGTTTCATTCTGTAAATGCTTCTCCTTACAGTTTTTCTGTGACTTTGGCATTACCTCCTTCTAACACCGAGGTGTTTTGTTTGCTTGTGTTATGGTACATAGAGAACCACTAGGAAGCCTCAGAGCTCTCACCTACATCTTCAAGGTTTTATTTCTAAAAGTCAAAGACTAAGGCAGTAATTTCACATGTCACCTAACCCTCAAATGAGGTTTTATTGTGATGGATTAT
Source organism: Vulpes lagopus (assembly GCF_018345385.1). Classification (NCBI taxonomy): domain Eukaryota; kingdom Metazoa; phylum Chordata; class Mammalia; order Carnivora; family Canidae; genus Vulpes; species Vulpes lagopus. The sequence continues at coordinate 102,422,010 of NC_054834.1, read as the reverse complement.
GACATAATCTATTGACATAATAAAGCACCTATTATGTTACAGAGGCAGTTGGCTGAATAATAGTTTTATGATCATGGTGGTGAGTTGTCTTTTGTGTATTATTGGTCTCATGGTTATAGATGAATACAACTTGGATTTTGCAATGAAAATGAAATTTGGGGAAGTGGGGTAATTGCATTCTTATGGGAAAGTGTATGAACATGTGGAATTTCCATGTGAGAGCAGTGACTATTAGATCTTTTGGGTATGCACGCATGCTTGTGCATATTTCATTTTAGGTCAGAGAGTCTGATGTATACACACAGTAAAATTCAGTGATTTAAAAATCTTTATTGGGGCACGTGGGTGGCTCAGTTGGTTGAGCATCTGACTTGTGATTTCGGCTCAGGTCATGATCTCACGGTCCTGGGATCAAGCCCCAGTTTGGCTCCACACTTGGGAGAATATGCTTGAGATTCTCTCTCTCCCTCTACCCACCCCCACCCCTGTTTCTACCTGAGTAAATAAAACCTTCAAAAAATAGAATAAAAATCTCTATTGCCAAATAAGGTGAAGCCCTATCATGACTTGATTCATTATGATATATACAAGATTATATCCTATGCTTTGAAATAGAACTACATATAGGAGATGTCTTTAATAATATTGCCAAATAGTTCATACAAAAGACAAAGGTAAGTCCTGTCTCATGAGCATAGCAATGTAAAAGATACTTTACACCATGTTTTATGCTCATTATATTTTCAACCCTTTCTTTTTTCTCAGCAAATTTTAGAGATAACTAAGCATTTTTTTTCAGGGTACAATGTATTCTGGCGAAATTTCTGCTTTATCTCCCACCAACTGTTGGGCATCCCAAGGTGAGGAGAAATGCTTTCCAGCAGCAGGAGCAGCAGCAAAATCTAGAATAAGGTGACAGCAGGATTAAAGCCTAACCTAACTTGTGGGGGGTGAGGGGGAGCACTTTATCCCCATTGATTTGCCATTTGCAAAAACTTCCTTTGAAACAATGGTTTAGGTAAAGCAATATGAAAAAGCAGGTTTTAAAAGTGAAAACAGCAAGGTTGAGGTGAGGGGAATTGATGAAAGCAGTTTATATTTATTCAGGAGATCTACCAGTACTTTAAAACAATCTGTGTTTAACATGGCAAATTGTCTGTCATTAAAATGCTAATGAATGGTAAACAGCTGCTAAGTTTTTATGCTAATGAACGGTGGCAGCTAAGTAGTTCTCAAGCCTTGTCTTTATTAGCATAGATATTTGATTGGGTAAAGGGGATCATTGTGCATTCTGACCTTTGTTGATGGAGCAATCTGTTTGTCAAGTTCCATGTTGCATTATGTTTGATTTGAGTTTGTTAGTACAAAATGACTCCTGCCAGGCCCTCCGATATCTTGTACTACATGGACTTAGAGAAAGAATTTTGCTTATGGCAGGGGGCAGAGGAGGAGGACCCATCATGGCAAGGTAATTTGTTCATCAGGCAACTTTAAGTAGAATAATTCTGTATATGTTTTAGACTTTTGACTTCTGACAATTATAATGATTGTGAATTGTAAAAGGCCATCGGTCTAAAATAAGAAATATCTTTTTTTTCAATTTAGCTAAGATTTTAAAGCAAAGCTTTTAAAATAAAGATTTTAATAAGTGCTTCTGCAACATTGAAATACTGACATAATATATCATCTTGGATCTACAAGCTCTGAAATTAGCCATGAGTGTAACATTACCTAATTACAAGAAAAATGTGTAATTAAATACAGAGTAGTTATGTGAATGCCCGACTGAGATCAGAGTATTTACTTTGGCATCAGAAATAACCATTACTGTTTGATCTATACTTTTGGTTGATTCTATTTTTGCTGAGTCCTACTCTATATTCGCTAATGGATGGGGCTGACCTAAAGACTTGCCATTACAGATAAATGTTTCAGATGCCTTTTTCTTTTTTTCTCTTTTGAGGATCAATGTAAATGAGGCATGATAGTCCATTAAACACTATTACTAATAATGTTCTGGAATGACTTAAAATATAATGCAGAGTTTATTAAGGAAATCCATTATCAAAAATATATCATTGAAATAGAAATTTTAATTATTCTGGAACGCTGTGTGAGAACATTGGAGGAAATTTTAATAGCTGGAGTATTTTCCCGTACTGTTTATTCCTCCTTGAAGTCAGTAGGAGATTTTTGGCTTATGATTATTTGTGGTCCTATACAGACACACTGGGAGAAGTTGGAACCCTCATACACTGCTTGTGGGACTATAAAATGGTCAGGCCATTTTGGAAAACAGCCTGAAAGTTCTCAAAAGGTTAAACTATATGATTTATGATTAACCATATAACCCAACAATCCCCAATTGTACTCTTGGGTATGTACCTAAGATAACTGAAAATATATCTCCACACAAAAACTTACGACAAATGTTCATAGCAGCGTTATTCATAATAGCACAAGCATGGAAACAACCCAAAGGCCCATCAACTGATGAATGAATAAAGAAAAAAGTGTTACATCTACAATGGAATATTATTCAGCCTTAAAAAGAAATGAAATTCTCATACATACTTCCACATGGATGAACCTTAAAAACTTTATGCCAAGTGAAAGAAGCCTATCACTAAAGAACTCATATTGTTTTACTTCATTTAAATGAAATATCCATACTAGAGGCTTCTGGTTGACTCAGTCCCTTGACTCTTGGTTTCAGCTTGAGTCATATTCTCGCAGTAGTGAGATGAGCCCTGTGTCGGGCTTCCCAGAGTGTGCTTCAGATTCTCTCTCCCTCTGCTTCCCCCTCAACCCCCCATACTAGTGCAGGAGCATGTACTCTGTCTCTCAAGTAAATAGATGAAATCTTTAAAAACGAGGGAAAAAAAAAAGAAATATCCATAATAGACAAACCTAGAAACAAAATGGATTAGTGATTGCCAGGAGCTAGGGGTGTTGAGAGGAAATGGGGAAAGACTGCTAGTGGGTATGGGATTCTTTTAGGGATTGTGGAAATGTTCTAAATCGATTTTGGTGATGCACACAACTCTGAATATGCTAAAAACCGTTGAATTGTGCACTTTAAGTGGGAGAGTTGTCTGGTATGTGAATTATATCTCCATAAAGTTATTTTATTTAAAAAAATTTTTTTTAAAAAAAGGCACCCTAGAGCTTGCCTCCCAGAGGGCCACAGAAGAATGCTTGTTGCTGGCGAAGAGTGCTTTAGATCCTCCACACATGGGTTAGCCCAGATTCCTAAAAAGATGACAGCTAATATAATTGTTAAAAGGGGGGTAGTTGTGAAAATAATACAGGGCTCATTAGAATTAAAGTTGGAGACAAGTATTTGAGTTTCTGTCCTAACTTCTCCCCGTCCCCCAATACCCTGCCCCCCCTGGACAGTAATCACCCCTTTTGGCAGTAATCACTCCTTTTAAGTTCTCTAACTATCCAATGTCTAGACTACTTGTTTCCCTCAAAGTAAGGGCAACTTTCAGTTTGGTTTTTTTAGAGATAAAATTGTTTGAGTCATAATTTTCTCGGGAGCAGGCAGTGACTAGGAGTCCAAGGTTTTTTCCCCCTTGTAAAAACCCTATAATTATCCCTGATTTGCATAAAACATGCCTACCAGCCATTCAATAACTCTGAATAGTAAAGAGCATCTGGCTGCAAGAGGCTCCTCCCCTCCTCTCTCCTACATTTTTGGCTAGTCAGAGACAATGGTTGAACAACAGGATGATCTCATTCTGCCACCGGCCAGCAGGATCTGTGCACTGTGTTATCTCTGCCGGGTCTGAGCAGCCCTTGCCCCTTGCCATAATGCAAGTGTTCTGCATCACTGTCGGACAAGATGAGCAAGAAGACCCCTTTTAACTGTATTTTCTCCTCCTGTGCCATTTGCTTACTTTCAGCATAACTCTCTTGCTCTCAGGTTGCAGCTCAGCAGTCCTGTTTTTGCACGGTAGGTTGGGGAGGGAGATGGATGTGAGCAAGAGATTGAATTCGTTTTTGTTTTGTTCTTGGCAGGCAGTACATGCCACACTACTACACTTCCTGCTCTTGTGCGCACACCTACCCTGATGATGCAGCCGTCACTGGATATCAAACCATTTATGTCTTTTCCAGTGGACAGTAGTTCTGCTGTTGGGCTCTTTCCAAATTTTAACACAGTGAGTAAATGTATTTTTATTTTGTGTCCTCCTCAATCTCTTTCGTTACAGTTGTGAATAGGCAACAGATGTAGTCTGTTTCCAAAGTGTGTAATTTTAGACCTTCTTCTGCTTACACTGATCAGCTGTATTATGGAAGGTAATCCTCCTCCCATGGGGATTAGTCCAAACAATAGCTGGCATATTTATTTTACAAATACTTCCCCAAGTGACTTTTCACCTGTAGCTTCGAGCAATTTTGATAGACTTCGATGGCTTGAGAACCCATATTATTTCTGCAGTGCTGTTCACATGCTCAAGAACACAATTCCGAATTGTGATTTTTTTCCCTACTACTGGAGAGAAAGAAAGCGTATGCTTTGACTACCTGGATACATTTTTATTTGGGACATATTTTAGGTCTTATACCAGAAGAATTTTTATTGGGAAGTTGTGGACTGTGTGAATGTGACTCTCTTATTTAAAAAAAAAAAAAAATTAAATCTACATATTAATTGTCTGTGTGATACTTTAGCATTCCCTTTAAAACATACGAAAAATATTGGTGAATCACCTATAATTACCAGTGTTCTTCATTCAGGTCAGCTGACTGTTTATCCGAATGAAAGACATTGTGTAGGCATGCCAAGTGGAGCATGACACCTTTCAACAATAGAATTTAGCATAAAATCTGCCCATAGACAAATGCTAAGCTTGTAGGAAGAGAAAAGGTTAAACAGTTCAGGTGATTGTATGAATTATTTGTTTAGTCTATAAATGCAGTCAGTTGGGGCATGATGGTCTACATGAATGATAGAGCATTATAGAAGCTGCCATAATCAAGAAAAAGAATTGCATTATCAACACCACCAGACAGAGAACATCTGAAGTACTGCCAAGTGTTTCCTTTTGCAAACTTATCTTCTGCATGAAGTGAAACAGAGGGTTTTTCCTCAAGGGTTGTAAATAAAATCTGCTGACAGGCTTTCTGTCATGGCTTAGTGTTATAAGGTAATTAGGGGGCAGGGGATCAGCCAACTTTTTAAGGAGCACTGGCTTTGACTTAACGAATAAACAGTTGAATGTTCTTGTCTTTTCTGGGCTTTTCAAAGACAAGTCAAACAGTATATTAAAAAAAAAAAAAAAACAGAAAGGCATAAACAGGTGAGCATTGCTTCTAGTGCAGTGGAGCAGCTCAGAGAGGGAAACCATGCCTGCCCTGATCACATTAATCTATCAGGAGTAACCACCCAAAACATGACATGCCATTTCAGAGAACTTGAACTCAGGCTTGCCTCTTGTATCCTCTACCAAAACTTGGGTGATGCATTCCAGACATAGTTGAATTAAGCTGTACTTCTTAAAACGCATACTAGCTATTTGTATTTTGATTAATGTGTATTTAGAAGACAGCATTTGTAGCCACTGCAGGAGTCCAGCCACTGTCAGGAAGCAGCCCTGATGAGGTGGGTAGGCATGAAGGGCTCCTTACTGTAGTTCATTTCTTTTTAACACAAATAATACGTGGATACTTATTTCAAAGATTCAAATGAAACATGAACATTCAAAGCAAAATGTGAGTCACCATTCCCTGCCCCTGTGTCCATGTGTACTCCCTTCGTTAGAGGAAAGTACCCTCGTATGCATTCTTGTCTAGAAGTATTGCTATAAAGCTGATCCCAGTTGCCTTTCTACAACTTCTCAGATGGTCAGCACTGATCTCTAAGTTACCTTTTTCTTTTTTCTTTTTTTTGCTAAGTTACTTTTTTCAACTATCAAAATGTCCTACATATACCTCTCTGTTTTTAAGAGCTATAAAAAATGCAAAGAGTGCCTTCATAAGGTTTTGTTAGGTAAAAATACAGTTTCATAATGGTTTACTAATGTTGTGTAGACTGACAGACACACTAACTTGCCTTTTCGTTTGTTTGTTCCATATAGCAACTAACTTTATGAAATACTTGAGAAAACCCAAAGAATAATTCTAATAGAAGTTCATTTTTTTACATCCTGGAAGAAAATAAACTTGTAATTTTCAAATGAAAATACTTCTAGCTAAGGTTAAGAATATAGCAAAGAACTACATGAAATCATCATTTTACTCTCATATTACATCACATCATATCATATCATATTACATTACATACATTTTATATCCAAGTCATTTGGTGGACAGAGAGCATTTCTGGTAGTATATTAAAAATTAAGTCATTGCAAGTGGGACCCTCTGTCATCTAGTAAATAAGTGAACTTTTAGGATCATTGGGTTACCTTTGATTTTTTTACTGAGTTACAGTTTCGGTTGCTCTAATCCTTTTCCTGCAGACTTTTCCATCCCAGTGTCTAACTTATCTAAGTAGATTTCCTAGGACAATTTCATAAAAGTCATTGTCCACATTTTTCTAGGAAAACATTTTTGTATCACTAATTATACTAGATCATTATATACTTATGATGTTTTGTATCCCTCAAAGAACTCAAACCTTAGAACATTTTAGTAGACTTTGATTAAAATTCCTATTGTCTAGAGGAAGAGAAAGTGTTAGTAAAGGAAGAACTGAGACTTGAATTAGAACCTCCTAACTTCAGGGGCACCCAGCTGACTCAGTTCATTGAGCATTACTACTTTTGATCTCAGGGTTATAAGTGTGAGCTTCCCAGCCCCCCCCCCCCCCCCAATTGGGAGAGATTACTTAAGAATAAAATCTTTTTAAAAACTCTACTGACTTACAAACTCCTGTTCTGGCGCATCCATGTCTTTGGCTCTTTTGGTCCATATTACCTCCCACATCATTCAGTGTGAACAAAGCTCAATGAGAAATCTTTTGTGCTCTTTTCTGGAAGCATAGTAGGCAATTTTCAGCAGAAGTATTAAGTAGGGAGAGGAAATAATTTTTTGAATGTGTAAAATTGGGCCTCTACAAACATATCTTCGAAGCAGGACATACTTTAAAAAGTTACAATTTCTTGTTAGCAAATTTTAAAAGTATATTCAACAGTCTACTCGTTCTTTGAAAAGCAAGGTAGGTGAATGCCATTATAATTGCTTTATTTTTAACCAAGAATAGTATTCATAAATATAAGAAATATCTTTTAACTCATAATTATTTTCAGAAGAATAGAAACATTCTGATGCCATAGCTGAAAGTTTTGGAGTTTGGAAGTTTTGCTGTTTTAAGTGGATTTAAAAAATACATATGAAGTAGTGGTTTCCTCCTGTTTTTATAGTGGAGTATGGTAAGGTTACATGAGAATTATAGCAAGAATGAAATGAGATTCTGGTCTATTCCAAAATAGAATACGTGCCTGTTCTACACAAAATTGTGCACAGTGAAGAAATGCGCCTCACAGCATTCATTTACTGGCTGTCTTGCCTTCTACTCCACAACTGACAAAATCTCTCACAGTGTTTATATGTGAAGAATAAACAAATAATTCAAGACACTGTCCAAGCAGAATTATGAAGAGGCATGCTAGGGAAGATGGAGTTTGGATCACTGATAATTTATGATGGGCTATATGTCAAGGATGCATGTCTGGAGAATGGTGATGTTAACTCTGCCCTTCAGCAGTTGTACTTTACAGAGGGGCTGTTTCGAGCCACTTGCAGGTAAAAGACTCTGCAAACCAAAACACAAAATTTTAAAGATCTCAACCTTTGTATCTAAAGCCAAATAGGAAAAAAAAAAAAAAAAAAAAAAGCCTAATAAGCTTCTTTGCCTGGCTATCCACTAAGGCTTCACCCCACCTTCCACTATTTGTCGTTCATGGCCCAACTTAGGTATCACCTCCCACACGGGAAGTGTTCTGTGATCTTTGAGTCTGAATTAAGTGCCCATCCTCTGTACTTTCCAAAGTAACCCCCACCTCCCGCATTACCTCCATTATAGCAGTCGTCATACCATAATCTGGTTATCTGATTATCTATACTCACTAGAATGCCAGGCCTTGAGAACAGGGCCTGTAGCTTGTTCTTCATCTGCCTGGCATCGGGCACAGGAGCTCAATAAAACTTTTCCGAAGGGAAGGAGAAAAGGAGGGAGGAAACAGCCCCAGTTCTTTGCTTTTCAATGTATATGTTTCTCCACCCAGCAAAGGAAATACACGTCTCTGAGCCCTTTCTAAGCATGAGGAGATAAGTCTAGGTGTTTACTTTTATTTTTATTTTCCTGAGAACTGGCATGTTTTTTTAATTTGAGGGTAATACTTAGTTACAAACTTATCTGTGGCTGTAGTTCTGGCTTTCTCTGTGTGGATGGTGTGGAAGTCTTGCAAGTGCCTACTTCATTTCTTGTCCTAGGTCCTATTCTTAAGTGCAGTCTAAAGGGAGAGTTATTCATTACTGGATTTTATTGAAAACATATGCACTGAAGAATACTGGGTTTGAGGAAGAAGAAAAACAAAATAAACAAAACAAAAATACCGTAGTGCCCAAGAAACTTATTAAGAAATTGAATAAAAAGACTGGAAAAGGCAAGAAACAAAAACCATGAAATATAGGCAAAGTGACAATAGTTACTGAACTTCCTAGGGTTAAAAGCCAGAAAGAATGTTGTTTTGTATCCCAGTACAGCTATTTTAACTATTTTATTTTTCACTTTATTTAAATCTTCCAAGTGCCTCTTGGTCATCCTTTAATTACTGTATATAATGTTTTGGTAGCTACCGAGATATAGGCAATTATTTCTCCTATTAGAGTTAGAATTTCTCATTTCCTTTACTATGGATCCAATTTTTATTGTCATTCAATCCAGATAATACTAGGTGTTTAATATTTGGTGTTTAACAACCAGGGTAATGTCTGGTGCTTAATTAACTGTAAGAAGAGACGGCTTCAGAACTGAAATAAATTGCATGCTTAGCAGGATGGATAGTATCAACTTAATATGATAAAATAAGTCCATTTAGAAGTTATACCCACACACATACTCTTATGGAGTGAATGTTCATGTCCCCTTCCCCAAATTTGTGTTTGAAGCCCTAACATCTGCAGATGGTAGATAGAGATGGGGTCTTTGAGAGGTATTCAGGGTTAGATGAGGTCATGAGTGTGAGGCCCTCCTAATGGCATTAGTGTATTTATAAGAAGAGACCAGAGAAAGCTTTTTATCTCTCCATCATGTGAGAACGTAGTGAGAAAGCAGCCATCTGCCAGCCAGGAAGAGAGCTCTCACCAGAACCTGATGATACTCGGACCCTGATCTTAGCTTCCACAATTGTGATAAAATCTATTTCCACTGTTTAACCCACCCGGTCTATGGTATTTAGTGATGGCAGCCCAAACAGACTAAGACATACATATCCAAGCTATATGTTGTATATGATGACAAATAGATCAAGTATTTCTTTTTAATAGCCACATGTGGGGTACACGCATTATTTGTGTGACTCTCCAGAGCTGTACATATGATCCAGAGCCACCTTGAGACCACAGTCACCTGTCAGTCTCTCTGCCAATGGGAGGTACTTTCCATGCCTACTCTTTCAGATGTCTTTTTGAGTCCTGCCTTGTTTTTGCAGTTGCTCCAGGAAGGCACAAGTCCAGTAGAGATCACTGCTGTTTTATTGCAAGAGGCTCAGCAATCTTATTTTTGTGAAAAATAATCTGATTTTTACTATATACCTTGAAATTAATTTTCCTGACACATGAACAAATATGTGGAACAGAATAAAAATTATTTCTAAGTATAAAATCCCAAATCACTGCATGACTCTTTGAATCATCCATGACAATCTGTGAAATGATCTGTATGACTACTATTTATCATTCTAAACAATTTGAGATTCTGGGTTATTTATTGTTTGGCACTATCAATGAATATTTAAAATTTTTCTTTCTTGAACTAGAAATGATATATTTATCAAGGAGGTATGAAATAAAGAAATTGGGGATCAAAATCATATTTACTTTGCTATTAATTCATGCCATGTTTCTCATGAGGGGGTACTATAAGGAAACCTGAAGTGAGCCAAAACATTTAACTTTTTAATCTGTTTTTAATACCTTCATTACCTAACGAAGTCTTTAAGCATTTGGATACATATTCCTCTTCTATTTGATTTTTTCTTTAATTTAATTTAAATTAAATACTTTACCTCTGCTAATGCAACCAATTGTGATTTTTTGCCATTTGAGGCTTCTTTTTTACTCTTATAATGCTTTGTGGTCATTAAAAAGTTATGTATTCCCTATTTCTTAGGATATTAGTATGTTCAGCTACTTGAACATACTAATGATATATTTATCCAAATTTGAAAAAGCAAAATAGAGTTAAAATAGATATAAATAAAAGAGAATAAAATAAACAAAAAAAGGGCAGCCTGGGTGGCTCAGCGGTCTAGTGCCACCTTCAGCCCAGGGCCTGATCCTGGAGACCCGGGATCGAGTCCCACATCAGGCTACCTGCATGGAGCCTGCTTCTCCCTCTGTCTGTGTCTCTGCCTCTGTCTCTCTCTGTGCCTCTCATGAATAAATAAATAAAATCTTTAAATAAATAAATAAATAAGAGAATAGGGTTGAATTTTTATTTTCATGATATGCTTAAAATATAATGAAGGATCCTAGTCTTCTGTGTGTCCTAAATAAATGCATAATAAGATAGGCCAAGTTGAAATTTTCCATGGTTACTGAAATTCACTTGGAGAGAGGGAAGATGATGCCTTGTTATTGGACTTTAAAATGTCAATAGCAACCCCCTAGATCATTAGAAAAAAAAAAAAAGTATGTCTGGGAAGCCTTTGAAAGGTAGTATAAAATTAATGAAGATTTTGTACAAATATTTAAGCATAGATTCCTGCCTGAAATGTTTTATATCCCTACTCAGTATGACAGAGAGAAATTATGTAAACATGACCTGGAAGGAAAAAGAACCCTACATAGTGACCATCTGTCCTATTGTCTCCCTCTTCTCTTCAAACTACAAACATATCTTTTTAAAATGTAAGTCATGTCCTTTGCCTTACTCAAAAGTCTCAAGATTCACCTGTTACAGACTTTATGCTCAAATCTCTTTTCTCTACAAACCGTTGGAATACCTTTCGAATATGTAGATATTATTTATATGGTATGTATGCATGCATGCATATTTATATAATGTGTGATCATATGCCTTCCCTCTCCCTAAATAAATTATTTGTGCAGGGCATCTAGGAAAAGGCATTCATTCATAATCACTTACTGAATGTCTACACATGCCAATCATTGTGCTAAGAAAGGGTTATAGTGAATAAGACAGAAACTGCTTACTGTCTGACATTACTTCCTCCTCTTGTATAATTCACCATAACATAATAGAGGATACTGTTTATAGTCAATAGTCAATTCAGTTGATGAAGCTGCCAAGAAACATCGAACTAAGACTTGACGGGCCCTTATGCAGTAAGGAAACACAAGTTCAGAAGCCTGTGAAAAGAGACATCTGTAGTCCCACACGCTATGTCCTCTTGTATGTCTCTTTTCATTATCCTAGTCTCAACCTCACATGGCTCTGGAGCCTCACCTTCAGTGCTAGAGTTTCAAGGATTATGTGTACTTGGAGGACACATCAGATTTTCTGGCAAGACAGGTCTTCAGTCTTGGCGCTGTCCCAGGTCAGCATTTTTCAAGAGTAGAGTCAACTTGGAAAAAGTGCCTATGTCAGGCCATCTTCTTAAAATAATTTATCTGATTCTTAACAAATCTCTAGTTAATTAAAAGAAGAAGAAACCAACAACAACCTGTTGTTAACTTCTTTCAATGACCAAGTCTTCATATGCCAGTGGTCAAGTAAGGGAGCTTAATAGATATAAAAAGTAGCAAAATATTATCGTGCAAAACATTCCCTCCAGCCCAAAAAGTTAGTTCTAAATTGGTTGCTCTATAAACATTAATTGATGGTGGTGTTTTCTGAGAAACTTTTATCAAAAATTTGGGAATCCATCCAATAGCACAGACTGTTTTTCCCCCCCTCCCTCTAGATTCTTGTATTCAGAATTAGGTCTCAAATCTCTTTTGGGGAAGGAAAAACATGTTTTGGAATATTCCAATCCCTTTACTTTTAGAATTGTTGTCATTGAGGGTGCTAAAGAAGAATTGGAGTGCTATTGAGCAATCTGTGAAGTTTCAACATCTTTGCGGAACCATGTAGGAATCTTGGAAAAATACTTTTTTCACAGATCTAGCTGTCAATTTAGTTTTTTTTACCTTCCTTTTTATGTTCTGATGCCTGAAATAAGATGGGAAAAACTTAAATCACATGTACAACACCTTATTTTCATGGAATTCTAGTATCAGAGGGATTTAGCATATTTTAAAGACATTCTACAATTAATTCTTTTAACACACCCACATATGAAAATAGGCTATATGTGTCATTGTTGCACCCTTTTTTGCAAAAATGGAAGATTGAAGAATATAAAGCAGTCTTCACATTTCTTCCAGTAGACAGCTCTGCCACTGAAAGGGAAAAAAGCTAAATATCTGACAAACAAGAGCTGGTCTCCACCCTAACATATCTTGAATTTAAATGTGTGTATATCTAACAGGTTATTCAAGTAGGATGCATTTTTAAATTTTTTTTATTTTTTATTTTTTTTGATGTATTTTTTTAAATGCCCAATAAATCCTTGTGGCTCCTAAAGTCAGATTGAAGAACTCTTTTGCAGTGTATTCTATTTATTTTTTAATTGATTTTTTTTTTACCATTTTATTTTTAAGTAATCTCTCCACAATGTGGGGTTCCAGCCCACAACCCCAAGATCACGAGCCACACATTCCACTAACTGAGCCAGCTGGCACCCCTGCAGTGTATTCTATTTAGAAGATAGATTTGTCTTGTCAGTGTCATACTTTTTTTCTTATTGTGAAGTTTCTGCAACCAAATAAAGATCTGAGTGTTGGAGTAGGAAATATAGCTGATCTCTTTCACAGGTTTACGATTTACAATAATCAGAGGTGTACATAAATTCTCCAGTATTTAAAAATATATGTCTGGGTCTTATTTCTGGGTCTTATTTTTTTTTATGTAGACACCAAACGTCCATAATATGTAAGTTGATTCAGTGTCACAATAATATTATCAAACCCACAAAACTTTGATTTCCCAAAAATGAGCTGAAGCTATTAGATGCTGAAGTGATTAGTAACAAGCCACTATCATCTGATATATACTTAATTTTCAACTTTTGAAGTATTTACCTTCTAAAGAGTTGGTGCCATTCACCTAGTCATTCATTCGTCTGTCCTATCCCACCTCCTCCCCAAAGCCACTTGGAACATTCTCTCTGATCTCAGAGAAAGAATTCTGCGTGCCTTGTTCCAAAGTAAGCTTCTAATAATCCTACCCAGCTTCGACGCTGCTTCATGCCACCTGGAGAAGCAGGAGTCAAAGTGGAGGAGGGAAGAGGGGAGAGTGATCTACTTCATTGGCCTGGGAGCCAGAGCACCTGTGTCTGGGATTCATTTTCTTTGATCTAAAGAAAGTCCCTTAGTTCTACTTTTCCTCATTTTACAACTAGAGGTGATAATATGTTCTTAATATTTATCATTATATCATGAAAATTTGAGCTTCATATGTTTTATGGAGGATTGAGGATATCACTGAATATTTAGAAAACTTCTGAAATTTAGTGAGAGTGTGAAAAAATCATAGCTATATAACATATCGCCGAATTATTTCTTTAAAGATTTTATTTTGAAGTCTGCACTCAACCTGGGGCTAGGACTCACAACCCCTAAATCAAAAGTCTCAAACCCTGTGGGCTGAGCCAACCAGGCACACCAGCATATCACCGTATTGTTATTTTGAACAATGCAAAATTCCCATGAATATCAAATGAGATGTTGTTTATGAAAGGACTCTTAAAATAGCAAAGCTCTATTCTTACAAATAATATTAATATTCTTATTAATATGTCTATTCCCTTCATCTCATCTTTCCTAACCAATTACCTTAAATAAACCAAGTTATATTTATCATGGGGGCTGCTTTTTTGCATTAGAGCAATCCTAATTAAGGCAGATACATGACTAAGAGCTGGTTCTTGAGTTTAAGACATTTATACTCCATTTAAAGTAGCTCTGCCTGCTACTAAGTAGGTACTCACTTTAAGTTAGCTGAATGAGGTAGTACTGGAGCCTACTTAAAGAACAGAATCACCTGACTTTCTAAAAGCAATGAAGAGAGTCTACAACTGAATTTGGAGCAGGGCTGGGGAGAGGGTATAGAGCAGAGGTGGGGAATAACCACACCAGTTTGTATTTCATTTTGCCTGTTTACCTTCAATAATAATTAGATTTTAAAAGGCTATGGATAAAGGTATTTTGAACCTGAGAGCTGTGCACTTGTGACATATTGTCGTTGACTCCTAACGTTTTCTGTTATACTTTTAAACTACAGTTGACTTTGGGGCGCCTTGGTGGCTCAATCAGTTATCTGTCTGTCTTCAGCTCAGGTCATGATCCCAGGAGCCTGAGATAGAGCCCCGGTCTGTGCTCAGTGGCGAGTCTGTTTCTTCCTTTCTCGCTCCCCTTGCTTGTGCTCATGTACTCTCTCCCTCTCAAACAAATAAAATCTTTAAAAAATAAAATAACATACAGTTGACTTCCAAACATAGAACCTTTATTCTCACATTATTTATTAAACTAGCAGTGGTTAACATACCAATTTTAAAAAGATTTTAAACCCAGTCATAGAAGGCAACATATTAAGTTATCCTTCGTGTATTGATAATGGAAATTTATTCTAAAAATTCTTTGGACTTTTGACTGTTAGACCTCCATTTACCCTGCCTCCTCCTTTTTTCCTGAATTTCTATTGCCAATCATATAAGAAGGACCCACTTAACCTGTGTTCTGAGCAGTGACATCTAACTGTAAGTTTAATACTCACCCAAAAGAGATGAGTAGTTTTATATTCTATCCCAAAATATTAAATAGACATTAACAGTATGCACATGTCTGTAAACTACTTTTTCTCAGAAAGCAAATAGCCGATGAAATAAAACTTTAAAAATGATATAAGCCAAGATAATCACAGCTACATAATTATTAGGAACAGCAGAGAAACACATCAAATTTAAACTTATATGAGGAGAAAGAAAGGTCTAAAACAAATATATTTTCAACCGATTCCTTTAAAAAAGAACTCTAGAAAAACAGCCTTAGCACATAGCTCATCACTCCTGTGCAATCAGACATTCCATTGTCTTCAGAGGGAGAGCTGCTGCCTCACCGGCCTGGCCCCGTTAATGGGTGAGTAGCTTCTGAAGAAGCATTGTGACATCCAGAGGTGGAGTTCTTTGAAGTTACAGTTCTGGGGAAGCATCATTTTGTTACAGAGCAAGAGTTATATCAGAATTTCCTGGGAATCGGTCATCACAGGAAATTATCAGCAATTCATGGACTTTCCTTTCTGCGTTTGCTTCGGCCTCAAGGGTAATGACAAAAGATTATAGTCTCCATTTCAGCTTTCATATCACTGAAATATTCTTCTGTGCCGAGAGCATGATTGATTTCCAGAGGCCAGCTTTTAACCCCAGCTTCAGGAGGCCAGTTGCACGGCAGTGGCTGCATGACTGCCAGCAAGTGTTACTGTGATATTGTCTGTTGTGAGGCAGACATTTGGTGATTCCTGACTAATTATACAAAAATCTTTTCAATAAAATGACATCTGAATTTCTTGTGTTGTTAGATATAGGTATTTGCCCAATTTTAGTAAAAGTGTTAAAGGTTGGGGGAGACAGAAAGGGTGAATAAAAATTTCAAATGGGTGTTACAAAGACTTTGAAGGTGCCAAGCATGTTGATAGGTTGAAGTTCAGAATGGGAAACAAAAAACTTAGGGACGTTTCTGAAAATCTTCGTAAGGAGTAGTTAGAGAAATGCAAATGGTTTTTGCTTCGTAACATTAAAACTTTTCATGAATGGTCCTGAGTGATTCTGTATTTCCTGACACTGCACTCGGTGGTACATGTAGGTCTTTCTCCATTGCTTGACTAGGGAGTCTTGATGTGATATCCACGGCCAAAATATAAGCAAGCTAGACACATTTTAATGTGATTTCATTGGCTGTATTCATTTTTCTCTTCTATAAGTTGCTTTATTTAGAATATATAGAGACAGAAAGGGCTTTGTGTATATTTGAAACAAATTTGGTAGATAAATAGTTTTACCTATCAGTGACTACATGTCCTTACAAATCCAGAAGAAAAGAAAGAGTTCAATTTGGACTACTCTAAGTTTGAACTGTAGCCTCCTTGCAATCACCTAAAAATAATTATAAATCAAATAGCTAAATGCTAAATGTCAAGCTGTACCATGAACAGAGCCTTATTCAATACAGCAATTATCACTGCAGAGAACAGAGTTAAGGCACAATCTTGAAGCTCTTTATTTCACTTCACAAGTATGGTATATTTTGTATAATATAAATGCAAGGTCAAACCAAAAACCTTTTTTTTTTTGGTGAAAAGAGTTAATATGAATACACATATACATCCATACAGAAAGGCATTAAGATAATTATATGATGTAAAATATTTTTGACGTCACTTGTCCACAAAACCATTCAGGGACCACTTTCCTAATAAAGAACCCTAAAATGTTATGTGTGACAAAGTAAGTTTGCAAGAAGAAGGACTAGTAAAATCAACATTGATGTAGTTACGACATCCTTGGGCGGGAATCACAAAACAGGGACAGAAGGGTGCCTGGCTGGCTTAGTTGGAAGAGTATGCAACTCCTGATCCAGGCTTGTGGTTTTGAGCCCCATATTGGGTATAGAGATTACTTAAATCAATTAATTTTAAAACAACAACAATAACAAGGAAATAGGGACAGATAAAATATAGGATGCCCAGTTAAATTTCAGATAAACAGCAAATTATTTTTAGTAGGAGAATATACTATACAATTTTTGGCACATATTTCTACTTAAAAAATGATCTGTTGTTTATCTGAAATTCAACTTTAACTGGGCATCTTATACTTTAATTTGCAAAGCTGACAACTATAGCAAGTGACCTGGGTCCTGGTCTTAGCTAAAGAGATTAGAGCAAGTCACTAAAATTCTCCAAATCTTTTCTCATTTTCAAGCAAGGGAGTTGGACTAGAATCAGGCTGGTGGAAATGGGGCCTGGCCTACCTGTTGTCACCAGCACTGTTTGTAGTGTTTATTGTACAGAATTTCCAGTTAGGATTCCATTTGGGGGGTGGTGGGGTTCTGGACCTCCAACTAAAACAAATTTAAAAACTGGTTTGAAAACGTAGATGATCTCTGCCATTTTACCCCGGGTGATGAGAGTATGGCATGGAGAGTGAGAGCCCCAGATGCTCAGGATTGGAGCACTGCACATTTGTTCCCTTGCCTTGAGCCTTGTCAGTCCTCAGCTGTCAGGATTCTTCGAAGTGCGAGGGCAAGAAATGTGTTGTCCTGCATTTGGGGAAAAAAAAACATTTCATTTCCACTTTTCTTTGCAGAATAAAGAATACATCCAAACAGGGTGTGGGTTTCCTCATTTGCACCTCCTCCTGCCTTGTGGGGTTTTCTTCTCATCTTATACCTTTTTAATTTGTGTCACGGACCTGTTCTGCTTCACCATCAGGAGGACATATCTGATTACTTACCAGAACAGCCTTTCAAACTTAGCTTTGACAGAATGGTTTTGAGAGGATGTCAGTTAATGCATTTGGCTGTTTGGGAGGCCTATTGATTTTTAAATCAGGAAAGCTCATTGCTTCCCTAATCACTTAGCCTTCGTAACTTTTTTTCTTTTTCTTTCTTTCTTTTTTTTTTGTCTGTTTACCAGAGAACACAGGCAAACACATTCTTACTTACTTCTATTTGGAGACTTAGCACCAATAACTTTTAAAGCTACATCTGTAAGTGTCAGCAAGTGGTCTTTGGTGACTTAGTATGGCACTTTTTTTTCCCCTAAAGTATAAAGAATTCAATTTTTTTTTTAAAGTTATTTCTCAGACTTACTTTTGGCACTGAATTTTATGTTCTGGAAATTTAATCTTGGAGACAAAGTTTTGGGGGCTGTTTTTAAGTCAATATTTTAAAAACAAGGGAAGGTCAAGAACCGAATACCAATCTTCTATCTCAGATATTAGCCAGTTCATCCAGAATGCAGGATGGATGTCTCCTACCAATATATTATAGAATAATTGCTTCTCATGATCTCTCCTCAAATGAATATTTTCTTGAGTATTTTGTACATTTATTGAAAAATTATTCTTTAGGGGTGCCTGGGTGGCTCTGTTCGTTAAGCATCTGCCTTTGGCTCAGTCATGATCCCAAGGTCCTGGGATAGGGCACCACATCAGGCTCCCTGCTCAGCTGGGAATCTGCTTTTTCTTCTTTCTCTCTCTGCCTGCTGTGCACACACACTCTAATAATAAAATAAATAAATAAAATATATAAATAAATATATAAAATAAATAAAATATTTTTAAAAAGAAAAAAACTATTCTTCAGTCCATATTCCTGAAATAATTTATTTCTTCTTTTATTTCATCCTGAGAAGGCACACTACTAAATAACACAGGAAACAACTGACCTATTTAGTTTAGATCCTCTTGGTGAGTGCAGTTCCTGTTCCCATCACTTGAAACATGTACTCTAACTTTGTTAATGGGAGGTTTTTTTTGGGGGGTGACATAGTTCATTGTCAGCTATGCATATCTTAGGCTGTTTGATTTTGAAATACGAATATACCTTATTGAGAAATATAAACACTTTGGAGGTAGTAATTTTTCCACAGACAAAAAAATAATATTTTATTTCTTCTTTGTTATTAAAATTCACAGAACTAAATTCTTTTTTTTAAAGATTTTTTAAAATTTATATATTCATGATAGACACACACACACACAGAGAGAGAGAGAGGGTCAGAGACACAGGCAGAGGGAGAAGCAGGCTCCATGCAGGGAGCCCAATGTGGGACTCCATCCCAGGTCTCCAGGACCACGCCCTGGGCTGAAGGCAACGCTAAACTGCTGAGCCACCCAGGGATCCTGGAGAACTAAAGTCTTATTAATTTCCTAAAAGATTCCACATAGTTTTCAGTTTTTTAAAAATTTTTCTAAGTTTTTTTTTTTTTGCCTTCTCTTATAAGGACATTTAACGATTTCATAAGAATTTTTTACCTTATCTTTGACAGAGGTGTTACAGATCTTTCATATCTGTAGGCATCCATTGACCAAAAAAAAATATTATAGTTATAGGAACATCAAATCTTAAAGATAAGACAAAGAGTTTTCAAGAACTCTCTTCACATCCTGATGGAAAAACCCCCCTCTCTTTCTTAATGGTTTCTCGTCCCATCTAAACATTGCTTGTTTAAGAATGGAAACAAACGAAGAAAAGCACTGGGTTTTCTTAGGAGATATAATTCAGCTCATTACCTTACTGCTCTTCCCCCAGGTTGAAAAGAGCAATTGGAATTGGAGTTAAGAGTGATGTGGTCTCCCTTAATACATCACATTAACCAATTAGACATTTCGAAATGCATTGTTTAACCTGAATATGGATAATATGCAACTGAATTTTTTTTACCTTATGCATCTATTATTTGAATAGGAACATCAGCACCCAAAACGTTGCATGTGTGTGTGTCCTGCAGTGGGGTCTTGAGGGAACCTTCAATTAAGTCTCATACCCGTTGCGGACATAAATTGAAAGTCTTATTTGTTAAACTGAACTTTCTGAAATGCTCTTTGATGTGGCTTCTTAAATTACCCAGCGGCATAACTACAGCTTTGCTGCATCACTCTTAATCCCTGGCAGCATGGAAAATCACCAGGCATGGGGAGAGCCAGGAAAATGGAACATTTTACATTTGAACTGACCGTATTTGTTACATACAAGGATCCACTGTCAGAATTAGACGTGCAGCTTCAGTAAGGTACACAGTTCTAATCTTGTGGCATCTCCCATTAACAAAATAACTACTGTCTAAAAAAGAACTGAAAATGTCTTCCTTTTACTCAGTGTAGTTTTAAAATTATCTTTCTTAAGTGTAAACTGGTTTTCCACTGAAGAGAGGGAAATGGTGAAAGCACCCATTCATTTGCTTTTATTTACTTATTTAACTTTTTTGCTTTTACCATTTGGTAACTTTAAAATCCTAAAAGTGTTAAAAAATGAAAAATATTACTTTCTTGTAGTATCTTCATAACTGTTACATCATGGGCCAAATGTGTACTTATTTAAAAAACAGAAGTAACTCATGCCCTTTTTGCTATTCACTAGGCTCCAGACCAGCCACACTGCGCAGAAACCCACTAGGCAGGTTTCCATGTGAGAGGCATCTAGCATTTAGGACTCATCTTTAGAAAAATTCCAAAATGCGGATCACTTTCTCCTTGAGCCTGTGCTGATGGTAGTAGTTCCGACATCCACTTGTTATCTTGGTACTTGGTAGTTGAAGAGCATCCTCTGTCGAAATCTCACAGACCACTTTGAAAGTTGAAGAACATGCCCCTTACTTTTACCAGTTGTCTGATTCAGAATTCTGTATCAACTTTCCTAAATCATGGAATGGTGTCATTATTTTTACATATTTGGTATGGTTTGACATGTAAAAGTATCTGAATCCCAGTTGTATCAAGACAACCAAAATGTCTTTAGGAGTTTCCTGTGGTAAAATGCTGTGTTTTTTTTCCCTATTCTCCTATCTGATTTTTTTTTAAAGTACTTAAACACTCCAGAAATACCATATTACTTTAAATATCTAGGTCTCAAAAAAAATTAAAAAAAAATAAATATCTAGGTCTCTTCAGCTACCATGCTCTGTTTTTGAAGGCTTCTTCTTCATTATGTCCAGTTTCTAAAAACAGTGAATGATAGTCACTTAATAAACTTTTGTTAAATCAATGAATTTTCAAGAAAATATAGTGTTTGTGCAAACTGAAAATCATGTATTTAAAAAAGTGTGATGTGTTGGAAAAGGAGCACAAATTTCCGAATACTGAACTACATTAAGATGAAACACTTAAAAAAAGAAAAAAAAAAAAGATGAAACACTTAACCTCTAAAAACGTTGCATCTTTTACCATCAGAGTGATCTAGAAAGGGGACAATATTCTATGGCAGAAACGCACATCTCTCAGCAATTCTGTGTTTCTTTTTATTCTTCCAAAAATAAAACCAAGATGAAATTTCTCCAAAAACTACTGGAAAATGCGGTTTAGTTTTTCTTTCCAAAGAGATCTTCAAAATAGACCAACGTGTGTTTTTCCTTACTTAGTCATCCTTTTTTGTCAATGGAGTATACAATCTTGTTTGATGAATCTCAAGACTTTTCAAAGAGGTTCTGACAATATGGAATTTGAGTGAAAGATATTGAGCCTTCTAAATTTATTTAAACAACAAAAAAAAGGAGGATGGATGAAATTCTAATCTGTGCTCTCCTCTGACTGGCTGCTTCAAATCTCTGGGCTGCCCCCACTCATATTTTCTATAGAGACTATGGACCACCCCTAGGGAGACTGGAAAGAGATCCTGGGATCCCATTTCATTTCTGCAGCAATCACACACTGCTAATTGTTAACCAATCCCAAAATGCTTAATATATTTTGACAAAATAGCAGTAGGAGGAGGAGGAAGAAGAGGAGGAGGTGGAGGAGCTTTATTGGATCTGAGACAAAGATATAATGTAGCCTATTGCCTATTATTTTCTTAAGTGTGTGTTGTAGTATTTTAGCCTCTATACCACTTTAGGGGAGGAATGGTATCCCATGGCTATAGGGACACAGCTGATTTGATTTGTAAGGCACAGCCAATGTGTGGTTCTAGCAAGGAGCTGGAGATACGTGAGGGAAGCACCTTTTCAGACATATGGCTCCTGGCTGAATCAACAGTCTGTGGAGAGTGTGGCATGCCATTTGTCTTCCTTTCAGTGATAATGATGGCATCCATGTGGACCCCTGTCAGGGTGCTGTGGGTAGGAGAAGCAGTGTCAGTATGGCAAGTCTGTGCCTTTTTACACATTCCAGATGCAAAAATGCAGGTCTCATGGTAGCGTGCAATTCCAGTGTAATGTTCCATGTGGTTTACTTTTATTGAGCCTTCTGATTTGAAATCCAAAACAGTACAAAGCTGTGCAGTTGAGGTGATGTTGCCAATAATGTGCAATTGTTTCTAATTCTTGGTCTTTGAGAATTGGGTCTTTGTGATAGCTGTGTCTGTTTTGTTTCTATTTTAAGTTTTAGAGGATTTGAAAAAAGTAAACAATAATATTAAGGCATATGGTCAGAGCACTTAAATATAAAAGGCAAAACCTTTTTTGAAGTAACTCAGGCAGATATTACTCCTCAATGATGTAGCTATCACTTTTAAATGTGTCACTTCACGAATATTTGAAGTTTTAATGAGACCCTATTGTCACATTCTCTTTCATAAATCCAATATTGAAGACGGAAGGGGTGAAAAATAGCCATTTGTTTCAGACTACTGTAATTCGGTCATATTGCACTTTAAAAAGCAATGCTTTGCCAAACTTCCAGATAGACCGAAGTCACAAGGGTTTAGTAGCTGAGATCCTCTTGGTAGTAAATGAAGGGCAGGTGTAAATGATGACCATCCCTGGCTGTGTGTAATCTCTAAGTATTCCCTCTCTAAGTGTTTTGTTCTGGATGCAAGCCCAACAGTAACAATGAGGAAAGGGGACCCAGTTATTATTTCTGGCTCTCCTGAAGTTATTCAAGAAGAAATGGGCTTATTCTCAGAATGACCAAGATGGATCCGAAAGAGCAAAACCCAGACTCACCTCCCCAGGAAACTTACTGAAGCATCAAGCAGGCCTTAGGTGTAGTTGAACGAGGCAGCTGCCCTCCAGGCAAAAGAGGTGCTAGAACCATCCTTTCTTCAAATCTCACCCCCGTGAGTAGTGCTCCACCTGCCATCTCTGCTCCGTGTTCCCTGCAGGGACCAGTGTGCAGAGAGACTCCCATCTGAGTTTGAACCCTGGCTTCAGACCTTTGGAATCAGAGGTGACAAGTTATTAAACCTCTCAAAGCCTTAGAGTCCTCACTGGTAAAAGAGGATAATGATCACAGCTGCCTCCTTGGGTGATGGTGGAGACCACACAAAATAATCCCTTGGTATAATTCCTGGCACATGGTTAGAGCTCTGTAAATCTAAGCTGCTCTTATTATGATGTTTATTATTGTTAGTCCACAGCTAAAAAAGGAATTGAATGGCAAATAATCCTGGGAGGATGACGCATTGACGTCACTGGTAAAGGGAGGATCCTGGGTGCTTAAAATGTGAGAAAATCAGAAAAGGGAGAGAAAGGCCAAAGTACAGGTGGGGCAAAGGAGACAGACCTTTCTGTGCTTTCTCAGGCCTCATTACTTTGCTTAAAGGTCACTGCTTTTCCCAGCCCCGAGTTAAATAAAGTTTAAACTGCTTTTTCAGTTTTTAACTTTTGCAGTTATAAGTATGTCCTTATGTTGGACTCATCCTGCCTCATTTAGTCTGAAACAATATCTGATATATTAAGCCTCCAGAAATGTTTGTTGGTTGGCTGACTTTTAAACTTTAAAAGTCAAATACTTGGTATTATTACTTCTGTTTTGTTTTTAAAGATTTTATTTATTTATTTGACAGCGAGCGAGAGAGCGCGCACAAGCAGGGGGAGCAGCCTCCGGAGAGGGAGAAGCAGGCTCCCCACTGAGCAGGGAGCAGGACGCAGGGCCCGATCCCAGGGTCCTGGGATCGTGACCTGAGCTGAAGGCAGATGCTTAACCAACTGAGCCACCCAAGCGCCCCTCTACTTCTGTTTAATAGGAAAGCTAGAGTTGCCCGTTGTTGTATAGCACGTGCTTACCAAATGCCTTTCGGAACATGGGTTAAAATAGATGGCCAAGTCGAAGAGGACATCCCTGTCTCTAAGAAGAGTCTTTAAGAAGAGCCATTTCACCACATAGAAGAAGACCTCGTATTATCATTCTTGAGCAGTCTCCCTTGGTTTTTAATTGGGTGGTGCTCGGTTCGCTCCAATACCCAGCCACACGGGATGCCTAGTGAAATCATTTGAAGACTCTTACAAGAATACAAATCACATTTCAGGCCTCTTGAAAATTACTGAGACAGTGGGAAGTTCGTATTTCCAAGTTCTTTGCCTCGAATCTAAACATCATCTAGGATGAAGCCATTTGGTCCTGTAGCTCCTACCTTCCATCCTCTCCCCACACGTAGCATCACCCCTGCCTTTAGTGAGGTGCTGCATTTCCCTGTGGCTAAGTTTTATCTGTGGCTGCATATTTTTTTATGTGATTATTTACACGGCGAAGATGTAAATTAGTTTTGGGCATGCTCAATGAAAAAAACACTTGTTAAGAATTCACACAGATTTGTGGTTCCATAATCTTGGGGCCTACACCAAAGATACCTGGTTGTTCTTATTTTGATGTTGAAAATACAGTAGATGGTGTGATAAGGCCAGCTTCATTAATTCATTTATAAGTACTATAATATAATAGTTAATTTGTCCATACATAGCCTCCAATTATCTCCTCAATTCCTGCTAATAGCCACAACCCCATCTTTCATTTTTATTACCTACCAGTTAATTGCACTAATAGGTTTTGCTTTTCATTTCTACATGATTTTCATTAGAAAAAGTGGCAAGTGTTAACTCTCGCTGCTTCTTAGGTGGTAAGCTTTGCAGGCTTTTTAATCAGAGGTGAAGAAGGAAAAGGAATTTTTAAAAATTTCATGTAAATGTGCTTGCTAGCCTCAAAATTCCAGATGACTACTTCTAACTTTTACTTTTTTAGAAAAGAAGAGGCTTATTTGGGACCAATAAATTCTACCAGGTAAGGAATATTGGTAGCTAGAACTATGTGGGGTTTTTTTTCCCTTAAACAAACAAACAAGCGCTTCTCTGGCTTTATTTACAATGAATCACAATTTTCTCAGTCCATACATTGCATTCTTGTGCACTCTGAATGAACAGGAACTAATTTAATATTAGTATTTAACAAGGCATTTGTTCCTTTAAAAGTGATGTAAACATTTTAATAGAGATGTTTGAAAACATTTGTTTATTTTTAATAACCAAACGTCTGTGAGAAAACCAGTTGACTCTTTAAAAGAAAACTCTTAACTGTCGTTAATTATAATATCTCCAGTAATTTTCTAAGCAGTCAGCATATGAGATCATGTATATATAATTTTGACTATATGAAATTGAATCACTTGTATATATCACATTTTAGGAGTTTTGAGAATGTTTTCATTCACCCTGAGTATTTTATTCATCCTAAAAACTGGCGATTGAATAAAAGAATTACCATTGGTTTAGTTCTACATACCTCATTATGATTACAGACGACTGACATTCATTAGTGGAAGAAAACAATATAAGTTAGTATAAATTAGGGATCCCTGGGTGGCGCAGCAGTTTGGCGCCTGCCTTTGGCCCAGGGCGCAATCCTGGAGACCCGGGATCGAAACCCACGTCGGGCTCCCGGTGCATGGAGCCTGCTTCTCCCTCTGCCTATGTCTCTGCCTCTCTCTCTCTCTCTCTCTGTGTGACTATCATAAATAAATAAAAATTTAAAAAAAGTTAGTATAAATTAACATCATAGTCATTATTTTCATCTAACTCGTATTGTAGGACTGCTAAGGAAAATATTCAGGATTTTATCACTTAATACTTTAAAAAAGGAAAGGGAGAGATCTGAAAACCTTCTCTATATTCTTCAGTGTCTGGTTCCCCCTGAAATGACTCAGGTACTGGTAGTTACTGTGTCAGATCGCAAACAGTCAAAATATCAGCTAGATGGTATCTGTTTCAAGGTAACAGCTGCATAGGCAAGTGGAACAATCTTTTTTAGACAACTTAAAGTTCCCTTTCAACTAAACCTTGTTCCCCAAAATGATATTTGTTTTTTTTTTCCCAAAATGATATTTGAATAAGAAATGTAATTACAGAATTCTGTGATAAACAACAGTGAAAGACAAAAGAGATTTAGACTGCGTGGAGGGGGGCAGAGGGTGGAGAGTGGAGTGGATCTTCTCCTGAAATAGCTGTAAAAAAGAAAGAGAGAGAGAAAGAAAGAAGGAAAAAGAATCAGATGGAAAATAAATAAAATCCAT
Organism: Vulpes lagopus; assembly: GCF_018345385.1. Lineage (NCBI taxonomy): Eukaryota > Metazoa > Chordata > Mammalia > Carnivora > Canidae > Vulpes > Vulpes lagopus. Next base: position 102,395,778 of record NC_054834.1, on the reverse strand, counting down.
GCACAAGTGAGAAATGTAGAGGATAAAAATTTTACATGATTAGTAGTAAGTTGTTCAAAAGATAAAAGGCAGCAGGTGTTAATGACAGGTGACAAGGAATGGGGTAAAATGGTTGTGTTTATTTAGTTGATTTTATAACAATGAGTAGGATTATGTATATAAAGTAGAGAAGCCAATTCTGGTAAAAGTTTCTTGAAGGAACCTCTTTAGTTTACTTTTCAGGGAGCAGATGGCTGGGACCTCGCCTGTGTTTCTATCCGGGGTGCTCATCCACAATTTACCTTTTAGGACAGATTGTCCCCAGCCTTGGGAGCACTAGAGCATATTTTCAGGCTGATGTGGTGCAAATGCGAGATTTAGATAGAATAAAGTTGTATATTAGGAGTTATTTTAAAAATTATATAGGCAGCTAACAATTTTAAAGATGCAAGAAGAATGTTTATTTTCCAGGTCATGTTGGAGCTGTCAGCAGATGTCCTGGCTTACTGAAAACCTGAAACTAGATTATTTTAGTTGTGCCTTTTGCCTATGTTTCTATATTGTGGTATGGGAACAAGAAGAATATATGCATTTATTTTAGATAATGAAAGTTTTAATTTTTAATGTTAATTTTCAATCTTTTTAAAAATTAGTAACAGGAAAGAATATATTAAGCCAAAGATTTCCTGAATATTATTGCTATGTTTTACAAAGTCAATTTGAGTTTGAATTAAAGGAAAAATAAGTAAAAACTGATACCATAATATATGGATATAGCAAAAATAATGAAAGTAGTATGCAGAAAACTGTTGTTTGAGAAATATTTTATCCCATGTAGTTTACATATTACCAATAAGTATTTTTCAGAGCCCAAGAACAGAAAATATCTCAATAAAATGTTCTCATTTTTTAACTTTGCAGAACAACGTACTTCTTTCATCCTGCCAATATAGTTAGGCTATCCTATTTTTAAGCCTGTTCAGACTGCTTTGCCATCTCTAGTAACAATGAGAAAGTATAGTTTTGTGTTTTGCAAAGGGATGAATGAGATTTAAGTGTATGCATTTGTGAATAAACTAAAAAAGTGGACTAAAATTTTGTTTTCTGAACTTTTGACATTTTCTTTGCCCATGGAGGGTTTTTAAAATTCTCATTAACCGCACTTACTACATCAATTATGACCTTGTACAAAAGAAATCCCCAAATTTTCCAGTAATGATATTTTTACATGTGGTAGTTAAACATAATACTCTTAACAGCCTTTTCTTTTTTATGTTTTAAATTATCGCATATAAAATTGACTTTGGGGGAGTACATATAGTTCTAAAAATTCTAACGTGTAAATTTGTATAACCGCCACTAACATCAGGATATAGAGTAGTCCTGTCAGTCCAGAACATTCACCTCTCCAAATTTTTGTCCTGTATAGTGGGAATACATTGTCCTGTCATCTCTCTTAAACTAGCAGCAAAAAAAAATAGGCTACACTACTGTTCAGTAATTCTGTAATCCACCCTTTTTTTCAATGTACCTAAATTCTTCTAATTGCGAATTTTATATTTTGTTGATTTATATTCCTGATCAAGCATTGTATTCATTTGTTCTCTCTACCAAATATCATCAACTAATCCAATCCCATACTCTAACCTCAGGAGATTTCCTACATGATGGTGTCAGTGGATCTGTCCTTGTTCATGTTACATGTGTTTATAAGTAATGCTTTGTTCATCATCCGCATTGTTTTGTGAACTGCCAGTTGTCTGATATTAATGCTGGAGATTATCTGGAGTACATGAGACAATTGCTGCTGTTTCTCTTTTTATAGACTCTGCAGATAGTGTTCTTTATTTCTCCAAGTATTTTCATGGTGTTATGCCGTAGTTTTTCTGTGCTTGAATCCTTTCGTCACCATTTATTTCTCTGAATATGTATGGAACATTCAAACCAAAGAAAGGAAAGTCATGGGTTATAAGTCAAAACTTTACTTGATCAATATCTAGACAAAGGTTGGATGTTAATCAATCGGCTATGAGTATTTGAGTGTACAAATGTGACAAGCATTTCAAGTAAGATGGATTTCAATCTATAGTACATGAGGTGTAATAAATTATTTTTAAATAAAGATCAGTAGTTTCTCTCTTGTGATATGAGTCTGTCATTTATAACTTTTTTCTCAAAACTTGAGAAACTGAAATATGTGTAGTAATCGTCACTGAGGTCATTTCAGACCATGTTACCTATCATCACCTCATACTGGGAAAACATTAACAAGTGAATTTGATTCTGACCTTTAGATCTTAAGTTTTCTCGTTTTATGATTCTTTTAAGGGTTTTCAAAGTTCCTTATATAGGATTTAAGATTTCTTGAAATATTCTGATTTTCCTGTGATTTGGGGGGATTCTTATTTCAAAGAAGTTTTTTGTTCTTGTTTTTAATTCCTGGAAACAAGTACATTACTATTGAATGAGATTCTTTATTATCCCTGTCTGGGAGCTAAAAGTTAAAACTTTAAGGCATAATACAGCTACTTTTACTTGTTCATACTATTGTCTATCTTTAAAGATATACATTGACTATTTTATCATTTGCTCTTCAGATGGATCCTGTGCAAAAAGCAGTCATTAACCACACTTTTGGAGTGTCCATTCCCCCAAAGAAGAAACAAGTTATTTCTTGTAATGTCTGTCAGCTTCGCTTTAATTCGGATGTGAGTATCACCTTTTCATTGCTCTCTGTAAGAATGTCAAGCTGAAAGGCTGATTGTTCTGAATATGTACATCTCTTTGTATTTATATAGCCTCTAGAAGCTACTCCCATTGGTGGCCCACTTACTTCAGTGTGCCAGATTTCCCAGGGATTCGGATTCAACATTAGAAACATGAGCAATAGAGTGGCCAATATAAAAATTCAAGAATTCCTCTACGTAATCAGTCTTACCCAAATAATTTTATGCTTAATTTTACCAATTATATTTGCTTTTGAAATATTGCCAAATAGCAGACGATATTTTTTTAAAGTTTAAAATGCAATGGATACTGAAGAAAACTATTGCTATCACTCTTAATAACAAGTGTCACATTTCATCTGTGCAAGCCCATATTAAATATCTGAGAGAATAATTTATTACACAATTTATATTTTCCCAGAACATGGAAATGCAGGGAAATATTCGTAAAGTATTTTATCTGGCCAACATAGCTATCATGCTAAAAAAAAAAAAGTAACGAGAAAAAGGTATTGTCATTTATTAAAGCAGATCAAGGTGTAAGATAACATGAAATTAAAATAAATAATATTAGAATGTTTATACTGCTCAATTACCAAGTAAAGCCAGTGACCAATGCAAATCTGAATCTGGAACTGTATATTATACGAGTTACTTCCTGAGTTACACCACCCCTGAAGCCATTTTCCAAAGAACATATTGTAGGAGTCATGTTTTTTTTGTAAATACTAAAACAACAAATACTCTTGTTTGCATATGTATATAAATGATGTTTTGATAATTCTACATAGGAAACGTAATAAAAAATTTATAGTCATTGGAAAAGTATGAACTATGAAAATATTGTTGTATTAGATTATCAAAATTAAAAACTTCTACCCTTCAAGTGACATTGTTATACTGTTAAAATGGAAAGAAAAGGGATGCTTGGGTGGCTTAGTCAAGTTAAAAGTCTGCCTTCTACTCAGGTCATGATCCTAGAGTCCTGGATTTGAGCCCTACACCAGGCTCCTTGCTCAGTGGGGAGGCTGCTTCTCCCTCTGTTCCTCACGCAGCTCATGCTCGCTCTCTCACTCTTCTCTCTCAAATAAATAAAATCTTTAAAAAAAAGGAAATGGAAAGAAAAGCTATAGACTGGGAGAAAATAGTATAAAAGCATATGGCTTGTATACAAAATATTAAATAACCTACAACTCAATAATTAATCATAAATGGGCAAAAGACTTGAACACTTTACCAAAGAAGAAAAATGAATGACAATTAAGTATGGAAAACAATGTTCAATATCATTAGCCATTAAGAAAGTGCAAACCACAATCATATAGTCCTCCACCTATTAAAATGATGAAAATTAAACAAAGTGGATGATTAGCAACCCAACCTCTCTCTTTCATTGTTGGTAGCTATACAAAACAGTGCAGAGACTTTGGAAAATAGTTTAATAGTTATTTATAAGAAATTTTAAAGAAGTTATAGATATATTTTCCATACAATCCAGCAATCCAACTTTTAGGTATTTATCTAAGACAAATGAAAACTTAATGTTCAGACATATGTGTCACTTGTAGTAGCTTTATGCATAATTGCCCCAAACTGGAATTGACCCAAATGCCTATCAACTGATGAATGGATTAACAAACAAAAGTATGGTCGTACGATGGAATACTACTTAGCAATAAAAGAAATGATGTAAAAAAATTTTTTTAAATAATAAAAGAAATGATGTACTGATAGATAACACCCCACAACATGGGAGAATTTCAGAGGCAGTATGCTAAATGTAAGAAATTGGACACAAAGACTATATTATGTGATTGCACCTATATAACTTTTTGCAAAAGACAAAACTGTGGTAACAGAAATCAAATCAGTAGTTAAGGCGGACTGAGGGACATAGAGAACTGTTGATATAAAGTCACTGACAAAGGAAGATCTGCCTATTAGAAAAATTGAGAAGAAAAAAGTAACAATGTTCGATGATTGACAGGCTCTTCAAAAAAAAGGGTTTTGACTATCAAGTGAATAATAGAGACTTTGGAGCACTTAGGAATCCCTTGAATTTTAAAAAAGACATATTTACATGGTTCAAAAAGCAAATTAATTTTAAATGATACATTAAAAATCTTGTTCCGTCCCATTCCCCATCCTCCCACCTTCCATCCCATTCCCTATCTATAACCACTTTAATATTTCTTGCAAACTTTTCCCAAGTTCGTTTATGCAAATACAACCAAGTATATCAATATTTATTCCTATTTCATCCCCTTTCTACATAAAAGGCAATGTGCTGTTTACACTTTTCTTTGCCATGCATTTTTTACATAACAGTATATCCTAGAGTGGAGCACGTGGGGGGCTCAGTCAGTTAAGCATCCTACTCTTGACTTCGGCTCAGGTTGTGATCTCAGGGTCCTGAAATGGAGCCCCATGTTCTGCTCTGCGCTCAGTAGGGAGTCTGCTTGGGATTCATTCTCTCCCTCCATCTTCCTCTGCCCCTCCCTCTGCTCACTGCTCATATGCTCTCTTTCTAAAAATAAATAAATATTTAAAAAAACAATATATCCTAGAGTATTGTCCCTATCAGAACATAGACAGCTCCCTCAGATGTGGTGGGCAAAGATGTCCACATCCTAATCTCTGAAACCTTTTACTATGTTACCTTATATGGCAAAGGGAAAGTAAGATAGTTAATGGAATTAAGGGTGCCAATCAGCTGACCTGAAAATAGATTATTCCGGATAATTAAATGGCCCAAAGGTCCTTATAAAGTAGAAGTGGGAGACAAAAGAGAAGGTTAGGGCAGCCCCGGTGGCGCAGGGTTTAGCACCGCCTGCAGCCCGGGGCGTGATCCTGGAGACCCTGGATCGAGTCCTGCGTCGGGCTCCCTGCATGGAGCTTGCTTCTCCCTCTGCCTTTGTCTCTCTCTCTCTCTCTCTCTCTCTCTCTCCATCTCTATGAATAAATAAATAAAATCTTAAAAAGAAAAGAGAGAAGGTTAGCATGCTATGGTATGAGAACAACTCGACAGGCAACTGTTGGCTTTGAAGGTGAAAGAAGGGGCCACAAGCCAAGGGATGTGGGCAGCCTCTAGAAGCTCGACAATCAAGAAAATTGATTTTACCCCATAGCCTCTATAAAAGAACACAGTCTTACACCTTGGTTTTGGCTCCACAAAGCCCATATTTAACTTCTGACCCCCGGGACTGGAAGATAAAAACGTATTGTTTTAAGCCACTAAGTTCGTGGTAATTTACTGTAATAGCAATAGAGAGCTAATAGAGTAGTCTGTGTGTGGATGTTCTAGAATTGATTTAAATAGTCCCTATTAGTGGACACTTAGGTTGTTTCTGATCCTTTGGAATTCCATACATTTTCATAGCCAATAAATGACAGATAGAACATGAATTCTGGTCTCTTGCCTCGAAAGCTGTAGCTCTTCCTATTGCATTATGCTGTCCCACCTGACAACCTGACTCATTTTCTTAGCGCTTATTGCTCTCCTATCTTATGCCAACCTAGGCTCCAGGGACCAGGAGCAACTTTTATAGCAAATAGTATGAATGAAAGTATCTAAGGATGAACTTTATTAGATCCTCTTAGAACATTAGTCTTCTGCTCTATATTTTCATGAGTCCATACATTGAGAGGCCATGCAGTATAGAATCCTGGATTAAGAGTCTTTGAAGGTGATTTAAATCCTAATTCTGAACTTGGTAAGTCACTTCACCACCACGGACCTCCGTTTCCTCTTCTGTTATTACCTAAAATGGACTACATGATCTTTGAAGACCATGCCAGCTCTGTGATTAAAAATCATTCCCATGGCATTTCTGTCAGAAGGACAGGATGTAGACATCTCCTCCTTACGGGTAGAACAACTAAGACCCAAAAAGTGACGAAGAGTTTTGTTTTTCATTCAAGTCATGGGGGCGTTTCGGGGAGGTGTGCCGGCCTTCTGTATGTGCCCCGGAATTGCTCTGGGAGTAGGTTCACCTTTGACTTGAGTTTTCATTTGATGTCAGTCATTTTCTTTTATATTTACTGAAAAGGGACATGGACAAATGTACACAGGTGAGCACGTGACCACCAGCTTCCCTGTCACCGCCCAAAAGTTCTGTTGATAATGGAGAAAGAAGTTAAATTTCTGAGTCATACTTAGACTCTGGGCAGTAAAGCCACAAAGTCTGGATGGCAAATTCACAAATGTGACATATACATGTTCTCAGTGTTTAGTAATGGTGCTATAATCTGCATAACTGAGCTCTGAAACTGAGCATTTTTTACTTGGGGGAGAGTTTATTATTTTATAATCACCCTATTTACATTTTAATGTAAGAATTAAGAAGATGCTCATCCTTATTTTCTTTAATAACATTTCTAAATCAGCCTGAGACTGAATTGGCTTCACTCTTCAGTGTAGAAAATATGTTTATTGAAAAATCTGGAAGGCAGATTTGCACAGTAAACAGACTGCATTCCGCAGTTCTCCATTACCCACGTAAAATGTACCAGGGCAGGCTTCGTGCATTAAAATGCAATGTGACCTAGTTTCAGTGTCCCATAGCCCCTTTTGTCCAGCTTTTATCGTCTCAGTAGAACTCCACTGTCGGACAGCAAAAGGCTACAGCTTTATTTACACGATATACTGTTATGTAAATGAGCAAGCATTAATCACAAACATTTCCCAAATGAACCTTTACAAATTAACACCATTAACTTTGCCAGGGGCAGGCGCTGCAGTCCAGGAATAATACGTCTTTCCAACGGAGTCCCAGACACTTGCACAAATTTGTGTGCAGCACCCAAATCCCTAGTTTCTTCCTGGCCACCTTCTTTTTCCTAACTTGGTTTAACCTCAGCCCTGAGTGAGGTTTTCCTAAGCCTGAATGCCCCTTTCTTCTCCAACAAATGAATGTACCGCAGCTATAACGGGGCATAAACTGATAAGCCTAAATCTGAATCTTTACCCTTTGGCTGGGAAATGCATTTCTAGAGTTAAGCCTTTGCCAGGGAAATAGGCGTATATCCTGTCCTGTACTTAGTTTTAAAAAAGACTCTCAAAATTATTGGGTTTTCGGTTTTCACACGAAAAGACCAGAAACAAGAGCTAACATAGACTTTTGAAATATTTTTGAGGCTAATGATTCTCCTTTTGGCTAGGTTGGAAGTTGGCAGATCCCAAATATTATCTGGTTTGCATATTAATTTCAATTCTTTGGATGGTAGTAGCGGAAGGATAAAGGGAACTGACTCTTAAACAGATCTTACACAAAATCAGGGCAACTTGACTTAAAAATAGAGATGATCTCCTTTTATTATCATTATCTTAGAACACGGTTAATCATAAATACCCTTAATAACATACCACTGGGTCCGTTATGCTTCATAGGCAAATCGAAACGAGAGCATAATGATCTTTTTAATCAAGTTTTATGTACTCTAATTTAGGAATTGACCCTGAAATTTTGATACTCAGCATTAATACCACAATTGATTAAGCATGAGATGCAGTGTCCCTAATTGCTGACCCCACAGGCTTTCATTACTCATTTGGTGTTAACACACTTGGTGTTTCAAATTTGCAGTACTACCTTTGAAGAGCACTACAAACTTGGAATCACTTTTAGTTGGCATTTCTTTATTTCATCTTACTTTGTGGTTTCTCTAGGTTTTTAATTTTGTTGCCTTTTTCTTTGTTTTTGGCTTTTGGACTTTGGTTATTCAAATAGCTCTCTCTCTCATTTTAGCCCACTCTTCCTGCTGCTGTGTGTTACATTTCCCCATATCTGAAGGCCTAAACAAATGACCTCATGTCATCTCATTGATTTAAGTTGGACTAAGTACGAATGGACAGGAAATGAAGGGTTTGCTTCTGAAGGTAAAATGTCAAGTTGACCAACCATTTGTGTGAATGGGTTGAGTGACCTGACTCTCCTATTCTCGACTATAAATCTCTCTGAAATTTCAGGAGGTGCCATCCTTCAGCCATCCCGTCAATTCCTCCACGAGGGCACTCACTGTGCGCCAGGTTCGCAGGCAGGACCTTCCCTCTGCATTCTGCATCCTTGTCTTAGCAATTTTCATTTGGATAAGATTATTTAAATAGGCCCTCCTTGCTCTTTCTACCTCTCTCTACCTTTCTACCTCTCTCTACCTTTCTACCTCTCTCTCTCTCTCTCTCTCTCTCATGCCCACTTCCCAGTCTCTTCAGCAGTCCACAGAGATGATACACATTCACTGTCCTGCATGAACAAACTGCCCCCATCCACCACCTGCCACTTAAGAGGCTTTAGTGCCAGTTCTGCTAGAAGCCCTGGCGTCCTCTGTCATCCAGCAGAGATTTCAGCAGACAGGAGATTAGGGAGAAAGCCGGGCTCCGGGTCCCATATAAACGCCCTTTGCACGCGCTCTTGGCTGACCCTCCCTCCCCGTTGGCCACCAGGCCCGACTCCACCTCTCCGCCAGCTGCCGTGGGTTGGTGAGTCCCCGCAGCAGCTGCCCGGCCTTCCCTGGGAGGTGCGAGCGGCCTGCAAACAGGAACTTTCCACCCTGCGATCGAAGATGGTCCTTGCAGCAAAGGCCAAAGAGGCGCTCGGCCGCAAGGGCAGCCACTTTCTGTTTCCGGAGGACCAAGCTTTTTATGAGTTGCCATGTGACATTCTTCCAGGGGATTCCACATTCTGCCGTTGACTGCCTAGCACTTGCTTTTAACTCCAGAAATTCTGTCCATGGGTTGGTTATCAGTGTGTCTCTTTGCCTGCAAAACATGTTCTCTTCCACTAAACAACTGCATTCCTCCTTCCTTCGTTCTCTATCTCCTTTTTCCCCACCACCCTTCAACCTCTTCCCTTCCTCCTCTTTTTTCTCTTCCTGTGGCACAAAAGTACAGCAAATACACTGTTTTTCCTCCCATTCTTGGACATCTGTGGTGCCTTCATGAAGCTTGAGGTTTATTACTGGATTCATTGCTTTAAATTCAGGGAGAGGTACTTCACTTGAAAAATTCTCCAGGTAGTAAAAACAAAATAAAACAAAACAAACACATTGAGCATATTATTTGAAACTCTAACCACCATGCTATGTAAAAAAAAAAAAAAAAAAGTAGTTTGGGAATGCCTGAGTGGCTCAGTCTATTCACCTATTCTATGTTTATATTTATATAGTCATATATAAATAGTGTAAATACAATTGTGTATAATGATATGTATCTGTAATTTGTTGGGGTTCTGTTTTAAAGAATTAATGCTGATAAAACGCGAGGGCAGAGTTTAAAAAGCACTGATGCCTTGGTGGCTAGGTTTCCTCTGGGTTAATAGTGGCCTCCCATTCAGAAATGAAACAAGCCATGGAAGTTAATCTTCACTGAGAAGTAAATTTATGGTGAAGGAGTTTGGAGAAAACCATACTTAAACTGAATTTTGCGGCTGATGAGTAAAGAGATGCCAAAGTGATAATAATCTCGTTGCTGGGTTGGGAACCTAAAAGCTAGTTGCAAAGTTTACAACTATCTGCTATAAAGCAGTACAAATTATTAGATAAATGAATAATTTTGTAAGTTTGAAAAACCAACTGATTCTGTCAAGAAAAAGTCACTGAAGATAGAAGGAATCAATAGTATCAAATGGAAATCTAGAAAATGATAGCCTGCTTTTGTCAAATATTTTACATTTTTCCCATAAATAAGACTATTTATATTGATTCTTAGGTGTGGAGGGTAGTGAAGCAGATAGGAGGTAATTAAAAGCATAAATCTCAGGAGCTTGGGAAGGTAATTCTCTGCTTTGCAGACAGAGCTGACAAAATGATGAACATTTTTTGCTCCAACTTGACAGAAATATAGCGTGGTTCTAGGGAAAAGGAACATGCCGAGCTCAAAGTTTTCTTCAATAACTCTGTTTAACAAAGCTCTTAACCGGTGTAGTCAACTTTTTTGGAGCATATAGTAGTTACTTATTAAATAAAAAAAAAACTTGCCTCCAAAGTAGACAAATGATATTACAAAAATGTCATACAGTCTTTCTCTGCACTACCTTATTTTAAATGTGTATTTGGATGATTTAGAACAGATTTTATTTTATTTATTTATTTATTTATTTTTTTTTTTTTAGAACAGATTTTAAATTCATCACTGAAGGAAAGACTAGGATAAAAGTGAATTTTTTTTTTTTTTTTTTTTTTTTTTTTGTAAAAAGGTGAGCATTAGGGGCACCTGGACGGTTCAGTCAGTTAAGTATCCAACTCTTGATTTCAGCTCAGGTCATGATTTCAGGGTCCTGGGATGGAGTCCTGAGTTGGGAGAGTCTGCTTGTCCCTCTCCCTCCCCACCAACTTGCACTCTCACACTCTCTCTTTCTCTCTCAAATAAACAAATAAATAAATACTTGGGGTTTTTTTTCCCAAAAAAGTGAGCATTTTGACTTTAAAAAGACTCATCAGATCCTACATTAAACTAATGACGAAATTATGCAACACAAATAATTCAATATTATTCTGGTTTTTCTTAAAATACATAGATGCCTCACATGACATGCTACTTTAGGTATTCATATGTGTTCAATAGTATTTGAAGTTAGATTGATTGGCCAATATGGTGCTGTGAAGAATAATAGCTAATAAGAATGTTAAAAGGAAAGCACTGAAAACTGCCCTCACATATCAGAATATATTCTCAACGGAAACCCTGTGGTATCTACAATTCACTACCAGTACTACAAGCTTTGGTACATTTCCACTAAATACAGGCTTGCTAAAAATAAATAAATTAAATAAATAAATAAATAAATAAATAAATACAGATTTGCTGAGCAAATTTTTTCAAAGAAGTTTATACATTTTCAAGATTTTACTTATTTATTTGAAGGGGGGGAGACAAAGAGAGAGGGAGAGAAACCCAAGCAGACTCTGAGCTGAGCACAGAACCTACGAGGAACTTGATCCCGTCACCCTGAGACCATGACTCTGAGCCAAAAACCAAGAGTTGGACACTCAACCAACTGAACCACCCAGGCTCCTCTCCTGAGCAAATATTAAGAACACTTTTAAAAAACACTGTGGGACTTCTTTTTTCCTGTGTAAAATCCCTGTGTTAGAAACTCTCATAGGCAAAAGTAGGCATGCTCAGTGGTTAAGCATCTGCCTTCAACTCTTTTAGTCTTGAGGCATTTTCAAGTCACTTTGTGAGTGATCTTTGTCATCTAAGAGTTCTCTTGCCACTTGGAGGTTGAGGAAGATTGTTGAAGGCTTGTGTATCTTCCTTCTTTGCTTGGTATGGATTTCTTCAGTTAAGATCGGTTCAGGAATCCTTAGCAGTAAGATAGTGTCTCACTCAATTTTTCTGGTTTGGTATTCTTCAGTTAAAAATTTATTCAACATATAATTAGGAAAAAAAACCATATAATTAGAAATCAGGTAGAATTTTGAGGCTGACCAACTGTAGGTTTCCTAAATAATTAGCTGCTGGTTTAAAGTTTATATTCAGACTTTATGTAGGACATGTTTGCTTCCCTATAGCTTGTCTTCTATTCTGTATGCCTGCATGGGCAACTGGCTATAACTTTCACAACCTCTACAACAAGAAAAAAATATTACTTATGTAAGACAAAAACAAAACAAGCTGGATGCAAAAAAAAAAAAAGTAATTTTGTCTACTCCATTGCTTTCAAGCAAATGGCTGATTTAATACAGTTCAGAACATCTGCAAAAGAGGTAACTTTTAACTACTTTCATCTCTCAAGCAGAAAATTTGAATAAAATGTGACATCATTTGTTCTAGAGGCCAGGGAACTTTAGATATGGTGGGTCATCATAAAGATCAATTTTGGGGGGAAAACCTGACTGGAATTTTATGATTCATGACTCAGGTTGAGGGCAGGGGATAATAGCATATGAGGAAGCATTGCTTTAGCCAATTTCTGAAATTTCAAGGTAGTAATCTTTGTTGGACAAACAGTGTTGCTGGTTAATGTGACTTCTTCAAGGACAGTAAAGAAGCAGTGAACTTAGTTAGAGACAGAAGAGTGTCAAAATAGTTCCAGCCTGGGAAGGAGGAGTCAAGAAATAGAAGACAGTTTCCCCATCCTCATGGACCCAATTATCTTGCAAGGGAAACAAAACGAATACACTTAGAAACACCACTAAACTGTATACTGTTAACTGTAGAGTAATGTAAATTTTGTAAAGGAGGGGGCACCTGGGTGGCTCAATGGTTGAGCATCTGCCTTCGGCTCTGGTCATGATCCAGGGGTCCCTGGATCGGGTCCCACATCAGGCTCCCCAAGGGGAGCCTGCTTCTCCCTCTGCCTTTGTCTTTCTCTCACTCTGTCTCTCTCTGTCTCTCTCTCTCTATCTCTCATGAATAAATAAATAAAATCTTTTTTAAAAATTTAGAAAAGGAGTCAGCACGTGGGCTGAAATAACCACAGTCAGGAAACTAGCATTTGATGGACGCCTATTTTTCTGCCAGGCTCTATAATGGATACTCTTCACATATATTATCTCTGTATTTGCACAGAGGTTCATGGAGGAGATGAAACTATGAAAAGCTTGAGAGAGGGGCACCTGGGTGGCTCCGTCCATTAAGTATCTGCCTTTGGCTCAAGTCATGATCTCAGGGTCTTGGGATAAGCCATGCTTAGTGGGGAGTCTGCTTCTCCTTCTCCCTCCATCCCTCCCCCTGCTTATGCTCTCTTTCTCTCTCCCTCTCTCTCTTTCTCTCTCAAATAAATAGATAAATAAATAAATAAATAAGATCTTTTTAAAAAAAGAAAGAAGGAAAAGCTTGAAAAACAGGATGAAGGAGAGAGAATTGAAGAGTTATAAAATACTAGCGCTAAAACAGATGGGGCTTTTTAAGATTAGTCTTCATATAGGGTCCCGGGGGTCCATGAACCCTGTAAAATTATGCAAGATTTTACCTATCTGCATACCTGAAACCACAGTTATTTAAGATGATGATTAAAGTGATTTATTTCCATTCTCACAGAATGAATGTTTCACAGCTTCCTTTGGCAACATGTTCCAGGCTTTAATGATTTTTAGTGGCTACCATTTTGTCTTACCTAAATCTTGAAAAGAAGAAGAAAGAATAGGAAGGAAGGAAAGAAGAGGGGAAGGAAAAGGAACGGAAAGGAAAGGAAAGAAAACTGAAATGAAATGAAACCTTAGTCTTTTCTCTCTCTCTCTCTCTCTCTCTCTCTCTCTCTCTCTCTCTCTCTCTTCCGTTTTGCCTTCTGGTGCACAGGGAGAGCAAATGTATTCCCTCTCAGAGGACAATTCTGATGAGCAAGAACTCCCAAGAATAAGTCACTCTGTTCAGGTTATGACTTTGGGGGGCAGAGAATATGGTTTGACTCTTACTAATTTGTGTTCCCTTCAGATAGAAGTGTACTTAGCTCTTGTAAATAAAACCGTAGCACTTTATCAGAGGTATACCTAAACATAGCTGATGCCAGAAGCAGATAATGTTAACATCCCCTCTATAGAATAGTCACTTTCAGAAAAAAATATAAATTTACATTAATAATAATAAAAGCCAGAATAAAAAGCTCAGAGACTTGAAATAAAGTTTTAATATATGACTAGACCACTTAATATTATAGTACAAAAAGGGAAAAAAGTAAAGGGTTGATCCTTTTTATTTATATTAATATATTTTTTAAAGAGACAAACTTTCAAACCTACCTATTATTCTGTCACAATGATGAATAATATTATAGTAAGGAATAAGTGAATTATAGTAAAATCAGAGTTACACGAAAGATGCAATTTCATATGTGCTAAATCGCACCGCGGATAGTTGTTCTTCATTGCTTAGCTTTAAAGCACATAACTTTAAAAAAGGCAGAAGTTTCAATTGTTCAATTGTAAAGATATTAGCCAATAAAATCAGTAAAATATGTCATGTAGAAGCTAAAATTCATATTCACCAAGCAAGAATAATGCACCTCACAGGTGGGACTATCTCACTCCGAAATTTTAAACACAAATAAAAATTCTAAGCAGTCATGTAAAATCAGAGAACTGAAGTATGTCAAGTTCTATTTCGTTGTCTTTACAATCACTGTGCTAGCCTCGTTTAGTGCCGATTGATTATTGAAATGCCAGGGTGTGAGCTGCACAGAGCTTACAAACTTGAACTACATCTGAAACGAACGTAAATGATTTTTAATCGTTAGGATCTTACTTTCAAAATAATAGGTTAGCAGAGTCATTGTGCATTGGAAGTTCAATTATATAACAGCAAGTTCTCTATCTTAACTTCCATGAAGTTAATTAAAAGAGAAGTGACAAAAATGTGCTGATTTTAAGCTGCATATTTATTATTAAAATTCAGCTATAACCACAGCAATGGTTTAGAATGTAGATGAACAATTTTTATTTTCAGGAAGATTATTTTATAACTACATTTAGAATTGCCAGCGTGTATTGATATGTAGTCAGAAGGAGGAGGCCTTCTGTAATCATTTGACTACAGCCGCTCTTGATACCTTACGGCTTCCACTGTATTAGTCACTTAGTCTGAAAGTTTTATTATTACCTTTAAATTATTTATAGACAGTACAACCCCTTATTTCCTGGACCTGAGGTAGATAGCCTCACTCTCAGCGTACCACTGACATTTGTTATTCAATTTTCAGGAATTCTAGTTCTGCTTTAAATGCATGCTACACTCAACATGCAAAATATGTAGTACTGACTTACAATCGGCAGTTTTCTTTTTATCTCTGATACTGCCCACTGAGTATTCTCTGAAATGTAGCTTTCATTATCCCCGACCCGGGAGCTTGAGGTGATTATCTGGTTTTTGCTCTGGAAAGAAAATAACCACTCTATATTATTTGAGAGACACCTATGGAATCCTTTTATGTGATGATTTATTTGTTTATGTCATGATTTTTTATTGACTTTTCTTATATCATTCACGAGGAATAGAAAAGGATAGATTCACTAATTGGGCTGCCTGTTATAGTTTTGTAATTTAAATTGTTTAAGGCAACAAAATGCCCTTTATGCATTTTTAAACTAAAATACCAACAATCTTTTTATGATTTAATTTATACACTTTACACAGATGGTCATAGAAGGGGGTATTCATTAACATCTGTAAATGCTGAGAAAATGATGAGTATCTATATTTGTAAAATGCCAGAATAGAATTACTGAGTTTGCAGATGTAGATAAAAAATACAAAATTTGAATATCTGAAAGACATTCTCTTCAAGCTAGTTTTCTAAAGATCTAAATATTAGGTAATTGTCTTTTGCATAAATTTCCATTTTTATAGGTGCAATAAATTCTTATTAATTTGGACTACATTAATTAGGAATTTGTGATCATTCAGGTATAGGCTGAATTGTACTTTTGTTTGGTCCAAATTCTTTCTTCAAAGATAATGCAAATGAGTGTTGCAAAGAAGATTGAAGCATAGAGATTTAGAATACAGATGGAACCGATTTTTTTCAGGCTTAAACATTTTATGGGCACTCATTAAAATATAAGGAATGATATCATCTAAAATAATTCTTATATATTTTAACAAGTCACCTAAGAATCTCTGGTACCTAATAGTTATCAACTAACCGTATTTCTTCCAAAATGTTAAAAATGTTCTACCTTTTTAACTTTTTCTTTTTACCATTTCATTATACCCTTAACTCAAATTAGTCTACATTATTGAGGTTTTTCTGAAATTAAACCACTTCATAATATCTAATACTATTCTCTTTTTTAAAGTAAATGAATGTATTGTATTTGTGACTTGATTAACATTTCTCTGAAAGTTGTTTTTTTGTTTTTTTGTTTTTTTTTTTTAAAAAGAGAGTGAGTTTGTGGTTGGGGAGGAGGATGTGGTGGGGCAGAGGGAGACAATCCCAAGCAGACTCTGGGCTGAGCATAAGCCCGAGGCAGGGCTCGATCTCACAACCCTGAGATCATGACCTGAGCTGAAATCAAGAGTCAGACACACCTAAGCCACTGAACCACTCAGGCACCTCTCTCTGAAAGTCTTCTGAGTTGAGTGTCTTAACTTAGATATTATCTCCATTTTATGTTTCAGGCCATAGACACATTGCTTTGAGGGATGTTTAGCCAATTTAGTTATCTGCACTGACCAAATTCACTGAATTATCAATAAATCACGGATTCTGTGTTCTGACCTAGTGTTATCTTGTTATCTTGATAGACAAATGAGAAAACCACAGTGTTTAAGAATCATTTTACCAATAACCTAGTGATTGGGCTGTTAGGAGTTTGCTCATTCCACATTGAGACTGATCAAGCAGTCACACCCCCAAAATCATACCAACTGGTGACCCCTTCCTCAATCCACTGCTTTGAATCGTAGGCGGAAGTCGGTCAGCAATCTGGAGGAAGCACGAGGTACTCAGATTATTACGGCCCCTCTTGACACCAAAATCTTCACCCTGTTAGTCACCTAGAATTCTTAACATTCAGGCTTCTAACCAGTTACACACATTTCTAGTCTACTCTGACCACTTGCCCCTTTGTTCCTAAGGCTGCAGCCACAACGGCTAGAAGCCCCTCCCACTTTGGGCTAGTCCATTCTCCTCTTTCAGGTGTCACCTAAATGTCTCCTCCTTACAGAAGCTTTTCTCAGCTCCCTGATCTAAGCTAGACTCATTCCCAGTAATAATTTTATAACACCCACTATTTTTTCTTTATGAAATGTATCACAATTGGTAAAGAGATCTTCATTTATGTGACCATTTGTTTAAATATCTGTTTCTAGCACATACACACACACTCTGGTTGGATCTAAAGGACAGGGAGCGTGCTTTGTGTATTGCTGTCTCCTTGGTGCCTGGCAGGAAGTGTGTATAGATATTTCTTGAATTAATAAGTGGTACTAAAGGGGATTTTTTTTTTAATCTATAATTTATGACATCCTAGGGTTGGTTGAGAATTATTGAATCCATTCTCTACAATGAAAACTTTACCTTCAATGACCTTTAAGGGCACATCCCCAGACCTATTTTCACCTCTAGATTATCCTAAGGAAATGAAGGTCATCTTTTCCAGAATGACTAAGGGAGAGTCTATTCTGTTTTGTTTTGGATCTTCTCCTGTGAAGGCCCTTTTGATTCTGGGTTTGGGGCTTGCTTCAATGATGTACTGATTAAGACTCTAATCTTTTAATCCTGGGTTTGAATCCAGGGTCTGTCATTCCTGGCAGTGTAATACTGGACAGTTACTGACTTTTCAGAGTCTCTTGGGCTAACAATACTTGCTTCACATGGTTTTATGAGGATTAAATGAGATCCTGTCCATAAAGTACTTAGCACAGTGTCTGGTACACAGCAAATAATAAATGTTAACTATTTGTCACTATCCTGGGGCGCCTGGGTGGCTCAGTCAGCTAAGTATCTGCTTGGGCTCAGGTCATGGTCTCAGGGTCCCATGCCATGTTGGGCTCCCTGCTCAGCAGGAGCCTGCTTCTCCCTCTGCTCCTCCCCCGCTCATGTTCTCTCTCTCCCTCTCAAATAAATAAATAAAAATTTTAAAGAAAAAACTATTTGTCACTATTTTTATTATTGAATTCAGAGTGATTTTTGTAACCTGACATTGTGTTCGGGTATTCAGGCTGCTGTGTTCCGTCTATGGCTCTGCATTCCTCACTTCTTTGAAGTGATGGGTGAGGCACTATGATTTCCTTGGGGCAGTAGCTATAAATAGATCCTTTATTTCACACTAACATGGCTACTACTTTTCTGTGCACATTATATCAAATATTCGTCTAGGACATAAAGACCTCATGCCATATTTTGCAGTTATTTTATGAGATTATTTTGAAATCATAGAAAAATATTTTAACATTTAAGATGTTACTGTACTTCAGTAAGACTATAGTTTGTCTTTGTTTTTTTTTTATAGTTTGTCTTTGATAGTTGTGTGTATGTATGTATTTTTTTTCTTTGTTCCTTTCTTTATCTTTACTTTTTACTTCCCTTGACTTCTGTGTTTTACTACTTTCTTGTATATCCAGCTTTTCTGGTGGCTTTTCTGTACCTGGTACAGACTTCTCTCCCTCGTCTTATCTATTAAATAGAACTGTTTTACAAAATTCTCTCCTCAGGTAGGTTTTTCTCACCTCTCTACTTAATTCCTCAGGAATCTCATCCATTCCCAGAGAGTTGCATTATCATCTTACCAAGTGGTTCTCAGATGTGTGTCTCTAGCCCCAGCCCCTCTGCTCAGGGGGTTGAGCATTTGCATTTTCATTTGCATTTCTTTGTTGGACCTCGGCCCTGCACCCATTAGCAGCCTAAATAGAAGATGCCCCAACTGAGTTTTCATTTTCCTCCACACAGTTCCTCATGCACTATATGCACTACAACTGCATTTTTTTTGTTAATCATTTCACCATTTTCCCAGTCATTTAGGCCTGAAACTTTTAGAGTGAAATTACTTTTCTTCAATCCTTACTTTAATATTTTGCCAAGTAATAAAGATTCTTTCTCCATTCATTCATTCATTCATTCATTCATCTGTCCATGAAATAAGTATCTATGAAATGCCCAGAATGTCTCAGGCAGCGTGTTAAGTACAAGAGATACAATGAAAAGCAAAAGTCTTAGAAGTACAAGCCTAATTAATGAAGGTTATTGTCTGATGGGGGGAGACATTCTTTAATCAAATTATAAAAATTCATAATTTACTTTTAGTTGTGAGATATGCTATGAAGAAAGGAATTTAAAGAGTTAAGATGTGGCCTGGTCTGAGGGATCATGGAAGGCTTCCTAAGGAAGAAATATTTGAGCTGGGTTCTGAGGATGAATAGGAATTAATTAGGAAGAGAGAAAAGGGATAGTGTTTTAGGCATGTACAAAAGGATGGTACCATAATTATATTTCAGTTCCTCAGGAAATAAGAGAGAGCTACTACCAAATGAAACTAGAGGTAGAGGTACAAGTAGGCCATGCAGGTCTTGCATATGATTATTTTAGACTTTAAACCACTAATAGTGAAAAGGTGTTGAGGATCTTAAGCAGAGGAATGACATGATCAGATTTGCATTTTGAAAATATCACTCTGGCTGCCTGCCATGTGGAGAACAGACTGCAAGGGAGCAAGAGGGGCCTTTGAGTGAATCACTTGTCTGGTATCACAGGAGTTTGGTTTTGAACTTATGTTTGAAGTGCTTTGAGTTATCCAAAAGGATAGGCTAGGTCTGGAGCTCAGAAGAGATGTAGACTGGAGAGATAGAAACCAGGAAATTATTAGTGTAGAGGCAGATAGGGAATAAGACTGATCTCTTGATTGGAAGGTTTTGGTAAGAAGACAAGGCCAACAACTGAATTTTGGAATATATCAACACTCAGTGACTGGACGGGAGGGGGGGGGGTGGTTCAAGGGGTTGCAGGACAAGCCTGCAAATGCTTGTGAAAGGAAGGTAGGGGAACAGCGACCTAAGAAAGAGCCTGGGAAAGAATGCCTTCCAAAGAAGCGGCAAGAGGTCAGCAGGGTCAGGTGCACCCTATTGCTCAAGCAAGATGAGGAATGAAAAATGTTCTTGGTTTTAGCCTGTAGGGCATCAGTGTCTGGGTGATATCTGTTTCAGGGAATTAAGATGAACCAGATTCAAGTAGAGAAAATGAAGATGTGCATACAATTTAAATTACTCTGTGAAAGGGAGCAGCGTGATAGGGTGAAAAGTTAGCAGTGAATGTGAGTTGAAAGATGATTCATTTTGGGTTGGGGAGATTAGAGCTTGGGGAGATTAGATCATAAGGATTTATTTGGGAGAGAAGGATTGAATATAAATGTAAAACAAAAAAACAAAAAAACACACATGATAGGCTTAGGGAAGGGAAAAAGGAACAGCGTCTTTGAGTTGAGAGACTTGCCTTAATAGGAGGAATAGCTCCTATTTCTATAAAAAGCTCTGGCTTTTGGTTTATACTGCCCCTGAAATTTGAAATCTATGTATTGAACACCATTACTCCCTGTCTTGCTGCAGTAAGAACTTCCTAGGTCTTACTCTCCTGTCTTTCCTTTCCTTATAATAGGTCTTTGTTGCTATCAGGCTGCTGAACATAAGCCTTCAGTGGCTTCTCATTACCCCTTACCCCTTATTTGTTATGCTATTTGTTAACTACCTTCCCAGTACTTCATATTTCAGGCCTAAATAATAGGGCACTTCCCTTCCTAACCTGCTCTTCCACTCCTACTCTACCCCAGCCCACATTTCAAACTGATTATTCACATTTCCCAGAGACATAAATTGTTTTTTCCAGATATATTTTCTTGTCATGGTGTTATTGGGAGCGTGATCTGTTGCCTTCAAATCCCTTTCCATTATTGAAGGCCCATCTCAAGGCCCTTTCTTTTCTATAATTTTCATACTGTTTTATTAACCTTGGGGCAGGACTGCTAATTTTGTTACCCGATTACCAGTAACATATTTAGGAAAACATACAACTATAGTATATCCATAATCACTAATTAGGGTATGGAAACTAATTAAGAGAATCCTGTATCTCTAATTCAATTAAAGTACTTTAAAAAATACAGAATCATGTCTAGTTGTAAAAGAAGAAGAAGATTCATTTGAAGCATCTAATGCCTATTTTAGCATCATAGGTGATAGCACAACTTTGGAAACAACCTAAATAACCATCAAGAAGATGCTGTTGAAATAAATTATGGTTCATTCATATATTGGAATAAATATCCCCAACCACTTAAAAAGTTAGGAAACTTGTTAATCATTAAAAAATCTCTAACATTGATTGCTAAGAAGAAAAAGCAAAATACAGAACAGCAAATGGAAGAATTCAAAATATTAACATACGTATATATTTGCTTGACAGGCATGTAAATTATCTGGGGCAGGACACACAGAAAGTGACAACTAGTTGCTGAGTCTAAGAGGTAGACTTTTCACTGCATATGCTTTTTAATACACTTTTGAAGTATGTTGGTCGTATCACCTACACAAAAAATAAACACAATTTAAATTTTAAAGTAACAAAAGTAATGGTTAGCTGATCGGTCACAAACTTCTATAGAAATCATGGTTGATTCAAGTTCAAAGATTACAAATCTGCCCAATAATAAAACTATTAGTTAAGAAAGTCATTCTTTTGAAGCATTTCTGATCCTTCAGTGGGATTTAATTTTGAACCCTATTTATCTCTTGCCTGAATGATTGTAACACCCTCCTTTTAAACTTTGCCTCAACCTCCGCCCCCTCACCATATACACACAGCTTGTACTCCACACAATAACCAGAGTTACCATTTTATAAACAGAAGTCAGACAAGGTTACTTGTTTGCCCAAACCACTGCAGAGATTCCCCAGCTCCTCAGATTAAAGTCAAAATCCTTACAATGGCCATTTGCTGTTTCCTGGACCTGAGATGCTTTTCCACCATCCATCTACCTGGCTAACTCCCTCACTTCATTTGGGTCTCTCTGAAAATGTCCCCTCAATACAAAGACTTATCTCGACACCTAAAACGGTACCCCATCCCATCAGAGTCTATCCTTCTTACCTTTCTTGACCTTTTATAGCATGACCTAACATACTCATAAATGTATCCTTTATTACTTAATTTAATCACCTAAATATATATACATATATGTAAATTTTTATTTTAGTATCTCCCATGCTAGAATGTAAGTTTTACTAGACCTGCATCTCACAGCACTTAGAATGATGCCTCAAACATAACAGGTTTTTGATGTGCATTTGTTGAATAAAAGAACGAATGGGCTCTCAGCTTTAAATTCATGCTTTTAGAAGATTTTCCCTACTCTGTCCCATATATATTATATTCAATTCAAAAACTTTTTATTGAGTCTGTACCATATAATAGACACTTTAGAAGACTCCAAGATGAGTAAGTCAGAGTTTACATTAATGATTATCATATATTATATGAACAACCTTTATTGTGACTGTTATTGGTGAATAGAACTTCTAGAGAATATCACACAGAATCAGAAATGAGAGGTCCACTTGGCTGATTATAGTGAAATATTTTGTATTTATGGGTAAATCAAAGCTAAAGGCGGTTTTATTTTAGTTTTGCCTCCAGGAGACCAGTATCACATATGTGAGAAGTTTGACCAGATTAATCTGGAATGAAAATTTCTCATTTAATCTGGTATTTTTAGAGTAGAGACAACCTTAATATGACTCAGATTGGCTAAGTGACCACTAAATATGTACAGTTTCATTATTTTTTCTTAGTTTTATCTGTATGTTTTGAAAGGATATGGTATTAATCTTTACATTTGCATATTCACTTAATTTTGAATTATAAAATATCTGCTTGGTATTAAAAATTGGTGTAGGGCTCTGTGGTATGAGTTTTACAACAAACCATTCTGTAAAAGAGATTTTCTAATGAGTAATGATAAATAAATAACATATGAAACATATATGAAATACTACTAAAGCCATTCTTCAGCCAATTTTCTAGTCATTGCACTTATAAAGTTACTCTGCCACTTTTGTCTACTTTAGAGATATTATATATCAAATATAAGGAGACATAAAGCAAATTCTAATTTTAGATTTATTTTCTATCATTTATGTAAATTTCTTTAATATGGAAATGGAAGTAAATGTAATACCTTCTAGACTGATTAAAAATTAATGTGTGGAAGCCTGGGAGCCTAATTTAAAAGACCATCAGAAGACTTGAATTAGTTAGCTGGAGAGTCACAGCTTTAATGCGTAGATTTGAATTATATTGCATTACTTATCATTGAGTACCAAAAATCGCTCTTATAAAGCACATAATGGCAATCCATTTCCCCACTGAAAGAGAGCAGCACTCACACATGTTAGATACTTAGGATGTAACTGGGAAATCACTATAAACTCTGAGATACCCTTCTTTATATTTCAAGGTAGCTGAGAATTATTAACTGGAATTTCCTGGTTTAATATAAAACGTGAAAATAATTAGGGAGAGGCAGACAATTTCCACTTGGAATACTTTGGGGAAAATCATACAATAAATGACTTAAGAATATTAAGTAATTATTACTAAATCCTTAATGTTTAGTAGTATATTATATAAAAATAAAAGATGGTATCCATGTGTTTCATAAAAATTCTAAGATTTAAAAGTTCTTAACGCATTAGGTCCCCATATGCATAATTCTTTGAGTATTCTTATAAATCATAAGCGTTCTCATTATTTCATATTCAAGATTATGTTAGTGTACAGAACACTAATTTTCCCATGTTCAGCATAATAACTTAGATAATCTGGTTTCTAAATGAATTCTGTGTGGAGTTCATGATTTGCTCCCCTCATGGTTTGAGAGAGAAGTTAAGGGCATATTTTGCCAGGGTTTATTTACACTTCATCTTGCTTCAGCTGAACTCCAGAGCAAATACTAGGAGTTTACACATACATTTATCATTAAATTGACTCAGATATTGACCCCCAGCTCAGAAGACCAAGTAAATATACCTTTCAAAATTGTAATGTAATATGAAATGGAGAAGTAAGCAGTCTTATTTTCTTAGGCTAAGCATTTCAGATACTTGTTGTGGAATTCCTAACTAAATTCTGATGATATTAAAGAAATTGTGGCATTAAATAAGCCTCATTTTCTTATCCATTATTTATGTTGAAAAAATTCTCATAAACCCCCTTCCCTGAAGTTGATGGGGGAAAAATCTTTTTCAAAATATAATCTCTCTAATTTGCAATACTCATGAATAGCATTTGGAAATTAATATTCTGGGACAAACTTTACCTTGACACATATATGGTTGAGTTGTTTTTAAACTATGGCCTAATTTGAAAAAAGAGAGAGGACAGATGGAGAGAACAAAATTCAATGAAATGAAATGATTTGGTTTTATCTGAAAGAAGTTTGAGGCTCAGATCACAGTTGACATAGTGAAGCTCATATAACTATCTCTTTAATGGCCTGTTGTACTTAATCCTAAATGGGAAACACAGGGTATAATTGGATATTGAAGGAAAGAATCTTAGATTGCTGGGAATCATCTAAAATTAATAATCCATCTTCACCTAATTGAAATATAAAACACTGGGAAAATGATGCAAAATTTTGTTCACTTGGAACTCTACAAGAAACAAATTTTTTTAAAACACTTTTTCTTTTAAAAAAAGTCACTTTTTGCTGTATTCTAGATGATTTTAAACTCAAACTGTAGTGTTTTCGTAATTCATTATATAAATTCTGTCATAGTTGTTAGGTCCATTTATAGCTTCTCCATGTTTTAATGTATAAAGTAATTACACCAGTGAATCATGCACGAGAAACACTAGCATCAAGACTTGTAGCTGGCTGCATTTGAAAAATTAACTTGAAAACTTGAAGCCCACTTTAAAGATCTTAGTTAGCATTTTAAGAAATGAGTTAATCTGCCTACATGGGGAGATTTTGATAATGTGAACAAGTATATATGTGATGCTCATGTATTCAAGTAGGGCATTTTAAAGCAGCAGCAGCCAAGAACTTCATTTTTGTCTAATGATATTTGATAGAATTTAAATTAGGCCCCGAAAGAGTTAGCAGTCTAGAATGCACACCATTTCTTTCTAGAGAGCCACGTTTCTAGAGAGTCAGTAATATAGAAATATTTGGACTTGATGGGTTTTCCTACATAGGTACCGTAAAGCCATTAAATGTGAAATGCTGTGGCCAGAATCCTGGTCTTGCAGGCATCCAGGAGACACCACTCGCTCCCTCCTGGAGTTATGCAATGTGACGACTCTCAACAGGCTTTTTAGCAACCTGCAGTGTTTCACTTAGCTATAGACTAGAAATCAGCAAAAGCATTATGTCCTTCCAAGCTAAAAATCCCATATTGATCATAATTTTGGGTAGACTTTGTTTTCAAAGGATCCTAATGGATTGAGGATTGAATGAAATGCACATCGAAGCCAGTAGCACGTCATTACTGATATTGTAGGCCTTAAAATCACAAATATCAGTGGAAAGACTTACCAGCCATCTCTGGATTGAGTCGGCCTTGTTCTTGGGTGCATCTTATGTTTCATACGTAGTAGCTTGTCTCTGAGAGTGTGTGACTTTGTCAACGCAGCAAGTACATGCAAGAAGCCTTTTGATAGTTAATTATAGTCTATGTTAAAGCAAAAATTCAAATAATTATTTAGCTAATACTCAGTAATCTTTAGTTTGTTTCCTAATATGTTTAACTATGGTATTTAAAGTGCCATTCTCTTTATCTCAATTACTACAGCTTTAATATAAATAATTTAGTTGTTGTTTTAATATAGGATTATAGTTTGGGGCAGAGGATAAAATCTGTGATGCAAAAGCCACATCTTACTTTATACCCATTTTCTCTATAAGATGCCTACAAAAAGAATATTTGTTTTTTTAATCGTAGAACACCATTATTATACATTTCCCGTTTTACAGGGGATAATAATTTTCAGGGCAGCACAATGCAGCAGCCTTTCCCTGTTGTTCCTTTCACATGTCTGTGTTCTAGTGGTGCTGAAAAGTGGACGTGCCCAGGGAACACTGCATAGTTGACAGGACTTCACAACCCTCCACATGCTGTTCCCTTAGTCTGAAATACCTCCCCCTCCTCCCTCCTGCCACTTTAGAACACCACCCCCCACAGCAGGCCCCACCTGCTGCGATGCTTCTTTTTCATGAAGCTTCATGATGCCTCCAGTCTAAAGAGATCTGCCTCTCCCAACTTCTATACTTCTTTGTTGCTTTTTACAATTCCACTCTGGGCTTTGAGTTGCAGTTATTTGCGTGCATGTCTTTTCCTTCAACCACTCTTGTGAGTAGGGTCCTTTGTTATTAATCTTTCTCCATGTCTAGCACATGGCAAGCACTAACTAATTTTTTATGCAATAATAATAATGTTTTCTCCTTGTTGGAGTAACCTCTTTTTATGGAAGTTCATTTGGCATCTTTTTAATTTAGCATATAGAGTTTTTCTGCAAATTAACTGACCTCTGCTATTTCCCATGTAACATTGCTTAACATCCTGAAATCTCAGGTCTCAGAAAAATAGGCACCTATAGTTTTAATGATGCACTTTATTTAATGAAGGGAAGAGTTCTAATTACTTTTGAAAATGCAACAAGGTGAGTTCTACAGGTAAATAAATCATTAAGGAATTTCTCTAGTAACATAGCTTTTCCCCAGGCACTTTGTAAGTTTCTGTTTGGAGTGTGTGGGTTTTTTTGTTTTTTTTTGTTTGTTTGTTTTTTTCCTGTAAAAGGTGAACACAGTTTACCATCATGTTTCAAGATCCCAGGCAGGTCTTTGAAGTCCAAGTTAGAAATAAGGTGGGGCACCTGGGTGGCTCAGTCAGTTAAGTACCTGCTTTTGGCTCAGGTCATGATCCTGGGGTCCTGGGGAGGAGCCCGCATCGGGGTCCCTGCACAGTGGGGAGCCTGTTACTCCCTCTGCCTCTGCCTGCCACTCTCCCTGCTCTCTGGCTCTCTCTCTCTCTCTGTCAAATAAATAAATAAAATATTAAAAAACAAATTAGAAGTAAGGTGAAACCCAGAAATAGGGGGCACCTGGGTGGCTCAGGGGTTGAGCGTCTGCCTTCAGCTCAGGTGGTGACCCCGGGGTCCTGGGATCGAGTCCCACATCCAGCTCCCCGCAGGGAGCCTGCTTCTCCCTCGGCCTGTGTCTCTGCCTCTCTCTGTGTGTCTCTCATGAATAAGTAAATAAAGTCTTTTAAAAGAGAAAAACCAGAAATGCGAGCACAGGTGAATTTCAGAGCAGTTTTTATTTTTAAAGCAATCCATCATCTCCTTGTTTATCTTTTTGTTTGGACCGGTGGGGTCCTGAGAGATGGAGAGGATCTGGGAAAGCAAAAGGCTTTAGTGACAAAACTGGAGGTGAACAGAAGAGGAGGTCCCAGGATGTGGCGTCCTGTCGCAGCTCCTCCTCTGCCGGTAGGTAGTCTGGTTGCTGCTGGGGTGACCCGTGAGAGGAGAACCTGGACCCCGAGGAATTCTTGTGCTGCAGGTCAGTGTGGCGCTGAGCAGCTCTGCTCCGCCAGTTCCCGGCCAGGGGCGTCTTGGATCGCGGCGGTCAGGGGCACCGCGGCCGGCCAGGGGGGCAGCGAGGGGGCCGTGGAGCCAGCCAGGCAGGGTCTGCCCCTTAGTCGCTGAGGGGAAAGCAGTCAGCCGGGCAGGCGGGTCCCTCAAGTGGCACAAGAGCCACCGCTGGTTGGGCTTGGTTGCGTCCTCGTTCCCGGGTGTGCTGGCTCTTGGCCCTGCTGCTTTCCCTCCCCGACCCAGAAGAGCCCTGGATGATGCAGTCGGGTTAATGTGGCGCTAACAGTGTCCCGGTTTCGCTTGAAGACCTGCCCAGGGCTTAGGAGCTGTTGACACGGCCCAGATGCAGTCGTGAGGCTAGCAAAGCGCTGCCGCCCAGAATGGCACACAGCGGGGCTGCCCCCGGCCGGCCGCCACCACCCCTCCCGGTGACAGCCCCAGGACCCCCGATCGCGGCGACCGCGGGGTCTCTAGCTTGGCCCCCAGCCAGGTGTCGCTGCTGGAGCTGGACCTCAGTGCCAACTGAGGCTGTGAACTTTGTGCCCTGATGCCAGGAACCTGCAACGAGGAAACGGCACTGCTTGCCTTGGGCAGGGAGGCTTAGCAGAGAACCCCGTGCAGGCCACACTGGCCCTTCAGCAAACTTGGGAGGCTGAGTCCGTGGGCCGCCCGATGCCGCTTCGGGATTGTTCCCGCCTCCCAGGCAGCCTGCCCTGCTCCTCGGGGAGGACGGGCCCACCGTTGTGCGGGGCATGCTCTCCCCAGTGAAGGAGGGTTGCACTCCTCACGGGAACTTCCTCACGGGAACTTCCGTGAGGACATGACTGTCACCAAGTCATTAGAAGCAGGAGCCTTCTCTGCGTGCGACTCTCTCCTTTGATTAAAATTGTGCTGTAGGGACCCCTGGGTGGCGCAGGGTTTGGCGCCTGCCTTTAGCCCAGGGCGCGATCCTGGAGACCCGGGATCGAATCCCACGTCGGGCTCCCGGTGCATGGAGCCTGCTTCTCCCTCTGCCTGTGTCTCTGCCTCTCTCTCTCTGTGTGACTATCATAAAAAAAAAATTGTGCTGTAGCCCAGCGCGAGGCCCTGTGCGAGCCCTCGAGCTCGGCGAAATGGCCTCTGCACCCACCTGGGTGACTTTCGGGGTGCCACTTGGCTCCCCTGTGTCTCATTCCCCGCCTGCAAAATGCTGATTAATAATGGTACCTACCTCTCAGAGTATTATGCGGGCGAAATGGGCTAATACACACAATCCATTTAGAACTGAGCTTGGCAGAGGCTCCATAACATTAGTCATTATCATTTCTTCATGTGATCAGTTTTTAAATTCTTCTTTGTATATTTTCTTAATTTGTATCCAACCATCTATATTAGCTGGATTTAAGCGTTCCCGGTTCGTAATAAATAAAGAACTTATGTTCCACTTTTCTCCTCCCTTGGGATCGTTATTTTTTTCCAAATGGACAGAGAACAAGATGAGAAGTCCTTGAGCAAACCACCTAAGAGCAATTATAAACCGGTGATGATCTAAAATGACATTCATGAGAAGATACTCAGGAAGTTCGGTACCGTATCCAGTCCACATAAGGCTATTGACCTTGGGCGATCAGTGTTTGATGCTAAGAAAAAATCACTAACGTATCTTGAGTTGAAATATAGAATTGAAAATTGGCTTGTTCTGTCCATCGTCACTTCCGCCCACCTACTTACACATGTGCGCGGCACACACACACCCCACCTGCATCCGGCTTGCTGGGGAAAATGAATGAAAACATTAATATACTCATCTTCAAATATATACAGTTATATAAGGAAAACTGACATTAACGTTATTATTTTAGAAATTCTGTAACGAAAACTCACAAGTTTATTATCCATTTCACCTTTATAACTAAGCTAATATACCATATAACAAATGTTTTAATTTGGGTTTTTTTTGTTGTTTTGTTTTCACCAACTGCATGTTTTTACTTTCAGGGTCTATTCAAAATGAAATTGAAGTGAATATATTTAGATGCTTTTGTTAATCTGTGTATTAGTGTAGGTGCCCAAAATATACAATCTTTATTGTATAGGCAGAGAGAAATTTTCCAAATGCTAATAAATTGATTAAATGTTTCCTTGTTTTGCTGTAATTTGTTTTTGTCTTTTAAAGATTTTTAGTAGTCACTCGTCTTGATCTCTTTTCTTCTTTTTGATCGAGTATTAAAGTCACAGTTCCACCTATGCTTTGTGTATAAGTGAACGCAACACTAACTGTTTTGACTTCAGAATCACATCTGAGATTAGAAACAAGGACTGTCTCTCCTTTGTGGCTTAAATTATCTGTTCTCGGAACTGGAATTTTCAAAATGATGCATCAAGCACATGTAGATGACTGTAAAATGTAGCTCCATTTCCACTCACCAGTAGGTTGCTTTGTCCTATCAGTAGCTCTCAAGGCAGAGCCAGAAGAAAGTAGATGCAGAGCAAACAGGTTTTTAGCTGAAAGGAACCAAAACGGAATGTTTGTGGAAGGACACTCAAAGCATCTTGCTGCCAGCTGATGTTTGAAAAGTAACCCCAATGGGCAGTGGTGGGAGGGCACTGCTGATGACAAAACTCACCTTCCTCGTGATTGTGCCCTGGCCCTATTGTCCACTCACAATGATGTCTGTTTTTTAAAGACACAGGTCCTCTGTGCTGTAGAGAAGGTTTCAATACGCAAACCCTCCTTAGCACCTGGTCTACCACTTCATTAAATGCCAAAAGCATAGTTGAGTGCCGAGTTGTAACTGTCCGTGGTGCCTAGGATTGAATGTATATTTTCCTGCATGATCATCCATTGTGGTGTTTGTAAGTAGCAAAAAAATGAGCCTGATTTGTTCTCCTTTGTAGAGCCAGGCCGAGGCCCACTACAAAGGAAGTAAACATGCCAAGAAGGTCAAAGCACTAGAGGCAACGAAAAATAAACCCAAAATGGTTTCTTCCAAGGACAGCGCAAAGGCTAATCCCAGCTGCTCCATCACTCCAATCACAGGCAACAGCTCTGACAAATCAGGTCAATGACACTTTTTGTTCTTTACATTCTTTGTGTTTCTCTGGGTCCCCTGCCCCAACCCCATCCTCCCTCCCCTCAGCTGTTGCATGTTACTCTCCATGGTTTGTTCTTAAATATTAATATGTTTCCTTCACAGGAAAGGTTATGTGTTTGCACGGAACCTAAGCATTTGATGTTACCATTCCATGTTAAATATATACATTTAAGTATATATATATGTGTGTGTGTGTGTAAATATATATATTATATGTATATATGCATGAAAGTAAGTAGAGGCTACTTGGTGGCAATGTGTTTAGACAAAAAATCAAGAAATGGATCTAAAACACTGAGTTTATTACCTTTTTATTCATTTTATGTTTGGTTTTTGCTATAGACTTTTTCAGTACAGGAATGATTAAAGTTGTTTATTAATAGACATTTTTATATTCTTTTATCACAGTAAACAGGAGGGGAGGAGCAAAAAGGTGAAGTTTTCTGAGAGTGGCATTATTAAATGAATCTGGAAATGTGTTCAGTAATAAAAGATTTTGATTTTTGAAGATCTATGTAGAGTTCCCCTCAGAGTTACAAATGAATTTTAGGGAAGCTATTTAAACAGTTATGAATTGACTAGCAGAACAACTTTACGTAATTGGAAATGGCCTACCAGAGGAAATGCCTCTTAAGAAGAGTCTGTATTTCATAGTCCAATGAATCTGCAGTTTTTCTGAGTAGGTTCAAACTGAATGATTCAGAAAGAAGAGAAAAAATTCATTTTTCTAGCATGTATACCATGAAATTGGATGTTTGAAAGGTTTTCACACACTCACAAGTGCCCCCTCGGGGCCCAACATGGATAAGTAATCCTGTTCCAGTGACTAACTGAAGAACAGTGTCTATGAAAGGAGACTAAGAGAATGTATCCCTTTCTCAATGTTTGGCTCTCTCTTCAGGAACCTCTCTGTTGTCGGAAGCACATGCAATCTCACACACACACACACACACACACACACACACACACTTCTATTCTCTTCTGCTCGTCAAATCATTGTAGAATTTTAGGAGAGCCTAAGAATGCCTTCTTGTGGCTGCTTAGGGCTTTGGAGAAGAGCAAATCTACTGCTATCAGGGGAAGTTTCAGAAAGCTTGGTAAGACAAAAAGACTATTTAGGAAGGGACGATTATTGGTTAGGTCCCAGGAATGCTGGTTCCAAAAGCTCTGGAGCCTAGGAGTGAGTTTAACCCAAATCTGATAATAAAAACTTTTGTTCTTTGTGTGATAAAATCACTAAATCGTGTTATCTGATGAACAGATGATTGATACTAGATTATTACATCACACTTCTCTTAAAGAACAAAGTCTTTTTGTATATATTATCTAATTAATCCTTGATGCAGTCCTATCAGATATTAGAGTTTACAAAAAAGCAGACCGAGCTAGGGTCCATAGTTTAGCAGTCATCGACTGGAGGTTACCCAGTGTTTGGAAGAACTGGATCTATCATCTCCTGACTGCCTGACTGGTTTCATTTTCTACAGGATATTGTTGCCTCTCTGAAACAATACCCTGGCAAAGTTCTTACTACCTGAATTACGCTCTTTAAGCATAGCAGAACTCATACACAAAATGATAAAACAATAGAGGTTAGTGTCACTCCCTCCTCTCAGCTTATTTTGTGTCTTGAGCTAATAGCACAGTTGGTAGGTATTGCAAATGTTTCAGCATTGCTGCTGTGTGTGCTCGGTGCTCCCCTTAGTTATACTATTATTTGGGAATTGGGTTTGTCTACGGATAGTAGTAAAAGTATTAAGCAGAAAAAAAAGTTGAAAATGGAAATTGGGAAGGATCAATGAAAGAAGAATCAATAAAAGTATAGAAGACAAAGAGAAGGGAAAATATGGAAGAAGGGGAAAGGGAGTACGAAGAAAACCAAAAAAAAAGTCAAAGACTAAGGGATAGACTCAGGGAAAGAACAATATAGAAAATAGAAAACCAGGGGCCTGGGTCACAATCACAGCATTTCTTATACCTACAAGGTACCCAATGAGCGTATGTTAGAGTTGTAATTCAAGGCATTTATTCCTACCATCAAATACTAGTGAGGTCTCAATGTAAGAGACTTCCTGAGCACTTGTGTTTGCCTAGTAAGCCGTAGGAGCACACCAAGGTCAAGTATAACAGTGGTATAAACAAAGAAAGAGAACTGAGATCTAGAATCACCCTAGGGGATGTGAATAGGGAGAGAGGAAAACCAATCTCAAGCACAGAATCTCTTCTTCAGTGGCCATGTGGTGGTCTCTAATCCTGCATCCTCTACTTATCCACCCCAAAGTACTTGGTCTAATACTATTGGTTTTACTCACTGTGTCACTGTCCAGACTTGGACTAGAAACAGTGGTAACCACCTGTATTTTGGGGTTACCTCAGTTTCCATGCTTCCTTATTCAAAATCTGTATAAATGATTTGGTAATTCATTTAGTTGATTCATTCAAATTATTTCTTCATTAGGACTGAGTTGGTTGAGTGGCTGCCTTCGGCTCAGATCATGATCTTAGGTTCCTGGGATTGAGCCCCACATCAGGCTCCCAGCTCAGCCGAGAGTCTGCTTCTCCCTTTCCTGCTACCCCTTCCTCAGCTCATGCTCTCTCCCTTTCTCTTTCAAATAAATAAATAAAATCTTAAAAATAAATTATTCATTTCCCCATGTTTTCTATAAATATTCATACTGATGAAATACTTTATTTGTTCTATCAGATCCATAACAAAGGCAATACCAAAATTGTTAAGGATGGCATTATTTAAAAATAAAGTGGGTTGTATTTGCTAAATAGATATATATTATTTTGTCACCTTCAAATGAGTATCAGCTTCTAAGCAAAAATTCCCACATATATGTAGTAGAGTTTTCAAGTTGGAAAATTAGAAATTTTGCCCAGATGGGAAATCTGATCTAAACAATGTGATATGTAACCTGTTACTAACTACCCATTTCTAAATCCTTAGAAAGCTCCCACATCTTTGTCAGAGTTATCAATTTTTTTGTCAACTGGTTTTTTATTCCATTTTAAATCCATGTTAGAGGGCTCCTAGGTGGCTCAGTTGGTTAAGCATCTGACTCTTGATCTCAGGTCTTGATCTCAAGGTCATGAGTTCAAGCCCAGCACGGGGGGCCCACTTAAAACAAACAAAAACAACAACAAAAATCCTGTCTTAGAAGAATAGAAGACACAAAAAAACAAGTAGAATGTAGGGAGGAAGAGGAAGGGGAAGGGAAGAGGAATAGTGACTGTGGCACTTAACTGACCAAATATTTTATTTCAGACAACACTATCTCTAAGGAGTCAGCCAAAAATTAGAGTAACAATGACAGTGAAAAATTATAGATGACGGCCAATTCTTATGAGACTGAAGTTGCCTAACATTGGTCTTTCTCTTATGAATGAAGAGTTCCTATCAAATGGACCTAAGCAGGATCTACATAATTCTTAGATATTTAAATCAAAAGTAAAGGCATTAGTTACTTGATGTCTCAGCTATCAGATTTCAAATATCCAGGTTCCCAACATCCATATGATTGACTAATTCAATTTCCATTCTCCTCTTTTAGCATCAATAACTTAGCAGGAGAGGGCAAATCTTGTCCAATAAGGGCAAATCTTGAGGGAGGGGAAATAGCCAGATGTTAAGGGAGGGAGCCTCTGGGAGAGCAGCATCTTGGAATTCACCAAATATCAGCCAAGCAAAAGTGTTCTTTCAGAGTATCTAACAAGGAGCATGGGACTCACAGATGCCCTCTATCTGTTCCTCAAGAAAGCAGATTATTCATTCTAAGAAGTGACCTAACAATCTTATGAGAGTTAGAAAAGCTTTATTACTTGCCATTTTGGCACTTGGGACAACCATTCTTTTAAATTTTATGATACATTTGGAGATATAATGCGGCTCACCTTGTGGCCGGATCTATGCAATCCAAAGAGATTTGTTATAATGGTGCTCTCAGATATAAACACTTCAGGGTATCATGGCAAACCTTCTTTTCTTTCTCTCAGGTCAGTAAACAAAATGAGTTTAAAGTATAATAGCTTGTATTTCATTTATTGTAAGAAGTTCTGACCACATTATTGAAAAAAACTAAATCTGTTTCATTAAAGTCAGTTAGAAATAGTTGTTCCATTCAGTCTTTAGAAGTTGGGGTAGAATTAGATGTAAAATCCAAAGAAATGGTTTCATAGTCTCCCAGGATCTATCCCAACTTTTAACGAATGCATCAATGGGAGTTCAAAACATGGTTGGAGGGAGGAGAAATGTGCTTTAGGAGAATTAGGGTCAAAACACAGCAAGCATTAAGCAGCTTCAGGAAGATGGCTAGAACATATTAGCCAAACACTCGACCCAAATTTCTCCCTGGAGTTCAAGTGTCATAATGCCATATGACAGTACACTTCCCTGTGATAATATGCCCTATACATCAAATTGAATGCTCTTTGTGACAGCATTTAACCCCTCATAGCAGGTCTGAAAAAACCTAGAGCCTTCAAAAAGCCTTATTTCCTGAAAATAATGAAATGTTTTTATAATCAACCTAATGATAAAATGTTGTGGTAGTCAACCTAATGGTCCATATGTCTAGTCTTTGGCACTGGATTTTTTTTAATTAATTAGAGATCAAATGGGGAAAATCCATTTCTAGTTTAAAATATATAAAGCTATTTAGAACTAAACAATCCTTAATCAGTTGCTGTCTAAACAGATGAAAGCAGATGGAATGATTCAAAATGCTATAGATATATTTGTAAATGCAGTTTAAGAGCAAAGATAATGAAACGAGCATGTTCTGCTTGAAATATAACAATAGGAACACATAAAATGTGTTCAATTTATAAACTCTAGTCACCTGTACATTTTTGTATGACCCTCTCCATTTCCCTGTGACTGCTAGGGGAGATTTGTATCCATCTTTCATTCATTCATGCAATAAACTTTGTATCTATTTATTTACTCAAGAAATATTTACTATCTATACTAAATGGTGTAGTATATATGTATATTTTGCCAGATACTAGAGGTGCAACAATAAACACAAAGATGTCTTTTGCGCTCAAAGAACTTCCAACCTATTGTGGTTTATTTAATGTATGGGATATTAAGGCTACAAAGAAAAATAATATATAGTTACCACCTTCAGGCTGCTCCCCAAAATATGGTAATGCTGAGGAACCTGAGTCTAGGAAACGTGAAATAGCTCATGTGAGGTGCTAGAGCATTTTGAATCATTCCATTGAAAATATTCCTACTGGGGTTAAGTGGATGGTTTTGTTTAGCCCATCCTCATGATCATACCAGGGGAACTGTGAGATGACGGTGTCAGAAAAGACAAAAGAAGGAGAGAGGATAGAGTACCTCAAAACAGCTCATTTGAGTTTTCAGCATGCTATGTTTTTGCATTGTGGCAATTCCTCGGGTATGAACCCAAAGTAGTTATCAGCCAGTAGATCAGTATGATTTACCTGGAGAGGCTGTAGTTCAGCTTTTTATGGTTACCCTATTGCTTTACAAAAGTGTATTTTCAATTTTGTCGAAGAATCTTTCTGCCAATGATACAAATGGAGAGACCCTCGCCTCGTCATTTTTATGGGTTCCCTTGTGTGTTTCATAGTTTTTATGTGTTGTTACAA
This sequence comes from Vulpes lagopus, assembly GCF_018345385.1. Classification (NCBI taxonomy): domain Eukaryota; kingdom Metazoa; phylum Chordata; class Mammalia; order Carnivora; family Canidae; genus Vulpes; species Vulpes lagopus. Next base: position 102,359,358 of record NC_054834.1, on the reverse strand, counting down.
ATGGGGCCAAGTTTTCCAAATGACAACTTCTCATTTCCGCTGACTGCCACAGGACTCCATCGATTAGCCAGCAAGGTCTTCGTAACTGCCTCTTCCCCTCTTTCTGTCTCTAGCAACAGAACCTTGTGCTGTTGAGTTGAAGAAAATGATAGTTTTCTGCTTTGGCAGCATCTGTCATTTATAGACAAGTGCCATCGTAAATTTAGCATACATCTATCCAAATCCGGGAGGCCGAGATTTAGTGTCCCTCATAAAATAATAGATTAGCTATATTTATGACAAACATCCTAAGTCTGAAATTCTGGGGTACAATCGTGTAGAACATAAATTGAGTCCCATCTGTCTAAAGAGAACAGACCATTATACTAAGGCTCATATTTTCATGAAATGTACATATATCATTAAGACTTTCAAAGTCAATTTAAAAAATGAAACCGCCTCCATCCTTGCCTGTCCACCTTGAATCTGACAACAACATAGTGGCAGGCAAGGCCGAAGGTTCCTAAGTAGTTAAGTGTTTGTCACACTCTGGAAACTAACTTCCAAAACTCCTGAGCACTTTATCTTGCTTTGAAATAAGACTGAGCTCTTACTGTTAGTCTCCACTTCTGAGAGCTATTTCCTAGCACCACCCTAAGAAAGTGAACCAAAAGTTGAGACTCACTTATGATGTACTAAGGACCTACTAACTTATAATTGACTAGGGATATGTTATAAACCATTCCCCAAAGCAAAACCTTGGCTATCCCCTCATTTAGGCTTATATCACTATCAAAAACTTTATTCGCCTCTTTTTATTATACTTATTTACAACCATTCTGCATTGAAAAGAAATTGGAATATAAGAGGACTTTGTATGTATATCAAATAATTTTATAAATGCACAACCAAAAATTCCCCCTGAGACTTTAACCAAGGTTATTACATACATTTGATGACATTCCACTTATTTGCTTCAGGAAGAACTCTCTTACAATGAAATATTTTTTGAGATAGGTGGGCGATCAAATAGAATCAGTCAATAAATATTCGTAGATTCTGTGTTCAAAGCACTGGTACTAGGCACTCTGGGGGATTCTAGGCCCAATTCTGATGGTACCACACAAATTTAGCTTTACAGTATAAAACTTAAAGTGTTTTTCATAGAAACATCTATAAAATATTTTCCACTTCCCTGATTTCTTGCTCTGAGAATCAGGTTCGCTACAGTGGATACCGGGCATGGTATCACACACTTATAGTTTGGTGCTCTCTTTTTTATAGGCCAGTTCTATTCAGTAAAATACCCTGGGGTGATAAAAAAAAACAGTCTGTAATCTGTGTTGTCCAACTAACTAGCTATTCAGCACTTGAAATGTGGCTTATACTACTGAGGAACTGAGTATTTAATTTTATTTAATTTTACGTACTAACATGGCTAGTGACTTGGACAGCGCATCTGTAGACTGTGGTACTCTTTGCTCTTTTAACTAGCCAAGACTCCAGAGAAGGCATTAAATTCCCTGAGTCTCTATTTTCTCATCTGTAAATTGGGAATAATGCCCTCCCTGCATCATGATGGTGTTTTATGAATCGAGTGAAATGATTTTGCGAGTGCTTGGCAAAATGTAAAACATAACAAAAAGGCCCATTATTGATATTCTTACAGTTTTGGGTTTCTTTTCTTTTATGGAGCTGTCTCTTCTTGCTACTGTCCATGAAAGGTGACAGATGCCCCTTGTGGTGGCCAGCTATCATCATCTTCCATTATGTTGCACCTATTATAGTTTATTCTAGAAAACCAAATCCAAGCTTATTAGACTTGGATGCAAAAAGTAATTGTAAGAGCTGTGCTACTAATAATTAATGTGTCACTGAATGCTTGCCGTGTGCCCGATGCTAATATGCTAAATGTCTTATATATACTATCTTATTTAATGATAGAGTCCTCTGATGGATACTAGAGAGTGATATCTGGTTAGGGAAAATGACGGCTTTGTGTCAGAGAGAAAGTAGCTTCAAGCCCAGATTCTCGCCCAAATTCACTACCACGATATGCCACTTTGGATGAGGGTGCATGAACTTTAACCACACATGCTTTCTGAAAGTTATTTGAGACTTCTTTCACTAAGTGACACTACAAGATGTCTATCACTTCAGAAAGATGTGTTATTTCTATTCCCACCCTGTTCTACAACTAGTTTTATTTTTGAAAAATCAAGTTTTGAGTGTCTTTGAACATAAGAACATGATTTTTTGAGCGCCATTTACCTACCTTGCATACAAATGTAGTAAAAAGAGCACGAGCTTGAAATCAGAGAGATTCGCTCCACTTCTCACTGACCAGATAACCTTAATCAAATCCTGTTCACTGACCTGTTTGTCCGTCTGTTAGATGGGAGGGCTCATACCTACCTCCCGGAGCTGGCAGGATCGATGAACCAACGATGCCAGCGCCAGCCTCAGTTCCTATCACCTAACAGATAGTCAACAGATGGTAGCCATAGAAAGCAACCGTTGTTCAAAGAAATTTCCCAACCCTGTCCTTTTGACTCTATGATCATTTCATGCCATGCTGCCATGCAACGGGACCCGTACTTACCTTCCTCTTTCTGTGCTTCTTTTATTATCTCATGCTAATTATTTACATTTGCGTTTCCCTTCCAGACGTTAAGGTTTGATTAGCCTGACTCTCCCCGTGGAACATGTGGTGATGGGCACTGAGGGGGGCACTTGATGGGATGAGCACTGGGTGTTATGCTATATGTTGGCAAATTGAACTCCAATAAAAAGAAATTTTTTTAAAAAAGAAATTAAAAAAAAAATGTGGAAGGACCTTCTTGGTCTTCTTCACATTGCTGTAAGTGGAGGAAATGTCTTTCTACTCCTTCTCCCACTGGTTAATGTATCTCAAATGTTATGGCCTCTGCAGCTTCAGGTCCTGCCCATGTTACATTAATGCCAGTAAGAAGAATTTCATGGGGAAGCCGTGGCACCTTCTTTAGTTTATGAACAGGGCAAGAGGACCCTGGTTAACTCCACCTTTGTCTCCCGTAAGGTGGATACCCCACCTCATAGGTCAGCAGTCTGTTCTATACACAGTTACAGTACTAAAAGCAACGACATCCCAACACATCTCCATTCATTGAGGGAGAAAACCAGGTGCTCCCTGTGGAGAAGCAGCCCCGCCTGGAGCCAGAGTGGGTTACTGAGGAGGCGAGCAGAGGGTGTAATCAGAATAGGAAACACGCTCCTGCCTGACAAGTGCCTGCTGGCATTTGTGTCAGTAAATGAGAAACTTGTCAGCCCATACATTTTATTTCTGGCTTCTTGTAAAAGAATGTTCGTAGTTTGCAATTTTTTAATAATTTTTGTATGCTATTAACTAGTTAGCCTCTAGAAAATGTGTGTTTTGTTTTCTTTCAAATAGGAAATGACATAAATTCTAGAATTTCTTGTCATAACAGAGATTATTTTATTCCTTGCTTGCAAATATTTGAACTTCTGTCACAGTTTCATGATGATTTGTACTCATTTAACTAGCAAAATAGCCATATTTAAGTCAAAGCAATTTGTCTTTCCTAGAACAATATCTTTGTTCTTAGTTCTGTTATTTTTACTCAGTGGAAATTAATTAGGGTATCATCATTTTGAGTGAAGGAAAATGTTTTTTATTTTATTCTTTTCAACAACAATTTTATCCAATCGTTTGATTAATCCATAAGACATAATGATTAATATCCAGTAAAAGTTTTTTTAAGTATTTTGAAGAACCACTAGTAGATGTTCTGTTTATGTTACCTATGGCATCTTAAATTGAGAGAACTCTTTTGGAAAGCAACGTCCTAGAATAAATAAAAAACCATATAAAAGTTCATTCTGTTGACTATTTAATTCCTCTTCTTATAATTTATACTAAAGAAATAATCCTAAATACAAAGCAAAAAAAATTAAAATGTACGAAAATGCCTACTATGGCAGTATTTGTATTTTTTTTAAATTTTTTTTCAGTATTTGTATTAAAGAAAAGTGGAAAGAAGATGATGAGGACTAGGGAAGTTATTTCAGTAAATTACTTATACCCAATAATCTATTAGGCAGCCTTACAGTACATAAAAGCAACATGAAAAATGCATGTAATACACTAAATAGAAAGCTACAAAATGGTTTGTCCATGCATGTGTTTGCAGGTATTTATTAAGTGCTTACTGAGTACTCTGCATCCTGCTAGGCCCGGGCTGTGTGATGGTGAATCAGCAGACTTGGGCTTTGCCCTCGTGAGAGCATCCAGGATAAATGCTGAACAAGTGATGACAAGCTAAATGAAAAGAGAGAGAGGCTGACCTTGTCTGAGAAGGAAAGGAAGTCCCAGGCAGAGGATTTAGGCTCTCTCTGCCTGGTGGGAAAGAAGTTGGCCATGGAAATGGGGGCCCCAGTTCGGAAGGTGGAAGGGAAGAGGATTCCCGCCAGGGGAACCAGTACTCCACAGGACTCGAGATGTGAAAGACTGCGTGGTGTATAGAATTGAAGCACTGAGAGGACACTTGGGGATAAGGAAGGGATTTCAGGATGTTGGTAAAAAAGTGGTTGAAAATGATGGAACGGAAAGAAGGCAGCATGAAGTGATGGGCATAAACACAGAGGTCCTGAACCTCTTTTGGTGCTAGGGATTCCTGTGGCCTAGTCTCAGAGTGACGTTTTTATTTGTTTTCATTGTTATTTTTAAGTAATCTCTGCAACCAGCGTGGGGCACGAACTCACCACCCCAAGATCAAGAGTCACATGCTCCACTGACTGAGCTAGCCAGGCGCCCATCAGAATGATGTTTTTGTTTTGTTTTGTTGTTGTTGTTGTTGTTGTTTTATGATAGTCATACAGAGAGAGAGAGAGAGGCAGAGACACAGGCAGAGGGAGAAGCAGGCTCCATGCAGGGAGCCCGATGTGGGATTCGATCCTGGGTCTCCAGGATCGCGCCCTGGGCCAAAGGCAGGCGCCAAACTGCTGCGCCACCCAGGGATCCCCAGAATGATGTTTTTAAAGCCATAAAAGGAAACTTATACTTTTACAAAGAAAATCAATTACACTGAATACAGTGGCCAAATTTTTATTATGATATAGTGACATAGCAATGATGCTTTAAATAAGATCTAACAACGGGTCCGATAGCTACGATAATTTTGAAGTAACGTGAGGCATAAACATTTCAAGATTTTTATGACAACTGTAGTATATGATGAAAATATCTTATTTCTGTCAGTGGGCAAAGTCGCAGGTGCCATCAAGATGGCTATTTTTGCCTTCATTTATCGTTGAAGAAAATGCTAAATTTCAATCAGAGATAAATGAAAGTGAAGATATAAGTGAAGATATGGGGGGTTTTGCCCCCAAGTTCATGGATTCTGTGAACTCATGGGCCCCTTGGGAGTCTGTAGACCACCCCCCACCTCCGCAGGTTAAAAACTCCTGTTTAGGGGCACCAGGGCAGCTCAGTTGGTTGGATGTTTGCCTTCGACTCAGGTCGTGATCTTTGGGTCCTAGGATCAAGCCACATGTTGGGCTGCCCACTCAGCAGAGAGCCTGCTTCTCCAAACTCTCTCCTGCTTGTGCCCTCTCTCTCTCTCTCTCTCTCTCTCTCTTTCTCTCAAATACTCTCTCTCTCTCTCAAATACTCAAATAAGTAAAATCTTTAAAACAACAACTCCTGTTCGTGTGGGAGGTTTATAGAGTTTTTTTTTTCTCTATTTCTACATACTGTGTTCTTTGCATGATAACTGCCAATGACTTGATGAGTTAATATATCTCAGGGCACAGGGAGGATGGGAAATAAACTTATAGCCATAGGGCCCCCCGTCACAGTATTCCTAAAGAATCTAGGTAATGAGAAACTCTACACAGACCCCTTTAGGTGTCCAGGCCTCTTGAATTAACATCACTTTTTAAAGGAAACTTTCTATGATCAACTGATTTTCTTCTGCAACCCATAGCCTTAAATATAAAGCCAGCTTTGACAGTTTCATAAGAAAGCATCAGATTGAATTCAGGCACAAATGCTAGACTCAAGATGTAAAAGTGTGATTGGCCTTTAGCAACATATTTTTAAAAGGATTACTAGCTTTCCTACACTGGGACCGCCCAGCCACTGAAAGTGCGATCTCCTTAGGACAGGCAGGCCCCAGTTAGGTCCATAAAGAGAGACAGCCCACTCCTAGCTCCCTGGAACAGCCGGAGGCAATGGGATTGTTTGCTGAAAGTAAATTTTTTTTAAAATTTTCCCTAATAAATAAAAGTACATTTCTTAGATGAAGAAAGACAGTTTCCTCAATACCTCTCAGGTTGACCTTTCCCTTGTCACATTACCTGGAGTTTCAAAGCTAACCCCTAAATTCTGCATCGAGAAAGGATAGATGTGGGAGGAGCAGAATTCAGATGTTTTCCCTTATACCTTCTGAATCGATGTTTCCCCTGCAAAAGGCCATTCATCTAGGAGAAAAGAACCTGCTCCTCATTCCACCTAGAAAATCAGTTTTTAATCTTAGTCCTGGCTTTTGAATCGTTACTGGACCTGCTCCCTGAGGGACTTGATTTGAGTGATATGAGTTACTTATTCTATTTTCCATAATAAAGCTGCCTCAGAAATAACTGTTTCACATCTCGGGGTGACAAATCGGAAAAGGGGCAATTTTTCAACCTGAAGAGGTTGAAATATGATTTCTCTATTGTACAAGTCAAATAGCTGGAAAACCACACAAAATAGGAGAAAGCTGTTCATTAGATTCAAACTCTAGCACACAAGCCCTCTTTTGTGCTCCCTTAGGAAGGTGACATGTTCACTAGTACCGGCGCCGGCTCATTGATACGGAGCTGGGCTGCCAGCTGTTGGCATGGACATACTTGGAGATGTCACTGTTTTATCTGAGTGAGGGACTGGCAGCTTCTGCTCCCCAACAAAGTGGCCTGAAGGACAACAGGGCAGTTGTCCTGCAGAGGTAGGCAGGGACCATCATCTCCTGCAGATGGACCACAACATCCTGCAGGGTATAGCCCAGTGGCCAGAACCCAACTGACCTGGGCTTTCAAATGGAAAGAGCAGGATATCCTAAGTCTGGCAGAAAATGGAAGTACAGCAGCTGTTCTGAACTTACAAAATTGGTCACCAAACTTTCACGAGCCCTAAGTTACTTCAAATAAGTAAGCTCTTTTTGTTTTTTGTTTTTTTGTTTTTTTTTAAATAAGGATATATAGCTTCTGATTCAGTGAAGAGTCACTTTAGTTTATAGACCATTTTCCCTCCTTCCAGGATTAGTCTAAAGGCCAAGGTGTGAAAATAAGACATAAACATAGTTGATTAGGAATTAACAAGCTTTAAAAAAAAAAAAAAGGAATTAACAAGCTTAACAGTGATCAACGGTGCTTAAAGAGGCGGGATTTCTGGGATTTAGCTGGAGCCGTGTGAAGGGCCCCACCAGCATCAGTTGACCCAATGTATAATATTTGAGTGCTCTGAGAATTTTAAAAACTAGCTTTAATTTTCGTGTCTGTCCTTGGCTTCTTGTGTCTCTGGGCTTGTCACAACAGGACTCTGTTGTGTTTTCCACATCTGCAAAATGGCATAAGCCATATAGAAAACTCTTTGTTTCCAAAGGTTGTTTAACAGTTCACCCTCAAGTGAGGCATTGAGATCAGACATTGTCCAACAAGAAGTCCTGTGACTAATAAAGCAAACAGACTAACCTGCTAGGTGTTGTAAGATTAACCAGCCTATACTATGCTGGGTAATGCTTGAGGACATCTGGAATTAGATCAAATCTAAATGAGGAATCTAGTTAGAGAAGACTCCAAGTGTACCAGGTCCATCTCAGGCCACGTGGCATAAAGATTATGTGCCTTGAGGATCTGGACAGGCCGTAAGTGGTATCATCACTAAGATACAAAGTCTGCAAAATGACACTTTCAGGAACGGGTATCTATTACCTAAAAGAGTAAAGAAAATTAAATAATGGCATAGGTCCTAGTACTTGGAATTTCTTAAAGAACATTATTGCATGAATATATCTCCATCACGTAATGATTGATAGTGCAGATGAGTAGACTGTGATGTTATTCGTTTATGACTGCTTACAACATTGCCAAAATGGGCTGTCGAGCTACAAATCTCTGATGAGTCTCCAAACATAAGACCCACAGTGTTGCTATGACTGAAACCTTGCCATGACAACAGGATATCCATTTAGTCACGAAGAGGATGGGCTGTGCTTTGATATTTTGTTTTTACATGTGCTTTAGATTTTCTGGCATAGGTACATGCTTACTGTTTATATATATAAGTTTATGTAGGATTCCAAATAAGGAAGATAATAAAATCTATGGATTTGTTCATTTTATTGAATCAGAATATTGGACCTGGCACAATGTACTTGTTATGACTCTGTCCTAGTACATGTCAAGGTGACCCATTCTTAAACGAATTGTTCCAACCTCAGATGACATTAAATATTGATTGTATATATAATATATATCTTTAACAACGATACAAGTATTTTACATAATAGCAGAAATGTCTGTTCTATCTATATTTATTTCACTTTATGATTTAGCCATTAACAGTGAATTCCTAGTATTAATACTTGTGAGGCTAAAATGCACTGCGCTGAAATGAGCATTTCCTTATTTCAACATATTGGTTGCCCACCTATGGCTTTCCGTACCCTGGGCACAAAGGTGAATTAGGATACTGTTGCAGGACTCGAGGATCTCTCTACCTTGGTAACGATTTTAATTGTGAAAAAAATTATGCAAAACCAAAATACAATTATATGATTATGAGAGCATAGGCAAGGAAAGGAGAGAGGAGATGAGCTCAGGACTAGAGGCAGCAAGATCTAGAAAGAAGTTTTATGGCGATCCAGGGAGAATAATGAGGGCCTGAAATGAGGCAGTGGCACATGGTAGATGCTGAGGAAATGTCTGCTGGATAAAAAGTGAATAAGGCCAATAGAAGAAATATTTAGAAGATAATATCAATAAACTTAGGTCATTCATTAAACAGAGAAGATAAGAGAAGGAAGAATTCAGGAGTTCTTGATGACAGTTCTGCTGGACAGCGAGCAAGGTCATTGATTGATAGGGGGACTACTTGGAAGGGCCCCTATGTGGGGCTCATTCATTCAGTACCAGGCATGTTGAGTTTGAAACACCCATGAACCATCTAGAAATAGAAGTTCCAAAGACTATCAGGGGAAAAGGATCTTGAACTTGTGAGAAAGGTAGAGATTTCATCTATGGATTTAATGTGGTAGAAGAAGTTATTAGAGTGAATTAGATCCAAACGAGGACAAGAGTATGGTCTTGAGGAATGCCAACACGAGGGGCAGGCGAAAGAATAGGAGCTGGCGAAGGGGACCTAGAGTGAGCTGTTGTGGAGGTTGAGGGAGAAGCAGGCAAGGCCCATGTTTGTCAAGATCAAGGGGGAGAAGCATTTCAAGAAGGAACTTGGGCCCAATACGAGAGAAGACCGAAGAGAGACCATTGGTTTTGCAGGAGGGTAAAGATAGACGGGAAGAAAGGACGTAGATGAGCCACTTCACATGACCACTTCATGTTCTGCACCAAAGGGAAGATAGATGGAAGATTCCAGGAGTGAACCAAGTCAGGGAATGGCTTTTGGAACGTGGAAGTCTCAGCATTTTGTAAACAGAAAGAACCCAATGGAAAGAAAGTAGCCAGAACTGTAGGAAGGAGAGAAGAAACATAAAAGATACCATAAAGCTTTTCATCAGAGGTGTAAAGAAAATAGGTGCAAATGGAAGAAAATGTAATATCAGAGGCAAACTCATCCAGCTTCCTCGTTTCTGTGAGAAACAGGAAACCAGATGTTTGTTTGCTAATGAGAAGTTGGTGATATTGGTAGGGAACTTAAAAAGAAAGATGTGGTTTCCATGGGGAAGCTGACTGTGTTTATTCCCATTATAAGATCACTTTTTTCCCATTTGTTGGTCTGATTTATTGACCTGTTCTTCAGGTATAGAAGTTTTCACTATTATGTTTCTAATTTAAGCAAATCTAATCTGTAAGATTATAAAATTTTAAAATAAGGATGTGTAGTTATTGCCTTGCCAAGACAGCTATGCTTTCAAAAAAAAAAAAAAAAAGAAAAGAAAAGAAAACTCTTAAAAAGAGAGAGAGAAGCAACCAAAAGAGACTGTTAATGATAGAGAACAGACTGAGGGTTGATGGAAGGAGGTGGGTGGGGGATGGGCCGGATGGGTCATGGAGATTAAGGAAAGCACTTGGTTTGATGAGCACTGGGTGTTGTTTTAAGTGATGGATCGCTAAATTTTATTCCAGAAACCAATATCACACTGTAGGTTAATTAAATAAAATTTAAATTTGAAAAAAAAAAACACTTTTAAACAGTGCATTCAAATTATTGCCAAATTTTTCAAGGTTTTTTTGCACATACCTTTCAGGAAAACAGCCAATAAATAAAAGGGGGTAACTGACTGTTGTATCTGATCATTATATGTGATGTTGGTCTTTTCTTGCTGCTCCTTTAGGCAGGTGCACACCTGTTATGCTACTAATGAAGCCCCTTTCCTTTGCACCCACCAATATAGTGATGCTCTAGCATCTGTACATCGCTTATTACATTTTGTTTTGCAAAGAACGCCAAGGTACTAAATTGGCTTATTCATCTGGCGGCTTATGTGCTGCTGCCCCTTCCCCCCACCCACCAAATCTATGAACTGTCTTAATGCAATTCCACTTTAAACTTTAAATTATCTGTCATCAGTTGGTGGTTTCCATCACTTTTACTGTGTCAAATGTGTAGATAAGGAGGGGATAAATGAAGCAAAGGGTTAGGAAATCTTCTACAGCACACCAATCAACAAACATACAGGTTTGCAGTGTTTTGGAGGGTTTTGTGGGGAGGGGGGTTCTGGCCTGATACAGAGCCCTATGGGCTTTTTAGTTTCATTTCTCACAAGACTGCACAACTGGCAAGGGAGTATGTACTGTGACTGACACCCATTAATTTCTCATTATTCAAAAGTGGGAAGATAAGACAGAGGAGAATGATTTCAGAATTCCTTATCAAAGTGAACTAACTTGGTTTAATGAGTGTTAAGCAGTAATGCGGGCATTGCTTTGTTTTTTGGAATAATAATGAGGTGTTGGACAAGGTGCTTGTGAATGCAGGAAAGAATATGAGCAGCAGCCCTTTCACTGCATGCCTCTGCTACTAGTTCTCTTTAGTGAAATATTAAGTATTATTAAGTATAGAAAGGAAAATTTAATTGTACCAAGAAGTGACAAGCAGTATATTTCAGTGACCTCAGAAAGTATAAAGAACAATTCTGTTAAAGTTGTGACCTTGGTTTGCCGAGCACTTTTCTCAAGGTAAAAAAGGGGGGGAGGGAGCACAAGATTTGACCAAGAATTTCACAAAAAAAGGTTATATAATTGGCCAACAAAAATAGGCAAAGGTGTTCGATACCATTAGTCAGTAGGGACATAGAAATGAAAACCTCAGTGAGACGCCACCACACCTCCACCCGAGTGGCTAAAACCAAAAGGAGTGACAGTATTGATACCATGTGTTAGGGAGGCTGTACCACAATTGGAATTCTCATGCATTGCTGGGAGGAAAACAAATCACAACCACCGTTGTGGAAAACTGTCTTTATATTTTTAAAGATTTTATTTATTTATTTGAGATAAAGCAAGAAACATAGAGCTTGCACACACACGCACAAGCAGGGGGAGGGCAGAGGGAGAAGCAGCCTCCCTCTGCTTCTCCCTCTCCCTCTGCAGCTGCCCCCCCCCATGCTTGCTCTCTGTCAGACAAATAAATAAATAAAATCTTCTAAAAAGAGAGAGCGAGAGAAAGCCTGTGATTATTGTAAAGTTTACTTCTTACTACTGGTAAAAGTGTTTTTAACTCTCAAAAGTGCATTTAGTTCAAGAGTTTGCTCCCCTTCAGAATTCAGGATTTTTAAAAAATTACTTTGAAACACAAATCATTAATCCTACAAGAAGATATTCAACCCCTTTGATATAAAAAAAAATGCAAATCAAATTAACAACGAGGCACTCTGTTTCATCTGTCAGATTGGCCCAGGCAATGGGTAGGTAGGCTGGTGAAGGTACAGGGAAGCTGGCACTCTCCTACAGAGCTCGGAAGTATTAATCTGTGAACCCCTCTGGGGCGCAGTCTGGCAATGCGCAGCACACGTCCAAAAACGCACATGCTCCTCTTTGTGTGTTTTGTGCCAGCAGCTCCTCTTCAAAGGTTAGGTCCTGAGGAAATCATTAGGCAGGTATACAGAGATGTCTACACACAATGCTGTTTATCAAACTGGTTTATTGACTATGTGACTTCAGTGGAGCATGAGCGTGATGGCCTGTTACTCCTGGAATAGCCCTTTCTCACTCCTCCAAGACATTATCAGAGATCAGAAAGTCTGGCCTTATTCAAACTTCAGGCTCTTACGCAACTGAACACTTCCTTCTTCCCAGCTCAGGTTGGACCATGGGAAAGGGCATAGTCTGCTCCTCCCTGCTGCCCCAGCCTAGAATTTCTAGTTCTTGCCCTTCCCAACTGTTAGGGTTAGGAGGAGGAATGAGAGAAGAAATCACGCCAAATGTTTTTGTACTTAACGACAGTCTCTGATGCTCACTGCATGGCAGGTGTCCAGATGCTGTCTGTCTCTCGAGGACCATGGGTAAGGGCTTCATGTGGTTCTTCCAGTCCTTCCTCAGCTCCTGCCACCAGAGAAGTCTGCTCCTCAGCCTCCTGCTGCCAGGGTCCTGGTGATCAGCCTTCCTGCCGGTTACCAACAACAGGGCTCAAGCTTGACCACCTTTCAGGATGTCCAGTTCATTCAACCTTGACATGCCAGACTGAGGTTACAGGTCCTTCAACTTCTGACCTTTCTTGGTCCAGATCATCTGTCCCCAACCTTCCTCTCCCCTACCTGGCATGAGGGGCAGGTCGCCAAGATCAGGAGCTAGCAGACTGAAAAATGAAATGCCAGTGTCCTTTCTTACATGCCCGTCTAGTTGTACTACTTGGGCTGGATTCAGAAGCATCCAACCCAGGCAGAATGATACCTGTGAGCCCTCCAGTACTTAGATGCTCCAGGAATGTGCATGGTAGGATGTTGGTAGCCTGCATTCTGTGTCCTCTTATAAATGCCACATGTTTGTGTCTGGGGGTTCCTTGGGGACTTACTCTAAGATGCTGAGATACTTGATGCCAATTGCTTGCGGTTTGGGCAGGTTTCCTTTGTTCTGAGGCCACCAAACTCCTATTTCAATATCTTGTTAACACCATAAAAGTGCAAACCACAAATAACCCAAATATCTAAGGTTGGTTGAATAAATTATAGTACATGCATATAAGTGAATATAATTTGTTATAAATCATGATCCAATTCTACATTTACTGACATGGAAAGATATTCTTGATTTATTGCTAATGAAAAATGTTAGCAATGGCGGTTTGTCTTTTCACATTTATTACTGCGTGAACAGTATGAAATAACACTTATAATTCTAATAATCTAGGTCAAGTGTTGGCAAACTACTACCTGTGGGCTAAATCTAGCCTGCTGCCTATTTTTGTAAATAAAGTTTGCTTAGATCACAGCCACGCTGGTGGCTGCTTTCCTACTAGAATAGCAAAACTTAGTAGCTACAACCGAAACAGTATGGCCTACAAAGCTTAATATATTTTACCATCTGGTAAAACTTTTTACAGAAAAAGTTTCCTGATTTTTATTTTAGGTGATAGAATCACGGGTGATTTTAAAAAAATTTTGTCTGACTTTGCTTTCTACATTGAACACAAATTTATTATATAAAATATGTATGCTATTAAACCATTGAAACCCAGTTAGAAGAAATTTATGTGAATAACATTAAACTGAAGCGTAAACCTTGTAAGTGGAATCATAAAAATTGGGTTATAGCTCCCAAAATTCTACTTCAAAATATAAGATCTACAATGTAGTTAGAATATTATTTTGATTGTATTTTAAATTAAGACTTATATATGGACATGAGTCTTCCAGTTACCCACAGGATTAGTGTCTGAAAGCTGCTTCCAGAACTTCTGGCCTGTTCTTTTCATCTGTGTTAGCTTATTAGTCCTCTGAAGCTGTTTGAATAATATAACACTAAGTTTGATGAACAGGTGGGTTAACCAGAGTAACATTGTAGAGTCAAAAATAACTGTGACAAATAAATATTGAAGACTGATTTCCTTCACGTGGTTTATTGGCTAGATATGAAAACAGTTCTAAAATGAGAGGTTTCCAAAATGCTTAGAACTTTGGAAAATAAGTAAATCAATGTGGAACCTTCCAAGACAGCTACTTTGAAGAATTAAATTTGCTTGGATGCATAAATTACAGATATTTGTTACAGAGGGCAATTCTGATGTAGCTAAGCAAATTTTGCTTCAAAGACTTATAGGGTAAAACCTTAAAAAAGGCAGTTGAGTACTCAGAAAATAATGAAGACAGTCAGAAGACCCGCTAATTAACACTAGGTGAGGGAATACTTGAAAACGGAATTCACATTGACCAGAAGTTCCAGATGACATGCATCTTTATTAAAAGAAGCAGAAGTAAACAGTACATTCATTAAATTTTCAAATACACAAAGTAAAGAGGCTTTAAAAAATGCCAACAAGAAAAATAACAAAATGGATTTTCATAAAAATATAAAGCCATTAAAATGAGAAATAATAAAGTTAGGCTTTGAAGCTTATAAATGTGTACATCCAGGAAAGAAAATGCCCAAATCTAAATATATTATTGCGTTGGTGATTTTAGGATCTGCTTTATCGAGCAGCTAGAATGTCCTGAATCTGATGGAACCATTTACACGTTTTCAGAGTCAAGATTTATCCCTGTATTCACAAACATTAAGGCTCTGGCCTATCCAGAGGATAAAACGTAAGACCTATTTTATGTAAGTGGTAAATATACCATATCTCTTAATATTTTTAAAGGTAAATGGCCTCTCTTAGTATCCATTTTACTAGTTTTAAGATATTCTCTATCTTCTGGTTCAATTTTCTTTTATAATAACAATTCTCATCCCACTTGTTGCCATCATCTATGCTGAGCTAGCAGCTCTCGGCAAGCAAACCCCAAGCATTCTAACACCTAAGCATTTCCTCATGTTTCTGCTCTAACCCCTCACTTCCTACTTCTCACCTCACCTTACGCTTCTCTAAATCTGACCTTCAAATCCTGGCCAAAATATCACTTCCTTTATGAAGAATGTCTCTTTCTTCCCAACCAGAAGAAATCATTTCCTGCTCCATGCTGTCATGCCTCTTACTAGTTTCTATCATAAATCAGAGATCTCTGAATATCTCATTTCCCCTGCTAAACTTTTATTTTCTTAAAGTCTATACCTACTTTATTTATTATTCTCTTCAGTGTCTAGCACATTGTCAGCAATTAGCATTTTGTTAAGATTTATTTGCTAATGAATAGAAGACCTCTTTTGAAAAGGAGAGATGAAAGGAAATCTGTTTAGTTTTCTTAAAGAAATAGGAATAGAGAGAAAAAGATAATTTTGTCCGTCTTCTCAATGCAACCTGAATCAGATGCTTGTTGAACCGGATAGATATTTTCATTTAAGGCAAATATGCTTTCAAACTAAACAAAACCACGGTTTTATCACATCTCCAGTGACTACCGTATGCCATTTATGTTGTTAATGGCATATGAAGTCCACCTTTTGTGCAAGAGGAATAATACACTACCCAGTGAATAGTTAGAGAAAGTATCATGCTCATTTATGCCACCTGCTAATCTGTGGGATATTATTCAATTTTGATGGTCCTTAGTTTTCTCATCTTTAAGCTAGAAATAATTATTTTCAGCCTTACCTATTTCACAAGTTTGTTGTGAGAGATAATAAGACAATGTAAGTGATGACACTTTGTAAATTGTAACATTCTGTATAAATGTAAGAGTATATGAGAGAGATCAGTATAAAGGACAATAAAATAAATGTGCATAAGAGAGAATGAGTAAATAACTAAAACAGGTCAGTTTCTTGAGGTGAAATTTATATGAAATGTGATATGCTTGAAGTAAAGATTTTGCTATGCAATAACTTGAGTTTCCTTCGACAAGAAACTGAGTAATTCCATAGGAGCAAATGTTAAGATTACCGGATTAGTTCACTGTTTTGTGAGTTCTATGAAATCCTGAAATCACTCTGAGGGATCCTTATGGATGAGAGAGTTCCAAGCCTGAAATAATCTTCAATCTAATGTACTTACTAATACCACTTTAGGAAGATTGATTTTATTTCCTTCTCTCATACTATGGAGGTCAGTTTAGTAAAAGTCTAAGATCTTGTCCATCATACTTTATGGCATCCTGAAGTTTTAATAAACTTGCTGAAAAAAAGAATATAAATTGTGAAGTCCAAGAATTCATCTGTAGAATCCCTGCTGGTCTTGACCTGGATGGACCTAATGCAGGAAAAAAGGATGGAAATCAAGTGTTGATCCCTAAATCAAACAAGTAGAAATATGATCTCCCATTATTTTTGAGGCATATGAAAGCTTTGGTGTTACCCCAGATGCAGAACGGACACACTATCATGTTGCTATTCCCCTAGTCACTCCTTCCCTGTCGGTGGTCCAGGCCATGGCATACAGCTCCAAATTAGCTAGGAAAATTAACAAATAAGTTTCAGTTTTAATTTCTTTCCTCTCTTAATAAGAGTTTATCAGCACATCAGTAGACATTTTCCAAGAGCACCAGCTCTACTCAGCTTAAATGTGTGATGGGTTGGGCTGTTGCCTGAGCATTTCCCATTTCTTTCCCAAAGATGCCGCTGAACAGAACCTGTCTTGAATAGCACATGAGCCCCGAAGAGTTCAATCGTATTAAAATCACTCTGACCCTTCTTAGAACTTGCACCATGGGCCTTGACAATTGGAAGCATTTCAGAGCTACATGATCAAAATGCCAAGATGTCTATAAATTATTTGGCTAATCCTCATATTTTGCTTATGGTTAATGTCATTACTCAAAACTTAAAATTTGGGGGTGCCTGGCTGGCTCAACCAGTAGAACATGCCACTCTTGATCTCAGGGTTGTGAGTTTGAGCCCCATGCTGGGGATAGAGTTTACTTTAAAAAAAAAAAAAGCTTATAATATAGACTGGCAGTAATAAATATCATGAATGAAATCTTTGCATCTTGGATTTTAGGTAAATTTCTCTGCCATTCAAAGAGCAGCAAAACTTAACTAACTATAACCAAAATCAACCATGTTTCTTCCCTCACCACTACCGCAACATCCCAAAGTTAAAATGCTAACTTGGCATAAAAATTGAATGTTAACTGTATATTCATGTCATAATTAAAGCACGAATAGTCAAATGAAGCTAGCTAATGACTTATTTCATGTTATCATCATATCATGTACTCATATTGGCAAGTAGTGGGTTTTCTCATCCATTAAAGACTTCCCTGGAGCACAGTTTACAACTCAAGGGTATCAGAAAGTTACCTGCTACCAGTGGGAGAAAAAAAGTCATTTTCCGTAAGTCATCATCTTGGAGTGAGCTGACATTGGATATCAATGGCATGGAGTTCTTTTTCAGTGAAGTTCAATGAACTAAAATCTGTGCTGGAGATTAAAGCTACATATAGAAATCAAATCTCTATCTTTAATTCTTTTATGTCAATTTGCCTGTGTTGATAATGCTGTATGAAGCTTTAATATGATTTCTCTGTGTCTCTCTTAGAAGATAAAGGAAAGTTAAAAGCCAACAGTTGCATTCAGCCATCAAGCTCTGAAGGGGGCTCGTTTCTCCTCAAATCTGGCACAACACCCTTGCCACCTGGAGCAGCCACTTCTCCCTCGAAGAGCACAAATGGAGCTCCTGGTACTGTTTCTGAATCAGAAGAAGAAAAAGCCAAAAAATTACTGTATTGTTCACTATGCAAAGTAGCTGTGAACTCCCTGTCACAGCTAGAGGCACACAACACAGGTTAGCAGCTATCATTTGAATTTAAATAGCGTTTATAACAAAACCCAACTTCTCCCATCAGAATACCATATCTTTTGTTGTTCAAACGTTAGATTTGTTCAGTGTCTTCTCTGCTTTTTTGATTCAAAGGAGTGATTTTAAGAAAATATGATATAATAACTTTGGAAACAGCAAGGCAAAAGTTTAAAGCAAATTGGAGATAAAACTTATTCTTATTTTCTCAAAGGCATCTAATATTTCCCCAAACTCATTACGATGAAGTGACAGAGATAAAGACAAATATCTATGCACAATGTTCACTGCAACACACTTAGAAAAAAGGAGAAACAATTTAAAAGTCCCTCAGTAGGGAAATGTCAAATACATTATAGTAACCCAACATGAAAGAATATATTACTAAGGCATTAAAATGTAATTATTTTTTTAAAAAATACACGATTTGCCATGCGAAATTGTCAGGATATTTAACTAGCATGGTCCCAATTTTGAAAATAGATATTTTCTTTTGGTATATAAACAAAACAAAACCTGAAAAAAATGAAATAAAATCATCACAGTGGTTATCTCTGAGAGGTGAAAATACAGGGTAATCTTTATTTTCTTATGCTTCTCTATATTTTCCATATTTTCTTTGTAATATACTCCTGTTTTCCCATTTTTTTACAAAACGTATCGAATGATCAGCCTGAAATAATCTTCATTATTTGAAGATTATCAAATAATCTTCAAACAATAAAAACATTATTGTTTATCATAAATAAAAAGTGTCTATAATAAGCATTAAAATGATCATTAAAAACAAAAAAGCAATGAGAAATTCAACCCGAAGATAAACTTCTCAAGGATAAGAAAGCAAAGAGCTATTCGTGTATCTATTCGGGTCTTAAGTAGCTATTTTACACTATGTCTCCTTCTGTCTTAGGATCTAAACACAAGACCATGGTTGAAGCTCGTAATGGGGCTGGTCCAATTAAGTCCTATCCTAGACCTGGATCAAGATTAAAGATGCAGAATGGCAGTAAGGGCTCCGGACTACAGAACAAGACATTTCATTGTGAAATCTGTGACGTTCATGTTAATTCAGAAATTCAACTCAAGCAGGTAATGTGTCCTGAATTAGTATTCACTGTTGTTTGGGTCGCCACTTGCTTGTGTATCTAACCTGCATAATGGTTCCCACTGTGCTCACAGATAAATTTACTAACCTTTTCACGATGCATACGGTATACAACATGCAAGTGCTAGTGGAAGAAAAAGTTAGTACTGAATACTTGTGCACCTACTTCTATTATACGTCAGATCCAGGCTAGGCGTCAGGGACAGACAGACGAATAAAAGCGTTCACCCTGGAGCTCGTGGTCAGTCGAGCAGGAACTTCTGGAAGGCAAGATGTTCAGCCCGTCTCTCAAAGACCAAAATCTGGTTTGGGAGACAGACTCATGGGTCACGATGGTCACAACAGGCAAAGCAGGGTAAGTATGCCAGAGAAAGAGAAGGAAAGAGAGACATTGCGACTGAGTGAGGAGCAAGTCTTCGTTTTGAGAGCCCAGTGGGCCCGGAGCTGAGGATGGCGTGACCCGCTACCTCTATCTAGGAAATAGATTTTACATGGAATTAAGCTCACATTTAGATTCAGCTAATGCATCAAACTCTTTTTCAGCACATTTCTAGCCGAAGGCATAAGGATCGGGTTGCTGGGAAACCACTGAAGCCGAAATACAGCCCTTACAACAAACTCCAGCGGAGCCCGAGCATTTTAGCGGTAAGTTCACCTCACCTGCTCACCTGTTTTGTGGGTCCACCTTGCTGGCTCAGGCCCTCAGGAGAGCCTCGGGACCAAGCGGTCCTGGGGGGTTTTGAATTGCAGTAGCCCCCTTAGATGGAAGTGTAGACGGAACCCCTTAGTCCCTGCTGTAGGACACCTGCAGGCCCTGCTTTAAGAGCTAACACCTTACTGTTTACCAGAATCTTTTCAAAAGCCAACTTTCTTTAGCATATAAAGAAGAATTAAGGCCCAGGAACACAGACAAGTAATCCTGAGGAGCCCTGGACTGTGTTGAATCTGGGAAGCAGGCTTGCTTTCCTAAAACAAAACTGCATCCATTTGATGCCCTCCCCCGTTCTGGGGGCGGGCTCCCCCACCGTTCCCTCTCTCCAGAAAGTACAGTGGGTGTTTGTATTACTGTCTCCTTCCTTGTCCAGCAGCCACGTTGGTGTCAGCCTGACCTACCTGCTCTCAGTAGGCGCTGTTTTCAGTTCCTTTGCAAAAATACCCAGGGGCGCCTGCACTAGATGCCCTAGAAATCCCCAGATGGCTGCATTCCAGGCTCTCCCTGGGACTTAGCCCAGTGGGCCTTCTGTTGGAGGTTGAGGCGGGACTGGCCAGCTGGTGCTCCTGGCCTCTGCAGAGCCCCCATGCCACACTGCCAGCAGGTGTTCGGTGCCTCCCCCACACCCAGCGCTCAGAGCTTCTCCTGATTGCAAAAGAGAGAAATTAAGGACTGATTTACTTCTGGGGAAGATTGCACGTTGGGATTCCTTTAAAAAGAGAGTGTTTCTAGTTCGCTTACCCGACCGAACTTCGAGTTGGCGGCAGTTTTTCAGGGCCTGCGACTGTGTCCGTGGCAGGGAGAGGGGTGCGCACTGTCTTCCTGACGCTCAGCAGGCCCCTGAGTCTGGAACCCAGCCGCTCGCCCAGTGCGGCTCTTCTCCAAAGAGAGGGAAGGGTCAGGCATGCCCCCCATCTGTCTCAAGGCTGCCCTGTGGTTTCCGAGGTGCCCTGCGGGAGACCTCCTGGCCGTGCGGGTGCGGCTGGTGCCTGGGCGAAGCAGCGGCGCCCAGCAGCGCCCGCGTGGGTGCGGGGCGGCCAGATGCACGAGTGGGTGCGGGGCGGCCAGATGCACGAGTGGGTGCGGGGCGGGTGCGGGTGCGGGGGGGCGGGTGCGCAGGGAGCCGGGCCCCAGGGCCGCAGGGCGGGGAGCTGTCCGCGGTGCTGACCGGGCCCGGCCCCGCCGCCCTTGTCTGCCTCACCAGGCCAAGCTCGCCTTCCAGAAGGACCTGATGAAGCCTCTGGCCCCGGCCTTCCTGTCCTCGCCGCTGGCGGCGGCGGCCGTGTCCTCGGCCCTGTCGCTGCCGCCCCGGCCGTCCGCGTCGCTCTTCCAGGCCGCGGCCCTCCCGCCCGCCCTGCTGCGGCCCGGCCACGGGCCCATCCGCGCCACGCCCGCCTCCATCCTCTTCGCACCCTACTGACCGACCGCGCGGGCGGAGCTGGGGCCGGGCCGGGCCGGGGCCTCCACACCGAGGAGTCACTGGGCTCAGGAGGGCCTCTAGGGCGCGCCCGCCTTAGGGACCCAGCAGCACACCCTCTGCCCTACCCCCCGCCCCCCCTTCATGCATCCCAGATCACTGGTTTCTTGCACATGTATGGGTCAGAAAGCAAAACAACACAAAACGCATCTATCTACCACCCTCTGACTCCGTTTCCATGGGTGTGACCTGGCTGAGAAACGATAAGGAATAGCTGTTTCCTGACAGACTTGAAAACTGGGGGGGTCTTCCTCACACGGCTGTAAATAACTCTGGAATCCAACTGGGCACATTCTAGTGTGGAACAAAAACAGATGAACACAAGTGCTCGCTTGTGGACACCATCTTAACCCAACGGATCACAATGTTTTCTTTTACGGTGTACCCTTGTCCACGGGGATCGTGTACTGTTTTAGGCCTAGTACTGTTGTATCCTGTGTAGTACTAGTTCTGTATCTCTTGTCTGAACTCAACTTTTTTTAGTTGCTGTGTAAATGTTAGGAAGCAAAGTAGCTTTGAATTTTCTCTCTAAGAGAACAAAAAAGATAAAGCAATGTATTTTCTTTCTTTCACGTTTTATTTGGTGATATTTAAAAGAACTAGAAAGCCATATAACATAGCTATAATTACTACCTGTTTGCTATTTTTGTTTAACTTATTTTGTAGCTTCCTCACTAGTTTGAGTTGCTAAGCAAATGTAGACAACCAGAAAAAGCGCTTCCTAAGTTGTTGCACACTCTTGCACCTCTTGTGCATTCTGCAAGGAGACAATGAATCCATGTATTTCTACGTAATAATCTTCATTTTTAACCTGTTTTCATTTGTAATGATGCTACATAATTTTGTGGCTCCCTAATGCAATAATGTACAGAAGATAAAAAAAAATTTATAATTGAACAATTTGTCTTTCTGTTCACTGGATATGTTGCAGGTCACGCTCCCATGCCCCCCTTTCTAAACTGATATCAACAAGACTGGAATGTTTGTGGTATCAGGGGCAAGAGGTATCATAAAACAACAAAATAGAGTGAACTCTTTTAGAGCATCTATATCTGCAATCTGTAAATGGTAAAATGTCTGTGTATTTTTTTAAATGTACCTTTTCAATAAAAATACAAAAAGTAAAAATCTGTTTGTGTTTTCAAAGTTATTTTCTCCTGAGACACCTCCAATTTGAAATCATCTGATGAACGATTTTCAGTAGGTGCAAAGATTGCTCCTTATGTATGTAGCATTTTTCAGCTCTTGAAGCATTTTTATTTGTCATGTTTATTCATTACTCTTCACAGCATCTGCATGAGGTAAGACTTTACTGCTCTTTTCCCTCTGATTCCCTAAGAAGTAGGGCCAAGTTGTGAGTGTAGCCCTAAATCACAGTAGGAGCCTGATAAAACTTTGTGACTCTGATTTTCTTAATTTGCTCTAAGTCTTCTAAATCCCTAGCCCATCTTTCATTTGTGTCCAAGGCATTTATGACCTCCTTATATCTCACGCCTCCCCCCTTTTACCTTCTCTAACCAGCCCACCCTTTTTTCTTCCACCTCATTCTCTTTTTAAGTGTAAAGATCAATACATCACTATTTGTTCTGGTTATCTGCTTAACGAACCACTTCAAAACGTAGTGGCTTAAAATAACGACTCATCTTATTATATCATGATTTCAGGCGTCAAGAATTCCAACCAGGCTGGGCTGGGCTGTTCTTCTATTCTGAGAGGCATCCGTGTGAAGTCCTTTGTAATACTTGGGTGGGGAGGGAGGGGGGTGTCTGGAGGCTCAAGATGGCCTCACTCACGTGTGTGCCTGGGTGGAGATGACTGGAAGGTGGAACTCTTATTGGAACAGTTACCAGAAACCTACACATGCCCTCTCCAGCTCCGTGGTCTTGGGCAATGACATGGTAACTTGGGGCTCCCAGAGAGAGAGCACTTCAAGAGGCCCTAGTGGAAGCCAAAAAGCTTCTTATAAAATTGTCTCAAAATTCCCAGCATGTCACTTAGGCTGCATTCAGTTGATCAAGCAAGTTACTAAGGCCAGTCCAGATTTGAGGCGAAAGAAAGTATTCACTTTTCAATGTGAAAAAGAGCAAAGAATTGTGGCCATCTTTAATCTACCACTCTGTTCCAGAACTTTGAGGGGAGTTCTAACAAAGCTATGAGAGAGCTCCTTTTCCCCTCACTTCAAGTCCAAACCATGCCAATTCTTTAAAATGAGAAGAATTGGGGTGGGGTGGCACCTAAATCCCCATTTCTAAAATATTAAGGCCAGTGGATGGCAGTGCAGCTGTGATATATGGCAATGGGCTTCCTTTATCAAAGAGTTTATCCAACTGCTTGAAAATTGTTGTCCTTGATATTGTAGGCTTATTAGCTTTAGAGTCTACTAAAATTCCAGTTTGACATTCAGAATTTGTTTTAATAGGACTCATTTCAACTCTGTACTAGCTACACCAAACTTTGGTTGGACCTTCAGACATGGCTTAGGACATCATGCTCTGAAGGAAATGTGTTTTCTGTTTTAACACTTTGGAGAAGAATATTATTATTATTATCATCTCCAGTAACAATTATATTTCATTTCTTGTATATATCCTGCATCTCATTAATGTTCACTGCCATCCTCAAAAATTTTTAAATGTCAGTATTTAAATCGACCCAGGAATCTGCTGATTCGATTTATGGTTTAGGATTTTGAAGCATCACCTGACGGAAGGAGCATAAAAGAATAGCAATTAATTAAAATGCATGCCTCCAAGAGTAGCTGTGGGTAGCTTCAAGTCATGATATGTACAACACTATCAAGCAGATATAACTTATCCACCCTGATTCTGAAGTAGCAGAGTGGGTCAATCCTAAGCTGATGTGTATTTTCAAACTAATATCTCTTCCCATGACATTTCCCAAAATTTTTATCATTTTATTTTATTCCCATGACATTTTTTTATTTTATTTTACTCTACCCCTCCACTTATTGGGAAAGTTTAAAAATGTGCTATTTACTCTGACATAGTTCAGCACAGGTGTCTGTAGAATATGGAAATTGATCTCAAGAGGCTTGCCAGATGAAATATAAAACACATAAACAAATTTGATTTCAGGTCAACAATGGATAATTTTTAATAGAATACTTTAATAATTATAGTAAGATATTGCACGTAGTCTAAGTACATCCCAGAAATAAGTGTGTAATATCTGGGATGTACTTATACTAAGGAATATTTGTTGTTTATCTGATATTCAAACTTAAGCCTGTATTTTTACTTGCTAAATCTGGCAACCCTTGTCTCAGGAGCATCCCTGAGATTCATCTCAAGTACCATGATTCTCCAGGAAAGAAGTGACCTCTTGGGTATTCACAACTCAATAACAAGATTTTAAAGGCACACAGTGAGATGCACTCACAAATTAGGCAGAGGAAGGAAGTTGCAGTAAATAAAAGTCAGTGATATATTGGCACGGGATTGCACCAGGGCACGGAAAATGTAGCTACAGATGCCCCTTCGTGAAAGCCACACTGCTTTCAGTGTGCTTAACAAAACTAAACTATTATAAGAGCAAAAAGCAAAATTTTCATTTGTATTATGCATCACACAAACTGACCCTGCTTTGCTCCTTCTCAGCCCTAAGAGAATCCATATATCCTAGAGCAGAAATGGTTCTGTTTGATGGGAGAGATGACCAGGAACTCGTTGACGGATAGTCAGCATCAATACATACACCCTTGACAAGCACGAGCACCTTCTGGTAACAGAGGATTTCTCTTCACCCAGTAGGCCTGCCGTGTGGATCCTGGCCTCTCTTCAGTGGTCCTGCCGGATTCTGGTTTGGTTAATATGATGGGCCTCAACATCAGAGTTGACCTGTCCTCTCTAGGAAAATACCACCTTTGATACTTTGGGGGGTTGCGGAGGAGCTGTGTAGCACAAGAGCAAATTCTGCAGGGGATGCTCATCTTTGCCTCCTTCCTTTCTCCAAGTAATTAGCTCCTTGAGGGAATTCATCAGGGACCTGGTGCAGGCCCTCAGCAGCAATGGAGTGTGACTCTAGGGAATTGCTCTGATTTCTTTGGCTGAAATTTCTAAAGCCAGAGTGACAACACAATGTATTCTTCTACTCACTAGGTGCTCAAACTGCCTCAGCCTCTGGTTGTCAGCTCCCTTCTGTGGACACAGGGACAGTATCTTCATGTCATTCATTTTGAGAAGCCACTTATCTACAGATGATTGGACAAGCTAGTCCTTAAGCACCTCCTTTTATTTTTATTAGAGTAAAAAAGTAAAATTAAGATGGAAGAGAAATAAGAACAATATACAACTTGCACTCAAAAGACGTGAATTCAAATCTTTTAAGATTTTATTTATTCATGAGAGACACAAAGAGGCAGAGACACAGGCAGAGGGAGAACCAGGCTCCCCGTGGGGAACCCGATGTGGGACTCGATCCCGGGAACCCGCCCCGAGCCAGACAGATGCTCAACCACTGAGCCACACAGGTGCCTCAGGAATTCAAATCCTATCACATCATCTGTTTCTTAGTTCTGTGATTTGATGTCAGAAAATGATTTTATGTTATTTTCCCAGAGTCCCAGTTTCTCACACATGTAAAACATATATAATGGTCCCCAACTCACTGCGTGGTTCTGAGAAGCAAATAAAACTAAGTATGTAAAATGCCAGTCATAGCTTGCTATACAAATTTTCATATGTGGATAAATGAAATCAGTTTTCCTTATTTTAAATTTTAAATTTTAAGTAAATTCTCTCAAATTAGCCAATTTTGAGTCTTTAGCATTAATCTGGACTTGGAGAAAAATACATCTGTGATGGAAAAGAAATAGTAAATTCATTAGTCGTAAGTTTATGTTCCTATTAACGAGGGTGTAATTCAAATAAAAGTAACACTAAGATAACAGAACCAGAGTAAATGCAAAATGTTCACATATCACAACTATGTTGGAATTTTATAAGTCTTGTATTTTATATAACAAAAAAAAAAAGAATCCCAAGTTGTAAAAAGTCAAAAATTTCTTTATGTTATAAAAAAAATTACTACTGTTATAAAAAATTTCCTTCTGATGTAAAAAACTAAAAATCATTATAAAGGGAATTAAATATAGAAGAAAAACTAAGAAAAATATTTACAACCCATATGAAATATATAGCTTCATATCTTTATTATACAGAGAACCCATAAAATGGGATGGGGGAACTCTTCCAGAAAAGAAAGACAATCCAATGGAAAAACAGGCAAAAAAGGCAATTCAGAAAAAAACAAAATACATACAAATGCTTAATAAATGGAAAAGATGTTTGTTATCACTTAATACAAATGAAATCAACAATTTTTTTTGATCTGGCATATCAACAAAAAAGATATAAATTTTCTAAACCTATGTCAACAAGAACAGGGAAATGGACACATCCATGCACTGTTGGTAATACAATTGCTTCAACTTTTCTGGAAGGATGGTCGGTCAATATGTAGCATCGTGTCAATTACCCACAACATTTGGCCCAGGAATCCTGTGTTCAAGACTTTATCCTGATATTAGTCCTATAAATTTGAAAGATTTATGCTTCAAAATAGTGAAAAAAATATTCATCCACTGAGAATGAGTAAATAAATGATGGAATCCATATGAAGTAGGAAATGGCAGAACCATTTAAAATGATGACATGGGGCACCTGGGTGGCTCAGTCAGTTAAGCATCCATCCAACTCTTGATCTCAGCGTGGGTCTTGATCTCAGGGTCATGAGTTCAGGCCCCATGTTGGGCTCCACCATGGGCATGGAGCCTACTCAAAGAAACGAAAATGATGACACAATTCTGTAATTACTGACATGAAAAGTTGCCTATGATATGTGTCCAGGTGGGAGAAATAAAAGGTTATGGAACATGTTGAGTATGATCACACTTGTATTAAATTTTAAAACTATGTCTGATAAAAGTGGTTATCCAGACTGATAGAAGTTACTCCTGAGTTGTAGATTTCCATATGGCTCCACATCTTATTTTTAATTTTTTGGTATAACTTGAATTTCTATAAAGAACACATGTTGCTATTTCAGAATCATGTAAATATAATTGGTTGTCCCATTGTAACCAAAGCAAATGGCCTCCACTACACAATGACACACAATTTCAGAAGAATCCAAGAAATTATAACTGAAAAATAAATAATAAATATCAAATAAGAATAGTTCATCATAAAAACAAAAAGCCAGAAAAGAGCTTTAATGTTATCTCAGATTTTTTTTTTTCCTGCCTTGAGAAAAACTATTTTCCTGGCATGTTGAAAACTGCAATTAGGTTACTTTGAGAAAGGAAACACCCAGTTACTTAAATAATATAAACAGCTCCTTTTTAAAAAAAAATTGATTTTATTCATTCATTTATTCATTCATTCATTTGAGAGAGGTAGCAGGTGGTGGGGCAGAGTGGGAGGGAGAGGGTCAAGCAGACTCTGCATGAAGCCCAACATGAGCCTCCAAGGTGGGCTGGTCTCATTAAGATCATGACTTGACCTGAAACCAGGAGTTGGACACTTAACCGACTGAGCCACCCACGTGCTACTGTAAATAGCATCTTAAGGTTTATGATTCTCGATGCCTCTCACACAGATTCTTGCCACCTCTCTCCCATGTACTGGGCTCTTCTGTTAACCAATCCTTTGGGAATCCCATAACCAGTGTATAGATTCACATAGCCCCATTTGGTTTTTGATTACGGCAGATCATGCCTGGTTATTCCAGTAACGACATTATTCTAAGATCAAAATAACACTCTCTGCCTGCTGATCGGAAATGCATTCTTACTATGGCATAGAGTTTGTCCATAGGAAAGGCAGGCCTCCTTTCTCCCTCCATCAGAGGACCAGCAGCCCAGGCCTATTTATCTGCTGTTTTGTTCTCTGCAGTGCAGGCCGTGGGGAAGAATTGCTTGTTAAAGGAAGAAAGACTGTATGAGTGTGAATAGTTAGGAAAATTCCCTTGAAGACCTCCTGACAGCATTTAACCTATACAAAGCCCCAAAGTTTCAAATGATAAAAGGACAATGCAAAACACAGCCTCCCTTTCCTGACAAGAGGTCAGAATGCTAGCCAGACGCTCTCCCTAAGAGAATTCACTCTTTGGATGCCAATAACCGTTCCACTTTCCAGGAAATGTAAACAGGTGGCGCGTGAGACCATGTGAACCTGGAAGCTTACCCGATGACTAGGACAAGGCTCCAGGGACTAGACATCTGCACTTTGACCTCTGGCTCTCCAGGACAAAGGTCAGGAGGCCCCTCCTGGCAGCACCTGGTCCCTCCAGCCAGCTGCAAGTCAAGGCTCATACCTTTGCTACAACAGTCGCGCTTTAACTCTCTCGCTTACACTGCCTCGCGTGGCCGAGCCCATTTTTCAACCCATTTACTGAGCAGTTAATCCCCGCAATGAGCTTGGGAGCTTTGGTCGGGCTGTTTCCTTTGCTGTGCGAAAGCTTTTCATCTCGATGGACACCACGCAGGGTGGAAAAGTGCCTCTGATCTCAGACCAGAAAGCAAGGCTTTTTATTAGGGTGGTTCCTTTGCTTTGTCTACAGGCAAAAAGATCCTTGAACCAACTGCTGAGTCTTCATTGAGGTACAAAGTACAGCCTGGACTACAGATTCTGAAAGGGTGTGTGGAGAAGAACCACCTGGAGGGTTTGTTAAAGGTCCATTCCTGGGCCCCATCCCCCCGAGAGGATTACTGAAGAAGGCCGGAGTGATGCCCCAAAATCTGCATCCTACCAGGCCCGGCCCTCCCCCAACACCCCCACCCAGGGTAAAACAGAGAAGACACAGAGTAGTCTGGCTCATGAAATCAAAGGAAGCCTGTTGGCCTCAGGATGCCGAGACTCCTGGTCCACGCAGTGCCGCGCGTCGAGTCCACATTAAAAGCAGTGAACACTTCCAAAGTCTACACTGAGTGGAGCAAACTTCAGGCTAAAACTCCGAGGAACCCCATCTCCAAACAACCAAATACTTGTAGGCAAACAGTAAAGATTTTCAAATGCCCTAGAAATGAATCTGCTTGTTTTTTTTTTCTGTTATAAGCAAAATCCTGCATATAAGCCTCTCCCAAAAGCAAAACCAAACCAAAAATCATTTGTAGCAGGTGCTTCTAGTGATTCAAGACAAATAGAGGAATCAGAATACCTCAAATTTAAGAAGAGAAATAAAAGAAGGTTCTGGGTGCTTATGAAAGATATAGGTGAGTTTATTTTATTTTATTTTATTTTATTTATTTTATTTTTATTTTATTTATTCATGAGAGACACACAGAAAGAGACAGAGCCACAGGTAGAGGGAGAAGCACGTTCCCTGCGGGGAGCCCCATGCAGGACTCGATCCCAGGACCCCGGGGTCACGACCTGAGCCCAAGGCAGAGGCTCAACGCTGAGCCCCCAGGCGTCCCTCTCAGTTTTTTTTTTTTTTTTTTTATTTTTTTTTTTTCCTCTCAGTTTTATTTAAATCTTTGGATAGAACCCTTTCTAGACGTTATTACCAAGTGCCCCACCTTCTTGAGCCTCATATACGGGCCACAACCCTCTTAATGATTCAAGTCCACTAAATGGTTAGCGCCGGCATTTGTGACACGTGTGCAGACGATGTCACCTAGCTGTGCGAAGAACAAGGGGCTAAAAATAAGAATTCGAAGGTCACTGTCCCCGGACTCCGCCCAGGCACAGGCCCCGAAGCAAATCTGAGGCGTAGTGTCCTCCCCTCATCGACCCGGGTGACCTTCCCGTGCCGCGCGCACCAGGGATCGGGAGCACCAGGCCCAGGCGGCCACGACCCGGAGGGCGAGGCCCTTCCCCGCCGCCCCGCAGAGTGACCCAGGCCGCCCCCCGCCAGCTCCGGGCCCGCTGCCCTGGGGACGGGTCCTAGGCCCCCGCCTTGCCAAGGGCGCGCCGGGCTTCCTGCTGCGGGGGGACAGCGAGCCCCCCCCCGACCCCGCTCTCCGTGCTGCCCGCCCGTCGCCGGCGGCCGGGAAGGACCCCAGGGCCACCGGGAAGGGCCCTCCGGGAAGGGCCGCAGAGACAGCAGGTGAGCAGTACTCCGTCCGTCCGCTGTGGGACACAGACACATGTACAGATAAGAGACACGAGCAAAGGAAAGACCCCCAGGCCTCGGGGCACAGGGACAGGACACCTAGGCCTGGGGGCACAGGGGCGCAGAGACACCCAGGCCTCGGGGCGCAGGGAGGCAGACACCTAGGCCTGGGGGCGCAGGGGCGCGGACACCTAGGCCTGGGGGCGCAGGGGCACGGACACCTAGGCCTGGGGGCGCAGGGACAAGGACACCTAGGCCTGGGGGCGCAGGGAGGCAGAGACACCTAGGCCTGGGGCACAGGGGCGCAGAGACACCCAGGCCTCGGGGCGCAGGGAGACAGACACCTAGGCCTGGGGGCGCAGGGGCACAGAGACACCTAGGCCTGGGGGCGCAGGGACAAGGACACCTAGGCCTGGGGGCGCAGGGAGGCAGAGACACCTAGGCCTGGGGGCGCAGGGACAGGACACCTAGGCCTGGGGGCGCAGGGGCAGAGACACCTAGGCCTGGGGGCGCAGGGGCGCGGACACCTAGGCCTGGGGGCGCAGGGGCACAGAGACACCTAGGCCTGGGGGCGCAGGGGCACAGAGACACCTAGGCCTGGGGGCGCAGGGGCGCGGACACCCAGGCCTCGGGGCGCAGGGGCGCGCGCGCATCAGGAAGTGCCGTCCGGGAGGCCAGGATCGCTCAAAGGGCAGGAAGAGCAGCGAAGAAAGAGGGAACAGCGTGCGCCAAAGCGCAGGCGTGTGACATACCGGGTGTGCAGGAAACTGTGAGCGGCTCCCAGGACCTGCCAGCGGCCAGGGAGGGGCAGGCGCGCGCGGGAGGAACCCCGGGGAGACCTGGGCCCCAGTCCTGCAGCCTGCGCCCTCCTTCCAGGATTTCTACTTGGGGCCACATGATCAGGTTTGCGCGGGGAGATCCTTGTGGTGGAAAAGAAGACGGCGGACTGGAGCGGGCTCTGCGGCCCGAGACAGTGATGCGGCCCAGGTGCGACCCACGAGGCCCCCGGAGCCCGCCCCTGAGCCCGCCCCGCGAGCGGTGGAAACCAGAGTGGGAGGCGGCGGCAGCGGCGGCCCCGTGTCCCGCCCTTGCGCGTGCCCCTGGCCGTGCCCATGCCCGTGTCTGTGCCGACTGCGCGTGTCCTCCCCTGCGGGTGTCGGTGCCCCTGCACATGTCCATGCCCCCCCTGCGCATGCACGTGCCATATGCACGTGTCCTGTCCGAGAGTGTGCGCGTGTCCATGCCCCTGGGCGTGCCCCTGCTCGTGTCCTGCGCGTGTGCGTGTTGGTGCCCGTGTGCGTGCCCGTGACTGCCCGTGCCCTGCACGTGCCCCTGGGAGTGCCCGTGCCCTGCGCGCTCAGGAGCAGCCCCGCGGGGCTGAGCCCAGGCAGAGGCGCCCTCCGCGCCCGCCGACCCCCCCAGGCCCGCCCGGAGCGGGGTGTGCCCCCATCCTAGACGGTCGCAGCCATGGAATTCCCGGGGTTCCCCTGCTTATTCTCCCGCTGCGTCCCTTCTGTAGGGTCCCGGCGCACAGCAGCCCCCCCAGGTCCCCCCCAGCGGCGAGGGGAGAGCGGGCGGCGGGCGGCTCCGGCCTGTCTGCCCCTCGGGGTCGCGCAGGGGCAGCCCCACAGCCGGACCCCGCGAGCACATCAGCTTTCTAAAAAGTCTTCATGTTCTTGGGGCGCCTGGTGCGCTCGGGGGAGTTTGGGACCCGGGTTCAGCTCGGGTTGTGACCTCAGCTCCGCGACATCAAGCCCTGCATCAGGCTCTGCGCTGCACAGGGGACCTGCTGAAGACTGCCCCCCCCCCCCCCCGCTCTCAAACAAACAAACAAACAAACAAATAAATAAATAAATCTTTAATAAAATAAAATGCTTACAATAAACAAATAAACGATCCTCTTCTTAATTCATTCTACAAACCAAGAGGTGCCCGACGCTGTGTGGAAAATCACTAAAGTCAGTGAGACTCCCACCTGGCACCGAGGCCGCCCACTAGGATCTTCAAAGAGAGGGGATCCCTGGGGGGCTCAGGGGTTCAGCTTCTCCCTTCAGCCCAGGGTGTGATCCTGGGGTCCCTGGATGGAGTCCCACGTTGGGCTCCCTGCATGGAGCCTGCTTCTCCCTCCGCCTGTGTCTCTGCCTCTCTCTCTCTCTATGTCTCTCATATATGAATGAATAAAATCTTTAAAAAAAAAAAAAAGAGAGAGAGAGCGAGCCAAGGCTCAGGTACTCAGTTTGTTTTTACACGTGTCTGCATTAACGGGAATTGATTTTATTTCTGATACTGCCCAGATGAGTTTAATCCACAGAATATCATCCTGACTCAGCATCACCGGAGGGGGTTTCAAGACCTACCAGAGTTAGGGCACCTGGGGGCTCGGTCAGGCTTCCTGACCTCGGTGTCTGCCTTCTGCCCCTCAGGTCAGGATCTTGGGGTCCTGGGATTGCCCCCCCACCCCGTGCCCCTGCTCAGGGGGGCGTCTGCTTCTCCTTCTGCCCCTCTCCCCACTCCTGCACTCTCTCAAATAAATAAAATCTTTTTAAATTAATTAACTAATTAATTTTGAAACACCATTGGAGCCATGGGCTCAGCACCTGCTGAACCAGGATCTCAGGTGGGGAGCCCCGGGCATTGATAGGAAAGCAAACAAACCCTCCAGGTGACCTCAATAGGAGCCAGGTTGGAGATAACTGATCATTTGGGGCTGAAGGGGAAGCACACCCATGAAGGCAGGAGAGCCGGGCGCCTCCCATCACTGTTCTTCGTGAGCAAAATACATCTTCCAAGCCCGAGGACAGAGTGAAGGACCAGCCTCCCAGGCATGTGAGTGGTGGGGGAGGAGAGGGGTTTTAGTTCAATGATGTCCAGACCGTTGGAAGTGTCCTGGCACCTGAAATCTGAGGAGACAATGTTACCAATCTATTGCTAAACTTCGGGTCCAAAAGTGTGAACTCTGGAGGCCACGATCCTAAAACGCCTTATCTAAATATGAAATTCCCGAAGCAGCACAGAGTAATCTGTTAGAGCATTGACGCTGGAGCAGAGTGATTTTAATTATGCAAATGCCCACAATCTACACAAATTCCTGTGTAGATTGTGACCCCCCAAAATCCCCATAGGAAATGGTCAATGTATTCGGGTCAGGAGGGTTTTCAGAGCAAAAAGCAGTATCTGGGTGCACTGAGCCACTTACTGCCGCATCCTGGTGATAACGACGGCAGGGAAATGTGAACCCACATACTTAATAAATAATAATGACCGGAGATCCTACTTCTAAGAAGTCATTAAAAAAAAGTCATGGAAGCTTCTGAACCATGGCATATGTTGCACAGTCTCAAGTCGGTGGTGAATGATCTGCCCTGAGTGTGCAAGTTACCAGCCCCGGTGTGTTGGTGTTACCCGATTTCTGCCCTGGGCCCCGCGCCCCTGTGAGCAGGTGCTGTGAAGCGAGCCCCGGGCTCCTCACCAGCCCTGCACACCCGCTGGCGCTGGGCCCAGTGCAGGGCCCGGACGGAGTCGGCGAAACCTAGGGATATTGAGAAGGAGGGGGTGCTCGCCCTACTTTCTCCTTGCGGCTTTTGAATTTTGCCCCGTTCTGCTTGCCAGGCACAAATCCTCTGGCATAGGGCTTTCTCATTTAGGGGTGCCCTGATGACTGATCACCCTGTGCCCCAACCACCAGCATCTCTGAGAAAAGTAGGAGGCCTCCAGATTCTGCATCCGTGACAACACGTACTGTAACAGCGAGGCTGAGAAACCTGCGTTCCAGGCCCAGAGCCTCGGCGGCCAGGGCTTGGCCAGGTCTTGGCCCTCCTGTCACACAGCTGTGCACGGCCTGGGCCACGGGAGACACGCCTCCCACGTGTGCTCCCATCCCCTCACACCTGAAAGCCAAGCCCCATCACCTGCGAGCGAGGGCACGGGAGGGCCGAGCAGGGTTTGCACCCAGCAGTCATGGCTGGGACGTCAAGGGCTGGCTGTCGCAGGGATGGGGGGGGTGAGGGGGTGGGGGACCCAGCAGGTAAGGAGATCAGAAGCCACTGTGGACAGGTGGGGACACCACTTTCCTGCAGGTGAACGAAGGGCCTGGAGAGACTGCAATGTCCTTGGCTGTCTTCGCAACAGGTGCAGGAAACCTGCATGGAGCGCCTGCAGAGCCCTTTTCACATCCTTCTGGGGGGCGGGGGGGGCGGCAGACGGGAACCATCGCAACCCTGGCTGCCCAAGGAGGAGGATGGCCTGTGGGCTTGCTGCCCCACAACTAGGTGGGAGGCCGTTTCCTGCGGTCCCCAAAGACACTTTGAAGGAAATGGGGTGTCCTGGGAAAGGACGAACAGGCCACGTGTTGATGAGGGGAACCACTTCGGAGGGAAAAAATAGGAAAAGGATGGAATTCAGTATGAACCAATGGGAGTTAAAGAAGTATTGAGGCTTCTACAGAGTTAATGCCTCTTCCGAAGTCCCCCCTGATCCTGCACCCCCTCCCCCCAATTAGGGGGTGTGTCCCCAAGTTGAGGACCATCCTCTGTTTGTGGCCTTACCAATGCCCGTGGGCCCACTGGAGCTGGGATTCGGGGAGCCCGTAGCAGGTGAGCCCCGAAGCCTGGGACCTTGAAATCTCATTAGTATTCTCTGAACGATGCCTTACGCGGTGGCCTCCACAATTTAGTAAATTCCTCCTGACTTGATTGTGGGGATCATGAAGATGAAATGTTACCATTTCATTTGGTTATTTTACCTGTTCCCAGGCGATGTAGATAGGCAGTAAAATTAATTAAATCAACACTCTCCATTACCACTCCTATTTCCCCAGAATAAGTTGTCGCTCGCTCTCAGAAAGAGGATTTTTTCCCCCAAGGCTGTTTTAAAATGGTAATACAAGCTCTGCTACAAATGCAGGAGGACTGGCAATAAAATGTGCAAACTTACCTTTTCTAAATTTAATTAAACTCCTGTAGCAACGATGGCCGATGGAGACACCGTCGTCTTCTTCTGGGTCAGGCGTATCTAACCAACTTGCAGCTGGGGGAAGAGGACTCCAAGAAAAACCTCTCTGCAGAGCTGCGCCAACAGCCTCCTCCGCTGCCCTAACCTGGAGGAGGGGGTGGCACTGGAGCCACCAGGGATCAGCAGCTGCAGAGGCACCGCTTGGAGGCGGGGCCGAGAGTGTTCACAGACCCCCTGAGAATCCGCTGGAAGTACTGGACCCTCTCCACGAAAAACGTGCATATGCACCCACAACCCTCCATTTCTTGGAGGAGGCTGCTGTACCCAACCCTGTAACTCTGTGGCCACCAAATGACACTGCTTCGCGGTCTCCTGTGTCTGGAGTTCATTGTGAGAAAAAGATAGTCTCATCTTCACCCAGATACTTGAAGGACAGCCATC
Source organism: Vulpes lagopus (assembly GCF_018345385.1). Classification (NCBI taxonomy): domain Eukaryota; kingdom Metazoa; phylum Chordata; class Mammalia; order Carnivora; family Canidae; genus Vulpes; species Vulpes lagopus. Next base: position 102,323,573 of record NC_054834.1, on the reverse strand, counting down.
AGCCCTGGACAGCTGTGCCCAGCAGAACACAGATGTCACAGAGGTGCCACACATGTAGAACACTTGGCAGAGGCCCACCAAGGCCTCGGGAGCTAGGGAACTGACCAAGCAAGCAAGGCCACCAGCTTGGTCAAAAGTCAGTAAAAAGTGGATGCAAATGCTTCAGTGATCTCATTTATTCCCACAGCCGGGGAGAGCCAGGGACATCCAAGTTACACCCAACCATTGTACCTTTAAATCACTATTTGTGATTTGGAACTGGAGTTAGTCTAAGATATGGAGGCATTTCTGGAGTAAGGAACGGAGGCTTTCAAAAAAACTGATGTTTTCAGCATCTCTCCGTTTAACATTATCATGGTGGTTAAAATAAATACTGAGAGCAGTCCTTGAAGGACACCTCTTGGAAAGGAGGTGAGTGAGGTGGGGGAGGGAGGCAGCCTCTCCATGTGCAGGTGTTCATCCAAGCCCGCACTGTCGGGAAGCTACACCCACCAGGCCGTCCTAGGGCTAAAGCTACTCCAAGAAACAGGCTCACTAATGGAGGGATTGTTGTCCTTTTGCCACTATTTATTTCTCTAGCTTCTTTCTCTGGTTTACTATCATTGTCTTTCCTTCAATGCACTGAACAGTTTTACGATGACAAGAACAGAACTGCAACACGATGGTTATTAGGATCTGTGCTCTCAATATAAGAGGTGAAGGTGATGCAGGGGGGCTGACAATCGTCATGTCTCAAATACAGCAAATAAGCTCACCTGTGAGCTTGAGCAGGTCAGTTAACCTGTCCCATTCCCCTTAGGTAGAAGATGGAGAGTTATTTTTTGTTTTTTTAAGATTTTATTTATTCATGAGACACACACAGAGAGAGAGAGAGAGAGAGAGAGAGAGAGAGAGAGGCAGGCTCCATGCAGGGAGCCCGATGCGGGACTTGATCCCAGGACCCCAGGATCACGCCCTCGGCCAAAGGCAGATGCTCAACCACTGAGCCCCCCGGTGTCCTGGAAGATGAAGAGTTCAGATAGATTATCTCTACTGTACCTTCCAGTCATAATCATGACCATAATACCTTGATTTTGTATGGATCAATATTCATATTCAAAGAGCACGTTCCTCAATCTAGCCTACTGGTTAAGAGCATAGGCTCTGGAGTCCAACTGCCTGACTGGGTTCAAGATCCAGCTTTACCTTGTGCTAACCATGTGACATAGGGCAAAGCCTTCATCTTTCTCTGTGCCTCAGTTTCCTCGTCTTCCACATGTGATTGCTATGACAATTGAATGAATTGTCACATAAATTGAGCTTAGAACCATATTTGGTATAACACTGATGCTCAATAAATACAAATATTAATTGTATTTATTTTTTAATTCATATCTGGGTCAGCACCTGCCTTTAATTTTTTCACTTGATTTTTCTCCCATGCTATTTTCCTATATACTTTTGGGCTCTATTTTATCTTTTATGGAACCATTTAATATGGTTAATAAATTCGAGTTTGTCGTGACCAACTTAAACGCATCCTTTCGCTGTGGGCTGAGAAATATTTTTGAAGTTGATACTCTTGCAGCATCATACTTAAGTGTTCTTTTGTCCCATTTGTACCAGTCAAATGTCCATAATTTCTTAACTAGTTTATTTCATTCCTAAATAGAATCCAGGCAGTACATCCACATATACATGGAACAGAGCATCTTCTGTGGAGGCAAAATGTGGGCACCATCTAAGGGGCGCCAAGAGCTGCCCCCATCCCACACCCCCACTGTAAATAGCTCCCTCTGACCCCCTCATCTTCCTACTAGTTTCATAATTTCCTTTCTATGTGGCCTGAAGTATCCCCGTCACTGTTCTGGGGACCAAGGTATTATTCACTGCTCTGGAGCCATAGGGAAGGAAGCACTTCTAGAAAGTACAGATGTTACAGACACATGATAAGTTTACTTTTAAAGGCATTTTAATGTGAATGTTCTCATGTGTACCTACTAACACACCTGAAAAGTCGAGTAATATTATCAGAATTTTATAGGCGAGAAAACAGAAAAGCCAAAGGAGTCAGCCAAACAAAGTTATAAATAGATTCATCAGTTTATTGAACAACTAATAAGTGCCCAGCATGATCCCCAGGGAGGCTTAAACTAGAAGACCTAAATTTAAAAGAGTTGACAATTTAGCTTTGCTTCCTTTGTGCCCATGGAAGTTAGGAATTATGTTTAGAATTTCTAGATTTCTTGGATTAGTCACCTTGAGAAGCAGAGAGAACCAGCCACACAGGGCAGGAAAGCAAAATGAGGTGCGTGTCCGAGGGAAGGTCAAATGGAGGAGAGCATCAATGCAGGATCAGACCACGGAGAAAATCCACAGTGAAGGTCGTTCATAACCCAGAGCTGGTACAAATGACTAGTGGAGGAAAGATGGACCCTGACTGCAGGGTCAGATCCCCAACCATATGCTCCAGCTAAGTAAAGCCAACAATAGACAGTCCTGGGGATAGCCCTCTACCTCACACAGCCCATGAGATTATAAAGGCAAGGCTCTAAGGGCTAATTCACACCCAGAAACTGAAGCTTTGGCCTCATTCTGATTGGAGGGTCAGATGAGGGTGTAGTGATCATCAGGAAAACTGTCCCCTTATATTGTCTGATTGTGGTGGTTAATTTTATGGGTCAATCTGGCTGAGTCATAGTATTCAACTATGTGGTCAAATGTCATTCTGGATGTATCCATGACTGTGCTTTTTATATGAGACCAATTTAAATTGATAGACTTTTAGTAAAGCAGATTACTCTTCCTCATACAGGTGGGTCCTACCCAATCCATTGAAGGTCTTACCAAGACAAAGGCTTAACCTCCTCCAAGCAAGAAGAAATTCTGCCAAAAGACTGCCTTGGGATCAGACTGTAGCTCTCCCCTGGGTCTCCAGCCTCCCCACCTACCCTGAAGTTTTGAACTTACCAGAAACTGAAAGTCTCCACAATCATATAAGGTAGTTCATTAAAACCCATCAATCTCTCTCTCTCAATCTATTTATGTATTTGTATTCATACATGTCCTCTTCTGTTTCTCTGGAGAACACTGATTAATTCACTGATACAGAGTTTTACACATGTCAGAGCAAAGTGACTGCTTTCTCTAGAATCACTATGTTCCAATATGTTTAAAAGTACAAGGCCTTCCACTATCTTGAGAGGCAGTGTGAGGCAATGAGTAATAACATGGGCTCCGCCTGGTTTGAATCCTAGCTCCACACTTACTGTAAATTAACAGCAAATCCCTTACCTTCTCTGGTCTTCAGTTGTTGCAGCTGATAATAAAAGCTTCCGTCTCAAAGAATTCCTAAAGGTAGAAATGAGTTAACACTTAAGGAGCATTTAGTACCGCCACCATGTTCCTTGCTCACCACGCCTGGTGAATTCATATTAAGTCAGGAATGAACACGCTGAATGCTCAGAATCTGAAAAGTCCTCTGTTCAGCTACTGCACCAACATATTGTGTGATTTCCGTGGTACCTCCGTTTCTCTGCTATAAAATGGAACAAAACAGATGGGTTGTGAGTTAACGAGCACATAAAGCACTGTGAAATCCTTAGATAAAAGGTGCCCCTGAGCACTGTCATCATATGACAGGCAATTGAGTGTTATTATAGGGCAGGTTTTATATTTTTCATATATTCTAAATGTTTCTTTGGTCAACATGTGCGTGAAGTAAACAAAATGGTATTAGGACAGAAACTCATACACAGCGGTATAATTGCCTCTTGGCTTGCACCGCCTTGGTATAGTCAATGCACTGCACAAAGAGCTTGAAAGATAAAAATCCTAATTTTTCTGGGGTTTACATTTTCTGGACTCTGATTCTGATACACAAGGTCATGCCAAGTCTACTTCTGTGATTTGGAGAAGACCAAGCATTTGTAAGTAAATCATAGAACATCCAGCTATTCATTTTTTAATAAGCAGCAAGCCAGAATCAGCACCCTTGCTCAACTGGGTTGTTTTTAGAGCTTTCAAAATTCCATAATACTTCCAAGGATACTGAAGTAATCTATGAATTGCAAAGATGATCTCTTTTCAGTCATTAAAGGGAGTATAATAAAAATAGCATAATTATGCCCAGTGCGTAATAGACATTTCCAGAGGTACCATGGTTTAGAATTGAACCTGGATTTTAGTTCTGTTTCTAGCACTAATTAGTTATGTGACCTTGAAAAATTACTAACCTTTTTTTTTTAATAAGACAAAGTAATACATAACTTATAAGCTTCTATGGGAAACATATCTAACCTAAAGACTTAACACATAATAAATATTTCCTTTCTTCTGGGCCTGTAATAAAAGTCTAAAGTTCAATGAGATCCTAGAGCCCTCAGTTTTTCAAGGGCATTCTCTTGACGGTTAAACTGAGTTCACAGGATATGAGAGAGTTGTGATTTGTGCTGCTGCTTCCCGGGCCTCCTAGTAGAATCAACAGGAACCCCTGAAACTGTTTTATTGCTCAAATTCTCCAGCTAGGAATTCTATGTAGTCATGAGACTCCATGGGACTGAAAACAGAACCCAGGTAACCAGTTATTCTTTTTTTTTTTTTTTTTTGGTAACCAGTTATTCTTAAACCTCCTCAAAATGCTATAGGCCAGGGACTAAAGCAAGTGAATCCACAGCCTTCTGGGACAGCCTAGAGGCCACCAGCACCATGCAAGGGACTCTTCTCTCTTTTTTTTTTTAAGATTTTATTTATTCATTCATTCATGAAAGACAGAAGAGAAGGGGGGAGAGAGAGGCAGAGATGTAGGCAGAAGGAAAAGCAGGCTCCTTGAAAGGAGCCTGAGCAGGACTTGATCCCAGGACCTCAGGATCATGGCCTGAGTCGAAGGCAGACGCTCAACCACTGAGCCACCCAGAAGCTCCAGGACTTCAGTCTTTAAAGGACCATGAAAGGAAATTCAGAGCCTCTCTTTTACATGTATTAAAATTATATATATATAATATATCATATATAATTTTATATATATCATATATATGTATATATTTAATATTTGTATATATATTTAATATTTACATGTATTAAAATTATATAATTTTATATATCATATGTATATATTTAATATTTACATGTATTAAAATTATATATATAATTTTATATATATCATATATCACATGTGTATATATATATGATATATATCAAGTTTTCACCATCAGACACCAAAATCCATTTTGATTTTCTACTATGGAGGGATTATCTTTTTTTCCAATGTCATTACCTTTCTATGTCTTGGGATGTCTGGCTCCTTTAGAAGAAGTAATAACAAACATTGGAAAGAAAGTCATAAAAACCAACATACCAGGGAAATGCAAATCAAAACCACAATGAGCTACCACTCCACATTGTTAGGATGGCTACTATCAAAATAAGAGAAAATAACAAGTGTTATCAAGGATGTGGTAAAACTGGAACTCACGCATTGCTGGTAGGAATGTGAAATGGTGTCAACGCTATAGAAAATAGTTTAGCTGTTCCTCCAAAAATTAAAAATAGAATTACCATATGACCCAGCGACTACAATTCTGGGTATGTACCCAAAGAGTTGAAAGCAAGGAGTTGAAAAGATATTTGTACACCCAGGTTCACAGCAGCATTATTCACAACAGTCAAAGGTGGAAACAACTCAAGCATCCATCAATAAATGCGTGGATAAATGAAATGTGGTATGACACACGATGGAATATTATAGAGCCTTAAAAATGAAGGAAATTCTGATATGTCACATGGATCGACCTGTAGACATTAGCCAGTCACAAAAGGAAAAATACTATATCATTCCATTTGTTTGAGGTACTTAGACTGGTCAAATTCAGAGATACAGAAAGTAGAATAGTGGTTTAGAGGGGCTGGGTAGAGGGCACATGGGGAATTGTATAATGGGTACAGAATTTCAGTTTTGCAAAATGAAAAAAGTTCTGGAGACGGAAGGTGTTGATGGTTGTGCAATAATGTCAATGCACTTAGTGCCACTGCACTGTACACTTAAAAATGATTACAATAGTAAATGTTACGTATTTTACTACGATTTCTAAAAATCAGTTATCTTAAATAATGTTTTAAAGAAAACCAACATACCAAGAACAACTATACGTCCTTATGGAACAAGTATACCAAGTCCTTTTTAATAAAACAACAGATTTTAAACTCAGAGAAATGAATACTCCATCCCATGTTGGGTAAGTGCATGGGCACATGTGGAGTGTAACAATATATACTGTCTTTCTATTTACTTTTCTCTTTTTCATGTTTAACATGACGACCAGGACCAGTCCCTCAGCTAAACTGTAGTTAGGGAATGACCATCTTTAGCAGCTCCCTTCACAATCTAAGTTTTCCTATTCCTCTTTTTTTCCACTTAAACAAGCTCCCTGGAAAGATATAAAACCTGCCTATACACCAGTGAAGTAACTCATCACAGCTTAAAGAGATACTTTTCCCCTGGGAATGGAGAGATATATTTGGGCCAGGCTCAAAGCCCTTAGCTAAAGGAATAGCATACTTACGTTGAAATCTGAGACTCCTGCCAGAAGATGAGAAAGAATGCTAGAGGTTTTATTTCATAAGGCACTTGAAATCACACCATGTCACTATTCAGTTATGGGTGCCAAAACCCTGAGTCATGGAAAATCTATTTTAATGCTGTATCAATTGTATACCTTTAGTAAGTTGAGATTAGGAACAACGTGGTTGCCATGTTTTTCCAAAATAGACCACATTAAGTTCATTCACTAATCCTATGCCAACTATGTACCCAAAACCATTCTAGGCCATAGACATTCAAAAATGGTGAGACATAGTCACTTGTCTAAAAGGAACAGGAGAGTTAGTCAAACACAGAATTATGAATAACTAACTCTCTATGTGACTGGCCCCTTTTGCCCCTTCCACAGGGCTGGCTTGGGTGACCCTCCTAGCATTGTGTGTATCCTTTTATTAGAGTATTTATTAAATCATATTTAAATTATATGTGTTCATGTCTGTTTTTTTTCCACTACACCATGGGTATGAGAGGCATCAAAGATAATATATTAGATTTGCATGTTAGAAAGATCCTTCACGTTTTCTGGCAGGTACTCATTATCTGTTGTGAAACAAATCACCTTAAAAATGTAAAGGCTTAAAGCAACAATTTATTTCTCATGATCTTGTCAGTCAAGAATTTAGCATGGCTCAGCTGGTTCACTACACTTCACATGAATCACTCAGGGTTATAACGTACCTTCATTTAGCTGAGAGTTGGGCCGGGTGGAGTCGGTATGTCCAAAGACGCCCTCTTGTCCCCCAGCACTTCTCTCCCTGTGGGCACTAATCAGTCATTAGTCTAGCCTGCATTTTCTTATAGCATGGTAGCCAGGATCCAAGGGAAAGAAAGCAGAAGTTGATGGAACTCTTAGGATCCTGGCTCAGAAATCCCAGAATATTATTCCTACCACATCCTATTGGCTAAAACGCAAGAGGCAAAACAGATTCAGCTTACTGATGAAGGAACAGTGTAAGCATATAAAAATGGGAAAAATCATTGCTATATTTGGAGGTTATGTACCATAATAACCTGTTTCTAAGCCTTTCTAATTACCATAAACACCTAGAAATACAGAGTAAGACATAATAAATATCTGTTTAAATGAAGATCTGTACTCTCAACAACGTATTAAAACCCCCAGAGGCCAAAAATGAAGAAGGAATTGAAATCTCACATGATGATTATGCCATAGGGGACAGGGAATAATAAATCCTAGCAACATGGAACTTGGATCTAATGATGACAGGGACATAGAGGAGGGTGTTCCAACAATGTAGGGGGTTGCAACTGAGATGCCGCATACCGCCGTGGTTCTGAAAGAACTGCAACCTCAAAGGGACAGACCAGGAAGTGTCAATCCAAGAAGATGACAAAGCTGGTTTATAGGCTCTGCAAGGAATAAAATCTCTCCTAAGAAATTTTAACTTTAAGGCAGCCCTAATGTGAATATGGAGTCAAATACATACTGTCTTCAATGTCCAGAGACCCGAAGTCAGGGAGCCAAAACAAAAAAGGTCCCTACCAGTGACATCCTGGGGAATCTAGCATAAAAATTACAAAACCTCTATGAAAGCAAAAATAAAAAGCTATATAGAATTCCTACAGATAAGGTTTTGCTAATGTTGAGATCAAGATCCAAGTTTATAAACAGAAAAACAATAGACTCTGAGTAAGGTTCATCAAAAAAAAAAAATGGGAGGACAAATAGACTTAATAACAAATACGTTTTTAAAAGATAAATTATGAAGTAGAAAAAGGAAAAGGAGTCAAAACAAGAAATCTCAATAGATGTATTAAACAACAAATTAGACACAATTGAATTTTAAAAAATTAGTAAAAAGGAAGAAATCTCAGGACATTTCCTGGAATTCAATAAAAAGAGATAAGAAGTTGGAAAATGTGAAAGAATATATGTGGAATAGAATGAAAATTTGTAACATACATCTAATAGGAGTTCTAAAGGAAAGCTATGGAAAATGGGAGAGGAGCACCATTTTGAGCGCTAATGATAGAATTTGCGGAATTGATGAAAAGCTTGTTTTCAGATTGAAAAAGTATAGCAAGTTCTAGATAGAATGAAATAAATATAAAATCCCACTTTGTTAAAACTCCCAGAATGGTTCAAATTTAAAAGATTTATCATTTTATCATATTTAGAATATCATTTATCATGATATTTAAAAGATAATATCAAACATTGGCAATGATATGGAACAACTCAAAGTCTCATACATTGTTGATAGGGTGTAAAATGGTGTGATATCTTTGGGAAAAGTCTGGAAATGTCATTGACTTTAAACATGTCTACCCTATGACCCAGCATCTGCCTTTGGCTGCCTTTAGCTGAGAGTTGGGCCGGGTGGAGTCGGTATGTCCAAAGACGCCCTCTTGTCCCCCAGCACTTCTCTCCCTGTGGGCACTAATCAGTCATTAGTCTAGCCTGCATTTTCTTATAGCATGGTAGCCAGGATCCAAGGGAAAGAAAGCAGAAGTTGATGGAACTCTTAGGATCCTTGGCTCAGGTCATGATCCCTGGGTCTTAGGATAAAGTGTGCATCAGGCTCCCTGCTCAGTGGGAAGTCTGCTTCTCTCTTTTCCTCTGCCCCTCCCCCTGCTCATACTCTCTCTCTCTCTCTCAAACAAGTAAAATCCTAAACACACACACACACACACAAAGGAGTAGTTTTTCTTTTTCGAGGGGTGGGGGTTGGATTAGACAAACTAATTCTACAGAATATTGAGTTATAAGAGACATCTAAATCCAAATCTCTCTCCCCATACTCTCTAAAACTCAACAAGAAATGGAAATAGAAGCACCCATAACCCATGCCTACAGCATAACTAGGAGTCAGAATATTGCAAGCATTAATGCATATGTAATTAGGAAATAATACCTAAATCTATCAAAGTTACAAATTTCTCATTTTTTTTTTTTACAAATTTCTATAACCAATAAGTAAAAAACAAACAATGTAACAACAACCGAAAAAGTGAGTAAATGATATGAACAGGCAATTCAGAGAAAATAACACTTGGCTGGCCAATAGCATATGGAAAGGTAATATATATTCCCTAATAATCAGGGGAAATAATTAAAGTGACAAGCATATACCATTACAGGCCCAACACTGTGACAAAAAAAAATGTAAATACTGACAGGTCCGAGCATAAACAGAGCTGTTGAACAAGAGAGTGAAAACTGCTAGAGAAAATGTGTATCAGTGCAACCACTTTACAGAGCAATGTGGCAATGTGCGATTAAGTGAGATGTGCCCCAACAATCCCATTTTCAGGGCTATACTCTAGAAAAGCTCTTAAATTTGTACAAGGAAATATGGGTCAAAATATTAGTTGTCACATAGTAGTAGTGTAGTAGTGAAAGGTGAAAACTGACATGATCACAAAGTCTAGACAACCAAATTAGGCACATTCAAAAGACGAAATACTAAACGACTGAAACTAAAATCAAAATATTGAAATAAATTACTGAGGGGTGCCTGGGTGGCTCAGCAGTTGAGTGCCTGCCTTCAGCCCAGGGCATGATCCTGGGGTCCTAGGATCGAGTCCTGCATCAGGCTCCCTGGATGGAGCTGGCTTCTCCCTCTGCCTGTGTCTCTGCCTTTCTCTGTGTGTCTCTCATGAATAAATAAATAAAATCTTTAAAAAAAATGAAATTACTGAAATGGCAAGTCTTGTCATGATTAAACTGTAAAAATACGATGTTCAGTAAAATGAGAAAGTTGCAGATGAATAAGCACACTGTGATACCACTTATGTGAAAATTTTAAAATTCATAATAATACATGTGTTACATATAAAAAATCATGTATAGTAAATGTATGATAACCAAAACAGGAAGGATAGACACCGAATATAGTTATCTCTGGGGGAAAGGGGGGCTATGAGACAGAAGGGTGTGTACAGGGGGCTCTCGCTATATTAATAATGTTTTATTTCTTTCAAAAGTAATGAAGCAGGGCACCTGGATGGTTTGGTGGTTGAGTGTCTGCCTTCGGCTCAGAGCGTGATCCTGGAGACCTGGGATCGGGTCCCACATCGGGCTCCCCACAGGGATCCTGCTTCTCCCTCTGCCTGTGTCTCTGCCTCTCTCTGTGTCTCTCATGAATAAATAATCTAAAAAAATAATAATGAAGCAAATTCGGCAAATTAAAATTTAGCAAAGCTTGGTGGTAGGCGTAGAAATTTTACTATCAACTAGAGGTTTAGACTTCATCAATGCTTAAAATGTTTTATAAGTCTTGTATTTTCAAGATAAAAAAGTCAGTCTCCTGGCAGTCTGGGGGATATTTGGGAAAGGAGGAGTCTGGAGACAGGGGACAAGTACAGGAGAGAGCTAACTAACGAAGAAGTGAAGTACGCGGGGGCAGGAGGGATGGAGAGAGGCGCCCAGATTGAAGACATGGTTAAGGATGCGACGAGGTCAGAGTTGGCTCTTTTGAATTGGAGGTGCCAGGGAAGTGTTCCAGGGGCAAGTGGTGTGGGTGGGTGGCTGGAATTCAAAGTTCACAGGAAAGGTTCCTGTGCTAGAGCTGCAGAATCAGGGGTCATCATAAAAGTGAGAGTGAGGCCATGGACGTTCCAGACCTTTGGCAAGATGTGTACAATATTCCAGCAGGGTTGAGCATTTTCTCGTTGACAAGAGCAGTTCCTGATTCTGTGAGTGACATCAGCAGTGCAGAGGTGTCAAGTGTCATATTCCAGGTCATTTACGTGACCTCTTCTGTGCCTCAGACCTTTTCCTGGTCTGAGAGAAGACACGACATCCCTAAGAGAAACATCCTCCCAATCCCACACAAAACCTGCTGCGCGGCTAACTCGACTTCTGTGCTCTCCCCCCCCACCCCCCCGCTCCCCCAGGCAGATCCAGGCCAAGGGGCAGCTCTGAAAGCAGCTCAATTTGTAGCTAGTCCAGAGAGCAAGTAGTAGCCGGGCTGGAATCTGGAAGCACCAGGGCCAGCCTCACGAGCCATAGGTGCAGTTGCACAAACCCCACACTCAGAAGTGCTGCAGTGGGTCAAAAGCTCCGCGGTTGCCCCCTCTGGTTCTCAAAAATTTCATCTTTGAACTTGTGTTTTGTAAGTGAAGTTCAATGAGCCAGTGGAGTAGAGGAGATGCATGTGCGCGTGTCCACACTACCTTGCCAGTTATTTACACGTAGGACCAGTAGTTGCTGTGTAGTTTCCAAAGCAAATTTAACTTGTGCCAGCTTTGGGTCTTGCTGAACTCTCACACATCATGAATCTGTGCTCATTTTTTTTTAAAGATTTTATTTATTTATTCAGGAGAGACACAGAGAGAGAGGCAGGCTCCCTGCAGGGAGCCAGATGTGGGACTCGATCCCAGGACCCCAGGATCATAAACTGAGCCAAAGGCAGACGCTCAACCACTGAGCCACCCAGGTGCCCCTGTGCTCATTCTATAGCAATTTATTTCAGACTAAGCAAGTGGGGACCCTGACAGGTCCAAGAAGTCATGCTTTTCATTTGAACCAGAGCTTGTGGGCTCAGTTCAGTAGCACATATACTAAAATTGTACCAGAACTTGCTTCCAATGAAGAAAGCAAGCAATAGTATTCTAAGAAACATAAATATCCAAAGAACTCTATTACATTCTTTCTTATTCATACCACTTGGCTAAAAATATGATAAATTGATGACATAAAAGAAAAGGGAAAGAGAGGACAAGCCCTGAACTCCTTGTCTTTTAGTTCTTCCTCACTTACCAGAAAGCCAAAGGTAGAGTGTCAGTAGGATGTGTGGGTGACAAGAAGTGAATCAAACAGTTTTGTGATTTCAATTGTTCAGGCAAGAATGAAATGCACATGTACGTATGATCTGTGAAATACTGGGGATTCCACACATGAGTTAAATACTTATTAAAATTGGCACTGCACAATATAAAGATGAATGGTGAAATTCAAATTTTTAATTTTACTGAAAATGATGATTATCTCTATTGTGTCTTTTAAGTTATGAAGTAGTTTTAAAAGGAAAAGCTTTGTACTAATACGTACTTTTAACAACAATATTTTTCTGGCTTTTTTTTTTAAATGAGAAGCCTGCATTTTCATGTTGTTCTAAGCCTCACAAATCATGCAGTTCCTTATCTATCCAATTGCAACAAAAGCTTGTTCCCTATTCATTTACCAACCTAAAGCTTTTTTAAAAAATCCTCCCACAATTAGTTTCAACCTGTTACTGAGGAACTGAAAAGGGTACAAACAGCCAAGGGAGCTAGGTAAGCATTAGAACAGAAACTAATGTTGAAATGCTAAAGTAATCGACTTGTTTTAAAGCCTAAGTAGGTTAAATGCCTTTACATTTTAGGATTATTCTAACCACGATGTGAACGGACCCTTTGATTTCTTACCCACCACGTTCTTACCCAAAGGAAACAAAATCCTCACGATGCTTCTGTTTCTGCACATTGGGACACTCCACCTCACCGTCACTCTCTCCCTCCCCAGTCCTGCTGCATGCATTTTGTAGGGATTACCAGAGCCAACCTTCACTCCCAGCCTAAAACTCTAACATCTAGTCCATTAAATGCTCTGTGTCCCAGTTAAACCTTCCTGGTCCTTTTCAGAGAAGAAAGTTCACTCTCTCTGTTTGTTCTCCTGTCCTTTTCTCCCCTCTGAGGGAGCAGGATTCTTCTCAGGGACGCCCACCCTACCCACAAACTTTGCAGCTGAAAGAAAGGGACTAACTCCCCAGGAAACAATCACAAGGACCTAATGCCATGTCCTACGAGTCCTGTCTAGAAAGTGCTCTAGCTGTACTCTTACAGGTGCAGGGCATGCTTCCCTTCACACCTGAGACAAACTTGGGATTGTCTCTGGGCAGCCTGAGTGATGAATGAGTCTGTTCCACCCAGACAAGGGTTTCAAAGATGACCAGTAAAGATTGGTGATAAAATTTACGGTCCCACTGTAACACACCCTGCCCCGGATCAGGACTGATCCTCTCACCTGGGAGCCCCAGGTCAAGCGTAGAGGAAGAAAACTGGCCTCCCTTGAGCTCCAAGATGGCCCTGGTACTTGGATCCCAATTCAACTTCTCAGCCAGGAGCCTTCAGAAACTGGATCCTCCAGGCATCGCATGATTGCCCCCTGCTGGATGACGCAATGTAGTAGGTTTTTCATGCTCCACACCTAGGTGGAGTATTTCTCCCAAGTTGATTATTAATTCAATATATGAATCCTAGTAACTCACCACCCAATATATGTCTTCTCTAGAGCAGGGAAGCATTTCACTGTAGGCTTTGGGCAGTGATGATTCTCATTTAGTTGACAGTATTTCTCAATCACCAGCCTTTTCCACCACTGTGTCATTTATTGACATTTCTATTGCCCGCTGAAAGTCCATTTCTCTATCCCTGGCATGCTGCTTCTTGCAAAAAAAAAAAAAAAAAAAAAAAAAAAAAAAAAATCCTGGGTAGCAATTATTCCGCCAGTTAGCATCTAGGAGATTCAGTCCCTAGTAGGGGAGCTGGTCAGAAACTTCAAATTATAAGAGCAATTCAGTCACTGACCTCCTATTGCCTTCATGGGATGACATCTATTTCTAAGAAATAGGCAGGTGTGGTGTTAGGATAAAAAAAAAAAAAAGTAAAAAATGTTCGAGCATTTTGGCTAAAATCTTTCCCCTACAATTCCTCTTCCCTAGGTAGAATTCAACTAGATACTAGAAAATTCATGTTAAAAAAAATTGTATTCCCTTCTCTGATAAGGGGTATCTAGCAAAAACTACTGCACTCTTGTTTTTAATGTAGGGATTTTAGAAATTTTTCATTTAAAAATCAGTACTGAGAAAAAAACTACGTGTATACAACGTGGTACTTTTTTCCTCGCACACTGGAATACCCCATTCTAACCCATCTATATTTACCTGTCTAGTCGGTACATTAAATAAAGAAAATAAATTTTAAAAGATATAAGGATTGGAAAGGAGGATACCAAATTCTATTTATTCATAGATATTAAGATACAAAGTTTTTTAATTATTCAAATTAATAAGAGAATACAGAAAAGTGATGATATAAAATCAATATTCATAATTCAGTTGTATTTCTGTACACCAGCAAAAATCAAAAAGTTAGCATACTTTTTTTTTTTTTTAAGTTAGCATACTTTTTAAGATGAGTCCAATTCCCATAGCAGCAAAAAAACATTAAGCACCTGGGAATTAATCTAATAAAACATGTTTAAAACGTTTATGGAGAAAATTGTAAAACTTTATGGCAAGCCACTAAAAAATATCTAAATAAATAGAAAGGTTATCCTAGTAGGTAGGAAAACTCAAATCTTAGAAATCCCAACTCCTTCTAAATTAATGTATAGATCGCATGCATTACACTGAAATTTCCCTAAAAATTTTTCTAGGAATTTTACAAATATTAAAATTCCCATGGAAAAACTAAAGCCAAGGATTGACATGATGTTCCAAAGGAGGGGGAGGAGGGAGGAAGGAGGAAGGAGGAGAAGACTTGTTTTATTAAGATTTATTACACAGCCAGAGGATGATCAGCAAATTGGCAATGGAACAGAGAAGAGAGCTCAGAAACAGACCTATAATATATTTGGAACTGAAGTGACAGACTTAGTGTTGCAGATGGTTGGGAAAAGAATAAACCATTCAGTAAATGGTACTGGGATGATGAGATTCATTTTAAAATAAAAGAAATTTTCTATCTCACAGTGCACACAAAAACCTATTAAAATGAATTAAAGGCTTGAATGTTAAAGGTAATTAAACTAGACATGGAGGAAATATTATTCTTGGTTTGGGGCTAGATGATGATTTTAATCCAAAGAGCAGCTCTCAGTCCAAAATCTCAGATAAGACCTTGTAAACTATAGTACAAATAAATCAAGAAGACCAATGAAAAGCAGCCATGATGCGATGTCTTGTCCAAATAACTAGTGAGCAAGTAAATAGAAATCAAGTTTAGGAATTCTTCATTAAGCCTGTAAGAATTATCCCAAGGTAGAGAGGTAGTCCTGGGGGCATACAGTCTCAGACATCTTACAACTTCTAATCAAAATGTTTCCTTTATCGTTAAAGAGCAACCCTCGTTAGCAGATTGTTCTCACCACACACACAAAAATGGTAACCATGTGAGGTAATGACGTTGCTGGGATCTCGGACCCTGAGGCCTCACCCCATCCTGTCCAAATGATGTCACTGGAGGCGCTTGGTCTCACCAGGAGAAAGAATTCAAGGATAGACACAACACAGTGGATGAACAGTAGCAGCCGGAAAGTTTATTAAAAAGTACCCTCCTCACTGAGGTGGACACTTGACGGGATGAGCACTGGGTGTTTTTCTGTATGTTGGTAAATTGAACACCAATAAAAATTAATTAAAAAAAAAAAAAAAAGTACCCTCCTGAGATGGAGAGCAGGTGAGCTCAAAGGAGAGCTGTGCCCACCAGGGCCTGCGCCTCTGTCTTTTATTAACTTTGTTAACAATCATTAACAAAGGACTGGAACGTTCATTACTTGAGGCAGGAGTTCTTGGAAGCAGGTAGTCTCTTCCAGGGATGTAGGTTAACCTGCCTTTTCCTCCTTATTGGGTCTGGGTTTTCCTATCCGGGCACCCTCAGGGAGAAGATTTGAAAGTGTTAATGTGGTGTAATGAAAGAATAGTGTGAACTCCAGCCTACCCTGTGGGCCCTCTTTGGCCTGTCCGGTTCTGTCCAGTTTCTTGTGGTTTAGTTTCCTGGGGACCCGCCTCAGACTCCCTCCTGGCTGGCCTCCAGGCGTCCTGTTAGAACCTAACTAACTGCCTACTCTAGCGATACATGTGTTAATGACCCTGACTGTGGTGATCGTTCACGATGTACACGTATATTAAGTCCTCGCAGTGCACACCTTAAAGAAAATTATGTTATGCAACCAAATAAGTACATAAATAAAATTGCTTTTTAGAAAACAAATAACCGGGATCCCTGGGTGGCGCAGCGGTTTGGCGCCTGCCTTTGGCCCAGGGCGCGATCCTGGAGACCCGGGATCGAATCCCACGTCGGGCTCCCGGTGCATGGAGCCTGCTTCTCCCTCTGCCTGTGTCTCTGCCTCTCTCTCTCTCTCTCTCTCTCTCTCTCTGTGTGACTATCATAAAAAAAAAAAAAAAAAAAAAAAGAAAACAAATAACCCTTTTTGCCCCCACCCCCACCCCCCACCCCCCGCCAAAGCCTTTGTTCTTAAAGTCTACTTAGTGTGATATTAACCTTACTCCGGTCATTGAAATTGGATGTCTCTTCCCGGTTTACTTTCAGCTTCATGTTTTACTTTGTCTTAGAGAAGCAAATTGCTAAAAGTTAAAACCAAGTAAGGAGCTCTATTTTTTGAAGGCATGCTTTACATTTTTTGCCTTAATAGATGAGCTTATTTCTGCCATCTTATGTTTTCTGTTAATCATGTGTTTTCTTTGCATCTTTCTATTGAATTGATGACATTTTATTTCTATTTTTTACTTCACTGAAGGAGAAGGAATACATTTTAGGTCTATGCCTTTTGGTTTTGTTTCATTTTATTTTGCTTTTTTGGTTAACATGTTCAAGGCCTCTGTCTTCCTTCCATATGGTACAAGGACCTTGGATAACTGTGACACTGACAACTTCCCTTTTCCTTATTGTTATCTAGGATTTTAGCCCACGTGATTCATTTTTATTATTATTTTTTTTTTAGTTGAAGATCCTTTAGACTTACTGCTGCAATTGCTAACTATTGCTTCTTCACTCCATCCCTTCCTTTTGGGTTTCATTTCTTTCTTCCTGAAATACATTTTCTATGTGTTTATTTATCTTGATTGATAGTTTAGCTGAGTACAGAGTTCTAGGTTAGCTGAAAATTTTACTAAAAACTGAAAATATTGTTCCAATTTCTTCTAGCATCTTTTGATGAGAAGACATCTGTCAAATTTTTATCCCTTTACATGTAATCTGGATTTTCTCTGAGGTCAATTTTCTCTTCATATTCTATAGTTTCACCACATGTCTAGATTAATTTGTTCTGTTTACTCTGGTCACAGCTTGGGTTTTTCAACTGTGAGTTCACGTGTTTTTATCATGTCAGGAAAATTCTCACTATTCAATGTGTTGTTCTCCATTTCTCTTACTTTCGATTTAGAGTTTTTCTTCCATTGTGCTGCATTTGAATATTTTCCTTGTTTTTCATCTCCAGATAACTATTATCTCTTCACTGGTGTCTAATCTGCTGTTTATATTTTAAGTTTTTTCATTTGTGTGAGTATATTTTTAATTTCTAGGCATCCTTCTTGGTTCTTTTTTTTTTAAAAAAAAGATTATATTTATTTATTTTTGAGAGAGAAAGAGAGAAAACATGGGAGAGGGGCAGAAGGAGAAGCAGATTCCCCTACTGAGCCAGGAGCCAGACATGGGGCTCAATCCCAGAACACCTGGATCACAACCTGAGCTGAGGGCAGACACTCAACAGATTGGGCCAACCCCTTCTTGGTTCTTTAAAAAAAATCAATCTCTTCTCTTTGTTATGATATACATTTTCATAATAATTCCAATTCCCTTTTTAAAAAAAATCTTTTTCTCTTTTTAAAGAGAGAGAGAGCAGAGGGGGAAGGGCAAAGGGAGAGGGAGGAAAGGGAATCCCAAGCAGACTCTCTACACCCAGTGGGGAGCCCAACGTGAGGCTCAGTCTCTCAACCCTGAGAACATAACCTGAGCTGAAGTCAACGGTCAGTTGGTTAACTGCCTGAGCCACCCAGGCAGCCCTAAAAAGTCTTTTTAAACAATTTGAACAATCTTGTTCTAATTTTTTTCATTGTTTTATTATCTGCAATTCTCAAGGTAGTAATTATTTTGTTTGTCCCATTTGTTCATGTTTACTCAACTGATTTTGTTGAGTGTGTGTGTGTGATGTATATTTTTTATTGTGAGCTCATATCTAGAAAAAATATTTATTATTATTATTTATTATTATTATTATTATTATTATTATTATTATTATTACTATTGAGTTTCTTTTATGGTGAAAGTGTCTCAGCTGGTGAGTCCTGAATCATGAAGTATACAAATTTATATCCCATGTCTGAGTGTAGTGCTAGGTTAGAATTATAATTCCTAATATATGTCTTTTCTTTCCAACATAAGGCACAGGACAAGTAAACACACCTTTGTTATCTCTCCTCAGTCAATAAGCAGGATTAACAAAGGGGGAAGTTCATATAAGGTCCAGCCTTTGTTCGGTGATTTCAGTTCATTTTCTGTATCTTCTCAAGCTTTAGGTGACTTTTCCTATTCTAGAAGAGCATTAGATCTCAGCTGGCAGCCCCAGTTTGACTTCAGTCTTTGCTTATTGCTTTAGCTTTGATTTTTCTCTTCATGTCTGGTACCTGAAGATTTCCCTTTCTTATTTTGAACTTCATTAGATATTCACAATTTCTCAAGTGTATTTTTTATCCAACATTTTTATGTGTTATATTATGGAGTCTATGCAAACTTAGTCCACAATATTGGTAGAAGTTTCATCAATAAATTCTTTTTTTTACATTTTAATTATTCAGTCTAATGGGTACTGCTAGTTTATATTTAATTCTTCTTATAAAATAATTAATGCATTAAAAAGACTAATTAAGCAAAAACATATGTGTCCACTATTCATCTTAAGAAAAAAGTATTTAGCAAACACCTCAGGCAAAGGCAAAAAAAAGAAAAGCTAAAATAAACAGGACTAGCAAACACCTCAGGCAAAGGCAAAAAAAAAAAAAAAAGCTAAAATAAACAGGACTACTACTATCAAACTAAAAAGCTTTTGTACAATGAAGGAAACATTCAACAAAATGAAACGGCAACATATTGAATCAGAGAAGGTATTTGCAAATCATACATCCAAAAAGTGGTCAATATCTGAAGTATCTAAAGGACTTATGCAACTTAATGCCAAAAAAAGAAATAACTGGATTCAAAAATGGGCTAAGAATTCCTGTTTTTTCAAAGAAGACATACAGATGGCCAACAGGTACTTGAAAAAATGCTCAATATCATTAATCATCAGGGAAGTGCAAATCAGAACCACAATAAGATATTACTTCACAGTTGGCTATTACCAAAAAGTCAAAACATAACAAGTCTTGTTGAGTATGCGGAGATAAGGAAATCCTCATATGTTATTGATGGGAATGTAAGTTGGCACAGCCACTATGCAAAACAGTATGGAGTTTCCTCCAAAAATTAAAAATAGAGGAGCACCTGGGTGACTCAGTTGGGTAAGCACCTGACTCTTGGTTTTGGCTCAGGTCATGATTTTGTAGTCATGGGTTCAAGCCCTGTGTCAGGCTCCATGCCGAGTAAATAAATAAAATCTCTTAAAAAAAAATTAAGAATAGAAATATCATGCATCACAAGAAAAACACTAAATGGAAAGTAAGAGAAATGGAGAATAGAATTTAAAAAGCATAACACATTAAATAGTGTGAATTTTCCTGAAATGATAATATATATAATGTTTCAGCCATAAAAAAGAATGAAATATATATATAATACTCATTGATATATATCAAATAAAATATATATCACATATTCTTTATCCATTCATCTAGAGATGGACACTTAGGTTGTTTCCATATCTTGGCTATTGTAAATAATGCTGCAATGAACATAAGGGGGCACATATCTTTTTGGATTGTTGTTTCACTTTCTTCAGATAGTGAAATTACTGGATTGCATGATATTTCTATTCTTAATTTTTTAAAAGAGAGGGTACTATGCTAAGTAAAATGAGATAGAGAAAGATAAATACCATATGATTTCAGTTATATGTGGAATCTAAAAAGCAGAACAAGTGAACAAACGAAACAGAAACAGACTCATAGGTACAGGTAACAAACTAATGGTTACCAGAAAAGAAGGACTAAGGAGGAAGAGGGCACAGAATAGGTAAAGGGATTACGAGGGACAAATTTCCATTTATAAAATAAATAAGTCACAGATTTGCATGTACAACATAGGGAATATGGTCAATAGTATTATAATAACTTTACAGTGGCAGTAACTAGACTTAGAGGGATATTTGTAATGTATAAAAATATCTAATCACTATGACGTACACCTGAAAGATAATGTGTATCACTTATACTTCAATAAAAAATAATAAGTTATATACACTAGGAGTATATGAGCAACTTTTTACTTATGGAATGAATTTAAGGTGAATATAATTGAGGTCAGCCCTGCTGGAACCTGATGAGCAGAAAGGGCACCTCTTCCTTATCATAGTCAGCTCCTTTGCACAGTCTGGGTCTATTTCTTCTAGAAAATAACTATAGGCTATGGACTACAATTAAATTATCTTTCTGGTCTATAATTTTTTAAAGATAAATTATAAATCAATAACCTCATCTGCCTCTGTAAGAGTTTCCAAGTTAAAACCACAGATACATAAAACATCTAATGGACACTTCCATATATTTGTTCCAGTCAACTGAAATGATAGATAGTAAATGGCGAAACATTAACTATTTTAAATATAATATCCCAGAGATTCTTTAAAAATTTATTTAATATATATCTCTATGGAACTTCAAAAAATTGTTGTTCATTATTATAAAAAAGAAGAGAGAAGAATTTTTTTCTTCAGCTGATTGTTAAGGATATGCCCTTCCTAATTTACTACAGAGAATGCATTTATGAAGGTCAAGCTAATATATTCATGGAATATGAGGCATGTAGCCACCCAAATTCACGGCTAAATCTCTCAATTGGTGGAATAAATTGCTGACAACAGAAACGTTTGTATTGGCCAAGCACTATGGTTTGATTAAGTTTGCTCATTTATTTTATAAATCTGTTGTAAAGCCATTAGAAGAGTTTTATTACTCAAATTATGAGGCTGAGTCAGAGTGGCCTTTTAAATCTATAAATTAATCAGAACTTTATTTCCAGAGCACTGAAAATATTCACCCCTTTCTTTCAATGAATATATTTTCCCACTCTATTACAAATAAATTGTGATTTAGTTCACAATTTCTGCAGTCGGCCATTATTCATAGGCATGCCTCTTGAATAGATCAGTAAATGTGTAAATTTCCTTCACTGTCCATTTCTGGGTAGATGAGAGAAACATCTTCTAGGAGAAATTAACCTCAATCAAAACACTGTCTACAGTCAACATATGGTCTCAACACATGTCCAAGGAAGGATAGCCAATCTTTACAACACAAAATTCATTTTGTTTTCTTTACAACTTCAACATAGGACGTGCTCAGCTCAGCATTTTTGCCTTTCCCTATTTTTTTTTTTTTGCCATTACTTTGTTCATTCTACTACTTTGTCATTACTTTCTTTATGTCCTTTCTATAAGTTCATTTACTAGTTTACCCTTATTAAGATTTTTTTCCATGTCTAATCCTCTTATGCCAAATCGACTTGTACTTTTTTCCAACTTCATTCAAAATCATACTCTGACTGTGTTCCTGTGGTGAGGGCAGGGCTGGCTCCATCACTACCCCTCATCTGGGTCCCAGCATTTAGTTTAGGGATGGATATAAGATCCACGCTGAGTCAACCCCCCAAAGAGTTCTCTTCTTTCAGGACTTTTTAAACTGATAGATTTAAGATTAGGGCTGATGGAATCTTAACATCATATAGAAGGAGATTGCCTAAGGACAACGTAGTCACAGAGAAGAGGGCAAACAGAGTGAGACAGATGCTAAAGATTTTTTTTTGAACACTTAGGTTTAGTTGCACATGATTAATCCCTTAACTTTTTTATTTCTATGAAAGTAATGATCTGTTTGAACAATTTGAATCATGTTTCTTTTGTATGAAAACAAAAGTTCCAATACCTTATTTTGTTTCAAAATATTTTATTTCCATTTGGAAAAAGGCAAGTTATTGCTACCCAAATCCTACAAATACCCCATAGAACAACAATGCATTCACTGGGACACATTAGATTATAAGGAATAGAAACCAATTTCAATCTTGTCTATGTGAGAGGGGACTTTCTCAGTAAAGTTTCAGAGGTGAAGCAAACTTAGGGATGAATGGGTCCCAGAACTCAAACACTGTTTTTACCACTCTTGTTCCTCGTCAATCCTTTGTTTCAGTTTGACATCATTTTCTCTTGCCTCAGTTTTTCTTCATGTGGAGATAATGTGACTACCGGCAGTTCCATAATTGCATCCAGATCAAGTTTCTGTAATCTTTAGAAGGAAGGCTATCTTTCCTCCAGCTCCAACTTATCTAATTATCCCTTCTTGTGTCATTTCTATGCCTGAAAAAAAAAAATCACATGGCAAATGCATAAGATCTGTAATTCACCACCCTCAAGTTACCTGCTTTCCATGGTCAGGAGGAAGCCTCTTACGATTGGTGAACCCAATAAAACCACATGAAATTGGGGCAGATGGAAACAGTGGGAAAGCAGTTTCCAAATGGAAAACAAAAGAAGCAAGGTTTTATTTAAAGACCCAGGGTTTACCACCCATGTTTATCTCTTCTCCCACCCAAGACCCCACTAAGATACAAAACTAAACTGATCAAAATCACAAGAATGGGGAAAATAATATTAGTGGATCAAAGAACTCAATGCAATTTTGGAAGGCAAAAAAAAAAAAATTAAGAAGTGGACACTGATGATCTGGTTGGGGAAAGTCAAAGTCAAAAGAGTGAGCAGGAAGTGATAATATCTGGAAGGACTCGAAATTAGCTGGTATGAATAAGGGTGGGGGTGAAAAACTATGAAAGAAGATAAGAGTTGAAGTCAATATACAGAATGGTCAATCTCCCGATTGCTCACAAGCAGAATTCCAGAAATCTTTCACCCTCACATAGTCAACCCTAAAAATACTCAATCTGGAGCCTAAAGGTTATTTCTCTATAGAATGTAGATGAAAAACACTTGACTCATGACAGAGTGGTAGAGGCAGGGATAGGATATGAAGCTGATAATATGGAATTCACTGACAGGTTGTATAAGGATTTCTCAACTCCCCTTCCCATTACGTGTTCATACAGAACACTGGCAATTTAAATACCTGGTCCCAAGACGGAGATTAGGGGTTTCTATGAGAGACTATATACATAGACCCAGAGAATAGGCACTTGAAGGTTAAGAGGGGTGGATCTCTACCCAAACCCAGTAAAATAAACATTTTTAGAATGTTTTAATCAGATTTTGTAAGTGCCTTATGCTTAAATATAAAGGGACACTATAACATTACAAATTAAGATGTCTCCAAAATGTAAAATACATATATATTTAAAAACAAACATTAAAAAAATCATATAAGGAAAATAGTGTGCAGGGAAAAAAAAAGAGAACTTTGAAAACGAAAACAAAACTGATAATTAGAATCCTCAAAAAGATAAGAAACAATATATGCATAAGCAAGGAAAGAATTCTATAAAAAAGAAAGCCAAAGAATATTGGAAATTAAAAATACTCAAATTCAGGGCACCTGGGTGGCTCAGTCAGTTAAGGGACTGCCTTCAGCTCAGATCATCATGATCTCAAAGTCCTGGGATGGAGCCCCATCCCTAGCCCCTGTCTGGCCCCCTGCTCAGTGGGGAATCTGCTTTTCCCTATCTTTCTGTCCATCCTCCTCTTGTGTACATGCACTCTCTCTCAAATAAATAAATAAATAAAATCTTTTTTAAAATAGTCAAATTCAAATGTCAAAATTCAAAGCAGCAGGAGACAGTTATTGAAAACTCTCAGTTAAACAAAAAAATAAAAAGATGGAAAACATTAAAAAAAAATCAAGTCTAGAGATTCAAGCTGGGAAGCCCAATATCTAATCAAGATGAATTCTAGAAAGAGAGATTAGAGGAAATTATGGAAGACAGGACAGCCCAGGTTGCTCAGCGGTTTAGTGCCTGCCTTCAGCCCAGCTGAAGACCTGAGATCAAGTCCCACATCGGGCTCCCCGCATGGAGCCTGCTCCTCCCTCTGCCTTGTGTCTCTGCCTCTCTCTCTCTCATGAATAAATAAATTAAAAATCTTTAAAAAATAGGGAAGAGAAATAGTCAAAGAAACAATATGAGTATATTTCCCAAAATGAAAGTACAAGTCTCCAGACTGAAAGAGTCCACCAAATGCATAACATATTAAATGGAAAAAGACTCACAATAATGCATCAAGACTAGGAAAGATACTAAAAATTTCCAATGTAAAAACCTTAGGTCACATAAAACAGATTGGGGCTGAGAATGGTATTTACTTCTCAAGAAATGATATTGTAAGTCCAAAGACAGTGGAACAACTTCAAAATGATGAAGCAAAATAATTTTCAGTCTCAACTCATCATTCAAAGAGGAGCACAGAATAAAGACATATTCGGATACAAAGAGGATAAGATACTTCACTTCCTGTGCAATCTTTCGAAAGGAGCCACTGAAGAATGGGCTCCAGCAAAATCAGGGAGTAAAATGGAAAAGAAGAAAATATGAAATGTGAGAGGAAATGGAGTCAATCCAATAAAGTGTCAAAGAGGATTCCCAGGTAATGGGCCATGCAGCCTCTGTTGGAGAGAATAAGAGACTTCAATCATGTTTTCCAGAAAAAGCTATTCAGTAGTTCAGTTGATATTATGGAGTAGCTTGGTTGAGGGCAGTATTGAGGGTATATGAATAACAAGTGTTACAAGTGAGAAACAATAACAAAAAAAAAATTGCTGCAGAAAAGAGAAATGAGTCATGGCATATTTACAGTAAACAGTATTTACAAGGTTATAATGATCTCACACTATGTTGATTTAATTAAAGCAGTGGCATGGAATAGGAGATGGGTAAGAGGACGGGCAAGGTAGTCAGCATCTGTCATAACGGGATGCCTAAAATTAATAACATGAAGAAATAGTACAAGTTTATCATTTAGAAATACAGACTTAAGAATAGAAGAAACGGGGGCATCTGGCTGGCTCAGTCGGAAGAGATGAGACTTTTGATCTCAGGGTTGTGAGTTCAAGCCCCACATTGGGTGCAGAGATTATTTAAGTAAATAAACTTAAAAAAAAAAAAAAAGAATAGAAACAGTTTAACAAGCCAAGAGATTGTATTTGAGCAGCAAGAAATAAAGATTGGCCAGAGACTTATTTTTAATGTTAAGCTTATTGGTACTTCTGGATTTTCAACCATCTGCATATATTATCAATTTTTGACTTCCTGAGGGGGAGGGGCAAGATGGGGGCAGAGCAGGGTCCCCAAGTCACCTGTCCTCAACAAATTACCTAGAAAACATTCAAATCATCCTGAAAATCTACGAATTCGGCCTGAGATTTAAAGAGAGACCAGCTGGAACGCCACAGTGAGAAGAGTTCGCGCTTCTATCAAGGTAGGAAGACGGGGAAAAAGAAATAAAGACACAAAAGGCCTCCAAGGGGGAGGGGCCCCGAGGAGCCGGGCTGAGGCCGGGGCGAGTGTCCCCAGGACAGGAGAGCCCCGTCCCGGAGGAGCAGGAGCTGCACCGACCTTCCCCGCGGGAAAGGGCTCCCCGGGAATTGGAGCAGGATCCCCAGAAAGGCGGGGACGCCCTCGGGCTCCCTGGGACAGTAACAGAGGAACTGCGCCCCGGGAGATGCGCCGAGCTCCCTAAGGGCTGCAGCGCTCGGCGGGACCCGGAGCAGCTCGGAGGGGCTCGGGCGGCGGCTCCGCGGAGGGGGCTGCGGGGCTCCGGGAACAGCGCGGCGGCGGCTCGGGCGGAGGAAGAAGCTCCGCGGAGGGGGCTGCGCGGCTCCGGGAACAGCTCGGAGGGGCTCGGGCGGCGGCTCCGCGGAGGGGGCTGCGGGGCTCCGGGAACAGCGCGGCGGCGGCTCGGGCGGAGGAAGAAGCTCCGCGGAGGGGGCTGCGCGGCTCCGGGAACAGCTCGGAGGGGCTCGGGCGGCGGCTCCGCGGAGGGGGCTGCGCGGCTCCGGGAACAGCTCGGAGGGGCTCGGGCGGCGGCTCCGCGGAGGGGGCTGCGGGCGGGAGCGCGAATCCACCAGCGCAGGCCCCGGAGCACAGGGCGCCGGGACACAGCCCAGGATCCGGCCTCCCCCAGGGACAGGCAGAGGCCGGGAGGGCCCAGGACAGCGAGGACGCTCCTGCCTGGAGCTGAGCAGATCAGCGGCCCCGCCCCGGAGCCCCCAGGCCCTGCAGACGGAGAGCCCCGGAGCTACTGCGGGGGCTGACTCCGGAGTCCCAGAGCTGCCCCCGCCACTGTGGCTTCCTCCCGGGGCCTCACGGGGTGAACACCCCCCACTGAGCCCTGCACCAGGCAGGGGCAGAGCAGCTCCCCCAAGTGCTAACACCTGAGAATCAGCACAGCAGGCCCCTCCCCCAGAAGACCAGCGACACGGACCAGTTCCAAGGGAAGTCAAGGGACTTAAAGTACACAGAATCGGAAGATACTCCCCCGTGTTTTTTTTTGTTTTGTTTTGTTTTGTTTTGTTTTGTTTTTTGTTTGTTTTTGTTTTGTCTTGTGCTTTTTTTTCTTTCTTTCTTCTTGATTTCGGATTGCTTCCCCCACCCCACCCCACCCTTTTTTTTTTCTCCTTTCTTTCGTTTTCTTTCTCTTTTTCTTCTCTTTTTCCCCTTTTTTTCTTCTTTCTCTTTTTTCTTTTTCTCTTTTCTTTCCTTCTCTCTCTTTTTCTCCTTTTCCCAATACAACTTGTTTTTGGACACTCTGCACTGAGCAAAATGACTAGAAGGAAAACCTCACCTCAAAAAAAAGAATCAGAAACAGCCCTCTCTCCCACAGAGTTACAAAATATGGATTACAATTCAGTGTCAGAAAGCCAATTCAGAAGCACTATTTTACAGCTACTGGTGGCTCTAGAAAAAACCATAAAGGACTCAAGAGACTTCATGACTGCAGAATTTAGATCCAATCAGGCAGAAATTAAAAATCAATTAAATGAGATGCAATCCAAGCTAGAACTCCTAACGACGAGGCTTGACGAGGTGGAAGAACAAGTGAGTGACATAGAAGACAAGTTGATGGCAAAGAGGGAAACTGAGGAAAAAAGAGACAGGCAATTAAAAGACCATGAGGATAGATTAAGGGAAATAAATGACAGCCTGAGGAAGAAAAACCTACGTTTAATTGGGGTTCCCGAGGGCACGGAAAGTGACAGAGGGCCAGAATATGTATTTGAACAAATCCTAGCTGAAAACTTTCCTAATCTGGGAAGGGAAACAGGCATTCAGATCCAGGAAATAGATCCCCCCTAAAATCAACAAAAACCGATCAACACCTCGACATTTAATAGTGAAGCTTGCAAATTCCAAAGATAAGGAGAAGATCCTTAAAACAGCAAGAGAAAAAAAGTCCCTGACTTTTATGGGGAGGAATATTAGGGTAACAGCAGACCTCTCCACAGAGACCTGGCAGGCCAGAAAGGGCTGGCAGGATATATTCAGGGTCCTAAATGAAAAGAACATGCAACCAAGAATACTCTATCCAGCAAGGCTCTCATTCAAAATGGAAGGAGAGATAAAGAGCTTCCAAGACAGGCAGGAACTGAAAGAATATGTAACCTCCAAACCAGCTCTGCAAGAAATTTTAAGGGGGACTCTTAAGATTCCCCTTTAAGAAGAAGTTCAGTGGAACAATCCACAAAAACAAGGACTAAATAGATATGATGACACTAAACTCATATCTCTCAATAGTAACTCTGAACGTGAACGGGCTTAATGACCCCATCAAAAGGCGCAGGGTTTCAGACTGGATAAAAAAGCAGGACCCATCTATTTGCTGTCTACAAGAGACTCATTTTAGACAGAAGGACACATACAACCTGAAAATAAAAGGTTGGAGAACCATTTACCATTCAAATGGTCCTCAAAAGAAAGCAGGGGTAGCCATCCTTATATCAGATAAATTAAAATTTACCCCGAAGACTATAGTGAGAGATGAAGAGGGACACTATCTCATACTCAAAGGATCTATCCAACAAGAGGACTTAACAATCCTCAATATATATGCCCCGAATGTGGGAGCTGCCAAATATTTAAACCAATTAATAACCAAACTGAAGAAATACTTTGATAATAATACACTTATACTTGGTGACTTCAATCTAGCTCTTTCTATACTAGATAGATCTTCTAAGCACAACATATCCAAAGAAACGAGAGCTTTAAATGATACACTGGACCAGATGGATTTCACAGATATCTACAGAACTTTACATCCAAACTCAACTGAATACACATTCTTCTCAAGTGCACATGGAACTTTCTCCAGAATAGACCACATACTGGGTCACAAATCGGGTCTGAACCGATACCAAAAGATCGGGATAGTCCCCTGTATATTCTCAGACCATAATGCCTTGAAATTAGAACTTAATCACAACAAGAACTTTGGAAGGACCACAAACACGTGGAGGTTAAGGACCATCCTGCTAAAAGATGAAAAGGTCAACCAGGAAATTAAGGAAGAATTGAGAAGATTCATGGAAACTAATGACAATGAAGATACAACCGTTCAAAATCTTTGGGATGCAGCAAAAGCAGTCCTGAGGGGGAAATACATCGCAATACAAGCATACATTCAAAAACTGGAAAGATCTCAAATTCAAAAGCTCACCTTACACATAAAGGAACTAGAGAAAAAGCAACAATTAGACCCCACCCCCAGCAGAAGAAGACAGTTAATTAAAATTCGAGCAGAACTAAATGATATCGAGACCAAAAGAACTGTGGAACAGATCAACAGAACCAGGAGTTGGTTCTTTGAAAGAATTAATAAGATAGATAAACCATTAGCCAACCTTATTAAAAAGAAGAGAGAGAAGACTCAAATTAATAAAATCATGAATGAGAAAGGAGAGATCACTACCAACACCAAGGAAATACAAACGATTCTAAAAACATATTATGAACAGCTGTACGCCAATAAATTAGGAAATCTAGAAGAAATGGAAGCATTCCTGGAAAGCCACAAACTACCAAAACTGGAGCAGGAAGAAATAGAAAACCTGAACAGGCCAATAACCAGGGAGGAAATTGAAGCAGTCATCAAAAACCTCCCGAGACACAAGAGTCCAGGGCCAGATGGCTTCCCAGGGGAATTCTATCAAACGTTTAAAGAAGAAATCATACCTATTCTACTAAAGCTGTTTGGAAAGATAGAAAGAGATGGAGTACTTCCAAATTCGTTCTATGAGGCCAGCATCACCTTAATTCCGAAACCAGACAAAGACCCCACCAAAAAGGAGAATTACAGACCAATATCCTTGATAAACATGGATGCAAAAATTCTCAACAAGATACTAGCCAATAGGATCCAACAACACATTAAGAAAATTATTCACCATGACCAAGTAGGATTTATCTCCGGGACACAAGGCTGGTTCAACACTCGTAAAACCATCAATGTGATTCATCATATCAGCAAGAGAAAAACCAAGAACCATATGATACTCTCATTAGATGCAGAGAAAGCATTTGACAAAATACAGCATCCATTCCTGATCAAAACACTTCAGAGTGTTGGGATAGAGGGAACTTTCCTCGACATCTTAAAAGCCATTTACGAAAAGCCCACAGCAAATATCATTCTCAATGGGGAAGCACTGGGAGCGTTTCCCCTAAGATCAGGAACAAGACAGGGATGTCCACTCTCACCACTGCTGTTCAACATAGTTCTGGAAGTCCTCGCCTCAGCAATCAGACAACAAAAAGACATTAAAGGCATTCAAATTGGCAAAGAAGAAGTCAAACTCTCCCTCTTCGCCGATGACATGATACTCTACATAGAAAACCCAAAAGCCTCCACCCCAAGATTGCTAGAACTCATACAGCAATTTGGTAGCATGGCAGGATACAAAATCAATGCCCAGAAATCAATGGCATTTCTATACACTAACAATGAGACTGAAGAAAGAGAAATTAAGGAGTCAATCCCATTTACAATTGCACCCAAAAGCATAAGATACCTAGGAATAAACCTAACCAAAGAGGTGAAGGATCTATACCCTAAAAACTATAGAACACTTCTGAAAGAAATTGAGGAAGACACAAAGAGATGGAAAAATATTCCATGCTCATGGATTGGCAGAATTAATATTGTGAAAATGTCAATGTTACCCAGGGCAATTTACACGTTTAATGCAATCCCTATCAAAATACCATGGACTTTCTTCAGAGAGTTGGAACAAATTATTTTAAGATTTGTGTGGAATCAGAAAAGACCCCGAATAGCCAGGGGAATTTTAAAAAAGAAAACCATAGCTGGGGGCATCACAATGCCAGATTTCAGGTTGTACTACAAAGCTGTAGTCATCAAGACAGTGTGGTACTGGCACAAAAACAGACACATAGATCAATGGAACAGAATAGAGAACCCAGAAGTGGACCCTGAAATGTACGGTCATCTAATATTCGATAAAGGAGGAAAGACTATCCATTGGAAGAAAGACAGTCTCTTCAATAAATGGTGCTGGGAAAATTGGACATCCACATGCAGAAGAATGAAGCTGGACCACTCTCTTTCACCATACACAAAGATAAACTCAAAATGGATGAGAGATCTAAATGTGAGACAAGAGTCCATCAAAATCACAGAAGAGAACACAGGCAACACCCTTTTTGAGCTCGGCCACAGTAACTTCTTGCAAGATACATCCACAAAGGCAAAAGAAACCAAAGCAAAAATGAACTATTGGGACTTCATCAAGATAAGAAGCTTTTGCACAGCAAAGGATACAGTCAACAAAACTAAAAGACAACCTACAGAATGGGAGAAGAATTTGCAAATGACATATCAGATAAAGGGCTAGTTTCCAAAATCTATAAAGAACCTATTAAACTCAACACCAAAGAAACAAACAATCCAATCATGAAATGGGCAAAAGACATGAAGAGAAATCTCACAGAGGAAGACATGGACATGGCCAACATGCACATGAGAAAATGCTCTGCATCACTTGCCATCAGCGAAATACAAATCAAAACTACAATGAGATACCACCTCACACCAGTGAGAATGGGGAACATTAACAAGGCAGGAAACAACAAATGTTGGAGAGGATGCGGAGAAAAGGGGGACCCTCTTACACTGTTGGTGGGAATGTGAACTGGTGCAGCCACTCTGGAAAACTGTGTGGAGGTTCCTCAAAGAGTTAAAAATAGACCTGCCCTACGACCCAGCAATTGCACTGTTGGGGATTTACCCCAAAGATTCAGATGCAATGAAACGTCGGGACACCTGCACCCCGATGTTTCTATCAGCAATGGCCACAATAGCCAAACTGTGGAAGGAGCCTCGGTGTCCATCGAAAGATGATGGATAAAGAAGATGTGGTTTATGTATACAATGGAATATTACTCAGCCATTAGAAACGACAAATACCCACCATTTGCTTCAACGTGGATGGAACTGGAGGGTATTATGCTGAGTGAAGTAAGTCAATCGGAGACGGACAAACAGTGTATGTTCTCATTCATTTGGGGAATATAAATAATAGTGAAAGGGAATATAAAGGAAGGGAGAAGAAATGTTGGGAAATATCAGGAAGGGAGACAGAACATAAAGACTCCTAACTTGGGGAAACGAACTAGGGGTGGTGGAAGGGGGAGGAGGGCGGGTGTTGGAGGGGAAGGGGTGACGGGCACTGAGGTGGACACTTGATGGGATGAGCACTGGGTGTTTTTCTGTATGTTGGTAAATTGAACACCAATAAAAATTAATTAAAAAAAATTTTTCTTGACTTCCTAAGTAAATTTTAAAAGCAACAAAATTTGAAAACAAAGTGATATCCAAATCTTTTGATATCTACCTCACTAACCTGGGTTTTATTTATTTATGAGAGCTTTGAAGATAAGCCATGTTGATAGACTCCTTTGGTTTGTGTCTATACAGACAAAAATTCTAAATATTTAAAGACAAATGCTTTTCTTGATTCCATCAATGTAACCTACTCGGCATATGGATAGCTGATGTCCCAATTTTGTCTCGTCCTCTGCTGTATTTCCAGGATGGGATTCGGATGTGAGAGACTTATACAGTTGCTTGCTCGGTTAGCAAAGCACTTGGTCACCCCGCAGTTAAGAGGCTCCCGAGAATTTGTCAGCACCTTGAAGCCTTGTGGAGTTTTTGACACACGAATCCCAAATTTAAGAAATTGTCAAAGTAATCTCCAATAGACCAAGAATTTAGGTCAGAAAATCCTCCAATCCTTCGTATAGGAAAAGCTGTAAATCCTTAGATTCCTTCGGAGAGTCTGAAGAGAGATGACGGGTTTAAAATCTGTGAATTACATGGCAAAATTAGATTAGCTTGGCAAATTCCTACCATGATGTTATATTCCTAAGGAGAGCAAGTTCACACATGCTCCATTATATCCCCGAGAAAACATAAAATTGCGGATTCCTTTCCACTATCCTGGTCTCTTCTACCTCCCAATCCCTGGAATTCTCTGCAGAAATATTCATTGCCTTCTGACTAGAATGACCAGACTGAAAGGATTTCACCAAAAACTTTCTAAGATCAAAACTTTTCATCTTATCTTCAACTCCGCAGCTCTTTCTGGCTATGCCAACCCGGTTACTCTCAAAAAGGAACCTTCAATTCAACACTGATTTTATTTATTTTTATCTAAAGTGATTGACTTTTTTTCCCTTCAACTTAATTGACTTTTTATTTGATTAAGGTAAATAAATCAACTGATTGATTTGGTTCCGCACTTACCTGATCTCTGTAATAAACAAGTAAGACCTTACATAATCATTTTTTATAAGCTTTGCTAGAGTCAAAATTTTAGCCTTAAGCATTCTACAATAATTGTACTTAATAGACTATTATTCTATTGAGTTTCTATGTTATGTTATGCAAATAAAGGATCAGTTTTGAGTATTCCAGTTAAATTATTTAAATTTTCCCGGTTTTAGATATGTAGAGTATAGTTTTTAAAAATTATATAATTTGGGCAGCCTGGTGGCTCAGTGGTTTAGCGCCGACTTCAGCCCAGGGCTTGATCCTGGAGACCTGGGATCGAATCCCACGTCGGGCTCCCTGCGTGGAGCCTGTTTCTCCCTCTGCCTGTGTCTCTGCCTCTCTCTCTCTCTTTCATGAATAAATAAATAAAATCTTTTAAAAAATTATATAATTTGTGTACATAAACTTCTCTTGTCATGAAAGAAATAGTATTAAACTGGCAATGCCATGAACATACATCTCTACTTTCATCTACTCAAGAACTTGAAGTAGGTGGATTGCTGAAGAAAAGAGGTATTTTTAATATATAATAATGTATAATAATGTATGTTTATCCTTCAAGTCTCAATTCAAATGCTTCCTTTATTCTGAAACCTCCAGTGCCTGGCAAATTTCATGGGTTGCAGGGACAGAAATGGATTGTGGCTGAGATATGGAAACAAAAGACATATTGGAAGGATAATGGATGCCTTCCAGAAATCTCAGGAGGACCTGAAGATTCTCCTTGGGAAGGACCTGAAGATTCTCCTTGGGGAGAACAGAAAGCAGCATAGTTCCAAGGACCTCTCAGCAAGAGCTTTTGGATCCTCTCTCTATTGCCTCACGATGACTTATGACCAGTAGTTTTCTATCCATGTTCTCATTTCAAATTCCAGTCAGAAATTATACGACTAATTAGGATGGCAGGTAGATCAAGCTCAGTCACTCTGAGAACCAGGAAGGGTTCACTCACCCCAATTTGTGTCTCCTGTCATCCTTGACTTAGATGAAGCTTTTCCTCTATTCCAAAGGCACTTTGTGCCAACCCTGTGAGGCCAATGATACTAATAAAGCATGCTAAGGTAGACTTTTTCCGTATTTGAATCCTTAGCATAGTGCACAGCGACCGGTACTTAGTAAGTGGTGAAAACTTATGGTTGTATGAGTTCAACTGTATTTTATTTTCTTTTAATGATAGAAATTATCAAATGCCAGAGAGAGAGAGAGAGAGAGAGAGAGAGAGAGAGAGAGAGAGAGAGAACTTCTGTAAGTTGTTTAAAAGCCGCTAGAGGCCCCCTCATGAGAGTGGCCAGATGACCTGGTGGTGCTCTCTCTGAGGCTCAAAACCGAGAAGAATCCTTATTACATGGTAAGCAGAAAATCAGTACAGAGGGATCAATGGTCAGCGTGGCACAGGGGCACCTGCCATCTCCCCGTTCATACCTTGTTGTGCCCCAGTGTCGTCTTGGATCACTTACGACTCCTCAACATGAGACCAAGACTGTACATCTCTGAGGAACTTGACAGTCTATTAATCACTGTCTAATAGAGTTAAAGCATACCACCTTCCTTTCACCCCTTAGAGCCCCGAGAGTTATGTCATCCATCCTCTCATTCCTTGGAATACAAAATACTTATTTAGTCCCTTTCTCCAATAATTGTGTATCAGGATAGGTCCATAGCTTAGAAACACAAACCCCTACTTAACTAGGGTTAGGGTTGGGGGCATAATTGCCATCAGTTTCTTACTGGTAAATCATTCCCACCCTTCCATGTACCCATTCCCCAACCCGAAGATCAGATGAAGGAACTTTCTTGTTAGAGTAAAAAAGACAATTCTTTACCTAGTCAATAGATTACTCCCACTAAATCTTTAGCACGGCACCCAGTTATGATGCAGATGAGCCAAAATGATAACAGGAAGTAAGTGCTGATTGGTAAGAATTAAAGTGTTTTGGGGTTTTATTTTGGTTGTGTTGCTTCCTCATATCTGTTTCAGTTGTTTCACTTCCTTTTTACAATGAATGTGTATTATGTTATAAATACAACTGAATTTTTTTAAATATTAAAGAATAGAGGGGAAGTAGCAAATAGTAACCTTAGATCCAGATAACCTAGCTCTAATAGTGCTAAAATAATGTTTTTACTTAATAGAGAAGGTATCAAAATATAGTGACTGTCATCTAGAACCCAAATTTTGGTCCCTAGTGCCATTCTCCATTAAAAGAAATGTTTTTTGAAGAAATGACTGATTCCAGGGCTGGGGCAGGACAGGTTCAAGATGAGCCTGGAATATATTGCTAGAAAGTAAAAATGATGTGGTGCATCACACAGACACAGGTGCCAAATTGAGGGGTCAATCTGGGGGTTGGGGGTGGGTGGGGAATAGCTATCAAACAATTAAGTAATGAATTATAAACCATTGAAGAAATAGAAATTTATTAGTTCTTACCAATATAAATGAACAGGAGAAAGGAAAGCTGTTGCATATACTAGAAAGCAGAATGCCTGCTGGTAGATGCAGGATCCTGGAGTTGAAATCATTATATTAGAATAAAGATTGCATCAGGAAAGAATCATCAATGAATACTAAATCTAGGGAAATTTGAAAAAACAAAAGAAAAAAGAAGACATTTACATGGTTGGTCTTAAAATGTATTCCCACAGACTGCTTATTAATTATAAAGAGTAAAAAGTAGCAATTACCAATCAGAGAAATCCAGAACCTTGAGACAGTGATCAAAATTGACCTCAACTCTGAGAGACAGATGGACATCGTGTGCCTGCATTTGTGATACACAGAGAAGGATGCAACACCATCTTGGAGTAAAGAATAGCCTGAATCAGAAAATGAGGAAATACCAGTCAACCCCCACTGAGGATGTTCCATTTAGAAAAGGTAGATGGGGGGTGACTATATATTCTTTTAATGTTCATATCATAAAAGACAATGAAAGGATGTGGAAATGCTCCAGGTAACAGAAGGCTAAAGAGACACAGTATAACTAAATGCAATTGCTGATATATGGGATTCTGTTCTCGAGGAGGAAAAAAATGCTATAAAGGACATTATTGAGTCAAGTGACAAAATTGGAATATGGATGCTATATTAGGTAAAAGTATTATACCAATGTTAAATTTACTGAAGTTGATAACAGCACCGTGGTTATGTAAAAGGACACCTGCATTCTTCGGAAATTCAGTCTGAAGTATTTGAAGGCAAAGGACGCGATATAGGCATCTTACACACACACACACACACACACACACACACACACACAATCCTGCCAAGTGTATATTATCTTGACAACATCTCACAATTTATATCATTGTGTGTATGAGCAGTAACTAACATGCCAAGTGTTTTTGCTATAGTCAGATGATCCCACAGTTTTTCTTTTTTTTTTTTTTTTAGTTTATTAATGGGATAATTTACATTGATTTTTGAATGTTAAACCAAACTTTCATTCCAGGGACTAAACCCCACATGGTACTGATGTATTACCCTTTCTATAAATTGGTACATTTCATTTCTAAATATTTCTTTAGAATTTTTATAGCTATGCTGATGAGGGATAATGGTCTATAATTGTTTTCAAGTAATATCTTTGTCTATTTTTGATCTCAGGGCAATTTTACTGAATGAATTGGAAAGTATTGCCTCTTCTTCAATTTTCTGGAAGAGTTTGGGTAGAGTTGGCATTGTATTTTCTCTGAATGTTTGGAAAAATTCACAACAAAACCATCTTGGCCTGAAGTTTTTGTTTGGGTTTAGGTTTTTTTTTTTTTTTTTTCTTTTTTAGGTGAGATTTTAACTGCAAATTCAATTTCTTCAGTAAATTAAAAGCTATTTGTTTGTTTCTTCTTGAATAAGTTTTGGTGGTTTGTACCTTTCAAGGAATTTGTCTATTTCATCTGAGTAGTAGAATTTATAGGTATAATGCTGTTCGTAATATTCCTTTATTATCCTTTTATTATCTGTAAAATCTATGGTGATGTCACTTTTCTCCTTCCTGGAGATCGATCACCTGTGTCTTCTCTCTGTTTTCCTGATCAGTCTGGCAGGAGTTTTATCAAGTTTATTGATCCTGTCAAAGAACTAGTTTTTTATTTCATTGATGTTCTCTATTGTTTTCATTTTGATCTTTCCATATCATTTATTTCCTTTCTTCTCTTACTTCAGATTTGATTTGTGCTTCTTTCTCTAGTTTCTTAAGAAGGAAGCAGAGGTCATTGATTTGTTTGCATGCATAACCTGCTTTACCAAATTCTGATATTAACATCCTCATTCAGTTCAAATACTTTATATTTTTTCTTCATTTTTAAAACTTTATCTGGGAGTGCCTGGCTGGCTCAGTCAGTAGAGCATCCGACTGTTGATCTCAGGGCGGTGAGTTCAGGCCCCGCATTGGGCACAGAGCCTACTTAAAACAAAATAAAAACTTTATCCATATGTCATTTAAAAGTTTTATTTAGTTATCAGTCATTTGAGTATTTTTCTAGAGCTCTTTAGGTCTTTTTTTAAAAATTTTTTTATTTACTTATGATAGTCACAGAGAGAGAGAGAGAGAGAGAGAGAGGCAGAGACATAGGCAGAGGGAGAAGCAGGCTCCACGCAGGGAGCCCGACATGGGATTCGATCCCGGGTCTCCAGGATCGCACCCTGGCCAAAGGCAGGTGCTAAACCACTGCGCCACCCAGGGATCCTGCTCTTTAGGTCTTTTATCTCCAATTTAATTGTGGCCAAAGAGCAGACTTCGTATGAGTCTAATAATTTTAAACTTACTAAGACTCGGTTTAGGCCCAGAATATGTTCTATCTTGGCAAATGAGTATGTGAAGTTTAAAATAACGTGTATCACATTGTTGTTGGGTGATGCCTTCTACAATTTTCAGGTCAATTTGGTAGTATTATTCAAAATTCCATATCCTTATTGACTGTATGCTTATGTGTCCTATCACTTATTGAAAAAGCGTTGAAATCTCTGACTAAAATTCTGGATTTGTCCATTTCTTCTCACAGTTCTATTATGTTTTATTTCATTATTTTTCAGCCGTTATTAGGTGTGTGCCTCAATCAGTACTCACAGGATATGGGAGGTGAACATGCAGTAGATCTCTGAGATTCTCTCTCTTTTTTTCTTAAAGATTTTATTTATTTGTTTGTTTCAGAAACACAGAGGAAGAGAGGGATGGGGGTGGCAGGAGGAGCAGGGGGAGAGAGAGGATCCTAAGCAGACTCAGCTCAGAGCACAAGCCCCAGGCTGGGCTGGATCCCATGATCCCTGAGATCATGACCTGAGCTGAAATCAAGAGTCACCCACCCCTGGACCAACTGAGCCACTCAGAAGTTTTCTTTCTGTTCGGTGCTCCCCTCTCGAGGACTCTTGGCCTGGAAACCCTAGCTGCCTTGGTCTCCTGGCTCTGATGCACCTTCTCCACTTAGGGAGTCTGTCTGCCAGATTTACCTGTCGCTGCCACAGCCTGGAACCTTCCGGGCACTAAACCCGTGCACTTTTCTTTCTTGCCTCTCAGCAGCTCCTGACTTTCAGAGCCTGATGTCCAGCATCTTAAAAACTGTTTTGTTTTTTAATACATTCTGTTTGTCTATTTTTCTCTAATTTCTTCTTTTCTTTCCTTTTTTTATTCTTTCTTTCTTTTTTGGTTGCCTCAGGCAGAGGATAAATCCGACTGGAAGCAGAATTCCTTCTTGTTTTTTTTTGTTTGTTTGTTTAGGTTTAAATGTCTTGTAGTTTCTGTGGATCAGGAATTTGAGAGCAGCTTGGCTGGGTAGTTCGGCTCCAGCTTACCAAGTTCACTCTATTCTTTCTGACAACAGACAACTTTGAAGGTCTTCCAGTTTAATCACTAAAACTTCCCCAGTGATAGGCATTACAAAGAGTTTATTTTTCTAGATTTAGAAGTTATTTCAGGCAAGATACAATATACACAAATTAGTTTTGCAATGTTTTTATTATTAAAATAACGAGAATCCTGTAATAGAAACCATTATATTTTAGTTAGTATGCTTTATATGCTACAATACATAAAATAATAGTATATTATATAACATAAAATTACACAGTATATAGTATCCAATTTTCACCCTAGGTTTATAAATGCAGTTTATGCTAATGAAAAATAATGAGCTAATTGCATTAATAATAGCTATAATTTTATAACTTACATGCCAGGGTAGATTTTTATATACTATCTCATTTCATTGTCACAACTCTACAGCGTATTTGCTATTAATATCCCTATTTCACAGGTGAGAAAACTAAGGTTGAAGAAGGTGAAATGATATGAAAGCCGTCTATTCAGGAAGTTGATGATTCAGGATTTCAATCCATGTGTTTCTGATGCAAAAACCTGAGTTCCTAACCACTCTGCTATACTGGACAAAATCGAGATAAGTGCCTTGAATAGAACTATCACTCTTTATTCCACTTTGAATAGTATGTTACTAAAGCACAAAACAGGAAGATCCATAAGATTACATTTGAGAGGGCTCTGGAAATCTACAGATAGCAATAAATCCTGGAGAGAAAAGACAACTACACTATACTTTGAATCATCCATGAAGTCAAAACAAGTATGAGGTCCAACTGTAGTTAGAAATCAATTTTCTTTCCAGTTTTTTGTAGCTTCTCTTTCCTACACTTTAAACTGTCCTAATCTGCTTTCCCACTGTGACTTATTTCTGGTAACGTATAGTTGGGATAACAGCATCTTCACACCTGGTGGGCTGTGTAGCTGTGCACGCTGGGAATGGTAAGGATCATGAGGAACTGTGGAGGCACAATACAAGCCACTGTCACTTCAAAAACAAGACATAAGCTCTGCCGATGGTGGGAACTGGCCAAAGGCAATAACATGAAAACCACAGGGCACCTTCACATGTAAAAGCAAACTCTGTCAGTAGCAGACTGACACAGCACTCTGGTGAAAAATAACATGTTTTAGTAAAGCAGCTTCCTCTATTTGTTAAAGGGCTTCGTTTCAATCATAAAATACACATTCATTCATTTGTCCAACAAACATGTACTTGGCACATAGTCAGGTACTATGCTTGGTCTTGCATATGCCCAAATAGGTAGGTAGAAAGATAGATGATAGATAGATAGATAGATAGATAGATAGATAGATAGATAGATAAAAGTCCCAGATCTCTAAATCTTCAGTGTCTAGGAGAAACATCAAATATATAAATGCTTTGATGCCCAACAGTGAAACACCACCAGGAATATACCTGCATTCAAACCAACCTGGGTTTCTTATTTGCTGCAACCAGGAAAACTTTATACTATGGAGAACAAAAGGAAATCTCAAAGGGTATTTGGAGGGCATGTTGTAGGATTTGGGTCCATGTTAGATAATTTAGGGGAAAGATAGGGATTTGTTCTGGATTCGGTGCCATCAGAAAGTTGGGAGCAATTTATGATTGGATATTTTACTAATTTTTACCTCGTAAATTACCTAGGAGGAAGGAGGCATGGAATTGGTCGTTGGTAAAGAAAGAGCAGTTATTCACATCAGCTGGAAGGGGGGATGTGTGGCCATGTTTATGGTTAGCACAGTGTTCTTGTTTTTGTCTGTGTTCAAATGTGATGATGGAGGGTCCCTGTTTTTGTTTTAATCCATTAAGTGGATTAGTCACAGAGTCATCTCTCGTGATTTGGGTGAAATGTTACATTCTGCAAGAAAATAACATGGTCTAGCTGGAATCTAAGGCTGTTTTTTTTATTTTTCTTCCTCAATACTCAGTTTTACTATGCCTTGATAAATGCTAAGTTACAAGAATACACAGATGTGAAAGAGGTTAAAAAGTTCCTTCCATGCCAAAAAATATCTTGCAATGGAGGAAAGTCCCAGACTTATTAATTATAGTTGGTGACTAAAGAGACAGAGCTAAAAAAAATTAAGTTCTGGAAAATATAATTGGGATGTGAACTTAAAAATTTTTCTGTCTTTACCATAATTTTTTGCAGCTTTATTAAAGTATAATTGACATACAACAAATTGCACATATTAAAGCCTACAATTTGATACCTTTGACATATTGACGTATCTCTAAAATTCTCACCATACTCAAGTAAATGAGTATATCCATCATCTGCAAAAGTATTTTTGTGTTCTTTTGAAACCCCTTCTCTCTCCATCACTCTATCCCCACCAAACTCCATCCCTAGGCAACCACCGATCTATTACCTCCACATAGCTTAGTGTGTGTGGTTTTTAGAAGCTTATATAAATGAAATCCTACAGTATGTCTTCTTTTGTGTCTACTTTCTATCACTTAGCACAATTATTTTGACATTCATCCATGTTGTTACATGCTTCAAAACTTCATTCCTTTTTATTGTAGAGTAGTGTTCCATTGGGTGATAGGCAAACAAATCCTTTAGGGATTCTCCTGTTGATGGACATGAAGGTTGTGTGGTATCTTTAAAATAAGTCCATAAATTCTTTGCTACTACTTTTTTCAGGA
Organism: Vulpes lagopus; assembly: GCF_018345385.1. Classification (NCBI taxonomy): domain Eukaryota; kingdom Metazoa; phylum Chordata; class Mammalia; order Carnivora; family Canidae; genus Vulpes; species Vulpes lagopus. The sequence continues at coordinate 102,281,847 of NC_054834.1, read as the reverse complement.
AGTGGAGTCTAATTTCCCTCTCCTTTCTAATATGGACTGGACTTAGCAACTCAATTCTCATTAATAGAATAAAGCAGAAGTGATGGTATGCAACTTTTGAAACTAGTCATGTAAGGAGTTTGGACTTCCTCCTTACTCTCTCTAGTGGATCATCTTCTCTGGGGAAAGCCAGCTGTCAGGCTGTGAGGAAACTCAAACAGCCCTATGGAAAAGCCCATGTGATGGGAAACTTTAGTCTCCTGTCAATAGCCATGCGAGGGAACCATGTTGGAAGAAAATCTTCCAAGTTCAGTCCATGACTTCAGATGACTGCAGCCCCTTTATAGCTTCACTACAACCTCATAGGAGACACAGAGCCAGAACCATCCCGCTAAGTGGCTCCCAAACTCCTGATCCTCAGAAACTATGAGATAACTAATGTTTGTTGTCTAAGTCACTACACTTCGGAGAAATGTGTTACAGGGCAATCGGTAACTAATATAGGTTGTTCTAGGTTTGGGGGTATTGCGAGTAAAGGAGCTATGAACTTTGGATACAAGTATTTGTATAGATATGCATTTTCATTTCTTTTGGCTTACTGCATATTTGGGCACAATTTTTATTTTGCCTTATATGGTTTCCATTAAAGTGTCAAATTGACCCAACAAGGTTATAGGCTTCAGGTATTTATTTAATATTCCACACAATGTTCAGCCCATGCCAATTGCTTGGTAAATGATCAATACTTTGAAATGAGATAAATTGAGAACAATAATAAGTACTCAAATGACTTTCTGTAGGTACCAGAGAAGAGAAGGGAGGTGATTCAGTGTTATTGGTGGATGGACTGCCTGACCTACCCCCATCGCCACCCTGTGAACAAAATGAATTGATTTGCTGTAGGTCCAGAGAAAGAATGTAGTTTGGAGTCCATAAAGAAAGTTTCATCTCCACATAATGTGAATCCTAATTTGAATACCACACATAAATGGGGAGAATTAATCCAACTTCATCCTGGTAAAAATCTGAAGTGACACACTTCTCAAAATAGAAATAAAATGTACTATTTCACATTGCCAGACAGTGTGCTCTCTCTTTCAGTTGCTTTTCAACCAGTCTAAGCTGTGCTTGAGAATCTGAGTAAGATTTATCTTCCGGCTCTCAGATATGGCTGGAGGGAGCCGTGTATGTAGGAATACATACAAGAATGTGTTGGTGAATGCTCAGTAAGTTTCTATGGGTTCAGTTCCTTTACTGAACACTAAATTCTTTAAAGAAATAGAAATGTGGGGATCCCTGGATGGCTCAGTGGTTCAGCACCTGCCTTCGGCCCAGGGTGCAATCCTGGAGACCCGGGATCGAGTCCCACGTCGGGCTCCCTGCATGGAGCCTGCTTCTTCCTCTGCCTGTGTCTCTGCCTCTCCCTCTCTCTCTCTCTGTGTGTCTGTCATGAATAAATAAAATATTAAAAAAAAAAAAGAAATAGAAATGTAGGATTTAAAATAGCCAACTACCATCAAGAAACATTCTGAGCAAAGAGGGTACCACCAAACTTAACCAAAGGATTGTTTAAATTCCTTGATCTCCTCTAGAGAGACCAGATTAGTAATCCTCATCATGATGTCTTATATAAGGGAGATCCCATCAACAGAAGAAGTGGAGGTCTAAGAAAACTGACTCCATTCTAGGTCAGGTTGATTAGAAATTGCAGGAGGCAAGAGTGAGAGAGCAAAGTGAGTGGGAGAAATATCAAGGCTTTGCTGATCCACTCCCTGTCTAGGATTCGACCTCAAAGCACAGTCAGAAACAAATCATTGCATAAATTCCTTAAGCCTGAATGTCCACACCAAGGCCAGCTCACTCCTGCATGTGGAGTTGAGTAACTAAGAAACTTCAAACTTAGGAAATCTGAGCCTTTTTTTTTTTCCTAAGAAAGAGGGAGTTGGGAAGGGTAGAGGGAGAGGGAATCTTAAGCAGCTCCACACCCAGCTCAGAGCTCCATCTCACAACCCTGAGATCATGACCTGAGCCCAAATCAAGCCACTTAACTGACTAAACCACATAGGTGAAATCTAAATCTTTCTTTTTTTTTTTTTAAGATTTATTTATTTATTTGAGAGAGAGAGTGCAGTGGGGAGGAGCAGAGGGAAATGGAGAGAGAAACTCAAGCAGACTCTGCACTGGTCATGGAGCCTGCCTTGAGACTCAATCTTACAACCCTGAAATCACAATCCAAGCTGAAACCAAGAGTCTGTCACTCAATCACTGCACCACCCAGGTGTCCCTAAATCTAAATCTTTTATGATGGACAATGAATTTATCTGACTTCTACCCAGGAGGTAGACATAGGCTTATTATCCTGGTCAGGAAACTAACCTGCCTTCTGTCCCAGAGAGAGTCACTATCCTTCCAGTTTGTTTGCCTTATAGTCAATCCTTAAAAGATGGCTTAGAGAGGGATCCTGGGTGGCTCAGTGGCTGAGCATCTGCCTTTGGCTCAGGTCATGATCCCAGGGTCCTGGGATCAAGTCCCACCTCAGGTCCCCGGAGAGAGCCTACTTCCCCCTCTGCCTATGTCTCTGCCTCTCTCATGAATAAATTTTTTAAATCTTAAAAAAAAAATAACAATAGTCTAGAGGAAAGCCAGTCAGAGCCTCGAAAATGTGCAAAAACAAGAACCTGTGGATAATTGTGTCCCAATAATTAATACCTAATAAAAACCTTCAAGATAGTCATATTTCACTCACTTTTCAGAGAAGGCAATGAGGGTGAGAAACGTTAAGGAACTCACTATATGCCCTATAGTGGTGCAGTTGGGGTTTACATCTGGGCCTGTCTACTTCCAAACCACTCTGGAGACCCCTATGTCCCCCAGGATGACAAATGTTATTTCTTGAAAGATACCCAGAAGAACTAAAGCAAAACTTTATAAACCAGTGGCTTAGCATGCCTCCTCCAAAATGGGGGGTCTTTGCAATAGGACCCCAAATTCTAATTGTCAACCAAAGACTGAGAGGAAAGAAAGCTACTGTCCAAAGTGAAGGATTATTTGTCTTCTGTTCCCATTTCTAGAAATTGAGCTTCCCCAAACCTGGGCAGATTTGGTAGCTTCTTTGCAAGATGGCCACCATCAATTTCTTCCCTTCCTCTCTAAATATTTTATTCCTTTCAAGAAAAGTAGTGTCTATTTGTCCCCTCTCTCCACTCCTTCTCCCCTTAAATCTGGGATGGACTTAATGAATTCCTCAAACAATAAAATAAACGTGGCATTCCCTGTCTTTTAAGACTAGATCATAAGAAGCATTATGATCAGGTGTCCCTGCTATGCTAGATCCCTGACATCTGTCCAGGTCTCTTGAAATACCTGCTCTTGGGACAGTGTAAAAAGTCTGAGTATCCTAAGCCTGCCATGCTGTGAGGAAGCACAGCTGGTTTCATTGAAAGAGAGATGTCCATCCAGCCCCATTTTTCCAGCCACTCTGGCCCATATACACCAGTCACATAAGCTAAGAAAGCGTCTTGGGGATTCTAGTCCAGGAGAAGCAATATAGAGAAAAATGGAGAAACTCAACCAATGAGCAAAACCACACATATGGCCCAGTTGAGTTATCCTAGGCATCTTTAGCCACTAGTACTATGCCCCATCCATATCCCTGACTCACAAAATCATGTATATAACAAAACCATTTTTGTTTTATGCCAAAAAGCTTTGAGATAGTTTAAGAAGCAATAGACAACTACAACAATAGGTATAAAAGAAATATATGTTGAAAGACTAGTTTAAAAAGATTTAAGGTAAATATTAAATGGTAAGTTTGCATTGTAAGCTAATTGGAAGTATAAAAGGGCAATTAAAATTTAAAACTGAGGGATCCCCGGGTGGCTCAGCAGTTTAGTGCTTGCCTTTGGCCCAGGGTGTGATCCTGGAATCCTGGGATCAAGTCCCACGTCAGGCTCCCAGCATGGAGCCTGCTTCTCCCTCCTCCTGTGTCTCTGCCTCTCTCTCTCTCTCTCTCTCTCTGTCTATAATAAATAAATAAATAAATAAATAAATAAATAAATAAATAAATCTTTTAAAAAATTTAAAACTGAAATGTTTTACAGAGTTAATAGCATTAAATTTCTTTTTTAAAAAAAGTATTTTTTATTCATTTATTCATGAGAGATGCAGAGAGAGAGAGGCAGAGACATAGGCAGAAAAAGAAGCAGGCTCCATGTAGGGAGCCCGATGCGGGACTCAATCCCTAGACTCCAGGATCACACCCTGGGTGGAAGGCAGGCGTTCAACCGCTGAGCCAATAGCATTAAATTTCTAATGATGTTTGAAAACCCTTTCAGGTAAACTGGTCAATTGACCTAAAGCTGGTAAAGTTTTCATTCTAGGATAGTAGATCTCAACCAAGGGTGATTTTATTTTCGGAGTGCATTTGGCTATGTCTAAAGACACATTTGGTTGTCCCATTTGGGGTTAGGGACTAGTAGTTTCTAGTGGGTAGAAGCCAGGGATGTTGCTAAATAGCTTAGGATGCAGTGGACAGTCCCCCGCACAACACAGCATTACGTGGCCCAAATTGTCAACAGTGCCAAAGTTGAGAAACCATGTTCTAGGACACCAGAAGCCACTATATTTGAATAAAGCCTTTGGTAATCCATTTCAGAAAGCAAATGTATAACCTCTTACATTCGAAGAGAAGCTTTCTTTGTTAAAATTTGCTTGTCCAAAGGAAAAATTTAAATGTTTGTATGGATCAAAACATATAAGTTTAAGTCTAATATACAAAGATATATGTCTTCACATATTTATTTGGCATTTTATTTGCAGTAGACAATGCACTAGACACTATGGATTTCAAAATAAATCCATACCTGCTATGCAGTACTATCTGATGTGGCAATAGGTCAGCAATCACATTACACAGGATAGCTGTAGGGCTAGAGTTTGAAAAATAAGACAAAGAACACCTAAGTAGGCAGGAGGTTCTCAGGAAAGGCTTCAATAGGAATGATCTCTGGGCTGAAACTATATGGATAAGTAGACATATTTTAGACAGATGGGTGGAAAAAAAACAAACTTTATAGCAGGGACACTCTGAAAAACCATACCTGGCTTACAAGTCTAATTAGTTATGGAAAATAAATGATGCTTTCCATTAGTAGTATGTGGAGCAATTAGGAGTTAAATCAGATCTAAAATCATTAGTGGCTTCTGAAAACTTGATTGAAAAAAGCATAATGGCCGATAATGTGAATCTCCAAGGGAAAATCAAGAAAAATAAACAAGTTTCCAGAATCTAACTTTCTTCATGGTCCAGAGATTTAAACTATTAAAAATTTTTTAAAGAACCACAAAAACAAGTTCTGCCGCAGCTAAGAAGAAAAGATTTAAAGCAGAAAAAAAGCTTTTTAAGGACCCACGGCCAGCATTAAACATAGGGGTAAAGAATAAAGGGGCATTATAACAAGCATACAGGAAGCATTACATGTGAAAACACAAGTCAAACTTTGGAAATAAGTTTGCCTTTGTTGTTTTCTAAACTCTTTTACAGGTTGGAACAATTGTTTTTTGAAATTCCATTTAAAACCCAGTTTAAAACCCAGAAGATCTTTATGATGAACAACCTAAAGCCTCTTATGCTATCTCATGCCTTCAATTTTCCCACATTTTCCCTTTAGAGATGTGAAAATAATCCCTGTGGGCTTCAGAATACGTTAAGTACGTTAGCCATACAATATTCAATTTGAACTGGTATCACTTGTTAAGTTTTTAGATTCAAAAACCATATGGTATCACATTTTAAAATAACCCCAAAGATTACCATAGCATTTCTATAATCATTTGCTACAATGATGTATCCTAACAACCAAGAAAAATGTACCTGACCTCGAAAGACACATTTCCCTTGGCAAACACCTATCTCAGAGTGGAACAAAGCTGCTTGCTTCACAGCATACTCTCAAAGTATGAAACATCACGGAAGCGACGTTTGCTAAAGGGTTATAGACTCACAGGAAACCAACACCAGAATCCCGCTGTGGGATTGCCCTGATTATACCTAACTAGGTAGGGCCCAGGCTCTCTCCTAGGGCACCGAGAAAGCCTGTTTTCTAAAAAGTTCTTATATAACGCTTTCAAAGTAGGTAAGTGGGACTTATGCTAGTATAACTAGCGCTTAAGTGTCCCAGATATAAAGCACATGATGTGATGATCCCTTTGCAAAAAAGCAGAAACCAGATCAGCCCCAGAGAAGTTTGTTGAGATGGTTCTCATCCATGCATAGCAGCTTTCTCTAAAACGTGTCTCAAAATGTGGTTCTCGGACCACTCACATCAATAAAATCTGGGGTGCTTATTACAAAGGCAGTTTTCTTGATGGTCGCTCAGACCTTGTGGCTGTGACTCTTTAATTTGATTCTTAAGCGCGCTAGAGTTTAAGACTATGTCTCTATGTCAAGGGTCCAGCAAAATTCTGCATGGGAAAGTTACCTATTTTGTGTTGAACTCCTCAGTATGTAAAATAGCACTGAAAATATAAATTTTCACTTTCTTAATTAATGATATTGAGTGTTATTAGCCCAGGTCTACATAACGGGATATCAACATTTGAGGGTAGAAGGGGAATAACTACTGATTCTTTGCTTGAGAAATAACATATTTCATCACACTTGTCGAAGACTGTGAGTCATTTTAAGTGTTACCACTGTTCCTCAATATCAGAAGCGTTTGATGGGGCTGTGTTTCTCCAGATAGAGGAGTCTGATTCACAAATCCAATTTCTCTAAAAAATATAGTTTCTTAAAATTTAAAGAATGAATATGGCCTGGTCCAGGAAAGGATTATTGACTTAACCTGGGTAACAGTGGTGTTAAAAAGAGTAAAGTATGTTGCATTTACAGGATAATTTTCAAACATATGATGTATCATATAAAAACATCAGGGGCACCTGAGTGGCTCAGTGGTTGAGCATCTGCCATTGGCTCAGCTTGTGATCCCAGGGTCCTGGGATTGAGTCTCACAACAGGCTCCCTGTGAGGAGCCTGCTTCTCCCTCTGCCTGTGTCTCTGCCTCTCTCTCTATGAGAGAAATAGATAAAATCTTCAAAAAACAAAACACACATCAGTCTTCAAATCATGGCACAGCTATAGGTCTTCAGTATGCCCCATGACTCCTAGCAAAATGTTATTAATACCTTGGGAGGAAGGCTTGGACAGTGGAAGGATTTATATATTCATGACTGAATAGATTAAGTAGATCTTCCCTCCCTGAACAGCTGATTGTCCCTGAAGTGGATTCCCAGAGAAGCCAATCCACTGGTTAACTAAGACCTTTGGTTTCACGGAAATGTATAAGCTGGACAGGTTGACTCTCACTGCCATTTTGGAGTCATGAGAAAGATGAGTGAGCAGAAGAAACTGTGAGCAGAGAAAAAGCTCAAGGAAGCAGAAATAAGACATAGAGGAAAAGAGACACCAAGCCTCTGAAAGACTGAGGTTGGTTTTCCAGTTCTAGTTGGCACCACCTCACTGAATGCCATTAGCTGTCATCACGTTGGATGAGATCTCTGAGTGCTACAATAGCCCTATTCCCCTTTGATATGGGCTCTTTAGTGGGCATTCTTGCAACCTTGGTGGGGGGAGACAATGGGGTTCCAAAGAGAACATGATAAATAATTGTGTGAACTTCCATACAAATACACAATGGGGACCCACCTCCTCACTTGATTTCATCAGTAGCCTGGCCTCTCTGAAAGCAGCACTTTTTCTACAGTGCTTTGTTGCACATCGTGCAGATAAAAATTACACAGAGAAAGGTATTGGGCTCAAGTCATACCATCTTGACTGAGGTAGATGCGGTTTTCAATCAGCTAAATTCCCTTTAAGAGACAGAAACTAGCATTTGAGTATATTGTGTATGCAAAGATCTTTAAGTCATTTAGCTCTTTAATCCTCAGGACTTTTTTAAGGTTCAGGCTCAGGGAAATTGATTTGCTCAATGATCAAAGTTAGAAAATGGTAATGTTTATGCCATAATCCAAGCTCGTACTATCAGTTCAGAACTCTTTCTGCTAAACCACTGCCTCACAAAATATGGTATACATATCAATCTTGGTATCCAAGATTACTTTAAATAGATTTTTTTTTATTTTAAAAGTTTAAAGTTACACGATTTTAACACATTTTAGAAAAATAATTTGTATCAAATTTTATTTCATGAATATATATATGCATATATAGTAAGTAATAGTACAGGTGGCATATAGATATGGCAAAAATCTTGAAATTATTGAAGTTTGAAACCCTTACCACACCAAGTTCAGGTGACAATATAAACAACATCTTGCAAATCTGTTCAGCAGTGGTCCAGTGGCCATATTAAGTTCAAGATTTGGATGTGAATCAAATATTTTTTGGAAAGAACAGGTTTATAGTGTGCAGAAGTCATAATTGCATTTTTGTTTCTCTATAATCCACATCTAGTGTCATTGCTGTTCAACATAGTAAAATATAAAAAAATGATTAACATTTTTCTATATCTAATACACGTGCATTAAAGTTGCTGAGTAATAACAGAAGTAAACATGGTCAACTATTCCAATGCTTTAACAAATGCTGAAGAGATTTGAGCGTATGTTCCACAACTTTATATACCCTGAGAATGTTTTTCCAGATAACCAGTGAGACAAGACTGGATAATGTTGGAACATAGGCCAAGTAACTTCAAGCCCTGGAGAAATGTAATGATCCTTCAGTGATATAAGGCTTGGTGTGCCCTACCCAGGGGTTGAAACGGGCCTGGGGAACACAAATGGCTGTGAAATCGGAACTACTCATGACTGACACTCTGGACACAAACACAAGCACATTCACAAATAGAAAACCCTTCTCATATTAAGTCTAAAGTTCTTCAGAGAAATATAATGTAAATGTGCCTCAAAAGAGATTTCTGACCCTGAGTCATGGCTGACAAGTGGGGACCAGAGGATGGCACCGATAGGACTCGATGAAGAAGGGGTCCAATGCTCCATTCTCCCAGAACCGTCTTCTTCTGAGAGACGTCGGTAAGGCCTATCCCAGGCCCTAAGCTTTGTTTTGTCACTCAGAAATCGTGAATAAAAATATCTCCCTGGCTAGATCAAAAGATGTAAAGGTACATTATACATTGTAAAGTGCACCTGTTAAGCAATATTATGCTTAAAAAATAGTAAGAGAAGGTTTAAATTGTCATTATAATGAGGTATGCTTGCCTTATTTTCTCCTATGTTGCAAAGCTTGATGTGTTTTTCTTTCTTTCTTTCTTTTTTTTTTTTTTTGAGATTTTATTTATTTATTCATGAGAGACACAGAAAGAGAGAGACAGAGACCCAGGCAGAGGGAGAAGCAGGCTCCATGCAGGGAGCCGGACATAAGACTCGATCCCAGGGCCCCGGGGATCACGCCCTGAGCCAAAGGCAGCTGCTCAACCGCTGAGCCACGCAGGTGCCCCTTGATGTGTTTCTTTTAAGAAGCACAGATATTCTGGAACAGAGAACAGTATTCAAAAGTGAAAGGCTGAAAGCATGTTTATAATGGGAAATAGAGGACATCCTGTATTAAAGAAAGGATTTTTTTTTCCCCCCAAGAACCATTACAGGAGATTAAGTGGTACATTGGGTGAGATGATCCAACTTTCACAAACAAAAGCCTGCTCTTCGAATCCTAATGAGAAATATGTTAACTTTTCACAACAGGGGCTCCACTAGTCTGGAGGAACATCCGAAGTGAGGGAGTCATAAGCTCCGCATCTGGCTCACACCATCGTCACTAGCTGGTTTGAGAATGTTGTCTCTTTGTTTTCCTGCCTCTTTCTTTTCCCGCTTCTTGCTGAGGTTCTAAAGCCAGTGTCATCATTTTGTTCTCTATGCCCTCGTGGAGTTTATCTTTCCAGAGTAAAGTCACTCCAGGAGAAGCTTTAATCAACAGGCTTGCTGAGTGAGATGCATGCACGGTTTCATGGAAGTCTGAAAGGCTTATTTGTTTTCCTGTTTAATTACTTCAGAAACATTTCTGTGTTTCTTGATAAACTCACTTCTACCCAAGACAAACAGTGCCCTTGAAAACCACTTGATAGCATCTGTCCTTGGTTACATGTCAAATCTGATGAATATTTCTAAAAGCCATTCCTCTTCCAGATGACCTGTGGGGGTGTTGTACTGCGATTCTAAATTGCCTTTTATTTCTCTGTGATATTCTTCTGCTCAACACCTAGAAAAAAAGATTGCTTATTGTACCCTCTAGTGGTGATTGTGACATTCTTTTTAAAAATATACTTAATTTTTTGACCTTTTTGCTGTAAACTCACTGTAGGTTTACTATAAAAAAATATTTATTTAATTCTTTGGACTCGTGCTATAAATTATACAGTATAAGAACATTTTATTTCTAAAGAGCTACAAATAATGAAAATGATTTGTATTACACTATCATCGTGTTGATAAATGCATTAAAAGTTTCACTGGAGAGTCACTTATTTTCTTCACTTTTATTAACCCAAATTTTATTCCACTTTTAAAAAAATGTTCTATTTCCTCTTTCTTACATTTCGGAATATTGTCAGCAGGCAGGAAGTATATATAGCACTCTACATACCACAAGATATCATTTATATTTGAGTTTAGAGGTACTTTTTACTCATGTTTGGTCATGAGTACCTCTCATTTTCTAAAAGTTCACAACATTTGAAATAAAATAAAGAAGCCACACATAGAACTTCTGTCTCTACAGGAACCCAAAATTTATCCCGTATTCCTTTCTCTCTTTTTTTTTTTTTCCCTTCCCCACACTTCATATTCTTCCTACCTTAAAATGGGCCAAGGCTCATCTATAAACCGGAAGGAAGCATACACTTTGGAAGAGCCTCTGCTTAAAGCATTGCTACCTCTTTGTCTCCATTCTTCCCAGGTTGAAATTCAATTCGATATATATTTTTTAAAGTTCTTACTTCCAAACTCCTAATGAGTTACATTTTGTATATAGATGAGGAACATAAAAGCAGTTAAGAAAAACAAAGGAGATAATCAAGCAGAACAGGTGGTTCTCAACAAAACCTTGAAATTAGGACTCGTTTTCAACTGAGAGTAATCAAGAGATAACCATAAATTAAAATGACTTTAATAAATAAATGAAAATGTCTCGTTTCTGGATAAAAAGACTCAGTATTTTTTAAGATCAAATTCCCTAAGCTAATCCTTAAATTCAATAACATCCCAATAGAATTTTAATAAAATTGACCAAATGCTTCTAAAGTTTATCTGAAAGAACATGCAAGTGAAAATGCCAAGAACAACAACATTAAAATTGAAATATGAGTAATATGGGGATAGACTAGATATAGTATGTGTTTTTGGAGATATGAAGCCATAGTAAATAAACAGTATGTTGTCAGCACAGTCTAAGAGAGGTCTATTAATAGAACAAACAAACAAACAGTATGTGGTATTTTCAAAGTGCCAATATTGGGATTTTGAATTAGTGAGAAATAAGGGACTCGAACAACTAATTTGAGAGAAATACAAAGTCCTAGTTCTCTCCTCACACCAAAATGTATTCCAGTTAGATTCATGGATTCAATTTGAAAAGACAATAAAATACTGAAAATAAAAAAAGATTTAGTATTTTAATAAATCTTAGAGTGAGGAAAGCATCTATAAATGTGAAATGAGACCCAAAGGTCATAAAAATATCTACAAATATAACACGACACATATTCGAACTTTAAAAGTATTTATAAATCCTTCCATAATTGCGGTCAGAAGGTAAAAACTCGAAAAATATTTATAATATTTGTGAAGACAAAGTGCTAATTTTCTAATTTAAAAGAGCTCTCTTAACCACTTAAAAAAAAAAAAATAAAGACAACCTAAAAGAAAAATTGGCAAAGGACATAAATAGGCAAACCACAGATGAGCAATAATAAATGGGCAGAAAACAAAAAGATGCTTATCCTCACTAATAATTACAAAAACACAAATCTAAGCAAGCTTAAAAATTTCACTGATCATCTTGGCAAAGATTAAAAGATGTGATAATCCAAAATTTGTAAGAGTGTGATGAAGCAGAGAATGTCAGTACTATTGATAGGAATGTAAATTAATACAGTCTTCTGGAAGGTAAATTTGGCAATGTTTATTAAAGTGTTTTTACTCAGAAATTCCCTGTCTACACTTCAGAATTTTATCACACAGAAATACTTTGCATGAATGTGCAGACACATATGTATAAAGCTGTTCTATTATTTTTTTTTAAAGATTTTATTCACTTGACAGAGAGAGCCAGCGAGCAAGCACAAGCAGGCAGAGCGGCAGGCAAAGGGAGAAGGAGAAGCAGTCTCCCCCCTTAGCAGGGAGCCAATGAGGGCTCCATCCCAGGACCCTGAGATCCAGACCTGAGCCAAAGGCAGACGCTTAATCAACTGAGCCTCCCAGGAGCCTCTATTCTATTATTAACAATGGTCCAAATGCCATTGCAGAAAACAGTATGGCATTCTTCAAAAAAATTAAACACAATGATGTAATCATACGTGGTAGGTAATTCCATATGATCCAGCAATTCCACTTCTGAGCATATTCCCCAAGGAAGTGAAAGCAGGAACATGAGCAGATACCTGGACACTCATGTTCGCAGAAGCATTATTCACAATAACCAAAGGTGGAAGAAACCCTAGTGTCCTCAGATGAATGGATCAACAGTATATATGTGTGTGTGTATCTATATATACACAATGGAATGTTATTCAGCTTTGAACAATGAAATTCTGATACATACTACAACATAGATGAATCTTGAAAACATTATGCTAAGAGAAATAAGCCAGGAACAAAAAGGACAAATATTATATGAATCCACTTACATAAGGTTCGAAGAATAGTCAATATATAGAAACAGGAAGTAGAATGGTGGTTGCTGGGGGCTGGAAGAAAGGGAGAATGGGGAGTTGATATTACTTCAAGTTAAGCAAAGGGGGGCAGCCCTGGTGGCTCAGCGGTTTAGTGCCGCCTTTGGCCCAAGGCCTGATCCTAGAGACCCGGGATCGAGTCCCAGGATCGAGTCTCACGTCAGGCTCCCTGCATGGAGCCTGCTTCTCCCTCTGCCTGTGTCTCTGTCTCTCTCTCTCTGTGTCTCTCATGAATAAATAAATAAAATCTTAAAAAAAAAAAAAGTTAAGCAAAGGTAAAGCCATCTAACTCAGATGATGGAAACAACACCCTCCTCGTGGTTTTCCTTCCGAGGACGCAGAGTTGAGTCTGACCTCTGTACACAGGTGTTGGGTGTCCCTATGAGATGGATATTCTCCACTGTCAATCATCCTAGGAAGAAATTCGTCATCAAGTGGATTCCAAAACTTCCCCTAAGTGTTCTGTGAATCCAGAGGGAACAGGCAGCTAAGGAGGAAGGGACCCATGGCCCACAGCCTCGAGGGTGGTCTCCCTTCCTACAGCCTCAATATGGTTTTGACCCTCAGCCACTTGAGTATACATACTCCCACAAGAAAAGCTGACACACACCAAGCATTTTCTAGATAGGACAGTGTTTACTTAACCACTGGGGGCCAGGGGAGAGATGGTGCAACTACCACAAAGCAAATGGCGTGGAACCTGCACGAGAGAATGCTGGTCCCCAAATGCCTCCGGCATTGCCAGTGCCATGAATTCTCCTCACTCCTCCTCCATGCACTGCCTCAGTCTTTCTCTTGGGCTCCTCTCCCTGTCCTCATTTCTTTCCCCCTGATTATTTCTTCTTAGCTCTGCATTCTGACCCTTTGGGGAAGAAAAATAAGAACTCCCCTCCTGTCCTGTTCTCTCAAGTTTGGTCATCAACCTAGAGTGTGCTCAACACGTTTTAACTCAAACACTTATTAAGGTGTGTTTTTCCAGCTTCAATCAATGATGAATATTTAGGTCAGCAGTTAAGGGAACAAAAATTTTTTCCCCTTACTGTCTAGTATAGATACATAGTAGGTATGGAGAGCCCCTTAAAAGACTAGGAGACAATTGACTGAACTGTCAAAAATAAATGATCTCTGGGGCACCTGGCTGGCTCAGTAGTAGGTAGAGCACATGGCTCTTGACCTCAGGATCTAGAGTTTGAGCTCCACGTTGGGTGTAGAGATATCACTTAAATAAACATTTAAAAATTAATAAATAGATAAATAATCTCTAAGGGAATAGATGATAGCTTACTTTCATTTTCTCCAGTAGTTTTTTTCTTTTTTCAATGACTTTTGAATTGTTACACTAAGCATCTCTCTCTCTCTCCTCTGGGACTTCACAGTGATGGAGATGCACCCCCAGCCCTTGGGGAATGCACAGTGAATAAAGTCAGGGTGTCAGGACTGTGGTGTGATCCAGCCGATCAGCACGGCTTGCCCCCAGCCATCTGAAGAACTAAGATGTCTAATCTGTACTTGAATTTATTTTCTATTGCTGAGAAACATTTCCTGAGCGACAGTAGATCCGCTTTCTGTCTCCCAGAGCCATAAGAGGCCATCAGTTCCTGGTCTTAATGGCTCTCCTTAATGGGTTCTTTCTAATAAAATCGGCATTTGATTTTTCTGTCATTCACATTGCAATTTATCTTTTGTTGGGTTTTAATTGAAAACATCCAAATATTTCCTCTGGAGCTATAAAGCCAAGGAGCCAGATACGGTATTAGCATACTTCCTGTTTGTCCTGATAAGGAAGCCAGGGAATTCTAATTCTACTTATTTTCCCTAGGTTTGAAAATTTAAATTATTTCAATATATTTATGAAATGAGACAAGTTGATAGCAAGAGCAGTGCCCAGTAATTGGAAAGTCAGTTACCTTTTATCTCTTGGCTAAAAAGAGGAACTAGGTCAGTTCCTTGTTATTATTAGCAAATGCTATTAATAGCATGGTACAAATTACTGGGGGAAAGACATTCTAATCTTGATTTTCAAGCAGGAGGCAAGAGTTACCTCGTTCTTATTCTTAAATATATTAAGAAGGCAGTGAACCAATTCTTCAAGTATCAAAGTCCTTGTTACCTTACAAAAAAAAACAAAACCGAGTCACTAAACCATTTTCACTACTCATCTCAGGTACCTATTGGAAAGGTTTGTTACAGATGCACATTTCAGCCACATATCACAGGTCCATGTGACGGGGAGAAATACAAACTTGAGACTAAAATATTTATGACAGGGAGTCACTCATGGCTCTTTATTTATAGACCCTTCTGTGTGTGTTTCTATCACAACTATAAAACTAAAATTGGGGTAGATACTTCTGTATTTGCATCTTCTGGTGAGGAGATTAAAATTACCCATCAACTAAATTGAGTGCATCCGAAATAAATCACGAGGTATTTATAAATATCATCATTTCAAAGGCCAGGAAATTATGTCTATGCTTTTGGCTTATTACTAAACTGAAAAGAAGTTTGCCTTGGAGGCAACAAGATTCCCGAACAGCCTCTGTGCTTGCACCCATCAGAATAGATGTCAATTGGGACACAAAACCCAAAAGCAAACATTTTTTAGGAAGAGCTATGATTTGCTGCTGTCCAATTCAATCTCACTCAGGGTGAAAACATCACCAAAAATCAACTTCTTTGCTTTGCTCTTTAAAAGGCCTAGAAGCCCATGACATCGTGCTTTGATGCTTGGGAAAGGAGGAAACCAAAATACTGCTAGAAAGGCCGGAAACATTAAATCTCCTCCAACTGGAAATTTCCACAACATCTGACTACAGATCAAAAGCCATCAGGACAGATGGGCTCCCGAGCACTGTTTCACTTTCAGTCGCCTCTCCTTTCTGGACATTCTTCAGTCCTCACCTCTGCCTCTAAGGAATGCTGGCCAGAGTTCCAGGGAAAATGGTTCTCCAGGTAATGGTTGCTTCACAGGGATCGCCTACACATCTGGGCAGAGCTGAGACACCCTCTGAACACTTGCTCCAGGCCAACTTGGAAATCTACTCTTCAGGAGGAGTCCTTAGATCTGCCGTGCTCCTGGCCTCCACAGGCTCGGCTCTGAGCCCTTAGACTGGCATTAAAGCAAGAACACCAGGACTTGATTCATTGCCTTGTATCCATTTCAAACTTTAGAACCATCTTCAAAGACATGAGAACTCAACTGAGTTATAATTTTGTCAGTAATTCTTTGCTTGCTACTTTCACGTTTAACGCCTCTTCAAGTGCTGCAGTTCTGTAAATCCTTGAATGACTCCACTTGAGTCATCATTCTATTACTCGGTAGCAGAGGGGCACGGCCAAGGGATAGGATATGCTCAGTAATGTTGACTCTCCATTTCCCCTCCCAAGGATATCTGTTCTCAGTTTTTGTTGATCCATTAGGCTTCCATTACCCCAAATCCCCAGTTCTATATATTCCTAAAATCCTTGAGTCCTTTATATGACCTATTTTAGAATGCTTACTTCCTTAAGCCAATTCAGTTAAATTTACAGTTACATGGTAGCTTATTGTTTCAGTTTTAAAATATAGGAAAGAAAATATAGTCACACGGTGATTGAACTAAGATTTGAACCCAAGTAGTCTGAATGCAGAGACTGTGTATCTTTGCAGAAGTCAAGTGGGGTGTGGTCCCCTGACCAACCAGAATGTCTGCAAAAAAAAAAAAAAAAAAGTCCCAAATAGTGGAATGACTAAATAAGTTATGTTTTATCCATGCAATGGAATATCAAGCAATAATAAAACATAATGATTTTATAAAATATATAAAATATATTTGCCACGGTTTTCTCATTTTTCTCCTCTTTCAGCCATTGCTGGGTCACATTAGTTCAGTTTTATTCTCTGATTGTTATCAAGGCAGAGAGGTCCCTTTAGACTTGAAACAGTATCAGGCTTCAGCCTACGGGATTTTGCATGTCTTGTAAAATGTTCATGTAGCTAACTTCAGAATATAACGAACATCCAAGGACCCATCAAAGAACTGCTTAATGAAAAGACAGACTATCTAAACCATAAAATTTGAGAAAGTAGCCCTGCAGACCTCTCTATTATCTTATCTAGGTCTTTTCCCCCACATCCGCTCCTTCGCCAGCTACCCTGGCTCTCATAGAAAGTTCACATTGTGCACACATGCCTTTGATGCTGTGTGGGCTAGTTTAAAAGTTAGAACAGGTGTGGTTCTTGTCTTTCTTTATGTTTTTTCACATTTTTTAATTTAAATTCAATTTGCCAACATATAGTATAACACCCAATGCTCATCCCATCAGGTGCCCCCCTCAGTGCCCATCACCCACTTACCCCAACCCCCCACCCACCTCCCCTTCCACAACCCTTTGTTTCCCAGAGTTAGGAGTCTTGCCTCAACGTGGATGGAACTGGAGGGTATTATGCTGAGTGAAGTAAGTCAATCAGAGAAGAACAGTCATCATATGGCTTTACTCATATATGTGGAATATAAGAAATAGTGAAAGGGATTATAAGGGAAAGGAGGGGAATGAGTGGGAAAAATTAGAGAGGTTTTTGTCTTAACGAAGTTTCAGTGTAAGATGCTAACTCTCTTAGGATTGGCTGTGATGCTTGGGGTCTAGTACCTAAGACCTGGACTTAGATTTTTGATGTCACAACTCTGGAAGGACTCCTCTGAAAGATAATCATAATAATACCTATTATTGGTATTGGTAATCATAATAATACCTATTAATACCTTGACCAGCCCATATTCTGTGTGATATGTGACAGATATTATCTGTCAAAAAAGCTCTATGAGATAGGTCCTAATATTATCCCCACTATATGGATGAAGAAACTAAGAATCAGAGAGGTTATGTAACTTTCTCAAGGTCACACGGTGATTGAACTGAGATTTGAACCCAAGTAGTCTGAATGCAGACTGAATCTTTGCAGAAGTCAAGTGGGGTGTGGTCCCCTGACCAACCAGAATGTCTACCAAAAAAAAAAAAAAAGCCTCAAATAGTGGAATGACTAAATAAATTATGTTTTATCCATGCAATGAAATATAGAGCAATATTAAAATATAATAATGATTTTATAAAATTTAATGGCATGAGGTAATGCTTATAATATCAAATGAAAAAGTGCTACACAGAAAAATTAGACTTCTGTACTTTAAAAAAAATAGAATGTCAATGCTAACTGTCTCTAGAGATTGGATGAAAAGTGATTTTGATTCTCTCCTTTATGCTTCTCTGTATTTCCTAAATTGTTTGAAATGGCCATAACTTGCCTTTAAATTCTGAAAATTAAGGCATAGTAAAACATTAAAACTCCTGAAATAAATGTCTCCTCATTTCTTGCACTGAAGAGGAAGGAGTTTGTTTTTGTTTTTGTCTGAGACGATCACTGCCACCTCCACCTATCCGGTCCTTTTCTGGATGGGACTCCTTAGTTTTCATAAGAAAATGTCGATCCTACCACCGGCTCAACTGACTCTGATAGATGTATCCTTCACCGTCATCATGGATTATCTATACTCGAGCATCTCTCCAGAGAGCATAACCTTGAACTCTGCTGTCCAAAACGGTTAAAAAGCTTGACTGTAAAAAGACAAAATGCTCAGGTAAAAATCCCGGATGACCGTGGAGTTTATCTGGTTCTCTGGGGCTTAACATTTTACCAGCACATCTTACAGCTGGTAAGTACCGGATCCTTCAACAGTAGTGTTGAGCTCTTTGCAGACTTGCCCTTACCGAGCTAAATTTGGCTACAAAAGCATCAGCTTGCATTTGAGAAACCTTATCAGCAACAAGGCTATGAAACCCATTATCACGGTCAATGTAGAAGTGCTGTTGGAACAGTTACCACATTAGTAGGCTTTAGGAGGAAATTTCTCCCAAGTCAAAAATCACCATGATCATTCTAAGCAACAGGTCTGTTTTAATCGTTCGGACGCTGTAATTCGTATTACCAACTTAAAAATTACAGGTCACACACACCCCTCTGTCTTAGGCTGCTGTAAAGCTCCAGGCCAAATCTGCAAACGTCCAGATGTGTGTTTGGTGTGCTGGGGAGGGGAAAGGAGGAATGAATGAATGAATGAATGAATGGACAAATAAATTAAAGCAATTTTGTGTTGGGAACTTATGGCTATGATTTCAAATTAAGACAATAAGGAGGAGAGTTTTATTGCTTCATCTGTTTTTCTAGAACAATCTACAGTGATTCAAGAGTTGCTTGACATGATGAAAATAGGACAAATGGAAGATTTCCACCACCCCCCCAACTTGTTTTCAAGATGAATGACAGAGGCCAAGTCCCATGTACACATACAGCTCTGACAAGATCCACTGTGACAGTACAAACACCCTAAAATGGACTATTTTCTCAGGGAACAGGCCAGCAGCTTTGGTTTCAAGTGGATAAATCAGAGAGGATGGGAAGAATGACATTTTTTTCTTTATTTCTCTGCAACTTTCCAAGTTCAGATTCCACACTGCATCCTGTCTTTACACAGACCACTCACAAATCCTCAACTTCAGAAAAGTGACAACATAGCCAAAATCAGAACAAAGAATGTAGGCTCTGCTCGTTGCCCCAGAGCAGTGTGATCCCTCGATCAGGGCTCTTGGTACCTGGAGGTTTACAAGCAGGTCTCACAGCCTGCCTCGTGTATCCCTGAGGGAATTCCTTCTCCTTCACCTTGACCTCACAGGATTTCCATCATCTGTTGTTTTTCCTGTTAAGTTCAGTGCCTTAAGCTTCCCTGTAGTTGGTGTCTGATCTCTTTTTTTCCTGCAAACAGCAGCGTGGCCTGTCTTGACATTCCCTCCAGAACAGTTTTTCTCCCTAAGGTGCTGAGTCACTGAAGGGAGCCACAGACCTTCTGTGGGCCACAGTCACCAACTGAGAAAACCACCATTTCCCGAGAGCAGGCAAATTCAGGAGGATCGGGAGAGTGGGTGAGAAGTTCATGAAGGGTAAAAGGGACAAAGTCCGCTTTATACAGTTTGTGGAAGATTCTATTTCATAGATGAAAATGGTAGGAGTGGAAATTTTCTTTATTGAGCAGCAGGGAGGTAGTGCATCTGCTCCGGGCTGGGATGGCAGAGAGTTCTGTTGAGTCCGCATCCTGTCCTCCTGGCCTCAGCCTTGAGCTTTCTGACCAGTTCAAGGAGAAGACCTCTGCTCCGCCCATAATAGAGGAGTATAGAGGGTCATGGGGCTGGCTCAGTCAGAAGAGCATGTGACCCTTGACCTCGGGGTCATGAGTTAGAGCTCCACAATGAGTATACAGATTACTAAAAATATATATATTAATAATAAAATATATAAAATAATAATAAATAATAATAAATAAATATTTAAAAATAGGAGAGTACCGAGAGCATAAAGGTATGAGAGTTCTGAGGTTTGGCCACCTTGATCTACTGTTTCAAAATCAAAGTCTAGGGACATTTGAACTTTCCATTTTCCATTTCTATTTACAAAGGTCATTCAATTAAAAGTAAAGTTTTTGAGCAGAAGAATGACGTGTAGCAGGATATAAAGGTAAAGCTTGACATTATACACCTTAAAAATGAGTGTTGTCAGGGGGCACCTGGGTGGCTCAGTCAGGTAAGCGTCCAGCTCTTGATTTCACTCAGTTCATGAGCTCAGGGTTGTGGGATTGAGCTCCAAGTTAGGTTCTGTGCTAGGCATGGAGTCTGCTTAATATTCTCTCCCTGTGTCTCTGTCCCTCCCCTGTTCTAAAGAAAAGGGTTTTGGCTCCAATGTCTTACGAATCAACAATATTCGAAATAAAAACTATTTTAAAATGGGTATCAGTCCCACATAAACATAAACAGGCTCCCATGAAATAACATATATGTAAGTGTGGTCTTTGGATAGCCTCTTCTTTAAACCCTTCCCATATCTCAATCATATGCCAGCTACTATTCAAAAGGTCTCATTATAAATATATTATCTAAAAAATATATTAGCAAGAACCATGGGAGGTACATAGAATTATCCCATATTTCAAATAAGAAAACTGAGGCTCGACAATTAGGTAATTCACCCAAGATTATACTACGTGAGAAGTAGATGCCTGGCCTATCTGATCTCACAGCCACTCCATTTCCATTGTTTGGCCAACCAAGTTGATGTATCAACTTCTGCCTAGGTTCCTTCTCTCAGCTACATTATGCAAAAGGCATAAAATTTAGAATCGCGTTCTCTATTCCCTCATGTGTCACTGGTCACAGTACGCAGTTGTCCTAGCCTTAATTGTCTCGGCTCTAAAACTGGGATAGCAGCGTCTACCTCCTAATGTGTTAAAACCATTAAATAAAATAATGTCTATAAAATATGAGCACAATGCCTGGCTCATACTAGGTGCTTAATAAGTATCAGAACATGATTATACCGTCATTTACCTATACAGAAATGACTGGTCTTTACTCTTT
Source organism: Vulpes lagopus (assembly GCF_018345385.1). NCBI lineage: Eukaryota > Metazoa > Chordata > Mammalia > Carnivora > Canidae > Vulpes > Vulpes lagopus. Next base: position 102,260,503 of record NC_054834.1, on the reverse strand, counting down.
TTTTATGGGTACAGTTGCCTAGCTAGATTTAAAATCCTATGGCTCATACTTTTACAGTATCCTCCTGTGTCAATTTGAATGCTATTGATTACCTATTCTGAAAATCAGATTTATACTAGGTTAAACCGCAAGGAAATCAATTCTCTCACAATAGGCTTGAAGAGCGGTTGGTTCAGCAGTCAACAAACAGTATCCTTAAGGACCCAGATGCTTTCTCTCTGCTCTACCATCTACAGGATCTGTTTCACCTCACACTATGGTCACACAACCATCACAATCACACTTCATTTATGTCTGAAAGGAGAGGAAAGCTTCCTCCTATCGTTCTATTAAGGACAAAAAGCTTTTCCTTTACTATCAGCTAGCCTCTCCTTGCATCTCATTGGCCCATGTGGGCTTTAGCTTGCCCACCCTGAACCCTTTACTGGTAAAGGGAAACATTTTCAGAGTTAATTTGATTAATCATCTGAAGGGGAATAGTTCGTCTGCTACCCTCTTCAAAGCTTTATACTGGAGAGCTCAATTACTACTTCTGAAATGGAACAAGCTTATTTATGACTACAGGTGGAAATTCTAGTAACATCCAGAAAATTGACAGTGAATTGGCACAGAAATAAACCTTGTCTTTCTGACGTCAGAGCCCACAATGCCTTCACCCCATCGGTTGTGCAGAAAGGGTTGGTAAAAGTAGCCCACACATGCATACTTTACTTTGCCTTAGACCAATCCTGTTGTGACACCGGTAAACACAGATCTATAAATGCACTTCCCAAGTACAAATGACATGAATGTGCAGGAAAAAAAACAAGACTCTCACACATTATCTACAGCAAGTTCCCTAAGAAATTATTTAGGTGGTGTGAATCCACATTGAATTACATAGGACTTAATCTCTATTCAGGTCCTTTTCAATCCCTGTGGTACTATCAAAGCAAATGCCAGTTTAGTGCCTTGAGTCTTTAACACTCTCTAATGCTTCTTATAGTCTCCCTTTAACAAAGACTTAGGCTTGGAGCTTTGAAGGACATCTATCTGAACTTGTAAACATTGTTTTGTTTTGATTTGTTTTCCTTTCAGTTATTTCTACCGTGCATTTGTGGTAAGCAATACTGGTCTTTCCATTTGAGGTGATGATGTAAAGTTCCCTTTGAAAACGAATCGATTTATGGGCTTCTGGGTGGCTCAGTGGTTGAGCGTCTGCCTTTGGCTCAGGTCCTGATCTCGGGGTCCTGGGATCAAGTGCCACATCGGGCTCCCCGAAGGGAGCCTGCTTCTTCCCTCTGCCTATGTCTCCGCTTCTCTCTGTGTGTCTTTCATGAATAAATAAATGAAATGTAAAAAAAAAAATTTTAATTTAATTTAAAAAAATGCAAGTACAGGGGGACGATTACTTCAGGAGCCACAAGAGGACAGCTTATCAGGGACTACAAAGTGAATCTGGTCAGAGCAGGTCTTCTTTACAGAAGCCCTTGTTCCTCAAAGTGTGCACAGAGAAGCAGCGTCAGCATCACTGGGAGCATGTTAGAAAGGCAGTGTCTGGGGGCCCTTGGGTGGCTCAGTCAGCTAAGAGTCTGCCTTCGGGTCAGGTCATAATCCCAGGGTTCTGGGATCAAACCCCACATTGGGCTTTCTGCTAGATGAGGAGCCTGCTTCTCTCTCTCCCTCTGCCTGCTGCTCCCCCTGCTTGTGCTCTCTCTCTCTCTCTGTCAGATAAATAAATAAATTTTTTTTTTTTTTTAAAGGCAGCATCTCAGACCCCATCCTAAGTACTGAATCAGAATCCAAGGTCTAGAAATTTTCCCTCAGGAATTCCTAGGTGCATTAAAGTTTGAGAAGCACCAATATAGACTCAGAGCCCTGGGGTTCTCTCTGGCTACTTTTGAGGTCCTCTTTGTGAACTGGGCTGACAGTTTTAAAGAAATATCTTTGTTAGTGGATGCTATAGTCACAATGATTAGTTTTTTTTCATTCCCAGTTCCTCCTCCAAAAGTATGATGTGGGCAAGAAACTGCATTTCCAATGCTTAGAACTTTGAACTTTGATAAACAGATGCTCAATAAATGGATGGATAAATGAATGAATCATTCAGACAAAGAGAAATAACATTTCCTGACAACATTCTATGTCCCCGCCATCCTTTATTTTGGTGGAATCATGGAAAATGAGAGTTTGTTCTTGCCTTTTAGTATCAACTGCTTTAAATCTTTTTGTAATAAGACAGAAAATAAATATTCCTACCTATATACATACATGTTCAAATATTCCTGCCATATTCAGGTGAGCTTTCCTGGGGCTTCCCTCCTATTCTGGTGCCTGTTCCTACTAATAAAAACCCTGAGTGTGCAAAGCATGTACAGGTAGAGAGAAGTAATTTGTGCAAGCAAGTATTCACATCTGATCATTTCTTTGGTTTTACATCTAGGATTTAAGGAAATCAAGGTAAAAGAGCAAAACGCACTTATGTTTCCTTGCCTAAAACTCAGTAGGTATTCTAGACAAATATTAAAAATGACTTACATACTTCAAGGACTGGAGTTAACGGCCAAAAATAATACTCTGATATATTCTCTGTTTAAAAGTATAAGTACAGGAGATTGAAAAAGCAGTGGAATGCTCCAAAAGTCTTAAATGTGAGCCTACTGATCTGTAAGCTTTGTGTGTTTTCCGATCATTTGCCCACTACAAATGGATCTATGGTTGAGTAGTTCTCCATTTGTTCTGATGCCAGAATATATTGAGGGAAAAAGAAATCTAATTGATGGGGGTTTTCCTGGGCTGAGGTGAATCTCCCAGGTTCCATCCTTACAACAAGGTATCTGGCCAGTAAGTGGAGGGAGTTTGGGGGATGGGGGGCGGGGAAGCAGTAGTGTTGGAAGGAGGGAAAAAGAAAGCAGCATTGAGGGAGAAGGCGGTTCTTATAACCCCTGACATAAAATCAATTGATAAAGTTTTCACTATCACCAAGCACTAAGTGCTGGGATGCCCTTTCCTCCTTTCTGAAGATGTACTTTTGTGATTTTTCTCTCCTTTGTACCTTCATTCGTTCATTCATTTTCTTATTCATTCACCAAATACTTTTCAGTACCTTCTAGAGGGTAGATATATAGAAGGAAAAAGAACAAATAAGCCTCTGCTTTGGGGAAACTGCCTTCTAGAATGTAAAGAGAGGAGACCATCTACAACTCAACAGGCAAAGACGATTTTGGTTAATTATAGAAAAGGAAAAAAGAGGATAACGTGATTGTCAGTGGGGAAAATGAGTAACCTTAGAATGAATTATCAGGAGAAGGCTCTCCTACAATGTAATCTTTGCTCCAAGACCCGAATAGGAGTTGGCCTTGCAAGTCTTGCAGGAACACTTCCCAGTGGTGGACAGCTACAAAAAGGCCCTGAAGCTAGATCAAGTTTGGTGTGTTTGAGGAACGAAAAAAGCCTTGGGTCTGTAATTGATCAAGGTAGAGAGTGTGTCAAAATACATTAGCAAAGATTCAATGAATGGATATAGTTGTGTGTGATGGGGGTATGGAAAAGGTAGACATGACGTGAGAGCACACTGTAATGGGCCTGAAGACCCCACATTCTACTGCAATTCCACTTGTTTGTCCCACCTATAATTAATTAATGGCTGGGACGCCTGGGTGGCTCAGTGGTTTAGAGCCTGCTTTCAGCCCAGGGTGTGATCCTGGAGACCCAGGATTGAGTCCCACGTCGGGCTCTCTGCATGGAGCCTGCTTCTCCCTCTGCCTGTGTCTCTGCCTCTCTCTGTGTGTCTCTCATGAATAAATAAATAAAATCTTAAAAAAAAATAATTAATGGCTGTAAGGAAAGGAAGATGCTCTGCATATTGGGGCTGGGTTGACTTGAGGTCTGTGGATGCTTAGAAGTAGACCTATTGGAATGATCACCACAAGCAGAATGGTGTCTGATCCTCTCACTTTATGTGGTATGTTATACATTGAATTATTTTGGAAGCTGCTTAATCATGATGGCTCTTGAAGAGAAAATCACAACGTAAAAATGCAACCCACTCATGGAAAGTTTTAGATTTTAAAAATTATAGATCTATCAATAACTGTTATAATTACTGCCTGTTGAGAATCCTTTTTTTCCCAGAGCATCATTACTCTTCACAATTAGTTCTATAATTTCCCCATAGAATATGATCCATTTTATCTGAAGTGCAAAATCCAAGCACTAGTAGTTGATCACTGTCTGTCTATAGTTTATATTGCTCTTTATCCAAGAAAATATTAGTTCTTATTAGCCAGATAGAGATCTATTATGAATGTCAATGTAACTTAATTAAAGCATATTATTAATCACATCTTCCACACTCAAATACTTCCCCAATGATGTTTACTTGCCTAGACCTTCACTGATGAAATGCAAAATAAATCAAATGAAGGCACTTTTGATGAGTAGGGAGATTTAACTAAAGCCTTTCTTAATGAAAAAAAATAATGTAATAGAAAGTATAGAAAAAATTGTCTGCTAAATTATATCCAAAAGAGGATCCCAATAAAATAAGAAATTTGTTTTACTATCTTTATAGCTAACCAGTAAATAATATTTATTAAACCTCCAAGTATTCACTGCACTGTGGTATAAATTAGGCAACAAGACATAGTCCATACCTTCTACTAGTTTTCCCAAATTTTATTCATGATTATTTAAAATGAAGAAAGCAGTTTTAGGCATTAGAAAAATTTCAGCCATAATCATTATTTCTTGTCTAGAATCTACATATGAAAACATAGAAAACTGAAGTGTGTTCTATATTAGTGGGGGGGGGACTACAACTTCTTTGGGGAAAATTGTCCATTTCATTGGAAAAACATATTAATGAACTTCTGCTTGGGCAAGCTAAGGCCCAAAACTTGGTGCTAGAATAATGTCTGGGTGGACTGAGAGGATATTCAGGTAATGAGGTGTTATGGAGAGAAAACAATTCTCTCCATAATTAAATAAAAGTCTGTCTTTCCCAAATGTAGAGGTTATTATAATAACTAATTTGGGAACTTCCTAGTTGGGACTGTAGTTGTAAGAGACAGTGGAGTCATCATCCTGAAACTAAAGAGGAAAAGAGAAAGAAAACTCAGATTATGGGAGTGGCCCCAGCCACAAGAGGAAAGGTGACAAGAGAACCACGGAAAGAATCACACCCCGGCCATCCTCAGAGCAGTTGGAAAGTGCGTGCTACTTCTACGCCATCTCCAGGATGGGAGTCTAAATGGTGGTACTAAAAAGAATGACCCCAGAAGGCTGAAGAAATCTGTGGATACTCTCAGCTTAATCTATTCAGCTGGAATTCTTTTGGATGCAAGGATCAAAAACTTCAACCCAAACTGAGTTAAGCAAGAAATGGAAATTTTTGACTCAAAAAGTTCAGCCATGGTGTGGGCGTTGAGGTGACAGTCAGGATTCGTGCTCTGTGAGAAGGGAGCCTGAGTCTACCTTGCCTCCACTGTCAGCTTTGCCCCCAGGTCAGCTTCCCATGTTGGCTGCCAACATCAACAGAGCCACCTGCTCCACGTTCACGTCTAGAACTAGAGAAGAGACACGCTTCCCTCAACTCCTTAACTAGGAAGCCTCTGTGTGCTGATGACTTAGGCTTGAGTCACCTGAACTACTACAGGTGTGAAGGCTGTGAGTCTACCCTTACTGGCTTAGCCTGGTCACGGCTGAGCCCTGGGCCTGGAAACACAAGAGCACGCAGCACAATAGCATAAGGGAGTCAAGGAGGGTGTTTGGAAGACGCTTTGCTGTCCCTTCCCGAATCTAACTGATCCTTCTTTTTGAAAGATTTTGTTTATTTATTCATGAGAGACAGAGAGAGAGAGAGAGAGGCAGAGATACAGGCAGAGGGAGAAGCAGGCTCTATGCAGGGAGCCCGAGTAGGACTCGATCCTGAGACTCCAGGATCACGCCCTGGGCTGAAGGCAGGTGCTAAACTGCCGAGCAACCCAGGGATCCCCTAACTGATCCTTCTGAACTTTGACATCAGGAAGAGTTTAAGGAATGAGTTCAAGGTCCACTAAAGTTCCAGGTAAATATTTTTTAAAAAATCCAATTTTAATTTTCTTCCCATGGCTCCTACAAACAAAATTATTTTAAATTTAACAATGCTACTTTCTCAGAGCTAGGCAATACCCATTTAATCCATAATTGTGTGTGTGTGTGTGTGTGTGTGTGTGTGTGTGAAACCCACCGTCCTTGGGACTGGGCATTAATGAACTGATAGCAATCTGAAGGCTTTTAGGAATGAGTCAACTCAAGGATTCTTCTCATGAAGGCAGAGGCTCAGTATTAAAAGGAACAGAGGGAGCTGGGAAGGTAGCGCAGGGGAGCTGGCTTCTCCACCCTGACAACAGGGGGGTAAGACCCACAGAGGAGGCCAGCGGCGGGGCCCCAAAGGACTCCCGGGTTCATCGCTGCACCTGCGTCCTGCCGGCTCGCTCAGGAAAGGCCACGGCAGGAGTCCCACCAGCGGCGCACAGCTGGAGGCAGCTGCGGGCCTGGACACAGCCCTCCAGAGGTGGACACGGCCCTCCAGAGGCGGAAACCCCCCTCCAGAGGAGGGCACCGTCCTCCAGATGTGGACATGGCCCTCCAGATGAGGACATGGCTCTCCAGATGCAGATACCCCCCCTCCAGATGTGGACATGGCCCTCCAGATGCGGACATGGCCCTCCAGAGGTGGACACCTCCCTCCAGATACGGACACCACCCTCCAGGTGTGGGCACAGACCTCCAGATGTGGACACGACCCTCCAGATGCAGACACCCCCCTCCAGGTGTGGACACCCCCTCCAGATGCAGACAACTCCTGCAGGTGCGGGCAAGGGGAGCGGCCCGGGGGGGCGTGTGGCTACCTGCCTCCGGACCAGTCTTAGGCGACGCAGTGTGACTTTAACACAGAGGAGAAAGGACCAAAGACTGATGAAGGCGAAGGTCTGGGGACTCAGGGGACACGGGACTCGGCACAGGCTGGAACTGCGGGCACACAGGCCACTTGCTCCCGAGTCCTCGGGCCATTTGCTTAGGTGCACTGTGCCCGAACACGGGAGCTTTGGCCCCTTCGGGGGTCTGGGTGCACCTGGGCCTCCCTGTGACTTACCCTGAAACCCACCCGTTTCCCTCCTGAAAGCTTTCGTGACCTGCCCCTGGTAGAACCTGCCGTTGACACCTGCACACTCTCCTTCTCCAGGACGCAGCAAGGTCTTCAAAGATCAGGAACTGAATACTTACTTGCACTTTAAAGGGTGCGAACTCCCTGGATTACGGCCCGGCCAGGGGAAACAGGGGACCAGAGCCAGGTGGCAAATGCATCGTGTAAGTTTGCCTTCAAGTGATGGATGTCAATAATGGGGGGGGGGGCTCGGGGTGACCGAGAGCGGGGCTGTCCCGGCCCTGCTCATGCTGCTGCAGCCTCCCTGAAGGAGGCCAGGTTTTCCTCTGCGCCGCTGACCTTGGCCGGGCCACCGGGTGGTCTGCACGCTGTAAACTTGGCTGGGCTGCTGCAGAGACCCCACTTCAAAAATAGGTGTCCTGCAGGTGCTGAACCCCCGACGCCTCCACCTTACAGCTTTGCAGGATTCATTTCAGAAGCCGCCTCCTAAAATGTAAATATTACTGGGAAAAGCCTTATATTTAGCCAACTCACATCTGGTTTCAATAGAATGTCCCCTTGAGTTAAAGTTTTTGTCTTGCACATTCCACTCGGGGGTGGTACCTGAAATTTTCCCCCATACCATCTGAATTCTTTATATTTGGGTTCTTCCTCCTTGCCATAGACATGTATAAAATTGTCACACACACACACACACACACACACACACACACCTATTTATGCAACAATCCCCTGAAGCATGTGCCACAAGTCATCATTTTATATTGATGTTGCTATGAATGTAATTATAAGCTCACGGATAACAGTCCTGCATTTTAGCCCTCCTGAGCTCAGTGTTGTAGCCTATGCTTGATATTCCATTTTGCCATTTTCTAACAAAACAACCAAAAAAAAAGTTACCCTGTTGCTAGGTAACCTCGACAATACCGTATGCAGCCCTCTACTTTCTGCATTCTTCAGCCCTCCTTCTTGTGGTCTAATTATAATTGTTTTTCTTCTGAAGACTTTCTCCCCATTCATGGCTGCCATTGTCATCAGAGAACTGTCATCATATTATTGTCATTATTGAATTCAGTGACGAGAAGCCACAATTTGCTCCCCCTTCCACAGAAGAGAAAATTGATGTGTTTTCATGATGCATCTGTGCTTTCAGAGTAGCTCCTCTCCCAGAGGTTACAGTCCCAAGGACGGTTTTCAACATTTGGCAACCCTCCCCTCTAATTTGCCTCATCTTTCCAACCCCCTTCAAAATCCCTTTCTCTCAAGAAGTAGGCTTGTGACTAAAATACGGTTGTGGTTTGTGTATGATGATGAAATTCTGACAGAGGGTAAAGTTGCAGGTGCTTTGCCATGAAAGATGCTCAGCCTGTGAACAGGTAAACATCAACAGCAATAAAAATGACAAAAATTGTGATTACAGTTAGTCGTGGGTCTTGCATGTGCCAGGTACTGCTAAGTGATTTCCATCATCTCATTTCATCTCCATAAACTCTGCGGTAGTCTCACTCTCATTTTATGGATGATGAAGTTGAGGCAAGGCTCAAATCTCCCATATTATGAAGGTTTCTTCACCGAAGATGTCAGTGAGTATAGGGCACTCAAGTGGTGCAAGTCGGATGGACAGCCAGCTCTTGGATTTGGCTCAGGTCATGAGCAGAGGCCCCACATCGAGCCCGCCCCCCCTCAGCGTGGAGTCTGCTTTGGGGTGCTCCCTCTTCCTTTGCTCCTCCCTGAGTTTGCTCACACATGCTCTCTCTCTCTCTCTTTCTAAGATGAATAAATAAATCTTTAAAAGAAGATGTCATTAAAAAAAAAAAAAAAAAAAAAAAGAAGATGTCATTGATTCTAAGAAGCAACATCAATTTAATAACAATTTAATATCAATTAGATAACATCAATTTAATAATAACTTTACATTAAATATAAATGTTAATTGTAAGACACATCTTGAATTCAGAAGTATTAAACTGTGCAAAAATATATACCTTAGGACCAACAAAATACTATAGGTACATAGCCTACTATAAATTGCTTATAAATTGGAATTATTTCCTGGGTGCCTGGTTGGCTCCACCTGAAGAGCATGTGACTCTTGATCTGGGAGTCATGAGCTGGAGCCCCATGTTGAGGGTAGAGATTACTTAAAAATAAACTCAAAAAAAGATTTATTTGAGAGAGAGAGCATGAGCAGGCGGACGGACAGAGGGAGAGGGATAAACAGGCTCCTCACTGAGGGTGGAGTCTGACACGGGGCTCCGTCCCAGGACCCCAAGAGCACGACCTGAGTCAAAGTCAGACAACTGACTGAGCCACCTAGGTTTCCCAATATGTTAAAACTACATTGGAATTCTTCTCTAATTATAGTTCCCAGTAAAGGGTGGAACTGGAATAATGTCTTCCCATTTCAGGGTTTCCCTCCTCCACAGCTTACCCATCATCTCCCCGCTCTGATTTAACGGGGCTCGTTTCAGAACTAATACATTCCTGAAGAGTATTTTCTGATTTGTGAAAAATGTACCCCTGAAATTGAAAACTTGGAGTCAAAGTCCACCTCCGCCTCTTGCTAGATGATTTTCTTGAGTACGATGATTCTCTGATCCTCCTTCTCTAGTTATATTTTGTTTACCCTAATCACATTTTTGGCAGAGAGACAGGTTTATGTCTAAGCCCCTGTCTACGACAGGTAATATCTAAGTCCCCCACCAGCCTGTGACTTCTTGGATGGCAAAGTCTGCCTTTTGTTTATCCCAATATTCCTCTACTGTACTTAGCCTGGTACCTTGAACATGTTGAGGCATGTTGAAGCCCCGTTAAATGTATTAATGAGTTTGATTAAATAAATACAAACTCATTAATACATTTTTTCCCCAAATTAGCTACAGTGTTATGAGAAGTAATCAAGTAATTTGAGGAGGACTCATTTCCATCTCTTCCTAAGAAACATCCTCTCAGAGCTGTGCTTTCACTTGTTCCTTGAGGCTTTCTTTGCCTCAGGAGGCTGAAATACCATACTTTCCACAACAAAACCATAGCTTCACAAAAGTTGGATGTGTGCCTTCTCCCTTCAAGAAATGAATGATGCAGAGAGAAGATTGAGCCCAGAAGTATTAGGCTTGGGTATCTTGTCATCTTTAGTAAGTCTACTTTTTTAAAAAATTTCACAGAACAAATAGAACAAAGTTTGTCTAAGTCCTAGAGATGGTTTGAAACGTTATTCATCATACATTGCGTTATATGCATACACATTTATAATCTCTCACTCTTAAGAAAATATCAGTTTAAGCACGTAAAGTAAGGCATAAAATAGGGTAGAGGACCTCTATTTTCCTAAATGTTTTTACTTAGCTACATGTGAAGCAACGAGACTAAGCTTAATTGTGGCACTATTGTTTTTGCAAAACACACTGAACTCCTCATAAATGCACAGGTATTAGCCCACTAGAAGGGAATGTTGCCTAAAATAGATTCACCCAGTCAGGGAGATAGGGTCTAATTTAGTAAGGGGATTAGTCGTTTAATTTCATTTACCATCTCTTTGTTTCCTACTGCATCTCATCTCAGAATTGTTTTATAAAAGAAAAAAATTAAACTGAAAGAGAGCGGTAGAGAGATTTCCTGAGTGGTAAGTTATAGAAAAAGCTCAATTTGGAATCAGCATGAAAACAAAAGACAAATTGGAGAAAGAGCCTGAACATCAGGTTTTTGTTCAAACTTTAGGCTTATACAGTGTTGGCGTTCAAGATTTTGAACCTTGGATTTAGCAGAACTAATCAGAGGTATTTGGTTTACACATACCTGGGAAATGGGAATGTACACTTTCCCTGTTTTGATTTATGCATATCTCATTACCTATTTGATGATTAGCCTCTTGTATCATGCTATTTCAACTACCTCGAAGTTGACAAATTTCAAATATTACTACAGTGTAGAATTTCCTTTAAGAGCTATTATCTCATCAGGAACAAGACAGGGATGTCCACTCTCACCACTGCTATTCAACATAGTACTGGAAGTCCTAGCCTCAGCAGTCAGACGACAAAAAGACATTAAAGGCATTCAAATTGGCAAAGAAGAAGTCAAACTCTTCCTCTTCGCCAATGACATGATACTCTACATAGAAAACCCAAAAGACTCCACCCCAAGATTGCAAGAACTTTTACAGCAATTTGGCAGTGTGGCAGGATACAAAATCTATGCCCAGAAGTCAGTGGCATTTCTATACACTAACAATGAGACTGAAGAAAGAGAAATTAAGGAGTCAATCCCATTTACAACTGCACCCAAAAGTATAAGATACCTAGGAATAAAGCTAACCAAAGAGGTAAAGGATCTATACCCTAAAAACTATAGAACACTTCTGAAATTGAGGAAGACACAAAGAGATGGAAAAATATTCCATGCTCATGGATTGGAAGAATTAATATTGTGAAAATATCAATGTTACCCAGGGCAATTTACACGTTTAATGCAATCCCTATCAAAATACCATGGACTTTCTTCAGAGAGTTAGAACAAATTATTTTAAGATTTGTGTGGAATCAGAAAAGACCCCGAATAGCCAGGGGAATTTTAAAAAAGAAAACCATAGCTGGGGGCATCACAATGCCAGATTCCAGGTTGTACTACAAAGCTGTGGTCATCAAGACAGTGTGGTCCTGGCACAAAAACAGACACATACATCAATGGAACAGAGTAGAGAATCCAGAAGTGGCCCCTCAACTTTATGGTCAACTAATATTCGATAAAGGAGGAAAGACTATCCACTGGAAGAAAGACAGTCTCTTCAATAAATGGTGCTGGGAAAATTGGACATCCACATGCAGAAGAATGAAACTGGACCACTCTCTTTCACCATACACAAAGATAAACTCAAGGTGGATGAGAGATCTAAATGTGAGACAAGATTCCATCAAAATCCTAGAGGAGAACACAGGCAACACCCTTTTTGACCTCGGCCACAGTAACTTCTTGCAAGATACATCCACGAAGGCAAAAGAAACAAAAGCAAAAATGAACTATTGGGACTTCATCAAGATAAGAAGCTTTTGCACAGCAAACGATACAGTCAACAAAACTAAAAGACAACCTACAGAATGGGAGAGGATATTTGCAAATGACGTAGCAGATAAAGGGCTAGTTTCCCAGATCTATAAAGAACTTATTAAACTCAACACCAAAGAAACAAACAATCCAATCATGAAATGGGCAAAAGACATGAAGAGAAATCTCACAGAGGAAGACATAGACATGGCCAACATGCACATGAGAAAATGCTCTGCATCACTTGCCATCAGCGAAATACAAATCAAAACCACAATGAGATACCACCTCACACCAGTGAGAATGGGGAAAATTAACAAGGCAGAAAACCACAAATGTTGGAAAGGATGCAGAGAAAAGGGAACCCTCTTACACTGTTGGTGGGAATGGGAACTGGTGCAGCCACTCTGGAAAACTGTGTGGAGGTTCCTCAAAAGTTAAAAATAGACCTGCCCTACGACCCAGCAATTGCACTGTTGGGGATTTACCCCAAAGATTCAGATGCAATGAAACGCCGGGACACCTGCACCCCGATGTTTCTAGCAGCCATGTCCACAATAGCCAAACTGTGGAAGGAGCCTCAGTGTCCATCGAAAGATGATGGATAAAGAAGATGTGGTCTATGTATACAATGGAATATTCCTCAGCCATTAGAAACGACAAATACCCACCATTTGCTTCGACGTGGATGGAACTGGAGGGTATTATGCTGAGTGAACTAAGTCAATCGGAGAAGGACAAACAGTGTATGGTCTCATTCATTTGGGGAATATAAATAATAGTGAAAAGGAATAGAAGGGAAGGGAGAAGAAATGGGTAGGAAATATCAGAAAAGGCGATGAAACATGAAGACTCCTAACTCTGGGAAACAAACTAGGGGTGGTGAAAGGGGAGGAGGGCAGGGGGTGGGGTGAATGGGTGACAGGCACTGAGGGGGGCACTTGACGGGATGAGCACTTGGTGTTATTCTGTATGTTGGCAAATGAACACCAATAAAAATAAATCTATTATTTTAAAAAAAAGAGCTATTATCTCTTTCTATAAGAGACCTCATCTTTTGTCTAACCAATGTTTTATATACTTTATGGGGGCTATAAGATCAGGTTTTCTGGGGCACATGGGTGGCTCAGTGGTTGAGCTTCCCTCTTTGGCTCAGGTCATAATCCCAGGGTCCTGGGATAGTGTACCGCATCAGGCTCCCTGCATGGAGCCTGCTTCTCCCTCTGCCTGTGTCTCTGCCTCTCTTTCTATGTGTGCTCTCATGAATAAATAAATAAAATCTGTAAAAAAAAGTTCAGGTTTTCCTTTCGTTTTTAGGAATCATGTTTTCATCTTAGACTCCAGACACTTTTTTGGCATGATGGAAATACCATTAGGCTCAGGTAGGCAAATACACTGTGGAGTGCCATCACGTTCCAACTCCATACCCAAGGCAAGTATCATACTCGTTGATCTTCCCTGTTTAACCTTTACTTAAACTTGGGATGCAATGCCACACCCCAGACCTCTGCTGCTAAAGCTATCTCAGCATAAAACTTTTTTGCCAATCCACACTAGACATAATCTACATATATTCTTCTCTTGAATTACAACATGATATGCATTCACTAGGACAAGGTGGGATCCTTCATGGAGGAAGAAACCCTCCTAACAAGAATTCTAATCTTTTTTTATTTTATTTTAAATAAGCTCTAGGCCCAATATGGGACTTGAATTCACAACCCTGAGATCAAGAGTTGCCTGCTCTACCAACTGAGCTAGCCAAGTACCCTAGGAATTGGAATCACAAGGTAAATACATAATTTTTTTATCTTTGTACCTTTCTTGCATTCCTAGAAACTTTTTTTTTTTTTTTAGAGATTGAAAGAAAGAGAGAGAGAGAGAGAGAGAGAATGCCAGCGGGAGGGGTAGAGGGAGAGGGAGAGAAATTATCCCAAGCAGGCTCCGCACTTGATCTTATGACCCTGAGATCATGACCAGAGTCGAAATCAAGAGTTGAATGCTTAATCTACTGAGCATCCAGGTGTTCCTCTTAGAACATTTTTAAATCAATCAAATCAGTACTGCAATATTTATCATTAATGTCCAGAATATACACACTCTCTCCCATATTGCCTAAAATAGACTCAACCAGTCAGCAGTGATCAGCTTCTACAGGCAAAATACGGATTTTGGATTCCTACAATAACATAGCATTGTCTTGGTGGTATTTTTTCTATGGCGCTCGCTTGCCTCAACACAGAAACCTTTCTGGAGTTTGTTTAGCAACAATGCAGAGCATGTCAATTTTCAAGCATAATAAATCCTGATGGAAAAAAGACAAATATTTCTAACATTTAATTAAAAGATCTATCTGATTTTTTCCTCTGGATCAACTTCACCAGAATTCTGACTAATTTTATTAGTTTGGGCAAAGTCAAACAGACCTTGCTGGAATTGTTCAAAGCAGAAAACAAAGGGCCTACCACAATGCCTTGACTATGGTTGATTCTTAATAAGCATCAGCTGATTAGTTTGATGGCTGTAATTGAAAATTAATATCTCCAGGTAAATCTCAGTAAGATGTATGAAAATAGTGCTTGGGGCACCCCATCCCTATGTGGTGAGCAAATCCCTCCCGTAAGTATGTCTGGTTGGAAATATAAATATGAAGTTCAGATAAAATATGGGAGTTGAAAATACACCTGGGGGGAATCCCTGGGTGGCGCAGCGGTTTGGCGCCTGCCTTTGGCCCAGGGCGCGATCCTGGAGACCCGGGATCGAATCCCACGTCGGGCTCCTGGTACATGGAGCCTGCTTCTCCCTCTGCCTGTGTCTCTGCCTCTCTCTCTCTCTCTCTGTATGACTATCATAAATAAATAAAAAAAAGAAAAAAAAAAAGAAAATACACCTGGGGCACCTTCACATCCCTACTGCAAATATAGATCATATCTACGGGTGTTATGCAAAGATATGGAATGGATGGAACTCAAGGGAAAACAGATTTTCAAGAAGGAAGAAGGGGGTCCACCCTATTGAAGCAATTTTTAGATAGAAAATTTAATTTATAGCAGGTTCAAATCGAGACTACAAAGAAAAGATGTATCACGGAAAGGAAAGGGGAGTTTATAGTTAGAATTGTGGGAAGGTGAGGAAATTGTTTACTAAGTCACTTCTCTTTTCATGAGACATTGAAGGTAAAGTCCCTTAATAAATATAAATGAGGTGAATTATGAAAGTTTGAGGCAGCTGCTGTGCAGATGGAGAAGAGAAGCAAGTAGGAATAAGCAGGATTATTTCAGAGGGCTTTGAGAACCCAGGTGAGGCTGGAAAGTACAAATTGTAATGGCACCAATTTATGTCACTATACAAGTTCCTCTAGCAGCCCAGGTGCGCGTAGCAGCAGGGAAACATTAGGATGAATTCTTCATTACTTACAACACAATGGCTTTAAAAGATTTATCAGAAACTAATGATAGCCAAAGTCATACCTGAAATCCTATTCAAAAGTGTCAAAGAAGTGTGGAATATATTTTAAAGCTCGAAGTAGGAGTCAAATGATGTGGGTTCTAGTCACTGGCTCTGCCACTAACTAGTTTATATGACCAGCTTACATTAAGGAGGGCACATGATGAGATGAGCACTGGGTGTTATACTGTATGTTGGTAAGTTGAATTTAAATAAAATTTAAAGAATTAAATAATGAGCTTCCCTGTCCTTTACCTGTCTAGAACTCAATCCATCTCTAAAATGAGAAAGTAGAAATGGTTTATCTTAAAAACTTAGAGCTCTCAAATCTGAGGCCTAAGATTCTTGCTTTGTGATATTCATGTATTTATTTAACAAGTATTTAATTATCAATATATATTTTTGGGGATGCCTGGGTGGCTCAGCGGTTGAGCGTCTGCCTTTGGCTCAGGGCGTGAGCCTGGGGTCCAGGGATCGAGTCCCACATCGGGCTCCTTGCATGGAGCCTGCCTCTCCCTCTCCCTCTCCCTTTGTCTCTGCCTTTCTCTGTGTCTCTTATGAATAAATAAATAAAATCCTTAAAAAATATTTTTTTCAAGTAGTTACAAGTGAGATAAATAAAAAATAATAATGTGATAGGGAGGGACAAAAAAGGAGGTAGTCTTAAACAGTGAGTCGAGGAAAGAAGTCTCTTAGGGGATGGCACTTGAGCTGTTATGTGAATGACAAGCAAGAGTCAGCCATGCAAAGATTTAAGGAACAAGCATAGCAGGCTGAAGAGACAGCTGGTTCGAAAGCCCTGAGGTAGGACTGAGCTTGGTGTGTTTGCAGAACAAGAAGGCCACTGCAGCTGGGCCAGAGTGACTGGAAGAGAATCGTGCAAGAGGAGCTCATGAAGCAGGCAGGAGCCACATCCTGAGAGCAGAGCCCCACAGGCTGTGGTAAGGAGCCTGGGTTTTCAGTGTGATGGGAAGCTGAGGTAAGGCTGAAAGCAAGAAGCCTGCGTTATTTATATGTTTAAAAGGATAACTGAGGGGCACGTGTGTGGCTCAGTCGGTTAAGTGTCTGCCTTGGCTCAGGTCATGACCCCAGAGAACTGGGATCGAGTTCCACATCGGGCTTCCTGATCAGTGGGAAGCCTGCTTCTCTCTCTCTCTCTCTCTCTCCCCGTCTGCCTCCCTCCAATGCTCATTCTCTCTCTCAAATAAATAAAATCTTATAAAAATAGAATAAAAAATAAAAGGATAATGTAGGCTGCAATGACAATAATACTTCATCTCTATGGCGTTTTCCCCCAAAACTGTAATTCCAGTCGCATCATGAGAAAACATGAAACAAACCCAAACGGAGGGACATAGGACATTATTCCAAATGTTGAAAGTACTCTTCAAAAGTGCCAGCCAGAGTCATCAAAAATAAGGCAAGACTGAGAAGATAAGATAGATTTGAGGAGACTAAAGAGACATGGGACTAAGTGCAAGGTGATATTCTGAGTGTGATCCTGGAACAGAAAAAAAAAAAGACATTAGGGGGAAAACTGGTGAGATCCAAGTAAAGCACGCAGCGCAGTCAGTACCCACACCAATGTTAATTTCTTAGTTTTGATGATGCACTAGGGTTATGTGTCAGATGCCAGCCTTAGGGGAAGCAGAAGGTATGTGGGAACTCTGTACTCCCTCTGCAACTCATCTGCAAATCAAAAATTATTTCAAAATAAGTTTTTGGGATGCCTGGGTGGCTCAGTTGTTGAGTGTCTGCCTTTGGCTCAGGGCATGATTCCAGAGTCCTGGGATCAAGTCCCACATCGGGCTCCCCAGGGGGAGCCTGCTTCTCCCTCTGCCTGTGTCTCTGCCTCCTCTGTGTGTCTGTCATGAGTAAATAAATAAAATCTTTTAAAAAATTAATTAATGGCTGTAAGGAAAGGAAGATGCTCTGCATATTGGGGCTGGGTTGACTTGAGTTCTGTGGATGCTTAGAAGTAGACCTATTGGAATGATCACCATGAGCAGAAATGGCAATAAGATTATGAAACTAGCAAATAAAGACCTCTCTTTTCAGTTTATTTGCTGTGAATGAGAAGCAAGGAAATGGGGTTGAGGTAGGAAGGGGATAGGTTGTCAAAAGAGTTCTGTAAAGAGGCCTGTCCTACAAACTCAGGTCAAGCACACTCTAGCCAAGTTGTTCCAGATTGCTATTAATGTTTACTGCCTGGCTCCTAATGCTTGGAAACAAACACTCTTTCTTTCTATGCTTCCTTTCCTTATACTTGCCATAGTTTCTTGGTCATTTTAACTGTAGAACCTGCAGTTGTTCAATTCATACTGGCCCTGACACCTGATGAATAAACCAACTCTTCCTATCTTTAAATTCTCAAAATACACTGAATAAAATTCTAGAAGGGATTTTAGAGATTTAATTTGAGTATCTTACTTTATAGATGAGAAAACTGAAGCACAAGAAAACACAATGTGTCAGTCATGGATCCAGAAATATACCCGATATTTTTATTGGTTTATGCATCTGACAAGACACATTTCTGCTCTCGAATTTACCTCAATATGTCTGAACACTTTCTAATCCCAGATGTAGCAACCTGTGCATCTGAATGCAATAAAGCACCTTACCCTTAACCACTGAGACGTGAAGGTTAAACCATTTCATCCCATATCCAGTGCAATTTCTATGAACAGTTGATATACCTTTACTAATATATTGAAGACATCCTTTGAAATTTTGAACTGGGCAATGAGAAGTACTTTATTACAAATGGTAGGAGATACCTTGTTCTTACGGATTAGGAGCTCTCATTAGATCTTGACTTCAGAGAAGGCAGAGATCTGAGTGAATTTCCAGTGCATCATATGATGCCTTGATCATAGTAGATGTCTAAGAATTTCTTATTTATTGATGGAAAGCATGAACAGGATAGTGGCTGCTCAGTCTACTTCTTAGAAAATGTCGCTGTAATTAGGACTCACAATTCTGGTTCTTGCCTGCCTTTCTCTAGTTTAGTCTTCTTTTTTTTAAATTTATTTCTTAATTTTTATTTAAATTCAATTAATTAACATATACTCTATTATTAGTTTCAGAGGTAGAATTTAGGGATAGTTTAGACTTCTGATGAACAATTATCACTTAATATTCTAGGTTATATCTTTCATCTCCACGTTTCTGGTCAGCTCTATATATAACAGTTTCCTTTCTTCCCTAAGAATTTGTAAAGCTAGGTATCTGTTTATTACCCTCTCTGTTCTGTCTAGTAAGAATCTCAACATTTAATCATTTTATGAATCTGGAGATATATATATATATAGTGTTAATATTATATATTAAAATTTTCTGTGGGCATTGATAGAAACAGAAGTATTTACCTAAAGGAAATATTATTGTGTACATCATTTCCTATACACTTTTCAGAGATTGTGTGGTTCAATGGCTGAAGCCTTGAAGATAAGATCTGCTTCTGAGGCGCACTCTGTAGAAGTGGCTTCACCTGGAAAATGAAAAGTGAGTCCTGTTAAATAGTTGATATAAAAGAGAACTTTTGTGAAAGAATCCAAAATATCACTTTAAATAGAAGATAAGAAAAAAAAGTCAAATTCCAGGTAGAGAAATTATACAAAAGAGACTATTTTATGTTTTAAGGTAAAAAATGAAAACTCAGTATAGAAATTTCAAGAGGAAGAAAAAAAGGCTGTACTATTTCAAGAAGTGGTTTTTTTTGGAATGTTCTGTAATGTCCAAAGAGATTTGTCAGCCTTAAGGAAAATCTATTTAACTTTACAATTTAAGGTGATTTTTTTAAAAATCTAAGATGAGAAGCAACTCAAAGGGATAAGCAAGATACTCAAATTCAAGGAATCCAGGATTCTCTGACAATTTTTCCGAAATTACTTCTCTGTGCTACTTTCCACATCTGTAAAATTATTTGCCAGTAAAGACTTTCATAAGGGTAAGCTTTAATGTCAGATAAAGTGCTCTGTGGAAAAGTATGGAAATCTGGAATTTTAAACTTTAGTTTTCCTCTAGAAAGTAAATTAATATCCCACTTGAGACGGGGTCAGTTTTGTGTTGGCACGATCTAGTTCTAGCTAAGCCAGAAATGAAGAGAATTGAAAGGGTTAGACTCAACAGAGCAAATACAAAATATCTAATTGGAAGCATGGAAAGAGATTTATGAAGACTGAGATTTTTCTACCAGAATTAAACCCTCAAGATATGTGGCAGGGTTTGACTCCAAAACCCCCAAGTCATACCTAATGGCTCCACTACCACCAAGGAGCAAGTGGAGCCCAGCCCAAATTTAGACTAGTCACTTTATGCTCACTTGATACGTGTCGGAGTTTCCACTTTACAGTTCATGTTAAAAACATAAAGGAGAGGCAAAGGTTTTGCCGCTACCATGAAAGCATCCAGTTCACAGCAAGCACCGACATATGGTGTCTAGAGGCTGCCGCAAACCTAATGTCTCCAAAGGCCAAGGGAGCAAATCATCCATGGCTGAAGTTCAGTCCTGGTTTGTGGTTCACACCATGCTGGAAAGGTTTTTGAGTTCAACAATGGCTGAAGTGGAGAACAAAAGAGAGGAAGGCTGGTCCAGGAGGCAGACTTGGGAAGTCATGAGGCTAACAGCATTGTTTTCTGGCATTTTATAGATTTTCTAAATGTAAGAATTCAGTATGCAAATAAACTCTGCATCATGTGTACCACATGGCTCCTTTGATGCATGGAAAAACATCTTTGTAGGGTGACAGCTAGAGGCCTTCCAGGGCTTCACTGATCATTTTGAAGTAGGAACCAGATGATAGATTTTTTTTTTTAGACTTTAATTTGTGCTTTTGCGTGTGCATGGTAGAGAGTGGGTGGGTGAAAATTTTATAGATATTTTTGTATCATTTCAAAGTTCTTCATTTTATGTGATAAATTATAGGAAAGCTGTGTGCAAGCCAAATTATATTTTAAATGTACTCATTGAGCCTGTTGAATAAAGGGATAACATGCATGTCCTTTCGGTAAAGTAAGCAATCACCCTGCAGTCTCCTTTGTGTGAATCTAGACATTCATAATTGGGTTTGATTAAAGCCAGGTCCACATGCCTTATTAAATTCCATATTTATATAGCAATTTTACTTCTCATATGATGTAAAATCACTAATTACTTCTTTCAATTCTCCTTTGAGAATGAGAGAAAAGCATTATTAATCCAATTTTATTTCTGTATCTGATTAAGTAAGCCACTTTGACTCAAATGAAAGCTAGTTATTATCACCCTATCATCTTCATACACAGTAGTTGAATATATAAATAAGTGAGTTCAAAAATGCCAGAGATTTATCTATGAAACTGGATTTCTGGTACTACTAACACTGTAATAATTGTTCTTTACCAGTAAAAGTGGATAGAAACCATCATGTTGAAAGTATTTATAGTATTTATGAATCTGCCACAGTACCTAGGGTGTCAAACTATGACCTGTGGGTCAAATCCAGCCCGCGGTTTATTTTTACGTGGCCCACATATGTAGTTTTCACATTTTTAAATACTTGAAAAAATTCAACAGAAGAATATTTTGTGACACATAAAAATGACATGAAGTTTAAATTTCAGTGTCCACGAGCAAAGTTTTATTAGAATATAGCCACACTCTTTCATTTAAATATTATCTGTGGCTGTTTTCATGCTACAAAGGCAGAGTGGATTAATTCGGACAGAAACCATATGACCCGTCAAACCTAAAATATTTACTAGGTGACCCTCTACAGAAAAAGTTTGGTGAAACCTTACTTTTAATGTTTGAGGTAATTTTATGTCCCAACAGTAAATAGCCTTAAAATGAAGAATGGTATTCATATTTAATTAAAACGAAATGCTAAAAGATAATCCAGTTGTCTGAGATTAACATACATACAAATTTTGTGGACATGTAGGGTCTCATATTCCAAAGAGAAAATAGTCATGTTGAGACAGAGGTGATTTTTATTTTTATTTTTATTTTTTTATTTTTATTTATTTATTTATTGCTCAGAGGTGATTTTTAAAATGAAGCTCATTGCCCTTTCAATAAAATTAAAAAAAAATAATTATAAATAGATGTGGAAATGAATATATCATTTTCTATCTATGATACAAAATTTCTTTTGGCCATAACTCAAAAGAGCAGGGACAAAAAAATGAGTAAAGAAATCATTCAGGGCAGCCCGGGTAGCTCAGCGGTTTAGCACCTGCCTTCAGCCCAAGGCCTGATCCTGGGCCGAGGATCAAGTCCCATGTCGGGCTCCCTGCATGGAGCCTGCTTCTCCCTCTGCCTGCGTCTCTGCCTCTCTCTCTCTTTCTCTCTCGGTGTCTCTCATGAATAAATAAATAAAATCTTAAAAAAAAATTCATTCAGATTATGGGGAGATGCACAATAACACAAATAATAATGCAACATGTGAATTGTAATAGAAGAAACACACTTGGTGACGTTGTCAAACCCTTTGTGAGTTCCAGACACTGCAAGCTTTTTAAATATTTAGCTCTGTTTTGCAAGTGTTGGCATTCTGTCTGGCAATGACTACACACCAGAGACACAATTTTGTATTGCACTTGGTGGTATACAAGTGGTTGTCATTTTACCGTGCTACCTGGAAAATCAGTGCAGTCAGTCCCGCAGCCTGTTGAGCAATGCAGAGGCCCGAACTGGGCTTCTAAGGTATGTCCTGTTGTGACTAGCAGAGCCCAGGATCACACCATACTTTAATGTAAATAAAGCTGTTCATTCAGGAGGGGGAAACAAGATCATTTCTTGTTCATCGATTATACCTACTTGAAAATCAGTGCTAATGCTCTTCAATCACACCCCGAATGATCTTTTAATTCTAAATTTCTGTGTGCATTAGGGCCTTTAGACACCCTCAGATTACCTCCAGTAATTTAAAGTAAGCTGACCTGTCACAATAAAGATATGAGGATTCTTATGGAAGCAACAGGAAGTTCATTACATGCGGTGTGGGCCTCAAGGACACAGGAGAGCTACACAACTGACCCACAACTCTAGGTAAGAAGCAAGATTTGCTACATGGGCGGCAGGAACTACACCACCTCCCACCTCCATGGTGGCTTGTTGCCTTTCGTCATCGTTTCTATGGCTCTTGCCATGATCTGCTGAATCCCCAACAATTATTCAACTTTAGGATTCAGAAACAAGAAATCAGAATTCCTTGAGAGTCCAAGGAATTCTGAAATCATCAGTTGTCTATAGTGACCGTAATGCTTTATTTATTATATTAACTAATAATACACAAGGAATCATTTTTCTGTGCTATACAAAAATTTTCAGAGGTTTTTGTATAAAAATGATACAATAGTAAATTAAGGTTATTATTTCTTTTCTTTTTTTAAGTAGGCTCCACACCCAATGTGTGGTTTGAACTCATGACCCTGAGATTAACAGTCTAATACTCTATAGACTGAGCCAGCCAGATGCCCCTAAGGTTATTATTATGGCCTTAATATATTAACATGTAAATATGTATAATATCTAAAAAGTATGTATTAACACATAAATATATAAAATGTAAAAATAATCTCTAGTTGATCATAAAAAAACACTCAAAGGCAAGAACAACATAAAATAAATGTCAAAAATAACTCTAAAAATAAAAATAGAATGCCACAAATATTTAATATTTAAAGTTATCATTTTTTTAATTTATTTTTTTAATTTATGAAAGACACAGAGAGAGAGGAGAGACATAGGCAGAGGGAGAAGCGGGTTCCCCGTGGGGAGCCTGACGCAAGACTGGATCCCAGGATCCCTAGATCACAACCTGAGCCAAAGGCAGATGCTCAACCACTGAGCCACCAAGGCATCCCTTAAAATTATCATTCTTAAAGTAAAACTTCAAAAGTTACCTATAATTAATTGCCAGTTTGACATGGAAAATATTCTTGCATTTTGTATCGATATTGGTCACATTGCTGAAAGTAGGTCTAAAAGTTGATCTTTGGGAGAATAATTTGCCTGCTTGATCTGATAGTGGTTTTGCTGTTGAAATCAATATTTCTTTGGATAACTCAGATCTTGGATCTTTTTTCTGATCTCATATGATAGTGTTCCACGACACACACATCTTTTTCTCTCTGTGTTTTCCTGTTACAGTGTTTACAAAGATCTGTAGCTTATACTGAATATTTAAACACTGAAACACCAGTGAACATTGTTAGCCAATAATTCAGATAATTTAACATTCAGTTCTCCTAGCAAGGTTGATAACATTTCATAGACTTGTGAGTGAAAATTGCCATTTAAGGATTCATTTTGCTTAGGACTTATTGGGCCTCCTAACACCTCACAGCACTCTCCTTACCTTCAGAACATATTCTCCAAGTGGCCCAGCTCACCTCCATTATACCAGATTAACTGGTGTCCTACTATCTCTGTGACTTGCCACAGCTTCCTCTTATGGCCTGTGAGCCAAAATAACAAAATATCATTGCCTTGTGAAGAGTACATCTCCTTACCCTTTAAAGACTTTTTTGTTGTTTCAGCACCTGTATAAATTGAGGCAGAGCTGAACTGCTCTGCATATTAAAGAGAGGAGAAGACATATGGGATATAGGTCTTTGCAGAGGGAAACCCAGGAAACAGGGAGCTAGGGAAGGTGAGGACAACGTGAGGAGGAAAGATCAGGAAAAAAGGAATTCTTCTTGGCGATACAACACAGGAAGGGTTTGTTGTTAAAATCAACAAACAAAAAAGCAAAAACAGGAATTGGGTATCTTTCCTTCCAGTGACTTAGTCTCTTCCACAGGTTTATTTCCTTCACTGTCTTCCCTCTTTTCTTTTTCACGTGGTTGTAAAATGGTGTTAAAACAGAGACTTTTGGTTGTCCTCCAAAATCTCTTCTCCCTTGGGTGATATCAGAGCCCCTGACTGTCAGCTTCGCAGATGGCCCTCCAGATTGAAGACTACGTTTCCCAGCTTCCCTTCCAGCTAGGAGTGGACACTTGACTAAGTGCAAGCCAGAGAGCGCAAGGTGGAATGATCATGTAGCAATGTCTGGGAATCGTCTTTTAAAAACGACATAAATACCCTTTGCCTTTCTTCCTTCATCTCCTTTCCTGCTGCTGCCTGAAACAGATGTTTACATATTCAGCTTTGAGGTCGAGTCCACACAAGGTGGAACCACAAGATTATTACTGTGCTATTGCCATACAAGCGCTGGACAGCCAAAGGGAGTTAACTTAGCTGAGAAATAAGCTTCTATCTACTTTAGGCCACTGTTAGGATTTTCTTCAATGAGTTTCTGAAGTGAAACAGGTGCAGGAATTTTGCTGTAGTCCACCCTTTTCACTTAACACTATGTCATATATATTTTTTACTGCCAGATACTCTTTATAACTGCTATAGGCTGCTTGTGTTCCCCAAGACTCATCTGTTGCCATCCTAACCCCCTAATGTGATGGTATTAAGAGAGAGGGCCTTTGGGAGGTGATTAAGGAGCCTCATGAATGAAACTAGTACCTTTATAAGAGACTCCAGAGGGCTCCCACAGCCCTTCCCGTACGTGAGAACACCATGAGAAAACAGGCTTTTATGAACCAGGAAGTGAGCCCTCACTAGACACACAGGCACTAACAGCGCCTTAATCTTGGCAGCATCCAGATTTGTGAGAAATAAATCTCAGTCGTTTATAAACCACTCAATGTATCATATTCTCCCATTGTAGCCTGAACAGATTAAAGCAGTAATCATAATTTTTAATAGCTGTTTACAATTTCATCTCATAAATGTGCCATAATTTGCATAAGCATTTCCCTATTATTGACTGTTTAAATTGGCATTTATTTATATATTTATTTAGCGCTAAAAGCACCCTTTTTAATATACAGATCCCTCCTGGAAACCCTAGTATACAGCACAAGATGGGGATAATTATTTTTGTGGCTATCCAGTTACCATGACACTATCCAGTAATGTTCTCATCCCTTTTTGATTTTTACTACTACTGTTATCTGATATTAAATTCTTATACCATTAACTTCTGGTTTACTTATTCTCTTCTGTTACTAGATCTATACTTAGGCCAATACTCTATTTTTTTAAATTATCATACCTATAAAATGACCTAACTATAAATTATATGTTAAAATAATTACAACTTTTTCCCCCCCTTGGGTCAGTCCATTTTATGGACTTATAACCATATGCCTTATAACCACAATTTCCTTTTTAGACCTGGGTCTGTTATTTAAAAACAATGCCAATAATAATGATACTTTGTTTTCTTTCTAAACAGTATTCATTTCACAACTCCTTTAAATGTATTGTTTTGTTTGAGTTCTAAATGGAGCTATTATGACATTATTCAGATTAGCATCATTTAACTGCTGGGTCTCCAAATTTTGAAACCAGGAGATTTTTAAAAAGGGGGTTACAATCAGGCTCACTGGATTGTTCTGAAATGCTTCTAAGGAGACAGCTGTCAACTCCTTCGACGCCAGCCCCCAGCGTTTACTGCAGGTTATTGATGGCATTCTGAAGTCAGGTCAGGGCCTGTTAGCCTCTTGCCAACTTTGGTTGCCGCAGTCTGCAGTCATGCTGAGGATGTAAGGTCCAGCAGCACAGACCATCCACGCACTGTTCTCCACCTGCTTTAAAAATAAACCCCTATAAAGTAGGACAAGTAATTGAAGCTTTGTAATTTTTTGGCTTGAGGCCTCAACTCTGATCTTAAGTTGATGAAGCATTAGTAGATCTGCTTAGAAGATGGGTGAGAAGCTGCTGTCTGAATAATAAAACGTGAGAGACATTTTACAGATTTTCAGTTTGTACTGTTCACAACAGGATGACATACCACGCTCAGGGATCAACTGACCTCTCGGAATAGCATCTATTATGTGCAAAAGGTTATGGAAAGAGTATCCTCTTCTGCACTTTAAGTGGTCTAACTACCAAAAATGTATGGTTCAGGTGTGATAGGACAAGACACTCAAGCAATTTCTAAGGCAATATATTTTTGAGAAAGGCTTAAGTGCCAACCAGATCAGCTGGAGAATTTCTATAATTATGTATCTATACAAAGATGTCTTAAAATGTTATAAAGAAAATGTTTAGCCACTGTAATCAGTAGCAAGAAAATACAATGGCAGTCTTACAGGGTGATGTGTAGATAGTTTTAAGAAATGCCATAGTAATGTAATTCTTACATTGGGGCAGTCTAAAACAGAAAAATGGATTAAGTGGAGATAATGACCCGACTGGAAAGGTATCGTCTAGGGCACTTATCAAGCCATGAAATAGTCCTAGCTTAGGTCAAGCTGCTTTATACAAGGGACTTTATGAATGAATGAAAACTAAAGGGAAGAGTAGAAAGGTTGCTCTCCATCAGAGTTTTCCAAGTTGACGACATGTTAACAAAGTGCCACAGAATAGGAATACGTGCACCGTGCTAAAAGTGCTCCACACTCACCTTGGTTAGGGAAATGCTGGATGAAGCACGTCCCTACACCACTAGACTTCTCTGAGCCTTGGATAGACCAAAATAGGTTGCATGTTTCCAAAAAGGGCTTTCGAATGCAGCGAGTTCCCAAATTTACTTGACCTCCACTGAGGTGACCTATTTCCATCTCCTGGAATACTGGTTTGGAGAATACAGCTCAGAGGAAACATGTTGTTGTTCAAAGCTTTTTCTCCCTCAGAAAGTCAGACATGCCAAGGGAGCAAATGAACACTTTCTTTGATATCCTGCAGACGGAAAACTCAGGGAATCTGCTGTGGTGCCACCCTGAGATATTAAATGGGCCCTAGGGAATTGTGGAATAGCTTTTTAACCTCCAAAGAGCATATAAAAATTGTCTTAAAACCGAAGAAGGGGCTCAAACTTCTGTTATGAACTTGTTAATTTGTTCCATTTGTACAATAGTAGAATTTTAGTTTTGGGAAAGATTTTGAAAGAACAGCTAGTTTAGCCAATCCTGATTTTACGTGGAGACATGGAGGCCCAGATCAGTTAAGAGGTTTTTGCCCAGTGTTATTCACTTTGTTGGGAGTTGAGAGAAAGGCAAGGCTCCTGTTTCAACAACTCTCATGTCAGATTCTCTTGGTCTCCTAACTCCTATACAACAGGTCAGTTATTTTATATATTTTTTTTAATTAAATACATAAAGAGAAAAACTAAAATTCTTCTTTAGTTAACCTTCCATCTCACAATTCTCTCCAGAGTTAACAGTTTTGCTGCCTTTTTATTTTGTGCCCAGATAGCTATACTTCTCTAACTTGATTCAAAACTGTGTCTGTTAATTTATTCAACAAATATTAAGTAAGTCCTGACTCTGGGCCAGTTGTACATAGTTTGAGTCCCGGCTGTCAGGCCTCTCAGTCTGGTGGGAGAAAGAGAATAATCTGTGATAAGTGACACAGCAGGAGAGAGATAAGGAAACCAAGGGCCACACTGCTTGAATTGTGAGAAACCAAGGGAGGTTTTCTAGAAGGGACAAAGTCTGAACAGAGTGTCTGAAGGGCACGTAGGAGTAAGGCAGATGAATAATGGGGGTTATCATGTACAGCAAAAGCCTAGAAGCAGGGGAGGGTGTAGTGTATATGACAGGTGACAGAGATATAAATTTGGAGACACAGAGAAACACCAGATTACAAAAGGCCTTGTATGCAGTACTACAGATCCTGGATCTCACATGTTAAAAAGACCCAACTGGCGGCAATGTGGGGAAGGGATTAGATTGTGCCAGAAGGCAGGAGGCCATGGCAGTAGTCCAAGGGAAAGTGATGAGGTCTGGAACATGACATGAGGAAGAATAGAAACCGGGACCTCTCATCCAAAGAGAGACAGATGTGGCCTAGAAGCAAGAGAAGAAAGCAGAGTGGAGAGTAGTTTGGTTTAGGATTTATTAAGGAGGTAATATTACAGGGCCTACTATTAGACTAGATGGGATGGATACAGACAGGGAGAGGATGGATTAAAGAAGGATTTCCAAGTCCTTGGCATGAACATCTAGGTAGATGATGGTGCCCTGTTCTGAGCTGCAGGGCTAGGAAACCAGCAGGATGGGGATAAAACATGTTTTGTACATTGTAAGGGGGATATTCAGAGAATGACAGGTTCACAAGTGGATATCCAAGTGTTGAGTGCAGAGGAGATGTTAATCTGGGAATCTTCAGTGCATAACACAGATGTTGTATTTACAGTCATGAAATGGATGAGATTCTCTCTCTGGAGACATGCACAGAAGAAAAGAGAAGGCTCAAGACCTAGAATATTGGGGTCAGGAAAAGGAGAGGAGCCAACGAAGAAGACCCAAGAATGATCCAAGACGTGCAAGTAAAGGAAGGTGAGAGCCGACATGTCCGTGAGATTTATCAACTGGTACCTCAGGAGGCAAGTAATGAACAGGAGAGGAAAATGGAGATTGAGGAAATATAAGGGGAAAAGGTGCAACTCTGGAGTTGGTGGGAAACAGGGAGAGGTCCTAAAATAAGAATCTTCTATGACTATTTGAGGAACAATAGGTGCCAGCATGGGAGGGATGGATGAGATTGCAAGGCAAGGGCAGATCACATAGGGCCTTGTAGATCATCATAAGATTTCAATGTATTATTCTGAGTAAAATGGTGAATCATGAGCATGCTTTCAGTGGGCCAGTGACATATTTACCTTCTATTTTAAAAGCCACTGGGGCACCTGGGTGGCTCACTCTGTTGAGTGACTGGCTCTTGATCTCAGCTCAGGTCTTGATCTCAGGGTGGTGAGTTCAAGCCCAGCATGCAGCCCACTTGAAAAAAAAAAAAACGTAAATAAAATTAAAGTCACTGGCTGCTATGTGGGAACTAGACCTTCAGAGAGACCAACAGAGTCTCTGCCAGGACCCAGGAGAATATGAAGAGGCTCATAGCAGGGTCACAGCTGGTGGGATGGTGAGAGGTGGAGAACAGCAGGCTGCATTCTGATATTTATATATTCATCAAGGAAGCACTTCTTATGTACCTGCTACTTGTCAAGTCATGATTCCTAATGGAGAAAAACCAGTCAAGAATGTGAATGGAAAGATTCAATCTAAGAAAAGGAAGGTTATAGAAAAAAAGAGAAACTGGGAGAACTTTTTTTTCTTCAGAGAGAGGAAAATGAGAGAAAGTTTTACAAAGGTGGTGAAATGTAAAATCACCTGGTTAGGAAAAAGCAATAATTTAACTAGAAGTCTATTGAAATATAAAATTTGACAAGGAAGGATGCCATCCCAATTATTTTCAAGAGCTCTGGTACCATCCATTGCCCCTTAACATTCAGTTTCTCCATTTATCCCATTTTAAAATTAAACTTGACGTTTTTTTCCCTTTCCATATATTTATAAAGACATCTGGATGCAGCATGTGGGTTGAAAGCCCTGGGAGGGGAAAAGCTGAAGGGGAACAAAGAGTGAGACTTAAAGGAGGGAACATTAGAGGAAAGGAAGGAACAAAGGGTGTTTGGTGAGGGTGAGAGGCAAACAAAAGGTTTCCAGCCCTCACACCAGTGCCCACAAAACAAACAAACAACTTTAAATTGTATTTAACCAACGGCTAAAAGGATAGTAGGGGCCCCCGGGTGGCTCAGTCTGTTAACCAGTTAACCGTCTGACTCTTGATCTTAGCTCAGGTCTTGATCTCAGGATCGTGGGTGAATTCAAGCCCTATGCTGGACTCCAAAATAAATAAGTAAATGGATGAATGAATGAATGAATGAATGAATGAATGGAAAGTGGCCTACCTGTTCCAGTTAACAGCTACTAAGCTTGAAAAGTACACTGTATCAGTCAGCTAGGGCTGCCATAACAAAATACCATGGACTGCTGACTTAAACATCAGCAATTTATTTTCTCACTGTCCTGGAGGCTGGAACTCCAAGACGGGGATGTTGGCTTGTAAATGGCCACCTTCAGTGAGTCCTCACATAGTGTTTCTTCTGGTCTCGTACACCCCTGGTGTCCCTCTGCTTGTCCATATCTCCTTTTCCTATAAGGACACCGGTCAGGTTGGATTAGGGCTTATTCTAAAGGCCTCATTTGAATGTAATCACCTCTCTAAAGGCCCCATCTCCAAAGACAGTCACATTCTGGAAGTTAGGACTTCAAAATAAGAATTTGGGGCCTGGGGGTGGGCAGAGACACAATGGAGTGCGTAACAGTACTTAACCAATTTCATTACATTAAAAAAAAAAATCTTCACATGTTCCTTGAGTCCCAGGTGGAGTTTACCTTAGAGCTTTAGAGAATGTAGACTTATTAATGGAACATCTTTAGTAGATCTGCAGCAAAGAATTGCGATTTATTAGAATGGCAATAAAGATGCAATACACCTGATTTGAATTTACTGCCTTTTCAATATGAGGACCCAAAAAGTTGGTTAGCAAAATGAGCCTTCTGGCTATATGATACATGCACAGACTTTTTCAGGTAAAGAACCTAGGTTAACTAACTCCTTCTATTGTTTTGTAAACAGAATAAAGATGCAGGATCTATTTTAACTCAACGATAGTGTATATGACTCCTTATATAAATAATGGAAAGCTAAACGCATAACTCCTATCATGAGGCAGCATGTTCAGTTGGGTTTCATTTATTGTGTTTTCTTAGGGTAAAATATTTCAAAAATAAAATTAAAGGATAACTTCCTACGTTTTGGTTTTAGAAATTCTCCATGAGCTTGAGAATAATAGTTATTTGCCCATATTCAAAGTTGGCTGCTAGAGGAGTTTGGAGGGATAATTCTCTACTAAAACCAAAAGCAAGGGATGCCTGGGTGGCTAGTGGTTGAGCGTCTGCCTTTGGCTCAGGGCATGATTCCGGGGGTCCTAGGATCGAGTGCTTCTCCCGCTGCCTGTGTCTCTGTCTCTCATGAATAAATAAATTCTTAAAAAATCTAAAACAAGAAAGCAATAAAGTTCACTTAAAATATTATGAGAGGCCACTTCATGTTTCTTATCATATTTCATTCTTTGTGGAGCAGAGGGGACTGTATATAGTTGGGCAAAGTTCTCAAAAATAGGAGTCATTTTTGGAAATGTTTGAGTATTGTATTTTCTAAAAATCTTTCTTTCAGTTGCAAGTAAAATGATGCCCATATTTCTTCTTCTGCCCTTCTTGTTGAAGAAAATAAGAATCACTGAGGAGAAAGCAAAAGCTAATGCTTTGACTTTGTAGCTGCTGGAATTCTAGTCTCAAGCTGTCCTGTGTCCAGTGTAAACTTTTGCTTATATAGATGTGTGTAGGAAATGGCTCCTACCAGGCTTGCTTTTCACAGTGGGCAATCCTGTCAGTCACATTGCCCCATTTTTTTTTTCTAACCTATTTTTTTCAAGTTGCAAATTCTAAATAAGTAATCTGTTAAGTCTTTTCACAAAATTTAAAAATAGCATGTCATTACCATCAACCACCAAGTAAAATGATTTAATTTAAAATCCTTTCTCCATTCGCTTACCAAAGAAATGATTCCATGATCAATTTGACCTTTTACCAGCATAATTGCCAAATAATTAACAAGGATAAATGATTACAATCTGAAATATTTTTAACGAATCATTAAAGGGCGGCGGCATACGTTGCAGACAAACCAGGAGCTACATGCTTTCCATAAAATATTAGAAATATTTACTTATTCCATCAAGTGCCTGTTATATGCCAGAAAGCATCATTGTGGACTTTGTATTCCTAAACTAAATAAAACCAATAAGTGATATAGCATATTAGAAGATACTAAATGCCCCAGGGAAAAATGCATGCAAGGAAAGGGAACTGAAGGTTATGTGAGTGAGGGTAAGAGGGTACGATTTTACAGAGAATGGTTAGGTAAGATGCAATCCAAGCAAAGAGTTGAAGGAGGTGAAGGAGTAAAACATGTAGATATCTGAAAGAGGATTGATTAGGTGACCCACCGTCCTAGCGTGTCTGAGACTAAGAGGATTCTCAGGTTGCAGGCCTTTCCGTGCTAAAACCAGGGTGGTCCCAGCCCAGGCAAACCAAAACAGCTGATCACCTTAAATGTGTTCCAGACACAGGGAACAGGAAGAAGGAGAACAAAGACCCTGAGAGGGGAGCATGCCTGGGAGTTTCAGGAGGCCAGTGCAGCTAGAGATGGCATGCGGTCAGTAATATGAAGAGGTCATGTCATGTAGGCCTCAGAGTGAGCACAATGGCCCTCTACCCAACCCTTCCTTTCAGAGTTCACGCACCACCCCTAGCTACCGCCAGTGAGCTCATCCTGAGGTTTTTCATGCTCCTTGCCCTAGGCTACAGAGAACCATCTCCCTCAAAATTGCATCCCTTTGAGGAACCAGCCCGTGACTAATGACTGGCTAATGTGGGAATACATGACTAATGACTGGCTAGGCCAAGGCCCCTTCCGTCAATGTGGTCCACCCAGCTCAGACCTCCCCTTCAAATGGGCTGAGACCTCATCTGTAACCAACTGCAGTTCAGCTTTTTCCTCTGCCTTTCTTTTTTACAGGTATATTTCCTGAGATAACTCCCCAAAAAACTTTCCAGATGCAACTCTTCACCTTAGTATCTGTATCTAGGGAGCCCAAAGTAAGAGAGGCCTTGAAGGAGATTTTGAGAGGGATGTGAAGCCTTCAAAGCATTTTGAAAGAAACTGAACCCTAAAATAGTTTCTCTCTCTCTCTCTCTTCTTAGGCATAGAAAAATACAGAACTTGCTAAATTGTTTAGTTCAGATTATTCTTCTGAACTTCACTGCAATGATTGCAGAGGTTGGGAGAACTGGGTTATAACCTAGCTGGTATGTCTGCTGAATAGCTGGAATTTTCCTGGTGTCTTCCAATGTGGTTGGTGAGTAGATCAACTCTTCAGCTGAGGCAGAGGAGTTTGTATGTTCCTGGATGGGATTGCATCCCATATTGAATTCTATTGTTTTGGGGATCTCATTGTTTTACATAAGACAGGTAAATAAATAAAGTAGATATATCAAAGTGCAACCAACACAAAGGAAGTCCTTGCCCTGGAAGATTTTATTCTACTCTTCCATAAGACATTTTATAAAAAATGTTCAATAATGAGTGGCTTACCACAGCAGACCTCAGGACCTTAATTTCCTGTGGAACCAGCATTTGTAGGAGTGATAAGCAGGATGCAGCAATGTCCCATGGGAAAACAACTACCTCCTTTCTAGTCACACACACCAACCTTAATATCCAGCTACCATGGACATGTTTCAACTGCATTTAAAATGTCCAGCATTTTCAACTTTTGGGCTTCACTGAAGAGTTTCTAGGTAAACAATGGACTCCAGATTCATATTACTTAGGAAAACGATGAACAGGAAAATACTAAGTAGGTGGCAATTCCATTCTTTATTATACTCATGAAGAGGCCCTTTGTCTCCCAGTTCAAAATTTTGTTTTTAACAAAATTTTTCAGTATAACTTTTTCAGTATAAACCTCTCCTTGACATATGAGTTTTTTCTGACTGTCCACGAGTTTTCTCCAGGATTAAAAACTCCTAGGGAATAATATAGTTAATTGTGCATTTGGTTTGTGTGTACAGTCTTAGCTGTTCAGATTTGAAAATGGAAAAAAAACATCTTTTTGCTTGATAACATATTTATAAGGCCATGCATGTACAGTCGTTTGAGAGTAAGCAGATCTTATTCCTGACTCTAAAACCAATTCACATGTGGACTGGAGGGACAGACCTTGGAAGGAAAGATTGTATAAGATGATGAGATTCAAAAAGAGAATTCTACACAAATTTGACTTAAAAAGTAGACAGTGGACAGTGGGCACTGGGACTCAGCTCTGGACCCAGTTTCACAACCTCCAGTAAACCCCTTAAATCCTTCAGAGCCTTGGCTTCCTTATCAGTTAGATAGGATTGGTACCTATTCTATCTCAGAACTGATTACATCCATTAATTTACATGCATTAATAGCTTCAAGCATGATTTGAAAGCTAGAAAGAAGAACAAGGTGTTATTTTTCACTTTTAAAATTTTAAATGGAAATAAAAGTCACGAATTCTCTCCCCACATTAGAATGTAGTTTTCAAATTAACGGATGCTATATGTATGTAAAGTGCTTTCAGCTCTCTAAAAAACATTTTATATTCATAAAAGGTCAAATGCAATTACACACGCACACACATAAATAAATCAATTAACAGAATCCTGTAATGTGCAGAGTGTAGCACATTTTAAGTTAATGAGTAAGGCTGAAAAGCAACAGAGAATCAGCACACCCATCATATTAAACCATGGGAGATATTTTTCCAGTTTTAAAGCCAGTAATATCCACAAACAATGAGTGGATTTTAATTATTATAATTCTATTTAAATTTCACAAAGTTAGCTTTATAAAGAGAAACCTGGGCTCCTCCAGTGATTTCAACCAAATATCAGATACTGTTTAAATAAGCAAATGATAATTCTTTTAAAAAGATCAAAAGTATTACAGTGGCACATTGCCTTAGCATTACAAACAAGTACTCAATTATGGGATTAGTAGTTTTCCTTCTACTTCAGAGGTTAAGTCACATTTTATGTTTGTTGTCCTTTTACCTATCCAGAACCAGACAGATCTCTGCCTATGGTCTTCCAAATACATCACAATTTCTCCTTACACCTGGGCCATCATCAGACATATTCCACTTTATCCTGATTATCAGAGCACTAATTCAATAAACATTTCTCCATTTTATTTTCTTAAATGCTTTAAGAAATACAAAATTTGTCATCATTGCTTATCATAATAATAACTGTTAATGAACTTTACTATGTACCAGATGGTAGTCCAGGAGGTCTATAAGTGCTAACTTAATCTTCACAACAATCCTATCAGGTAGGTATGATTGTTATCTTCATTATACAATAAGCAAAGGCACAGAATATTGCCTAAGGTCACACAGCTAATAAGTGATAAGCTCATGATTTGAACCCAGGCAGACTGGCTCCAAAGCCAGTGCTAAGCAATAGATTTTACTGCGTCTCACTGACAGGGCTTCATCTTTTCAATTGTGTCAATCTTTATTTGCTTGTGACCTCTCCCTACAAGCCTGGAAAAGTATTACATCATACCAAACACACACTTGCAAATAGTCTTTACCAGAGGTCTGCAAAGTTTTCCTGTAAAGGACCATATAATAAATATTTTAGGCTTTGTGGGATATTCAATCTCTGTTTTAACTACTCAAATGTGGTGTTGTAGTGAGAAAGCAGCATAAACAATGTAAAAAATTGAACATGACTTTATTTCAATAAAACTTTATTTATAAAAGCAGGATGTGGGCCACACTTGGCCCATAGGTCATAGTTTGCTGACACTTGTCCTAAATCCTTACTGTTTTTTATTCACCCAAGGACTTCCAATTCTTCAAGAGTACAGCTTTGATTTAGCAAGAAATGGCTACTATTCATGCTGGGATGCAAGACAGCTCTTAGAAGAAAGAGACCCCTTCTTGGTGTTTTTCTTACTTTATAGCCTTTTCTTTGCTTTTCTGCTGAAATCTCAGTCCTGGGTTTAAAGCCCTGAGTGCCATATTCTCAATTCTCTTCAGACAAAATATGTTCTTGTTATTGGAGCTCCTAAAAGATTCATTTTTTAAAAAATTTTTGTTGCCTAAAGGTGAAAGAATACCATTTTGTTACCTCAAATGTAATAATGATTCAGGAAATGATCGTTAAAAAACTAAAATCATCAGATATGAAGTTGTCAAGGAAGAGGATATTCACCAGGTGTCAAAGTACAACCCATAAGGAAGAAGCTTTATTTTTTAGTACCTTTAATAACACTTTTTCCTGCTTTTTCAACCAGGGACCTTTCCTCTCCACCTCCTCCTCCTCTAACTTCTTTTTGCACTAGGCTCCACAAGTGATGTATCTGATCCTCAGTGTGTGTGTGTGTGTGTGTGTGTAGCAGAGAGAGAGAGAAGTAGAGGCAAAGAGAGGAGGCACACATCCAAGTGTTTCAACTCAGAAGACATATAAAAACCTACTACGTACCAGGCACTGGTAACAAAACAGAAGTAGACAGATTGCACTTTGGCTGTGGAGAATGATGCTTCAAATTTGGAACTTGTTGAGTTTAAAATAACAGCAGGGGTTCCTGGGTGGCTCAGTTGGTTAAGCATTCAATTCTTCATTTCAACTCATGTCTTGATCTCAGGGTTATGAGTTCAAGCCCCGCACTGGGCTCCATGCTGGGCATGGAGTCTACTTCAAAAACTAATAAAATAAAATAACAGTAGAACTTTTAAGTGGAAATATCTAAAATATAGCTGGACACATACATGTGGTGCTTCTAAAAGCTTTAAGTAGAGATATCAATTTGAAAGCGATTTGCACAGATATACTAGATGTTAGAATAAAAAGATGAAATATGAAAATAAACTTTAAAATAAGTGTTCATCATTTATACAGGATACTGGGGGATACAAAGAAGACCTGTACATCGTTCAGATGTTGATTCTTCCCAAATTAATCTGTAAATTTAAGCTGACTGCAATCAACATAACAGTAAGAATTCCTAACTGTTAGCCAAGATGATTCTAAAATCATCTAATGTAAAAATATATAAACAATGATAGCCAGGAAAAATTCAGAACAGAGAAATGAAAAGGGATTCCCTACAATATGATACAAAACTATGGAAATTAAAATAGATTGGAGCACATTCATCAGTATAGCATAATAAAATATCCAGAAATGGACTGCAAAACTTAAGAAGGTGATAAAAATAGCACTTCAAATTGGGAAGGAAAGTAAAATTATTTGACAAAAGGTATTGCAGAGAGTGGATAGCACTTAGTAAAAAAAAAAAGTTTGTTTTTTTTTTTATTCTTACTTTTCACTTTGCATGCAAATAAATTCCAGTAGATCAAAGACCGAGATATAAAAATAACTCCATATAAGAATAAAACACTGGAAATTTTTGTCTTAAATAATAACAGCATGAGAAGACCTTTCCAGATATAACACAAACTCAGAAGCCATAAGAAATGGTATATTTATTTACACAATAACTACAGAAATTCTGCAGAAAATAAAACACAAAATCATCCTATGTAAAAATTGAGGCATAATTATGCAACATATATCAGAAGCCAGTTCCTATAAATTAGTAAGAAAAAATACCAACTATTCAATGCAAAATAGGAATGAAAGGGGAAAAGAATATAAAAAATAGTTTACTAAAAAGAAAATACAGATCTCTCTTAGATGTATGAAAAGACAACAATCCTTACCTAATTAAACACTGGAATGAGAGGCTTTCACCTGTCAGATTGGCAAAACTCTCCAAATTTTATAACACAATTACCAAGCATTGATAGAGGGGCTGTAAATTGGTACAACCTTAATAAAAGGAAATTTTACAACAATTAATTAAAATAACAAATGAACATGTTTTTTTATCTAGCAATTCTAGTCCTAAGTACTTATCCTATAAGCACAAAATAATGTTTATAATAGATCATAATAGATATGAAGCTGACTAAATGTTTATTTAGCATTAGAAGACTGGTTTAAAATGTTATGCAATAGTCACATAATGAAATACAATGCTGTCTCATGTGTACTGGCAGGAAAAGATCTCCAAAATCTACTGTGAAGTGAAAATAGTAATATGTAGAATGTATATAGCTTGCTAATATTTGCATGAATATTTGTAAATGCATAGAATATTCTTAGGTAGCTCCACAAGAGGCTGTCGTATTGGCTGCCTCCTAGGAGAGAAATAAAGAGGCTAACAATCAGGGAGAAAAAGAGACTTATTTTTCACTGTATACGATTTTATACTTTAGAAGTTGATACGATGTACATATATTATTCAGAAAAACTGTTTAGATTAAGAGAGTCGGTATCGGGCAGCCCGGGTGGCTCAGCGGTTCAGCACCTGCCTTTGGTCCAAGGCATGATCCTGAAGACCTGGGACTGAGTCCCACGTCGGGCTCCCTGCATGGGGCCTGATTTTCCCTCTGCCTGTGTCTCTGCCTCTCTTTCTCTCTGTGTCTCTTATGAGTAAATAAATAAAATCTTAAAAAAAAAAAGAGTTGATATTTATAAAGACTGAAACATTTGGAATAGATGAGCTTTCTGAGTATAAGGACAGTGAGTAAGGCCAAAGACAATGACAGATGCCTCTATTTGAAGAAGGAAGAAGTGCCAGCTAGACATCATAGAGAAATGGACCAACGAGTAGGAAGCAGGATAAAACAATATCACCAACACCGAAAGAGAAGTGTTTGAGAGGAAAGCAAAGGTTCCAAAGGAAAAAATAAATACATTTAGCTATAAAATAATTCCAAAGCTATATATATCAATATTTGCAAAAAAGCATGTCAGACAAAAAAGATCAATATACTTAATATATAAAGAACTAGGACCACCTGATTGGCTCGGGAGGTTAACTGTCCAACTCTTGATTTTGTCTCAAGTCACAATCTCAGGGTTGTGGGATTGAGCCCCATGTCAGGCTCTGTGCTCAGCATGGAGTCTGCTTCTCTCTCTGCTCCTCACACCTCCCTCCACTCGCTCTCTCTATCTCTCAAATAAATAAGTAAATAAAATCTTAAAAAAAAAAAAAAGAAAGAACTAATACAACCCAAGAAAAAAATTCTAAAAGAAAAATAATCAAAGAACATGAGGGAAAAATGTACAAAACAAGAAAATACAAATTTCCAATGAATGTATTATTAACTTGTGATTCTGGAAATGCAAATTAAAAGAAGCAACCTATGCCTATATGCCTAGAAAAAAGAAAAGAAACCTTTAGTGCAATTCTCAATGCTGATGGGAACATCATCTGGGACAGTGTATTCAAAAAATAGTTTGTCAATTTGTGACAAGAGACTTTATTATTGTTCATAAATTGAATGCTGTAATTTCACTTCCAGGAATTTCTACCAAGAAAATAAATCAGAGCAATCTAATGTGATATGCAAGGATGTTCATCTATATCTGATAGTAAAACAGAAGTCATTCTTAATGTTCATCAATAGGTAAATATAGTTCATTAATAGGATTAAATGCTGTGCAGGCATTAAAGTGATATATTCAAAGATCATCTCATGCAGAGCAGCACTCTTAGTATATAATCACATTTTAAAAGCAGGATGTAAATTCTATATAGATTTTAAACAGTTTTTGAGGGATGTGCATATATGCATAGCTCATATATGAAAATGTTTTATAATATTTTAAAAAATGTTTTATAATATCTAGATCATCAGATGTCGATATTATATCAGCTCTGGTGGCTTTTCTTACATCTGCAATGGAAGTTGTGTATTGTATAATGAAGAAAATAATCAGTGTTATAAAAATAACAAAAACAAGAGGGCCAAAAAGTTACATAGTCATCAATTGGAGTAGACACCTTCTGTGATGCCCAACCAGCCAACACTCCTCATCTCTGAGAACATCTTAAAACCTGCTCCTCTCTCTCCTGATGCAACTGGTCATTCACTCAGTTCACCATCTCTCACACCTGCCTGACCCACCTCTAGTTCAGACTCTCACCCTCTCTCACTGTGTAGAGCTGAAAGGTTTCCTAAGTGGCCTCCTTCCTTTATTTATTTTTTTTTTTTTAATTTTTTTTATTTATTTATGATAGTCATACAGAGAGAAAGAGAGAGAGGCAGAGACACAGGCAGAGGGAGAAGCAGGCTCCATGCGCCGGGAGCCCGATGTGGGATTCGATCCTGGGTCTCCAGGACCGCGCCCTGGGCCAAAGGCAGGCGCCAAACCGCTGCGCCACCCAGGGATCCCGGCCTCCTTCCTTTATAACCTTCCAAGCCCGCCTCCTGTAAGAGGGTTATTTCTAAATTGCACATACAGTAAGAGGAAGGAAAAAACAGAATCCCTTTAGCACCCTGCTAAGTGCCCCTAAGATAAGAGTCCATGCTCCTGTGAATGGGTTCAAAGCATTCCATGATCTTTTTTTTTTTTTTTCAGATTTTATTTATTCATGAGACGCAGAGAGAGAAGCAGTCTCCCCATGGGGAGCCGGATGTGAGACTCGATTCCAGGATCCCGGGATCATAACCCCAGCTGAAGGGAGAGGCTCAACCACTGAGCCACCCAAGTGCCCCACCTTCCATGATTTTTCGTCTCCTGTCATTTAAGCTTTAATGCCAATTTGGATTCTTTGGTCCTGAGGACATACAGATATGCTCCATGCCTCTCTATCTTTTCTCATGTGCTACCTCTGCCTCAAATGATGCCATAATCTTTGCCCATCCACCTAACAACACACATTCTTCCAAGAACACTCAGCTGTAAAGCCTATCCTGACTACCCTCCTCCCCCCTTGGGAAGTGAATACTCCTTATTTGTGATTGCGCTTTTTCTTTCAGTGTTTCATTTCACTTCATTGTGCCCTTGTCTTCTTTGATAAATAGGCAGTAAATCACTTGACATCAGAGAACCATCTGATCTGTTTGTCTCCAGGGCCTAGGTTAGAGATTAGTAAAAACTGAGTAAATGTTTGTTGACTGAAAGAAGGAAATGCAAAAACAAAGAAGAAGAAGAAGAAGGAAATGAGTGTGTAAGGGTATCAAGTCCCATAAAAAGGAAAGAGAGGAAGAAAATTCATTGAATATGATAAGTAGTCATTGTTAACTTTGAAAGAACTGTTTCAGTTGGTTAAGTGGGGAGGCAGAAAGTAATGAATGGATAGTGAACAAATAATCATTTCAAGTCTAGTTGATTCTTTTTCCCCAAGAAAGTTGCCACTGACTGGAAGGGGAAAGAGAAGTTAATAGCTTGAAAGGATTCTTTGAATTTGGGTTTTATAAATAGATAGAAACTTAAGTATATTTGTAGGCACAGAAGAAGAAATTACCCAGAAGACAATCCTGATGTCACACGGCAAGATTAGTTGTACAGGAAAACTCTAGGCCCCCCCCTCCTTTTTTTTTTAAGATTTTATTTATTATTTATTCACGAGAAACACACAGAGAGAGAGAGGCAGAGACACAGGCGGAGGAAGAAGCAGGCTTCCATGAGGAGCCAGATGTGGAACTCAATTCCAGGACTCCGGGATCACCACCTGATCCGAAGGGAGGGACTCAACCACTGAGCCACCCAGGCATCCCTCTTGTCCTTTCTTAAAACCTGTGCATTGTCAGTGGTTCCACTGTTTACACATTACATTCATCACTGGTAGCTCACATGAGATACTTCTGTTGGCCCTGCCTTTTTCTCAATTCTCTCCCAACTTCCCTCCAAAATGGAAATAGAAATCAGATCAATCTAAAATTTGGTGGATCAGTGCTGGTGTATATGAACTACATGGGTTTTATCTTCTGCTTGCCTGCTTGGTGCTAGGCTTGGGGAGTAAATGGGCTTCCTCTTTCTCCTTCCCTAGTAACCTCATATGACTATTTCCGTAGATGTTAATCTTTCATATTTGCCATCTGCTTATCTCCTGTATTGCATTCTATATCATTTCTTACATCTGGCATCTAGTTTATCAACACTATTATTCGGCTGGGCCTAATACATGTTTTAACCCGTCAAGATTTTTTTTTTTAACAGTTCTATTTTTTATTTCTAAAAGCCTTATTGGTTTGTTTTCAAATATGCCTGGTCTTATAGGAGAGCTTCTTATTACTTGCTCATCTTTTATTTCATTAAACATTTCATAATGGGTATTATTTTCACATTCTTTGTCTGGTAAGTCCAATATCTGAAACCCCTGTGGGTAGATCTGATGTGTGTTTTCTCTAATATGCTCAAAATTTGCTTATGTTTTTTATATCCAGTGATTAATAACTCTCATTTAGTTGATATTAATAAATTGAGGATGTGTTTTTCCCAAATTTCTCTTCCGTGTGGAGCCAAATATCCCACTAGTGACCTGAGACCACTGTTATCCCTTTTAGATCTCTGGCTTCATAAGAAAGCTGCTTTCCATCAGTTGTCCATCTTGCGCCTAGCTCTTTCTCTGGGTGTTGGTGACCAGCATCAAGTCAAGTCTGCGGGGAAGGGTGTGGGGGCTTATATTTTCTTTCCCCCAGATCCTATGGTCCAGAAGTACATGGCATTTTTGGTTTATACCAGAAGAGGACCTCCTCTCATTTTCTTGTGAACTCCTTTCAATCTAGATTTCTCCTCCACCATTCCATCAAAACTGCTTCCTAAGGTTGCAAATAACCTCCATGTTGCTCAATACAACAGCCACTTTTCAGATTTATCTCACTTGCTGTGATAGTTAATTTTATGTGTCAACTTTGCTGGGCTACAGTGCCCAGCTATTTGGTCAAACATTTTTCTGAATGTTTGGTGAAAGTGTTTTTGGATGAGATTTACATTTAAGCTGGTGGACTTTGGGGGTGCCTGGCTGGTTCAGTCATAGAGCATGCGATGCTTGATCTCAGGGTTATGAGCACATTGGGCATGGAGCCTACTTAGATAGATAGATAGATAGATAGATAGATAGATAGATAGATAGACTTTGAATAAAGCATATTGCCCTCCATAATGTGCATGGGCCTCATCCATTTAGTTAAAGGCCTGAATAGAACAAAGGACTGACATTTTCTCCAACATTGTATGTAATATAATATTCTATATATCCACCAATCCCACTGGTTCTATTTATCAGGGAATCCTGACTAATAAACTTGCCCTATTAGTAGCATTTGACAAAATCATCACTCCCTCTTTTTTTTTTAAGATGTATTCATTTGAGAGACAGAAAGAGAGAGAGAGAGAGAGGAGGGGCAAAGGGAGAGGGAGAGAGAAACTCAAGCAGATTCTGCACTCAGCACAGAGCCTGATGCCGGGCCCTATCTCATGACCCTGAGATCAGGATCTGCCCCAAAACCAAAAATTGGACACTTAACTGACTACACCACTCAAGTGCCCTATCACTCCTTCCTTTTTAAAATACTTTTATTTGTTTTTTCTCCAACCTCATTGGGGGGAGAGGTTACACCAACAAATTCCAAATGTATATTTCTTTTTTTTTTTAAAGGATTTTATTTATTTATTCATGAGAGACACACACACACACACACACACACAGAGAGAGAGAGAGAGAGAGAGAGAGGCAGAGACATAGGCAGAGGGAGAAGCAGGCTCCATGCAGGGAGCCTGACGTGGGACTCGTGGGACTCGATCCCGGGGTCTCCAGGA
Organism: Vulpes lagopus; assembly: GCF_018345385.1. Classification (NCBI taxonomy): domain Eukaryota; kingdom Metazoa; phylum Chordata; class Mammalia; order Carnivora; family Canidae; genus Vulpes; species Vulpes lagopus. The sequence continues at coordinate 102,216,771 of NC_054834.1, read as the reverse complement.
TCACGCCCTGGGCTGAAGGTGGCGCTAAAACGCTGAGCCACCCGGGCTGCCCTCCAACTGTATATTTCTAATTCAGACCTCTTCTTTAGCTCCAGACTCATATCCAGCTGCTTATTCTAAACCTATGTTTATCATCTGAGAAGTATCTAAAACTAGCATTTCCAAAACTAAATCATTAAGCCTTTCTTCCCATCCCCTCAGCCAAACTGCTTACCCTCACAGTTTCCCCCAAAGTATGTGGAATATTATTGTTCTAATCGCTTAGACCAAAAACCCCAATTATCCATGGATGCCTCTTTTTCTGACACCCCGCATCCAATCTGTCAGAAAGTCCTGGTGCCCTACCTTTACCATATAACCAGAATCCAACCACTCCTCCCACTCTTGCTGTCCTCCCCCTGGGCCTAGCCCCTCTCTGTCCCCAGCAGCAGCTCTCACCTTGCACCTGGTCTGGGCTTCTACCCTTCCCCCAAGGCATTCAGCTTTGCACACAGCAGCCAGAGTCTTTAAAAATACAAAGCCTACCTATCACTCCTCTGCTCAAAACCACTGAAAGCTTTTTCAATTTGCTCAGAACAAAAGCCTTAGCATTTACAATTCTCTAAAAGATCCTACATAATCTCTTTCCCTCTCTCCAAGTTCCCCTTAACCACACTTCCCAGGCAGGTGTGAACTCACTTCAGGGCCTTTGATTAGTTGGTTCCTTTTGCTTGAAATGCTCTTGCTATAGATGTCTGCATAGCTCCCTCTTTCACATCCTCTAGTCTTGGTCGAATGGCTACCTTCTTGGTGAGGTTTTCCTGATTATTGTATCTAAAATTCCACCTATCTCCCATTTTCTACAGGTTGCCCCTCTTTTATTTTTCTCCATAGCATTTGTCTGACAGCTACATCTTTTACTTCTTTATCTGTTTTGTCCGTGTTCCCCTCACTAGAATGTAAGTTCCATGAGGAAAGGAATTTTTGTTTTATTCACTTCTGTATCCTCAATCGGAAGACAAATAGCTCACACTAGAAGGCACTTAGTAAATATTCGTTTAATGAATGAAAAACATCTCTTAATCCCCATCTTGACAAGGCTATGGGAAGAGACAACCTCTAACATTTGGGGAGGTAAGTATAATTCCATGCAATATTTTTTAGAAGTTTTGTGTCTTCTAGTGAGCCGTCCAGGCACTCATAGCAAATGCGTTTGCAGCTAGACCCACTAGCCTTCTTCAATCATTTACATTACCTGCCAGGCCTTGCAGGCTATTGAATTTTCCACCCACGGCCCACATTTCCATGCCTTAAACGATCCTCTCTCTGCTCATGTAGCCACAGCAAGAATACTCGAAATTCTCTGCCAATTAGCATGGTTTTTCAGAGCCTCGCAGCCACTATATACACTCTTCTGTCTCTCCCTCCTCCCAGCCTAGACAGTGCTGATTCTACTAGACTCAGTTTAATCATCAAGGCCCCCACAAAGCCTTCACTAGAAACCTTGACAATGACTCCTCTGGGTCTTGGTAGCATTTTTGCAGAGAATTTAATGACAACTCCAGTAACTACCATGTTGCTTTGGTACCTACTAGAGTATGCACCAATCAGACCAAAAGCAAACTCACAGTGTCCTCATCATTGTTGAGGCCTCTAAAGGAGTGTTGGCACTACTTTCTTGCTTTATGAACAAATTAATCATTGAACATCTTTTCCCACTTTTCTTTTCACTCTCACCTTTTTTTCCAAGTAAAATGCTTAAAAGTTGGCCATATGATATTAAAATGACACAGCTGGTTATAACCAGGAACGCAGTCTCCAAATACTGTTCCAGAGCAGGACACTCCCTCAGGAGGATTGTAGGCACAATACCTGCATCGATGTGACATGTAACATGTGACATGACATGTCTTTCAGGATGGTGAATTGAACAGCAGCAACAGCTCTTGCCCCAAATCTGCCATCATTTAAATGGAGAAGTCTAGGCTATAATTTCTTCCACCTTTAAGAATGACGATAGAATATATTTGTTGGTTTATTTGCATAAGTTTTACACAGAAGTTAAGCTTTTGGAAATAAAAAGATCAACTAGGGCCGCCTCTGTGATTTCCTTTCTTCAAGTTTCCAAAGAGAAACAAGCCTTCCTTTTTCCCCCATAAATTTCAGATACTATCAGCGGGCCATGGACCTAGCTAGCTGTGTCACATGTTTTGAGGACACTGATCCACAGTGCCGGAATCAAGTAACTCCACACCCTAAGAAGTGGCTCTAACCCAGGATGACACAATCTGTATTTGTCCAATTGCCAATTTAAAAAAAGAAAGAAATTGTTTAAAGGCTCTTTGTTACATAATCATGTTTTATTCAGAAGGAGAGGAAAAGTTGGACTGATACAAAAGGCAATTCTTTCCATTTTCCACTCTATCCCACGACCAGATCAATTCTTTGCTTTTGTGTGGTTAGGGCTGCCTCGGACTGGATGCAATGGGACTTCTACTGAGCTTCCATTCAGCCGCTGGAGTCACAGACAAGTTTCACACCCCTCTCCAGAGTAGCTGGACACAGTGACCCGGTGGAGGGAGCGTGACAATGGGTGGAGATTATTTTTCAATGTGGTTTGTCCCTGTTTTGTTCAAGAACATAGGATTAAAAAAAAAATGTAGATAAACAAGAGAGCCGTTTCTGACCACAAGAGAATTGAAGCTAGGAGGGACGACTTTGTCTCTGGCCTCAGATTTTAGAGTCTAGAGCTGAACACATTGCTTGATCGGCTGAGGTAAATGTTCTTGACCTTTGTATTCAGGCTGATGACTGGAACACATTAGAAAAACAAAGTAAACCTTATGACTTGGACCAAGCTTGTTTTTAACATTCTTTTCTGTCTTACTAATAACTAGGACCTAGCCCCATATTGAAATACCAAGTAACAGAAACTAAAGAACCTTCTCTGTAACTTCCCTAATACTCTTTAAATGAGACCCTATTTCACTATGCTGATTGAATTTGGCAATCAAGTGCTTTTGCCTCTTCAGCTTTGAATAAAATAATTATAGATCTAAATTTTTTAGACTTATAATGCAAGTAATAAGTAAAAATGTTCTGATCAAGCAAAATTGTGTTTTCCTACCATAATCATGAATAAACTGAAGGATTTTTCTAGGCTAGGGTTTTGTTTTGCCTTTTTAAAGATTTTATTTATTTATTCATGAGAGACAGAGAGAGAGAGAGGCAGAGACACAGGCAGGGGGAGAAGCAGGCTCCCCACCGGGAACCCCAAGTGGGACTCAATCCCAGGCTCCAGGGATCAAACCTGAGCCAAAGATGCTCAACCACTGAGCCACCCAGGTTACCTGAGGCTAGGGTTTTAAAGAAGCATCAACAAGCCAGAAAAAGGGTACTTGAGTATAGGTTTTTAACATAAAATGAGGAGGCTACAAGTAATTTTTTTACATTACAATTTTAATATATTTTTAAAGATTTTATTTTGTTTATTTATGAAGACACAGAGAGAGAGGCAGAGTCACAGGCAGAGGGAGAAGTAGGCTCCCCTTGGGGAGCCCAGTGCAAGACTCGATCCCAGGACCCTGGTATTATGACCTGAGCCAACGGTAGACACTCAACCCCTGAGCCACCCAGGCATCCCTTCCAATTCTAATATTTGAGTAGGTAATAAAAAATTTCATAAAAATCTTCTTTCTAGTGTGAGGTTTAGAGAAGCACACATTTTGCAGTGAATAGCTACAGTTACAGCTGACCTAGTACTCCTGTCTCCCCCTTACCTGGGAATGTGCCTGTCTCCTTAGCAGGAAACTTCCTCCCATGAAGGGAGCTGCCAGGTATGATACCCAGCCTTCTACCCCACAGACCAAACTTGTTCTACTGTTCACAGTGTTTGAACATTCATTTCACCAAAAATATTGGCCACTCCTGATATTTTTCTACATGAAGTATCTGTCAGCTGGAAGATGTACACCCAGTACTACCTGGAACTCTTCTCCACCTAGCCTAAAACAGACTGGGGATTTGCTGCTGGACAGATTGAAGGCAAGTCATAGAGAAACAGGTTTCACAGAAGAGGCTGAGGAAGATGTTGACTTTGCTTGGGTCTCTGCTCTGGTCTCTGAGGTCTCCACGTTGCCAAGTGAACTGGGGAGACCCCCTGGGGTCCTGAGGCCTCCACCCAGCCGGGCAGAAGGTTCTTGGTCTTGTCATGAGAAAGAATTCAAGGACAGACACACAACACAGCAGACAAGTGACACAAATGGGAAAGTTTATTAAAGCAAAAGTGCACTTTGAAGATGTGAGAGCTGCAGGCCCTGAGGGTCGGGATTCTATCTCTTACTGAAGGTTGTTAATTAGTGGATGGAATATTCATTACTTGGGGCTGGGGTTTCTCAGAAGCAAGATTTCCATTCCTTTTCTTCCTTATTGGTCAGGGGTTCCTGTCAGGGCACCCACCAACTTGGGCCTGTCTGGTTTGGTCTGGCTTCTTGTGGAGTGCTGCCAGGGTAGGTCTGACTTTCCCAACAGCTGGCCAAGACTTCCTCAGTGCTGCCTCCAGGTATCCTGTTCGAACCTAATTAACTGCCTACTTGGACACTCACAAATGCAATTCTTCCTTTAGTGCACTTGAACTACCTCACTATTATTCCAGACAACCCACAGTATTGTTCCAGAAAAATCCATGACCACTTCATCTCAATCCAGTTAAAAATGGCTTTGATACTTGGAACCAAAGGGTTCTGACTCAAGAACACCTTATTTGAGAATATAACAGAGTGGCATTTAATGGTACTTATTGGAAGAAAATTTATTGGAGAGAACTATAAAAATTGGCATAGTCAATTTACTTTGTTCTATTATATAATGTATTGTATGTTGCCAGAAGCATCTAAAACAATTTACCTGAGCAATTTCCTTTTAACTCGTCTCCTTTTGCTAATCGCTATTACAAAATTTACATTAATTAAGAGGGACAGTAAATTGCTGAAAATAGAACCTTTCCTTAGCCTGAAACTTTATTTCATTTTCTGTTATTTCTAATAGTTTTAAAGCACTACTGATGTTTAAGAGATAAACTTGTGCTATGTCTAAACTATGCACCACATCTATTTACACAGACAGATGATCCTGCAAATATTCAAATGCTTTTAGTTTATACAAACTACTCTAGGTCAGGAGGCCTAAATTAGTTTTTGATGTTTTGTTAATGAACTCTAGAGTCAGGTATGTTGTTTAACTTCTCCAAGTCATAGGAAAATGAAGATGTTGGAATAGGTGGGGGTCTCTTCCAGCTTTAAAACTTTATGGCTCAGGCAGCCTGGGTGGTTCAGTGGTTTAGCGCCGCCTTCAGCCCAGGGCATGATCCTGGAGACCCAGGATTGAGTCTCACGTCAGGTTCCCTGCATGGAGCCTACTTTTCCCTCTACCAGTGTCTCTGCCCCTCTCTCCCTCTCTGTGTGTCTCTCATGAATAAATAAATAAAAATCTTAAAAAAAAAAAAAACTTTATGACTCGACAACTAGAAAAAGAAGTCAGTTTTGTTAGGAAAGGCATTTGCTGATTTTACAAAAAAGTCAAATGCTACTTTTCACTCTTTGGCCTGTTTACCAAACACATTTTGTGAAAGTGTAACTGGGGAAAAAGAAAAACCTACCTGACACAAGGGAATGCAAACTATGTTGGCTTTTGAAGAAGTTCTGTTGTATAAAGGACTCCAAACACATTGGCCTAGACAATGAACTAACAGGTGGTCAAAATCAACAACAGCAACCACCTTTAAAAATGTTATTTATATAACTTTGGGACCATGAAAGTATATTAAAAACAAAACCTAAAACAGGTCTTTTTAACTTCCTTAATGAAAGAGAAATTCTGAGCTTTTAATTATGTCAAATGTAAAAACTGATAAATTGAATACTCAGAGTATTTTTGAAATAAAATTATTAGATATTTTTCTTAAAAATTCAATAATATATTAAATATACATTCCTAAAACAAATGTTATACACCTTCAGATTTTAAAATACAATATTTTGGCAATTTTTCAAATGCTGATATTGAAATGTTAAAGAAATACCCCCAAATTTCCATTTTTGTTCTGCCCCTAAAGGTAAGAGTTGCAGCATGCAGCATAGAAACCCAGTGCTACGGTTTCAGCACCACCATCTCTTAGCTTTGTGACTGTGGTAATATGTTGGGCAATTTTGGATTGCAAGATACAGAAACCCAAACAGGTGCCCTCAGGGAATAGGGTTGGGATTTGGTTCTTGTTCTTTTGGTTTTGTAAAGAACACATATGCAAATTAGAAAAACTGTAATCTCATCCATGGATATCAGCTTTCCCAGGAATACCAGAAAAGCTGAACAAGGAAGCTTCCTAGGAGAAAAGGGATGCACACTGGGTTGGGTTTTCTGGAACAGAATTTGAAGAGTGTTCAGAACCCAAGGCATCAGTTGGTAGACATTTCTTTTGAGCAGAGGTTCCCATTCTGCTAAACATCCCAGTCATGTGGGAAGTGTTTATTTTATTTATTTTTTAAGATTTTATTTATTTGAGACAGAGAGAGAAAAAGAGAGAGAGAGAGAGAGAAAGAGCACGAGCGAGCAGGACCCCAGTGGGGTGGATTGTTTTTAACAACAAAGTGATCAGGACACTGCCCCATATGGACTAGACCAAAGACTTTGCTGATGGTGTCTCCCTCTCTCTATCACTATCCATATTTTTTAAAAAAATAAATTCTACACCACATGTGGGGCTTGAATTCACACCCGGGGATCAAGAGTCACATGCTCTATGGACTAAGCCAGCCAGGCAACCCACACAATCTGTATATTTTTGTTTTGTTTTGGGGGTTTTTTCGTGTTGTTTTGTTTTAGATTTTGTTTTAGATTTTGTTTTGTTGGCAGAGGGAGAGAAGCAGGCTCCATGCACCGGGAGCCTGACGTGGGATTCGATCCCGGGTCTCCAGGATCGCGCCCTGGGCCAAAGGCAGGCGCCAAACCGCTGCGCCACCCAGGGATCCCTGTTTTTGTTTTTGTTTTTAGTTTTCACACAATCTGTATTTTTACAAATTAGTTTTAGAGGTAGAATTTAGTGATTCATCAGTTGCATAAAACATCCAGTGCTCATTGCATGAAGTGCCCTCCCTTAATGTCCATCACCCAATTATCCCTTCCCCCTACTCACCTCCCCTCCAGCCACCCTCATTTTTTAAAAATACTCCCCCCGGGGGCACCTGGGTGGTTCAGTCAGTTAAGCATCTACCTTCAGCTCAGGTCATAATCCCCTGAGTCCTGGGATGGAGTCCTACGTAGGGCTCCTTGCTGAGCAGGGAGACTGTTTGCCCCTCTCCCTCTCTCTCTCTGTCCCTGCTCGTGCCCTTTCTCTCACTCCCTCTCTCTCAAATAAATAAAATCTCAAAAAAAAAAAAAAATCTTCCACAAGGATTTTGAATGCCTTGCTCTATGCATTGCCTGGTTTTGCTATTCTTTCATTGTCTGCTTCGTGATCAGCCCACTACCAGTTGGTTCCCTCAGCTTCACCTGTATATGTCTTCTTTATCACAGGGTCAGTGCTTCATGTCCTTTAAGCCTTAGCTCAAATACTACAGTCTCAGTGAAGCCTTTCCTATTCCCAGGATTAAGAGTGATACCCGACCCTTTACATGTCCTAGTCCCCTTTCCTGTTTTATCCAACACTTATCACTTTCTAATATACTCTTTGATTTATTTATTGTGTGTATTGCCTGTCCCATCCAGCAGATTGCAAGATCTAAGAGGCAGAATTTTTATGTAATTTATCCATACTGTATACCTGGCATCTAGACCGGAGACACTTAATAAATATTTGTTGGATACATGAGTTGAATGTGTAGTGAATAGATGTTTTCTGTTTATTTTATTTCTTAAAGATTTTATTTATTTATTCATGAGAGACCCACACAGAGAGGCAGAAACACAGGCAAAGAGAGAAGCAGGCTCCCTGCGGGGAGCCGGAGGCGGGACTCCATCCCAGGACCCCGGATCACTCCCTGAGCTGAAGGCAGACGCTCAACCACTGAGCCACCCAGGTGCCCTGGGATGTTTTGTGTTTAGTCATTGGCTGACATTGCTCTGTCAGGACCCTACTCACCAGTGGGCACTCACCCTACTCTGTGTCTCCTTTTGGATTTAGTTGGTCTGATTGGACCAGCTTTTTTGGGTTGATTTTTTTTTCTCCTCTAGGTCATTTTTGAATGGGTGTGCCCCAGCTGTTTATGGGTCAGGAGTAATCAGCAGTGATTCAGGATTACACAGGCAACTGGTCTGCCTGCGACCTCCCGCCAGCAGGGGCTGTGGGTGGGGCACTTTCTCCAAGAAGCCAATTTTGGTGCAGACTGACTGTTCAGCAAATTACCTAAGCCTGCTGAGCTTTAGTGGGATGAGGCCTTGGTCTGCCTTTCCTCAGTGAATTCTTTAGAAGTTCCAGTGAATAATGTGTGGGAAATACACGCACATGAAAGGTGTTTGTGAAGCAGGAGAGCTAGGTTCTTGTCTCACAGAGTTGAAGAAGGAAACACGTGGACACAGGAGAATGAGTGAAGCGATAGAAGTTTATTAAGCAAGGAAACAGAAAAAGCTCTCAAGAGTGAGAGGAGTCCTGATAGTGTTGCCGATGTAGGCCCCACCGACAGTCTTTTATTTAGAACTGGCCAAGAAACCTGTGGCCTTATCATTCTAGTGTTGTCTTGGCTTGAGTAAGGACTGCTGATAACATCTTTAATGGCTTGCTTCTTTTTAGGGTCTGGTTATTCTTTGTTGGTCACAGGTGACTGTCATAAAAAAAGATCCCCTCACCTCCAGCAAGGTGGTCTGGTTTGTTCTCTTATCTCTGGTTTCCTTACACCTTAGCATTTGGGGGATTTCCGTGAGCCCGATCACCTAGCCCCGCCTGTCCCTTACTCATTTTCAACTTTCATTTATTATAAAAATAAAAGAAGATGAGTATGAAAAGTTATTTTAGATGACACTTAAATGTGGCTTTTAATAAAAAACCTGAGGGAAATTGTAGGGGAGAAATTAGGAATTTGGGAATTTGTGGCTTAAGAGTGTCTTTGGGATTTTTTTGTCCCCTTCACTGAATATATTTTTTTAAATGTTATTCTCCTTTCACTAATTTCTATTTTGGCAGGGGCTCCTTGTACATAACTTCCAAAGTGATATTTAACGGGAGCACATGCAAAGATCTGCATTCAGTCTTCAAAAACAAAATGCACAAATTCAGGGTGAAGGAGAAATGCTTTTATAGCTATATATGTGTTAAAGACTTCTAAGAGATTTGGGGATGTTTTTGTTTTTAGTTGGCAAAAACATGATATTTATGAACAGTGTGCTATAATAGAAAAATGTTATTGTGGTATCAAACTGGATTTTGAAATATCCATAAAACTGTAGACAATTGTACTTTACTGGTACTCTCTTCATACCTGGATTATTGGACTCAAATGTTCTAGATGCCACATTTTAAGAGGCACTAGGGTATGTTTAGATGAGAATGCATGGAGGAGATGCCAGGAGCATGAGAGGGAAGCATAGTTTGGGAAGTCATGTGCTAGGGTTGCTGGCTTCAAACATTTAAAAGGCTATGTATGGAATGGTAATGGGACTGTTCTGTACTCAGTACAAGGTACTAGATTCAGATTCACTGGCCACTTTAATACACATTGTATTCATATTTATAATATGTTTTCCCCTTTTACTGCCGAACAAACTCATCCTTGGAGTTGTTTTGTGCTAGTCCAAGTTCATACAGTTAGGAAGTTATATAACTGGGTTTACACCACTTTGGAACTTAAATCCAGTAGTGTTTCCTACCAATACTCATAGCTACCTACAAATTTATAAGGAGACACATTTTAGCTCAGTGTAAAGACTAGAAACACTGTCCAAAGATGAATCCTGTTGTGAAGTAGTGAGTGGTTCCCTATCATTTGGAGTTCAAGCATTTGCTGGACAGCTACTTTGCAAGGATTTGGTCATCCCTCAATTTATACATACACTATTTAAGAAGGATATGCTTACCTTAATAACAAAATGTTAAAAATTAAGGCTAATCATAGAGCCAAAGGAATGTTATAAGAGAGGCCTAGTGAGTTTAAGTGATTGAACTATGTTCATTAATTTAGTAGTTATTGGCAAAAATGGTGCCCAAACTTCATTCTCTGGATTTACAACCTAATGTTTATTTTTTGTTTCTTTGTTTTTTTTTTTTTTTTTTTTTCTGTTACAGCAGCTATCCCTTATCTATTAACTAGGTAATACAGTGTGGAACTAGAGGGTATGGAAAGAGGAAGGGCAGAGATGTGTGGGAATTATTGTAATGGATTGTTTGGCATGCTCTTGCTTTATTAAAATAAGCAAAGAACGTGAGCGCGATAGTAGGAGAGGGTTTTAAATGATAAGTAGAGAATGCCACCTAGTAAAGGAAGAACAGAATACTGTGGAAGGTTAAGAAAGGCAGGGACTGGATTGCACTGTATTTCTCTCCTGATGAGAAGATGCTCAGCATCTATTTGCTGGAATGAATGACGTCAAACTGCAACAAATATTTAAAGGGAAACTTCCTGGTGCTGAGCACTGTGCTGTGTCTGGGAACCAAAAAATGAATGAGACAAAAATATATATCCTTTCAAGGAACGCAGGCTAGTGACAAAAGACCCCCCAAGCAAAGCAATGGGAAAAAAGAAAAAAAGTACTAAGGATAGTCATAGGGAAGAGAGAAAAGATTCCGTGAAGTCATAAAGGGAAGAGTATTTAATCCAGTGCAAGTGCATAGGGTGAGCATGTGGGTGTGGAGAAAAGAGGGGGATGTCAGAAAAGATTCCAAGGAGCAAATGATGCATTTATCATCTTAAAGGATAGTAGGAATCCTGGTTAAATGAGGGGTGGATTTCAGACGGGTGGGAAAATGGAGGGAGATACTGAGACACAGTCTGTTGCATTTGTGTGTGAAATGTGATGGGAGTCAGAGCTGGCGCTCAAGAGGTCTGGGGATCAGGTCATAAGTGGCCTTGTATACCATGGTGATTAGCTTGGACCTCGTCGTCCAGGTGGACAGCCCCGGCAGAATTTTAAAGAGGGATGCTCAAAAAAAAAAAAAAAATAAAGAGGGATGCTCTGTGGTTTTGGAGCCTTCTCGGACAGTCCCCTCGGACAGAAGCAGACGTGCAATCAGAGAGCCTCGCCCTAGAGTGAGGGGTAAAGAGGTTGATGGAGTGGAAACAGATCAGTGGTTACAGAATTAAGAGGAAGACTTCATCCACCGGATTTCAAATCAGAGCACTTTACTGGGGGGAGAGATTTGGTTCTAGTTGTTGGAACGACAAGATTTTATCAATGGAATTAGGTGCTCAAGTGAGCGATAGGGAAGGCCTGGGATTGGGACCTTATGGCCGGGGCCCCCGAGCTTGTGTGCCTTAGCTGATGACTCCCTTGAACTGAGTTCAGGAAACGAAGATGATTTGCGCAATAAAATCACAAGAACGAGAAAAAAAAAAAAAATCACAAGAACGAGGACTCCGAGGTCGGTACTTTTGGTAGAAAAATAACTAGAGATGCTGAAGGTGGGGAAGCGGCCAGGATCGGAGGGCCACCTGCGAATACACTGTGGACTGCCCAGTGGAGAGATCCCCGAAAGGAAACCAACTGCCCTCATCCATCCCATTCCCTACCCACCCCCGCCCCCGCGCCCCAGAGGCCTTCATTTCTCAGACTCGGGTGGGGGTGGGGGTGGGGGTGGGGGTGGGGGTGGGGGGAGGTGTCAGAATTTTGAAACTCTTGGGGACCACGTATTTGAGGCTGAGGACAGATTAGACCCACGGCTGGCAAGCCGCCCAGTAGCCGAGCGTTTGCTCGAGCCCGCCGTTCGGGACTCGGGGGGCAGCGCCCCGGGTCTCCCGCGGCGATGCGCGGTTCCGGGGTCCCCGGAGTGGGGCGGGGGATGCGCTCGCCGCCAGCGCCTCGCCCCGCCCCTCCGCGGCCCCGCCCCCAGCAGGCCCCGCCCCTCGCGCCGAGGCCCCGCCCCCTCTCCGCGCCGGGCGGGGTCGCCGCGCAGCCGCCGCTGGAGCGCGCGCGGGGTCGGGCCGCGGGTGCGGGGAGGTCGCCGGGCCGCCGCCTGACGCTCCGCGGGGCCGGGCCGCGCTCCGCCGCCGCCCCGCCCCCGGCCCGCCTTCCTCCCGCCTCGCCGTCCGCCTGGGTCCGCGCCTCGCTCGCGTCCCCGCGTCCTCCCCGCCGAGCCGAGCCCGGAGGCGGCGGCCGTCCGCAGCGCCAGCCGGTGAGTGTGGCCGCCGCGCGGCCCAGGCGGCCCGGGCGGGAGGAGCGCGCAGGCCCGGGGCCGGGGGCGAGCGTGGGCGGCGGGGGCGGCGGGGGCGGGGGCGGGGGGCGCGCGGCTGAGGGAGGGGCGCCCCGCCGCCGCCCCCGCCGCCTCAGACAAAGCGCCGGAGGTGGGAGCCCCGCGGGCGGCCTCCGTCCGCGCGCCGCCGCCGCCCCCCCGCCCGCGCCCGGGTTCGTTTCGGGGTGAAGGGGACCCGCCGGCTGCAACAGGTCAGGGCGTCCGTCCCGGTTTCGCGTGCGGGTCTCGCCCTCCGGGCCCGGGCCCCCGCCGGCGGCCGCCTCCTTTGTGTGGCCGCCTCCCGGGGCCTGCGGGCTGCGCCTCCCTCAGGCCTCCGGAGGGGTCACCGAGGCGCGGAGGACGGGGGCCCGCGCGCGGGTCCCGGGCGTCGGGCAGGCTGCCGCGGGGAGACGCCGCAGCCCGGCGGGCTCGCGGGGGCGCGGCCCGGCCTCGACGCCGCTCTGACGAGCCGAGGGTTTTCCTCGGTGCTTTGACATCTTTGTCCCCTAGGCCGACATCACCCCAGAAGTTGGAAGCGCCGTTGAGGGGACCGGCCCCGTGGCCGCTGTGGGACGGGTCAGCCTCTTGGGTGCACAGTCTGTCCGTGCCAGGTGTGCCCACCACCCGGCCTGGCGTGCCTAGGTTGGCAAACTCCCGAACTAAAAATGCCCCTCAGAAAAAAATAAGATAAAAAAAAAATAAAATTGCCTCTCAGAATGTCCCCATTTAGGAAAATATCTATCACTTCTTTTCTTGCACATTTTGTCCGTGCCAGGTGTGCCCACGACACGTCCTGGCGTAGGTTGGCAAACTCCCAAATGAAAACTGCCACTCAGGAAAAAAAAAATTTGCCACCCAGAATATCCCCATTTAGGAAAATATTTATCACCTCTTTTTTGCACATTTTGTCCGTGCCAGGTGTGCCCACGACACGTCCTGGCGTAGGTTGGCAAACTCCCAAGTGAAAACTGCCACTCAGGAAAAAAATAAATAAATAATATTGCCACACAGAATATCCCCATTTTGGAGAATATTCATCCATAATGGTTTTCTTTGGCATGATTTCGGGCTTCTTAGGTGTGAAGAACTGTCCCCCCCCCCCCCCCCCCCCAGGAAGAATACGCAATAAAGAACAATTTATTTGTTCTTTATTTGCGTACCTTGGTCATGCTGTTACCTCGCTGGTTTCATTGCTATTGCTATTTTAGTATAACAATACTAAATGGAAGGAAAATACCTTACTTTTGCTTTGAGCAATAAAATGCTTCTTTGTTCTAGAACCAGGAAGCTTTTATACATCATACTTTCTGTGCACAAAAGTTGGTGACTGTCTTTATCCCGTGACTCAATACATGAAAAGATTCCCAAATGGGTTTAGAAAGTATGACACGACTCTATAGATGGTTTTTCTGTCCCCAGCTCCAGGAAATCATTTTGCCATTTATTTATTCAAGCAGTCTAGACTAAATTTAATCTGAAAATTTGGGCCTTGCTGTATACATTCCCCAACATTAGGGAATGAATCAATCACATGTAAAGAGTTTGCTAAGCATTTTAACCCCTGAGAATAATAATAGGAAAGTAATTGGTGGATATTAGGAGCTGGTGATGGATTTAGCAAAGTGACAGCAGATCGGAACAGGGAAGGTGGAAGAGGTCGCAGAGTTCCGTGTGCTTGGATTTTAGTTGATCGATGGGCACGGGCATATCTAAAAAAGTAAATGTCCACTAATTAAAAAAGTAGAAAAGATTGTTACCTTCTGACCATTTTTCTTTTTTCTTTTTTTTTAATTTTTTTTTCAGGGTACTCTGTAAAGACTTCTTGAAGCTCTTTCTACTCCCTGAAAACAAACTTGCAACTCATAGGGACTTTTCTTTTGAAGAAATAAAATTACACAAATTAATCTGATCCGTAGAAAGTTTCTCTAACATGATTAGTAGTTTTACTTTACCAAAACTGCCATTCACCTGTGTAACATCTAACTTCAAAGAGCTTTCATAGCTGTTAAGAGCTACAGGAACAGCCTCTTGAGAAAAGTAGCTTATTGACTAATGAAAAGGAGCAGACACTTAAATTTCCATTACAGTTTTTCTTTCGTTGAGCTGTAACTCATATACCGTAGAATTCATTCTTATTATACGCATACAATTCAGTGGTTTTACTATGTTTCCAAAGTAGTGCAAACGTCATCACCAGTTAAAGAATAATTTTATCATGCCGTAAAGAAACCCCCATACCCATTAACTGTCACTCTTCTCCCCCTCCCCCCACACGTGGCAATGATTGGTCTCTTTTCTCTCTAGAGATTTGCCTCTTCTGGACATTTCATATAAACAGAATCATATATATACGTGGCCATTTGTGTCTTTTACTTAGCATAGTAGTTTTAGGGTTCATCCATATTAATGTATGTATCACTACTTCATTCCTTTTTATGGCTGAATAATCTTTTTTGTATGGATATGCCACATTTTGATTATCCTTTCATCAGTTGATGGACATTTGGGTTCGTTCCACTTTCTAGCTATTATGAGTAATGCTGCTATGAACAGTCATTTACAAGTTTTCATGTGGATATGTTTTCAGTTCTCTTGGGTGTGTATTTAGATGTGATATTGCTGGATCATATGATAACTCTGTTTAACTTCTTGAGGAATTATCAAACTATTTTCCATAGCTGCTGTAGCATTTGACCTTTCCACTAGCAAAGAATGAGGGTTCCATTTTCTCCAGTACTTGTTAATACTGTCTTTTTGATGATAGCCATCCTAGTGAGTGTGAAGTGGTATCTCATTGTGGTTTGCATTTACATTTCTCCAACGGCTAATGATATTGAGTATCTTTCACATTCTTAATGGTCTTTTATCTTCTTTAGGAAAATGTGTAATTTATAATAGTTTCTAACTTTATGTTTTCACATGTATTTTCTGATTTTATCTTTGGAATAGTTCTATAAGAAAGGTTTATCCCTGTTTTATTGCTGGGAAGCTTAGGTGCAAAGAGGTTAAATAATTTGCCTGTTTTTTAATCTTACAGAGTTAGTAGGAAGGTTTGGAGGTAAACTCAGGTCTTTAACTCTGCTTTCTGCATTCTCTCCACCCCATCAGTCATACAGAAGTTAAATTGTGTTTGCAAATTTGCTTGGCTAATCATTGACAAAGTGGGGGAAAATAAAAAGCAAACCAAACAACAAAAAGCAGGTGGTCATACTGCTTCATATTTACCAGATTTTGTTATTCTTTTTGAAATAATTCTTTGTTTTCTCCTATCCTAATAAGGTAGATATGATTTCCATATTTCCTATAGGGAAGCAGTCAGAAGGATTAAACCTAGTAACACAGCTTCTTGGTGGCTAATCATTAGCATAGCTAATCCTAGAACCCACTCCTCACTGAGACATTGTGTTGTATATTACCCTGCAGCTTCCAGATTCTCTATTTTCCCACTAATTTATTCCCTTTATCTTAAGATAATTGAATAATTTCGGACTTTCATAAGTAGTAAAATTCTGGATTAAACTGGATTGATTCTTTTTTTTTTAAGATTTATTTGAGAGAGAGAGAAAGCGTGAGAGACGGCGCGAGTACAAGCAGAGGAAGAGACAGAAGGAGAAGTAGACTCCTGTTGAGCAGGGAGCCTGAGCACTCCGGATTCCATCCCAGGAGTCTGGGATTCATGACCTGAGCTAAAGGCAGATGCTTAACCAACTGAGCCACTTAGGCGCCCTTAACTTTTATTTTTGAGTAGGGCAGTTTGCCAGTTTCATTTTGAAGTGTAGGATTACTAAGGTCCATATTTCAGTTTTTATGTGGCACTCTGTATCAGATATAGGTGTGCAAAATTATCAGCTCCTTAGAGGGTAGGTAGAGGCTGTATGTTAATTCATCTTTGCATTCCATTGTCCAATGTAGCTATGTCCAGCACTGTGACTACAAATGAATTTTTTTAACAACCCTACCCCCCTGAAAAAAGACCAGTAAAAAATTATCTGGCACTCCTTTATAGAATAAAGGTAGTACAGATTCTGAAAAAAGAAAATATTTCTTACCTCTGACACATGACTTAAAAAAAATAATAAATGATAAAAATTAGTCCTTGATTTAAAATTCAACACCATATCTTATGGAAGGAAGTAACTGTTGTTCCATCCTGGATTTAAAAAATCAGGCCCTAGATGGGGCCCCTGGATGGCACAGTCAGTTAAGTGTCCAGCTCCTGGTTTCGGCTCCAGTCATGATCCTCAGGGTCCTGAGATCCAGCCCTGTGTTGGGTTCTGTGCTCCGGTGCTTAAGACTCTCTCCCTATCCCTCTGCATCTCCCTTTGTGAGAGTATGCTCTTTCTCTCCTGTTCTGTCTCTCAAGTAAATAAGTTAATCTTTGAAAAGAGGGTCTCTAGAAATCTGGCTGTCTCAGTAGAGCATGTGACTCTTGATCTCGGGTGGTGCATTCAAGCCCCATTTGGGGGTAGATTTAAAAAGGGTTCTAAGTAGCTGGTGGCTCGCACAGGTACTTACTAAAACTCAGTGCCAGTGTGTAGGAGCTGCACCCTGAATGTTTGTTAATGTCCAATGAGTGAATAAAGGAATTAGCTTTCATTGTAACAAGTAGAGGAGAATACATGGAGTATTTAGGCTGTGCTTTTCATTTGTATATTTTAATGCAAACATGATACATGTTCATTATAAGAATTCAAATAATATGTGGGTATATTCAATAAAAGCTGAAAATCTCCCTTTACTTCTCGTCCTTTCCCCTCACCCCCAAGATCATTCCTGTCCCAGGTAACCATTTTTAACAGTTTAGGGTTTACATTTCCACCTGTATCTTTGATTTATGTGTATGTATAAATATGCACTTATATATCCATCCATACTTACTTACATATACTCAATGGTTTTTCCTTTACAAATGGAGTTATACTACATATTTCTTTAGTTTTTAACTTAAAATATGTTAAGGTTTTTGCATTTATGGTCACAAATGATACATACAATATTACTATTGCCTCATTTTGGTGTCAGGATTAAGCCAATGTATAAGAGTGAATTGGGAACCTCTCTCCTCCCCCCCCCCCCCCCGCCCGTGTTCTAGGGTAGTATAAAAATGTCTGCCTTGTAAGCATTTAAATTTATTAGATATTCCCTGATAACCTTGGGGGAGGGAAGAGATCTGAGTCAACCTTTTAAGTTTTTCCTGTTTTTATTCTGTCAAGTTTTGCTTCTTATTTTCTATTACATTTTTGGTGAAAGAATCCTTCCACATACATACTTCCCTTCTCCCAGTTCTGATGAGTAAGTCGAGAAAAGCAAATGGTTAGTTGGATTAATGGATGCAGGAGTATATGTACTTTTCTCTTAGAGTGATCCAGGGTAAAGCCCTACGCTTATTAGTTGCATTACTTTAAACAAGTCACTTATCCTCTTCAAACTTTTGTTTTCTTATCTGTGAAATGGTAATAATCCTACCTCATAGGAGTCTTGGAAGTATTAAATGAGATATGAGCTCATTTGTGGAAAGCCTCAGTAGCTGTATCTAATAAAAATTTACAGATCTATAATACCAAACTGTAACATGCTATACAAATGTGAATTTGTCACTGTAGTTATCATAAATAGTTTTAGCCAGTCAAGAACAGATTTAAGGAGAAGAAATGGTGGAGCCGGGGATGGTTTCCACTAATTAGAAGGATCTAGGGGCACCTGGGTGGCTCAGTTGGTTAAGCCTCGACTCTTGGTTTCTGCTCAGGTCATGATCAGGGTCCTGGGAACAAGCCTTACAAAGGGTGGGCGGACTCAGCAGGGAGTCTGCTTGAGATTCTCTCCCTCGCCAACCCCTCCCCTGGGCCATAAATAAATATTTCAAAAAAGAAGGATCTATAAAAATTTCAAGGCCATTTAGAATTTGATTTTGATAGACAGTAATTTCTAAATACTTGCATGGTTTTGAGGCAGGTTAATAGGGAAAAATAGTGATGTGAATACACCTGGGTTAATCCTGACTTATCACTAGCCTTGTGACTTTGGACAAGTTAATTTCTCTCAGTAAAATGGGATAAATACACTCACTTTATAGGGTGGGCATTAGGAAAGAGATTAGTATAGTGTTCATCTAATAGGTGTTCATATGGTTAATTGTTTTTCTTTTATGACCGTCTGTGATAAACACTATTTTAATGCTACTTGGTGTACTGGAAAGAACATTAAGCCCTTAGAGTTTTAACCTGTTTCACAATTAATAGCCATTGGCCTTGGACAAGTCTGCTCAGCTTCTGTTTCCTTATCTATTAAAAAAAAAACAGCAGGCAAACAGTTGTTGAGCATGTATTTTATATGCATTTAGTAGGCAGTTTACAAATCTTAACCTCATTTAATCATCTGAATAATTCTGTCAGAGATGATCATTTTCCCATCTTAACAAATGAAACAAAGGTTCAGGAATTGGATTTTCTGACATCCATTTGGAGACACCCCCTCGCCCCCCACGCCTGTCCGTTTTCTTTAGCTTGTTACAGCTATCCTTTCTTGGGGATGGTAGGGTGTGCCCCTTTGTACAGGGAATTCCAAATGAAGAGCATACTGCTATAACTGAAATACTAAATGTATTAAAAAAAAAAAAACTCAACCAATGTAAGATGAGACTACTTATTTATTAATGATTTCCATTAATAAAATACAAATACAGGATGGTTAATGTATCCTAATGCCTATACTTGAGAGTAGTAATTTAAGTTTTTTAATACTTATGTTGTTCATAATCGTTTTACCTAAATAATTCATTAGGCTTCATTGCATTTCCAATTTGACCAGGTAAGGGAGAGGGGGTAGGTAATGGTCATACAGGGAAATATAAGCCTGTTTCATAGTGGGTATGTATAGAAGAGCTGGGAAATACAGTTCTCTGGCAGTTTGACATTTACAGAAACTACAGATTCTTAGAAGTAGAGAAAATCTGCATTATAATTCATTGTCTACTTCCAGACTTGCAGAGTCATTTAAAAAATGAACCTGCCTTTGTCAGCTGGTTTATAAAGAGCTATTGATTATGTTCTTGAAAGGTACTAATATTGTATTTCCTTTGATAAGGGTTGCCAAAGCTTTTGCTGTGAGTTTCATTTATTTGATCAGAGTCCGTGATATTGATTTGGCTTTTTTTTGCAAGCTGAGTGGTAGGGAGGGATATGCAAAAAAAAAAAAAAAAAAAAAAATGCTGTTGGGACATCACAAATTAAATTGTGCCTGAATAATAGTCTAGAAGGTCCAGAAATTCTGTCTATTGAAGCTTCAGTTTTCATTTTTATTCTGTTTGGTAGGAGTGGGAATTCCTATGTTTAGGTTAGAGAATTTTTATCAGAGTAGGTTTGAATTGTGCTATGTAAATTCTCACTGATATTGAATGCTGCTTTTTGGCAGAATACAGTACAGAGTGTCATGAGCTCTATGTAAGTGTTAGAAAATATGGTTCTTGTCTTCAGAAAGTTTATTCTTAGGGAGACACTGAAGGAAGACATCAAGTAAAAGGACAGAGCAAGTTTGTAAAGCTTGTGCTTGCTCTTTGTAAAATCAATTTTGCCATGTTGGGTTATGGTAAGATACCGTAGGCATCTCCTGTGGGTACTATCACAAACATCTCAACTCTTTGAAAACTGGTAACTGTGTATTTTATATATATTGTTCATTCTATAGTATTCTCTTTGTTTTATAAAAATTACTCTATGGTCCCTAGTACATAGAATAGTTCGTCTTCTGAGTACTTTTCTGTTTATCTCCTGGACCGTGGACTGGGTTTTCCTTTTTGTGATGGCTCCTAGAAAACCAAAGCCAGTGTTGTGGCCCACTCCAGTGCAGCATATCAAGGCAAACAGATAAATATAGCAGAGACCAGATGTGGCAAATAGGTTTTATTCATGGGCCAGCTTTGATTGACAGTGGCTTTGTAGAACACTGCATCAAGAAGTAGTTGGAGGCAGCGTGCAGATTTAGTGGGAAAGACCACTGTGATCATTGAGCGTGTTGTTATGGGTATAGGAGTGGTGATGGCACAGGTGCCTGTATTTGCCATCCCTTTTATAGAAAAAAACAGGATGCTGAGTAGCATAATAGGTAGGTGGCTTTTTAAGTTTAGAGCTACGTTTTGCTGGTAGAGATGCAGATTTGCTGGTAGAGATGCTGAATTGTTGAGGTTGGCAGTCATATTGGTTCATCTAGAATAAAATGTGCATTAAGGAAAAATTAGATTGGTGGGAAAAAGTGAGGAAGGGAATGTGATAGCCTTAACAGATAGATGGAGGGGATTAGATTTTTTTAATCTTCTTAAAAGTCTCATTAATTCCTTATGTTATTTCCAGTGGTTTTGCATTAGTTCAGGTCTTTGTCAGCCTTTTCATTTTAAAAGTTAATTATTTTTTGAGTAGCTAATACATTCATATATTTCAAAGTTAAAAAGATAACAAAGGACACATTAAAAAGTCTTCTTTTTATTCCTGTTCCTCAACTCCTCAAGTTCTGTTCTCCACAAAATTAACCAGTATTATCATTGGTTATGTATCTTCAGAAATATTTTATGTATACATTTGTGCTTTCCCATCCATTTTACACAAATAATATTTCTTTATATATACATAACTGCTTTTTTCATACTATGTACAATATTCTGCACCTTACATTTACTTTTACATTTTTTACTTCTTAGAGATTTTTTTCATACCAATATACAGAGAATTATATTCTTTTTAAAAAATAAACCTTCTGGGGTGCCTGTATGGTGCAATCAGTTAGGCCTCCGATTCTTGGTTTTAGCTCAGGTAGTGATCTCAGGGGTGTTTGAGTCCTGTTTCAGGGTTGAGGCTCAGCTCTGAGTCTGCTGAGGACTCTTGCTCCCTCTCCCTCTGCCCCTCCTCCTGCCCTCCCAGCCCCTCCAGCTCTCTCTCACACTCTCTCTCTAATAAATAAATCTTAAAAAAAAAAAAAAAAACCTATTTCTTTGGAATAATCTTAGGTTTACAGGAAAGTTGCACAGAATAGCACAAAGAGTTCCAATATATATCACCGAGTTTCAGTTTCCTCAAATGTTATTATCTTACTGTGGTACATTTGTCAAAACCGAGAAACCTAACATCAGTACGTTATTGTTAACTAAATTGTGGGCTTTATTTGGATATCACCAGTTTTTCCATTAACGTCCTTTTTCTGTTCCAGGATCTCACCCAGAATATCACACTTAGTTATCTTGTCTCCTTAGTCTCCCTCTGATAGTGTCTCAGTCCTTTTTTTTTTTCTTTTTTTGACCGTTTTGAGGAGTACTGGTCAGATAATCTATAGAATGTCTCTTAACTTGGGTTTCTGTGGTGTTTTCCTCATGATTAAAATGGAGCTGTGGATTTCTGGAAATAATACACAAAGTTGAGTTGCCTTTCTCATCAGGTCATGTGAAGGAGTACTTGATATTTCCATGACATCACTGGTGACCTTAACCTAGATCACTTGGTTAAGGTAGTGTTTGCCGGTTTTCTTCAATGTAACGTTACTATTTTTCCCTTCCTGTACTTTTTTTTTTTTTTTTTTGAAGTGAGGCACTGAATTCAGTCTACTTTCAAATTAGGAGGGGGAATTGTTGAACTATTTTCCTATCGATCTATATTTAGATGGTTTAATATATCAGTTAAGACAACAGGATCTGGAGCTCATGGTCCTGGGTTTAAATCTTTGCTCTACATTAGCTGTGTCATCTTGGGCTACTTTTACTTGGCTTCTCAGTTTTTTCATCTGTAAAATGGGGGTGCACCTATGTTATAAGATATTTGGGAGGATTAAATGAGAAAATATGTAAAGTGCTTAAAACAACAGCTGATGTTCTGAGTGCTTAGTAAGTGTTTACTGTGATTCACTTTTTTTTGTCTTTACAATAATAGTGCAATGAATAATCTTGTATATGTTGTTATTTCATACACAATGTTGGGGCAGGTCGGTATACCATAAAGTAAATGCCTATAAATGGTTACTTGCCTTTGTAATTTTGATAGATAACTGCGGATTTGCCCTCCATTAGAGGCTCTTGCATTTTGCATATCCATCAAAGATATTTAAGGACATCTGTGTTTCTGTACCCATGTTACCAAATTATTTGATCTTCGCCAATTGATTGGTGCCTACTTTTATTATGAATTAATTTGAGCATCTTTTTTTTATTGAGCCATTGAAGAGTTTAGATTTTGATGCTGCTTATTGTGAAGTAACTTGGAATTCATCAGCTGGGAAGTGATAAAAAATGTTGGGGGAAATAATAGTTTGGATCTGGGAAAGACTAGAACTGTATAGTACTATGGTTGCAAGATGGACAGTCTGAGAAGTGGGTCACTAATTTGCTGGCCTCTCTTGTTTCATAGAATGGTGTCTTGGTAATTGTGTGTGTGTGTGTGCAAGTTTTTAAGATTTTATTTATTTATTTGAGAGAGCAGAGCGACAGCAAGTGAGTATGAGTGGGGCTGAGGAGGGGCAGAGTGGGAGGGAGAAGCAGACTCCCTGCTCAGCAGGAAGTCTGATGTGGGGCTCCATCCCAGGACCCTGAGATCATGACCTGAGCTGAAGGCAGTTGCTTAACCGACTGAGCCACCCAGGCACCCTGGTAACTGTTTTTTAAAAAGTTTTAAGAATCACATTTGCAGCCAGCTGTAAGGAAGCTGCAGGGGTATAGGTTAGAAGGAAAGGTTGCAACTTGACACCTTTTTTATGATATTCATATTTTATGTTGCATAATAGGCAGAAATTAAAATATATTGTAGTTAGTTGTGTATATATCTGTAATTAATCTTAATGTATCTGTAGAGATTTTTCTTTACTGTTGTGTTCTGCAATATGTATGATCATTGCCAGTTGGTAGTGTTTTCCTGATACATTGTGTACTGTTAAGTGGTTATAGGTTAAATACCGCCCCTCTCCAACCCTTCCCACCCCCAACTCCGGTGTAAAAAACAAAAGTCCTAAATCTTACTTTATATCACCTGAATGGGGGCGGTAGTGGGATTGATGGCCCTTTGCTCTTAGTTGAGTTTCATGTTTGGGGGTTCATGAGTTTAATCTAGACTCTCATGAACTACACACACCCTTTCCCCCAGACAGTTCCCCCTTACATACTGGAGGCTCCAAGAAGCCTGAAGACTGAGAACAGGTTGTGAGGGATTGGAGGGGAGAAGGAGATATAAAATAACCGTCATTCTGAAGGAAAGAAAGGGATATCGAAGCAGAAGAAGGAAGTAGAATGATGAAATCTGGGTCCTTAGAATTTGAGTTTCTTGGCTTCTGAATAAGTAAGGTTAAAGGGGTGGAGGGCTCAATTAAAAGTAGCCCTTAACTCACTTAACCTATGAACTCACTTGATCCAGTTCCCCTAGGCATGGAGCAGTAATTCTAAAGGACTCAGCAAAATAAAAAACAGCTCCTACTCCTTCAGTTAAAACAAATCAACTAAAAGGCCAACATGTCTCTAGGTGCTCTAAACTACAAAACAAGTCCGTTGAAAGACTGCGCTCAGTCCTCTCTAAGTCCTTTTCTGTTTTGATAGAGTGAGCTGGAAAACAGCTGCCTCCTGGGGGCCAGAAGCTTGAAGGATGCCTGTGTGTGTGTGTGTGTGTGTGTGTGTGTGTGTGTGTGTGTGTGTGTGTGTGTTGGGGGGAAGCACGGAGAGGGGAGGGTAGATGGCTCAGAAGGCAGGAGAAAGGGAAGCTTAGAGGCAGCTGAGAAGACAAATGTGGATTTTTACAATTTCACCAGGTCTTGGATTGTCTTTACTCAGACAAATAAAAGCTCTATTCCAAATATTTCCTCTCTGCAGGACAGGCAGCTGACCAGAAAGACATTTTGAGTTGTGCTGAGATGGAAGCTATTACTGCTGCTTTGTAATTTGGGCTTTGTATTGAATTTACTTTAAAAATACCTAAAACTCCAAGACCAGAAATGGAGATTGGATGCTTTAGGGCACCTGAATTAAACAGATGACAACACTTGGAATACAGTTAATTCTATTTTAAACATACAATTTCTGTTTAAATGATATTTGAATTAAACTGCTCTTGTAAATTGTGAGAATATTTAAGCCTATCAGTTATTTATATCTTAGTGTGAATCATTTAAGCAGATAATTATTGCTTTTATCCTTAATATTTGGCTGGGATAAGGTACTACAGAAATAAGAATGTTGATAGAAGAGGAGAGGTAATTTTATAATTTACATCTTTTGTGCAGGATCATGCTGGACACTGTGGTTGTTAACTCTCCATGACATTCAAGAATTGAATGTAGCTTGGTGAAGGGAAACACAGGTGTTGGGAGCCAAGATAAGTCTGGTTTAGCCCAGAGCCTGGTCCTCCTTAATCATTCCACATATGGTAACTAATATCTCCCTATTCACAGCTATCTGATCATTGTTATTCTTCTAATTTACTTTTAGAGCACATTATTTGAATATCAGAAAGTGCAAACAGTTTCAGTGAAATTTCCTACCCATCTGTAGTAAGATACAAAGAATTTTTTTTTTTTTTCTTACAGCCGTTATCTACTTCCTTCCCACTTAGGCCCTTTTTCTTCAATACCTGCCCCCTATTCATCTATTCTCCCTTTTAATTTTGTCATTTCAAGAATACTATGTAAATGGAATCCACAGTATCTAAACCTTTTGGGATTGACTTTTTTTCATTCTGTATAGTCCTGTGGATATTCATTTAAGTTACTTTGTGTTTAGTTCCTTTTTAATTGCTGAGTAGTGTTTCACACTATGGATGTGTGACAGTGTATTTAAACATTCACCCACTGAAGGACATCTAGGTTGTTTTGAATTATTGGCTATTATGACTAAAGTTGCTGTAAACATTTTTGTATAGGTTTTTGTGTGAAGATGAGTTTATTTTCTGCAGTAAGTGAGCATTTACTGTGTTGTATATGGTTGCATATTTACTTTTTGTTTTTAGAAATTGCCAAACTATTTTCCACAGCGGTTGTACTGTTAATTCCCAGTGGCAGTGTATGAAAATTGTGAGCTGGATTTTGTTCCCTCCAAAATTGATACGTAGAAGTGCTAACCTTCAGGACCTTATGATGTGATTGTATTTGGAGATAGGGTCTTTAGAGAGGCAATTTATATTGAACTAAGGGCTTTAGAGTTTGGCCCTCATCCAGTCTGAGTGATGTCCTTGTAAGAAGAAGAAATGTGGACACACATCCGTGAGGGATATGCATTCACAGAGGAAAGGCTGTGTCAGGATACAGTGAGATGGTGGCCATCTGCAAGCCAAAAAAAGAGGTCTTAGAAGAAACCAAACCTGCTGACATCTTGATCTTGGACTTCTAGCCCGTGGAACTGTGAGAAAATAAATTTCCGTTGTTTAAGCTACTCAGTTTGTGGTATTTTGTTACAGCAGCCTTCTTTTTTCCCTCATGTTGTTGGCAACATTTGTTTTTTGACTTCTTAATTTTAATTTTAGCCATTCTGATAGGTGCATTGTGAGGTCTCACTGTTGGTGTAATTTGTATTTTCTTGGTGACTCAGTGATATTGAACACCTTTTCATGTGCTTATTTGTCATCTATACATCTTTGGTGAAACTCTATTCATGTTTTTTTTTTGCCCATTTTCTGTTTGGATTTTTTTTAACTCTTGTCAGTTTCAAATATTTTATATATTCTAGATACTAGTTCTGTGTCAGATAGGCAGCTTGAAAATACTGTTTTCTACTCTGTAGCTTGTTTCTATCATTCTCTTAACATAGTCTTTCACAGAGCAAAATGATGAAGTTCTTTTTTTTTTTTTTAGTGGATTGTGCATTTGGTGTCAAGTCTAGCTTAGCTATATCCTGAAAATTGACTCCTAGTATTTTAGAAAACTTTTTGTGAAAGTTTAGAATTTTCTGTTTTACATTTAAGAATGTGATCCATTTTGAGCTAAAATTTGTGTTTCTTTTTTTTATCCCCCATGTATATCCAGTTGCTCTAGTACCCTTTGTGGGAAAGGCAGTTTTGCTCCTTTGAATTGATTTTGTACCTTTGTCAAAAATTAGTTGTGCATATTTATAATTCTATTTCTGAGTTCTTTGTTCTGTTCCGTTGACCTATGTGTTTATTCTTCTGCCAGTATCACGGTCTTGATTACCATAGGTATATAGTAAGTCTTGACATATGGTAGACTGATTTCCTCCTGTTTTATTCTTTTCCAAATTTGTTTTAGCTATTCTAGCTCCTTTGTCTTTTTATATAAATTTTAGAATAACCAGGACGCCTGGGTGGCTCAGCGGTTGAGTGTCTGCCTTCTGCTTCGGACGTGATCCTGGGATCCAGGATCGAGTCCTGTATTGGGCTCCCTGTGTGGAGCCTGCTTCTCCCTCTGCCTGTGTCTCTGCCTCTCTCTCTGGATCTCTTATGAATAAATAAATAAATCTTATTTATTTATTTATGTATTTATTTATTTATTTATTTTTAAAGATTTTATTTTACTTATGAGAGACCCAGAGAGAGAGAGAGAGAGGCAGAGACATAGGCAGAGGGAGAAGTAGTCTCCATGCAGGGAGCCTGACGTGCGTCTCCAGGATCACACCCTGGGCTGAAGGCGGCGCTAAACTGCTGAGACACCCGGGCTGACCTAAATAAATCTTTTAAAAAAAATTTTAGAATTACCTTCTCTGTATCTCTGAAGGATCTCAATGAGAGGGACTTTACTAGGAATTGCATGAAACCTGTGTATCAATTTGAGGAGAATTGATGTCTTTACTATATTACATCTTCCAATTGATGAACATGGTATTTCTATGTTTTATAGATCTTCTTTGATTACTCTCATCAGCATTTTGTAGTTTTCAGTATGAAAGTATCGTATATGTTTTGTTAGATTAACCTAAACATATTGTTATTTAGAGTGATTATAAATGGTGTATTCTGGGCAGCCCGGGTGGTTCAGCAGTTTAGCACCGCCTTCAGTCCAGGGTGTGATCCTGGAGACCCGGGATCGAGTCCCATGTCGGGCTCCCTGCATGGAGCCTATTTCTCCTTCTGCCTGTGTCTCTGCCTGTCTCTCATGAGTAAGTAAATACATGAAATCTTTATAAATAAATAAATAAATAAGTAAGTAAATGGTGTATTTTGTGTTCACAGTTTTATTGTTAGAATGTAAAAATATAGTTGATATTTGTGTGATATCTTGTATCCTGCAATCTTGCTGAACTCATTTATTCTAAAAGTTTTTTGATAGATTCCTAAGGATATCCTACTCAGACAAATGGGTCATCTGCAAAGAGGGGGAAATCTCATTTCTTGTTTATTGATCTCTATGCCTTTTCTTTCCCTCCCCTGCCCTCCTTCCCCTTCCCCTGCTCTACCTTCCCCCCACCTCACACAATGATTAGAATTAGAACTCCCACTACTGTCTTGAATAAGATTGGTGAGAATGGAAATATTTGCCTTGTTCCTTATCTTTGGGAAAAGCATTTAGTCTTTATCATTAAGGATGACGTTAACTGCCCCTTTTTTGCACAAGCTCTTTATCAATTTGAGAGTTTCCTCTCTGTTGATATTTTTCTATCATGAATGGGTGTTGAATTTTGTGAGTTGCATTTCTGCAACAACTGAAAGGATTATGTGATTTTTCTTTTACCCTGGTACTATGGTGGATGGATTATATTGATTCTGAAATACTGAATCAACATTACATGGAATAAACCTCACTTGGTTATTTTGTCATCTTTTCATATATTGTTGAATAGTATTTATTATTTTGTTAGCAATTCTTATTTTTACTTTCTTGTCTTTATCTGATTTAGGTATCATTGTGCGATACTGTCTTCATAAAATGAATTGGAAGTTGTTCCCCTCTGTTTTCTGAAGTAGTTGTTTAGAATTGTTATTAATACTCACATAAACACTTGGTAGGCTTCTCCAGTGTAAACCATCTGTGCTCAGATTCTTTTGAGTTTTGTAAATTACTAATTTATCCTTGGTAATGTTTAAAGAGCTATTCATATGTTTAATGTTAGGTGATGTTTTTTGAGGGTGTGGCTCATTTCGTCTGAATTGTCAAAGTGGGTAGAGGTGTTGCTAGTATTTCCTTACCCTTTTGCTGTCTATAGCCTATAATGATATTCCTAGTTTATTCCTGACAATTGGTAATTTGTGTCTTCTTGCTCTTTTTTCTTTCTTTACTCCTCTGTTCTCCTTGTTTTGGGTTTATTTTGCTCTTCTCTTGAATTGGGAGCTTAGATTATTGATTTGAGATTTTTCTTCTAATGTATACATTTAGTGTCATAAATTTCCCTTTAGTACTGGTTTAGTTCTGTTCCACATTTGATATACAGTTGGCCCTTGAACAGCATGGATTTGTATGAGTCCACTTATATGTAGATTTTTTTCAGTAAATATATTGGAAAATTTATTGGAGATTTGTGACAGTGTGAAAAAAACTTGCAGACCTTTGTAGCCTAGAAATATAAAAAAAAAATTAAAGAGGTATGTAATAAATGCATAAAATAATTTGTTGATACTAGTCTATTTTGTCATTTACTACCATAAAATCAACATAAATCTTTTATAAAAAGTTAAAATTTATCAAAACTTACACATACAAACGCTTCTAGACCATACATAGCACCATTGGTGGCACCATTTGCAGTTGAGAGAAATGTAAACAAATGAAAAGATGCAGTATTAAATCATAACTGCACTAACTGTCGTATATACTGTAATGCTGTAATAATTTTGAAGCCACTTCGTCTTTCAGATTATCTTAATTTCTAACGTCTAGTGTTAGTAATATGCATACCATCTAGTTTTGTATCCAGTAAGACAATATTGATGTAGGTTTGTCAGCACAAGCAATTCGTCTTGTAAAAACAGACAGTGTAATCTTACAGTACTGTTGAATGCAATTCAATACTGTAAATGTATATTCCTTAGGATTTTCTTAACATTTTCTTTTATCTAGGTTATTTTTATGGTAAGAATACAACATATAGTACAACATATATCAGTTTGACTTCATGTTATCTGTAAGGTTTTTGGTAAACAGTAGTTTGTTAGTAAAGTTTCTATAGAGTCCAAAGTTATGTGCAGATTTTCTACTGTGTAGGGGATTGGTGTCCATAATCCTAACATTATTCGAGGGGCAATTGTACTGTATATTTATTTCATATTCTAGTCAGTTCAGTGTATTTTTATTTTTTATTGTTATTATTTTATTGTTATTATTATATTATTATTGTTGTTGTTATTGTATTTTTAAATTTCCTTTGAGACTTTTAAATAAATCCTGGGTCAGAGAAGAAGTGTGTTACTTAGTTTCCAAGTGATTGAAGATTTTCCTTTTATTTTCGCCTTACCAAGATTGTTTCTGTTGTTGTAAGAGAAGATACTTTCTATGATTTCATTTATCTTAAATTTGTTCAGGTTTGCATTGTGGTCCAGGGTCTTTCTTGATATGTGATCTGTGTTAGTATATGTTCAATTAGCATTTAGAGAAAGATAAGTATTCTGATGTTGATTGGTGGAGCATTCTATAAATGTTGACTAGATCCTGTTGGTTGGTTCTGAGTACTGTATCCTTCTGATTTCTGTGTAGTTGTTCAATCAGGTGTTCAGAGAGGGATGTTGAAGTTTCCAACTCTGATTGTTGATTTGTCTAACCTTTTAGTTCTTTGAGTTTTTGCTTCACAAATTTTTTCAACTCTTGTCATTTGGCACCTGCACATTTAGGATTGCTATGTCTTCTTAATGGATTGACCCTTTTGTCATTTTATAATAGACTTCTTTGTCACTGGTAAATTTCTTTCTTCTGAAGTCTAATTTATATGATATTAATATAGACACTCCTTCTTTCCTTTGGTTAATGTTTACATAGTTTATCTTTTTCCATTCTTTTACTTTCAGCCTGCTTTTATGATATTGGAAGTGAATTTCTTATAGACATCATCTAGTTGGGTCATGTTTTTAATTCACTGTGCTAATATGTCTGAAGGTGTTTAGACTTTTCTATTTAATGTAGTTGTAGATGTGTTAGAGCTTAAGTGTGCCATTTAACTTTTATTTTCTGTTTCTCTATTTTTCATTTTTCTGTTTTCTTTTTCTGGATTACTTGAGAATATTTTAGAGATCTATTTTGATTTATATGTTGTGTTTTGGACATATCTCTTTGTATTTCATTTTTGGTGTTTGCTGTAGGTATTACATTGTGTACACATAACTTATTGCAGTCTATTGTTTTCATCATTTTACCAGTTTGAGTAAACTATAGAAACCTTACCTCCTTTTGTGTTCCTTTATTCTATTTATAATGTCTAGAAATGTTTTCTGTACTTACATTTAAAACTCTAAGAGACAGTTACAACTTTTGCTTCAACTGTCAAGCAAAATTTAAAAAATTCAGGAAGATAAGGAAAGTGTATTTACCCATATTTTTGCTTCCTGTTTTCTTCTTTACTGATATTCTAAAGTTCCTTCTCTTATTTTTCTGTTTGGAGGACTTATTTTGGTCATATTTTAAGATGTGTCTACAGGTGACATTCACTTAGTTTTTCATTTGAGAAGGTCTTGATTTCCCTCTCATGACTGAATGATATTTTTGCTGAGTATAGGATTCTGGATTAACACTCTTTTCTTTCAGCACTTGACTAATACTGGGCTACTTTCTTCTGACCATCATTTCTAATGAAAAATCGCTGTCATTTGAATTTTCTCCCGTGGGTAAGGTTGTGGTTTTTTTCTGAATAGTTTCTTTGTCCTTAGTCTTCAGAAGTTCAATTATGTTGTGACTTGGCATAAATTTCTTTGAGTTTATCCAGTTTCAGTTTCACTAAACTTCTTGAACATGTAGGTTTATGTCTTTTACCATATTTCTTCAAGTACTTTTTCAGTTGTTTCTCACCCCTCCCCCAACATAAGTGATAGGTCTTTTGTTGTTATCTGATGACTCCCTACGGATGCGATCTCTTTATTTTTCAGTCCGTTTTCTTTCTGTTGTTAATATGGATAATTTATATTCTTTCTCTTCTAGTTCAATGATTGTTTCCTCTGTCCCTACCATTCTGCTTTGAGTCCATCTAAAGAGCTTTTTCATTCAGTTATTGTATCTTTTAGTTCACAAGTTTCCATCTGATTCTTATATCTTCTGTTTCCTTGCTGAGATTTTTTTGTTTGTTGAGGCCAGTTTTTCATTTGTTTCAAGCATATTCATAATTGCTCCTTGAAATATTTTTATAATGGCTGTTTAAAAATCTTTATCAGTTCATTCTAATAGCTTTCTAAGGGATGGCTCGTAGTGGAGGAGGAGGGCTCATTCTCAGATGTAAGTCTTGGATCCCTTCCTGGCTATCTGTGATACCACCCTGCTTGGGAGTCTTGGTGCACCTCATTATGAACTGAAGGTGGAAGTCTAGTCTCCCCACTCAGGCTTTGCTGACATGGCTCAGAGTGGGGTCACTGTGTTTTGTGTGGTGTTTTTAGCTAGAGTAGTGCAGTTATTATCTAAAAATTTTCTGTCTTGCTTGACTGTCCCTTCCTGGTCTTTTGGCTAAAGAGAGCAAACTTTTGTTGAGGTCTTGTTAACTTTTATCTATTGGTTTTGCAGGTAACCACCATTTTAGCTCCTACTTTGAGGTACATGAAGACAAAAGAAGACCCAGGGACTTCACCACTGAGTTGTTCCTCGGTCCTGAGGTCCTTAGCCAGTCTGCCTTCTTTCCATCTTTCACAGACTTCTTAGGTTTGTTTTATGTGTAAGGGTTTTCACTTGTTCCTAGTGGGAGGAATGAGAAAAAGTACATCTATTCCATCTTCTCAGAAGTAGGACACTCTGTTGTTCTTTTTTAGGTAGTCCTCTTGTGACAGGCTAATAAGTCTGTAATTCAGACACTTCTTAATCTGTATAAAATCTTAGCTTTTCTTCCTATGTCTGATTATTCCCTTTGGTCTCCAAAACACTGAACTTCCTCCTCTGCTCTGCTACGTTTTTACTGTCTTTATGCCATGGCCTGGATCAATTTATTCTTTTGCTTGAAAGGCCCCAATTCTTCATCTCAAGGTATATTTCCTATCACCTTGAAACTTGTAGGCTATTAGGTATTTTACTACATTTCATCAATTGTTTTGGAGAATTTGAACCTAGAATTACTGTAAAATATTGAAATAATATATTTATATTATAGTAGTCTCATATCCCTTCTAAAATAGTCATCATAATTTTAATTATTAAAATATCTGCACACCAGCAATTGATTGTGTGAGGTCTCCTTTTTGTTGAATAATGAACTTAAGCATTGTTATACTGCTAGATAATTTAAAGACTTACATTAGTTGAATGACAGTTCTTTAAGAATAAAATGTTGTTAGTGCTAAATGATGCTTTAATATTTTATTCTGTGTTAATAATTATAGAGACCTGGCTAATGGTTTTGAATTCTAATTGTACATTATGGTTAGCTGGGGAGCTTTAAAACAGTTTCTGTGCCCAGGTTCAAACCCCAGAGATTCTGATTCAGTTGGCCTTGGGTGGATATTTTTTAAAAGCTCCCCAAGTGATTCTAATATATAGGCAGATTGAGAACCGTTGGTCTAGAATGATTCTATTAAAAAACACGAGTACCAGTGGTTTCTGTTACTTCTAAGCTTCTGTTCTGGAATGCTTCCAGCTATGCAGTTTTGAACTTTGTCTTTCAGTGTTTTTACCTTAGCAGACTTTTCAAAACCTTGTACATCCTACAAATGACTCACCTGTGTGATTGTAATATAAAGCATTACATGAAATATGATCTGATTTGCAAAGAAAGGACACGAAAAAAGTATTTCTATAGCTTACTTAAAATTACTAAAAAAAATTTTTTTTAAACAGGATGGTTGTAAGAACATTGCAGATAATATGGCACTCTATTATATAGTCTATTTAAACGAGGGTTTTGTTAAATTATACTATTGATCTGACTTTGAGTGTTTATTTTTTGTCAAGCACTGAGATACATAGTAAAAACATAGTCCCTTAACAAGTTGCAGAAAAGGAATGTGCTACTAGAGCAGAGAAATTGGACATTGGCAGTGATTAGTAAATATGGCACTCTTGAATGTCTTATGATACCATTGGTAGATGTGTGGCATCTAAGTAGCTATTGTGTTTAACTTAAGAGGTTGCTGGGGGATCCCTGGGTGGCTCAGTGGTTTGGTTCCTGCCTTCAGCCCGGGGCGTGATCCTGGAGACCCGGGATCAAGTCCCACATCAGGTTCCCTGCATGGAGCCTGCTTCTCCCTCTGCCTGTGTCTCTGCCTCTTTCTCTCTTTCTGTGTCTCTCATGAATAAATAAATAAAATCTTAAAAAAAAAAAAAAAGGTTGCTGGAAAAAAAAAAGAGGTTGCTGGGATTTTCAGTTTCCATAATAAAAGCAGTTAGAACTAAGGAAAAAACACAGGTTAGAGGAAGAGGAAAGAAAAAAGAGGTCAGTTAATAGAGAACATTAGAGAAAAAAATAGGATCAAAGACAAGGATTCAATTAACTTTTGTGACAACAAAGCCTTTCCTCTGAGGAAGAAGAAATTAGGTGTTCCAGTTCGTTCTTTATTTTAGGGACCCTTACTCAGTTTGCTTTGTTATGGATGACCTTTATAAGCAAAACACTCAAATTGTAAGATGACACTGACATTTTTCTACAGTTAGTAATTTGCTAATAAATTTCTAGTTTGTATAGAAACTGGCATGACTGTGAGGGGACTATTTCGAAACAGCTGTACTTTAAGAAAATTTTAATGCATTATGGTGAAAATATTATTTTCAGATTGTTAGATTTTCTGTTTTTATAAATGAATTGTATGCTGTAAGTATAATGCTATATTTAATATTTTGTGTAATATAAGAATTTTCAAGGAATTTAATTCGTGATCATAGGACTCTTTTTTTTTTTTTTTTTTAAGATTTTGTTTACTTCTTTAGAGAGAAAGAAAATGCATGTGCAGATGAGCAGGGGGAGAAGCGGAGAGAGAGGGATAAGTAGATTCCGTGCCTAGCCCAGAGCCTGACGTGGGCTCAGTCCCACTACCCTGAGATAATGACCTGAGCTGAAATGAAGTTAGTCGCTCAACTGACTGAGCCACCTGGGCACCCCATGATCATAGGACTTTTAAGGGAAGGTCAAGAGAAGGCATTTGCTTTCATTATGCCAAGTTTTCTATGAGTGTGTTAGTGTCATTATGCTTAAAATCACAATTTGTTGTCATGGTTGTATCTCTGTTCTTCTGGGAGGCAGTAAAGGGACTAACCCCCGTGGACTCTTGTCTTTGGTGAATGTTGTAGAGGAAGTCTCTGTACTCCCAGGTATTGAGGGGAGATTTTAAAGTGCCCTTTATTTCTACTGAAAGTAGGCCTTTTGCCATATTTGGCACACATGTCTGATTATCAGTACTTATTCTGGAAAATAATCACTTTCCTTATGCATAAAGAAAATAAATGAAATCTTTATGAAGATTACCACTTAAAATATCTTCAAACTAATTCAGCCATTTCTCTTACATTTATTGAACTCCTTCTATGCTTTACACAGTATTTGTTATTTGTAGGGAAAGGAGATGTACAAAGGAAAGTAAAACTGGCCCAGTCCCTGAACTTCTGGAGCATATACTTTTAATAATAGATGCATAAGTATTTGTTATTTGTAGGGAAAGGAGATGTACAAAGGAAAGTAAAACTGGCCCAGTCCCTGAACTTCTGGAGCATATACTTTTAATAATAGATGCATAAGTTATATGCTTGGAAATATAGGCTATGATAGAAACATGTAGGAAGGGCCAGGTAAGCAAGGGTCAGATCATGCTTGGTCCCCAAAAATGCTAAGACAGAGAGTGATCATCAGAAAAACCAGAAGGTTTTTATCAAAATCAGAAGGAGTTGTCAGAGATGTCAACAACAGTGTTAATTTCTGTAGTTATGATTTAGCTTATTTGTATGTGACAGCAGTTTTTACACGGAAGCTTTAACATGGATTATTATGTCATTGATAATTTGAAGCTCTCTCCTAAAATTAGAAAGCAGTTTCCTTTATCCCTGTAATGTGTACATTGGAAAAGAGTGTAATGCTTGTAATATTTTTCTTTAAACTTTTTTTGATAGGAAATTAGGTAATCAGATTAGTTTTAGATTAAGAAAATAAGATTAAGCAATTACTAGATTTTTGTGGGGTTGAATTCAAATGAGGAATTACTGCTTTTAAAGTGCTTTGGCCAAAAGGGTGATTCTTATACTAATTATTATGAAGTAAAATAACTTTTAGCTTCCTGTTATTATTATTATTTTTTTTTACATAAAGTTGCTTTAGTTTCAGTTCGTGGTTTAAAGGCCTGTGAACAACAAAGTTTTCTTAATCATCAAACTATAGAAAATGAAAATTGAAAAACTACATCATATTATTTGTTTTCCAGAGATACATGCAAAAAAAAAAAAAACCCCACTACATCTAGGGCTTGTTCTAATTCGTTAAATAATAAGCAAAAGCACATGTCATCTCACCTGTGAAATATTTTAATTAGTTTTATGATTTTTTAAAAAGTTTTTCAACTTTTATTTTTCAATCTGTAGATTGAGGCTTTTTTTTTTTTTGGATTTATTTATTTATGATAGACATAGAGAGAGAGAGGGTGAGAGAGAGGCAGAGACACAGGAGGGAGAAGCAGGCTCCATGCCGGGAGCCTGACGTGGGACTCGAACGTGGGACTCCAGGGTCGCGCCCTGGGCCAAAGGCAGGCGCTAAACCGCTGAGCCACCCAGGGATTCCTGAGGCTTTTTTTTTTAAATGTTTTTTTTTACCCTGTACTGTATTCTCATATTGTGTGTATTCGTGTATTAATTAACTCATGTTAATAAACACTATTTGAGAACCTGTTTTATTATGTTAATTCAACAAATGAGAGTAACAGTCCCTTTTGTCACTGAGTCCCCCATTTGCCTTAGAATGGGAGATAATTATACTTTGGCATAAGATAATAGAGATGGTGTAAGATAAAATAGTAGCACTAAGGAGAGAGAGGGTGGTTATTTATCCTTACATTGAGTGTTGTGTCCGGGAAGCTTTCACAGACAACTGTGAAGCTAAGGTACGTTTATTTTATTTTATTTTATTTTATTTTATTTTTTTAAGATTTTATTTATTTATTAATGAGAGACACACACAAAGAGAGAGCGTGCTGCAGAGAGAGAGAGAGAGAGAGCGCGCTGCAGAGAGCAAAGCAGGCTCAATGTAGGGAGCCTGACGTGGGATTTGATCCCGGGTCTCTAGACCAGGCCCTGGGCTGAAGGCGGCGCTAAACCACTGAGCCACCCGGGCTGCTCCAAGGTAAGTTTTAAAGAATAAATAGGAATTTCTTTGATTAGATAGAGAAGGGTATTTCAGTAGAGAGAGCTGCATTTCCCTGAGCACAAACAATGAAACAGCATTGCAAAGTCAGAGAACTGTACTTGGTTTTTTGTTTTTGTACTTGGTTATTTGGTTTAGAGTCAGGGGCATGATCAGTAAAAGACTGAAGGCTGGAGAAGAGTTGGCCATGAAGGACTCTTTAAGATTTTCTAATAGAGTAGTGAGACGAATAATTTTGCAGTTATGTGGAAGTAGATTCTGAAGTTGGGAAATAGGTTACTATATAACCTTTCAGAGGTTATATAGTAATTGCGCCAATAATGCTGTTGAAGAGTGTTGATTTGGTAGTTATATGGCCATTTGTAGAGAGGATATAGGAAAAGAATAATTTGAAGGTCTCTTTTTGGTTTTGATTTTTATAATTGTATGTGGGTGCATACATGTTGAGGAATGATGTAGCAAGACTTATTATTAACTACTTAATTTTATCCAATTTTTGAAGTTTGAAATAACTTCAGACAAAAATTGCAAAGATAATTCAAAGAATTCTATATACTCTTCAACCCACATTTACCAAATGTTAATTTTTTTTATCACATTTGCTTTTTATAAAGCAACAAATGTATATTATTTTTTTTTTAACTATTTGAGAGCAATTGTGAGCATTATTATTTTTTTTTTTGCCTCTAAATACTTTAGGGTACAGTTCCAAAAACCAAGGATATTTTCATATATAACCATAGTACAGTAATCAAAGTCAGGAAATTAACATTGATACAACAGTTTTGTTTTTATTCAAATTTTGCTGAATTTTATAATGTCTTTTTGAGTAAGTAACTTTTTTCCCTCCTTGGCATAGGTTCCAGTCTAGGATTGTGTGTTATTTTCACATGTCATACCTTTTTAATCTCCTTTAATCTAGAGCACTTCCTTGGTCTTTCTTTGTGTTTTGTGATAGGACATTTTTAAAGAATGTATGTCATGGACGCCTGGGTGGCTCAGCAGTTGAGTGGCTCCCTTTGGCCCCGGGCATTATCCTGGAGTCCGGGGATCGAGTCCCACATCCGGCTCCCTGCATGGAGCCTGCTTTTCTCTCTGTCTGTGTCTCTGCCTCTCTCTCTCTTTCTGTCTCTCATGAATAAATAAATAAAATCCTAAAAAAAAAAAAAAAGTATGTCAGTTTTGTAGAAATACTGCACCATTTGGGTTTGTCTGATATTTCCTTTTGATTAGATTTAGGTTATACAGTTTAGGCTGGAATACTACAGAAGTGTATCTATATATATCTAATCTGGAGGCCCTTGCTGTGTTATTCCATTACTGGTGATGTAAATTCTTATTACTTGGTTATGGTGTCCTCCAGGTTTCCCCATTGTAAACTTACTCCCTCCCTCCTTTATAATTAATAAGTGTCTTTAGGGGAGATGTTTTGAGAATGTATTTTATTTTTTGTGACTTTCTTACCCATGACTTTTACCATGCACCAATAATTCTTACTTGAATTATTCTGTGTGCTTCTGACATGTACCTATAAATCTTTCAGCACTTTATATTCTGGCAACTAGATTTTCCAGAGTCATCTTAAATTTTCCTACCTGTCCTTGGAATATGCCATTTTTTTTTTTTTTAAATTTTTATTCATTTATGATAGGAACACAGTGAGAGAGAGAGAGGCAGAGACACAGGCAGAGGGAGAAGCAGGCTCCATGCACCGGGAGCCTGATGTGGGATTCGATCCCGGATCTCCAGGATCGCGCCCTGGGCCAAAGGCAGGCGCCAAACCGCTGCGCCACCCAGGGATCCCCTATGCCATTTTTTTCACGGAGTCCTGATTCTTTTAGTGGGAATAGTATTTAGAAATCAAGATTCAGGCACCTGATGCTGAGATGTTATTGATTTTAGGTCCTTTGTGTTAGGGTTCTCCAGAGAAACAGAACCTCTAGGACATATGCATAAGGAGATTTATCTTAAGAAATTGGTTCATGTGACTATGGCAGCTTCAGGCCTAGTTAGCATAATGGGGTGGCAGGCTTTGGAGACCAAGGGAGAACTGATGATTCAGTTCAAAGGACATCAGACAGGAAGAGCTGATGTTGCAGATTAAGTCCTAAGGCAGTCTATTAGAGAATTCTCTCCTGTTAGAGAAGGGTCAGTCTATTTGCTTTATTCAGGCCTTCAATTGATTGGATGAGGGTCACCCACAATACAGAGGGCAATCTGCTTTACTGATTAAATGTTAATCTCATCAAAAACACCCTTGCAGAAACATTCGGAATAATATTTAATCAAATAACAGAGCACTCTGTGGCCTAGTCAAATTGACACATAAAATTAATCATCAGAACCTTCTCAATGGACAGAGCTAAGGAACATGTACACACACACTTCTATATCTAAATGTTTTAAAAAGCTGTTAGTACATACTAAATATTTTGTATTCCGGCCGTCATTATGGGGTTCATTCTAGACTCCACTCCCTTTCCATATTTGTAACTCCATTTGACAACGAGAAGTCTCTCTCTCTCTCTCTCTTTTATTTTTTTATATTTTTAAGATTTTATTTCTTTATTCATGAGAGACACACAGAGAGAGGCAGAGAGAGAAGTAGGCCTCCCTGCCAGAAGCCCGATGCAGGACTTGATCCCAGACCCCGGGATCATGCCCTTAGTCAAAGGCAGCCTTTGACTCAACTGCTGAGCCACCCAGGTGTCCCTGACTCTCATTATTTGTTGCTCAATCTTAGAATACACAGTTTATTTATTTGCTCCATGCTAGGAAACACAGAAGGTACTTCAGAATTGCTAATCCTTAACACTATGAAAGCAAACTCAATTATGGGAGTTCAGTACTTATGGACATTTTTGTTTTGTTTACAGCCTGAGAATATGTAATAAAAATACTTTGTTGAGTGGCACCTGGGTGGCTCAGTTGTTTAGGCATCTGCCTTTGGCCTGGATCATGGTCCCGGAATCCTGAGATCAAGTCCTGCATCGGGCTCCCTGCTTAGTGGGAATCGGCTTCTCCCTTTGCTGCCCACCCCCCCCCCCCCGCCCATTTGCGCGCGTGCTCTCTCTCTGTCTGTCTCTCTCCCTCTCTCAAGTAAATAAAATCTTTGAAAAAAAAAATACTGTGTTCAGAAGTTACTTGAATTAGTTCTCCCCTCTTTCTCCCACATTTAATGTAGTATGTTTGTCATTTGAAATGCTATTAGAAACATTTTTTTAATTTGATTTGTTTTGGGATTTATTTTTCCTCTCATCCTTGTTCATCTTGTTCTATTTCTTTGAGTATATGAAACATTAGCATGGCTCTAAACGTCAGAACTATGCAGAATCATCTCTTCTCTTTTTCCAACCTCCCATGTTTGGCACTCATTCTCCCTTGCTTTCTGTAGGCAAATACTCTAGTTTCTCATTTATCTTCTATTTGTCTTTGCACAGAACAAACAGATAAATATATATTCTTTTTTCTCCTTATTACACAAAAACTAAAGATGCTACAGACATGTTTTTGCACTTTTTTCACTTAATGTATACTCAGTATCCATGTTATTTCATAGAGATTATTCTTTTTTAGAGCTACATAGTACTCCATTGTGTGGATATACCCATTCTTTACTAAACTACTTTATTCTCTTTGTATGTGCAGGTTGTTTGCAATTGTATTTTCCAGTTCCACATGTACTATTGTGAATAATCTTGTATAACACATATTTTTGTATATACATATATATATATTTAAAAATATTTTATTTATTTATTCTTGAGAGACACAGAGAGAGAGAGAAAGAGGCAGAGACACAGGCAGAGGGAGAAGCAGGCTCAATGCAGGGAGCCTGATGTGGGACTCGATCCCGGGACTCCAGGATCATGCCCTGAGCCGAAGGCAGGCGCTAAACTGCTGAGCCACCCAGGGATCCCGTTTATATGTATATTTTTGAAGGCATATCTTCCCCCTTACTCTGTATATTTCTTATCTTGCATATTTGTACTTTCTCCTTTTTTTTTTTTTTTGGATTAACTTTGTCTATTTTCTTAATTGAAACACCTCCCAAGATTTGTTTATGAATTAAATACGCTTTTTTTCCCTAATTCTCTACCTCATTAATTTCTTTTCTACCTATTATTTCCATCTTTGTGTTTCCTTAGTTTACTGTGTTCATTTTGAACTAGGAACTTAATTTTATTATTATTTTTAATTTTTTTTATTAAAAAATTTTTATTATTGATATAAATGTTCACATTTCCAGATTTTCCTCTTTTCAGTGCATTAGATGTATCATTTTCATATTGTTTTTTGAAAATTTATTTATTTATTTATTTTTTGTTTGTTTTTTTTTTTTGTTTTTTGAAAATTTAATTTTCATTTTACTCAAGAGTTGTTTAGTAGTAGAATGTTGTAAAATTTTGAACGCTGATTGTTCCTGATTTTGTTAGTAATGCCTGGTTTTATTAGAATTGTGATCAGTGTTTATATCATGAAATATATTGTTGCTCTCTTTAAGACCTACAATGTGATTACTTTTTTTTTTTTTTTTTTTGGTGGTCAGTATTCATGTCCACTTGAGAAGGAAGTGGAGTTTTTATTACCAGGCTGTAAAATTTGATATATACCTCTAAGAGCTTCTTTATTTATGTTACA
Organism: Vulpes lagopus; assembly: GCF_018345385.1. Classification (NCBI taxonomy): domain Eukaryota; kingdom Metazoa; phylum Chordata; class Mammalia; order Carnivora; family Canidae; genus Vulpes; species Vulpes lagopus. The sequence goes on along the minus strand of NC_054834.1, from coordinate 102,175,432 downwards.
TAAGTTGTTTATATTCTCAGTAACTTTTATATTCTAAGTTAACTTCATGCGTGTGTATGTTGGTCTTATTATTAGTTATTTTTCTATAACTTTGTGTGCCTGTAATTTCAGCTTTGTAAAGGAAATTGGTTTTTGATGAATACATATTCTTATCTTTTATGCATCTTCATTGTGTATTATGGCTATTAACTTTAAACAATGTTTCTCTGTCATATTTAATGCTTTTTGGCTTGAATTCCTTAGTATCAACATCACTATTCCTACTTTCTTGTTATTTCTATTTGCTTGATATGCTTTTGCTTTACCCTTTTATTTTATTTTTTTTAGTCTTTCTGATTTGCTTTATTTTAGATTGTTTATCTCTTGTATATAGCAGTTAGATCATTTTTTATGAGCCATATTAAAAATCATTTTCTTTTAATGACTTGAATTTGATCTCAGTTGTCAAATTATTATAAGTACTGTGTATATTTGTTTCTTTGTGATGTGCTTTCATTTAAAAAAAGTCTGGATATTTTGGATTTTTGTTATTGGTACAGCAGCTACTTGTGTATTTTACCTTTTTCTATGTTTTTTTTTTCTACTATGTTTTTAATGGCGTGTTTTGATTCTTCAACGGTAGGTTTATTTTACATTTTTCTCTTCTCTCATTTTTAGTTACATTTTATTTACTTTGTCTTCAAACTTTAACTACAGCTTTGTTTTGCTTTTAGTTTTATAAATATGTTAAACCACCATCAGTTCTTTGCTGAAGTTTCTCAGTCACTCACTGGTTAGATATAGCTCAATTTCTAGTAGATTTCTTTTTTTTTTAATTAGTTTTTTTTAAAAGATTTATTTATTCATGAGATACACATAGAGAGAGAAGCAGAGAGGGAGAAGCAGGCTCCATGCAGGGAGCCGGACGTGGGACTTGATCCCGAATCCTGGGATCAGGCCTTTAGCTGACGGCAGACACCCAACTGCTGAGCCAGCCAGGTGTCCCTCTAGTAGATTTCTTAAGAGCTCATGGGCACAGTTTTCTATAGTTTCTTGCATATTTAAACTTTTTTGGTAACCTTGATACTTAGAAGGACAGCTTGGCCAGAAAAAAAATCCTTGTTTCACACTTAGCATGTTTACAATGTGGTCATGCAGTGTATATTGTTTTTTTGAGTGGTCTGTTGCCAGTCTTAATTTTCGTTTTCTTTTTTTTTTTCCTACAGTAGGCTTCACGCTCAGTGAGGATCCCAATGTAGGGCTTGAACTCATGATCCTGGATCAAGACCTGGTCTGAGGGGATCCCTGGGTAGCTCAGCGGTTTGGTGCCTGCCTTTGGCCCAGGGTGTGATCCTGGAGTCTTGGGATCGAGTCCCGTGTTGGGCTCCCAGCATGGAGCCTGCTTCTCCCTCCTCCTGTGTCTCTGCCTCTCTCTCTCTATGTCTATCATAAGTAAATAAATAAATCTTAAAAAAAAAAAAAAAAAAAGACCTGGTCTGAGATCAAGAGTCCGACTCTTAGCTGCCTGAGCCACCCAGGGGTCCCTACCAGTCTTAATTTTCCTATCCTTGTAAGTTAGTTATTTCATTCTCTTACTTGGAATGCCTGGTTTTATTTTTGTTTCTTTCTAATGGATCTTTGGTTTCTGGAGTTTTTTGTTGGATTTTTTTAAAAAAGATTTTATTTATTTATTCCTGAGAGACACAGAGAAGCAGATATGGGACTCGGTCCCAGGACCCCGGGATCATGACCTGAGCCAAAGGCAGACTCTCAACCGCTGAGCCACCAAGGCATCCCTTTCAGATTACAGTTTTAAATATTAATTCCATTCCATTGTTTTGTTTTTCTTCTTTAGGGGCTTCAGTTATCTATAATTATATCTTCTTTGTCTATTTTCCATATGAAACAGTTTCTATTTTTACTTCATTATTTCATTTTCATTCTCTTGTTTCTTTTACTGTTTCCTTCAGTGTGTCTTGTTAAATTTTTATTTGAATTTGTTAAGTACCTTGTAATTTTATCTTCAATCCTGATGTGGTTTTATCTTTTCTTTTTCTTTTTAAAAAAGATTTTATTTATTTTTTGAGAGAGCAGGAGGAGGGACAGAGAGAGAGAAGCAGGCTTCCTGCTGAGCAAGGAGCCCAACTTGGGGCTCCATCCGAGGCCCCTAGGATCATGACCTGAGCTGAAGGCAGACACAACTGAGCCACTCCGGCACCCGTTTTTCTTTTACATCTTAACTGAGTTTAGTCACCTCTTTTTTCACATCTTTTGCTTTTGTCCATTTTTTTAGGTCTTTAAAAATTTCTGATTCAGAGTGTTTTTTTATGTTTCAAATGCCCATTTAAAGAGATACAATTCAGTTTGGGATGTGTAAGTTTTCTGCTTCATTGTTTGGGGGCTACTTTTCACCAGCTTCATTTTCCCAATTTCATCTTTTATAGTGGTTTTATAGATGAAGATTGCTTATGCCTCTCCATTTCTGTGAGCAAGGCTGATGCTTTAGGGGATTCTTATAGGAAGAATACTAATTCAAGAGTACCGTCTCTCTCACTGTAGCAAAGTACAGTTTGTTAGATGTCTTTATTTCCTCTTCTGGGGGAAAGGATTGTGGGTCTCTCAGTTTGCCTCAGTGATAGATACGTAGGAGATTGTTGGGGGTGGAAGAATCAGTCCTAAAGGAAGGGCTCTGGAAGGGTGATACGTGTGGCCTCTTTAGCTTTAAGCATTGAAGCCAGTCTCAGGAGCTTAAGCTAAAAAAGGGGGATTTAAGGAAAGAACTCTGGCATGCCATCCTACACAGAACTGCAGCTAGACCCTCTCGAGGCACTGAAACTAGGATGAGAGGTAGTAAAGCAACTTGTCACAGCTAATAAGGGACAGAGTTGGGATTTGACCTTTGACTCCTTGTCAGTCTGACTTTAGTCTTCACCATGACACCCTGCTGCCTCTGCTCCTTTTCAGGAGCTCCACAAACACTGTTGAAATCATGAAAAGTGGGAAGTGCTGCTCTGGTGCCTCCTGCCTAAGTGGTATGCTTTGTATTAGAAGGAGTAGTCACTTCAGGAAAGCCCTCTAAACGTCATTTTTTAAACAATCGCCATCGTTTCTCATTTAAAAATTTTTGATTTGTTTAATTGCTGTTGTTACTATCTCACATCTAGAGCATAATATTAGATGATGTCAGAAATTATATTGCCTCAATTATTAGAAATATTTGCTAGCAAAGGGGCAGCTGGGTGGCTCAGTCGGTTAAGCGATCCCCCTCTTGGTTTCAGCATAGGGTGTGGGATCGAGCCCTGTGTGGGGCTCTGCACTCAGTGGGGAGTCTGTTTGAGATTCTTCCCCCTGCTTGTGTGTGTGCGTGCTCTCTCTCCCTCTTTCTCTCTAAAATATGTAAATGAAATCTTTTTTTAAAATCGTAATGAAAGTGAAGATATGGGCAGCCCAGGTGGCTCAGCGGTTTAGCGCCACCTTCAGCCCAGGGCATGATCCTGGAGACCTGGGATGGAGTCCCGCATCAGGGCTCCCTGCATGGAGCCTGCTTCTCCCTCTGCCTGTGTCTCTGCCTCTCTCTCTCTCTCTCTCTCTCTCTCTCTCTCTGTTTCTCTGTCTCTCGGTCTCTCATGAATAAATACATAAAATCTTAAAAAAAAAAAGTGAAGATATAATTCAGAGAATGGAAAAATGTTCATGTTACATAGTGATTTTTTTTCCAAGTGTTGAAATATAGATAATGAAAACTCACTTAGGGTATAAAAGTAGTAAGCTAGTTCTAAAAGCCAGAAGTTAACAATGGCTTGTAGCATAAAGAAGGCTTATAAAGTGCCTCTCTCCATTCATGATCCTGATGGGCCAGGTCCCTAGATATTTCAGTAAAGCTTCCTGAACTATGTAATTTAATATTCTGCTCAAAGTAAGTGCATGCTCTATTCATAGTGCTTTGTCAAGTTTAAAATTACCTAAGCTTGTTTTCTCTTACTCTTTCTCCGGTTTCCTAATCATTCTGCCCAGTGACTCCCTAAATGAGAAGGCCGTGGTGGGATCCTAAGAAGGGAGTTCATTCAGCAAGTATTGTGCATTGGTCCAGTGCCAGGTGTTGTCCTAGGCAAACACACACGTTCACTCAAACACATTCAAATCTAACACCTACTTTAGATTTCAGAAATAACTTTTTTGGTTCTATTGACTATATAGCTAAAATAAATTGTTTTAAAATTTGGAACTGTGCTCTTAAGTGCAAAACCTTTGGACTCTCTTTTTTGGGTTGAACAATGTGGTATTTAATTGATTCTTCACCTAAGAGATCTCCTGGTCTCTGACCAACTGCTGCTGTTTACAGCGAATTACACTGAATGCCTGTTGTGGGCATATGCTTTTCTTAGTAATTTATTCACTTAAAAAACACTGTGATATGGTTATGGGGTACAGGGAATGGGAGACTACTGAGGGAAGGAACCCAGTCTAAATGCAAGAAGGACCTGAAAAGTCAGGGAACGACAGTGCCGCAGTGCCAACAGAGTGGCCGAAGCCAGGATTCTATCTGCCGGCCTGCTGCTTTTTATCTTCTGGGTTCTCCCTCTCACAGAATTAATTGGTGTCCTCCTTCTCAGCAATTTTACATGGGACCAAATACTCAGATCTTTCTCCATAAATGGTTTTAGAAGATGCTGGTGAATATATGACTATTTAAAATTATGTGTAATCTATTTCTTGTGCCTACTTGATTTTGAAATAAAATATAGCTAAATGCAAAAAAATTTTAAAGGATTATAGCTTCCTTTTTTACGATATTGGCATATTTAAATATTGAGCCTTTTAAATTTTATCATAGGCATTTTCAAACATACAAAAAGAGAATAGTAAAATGAACCAGTTTATGTATCCTTTTCTTTCAACAGTTATCAACACATAACTGTATGTTTTATTCCTTGTATGCTCCCCCCCATTACTGATGTAAATCCCAGAAACATTTCATTTGCAGACACTGAAGTACGTTATTTTAGAAGATACGAGACTCTTAACGAACGTAACCTTCATGTCAGTATATTTTAAAAGTGAGCAGTTGTATTCAAGAACTGTTAAAGACCTTTATTCATATTATATTAAAGGTTATTACATTAAAGAAGAGCACGAGAAGTAAAGTACTTAGGCCTTAGACCCAGCCTTAGGTCTGAATATTAGTTGTGCTGTTTATAAACTACATGACTTGGGGCAGGGTAACCTCTCTTCAGCTCACTAGTTTACTCAGCTGTTAAGTGGTGACAACACTACTTCTAACAGGATTGTTGTGAGTTATAAATGAAGCAGTGAACGCAAAGGGATTAGGACACTGCTGTATAGAACATTTTAGTAATGTTACTCTTTTTTTTTTTTTTTTGGAGGTGTAAGTAAATACACAGGTAACTAAGATTCTGCCTTTCAGAGTAGATGAGATAGATACACATATATTAAAGTATTTTATTTATTCATAAGAGACACACAGAGAGGCAGAGACACCGACAGAGGGAGAAGCAGGCCCCCTGCGGAGACCCCGATGATGCCGGAACAATCCTAGGACCCCAGCACCTTGCCCTGAAGGCTGACATTCAACCACTGAGCCACCCAGACATCCCTAGACTGGGTGATCTTTTAAAGTGATATGCATTCTATTTTAAGTCTTTGATATGTAGGGCCTACAGAACAGTGTTAGTATTGTTTTAGTTCAGAGGCACATTTTATACTTTTCTCCAAAGCAGCCTTGATTTGTTTTAAAATGTGATACTATTGAAGGAAATGTTATTCAACCTTTAATCAAATCTTGGATGTCTAATGTGTGCGTTGGTGTGAAAACTTTGAGATACCCTAAGAGGTAAGACATTAATTTATAAATCTTACCCTGTGGGTTAAAAGTAAAAAGCAAATCTCATTCCCTGTATAGTATCAATTTATTTAGAATGCTAGAAAGTTTGGGCATCTGTGAACATAAAAGTGGTGTATCATTATTGCTTATACTCTTCATTCTTCTCTCTGCCTAATCCACTTAATCTGTATCCTTACTGTTTGACCCAGCCAGAATATATAGTGTTGAATAAAATTTGTCTCTGCAGCTGAAGTTCTTTCATAGCAATGTGTTTTAATTACAGTGGAAATTGAGAATAAATTGCTCAGCGTATGCAGTTCATTTGACAGACTTCCTGGAACTTCTTACATATTTTTAGTTTTTATTTTTTAATACTTAAGTATTTATTATTTTCATCCAGATTTCCCTAACCTCCAAAATGGGCAATTCTGTTTATTTTTTAAGATATTTTTTGACAGCTTTCTTGAGATAAAATTTACATGCCATAGAATGCAACCATTTTAATTGTACAGTTCAGTTATTTTTGTATCAGTACTTCATTCCTTTTTCTTGCTAAGTAGTAGTCCATTATATAGATATACCACATTTTTTTTTTTAGCCACATTTTATTTATCCATTCAGAATTGATATTTGTTTCCATGTCCTGAGGGTTACAAGTAGTACTGTTAAGAATACTTGTGGTAAGTTTTTGTGGGGCCGTATTTATCTATTTTAAAAATTATTAACATAATGAAATAATGGTTCTCTACTTTGGTTTGTTTTTAATTTAGATTTTATTGTGTGATGATATTGGAGAGAAGCACTGGGCAGGGTCTTAGGGTTTCATGAATTTGAGGTTAACATTGTTACTGCTACACAACGTTAGGAGGGTAAATCTATCTCCTCTAGATCTCAGTTTCTGGTCTAGATTGGCTGTTTGTGTCCCTTGTAAATTCACATGTTGAAAACGAACCCCCAGGGTGATGGTATTTGAAGGGGGGCCTTGGGAGGTGATTAGTGTGCTTTTATAAAAGAGACCCCAGAGAGCTCCCTTGCCCTTCCCACCATATGAGGATACAGATAGAAGATGGTCCTCTTGTGAGTCAGGAAGTGGACCTTCGCCAGATACTGAGTCTACCTACATATTAATCTTGGACTTCTCAGCCTCCAGAAATGTGCGAAAAGAACTTCTGTTATTTATAAGCCACCCACTCTCTGATGTTTTGTTATAGCAGCCTGACCAGAACCGTGAGGAGTAAATTTCTATTGTTTATAAGCCACTTAGTCTAAGATATTCTTGTTCTAGCAGCCCAAACAGACTGAGACAGTTTCCTTATCAATAAAATGAAGAAGAGTAGATGCTGTCTATGATTGTAAGTCTGTGATTTATAAATCTGTTTATTTCTGTCTGATCTTAGGGACATTCTCTGTGTCTCACGTGTCTCATCAGAAAAAAATGGGGATACTAACAAAATAGTATATTGTTGTGAGAATGAAATATTTCTTGAACACAAAAAAACCCCACAGAAAAACAATACCAGGATGTATTCAGTTACTTCTTATAAAGTTGTGGCCATTTTAGTATGTTGTATCAAGAAAGCCTTAGGAGGGAATGCTTTGGCTCTGGTCTCTGGAGGATCAGTGGTAGTAAATCAACAATTGGTGGAGGAAGGAAAATTTACCTCCTAGTAATAGATTTATTGAGTGCCTACCATCTTGGATTAGTATATTAAAGACTAAACATGTATTAGCTCACCTAATCCTTAGTCGTGAGTTAGTTTAATGATTGTGCTCATATGAGAAATTAAAGGAATTGTGTAAGCCACCTAGTTGGTAAGTGGCTGCTTTGGAGTCACACCTTGTCTCCAAGGCCATGATCTTTATTGACCATTGCACCAAACTACCTTTCAGAAAGAATAGCTCTTTGAAAAAGAATCCCATGGCAGAGAAGTTTTCGGTGCAGGAGGTCTTTGCTTGGGAAAGGTAGTTAGTATTATTAATAGTCCTTATGAGGTATAAAAGATGTGGTCATTCTATAAGTAGTTTTTTATGTGTCATATTTGTTCCATTGATGGTGAAGTGACATTTCATTTAGTGAACAAGTTAAAGGATTTGCAGTTTGTTCAGTATTGCTTTTGTAGTTTTACCTCAAAAGTACATTACAGTATTGTTATTTTTAAACAAGATTTTTAGTATTATGGAAAATAACTCATACATATTCCATGTACTGGCTTTTCTTCTGCCTGGTAATACTGTAATTCCATTTTTGAGTACTTTTCCCATTGTATTAGTTAGCTTAAATACTTTTGAACTTTTTTAGTGTGATTTTTTACTTTTTTTTCCAGTGTGGTGTTTGGTATGTATGTGCCTTATATTGACATAGTATAAACAAAAAAATATGATAGTGCCAAAATCTCAGTTCATGTTATATGTGTATTTTGGCTGAACAAAAGTTCTCTTGTGAAGGTGTGGTATCCAACATATAAGTAGTTGGATATTAAAAATGAATTTTGATGCCAATTCTTTGGAATTAGGAATCTGATAATACATGTGAATGTCTTTTCAAATCCATTAGACTTAATAGCTGGAATATTGGATTTTGTCTGAGATCAATTCAATTAAAGGCATGTACGTCTTTGCCAAGGGTAGAGGAAGAATACTTCTTTGTAGGGTAAAGGTTAGGAGAGAAGAGGTTTGGTGATTACCCAGAGAAATTTTGAGATGAAGAGGAGGGCAGGAGATACCTATAGCATGTGAAGAGAGGTTGGAATCTAGAAATGAGACCATGAGTTTGTAAAGTTATTATGGCTGGATGTGCTGCTGCTTCTTGTGATGGAGGGAGACCTACCCAGCGAGGTGAACTTGATGGATATATTCGTTTTCCTAGAGAAGGAAGTGGTCCAGGCTTCTTGGAGCTCAGTGTGAGGCTGAGATGCAGAAACCATGAAGGCAGGGAGCTCCTCTGAGAGCTTTAGAAGCATATAAAGAGGCTCTAGCTGTGAGGTACTACATAGCTGAGGATGCCAGAAATCTCTCTACCTTCCTAGAATTCTACACACCTGACTTACTTCTCTAAAGCAATATTCCTTTTTCCTGCTCTTCCTCACTTTTGGTGAAGAAGCAGCCAAACTCCTGAGAATTTATCACTGCACAGATAAGAAGAACCAAAGATTTGAAAAATTCATGCACGTAAGGAACTTTTAAAGTTGGACCTCCAAAAAATGGAGGTTTGCAGCTGCTGAAGGTTTGGTAGAACAGCTAGACATGTGAAGAGAGCGTTATGGAGCTGACTTGCCTGTGTGTCTGACCTTGTAGATACCAGTGTCACTTGCTCCTTTGAAAAAGGGGCAGGGCAGGAAGAGTGGTGTAGGAGTGCTTCGCTTTTATTGTTCTTGAAGAGAGTTTTTAAGTGGTGGGCTGTTACACCACTAGCCGTAGACCTTTGAATGTTTGAAGTTTAGTTGGAGTATAGGACTTTTTTCTTTTTTAAAAAATTTTATTTTTTCATGAGAGACACAGAGAGAAGCAGACACACAGGCAGGGGGAGAAGCAGGCTCTCCGAGGGGAGCCCGATGTGGGACTTGATCCCAGGACCCTGGGGGCACGGCCTGAGTAGAAGGCATATGTTCAACCGCTGAGCCACCCAGGCGTCCCTCAGTAGGACTTTTAATGTCCCACTGAACTTAATATAGAATTTTTTTCTGCCTTTTGAGGTAGATTATTGATATTTTCATAGTAAACTCTCAAAATATTTCTCTTTCTAACCTTTCTTCCTTTCTCCCTCCCTTACTGAATAAACTAGGTCCTGGTACATCTGTAAAAAATGATATTATATGGTGACACTTTCTTTAGCTTTCAATTTTTTTTACAGATTTTATCTATTTATTCATGAGAGACAAAGAGGCAGAGACACAGGCAGAGGGAGAACCAGGCTCTATGCAGGGAGCCCGATGCGGAACTCGATCCAGGGACCCCAGGATCACGTCCTGAGCCAAAGGGAGATGCTCAACCACTCAGCCACCCAGGCATCCCTAGCTTTCAGTTTTATTTAGAGAAATTTATTTAGAGTTTTTGGATTGATGTATATTATAGTGAAAGTTAACCATTATTTTATCAGTTTTATTTAAAATCTATTCAAAAGGATTGTTGTTCTTTCATTTAGGACTGTCAATAGTATTATAAAACCAGATTAATAATCATACCCTGGCATAACGAAAAATTACAGAAATTTTCAACTCTTGATCTGCTTTCCTGATGTATTATTGTAAAGTTGGATACTGTTTATTTATGCATAATTTCATATGTGGATATGTAGAGTGACAAACCAGTTAGATAGTATCTATGTGTGTTTGCTTGTTTTCGTCTCCATGATTGCTCTTACTTCATAACAACAGTTGAAGGTATTTCTAGTCTGAACTTAAGGACAACTGTAGTATTTCTTCTGGAAATGCAGGCTGAGGAGCCAGTGTTCTGATTTTGTTCATTACCATCGTGTGTCTACTTGATGTAGACTTATTAGGGATGATTTAGTTAGCCTTAGGCTATCCTAATGGGTTTTCACTGGTTGTTAAAGCTGTTTGAAGAATCTAACTAAATTTTCTAAATAAACTGGTTGATTTATACTTATTGAGAGAGGAGTTTCAGTGTACCCACTCATATCATCAATTACAATCTGTTATGAAGTGTAATTTGCCCCGTCTTGATTAAAAGGCTTGCAGTTCTCTTTTCCTGAATCTCAGCATGTCCTCTGCTGCCCTCTAATGACTGCCCATTGGTAGCATCATTGCTCTCCATCCAACCAACATCACTGACCTGCTTTTCTCCAGCATCCAGCGGTTCATGTACCTGCTAGATCTGTGGGAGACCATCCCAGTAGGAAGAAACCGGGAGGAACTGCTCTGACGGAGAGGCATGCATATATGGCCCTCTGATTACCCCACACTTGTGATAATGTTAGGACTTGTAGGGTGTTTGTTTCATATCTTGTTCATTTATTTATACATTCATTTATGAGATATTTTTGAATGGCAGGTATGTCTAGCTCCTAGCCTTGCCTAGATCTGTTAGGTGCTTATTATAATTTTGTTAAATGAGCAATGAATGAATAAATACAAAGTTAAATTAGAGATGGTTTATGATCTTGGGGAGACAAGATATACTTACTTGGTTGTCCTAGTTTTCCTCTTAAAAAAATTTTTTTTAAAGTTCTTTTAAAATTTTATTTAAATTCAGTTAACTAACATATTCTTGATTTCAGAGGTAAAGGTCAGTGATTCATCACTCTTACATCATACCCAGTGCTTATTACATTACATGCCCTACTTAATGTTCATCTCCCAGTTACCTTGTTCCCCCATCCCCCTCCTTCCAGCAACCCTTAGTTTGTTTCCTGTGATTAAGAGTCTCTTATAGTTTGTCTCCCTCTCTGTTTTTTTTTTTTTTTAAGATTTAATTTATGTATTCGTGAGAGATGCAGAGAGAGAGGCAGAGGCATAAGCAGAGGGGGAAGCAGCCTCTCTGCAGGGAGCCTGATGCAGGACTCCATCCCAGAACCCTGGGATCACACTTTGTGCCAAAGGCAGGTGCTCAGCCATTGAGCCACCTAGGCGTCCCTTGTCTTGTTTTATTTTTTCCTCTCTTCCCCTATGATCCTCTGTTTTGTTTCTTAAATTCCATGAGTGAGCTCATATGATAATTGTCTTTCTGTGATTGAGTTATTTCGCTTAGGATAATATTCTCTAGTTTCATCCATGTTGTTGTAAATGGTGAAATTTCATTTTTGTTGATGGCTGAGTAGTCCATTGTGTGTGTGTGTATACCACATCATCTTTATCCATTCATCTGTCAATGGACATCTGGGCTCTTTCCATAGTTTGGCTATTATGGACATTACTGCTATAAACACTGGGGTGCAGGTGCCCCTTCAGATCACTGCATTTGTATCTTTGGGGTGAATATCCAGGAGGGCAATTGCTGGGTTGTAGGGTAGCTCTATTTCCAACTTTTTTGAGGAACCTCTGTACTGTTTTCCAGAGTTGCTGCACCAGCTTGCATTCCCACCAGCAATATAAGGGTTCTCCTTTCTCCGCATACTTGCCAACATCTGTTGTTTGCTGACTTGTTAATTTTAGCCATTCTGATTGGTGTGAGGTGGTATCTCATTGTGGTTTTGTATTTTTCTCATCCTCAGTGATGTTGATCATTTTTCAAATGTCTGTTGGCCATTTGTATGTTGTCTTTGGAGAAATGTCTGTTCATGTCTTCCACCCATTTCTTTATTGGATTATTTGTTCTTGATGATTTTTTAAAGATTATTTAATAATAATTTAAGATTATTTATTTATTTGAGAGAATGAGTAGGGAGGAGCAGTAGAGAGAGATAGAGGGGGAGAGAGAGAAGCAGACTCTCTGCTGAGCAGGAGCCCAACATGGGACTTGATCCAGGACCTGGAGATCATGCTGAGCCAAAGGCAGATGCCCAACTAACTGAGCCACCCTGGTGCCCAGAGCTTGATAAGTTCTTTATAGTCTTGGATACTAGCCCTTTATCTAGTATGTCATTTACAAATATCTTCTCCCATTTTGTTAGTTGTGTTTCAGTTTTATTGACTGCTGTGCAAAAGCTTTTTATCTTGATGAAGCCCCAATAGTTCATTTTTGCCTTTGTTTCTCTGCCTTTGGAGATGTGTCTAGCAAGAAGTTGCTGCTGTTGAGGTCAAAGAGGTTGCTGCTTGCATTCTTCGGTAGGATTTTGATGGGTTTCTGTCTCACATTTAGGTCTTTTATCCATTTTGAGTCTATTTTTGTGTATGGTTAATTAAATGGTCTAGTTTCCTTCTTCTGCATGTGGCTGTCCCAATTTTCCCAACACCATTTGTTGAAGAGACTTTTCCCCCCTATTCTTTTCTGCTTTGTTGCAGATTAGATGACCATAGAGTTAAGAGTTCATTTTTGGGTCCTCTGTTCTGTTCCATTTATGTGTCTGTTTTTGTGCCAGGACCATACTATCTTGATGATTATAGCTTTGTAATAGAGCCTGAAGTCCGGAATTGTGACGCCAACAGCTTTGGTTTTCTTTTTCAACATTCTTTTGGCTAGTTGAGGTCTTTTCTGGCTCTACACAAATTTTAGGATTCCAGCTCTGTGGAATAAGTTGATAGTATTTTGATAGGGACTGCATTGGATGTATAGATTCCTCTAAGTAGCATAGACATTTTAACAGTATTTGTTCTTCCAATCGATGAGCATGGAACATTTTTCCATTTCTTTGTGTCTTACTCAATTTCTTTCATGAGTGTTCTGTAGTTTTCTGGGTATAGATCTTTTGCCTCTTTGGTTAGGTTTATTCCTAGGTATTTTATGTTTTTATTAATGGTTTTGGTTGCAGTTGAAAGTGGGATTGACTTCTTAAGTTAGTATGTAGAAATACAACTTATTTCTGTGCATTGATTTTATATCCTGCCACTTTGCTGAATTCCTGTATGAGCTCTAGCAGTTTTGGGGTGGAGTCTTTTGAGTTTTCCATATAGAGTATCATGTCATCCGCAGAGTGAGTTTGACTACTTTGCTAATTTGGATGCCTTTTATTTCTTTTTGTTGTCTGATTGATGAGGCTAGGACTTCTAGTGCTATGTTGAACAGCTGTGGTGGTAGTGGACGTCCTGCCATGTTCCTGACCTTAGGTGAAAAGCTCTCAATTTTTTTCCAATTGAGAATGATATTTGGTGTGGATTTTTCATATAAGGCTTTCATGATATTGAGGTATGTTCCCTCTATCCCTACACTTTGAAGAGTTTTAATCCAGAAAGGATGTTGTATTTTGTCAAATGCTTTTCAGCATCTATTGAGAGCATCATATGGTTCTTGTCTTTTCTTTTATTAATGTGGTGCATCACAGGGATTTGTGGATGTTGAACCATCTTTCCAGCCTAGGAGTAAATCCCACTTGGTTATGGTGAATAATCTTTTTAATGTACTGTTGGATCCTGTTGGCTAGTATTTTGGTGAGAATTTTGGCATCCATGTCCATCAGGGATATTGGCATGTAATTCTCCTTTTTGGTGGGGTCTTTGTCTGGTTTTGGGAATAAGGAACACTGGCCTCATAGAGTTGTTTTTTTTAATTTTTTAATTTTTTAAAGTTTGTTTTTTAGAGAGAGTGCAAGTGAGTGGAGAGGAAGAGGGAGTGAAAAAATCTCTTTAAGGATTTTTTTTTAATTTGAATTGAATTTAGGTAATATATACTGTATTATTAGTTTCAGGGGTAGAATTTAGTGATTCATCAGCTGCTTTCAACACCCAGTGCTCACCTCATCAGGTGTCCTCCTTAATGCCCATCACCCAGTCACCCCATCCTTCCTCCCCCTCCCTATCAGCAATTCTGTTTGTTTCTATGATTAAGAGTCTCTTATGGTTTACTTCCCTCTCTGTATTTATTCTTCCTTCCCTTCCCCTATGTTCATTGGTTTTGTTTCTTAAATTCCACATATAATGAAATCATATGGCATTTGTCTTTCTTTAACTTATTTCACTTAGCATAATACCCTCTAGTTCTGTCCGTGTCATTGCAAATGGCAAGATTTCAATCTTTTTGATGATTAATATTCCATTGTGTGTGTACACACACACACACACACACACACACACACACACCCCATGTTTTCTTTATCCATTCACATGTCAGTGGACATCTGGACTTTTTTCCATATTTTGGCTGTTATGGACATTGCTGCTATAAAGACATCCTGCCCCTTTGAAATCACTTTGTTTGTATCCTTTGGATAAATACCTAGTAGTGCAACTGTTGGGTCATAAGGTAGTCTTTTTTTTTTTTTTTTTAAAGATTTTATTTATTCATGAGAGACACACAGAGATACACAGAGATACACAGAGAGAGAGAGGGGGGCGGGTCTCCAGGATCCAGCCCTGGGCTGAAGGCGGCGCTAAACCACTGAGCCACCGGGCTGCCGCTCCATATTCTTTTCCAGAGTATCTACATCAGTTTGCATTCCCACCAACAGTGTAAGAGGGTTCCCCTTGCTCTGCATTCTTGCCAACATGTGTTGTTTCCTGACTTGTTAATTTTAGTCATTCTGACTGGTATGAGGCAGTATCTCTTTGTTTTGATTTTTTTCCTTGGTGCTGAATGGTGTTGAGCATTTTTTTATGTGTCTATTAGCCATGAGAGAGAATCTTAGACTCCCAACCAGAGTGGAGCCCAATGCAGGGCTTGATTTCATGATCTTGAGGTCATGATCTAAGCCAAAATCAAGAGTCAGATACTTAACCAAGTCAGATACTTGAGCCACCCAAGTGCCCCAAAATCACAGCTTTCATTTCTTGGCTACTTCACATTTTATCCATGGGGTCATGTGAATTGGCCTACACACCCTAAAACCTATATTCCTCTTTAGCTACTTTTTCATCACTTTCAACATGTTCTTAAGAAAAAAAGCTGTTTGATTTAAAAAAAAATCTAGTATTTTGTCATGCTGAGATGGTTCTGTAAGGTAATGGAAATTTTGGATAAAGCCTCCATCTCTTAGGTGACAGTGACAAAAAATAAAATTGCTTTTGGATATCGTAGTGTGTCAAGGTAAATCTAGACTGGAGACCGAGACCATCTTCCTTTTTCACTTTAAGTATATGGAGAATAATACAATGGTGAAAGATTTGACACTTGTCAGCATAAAATCAATAACCTGACTTGCAAAGCTGGTATAACACAGCTATTACTTTAAGGGTTAGCTGCAATTATCATTTCTTATGCCTTATGGCATCTTAGGAATTCCAGATGTTCCTTTTTTCTCTTGGGTACTAGTTAATTGCATTTTATTGTGACAGTGACTAAACCTTAGTGTTGATGGACATTTTATTCAGTATAAATGGCAAGAGATTAAAAAAAGAAGCAGCAGTAAATGATTGCAGAAACCGTCTTAAGTTATAGTTTTGCTTCCTATTCCAATCAAGTTTCTCCTTTGCCTAATGAGAAGGGTATTCTAGTTAACTTAAGTAGGAAACGGATTTATTGGAAGGATGTTATACAACTCACAAAATTGATAAGGATGGAGAAATAGACTCAAAAAATAGGAAGGAACCAAAGGCAATTGAAATTGGTCTGTGCTCATGCCAAAGGAAAAACCTGGTTAGAAAGCCAGTTCTGTTTCTATGGCTAAGTTGTTCCTGTATCTGTATTATCCCTTCAGGGTTGAAATTCCTTTGTGGGAGCATCCCATTGACCACCTAGAGTAGCAGTTCTCTTGTTTCCAGCTTACAGAGGGTCTCTGAGGTTAAAACTATTTTTATAATAATTCTTTTTTTTTAAAGATTTATTTATTTATTTATCCATGATAGACATAGAGAGAGAGAGGCAGAGACACAGGAGGAGGGAGAAGCAGGCTCCATGCCGGGAGCCTGACGTGGGACTTGATCCTGGGACTCCAGGATCACGCCCTGGTCCAAAGGCAGGCGCTAAACCGCTGAGCCACCCATGGATCCCTATAATAATTCTTACATCACTTGCCATTTGCACCGATGATTGTTGAAGCAATGGTAGGCAAGTTATGGTGCCTTAGCATGAATCAAAGCAGTAGCACATATGTGTATATCATATATATCATAAATATATGATATATGCACATATATATACACACACACACTCCAGATATTTTAATTTTGTATATAGACTATAGCTGCATCTTGTTTAGTTGGCTAGATGTCACTGGATATTTTCAGAGCTGTTTTACCTATAAATTTATAATGTAATGTGAGAATATCACTACTAGAATACATTGCCTGAGTATGAGTCCTGACTTCCCAACTTAACTAGCTGTGAGACGTTGGACAATATTTAACCTAAGCCCCAGTTAATTCTGTAAAATAGGAATAATAATGATACTTACCTTGTAGAAGTAAGTGAGGATTAAATAAGTTAATACAAATCATTGAAAACAATGCATGGCTTATAGTAAATACTTAGTAAATGTAAATTTTCATTATTATCATAGTTATTGTTGGGGAGGAAAAATTTTTCTCTACCTTTCAAGTTTATCTAGCTTATTTTCCTTAAGAACAAATTTCCTTAAGAATTAAATTGACATGAGATAAATTGAGAGGAGAAATCAAATTAATTGCCTATAGGGAATCCACATAAATATGAGATTCAAAAAATAGTCAGGCAAAATGAGGTATATATGTTATACTGAACTTAGGAGAAGGGGGTAGGAAAGCAATTCACAGGAAGATGAAAAACAGTAAATGTTTGATAAACAAATGTTGGGCCCTGAAGATACAGTGGGGACATTAGGGTATAGGAGGACTTTAATCAAAGATGAAGGTTGCTTAAGTTCCTCTTTGTCTACTGCCCTGAGTTCATACTATAATGTGGTTACCTAAGGTGATATAGCTCTCTTACTGTTGATCAGAGTTCTTTTAGGCAGGTAGAGAGAAAGTCAGAGTTTCTACTGTGTCTTTTGGGCCTTGATTGTTTTTGTTTTTAGCTCAAAATAATCTGAATGCAAGGTGGCATATCTCGGGGCAACTTGCTCTGACCCCTGCATTATCAAGTTTTCAAATCTAGTCTCTGACCAGGTGGTCATGGGAGAAGGGACCATAGATGTGAATCTGAGCTATCTGATTTTAGAGAGCTGGATAACTGACTCATCAGGTCAAGATATACTGATCTGGAAATATGAACTGCTACTGGCTTTAGATTTAAAATGTGTAGTGTGAGCTTTTCCATCATTTTTCTTTTCAGTTGTATGTCAGCTGGGGCTGATGCAGAACAAAAATGAACAAATTGCAAACAATATTAAGAATAAAACTTGATAAGAATATATTTAGTTTTATAACTTTTTTTTTCTTTGTAGATAGGTAGAAATAATGGTTTTTTTTAAGTTGTATACATGGTATATATTTCTATAAGTAATCTTGTTTGATTAGTCATTATTTGGCAAATATTAAGACTACATCTTTTTTTTCCCCCAGTATTTGAGGGTTTTTTTCCTTAAAAGAGTACTCTTTTTTTTTTTTTCCCCCTTAAAAGATTGCTCTTTTTTTCATAGGGCAGGGCTATGATTTGATTTTTTAGCTCAAGCTAATAACACAGTATCTGAAATGGGATAACTTCATGGCAAATATTTGCTGAATAATTATTTTCATGTGGAGTCACATTTTCTACTCTGCTTGAGAATTATTTTCAAGAGAGCATGCTGTGGTGACTGTAGTTTATAATACTATGTTGCATATTTGAAATTGCTAAGAGAGTAAGTCTTAAAAGTTGTCATCATAAGAAAAAAATTGTAACCATGTATGGTGACGGATGGGATGTTAACTAGACTTGCTGTGATGATCACTTTACAGTATATGCAAATTGTGAATCATATTGTACACCTGAAACTAATATAATGTTATATGTCAGCTGTATCTCAATTTTTTTAAAGAAGGAGGCTGTTAAATAAAAGATTATGGCTTCACTAACAATGCAAATTCATGGGATATTGCAAGGAGCCATCACTATATTTGTGATGATGGGTGTGAAGTGGGACAGGGAAAGGAAGGATGAAATATGGTGGAGAATACTCTCTCAGACATGCAGCTAAGTATAGGTGGATAATATAATTGAATCTATGAATTTTGTTTTGTTTTGTTTTAAATGTTCTGCTCTCCTTGAAATCCATTTTAATAGTGTACTGGGCTGGCTATGCCTCCAGATGCCTGTGCTGTTAAAGCTCCCTTTTGAGGAAAATGGTCTTATGCTTGGGCCTTGCTATATGGATAGTCCCATTTTGTATTTAGCCATAATTCTTGGCTGAGGCCACGTGGACACTAGAAAAATAAACCAAGAACAGTGGATTATAGCTTGGTAGGAAGAGATCAACTCGGTTAATCAAATTTTTCCCTGGAAATTAAAAAAAATTCAGAATGTGGAGAGATGGAGATAGTTAACAATGGGGACAAAAATTGAAACAGCCTATTAGGAAATATCTTGAGGTAAACATGAGGATGTGTAAACCATATGTTATGGAGAAGCAAAAATATGAGAGATTAGAGGTCTCCATTTAATGGTGAAACCAAGAGAGATATTTGGAATTAAGCTGTGTAATTAATAGCGAGAGCAATAGAGAAAAGACTGCCTGTTTGAGAAATTAATTGATTCCTTTGTTCACCAATAGTTATTGAATTAATGTTCTGTACCAGCCACTTCTAGCCTGATTACTACCCTGGAAGAGTTAAGCCAGTGGGGCACCTGGCTGGCTGAGGCAGTAGAGCCATGCTTCTTGATCTCAGCGTCCTGAGTTAGAGCCCCATGTTGGGCGTGGAGCTACTTAAAACAAAACAAACACAATTACAAGCAAAAACAGTTAAGCCGGTGATTCTCAGCCAGCTGTGATTTTGCCTACCAGAGGGTATTTGGCAATGTCTGGAGACATTTTGGTTGTCACAGCCTGGAAGGGGGAGTGCTTTTGGTATTCTAATGAATAGAGGCCAGGATGCTGCTAAATACAATGCACAGAACAATTTTTACAAACGAGTGTAATCTGACTCAAATGTCAGTAATCTGAAATTGAGACACCCTGGCATATGTCATCATAAGTATGTATTTCATAGAATAATTATTATCTTGTAGTTGACATTTAACTTTCTTCGTTTTCAGGAGTGAGGAAGTTTACTAGAGTAAAATGGAGGCTTCAGTAATACTACCCATTCTGAAGAAAAAACTTGCGTTCCTTTCAGGTATGTTTTTTTTTCTTAAAATTGGAAGTATTTGATGTATAAATTTCTTCAGACTTTTTTTCTTTGATAAGTTTGACAGAAATGCATTTTTCTCTGAAGGTTTCGTTTCAGAGGTATTTCTGAGACCTCTTTTAATCAGAATATATAGCTGTGTGAGCCACCTCTGTTGGCACTTAGCAGGCCAGTATTTTCTAATTGATTAGATAGGTGTTATGTCTTCATATATAAAAATGATATAATACAGGCCAAGAAAAATTGACTAACCAGCACCTAAATTCTTGTTTTTGAAATATAGAGTTAGTTTTTATGATATCCTGCATCCTAGTTGTTACTGTCTTCCACCTTCCTGTGAGAAGGTTTCAATGCACTTGCAGGAGTTAGGAAATATCAGTTATGTGGTTTTCATTTTTTACTGTTGAACTCGGTTATACAGGCTTGAATGTATCTCTGGTTATTAACCTAAAGTGTATATGAGCTTTATCAAGAGAAGCTGCAGGATACTTTATTAGTGTGAGAGCAGGGGCATGGTACTTTGGGATAATGACTTTCTGGAATTAAGGATCATTGAGTAAATTTGCACATGCTTTGGAATGGGTACTATGGCCTGCCTGTTTAGGGTTACTTGAACTTTTTTTTACCTTGCTTTTTATGTCTTTTTTTAGATCTATCAGAATTGTCTTGATCATTAGGCTATGAATGTCCTTTTTAAAGGTATATTATATCTCTTTATAAACTGGCATATTTTTCTAGTGCAGATTATAAAGGACAAAATAAAATATTGAATTCCACTAGTATTCTTGTTTCCTTATTTAACGTATTTCCTTTTTCAAAAAACAACTTTATTTCCTTACCAGTTGACAATTTTGTTTTCTCCATTCTTTTCTGATGTTAAGGTGTTACAGGACACATACTTATTTATCGTTCATGGAAGTTTAGCAGTATAAATTCCCATAAGTGAAACTGTTAAAGAGAATTTACATTTAAATTTGTGTTAGGTTTTGTCAGATTACCCTCTAAGAATATTGTTTCAATTTCTGTTTCTCCCACCAGTGTAAGAAAATGCCTGTTTGCCCACACTGTTGACGAATAGATCTTCTTCTTCTGTAATCTTTATCAGTGACATTTTTGCATCTTTATGACACTTATCTGTGCAGCATTCCACCCGTTGGCCATAGATAGTTTTTTAAAAAAAGATTTTATTTAGGGACGCCTGGTTGGCTCAGTGGTTGAGTGCCTCCCTTCAGCCCAGGGCATGATCCTGGAGTCCCAGGATTGAGTCCCACATTGGTGTACCTGCATGGAGCCTGCTTCTCTCTCCCTGTGTCTCTCATGAATAAATAAAATCTTAAAAATTATTTGTTAATTTAGAGGATGGAGGTATGTTAGCATACATGCAAGCAAGGAGAGGGACAGAAAGAGAGGGAGAGAGAGAATACTTGAGCAGACTCCCCACCGAGCATGGAGCCAGTCTTGGGGCTCAGATCATGACTTGAGCCAGAGCCAAGAGTCAGTCACTTAACTAGCTGAGCCACCCAGGTGCCCCAGCCATATCTATCTTGGAAGTCTTTTTCCTCTTGGCTTCTGCCATTTTTTTTTGTTTACTTTAATATTTATTTTATTGTTCCTTAGTGAAAGCTGAGGACATGAGGTTAAGTGTAGTCCTGAATGTTAGACCTGTCCTCTGAAGACAATTCCACAGTGGGTCAGAATGCTACAGTTCAAATATGAACCTTTTTGCACATTTGGTTTAATGCAGGCATAAAGGTTAGCGATTTTTGAGGAGCAGATGAAACTTCCTTTAGTCCACCCCTCTTGACTTTCTCTATTGACTATTAATTATTTCAACCAATACTTTAACATTTTTTAATAATAGAGAAAAAATTTTCAAACCAAAATAATTTTAAAAAATCAATTAAAAAAAAAAAACCTGAACAAAAACCATGAGTAGTTGAAGTCACTATTGATTATCTATTAAGTTGAACCATTCGAAATTACATTAATTCAGATTAAACAGACTGGTTGAATATCATTAATTTATATGGTTAACCTAATTAAAAGAAGAACATTTTTGGTTACTACATCATGAATTGCCCTCATGTCACGCATAGGAATTGTTTTTTTTTCACTTTACAGCTTTCAGTTTTTAGTGATAGATTTCTGGAGATCATACAGAATTTGTACATTTAGTATTTGCTGGCTTTTAAGCTTTTAAAATTGCTATAAATGTCATTTGGGTCGACAATGCACTTTAGTATCAAAGTCACATGGGGAACTTTCAAAGAAGATATGTGTGTAGAAAAGTTAGATTTTAATGTTTATGGAAGATTGAAGAGGGCTTGAGCATCCATGAAATGCGAGTGTGTTCCACTGCTTAGCTTTCAGGCTTCTACAGCCAGGTTGCATGTGCTCTTCTCAGCTGGGCAGGACTTTCTCCTTCTTTCCTCATAAACGCAGAAGTCATGTCTGACATCTGTGAGTTCACTCAAATCATTCCTCATCTCAGAACACTTTCATACTCTAACGTGATTTGTAAATTCTACCTATTTTTTTAAGTCATAACTTTTTACAAAACTTTTCACCTTTACCACAGTTTGTATCATTTTTTCATTTTCTAAATCCTTTTTTGGAATACTATATATATGTTATACAACACAATCTGGCAGATAAACTCATATTTCATACTCGTGTTTTCTTATGATATAAAGCTTTTCTTCCTGGGTTGATTGGAAATTTACCTTACTCGTTACTGCTTATAGTGCTAGACATATAGTAGGTGCTTGATGAATTGAAGACGTTAAGAAGCAGACTGAATAGAAGAAAATTAAAATGATAGTTGCTGCGTTTTAATGAAAATTTCATTGATGAATTTTCTCTTTTCTAAATTTTGTATGATTTTGCTATACTACTATAAACATTTACAATATATAAAATAAACAGCTATTAGATAGTTTTTTTTTACTTATATCTTAAATACTATTTGTTTCAGTAACATTGGACCCAAACATATTTATTTAGTGCTTTAGTATCTATTATATGTTGTATTTATATCTTTTATTTTTAATAGGAGGAAAGGACAGACGAAGTGGCCTCATTCTGACAATTCCATTATGCCTGGAACAGACAAATATGGATGAGCTCAGTGTCACCTTAGACTACCTACTCAGCATTCCAAGGTGACTCTAAAGGTGTCTTTTTAAAAATCTTGATATGTTGTTATTCATTTATTAATGATTCCTGTTACTAAGGTATATGTTGCTATGTCACCTCCTTTTATTAGTGAAATTATAATTAAAGACACTAGAATCAATTATTTCTGATAAACACTAGAATCAATTATTTCTGATAAAAGAATTAATGTATGCATTTGTTTTATTTTCTTATTTTTTAAAATATTTTATTTATTTATTCATGAGAGACACAGAGAGAGAGAGGCAGAGACACAGGCAGAGAGAGAAGCAGGCTCCATGCAGGGAGCTGGATGTGAGTTGATCCGGGGTCTCCAGGACCACACCCTGGGCCGAAGGCAGCGCTAAACCGCTGAGCCACCCAAGCTGCCTTATTGTATGCTTTTAATGCATTGGATAATATGATACAGGTTTCCAAAATGTATGTACTGTCAACTTTTAAGGAACACAGAGATTGAGCATTTGTGTGTCATGCAACTTGAGAAAACATGAGAGAAGTGAATTTCATAAAATGCATCTTTTATTTAAATAGCTATTTCAATATATAGATAAAAATCTGTAAATTTTAATAGAGTGAAGGCTATTAGGAATTCAAACATTTTTATTTTAAAAAATGCAAATGCTTATGTTTTAATCTCAGATCTTTGGATTTTTAATTTTTGTATTTCTTGGGTGAAGGCAAAACAAACTTTTTGCTTAAGCCTACCTATCACTTCAACAACAAAAACAAACTCCTAATTTCCTCTTCCATAGGTGATATTTAGAGGCTGAAGTCTGACAGTTTATTAGAATCATTTGGAGATTTTTTTTTTTTTTCACAATTCTAATGCTCTCCAGAGATTTCTGATCAAATTGTTCTTGGGATGTCTGCTTATCCCTTAAAGGATTTAAAAAAATCCTTCAATAGGGTGCTTGGCTGCCTCATTTGGTGGAGCATCTAACTCGTGATCTTAGGGTTGTGATGTGAGTTTGAGCCCCACCCACATTGGGTGTAGAGATTACTTAAAAATAAAATCTTAAAAAAAAATGCTTGGGGCTCCTGGGGCTTAGTTGGTTAATCATCTGACACTTGATTTTGGTTTGGGTCATGATCTCGGGGTCCTGGGATTGAGCCCTGCGTTGGGCTTCGTGCTCAGTGTGGAGTCTGCTTGGGATTCTCTTTTCTCCCTTTCCATGTGCACATGCATGTGTGCGCGCGCTCTCTCTCTCTCTCTCTCTCTCTCAAATAAATGAATAAAAGTCTTTTAAAAAATATCCTTTACAATCCTTTAAGCTGCCCAGATAATTCTTAATTTGCAGTTAGATTTATAAGCCATTGCAATAAAGAATAAGGGCAGATTTGTTTGTTTGTAAACTATAAAGGTGGCAAAGGAGCAAAACTCTCTTATATAATGCTCTTAAACACCACATAATGAATTTTAAACATTTTAATCAGAACAAACAATGCTTTGTATTCTTCCTGTATTTGCATTATTGACATAAGAGATTGTTCCATCTTAAACACCTTGCAGAGTACAGGGCTAAAACTATATTTTAGAACAACTGACTTTAATCATACTTAATTCTAACATTGGTCTGTAATTTAATGATTCCTTTGCTGATTATTTTTTCTGTATTGGGGAAATAAGTCTTCAAGTAAAAAATTTCAATTTTCAATTTTTTTTTTTACTTTCTGGAAAGGAAAGTTAGCAGACCTCACAGTGTGTTACTATTGAATAACCTTCCTAATCCTCTGCACTGAATGCAGAGGATTGTATTATTCACCATTAGGTAACAAACTTATTTGTAGGTAAATAATACTAGCTAGACATACAGCTAACAAATTCTGAAAAAGTATGCATTCTTAGGTGAAGTGAGGTTCTGAAGGAATGTAATGTACAAATTACTGGTAGTCCATATTATACATGAAAAATTCGTAAGCAAGGATTAGAGATTTACAAAGTGTTTTATGAACATGCTAGGTTTTCCTCTGGTGACACTGGAGGAACATGTCACTGAAGCTGAGTTCTGGAAGACACATTCAGCTTATCATTTAAGTTTGTGATTAAAAAAAAAAAAATGCTTGTGTGGCACCTGGGTGGCTCAGTTGGTTAAGTGTCTGCCTTGGGCTCAGGTCATGATCCCTAGATGCTGGGATCCAACCCCACGTTGGGCTCCCCGCTCAGCAGGAAGTCTGCTGCTCTCCCTCCCACTGCCCCTCCCCCTCACTCAAATGTTCTCTCTCTCTTGTGTGTACTCTCTCTCAAATAAATGAATAAAATCTTAAAAAAAATCCATTCTTTTATATACTATAATCATGCTCAGCCCAGCAGAATGCTCCTATGGTAAGGAGCACTGGGTAACTGAGGCAGGCTAAGGGACCAGCAGTTTCACTCATCTCTTCTTTCTGTTCGCTCTGGGTATGTGAGCAGCAAGTACAGTGGAAGACAAAATAGCCTACACTATTGACATTTCTCTCTCTTTTCCTTAATGCTATTCCAGTGTAAATTATGAATCAGCTTCTGCATATCCATACATACCTGCCAGCTAGTAGAGAAGATAGGAATTGAAGCCGTGTGAAAGAACTTATTTTAGCAAGGCAAAATATAGATACCTAGATACTTTATTTTTGAAAATTATTTTGCTAGGCTTTAGTCCTCAAATATTTGTGAAAACTAAATTGTTAACCTTCCAGTTTTCTGGGAGAGCCTTCTATAACTTTGGTTTTTGAAAACATAGTTGGCAGCTTGTATCAGTACTTGCCATTTCATTAGAGAGCTAGAGTGTATTCTGAGCTCTTCATTGCAACTTTGGAGATCAGTTTATTAGATGTAATCTTTAAAACTGATTTTTCTCCTTCAGAACATCTGCAGTTCAAAACTGCATTTATATTATTTTGATTTAATTTAAATTAATTTAAGTTTTTAGTGGGAGGAGGGATAAGGGGAGAGAAAGAATCTCAAGCAGTCCCCACACCCAGCACAGAGCTCAACATGGGGCTCTGAGATCATGACCTGAACTGAAATCAAGAGTTGGATGCTGAACTGACTGAGCCACCCAGGTATCCCCAAAACTGCTTTTAAATTATAATCCCTCCAGCGTTTTATTATAAAAAATTTCAAATATACAAAAAGTTTTTGTACAGTAAACACCATTATGCCCATCATTTACAAGTCTCCAACATTTACAATTGGACTTGATCATGTATGTATTCATTATCCTTCCCTCTTTCCATCTCAGAGCTGTTTTTAAGTTTGCCCTGTCAGATTATGCTTAGCATGTGTCTAGAAAGGTGTCCTTTTTAGTATTACGTCTTCATTTTTTGTGTGACCTGCTGTGTCTCCCTGTCTTCTGCTTTTAAAGTTTGACCCCCCTATACTGTGACTATTTCAGGATAGCTCAGCAGTGCACTTGTCTGGCCTCTTCCTTACAGGCCATGCCCCAAAGTGGTCTCTTTTTGCAATAAACTTATTAGCATTTTGAATATAATAATAGGTTTTAAAAAAGTTACATAAAAATAAAAAGAAACTATTCAGTTTCTTATCTATACCTCATACTTATTTTTAATGAGGAGAGAGACAAGGTATGACATATACATACCTTTTTTAAATTGTGTGGGGTAACCCAGCACAATTGAGGATGGAGGCATTTCCTGATTCTTTTTCACACAGTTGCCTCTAACCTTGCTTTTGTTTCAGATCTTTGATTAGAGGGGCTTAGGAGAGAAGAGGAGGTTAGGATACTTGTAGCCTGACCTGAATACTAAGTTCAAGTTCAGGTGACTCTTGTCAGTTCTGTGTGGAGTTCAAGCCTAACCAACCATTACTGCCTCATTTTCTATAAAGGGTCAACCATAGGTTTTGATATAGAGTAATAAAATGACAAGTTTGGGCCAGCCTGAGTGTTAAATTTTAGGAGAGGTATGTGGAGTTTATCTTTTGTTTTCTTAGCTCTTGCTATGTATTTTAGACATGAACAATAGGATCAGAAACTGGTGAGTCCATAATTAGGAGAGTCCCTAATGGAACTAAAGACAAATCTATAAGTTAATCTACAAATCTTTTCATTGAAAAAGTAAATACTGAGACTAGCAATAAACAGAACCACACAAATAGGTCATTAATCTCATAACATTTTATTACATATTTTATAATTCTAAATTATCAGAAGTGTATCCACATTCAGTGCAGCAAATGAGATTTGTTTCAGTACTACTACTGTGATAGTGATGTGATTTTAAGTTACTGAGACTACCTGCTTTTTAAAAACATTTTAAAAACATGTGGCAAAACACATTTCTTAACTTTGTTTTTTTCATTAGTACTTTTCTGAGAAGCCCTTATGTTTTTATTTTTTTAATTTTTATTTTTAAAAGGTTTTATTTATTCATGAGAGACAGAGAGAGGCAGAGACATAGGCAGAGGGAGAAGCAGGCTCCATGCAGGGAGCTCGATGCGGACTCAATCCCAGGACCCCTGGATTATGACCTGGGCCTGGATTACAGCCAGCCAGGTGTCCTGTGAGGAGCCCTTTTGGATTGTTTTTCATATTTATGTCTGCTTGGTGTCATAGCAGTTTATGGTTAAATTACAGTTTGTTATTAGATTGTGAGGTCCTTGAATGCAGAATCATTTTTTATTTATCTCCATGTCTGCAGTGCCAATAAAAATCATTTGGAGATTTCAGCTCTTCATTGTATCCATATTGAAGGAATGAGCCAGATTTAGCAACACAGTGATAGAAATGATCTAAAATGCATTATGAAGGGAAAGAGAACAGCTGTGTATGGTTCTATAATTCTTTAAAATGGTGAAATTATTTGAATTCTATAACTAGTTTTTTAACTATCAGTATTTTTTTTTTAATTTAAGTATAATTGACATATAATGTTATATTAGTTTCAAGTTTACAACATAATAATTTGGAAATCTTATACGCAGTGCTCTGTATGATAAATGTGGTTACCACACAACGTTATTATAATATTACTGACTATATTCCTTATGCTGTACTTTTCATATCTATGACTTATTTCTTTTATAACTGGAACTTTGTACCTCTTAATCTCCTTCATCTATTTTGCCCATTGTCCCACTCACATTGTTTCTGGCAACCACCAGTTTGTTCTCTTTATTTAATAGTTTGTTTCGTTGTTGCTGTTTGTTCATTTTTTTTTTTTATTCCACATATAAGTTAATCTAATGGTGTTGTCACCATATAAGTTAATCTAATGGTGTTTGTCATCTCACCATTCTTTGAGTTATTTTACTTAGCATACTAAACTTTCCATGTTGTCCATGGAATGTCTTCCATCCATGCAGTTGCAAATGGCAAGATTTTGTTCTTTTTTTGGCTAAGTAATAGTCCATCGTATGTATGTATGTTATGTGTACATACATACACACATTCCATATCCTCTTTATCAGTTCATCTGTCAGTGGACAAGTGGATTATTTCCATATCTTGGCTCTTGTATATAATATTGCAATAAACGTAGGAGTGCATATATCTTTTTGAATTAGTGTTTTTGTTTTCTTTGGGTAAATATCCCATAGTAGAATTATAGCACTGTGTGGTATTTCTACTTTTAATTTTTTTTTTTTTTTTTACTTTTAATTTTTTGAGGAACCTCCATACTGTTTTCTACAGTCGTGGTATCAATTTATGTTCTTACCAGTAGAGTATGAGGGTTCTCTTTTCTCCACATCTTGCCAGCACTTATTATTTCTTCTCTTTTTGATACAGATCATTTTTACTGGTGTGGGGTGGTATCTCCTTATGGTTTTGATTTGCTTTCTCTGAGTACTAGTGATACTGAGCAACTTTTTAGGTGTGTGTTAACTATCTGAATGTCTTCTTTGGAAAAAATCTATTCAGGTCTTCTACCCATTTTTTTAATCATATTACTTTTTTTTGGTATTGAGTTTTAGAAGTTCTTTATAGATCCTGGATATTAGCCCCTTACTTGATATATCATTTGCAAATGTCCTCTTCTATTTAGTAGGTTTCCATTTTGTTTTGTTGATGGTTTCCTTTGCATGCAAAAACTTATTTTTTGGTTTTTGGTTTTTTTATCCTTTCTCTTGTTAATGTCACATATCACATTGATTTACAAATATCGAACCATCCTTTCATTGTAATAAATCTCACTTGATTGTGGTGAATGATCCTTTTAATGTATTATTAAATATGCTTTGCTCAAATATCTTATTGAGGAATTTTGCATCCATGTTCTTCAAGTATGTTGGCCTGTATTTTTTTTTTTTTTTCTGTATTTATCTGGTTTTGGTATCAGGCTAATAATGGCCTTATAGAATGAATTTGGAAAATTTCCTCCTTCTTTTATCTTTTAAAATAGTTTGATAAGAATAGGTATTGATTCATCTTTTTCCTTAAATGTTTGGTAGAATTTACCTGTGAAGCCGTCTTATCCTGGACTTTTGTTTGAGAGTTTTTTGATTATTAATTCAATTTTGTTACTATAATCAATCTGTTCAAATTTTTTACTTCTTCCTGATGCAGTTTTAGAAGATAATGTTTCTAGGAGCTGATCTGTTTCATCTAGGTTGTTTAATTTGGTGGCATATAATTTTTTTATAGCATTATCATAATTCTTCATATTTCTGTAGTGTCAGTTGTCCTCTTCTATACTTTCTGATTTTATTTATTTGAGTTCTCTTTTTTTGATTAGTCTGGCTAAACGTTTATCAGTTTTGTATATCTTTTTAAAGAATCAGCTCTTGGTTTCTTTGACCTTTTCTAATTTTTTTTTGGCTCATTTTATTTCCATCCTTAGCTTTATCATTTCCTTCCTTCCAACATTGGATTTTGTTTGTTCTTCTTTTTCTAGTTCCTTTAGGGTAAGATTAGATTGTTTCTTTGAGATTTTTATGTTTTTTTGAGGTAGGTTTGTATCATTAAAAACTTCCCATTTAGAACTGCTTTTGTTGCATCCCAGAGATTTTGTACTGTTGTGTTTTTGTTTTTATTTGTATTCATGTATTTTTTAATTTCCTCCAATTTCTTTGTTGACGCATTGGTTGTTTAGTAGCATATTTGGGTTCTTTATGTTTGTATTTTTTCTAGTTGTTTTCTTATAATTGATTTTGAGTTTCATGCTGTTGTGGTAGGAAAAGATGCTTTATGTGTTAGTCTTCTTAAATTTATTGAGACTTGTTTTGTGACCTAATGTGATCCATCCTGGAGAATGTTCCATGTGCATTTGAAAATAATGTGTATTCTGCTGTTTTTGAATGGATTGTTTTCTATATATTTTTATATTTTTTAAGTCCATCTAGCCTAATGAGTCATTCAAAGCCATTGTTTCCTTATTGCTATTCTGTTCAGATAACCTGTCCACTGATGTAAGTGAGGTGTTAAAGTCCCTTACTGTTATTGTATAGCTGTCACTTTCTCCCTTTATGTCTGTTAAAATTTGTTATATGTATTTAGGTGCTCTTACGTTGGGTGCCTGGATATTAACAATTGTTATATTCTCTTGTTGGATGGATCCTTTTATCATTATGTAATGCCCAGTGTTTGTCTCTTGCTACAGTTGTTCTTTTAAAATCTATTTTGTCTGATATAAGTATTGCTACCCCAGCTTTTGTTTTTCTTTTTTGCTTCCTTCTGTGTGGAATACCTTTTTCTATCCCTTCACTTTCAGTCTGTGTCTAGGTCGGAAGTGAATCTTTTGTAGGCAGGCTTTTTTTTGTTTTTGGTTTTTAAATCCATTCAGTCACCTACTGTCTTTTGATTGGAGCATTTAATTAATTCATATTTAGCGTAGTTATTGATAGGTGTGTACTTACTGCCATTTTGTTGTTTTCTGATTGTTTTTGTAATTCTCTGTTCCTTTCTTCACTTGCTCTTTAGTGATTTGATGGCTTTCTTTAGCGTTTTGTTTGGAATCCTTTCTCTTTATTTTTTTGAGCTGAAATGAAGAGTTGAACACTTAACTGACTGAGCCACCCTGGTACCCTTGAACATGTTTTATGTTCTTGATGAGTATTTTTTTTAATAATCATCTCAGTCATATAACATATTGAAAATTTATAATGTGCTGTTTTAAAAAATGACTGCTAAGCCAGTATTTGTTTTCTTCGCCATGTAGTTTTTATTTTTCTGTCCTTTCTCTTTCCTTTTCACCTGCTTAAGTACACATCAGTGGATGCCTGCTGGACTAGTACAGTAGCCAGGCTAACTTCTCTGTCCCCTTCTCTCCACTTTCCACACCAAAACAAGATTAATTTCATTGAAACAACAGTTTTATCTTTCCCAGTTTTCTATGACCTCCTCTTTTTCTTACTGCACAGTGAATTTAATTCAGTAGCCATTTATTTTGCTGATACCACTGCAGACATTGTATGTCATGTATTGCGAAGGCAGGAAAGACTAAGTCTTTGCTCTCAAGGGCAGTCTTTCAGCCTTCTTAACTGCTATGCTAAGACCTTGTATGTTTTGACTTAACCTTCTTAGTTAATATTTCTTTGACAGTTATTGTGCAAGGCACTTAGTTTTAAGTACTTGTATTAACTCAGTTTTCAGAATAATGGTAAGATAGTATTATTATTTCCATTTCATAGATGAAAAAGGGCAGAGAAATTAAGAAACTCCTCAAATTAATATGTGGTGCCTTTGCTCATATTCATTATGCTCTGTACCTGACCTTTTACATTAAGTTTTATTAGCTCCTTTATGAAGATCCTTCCCAGATTCTCCTGTTATCCAGACTTACAGCCCTTGCTGTTTCTGACACTTCAGGAGTTTAATCATGATATGTTTAAAGATGGTTTTATTTTATTTTATTTTATTTTATTTTATTTTATTTTATTTTATTTTATTATTTTATTTTATTTTTTTATTTTATTTTATTTTATTTATAAAGATTTTATTTATGTGAGATGGAGAATGAGCAAGAGAGCATTAGCAGAAGGCAGAGAGAGAGGGAGAAGTAGGCTCCATGCTGAGCAGGAACCCAGAATGGAGTTTGATTCCAGGACTCTGGGATTATGACCTGAGCCCTGAGCTGAAGGCACATGCTTAACCAACACAGCCACCCTGGTGCCTGAATTTTTATTTATTTATTTATTTGTTTATTTTGAAAATTTTATTTAAGTTCAGTTAATTAACATATAATGTATTACTGGTTTCAGAGGTAGAAGTCAGTGCTCATTACATTGTGTGCCCTCCTTAATGTCCTTCACCCAAGTACCCCATCTCCCCACCCCTTCCCCTCCAGCGACCCTCAGTTTGTTTCCTGTGATTAAGAGTCTTACAGTTTGTCAAGGCCATCTGTATTTAAAGCTCTGTGCTAAAAGCTGCCAGAATATCAGTAAGATAATATCCTTACTTTCTGGAAGCATGTTATCTAAAGATGATAAATTGTAAACAAGTAATTACAATGAAAGCATAAGTGAGATTAGTTGCCATAATGTAAGTGTAAGCAGAGCTCTGTGAGTAGAAGAGAAGGAACCCTTAGTTGTAATCAAAGAAATTATTGAAGAGCTATAGTGTACTGAACCCAAGAAATACATTGACAGTCTGTTTCTAATCAAAGTGAGTGGGTTTGTTAAGGAGCCTCTCCTCTTAACTCAAGCCACCTCACCCCTGAAAGGCTCTAATGGAGGTGAACAAGGATATAGAATCTAATAGATTTTTGTATTGTTTTTTGATGTAATTATAAATATTAAAAGCAGTATAGGAGTTTATTAATATTAGTACTGCAGCTCCTCTAACATACCCTTTTATAAAGGACAGAGCATGCTTCTAAATTAAGTATGTTAAAAAAATACTTGAAATTGTCACTCCGCTTGTAGGAATGAAGTGAAAAAAAGACCAGTGGGCACATAGATGGCTCAGTGGTTGAGCGTCTGCCTTGGGCTCAGGTCGTGATCCTGGGGTCCTGGGATCAATTCCTACATCCGGTTCCCTGTGGGGAGCCTGCTTCTCCCTCTGCCTATCACTCTGCCTCTCTCTGTCTCTGATGAATAAATAAAATATTTTCTTTTTAAAAAAGAACAATCCTTTCATGTAGTTGAAAGATCATTTGGTTTTGCAGTTTTCAAATAGTATCTTTCAGTTGTGTATTTTCATTACTTGAGTAAAATGTGAGAAAATTATGATTAAGGGTGTTTTTAAGTACGCTAAAAGATAAATTTAGAATACATTATGCCCCTAACATTACTGCAGATGGTATTTGTAAGCTTCATTAATTTTTTTGTTTTAATATACAGATTAATTTAGAGTGTGCTTTGAACCAAAAATATGTTATTAGTGTAAAACTTCTTTAACAAAATGGTTGTGTAACCAGTATTCTCTTTACTATAGTACCAATGAGGGAAGACCTTCTACTGGACAACTCTGGGTGTCTTATTTCTGCCTCCTGCAAATTGCTGTAAGGCATTGGTAGAGACCCTGAGTGGAATAGTCAGCTACCTAACTAGGTTGCTCTCTTTTGGTCTTGTACCCTACCTGAGTTATATTGGTCTTCCTTAGAAATCTTGTTGGCAGGGAACTCCAGAAGTTCCTCATTACCTGATCCTACAACTAGCAATTCGGTGTCAGATTTGCTTCTCCAAGCAAGTCTTTGTATTCTCTTGCTCATCCACAGTGATCATTGTATTGCCTCAAATCCCCCTGACAAAGATTACTTAGTGAATCCTTTATTTTAAAATGCAAAATCCCAAAATTGAGTATTTCAGCATTTTTTTTATTGAGTTATAATTCACATACCTTAAACATCAACCTTTTAAAGTGTACAATTTAGTGGTTTTCAGTATATTCATAAGGCCATGTGACCATTACACAGTTTCATCCATTGGCCCAAAAGGAAATGTTGTACCCATTAGTAGTCACTCCCCATTCTCTTGTCCTCCTAGCTCTTAGCAGCTACTAATCTGCTTTCTGTCTTTGTGTATTTGTTGATTCTGGACATTTCATATAAATGTAATCATACAAAATGTATACTTTTTTGTCTAGCTTCTTTCACTGAGCATAATGTTTTCGAGGTTTATCCATGTTGTAGCATGTTATCAGTACTTCATTCCTAATTTTTTTTTTAAGATTTTATTTGTTTATTTGAGAGAGAGAGAGAGAGAGAGAGAGAGAGCACATGAGCATGGAGGAGGGGCAGAGGGAAAGGGAGAAGCAGGCTCCCCACTGAGCAAGGAGCCCTTCCAGCTGTTCGATCCCAGGACCCTGAGATCATGACCTGAGCCCAAGGCAGACGCCTAGCTGACTGAGCCACTCAGATGCCCCAGTACTTGATTCATTTTTACAGTGAATAATATTCCATTACATAGATTACCATATTTTGTTTTTCTCTTTGTCAGTGATGGAAATTTGAGTTGTTTCTACTTTTGGCTATTAGGAATTATGCTGCTGTGAACAGTTGTGTGCAAGTTTTTTGTATGGACATATATTTCAGTTTGCTTCATCTTTTGAACAGTTCCCTGTTTCTTTGGAAGCTTAGCTTCTGTCCCTGCCTACTGAGGCCCCTGTTCTTATAAATCTTTAGCAGTACCATCCTCAAACTTGGAACCTCATTGTTGCTTGGTAGAATTCGACATCACTTCTCCAAGAACCCTCTTAAGGCTAATGTGAATATTTGGAGGAAGTAAGGCAAGATTATTTGGATTTAAATCTTAGGAAAGGATTTGCTGATTACCTTTCCTATAATGTATACAATTGATAGAACTTTGAGCATGGAGAGGTTTCACTACCAAATCCTTGCTCTGCTAAGTGAAACTGCAGTTTCTTCTGCTGTATTGGAGAGAGAGCAGTTGAGATCCTTGCATTGAATTCACTGTATGGGATTCCTGAGTGGTTTAGAAGTCGAGCACCTGACTTTGGCCCAAGGTGTGACCCTAGAGTCCCGGGATCAGGACTCCAGGGTCCCACATTGACCTATATAGGTTGACGTGGGACCTGGTCTATGCCTCTCTCTCTCTCTCTCTCTCTCTCTCTCTCTCTCTTTGTCTCTCATGAATAAATAAAATCTTTAAAAAAATCCATTTCATAAATAAAAAATAAAGCAGCTATGTAGTTTGGTCTTTTGCGTGGAGGTTTTTTTGTTTTTTTGTTTTGTTTTGTTTTTGCATAGTTGCATTTTACTAGAGTAGGCTTCTAGGAAGTGTTTAGTTAATACTTGAATAACTGAATGTGATATGTAGCAGTAACCCATTCCAACACTCAGGATGATATTCTGCTGGTCAGGTATCTGAGAGTGCAAAGGAGAAGGAGGGGTTGTACATTCAGACATGGTGTATTCAAATTTTGAATTACTGTTAGACCAAATACTACCTCATCTCATTAAATTTGCTCAAAAGAATGGCAAGAAATCCATTTCCAATGGTTTGCTAATAACTTACTCTATTTTTTACCTGTTTGAAATGATCACTTCACAAACCTACTTCTGGCAGGAAGGAGAGGCCAGAAGTTTGTATGCACTTGGCAGTCATTAGTTACCTTCTTCCCCGGGGTCCCATTTTACAAATGAAGAAATTGAAAGGCACTTGAGAATGAATGTTGCTTTGATTTCTTCTCTTTTTAAGACATTGACTTTCTGTGCTTTTAGAATAATTTTCTTGCCAAATGAGTTTGTAAATTGTCAGTGTTTCCTAAAATGAGAAAAATCAAATTGCTTGAAAAAAACAAAGGATACCCTGAAGAATTTTATTAATGACAGTGTAAACCAAACCAAATGAAATTAATGCTGCTCCATATATGATTAAACTATAGGCTTTGTTTAGGATTATAAAGAATAAAATATGAAGCCTGTTTTAACACTTTGTAATTTTTCGTTTGTTTGTTTCAGTGAAAAGTGTAAGGCTAGAGGATTTACCGTGATTGTGGATGGCAGAAAATCACAGTGGAATGTGGTGAAAACAGTAGTCTTAATGCTACAGGTAATTTTATTTTTGACTCTTAGGAAATGGTTTTATTTTATAGCAACAGATAAAGTGATAATCGCAAATGCATTTCATTTATTTCACTGTGCCCAAACTTCTCAGCAGTGATGGAGTTCTGAAATGCACACTACTGGAATTTTAAAATTCAATTCTTAGAGGTTTTACTTTGAATAGTAAAATAAATTTCAGACCTATTGTAAAGATTTGTAAATGATCAAAGATAGTATGTTATGTTTAAATAATTTAATAAGTAGGCCATTGAATCTAAAAGTGTGAGATGTTGTTGGACTTACTTGGGAGCTTTTGCGTGCTGTGGTGTCTGCATCATCCCCTGTCTACTCCATTCTGATATCTTAGGAAGGAAGCAGGACTGGGCAAATCTAGTCTGGAAAAGCTTCATGTGGTTCTGAGCAGTCTTTTCCTTATGTTCCCTTCTTTTCTCCAGAAAGCACCAGGATTTATGGTACCCTTATTACTGATTTCTAATTTAGAAGTGTACTTGACAGCTGTGTCCTTGGAAACTTCAGCGGCCCACAAACCAGCACTTGATAAACAGCTGCAGTTACAAAGTCTTTGGTCTAATACTAGTCTTTGTGTTTCCTTGTGTTCCTCACAGAAAGATCTTGCTATCCTTTGCTTGTATTAGGTACCTAGTAAACATTTGTTGTTTTATTTTAAGGATATTGAGGATGTTTTGACTTGAAATGGAAAAATAAAACATTCAAATGATTTAAAGGCAGCAGATTGCTCTAATGTATCTGGGTTTCCTTAGAAGGGCTTCAAGAGAATGTGGAAGTTAAATAAGTTTAAATAAAAGACTGTCTGATTTATTTATTATTTAAGAAATTTTAAAAGAGATTTTATGTACTTATTCATGAGAGATACAGAAAGAGAGAGGCAGAGGCAGAGGGAGAAGCAGGCTCCATGCAGAGAACCCGATGTTGGACTCGATCCAGGTCTCCAGGATCACGCCCTGAGCTGAAGGCAGATGCACTCAGCTGCTGAGCCACCCAGGGGTCCCAAAATTGTCTAGTTTAGATGAAAGAAAGTGAAAAAGGCATTTCTATCAGGTATACTGAGTTCAAGCTCAGAAATGAATCAAATATAATGAAGAGAGTTGATGGTAGGTCAGTTTGGGGAAAATAGAAATTGACAGTTATATGGGATAGTGAATATTCAGTTAGGTAAATATCAGTGATATAGAAAGAAAGATCAAGAATTTTAAATGAATTGAGAAATAATTAGTAGCTGCTTTTGGGTTCTGTGGAAAGAAGTATAATTTAGAATTTTATTTTATTTTTTTTAAGTTTTTATTTATTTATTAGAGCTTGAGAGAGCACAAGCGGGGGAGTGGCAGAGGGAGAGGGAGAAGCAGGCTCCCTTACTGAGCAGAGAGCCTGATGCAGGACTCAATCCCAGGACCCTGGGATCATGATCCTAGCTGAAGGCAGCCTTTCAAAAACCAACTGAGCCACCCGGGTACCCTATAATTTAGAATTTTAAATGATAACTAAGGAGAATGATTTGTAATGTTTTTTTTTCCCCCTTGGGATTATTAGGAAAAAAGGACTGGAGGGATGGGGGACTAGTAATTTTAGTGCCTAAAATGTTTTGGGTACTATACTAAACTTCCTGTAAATTAATCTCATTTAATTTTATCCTTACAACTTTGGAAAGCAGATTCTCTTCTCCCAGAAGGTCAGCTGAGGCTCAAAGATTTTAAATAACTTCGCCAGGTTCTTGTATTGAACATGGGAAGGAGCCTCAGTTGGAACTTAACGTGGCCTAACCCCCAAGTCTGGTTTTATTCTTTACAAAGGGTATATTTACCAATGGGGGATATTGGAGGTGGTTCCCAAATTATCTACCCATTACCTCCTTAAATGTGTGGCCTAAACCTTTATCATTAGAATAAATCCTTTGGGTTGGAAAGGATGTAACCTCCAGAGGATCAGGTTTTTAAGGGAGCACAGATTGGTGTCCCATTGCATTTTCTATCAGATATATCCTGCCAGCAGTCTTATACCCAGCCTTGAGGATTAACTCTTCTCAGTAAAAGTTGTTAAAATAACTATTAGATGAGAAATCCATTAATTATGATCTTGTGTTCTTCCTTTCATCCTGTCATTCAACTGTGTCACAGATGACCTGTTTGGGACTTGCTGTATGAACTGGACTTTGATCAGTGGGAGTTTTGAAGAACAATCAATGGATGATTTAATCCCCTCTTGCGATTTCTTTTCTGATAGGTATTTTAACAACTTTTGGATTTATTAATAGTTAACATTTTCAGAAGTTGCAGTGGCCTTTTGTTTACTCCTAGTCAAACAGTTTTTACATGCAAAATCACTCATTGCTTATATTTCAGAAGGTACTAGTACCAGTTATTTGGGATCCCAGAGTTTAGTGTTGGCTTTGTTTGTAACTAATATTCTCTAAAATGAGTGGTTTGATTTTTTTCTTGTTTCGCAAAACCTTAATATTCACTGATTTTTAAAGTAATAATCTTTCACAAGTCTGTATAATTAAATAAACATCAATCTATTTCCTAGCCTCCCTGATAACTTTTGGTACCATTGAGTTTACTTACCTTATTCATAGCCAAGTCATTGCAGTGGGCACCAGATTTGTTACATGCCCAATAGTGTGTTTAAATTGAAAGATTGCTGTTTTCTCCTACTGCATAATAATAATTACAGCCATAATTTATTATTAATATTCGGTTGTGCCTCAAACGGTATTTGATCCCTAGAGTTTGTAAATAAAGTTTTATTGGAACTTAACTGTCCCCATTCATTTATATTTTTTATAGTTGCTTTCATACTACCATGACAGAATTGCAGTAGTTGCAGTAGAGACTACATAGCCTGCAAAGCCTAAAGTTACACTGGACAGGTTACTTTAGTTCTTTGAAACTCAGTTTACTCTCCTGGAAAATTGGGAGGATGAGATCTACTTATTAACGTGAATTCATTTATTCAACAGATACTCATGGAGTGTTTTGTATATGCCAGGCACTACTATAGGCTAGAGAAACGGGAATGACATGATTAGATAAGGTAATTGCCATTGTGAAGCTAATATTATACTTAAGGAGTCAGACTGTAAGTAATTAGGCAGATTACTAAATAATATACCAGCAGATAATGGTAGATGCTATGAAGAAAAATACAGTAATAAAAGGAAACGGAGTCAAATGGTGCTACTTTAGATAGGGTGGTCAGGGAAAAAGGGGATGTTTGAGTAGAACTTAAATAAATGGAGGGAACTTACGTAAATAGGGCAAAAAACATTTAGGGCATTAGCCTCAGCTGGAGTCAGACTTGTTACGTTCCAGGAACTGCAGGAAGCTTAGTATGGCTGTGGTAGGCGAGTGAGGTGGAGGGGAGGGGTATAAGGTGAGGTCTGAGGGTCCATGGGGCTTGAGCTCTGAGGGCTTTCTAGGCCCTGGTGGGGAATTTGAATTTTACTCTTAGCATAAGAAAATGTGAAGAAAGGAGGCCTGTTAAGGGGATATTTAAAAAGACTGACTAATTTAGAGATGTTAGCAATGCAGGGGATGGAAATGGATAGGTTTAAGATGTATTTTAAAGATAGACTGTATTGGGGCACCTGGGTGGCTCAGTTGGTTAAGCGTCTGCCTTTGGTTCCGGTCACGATCCTAGAGTCCTGGGATGGAGCCCTGTGTGGAGCCCTGAAAGGGGCTTTCTGCTCAGTGGGGAGCCTGCTTCTCCTTCTCCCTCTCCCTCTCCCACCCCTGCCTGTGCTCTCTCTCTCTGTGTCAAATAAATAAATAAAATCTTTAAAAATATATATATGTAGATTGTATGGGGCTTGCTGATAAAATATACATGGAATATTTATTAACTCAGTGAATGTTAACTTCCATTCTTTCTTTAGATAATGTGAATAACCATATCTAGTAAGTGAAATTTGTGTTTGTCAGAGATTAGCTTGTCCTCTTCTTGATGTTAATAAACAGAATCTGGGCTTCTTTGTGTAAACAGCCAGTAAGAAATTTATTTTGTGAGAAAATTGATTTTACATTATTTGAAGAAATTCTCCAAGATGATTGTGTTAGAAAAAGATTTTTTCATGTAGTAGAAAACCCAATTGTAATAGTTGGTCAGTTAAAAATTGTCTTGTAGTTTGGTCTAAATATATCCCTATTAGAGAGATTCAGTAAAACACAAAAAATAATTTACATGTACTGTGAATATTACATTGTTTATTTGAAATCTTTTCTAAATCAACTTGTCTTTCTAAGTATTTCTTTATTACCATGTATATTTTGAAGTTTGGAGTATTCTAAAGGTCTCTTACTTACTCAATCCAACCATGAAAACCTAGTAATTTATAACTTTAATAAATTATGCATCTTACATGTATAATTTATAATTCCTTTTTTTTTTTTTTTTTTTGTATTTTACAGAATGTTGTTCCAGCTGAGGTGTCCCTTGTCTGTGTAGTGAAGCCTGATGAATTCTGGGATAAGAAAGTAACACATTTTTGTTTTTGGAAAGAAAAGGATAGACTTGGCTTTGAGGTAAATATACTCTATAAAAAAGCAAAAGTGTGTTGTATCTTTAAAAATGGCATTTTCCTGGTATTTTGTTTGTTCATAATCGGATAGTAAGCTGTGCTAGTGCAGTGATGGGTCAGTGCCTAAGCAACGATGAGCATATAATTGACATTCACATACTTGTTGAATATATTATTATTTTTTGTCAAAGACCACAAATTCTTTCTTGTTTTCATTTATACCACTCTTTGTAAACTTCGAGTAAGTAGAACTTTCTATTTAAAAAAAAAAAAAAATTATTGCATTACCAAGAGGACATTTGGCTAATACTAGGAAATCCTGGACACTTTGAAATTGAAGTTAGTGTCTGTTTTGTGTGATATGTCATAATTATTTTCAGTATCTGGTTTGGTTTTGATCCATGAAAAAAGTTATCTGTCCTTTTCTATTGACATTATTCTCTCCCTTTCATCTGCTTGTGTAAAACTACATCATCTTACTGTAGATTAGAAAGAAGTCCAGATGGAATACAAATCTAAACAATTCTGTCATATTTTTTTCTGCCACAAACTGTTAAAAGCTTTTTTCATCCTTGATACTATATCTGGTTCGGAGCTGTACCTGGTTTGACATTAGTCTAGCTGCTTCAGCTTTCTTTTGACTAGTGTGTGCATGTGTATCTTTTTCCATATTTGCCTATTTCTTTATATTTAAAGTGGATTTCTTAATGTCCTTGGGTCTTGCTTTCATATCCATTCTGACGATCTGTCCTTTCAGTGTTTAAGACCATTTGTATTTAATGTAATTATTGATATAGGTGGATTAAAATCTACCATCTTGCTAGATTTTATGTATTTTTTTAGTTTTTTTTCTTGCCTTCTTTTGGATTATTTTTTATGATTACATTTTATCTCCATTGTAGTTTAATATCTCTTATGAAAAATTTTGTGAGTGTGTGCATACCCTAAGTTTACAATATACATCTTTAATTAGTGGACTATTACCTTCAAATAATATATCACTTAATATGTAGTAGAAATTACTTAAAACAGTATATATCCAATACTTCCCACTGTTGTCATACATTTTACTTTTACTATTCTGTAAACACACAATAGATGGCTACTATTTTTGCCATCAATAGTTTATTTAGAGCAATTAAAATAATAGAAGAATGAATTTCATCTTTATATCACCTCTGGTCTTCATTTTTTTCTTGTAGATTCATCTTTTTGTCTGATATATTCCTTGTATTTAAAGGACTTCTTTTAACATATCCTACAGTGCAGGTCTATTGGCATTGAATTTTTTCAGCTTTTGTATTCCTGGAAAAAACCTATTGTATTGTTTCTATTATGGTTTTCAAAGATATTTTCAGTAGGTTTAGACTTTTGTTTCATTGTTTATTTCTTTTAGCACAATAAGTATATCACATCTTTGATTTTTCATTTCCATAGCTTTTGAGGAGAGTTCTCTTATTTGTATCCTTGGTCCCCTTTTTTCTCTGTTGGCCACCTTTAAGACTTTCACTTTATTTTTGGATTTTCAGCATTTTTATTATGTCTAGATGTATTTTATTGGTATTTCTTCTCTTTGGTGTTCACTGCATTTGTTGGCTCTCTGATTTGATGTCTGCCATCAATTTTGGAAAATCCGTAGATATTTTCTTTGCCCCATTTTTTTTTTCTTACTTCTAGAATTCTAGTTGTATGTGTGTTAGACCACTTGAAACTTTCTCACCATTCTGGGTTTATTTTTCCTCATGTATTTTATCTCTTTGTGTTTTAGTTTGGGTATTTTCTGTTGATCCATTTTCAAGTTTACTGTGTTTCTTTGTTGAGTTTGTTGATGACCATTTGTTGTAAACTCACTCTACATTGCCATGTTTTTGGTTTGTAGCATTTCTTTTTGATTCTTCCTTGTAGTTTCTATCTCTTGGCTGAAATTCCCTCTTTTCTTTCATGTTGTCTTGCATTTTTCTGTAAGAACCTTTAGCATGTGTTATCGTTATCTTAAATTCCCTACCTGATAGTTCCACTCTCTGGGTCTTATTCTAGTTAATGTCATTTGCCTTGTTTAATGATAGTGGGTTGTTTTCTTTCTTGCTTTTTGTATGCCATGTTATTTTTTGTTGCATGTTGGATATCTTGTTTAGGATAGCAAAAACTGAGGTAAATAGTATTGTGCCTACAACATGGGCCCATCTTGGTTTTTGCTAGTGGGACAGGAGAATTAGCCTAGCCAGGAGTTGAATTACTTTGCATTTGTTGTTGTTATTATTTTCCTCAGTGCACCACAGGTTTCACATTCCTTTAGAACTGTTCCTCTGTTTGTTGTTGATGGTGCTGCTTGCCAGAGACTTTTTTTTTCAGTATTTATCCCACTCTCAGTTTAGGTCTTTCTTTTCTACTTTGCCTCAGAAAAAGCCTGTCTTTGCAATATTGATGCTCCATTAGTGAAAGACTGCTGTTCCTTGTTACTCAGTGTTTGCCAGAGGCGTTTTTCTGTTCTGGTTTGGCCTCAGTCTGAGCCAGGCTTTGTGACTCTGGGTCTAGGGAATAGGGCCCTTTCCCCAGGTTTAGGAGGCCTGTGATAGCTTGGGCTCATCAGATATTCCTGTTTCCACTAGGATACAGGGTGTTTCTTGTCCTTCCCTCCAGCTGCAGTGGGGCTGTGTTTGTGCTCCAAGGTCATCTGGGTTTGCTGCTTTTCCCTCAGCCTGTGAAGGTTTTTCTTCCCTAGAGGAGATAGAGTGAAGAATCTGGGCCATTCTTCAGCTTCATGTCTTTACAGTAGAGGCTGTTTTACTTCCCCCAGGCCTGTACTCTGAGAGAGGCTGTTTTTAAGTTTACCTTTACTGTCCCACTCTGTCATGATTCCCAGGAGGTCTGTAGAGAAGAGCCCACTGGTGACTTCGAATTCTTCTTGTGTCCGTGCTTCCCAGGTGTTCTGTACTTTCGCGTTAGTTCACATTTGGCCTTTAGCAATTTATTAGGAATGTTAGCTGAATTTTACCTGGCTTGTATCCTGTCTGGCATTTTCCCCAGATAAGCAAGTGCTCCAGCCCCATCTTTTCTTTGCAAGTGTATCCTTAGATTTCAGTTTAGTTGGTTTTCCTGTTAACTTAAATCTCATGGGGTCGAGGAAAGTTGTCATTTTTCAGGTTAACTTGCATCATTTTGGTGTGGTGTTGTTGTAGGAGTTGGAGCAGTGTTCTTTCCAGCTTTCTACATCCTAAGCAACAGCTAGTTGCATTTTTCCCCCTGCTTTTATCTTACACACTTTTGTCATTGTTTAACTTGACTGTGATGTAGGTGTAGTGGAAAGGTGTGTCAGCATTGTGGGGAAGGCAGCCAGGGTTGCTGGATTCCATTAGGAAAGATATTACCCCGATAGTTTAATGGGAAACTGGAGGAGGGTAGTGGGAAGTTTAATGGGGATAGTTTAATGGGAAACTCCTCCTAGGGAGGAGAAACAGAAGTATAGTGAGGGTAGAGTGTGAAGTTTGGAAGCTGGAGGCCTGAATGTTGCCATGGTGAGTGAGTACTTCAGACCAGTAGGGAGGTCTGCTGTTCATGCCAGGGGCACACAGGAAATGTTGCTCTGAGACAATGCAAAGTGAGCAGAGGCCAGTGGTGTAGAAATTAAGTCTGCGAACACTCAGTAGGAGAAAAGATCCCTTTTATGAAGAGCCTGTCACATCCTGCTTAAGCATAGGACTCTGGTCAGAAATGCTGTACTTTGTTGGGTCTCATGCTGTGTGAATTCATAGTGACCAAACACCTTGCATCTTAGAGGATAAGAAAGAAGGTAGGATTCCTGTCTGCTTAGGTCTGATGTCATAGATTGATGTTTAAAACTCAACTGTGAAAGTTTCTTATATCACTGTATTGTTTTCTTTTAGACATGGAAGAGATTCAGCTAGAATATTTTCCCAATTTAAGTAAACACTAGCCATATACGATAAAGCTTAAAACGCTGATGAGATGAGAGTAATTTCAGATGCTGGCTAATGTACTGCCAAACATTCAGCTATGAGGTGCAGTTCAACATAGCAGTTATAGGCTACCTAGAGCTGTATATAATTAAATTCAACATAGATGTTTAATTAAAAATGATTTTCCTTGGTATTAATTTGGATCATTTGGGGTGTTGTAATTAAGCTTGTGTTTTTGTATATATTCTAAATATTTTTTTAAAGATTTTATTTGACAGAGAGGTGAGAGAGAGTGCGTGAGCTGGGGGGAGGGGCAAAGACAGAGGGAGTAGTAGACTCTGCTGAGCAGGAAGCCTGATGCAGGGCTCCATCCCAGGACCCCGGGATCGTGACCTGAGCCGAAGGCA
The DNA here is from genome assembly GCF_018345385.1 of Vulpes lagopus. Lineage (NCBI taxonomy): Eukaryota > Metazoa > Chordata > Mammalia > Carnivora > Canidae > Vulpes > Vulpes lagopus. The sequence goes on along the minus strand of NC_054834.1, from coordinate 102,130,958 downwards.
GCCGCTTAACCAACTGAGCCACCCAAGCAACTCTATGTTCTAAATATTTTTAAAGTATGACTTTGTTATAAGTACTGGTGTTCCTATAAGCAAGAGTATGTTTTACTGCATAGACTTATCCAAAAGAAAGATTTATTACCAGCTGTTGACAGTATTCATCAAGTAAACAAATAGTAGTTGTTTTAATGACACCTTGTTCTTCCCACATGACTTCACATTTCCTTGCTCATCATCTTTCCTAATTTTTTTTCTAGATGACTTGATTCCTGTTCACTCCTCTAATGTTTTTCATTAGCTTTTGAATACTCTTCTCTCATTGCTCACCTAAATATTTCCTTATATATTGTCTTATCTCTGAAATAGGTATCTACTTGACCAGTTTCCCTTTTAGCAATGCAGAGATTTATGTACTTTTGTCCTTCAGCAGCCTTTACCTGGTAGCTTTGAAAGCTTTTGTTGGTTAGATGATAGTATCTATAGTCTATCAAATGACAAGATAAAACTGAAGTAGTACTGGTATTAATCTTATCCTTAATTTGGGAGACTAATAATCAAAAGGATCTCTATCTTATTCTTTATTGTTATTCATGAGAGTAAAAGTGTTATTTACTGGCCTAAATTGTTTTCTTTTCTTATCTCTTCTTAATACTGCATTTGATTCTGGGTTTTTGCTTTGTTTTGTTTTTGAGGCCATACGAATGTTAAGATCCCAAGACCAAAGACATCCTTCGTGTTCCTCTGTCAGGAGCACCTCTGGTTCCATCTATTATGACTTCTTTCCAGTTTTTGCAGAAAACAGTCTTCCCTTAGTGAAAAAAAATATTCCCCAGCTGGAAGATACAAACAGACATAAACATTGAAATAATATGTATATAAACACATATACATACATGAATCTGTACTAAGCACGCAAAGACATACAAAGATACTTTTTTTTTTTAAAGATTTATTTATTTATTAGAGTCACAGAGAGAGAGAGAGAGAACAGGCAGAGACACAGGCAGAGGGAGAAGCAGGCTCCATGCAGGAAGCCTGATGTGGGAGTCGATCCTGGGTCTCCAGGATCAAGCCCTGGGCCGAAGGCGGCTCTAAACCACCAAGCCACCAGGGCTGACCCAAAGATACTTTTTTAATTCACATCCTGCACACACATTCTTACCATTAAGTAAAAGAAAAAATAAACATCTGAGTGCCTACAGAGTGAGAGGTTCAGTGTTAGATTCTTTGGGAATGTTTTATTAGGAAAAGATAAGTATTCTAGTCACAGATGGAATAGTAACAATAAAGGAGAAACAAATTTTGAATCTTTTTTTTTATGATTTTATTTATTCATAAGAGAAACAGAGAGAGGAGGAGACATAGCCAGAGGGAGAAGCAGGCTCCCTGCAGGGAGCCCAGTGTGGAACTTGATCCCAGGACCCCGGGATCGTGACCTGAGCCAAAGGCAGATGCTCAACCACTGAGTCACCAAGGTGCTCCTGAATCTTTCTGTAAGTTAGATTTTAGACTAAAGAAAATCTTCACAAATGTTTGATTAAAGACTATATAGTGGGGCTCTTGGGTTGCTCATTTAGTTAAGTGTCTGCTTTCAGCCTAGGTCCTGATCCCGGGGTCCTGGGATTTAGTAGCCCCATGTTGGGCTCCCTGCTCAGTGGGGAGTCTGCTTCTCCCTCTCTCTCTGCCCCTCCTGCCCTGCTTATGCACTTGCTCTCTCAAATAAATAATATCTTTAAAAAAAAAAAAAGATTATATGGCCAGTATCTTTCTCTTCAAACTAGCTGAGCAATGATATGTGCTACTTAATAAAATACTGTGTTTTAGTCATTTAATTTCTTATCTTAACCTCTTTAACATATACAAAATAAAGGAAAAAGTATTTACTATTAAAAAGTTTTTATGGTTTTTATTTCCTTTGAAAGGACTTGGCAAAAGTTTGAAAACTTTTGTAGATAGTGATCTTTTTCATCTAACTTTTTATAGTTCCACTGTCATATTCTGGCTCCCTTTGTGCTTGTTTTCTGTTTCAGATTTCTTTGCAGATAGACCTAAAGTTTAGATTCCTGCTTAAAATGATAGCTACTTTGGTTGTAACTGATTAATCTTTTCTTCAGGAATTTAATGGTTTTTATACATATTAGAATATTCATGGAAATGGGTAGCTGAAAATAATACAAAAGTATTTAGAAATTAAATTAGATAAAAATCAATAGGACCTCTCACAATCTTGAATAAATAAAGCATATATTAAAGTATGATTTTCATAGGGGTAAAAACATGACTCTTCTGCAGATATACAGTAAACATAAACATATGTAGTCCATTATCTAATGAGGTTATTAGTAATTTGTGAGGTGTTCTTCAAAGAGCTTTTGAGGAGTTTAAGATTTTTATAGAAGATTGCCAAGTTGATACAGAATTGGTTAATGTCCTTCAAATTTATCTGTTATTTCAGTAGACATTTCAGAAATTGATCAGTTTCACAGATCATAAATTATTTGCATTTTTTTCTGAATAAAATCTGTAAGTTGACCCCTGTCCCTGGTTAGTCTCTGGGAAGTCAGTCAAAGGTACAGGCCCAGCATTGCAGGAAAGAATAATATCTTCTGCTCATTCCTAAGATTGAGATATATTTTCTGATACATGAATCTTATTTCATTAAAATTATTATTTAGCATATGATGATATCTTTAGTACTTTAAAAATTATGGTGAAAAAGGTAGTATATAGTGGGATTAAATGAAATTTGAACTTTCATTTATGAACAGTAAAACACTGTCTATACTTTCAAAGTGTCAACCAGGCCAGACTTTTACAGGCCTTTTCTCATTTATTGTTGCTTAAAAAGAAAAGTAAAATAAATAAAATGTAAAAATAATAAAAATAAACTGGTGTTTTTTGTTTTTTGTTTTTTTAAAGAGGGATGGGGAGGGGCAAAGGGAGAGGAAGAATCTTAAGCAAGTTCGACACCCAGTGTGGAGCCCCGTGTGGGGCTCAGGCTTATAACCCTGAAATTATGACCTGCTTTGGATGCTTAACCTATTGAGCCACACAGGTGCCCCAAACCAGCTGATTTTTTTAAAGTATAAAAGTTGAAATTGTAAAGATTAGGTTATAAAAATAATTACCTTCTCTGTTTCTGAAGATATAATACCATTTGCATCATAACTTATAGGTTAAATTGAATATGAAAGTAGATAATTTTAGTGCTCGCTTCGGCAGCACATATACAAAAGTAGATAATTTTATAAGTGATATATGATAACTCTGTATCCTACATAACTGCTTGAAAGATTTTATTTATTTGAGAGAGAGCAGGGGAAGGAGCAGAGGGGGAAAGAATCTCCAGCAGACCCTGTGCCGAGTGCAGAGCCTGATGTGGGGCTTTGTTCTCACAACCTTTAGACAAGGATCTGAGCCAAAACCAAGAGTCAGACACTTAACTAAGCCACCCGTGTGTGCCCCTTAAATAACTATTTTAAAATGAAAGATCATGAATGCCAGTTTTTAGATGGTAAAAGTCAAAATTGGTCTTTTTACTTTAGTATGTAGTAGTTATTTAGGATGGTTTAATGAAGTTCATTTTAACTCAGTTTTTAAAAATATTAATAATTTAGTAAATTCTTAAAAATTAAAACAATTCATTGTATATTATTTCTATATTTTACTCTGGATAAAAGGATAAAATATAATACAATGCTATGGACAGTGTTCATGAGGTTTTCATAACTTTTTGGGAAATGTTGCCAGTCAGCTAGTCTAAAGAAATGCTCAGTACTTTAGGAAAATAATTGTTTAATTTTTTTTTTAAGAAATGAAATCTTGAGTTTAGGGTACCATCTTTTCCACAGGTTAGGACTTGTTTGATTTTTAAGGAGATTTGCTTTTAAGCTAGAATATAGTTTTCCTAAAAATCACTTGATTAGAATAAGTGACACTGTTAGTGTGTGTATATGTATGTGTGTGTGTATATATATATATATATGAAAGTTCTGCAGGAGATGATAAAAATCTGATTGTAGTATGTTTAAATTAATATTCTAATTCAGTGATACACATTTGTGTCTGAACCTTTGACTCAGGTCGTGATCTCCTGGGTCCTGGGATGGAGTTGGCATCAGTGGCATCTTGTTTAATTTTTTGTCAAAATGACATAGTAGCCATCATCAGTCCAGGAGGTAGTCACTCTGTTGCTCTGGCTTTAATCCAGGCACCCCTTCTTCTCCTGGGCTCCTGCCCTTGGAACTGGCCCATCTATCTTGGTGTTAGAGCAAGTGGCTACTGTGTGGTATCACTGTGGCCCTGTCAGTTTCCCTTTGTCCTGGAGGGGTCAGCATCACTTAGTGGAAGGTGACATGGATGAGGGGCTGCCCCCAGGGATCCCCAGGGCTCTGCCCACGAATGCCCATTCCCACATCTCCTAAGCACACTGGATACCCTCTGAATATGGGTTTTCTGTTCCTGTGAGATTTGGATACCTGTGCTGCAAATACCTGTGCTCCCACAGGGAGCCTGCTTCTCCCTCTGCCTCTGTCTCGGTGTCTCTCATGAATAAATAAATAAAATTTTTATATAAAAAAAAAGGTTTGCTGTTTTAGTGGTGAATATAAGAAATCTTACCATATCTTGTAACTTGTGAAGCTGTCATGAATAGTTCGGAGAAAATCACCTAGTGTGGGATTCCAAATTTGTTTCACCACATTGATATGTATCAGCTCTCTCTCTCTCTCTGAAATGTAGATTTTTTACTTCCTAATGTGTTTCTTATCTGATTTACTTTCTAGTGTGTGCTTTTCTAACTTGCAGAAATCTCTGTCTCTACACAGTTTCCTTTCTCAGTGCTCTAGTTTTTCTTACTTATACTTGTGTATTTATTTTGCTCTTTTCGTGAAATCACGTTTTTCTGTGATACTTGCCAGCACTGGAGTGGAGTGGAGTTGAGTTGTTTGTTTGTTCATTGAAACTTGGTTTGTCATTTTAGAAATGGTTGTTATATATATGCTATGTTCTGGCCAGTGGTGTCGCTTTCCAAAGGCAGGTGGACACTTACCTCTGTAAACAATGTGCTTATGCTATGCCCTGGGAGGAGGGCTTTTCTTTACTTTGATGGATGCTACTCCTGACTCACTTCAAAAAGATCATGCATAGATATTTGGCATTTCATACAGTAACATTCTTTCCTTTTACTGCAAACTCTTCTTCATTTTTCTTGCTTAATTCTTTCTGAACATTATCTGATAAAATGGAATCAGTGATTGGTGTTTTGCCAGCTTCCTCTGCACGTCTCACCTTCTTACTTCTTAAGTAAGGGTGAAGTTATTACAGTCGAAACATATTTTATCACAGTACAGTTACTAATTTTTTAAAAGATTTTATTTATTTATTCATGAGAGAGAGAGAGAGGCAGAGACACAGGCAGAGGGAGAAGCAGGTTCCATGCTGATATGGTCTCCAGGATCAGGCCCTAGGCTGAAGGCGGCGCTAAACCGCTGAGCCACTGGGGCTGCCCTACAGTTACTAATTTTAAATGGTTGTAATTTTCAGTTTTGTTTAAACTTTTTTTTTTTAACATATGTTATTTAGATTTGTGATATCTTTGGTATTGCTACAGTTCTGTATATCTACACGGCAGATCTGTTTTCACTTTTAAGAGCCATCAGTGAGTTTTATAATATAGATTCTATAAAATATTTTCTAATGATAGAGAAAATGAATTTTATGCAGGTCTCTATAATTGTGCTATTCCCTTGTTTATGTCTGTTTTGCATAGGAAAAATGTAATAGAAATCTAGCTAACTCTTTTCTTTATGAATTATATTTTCCAAGAGATAGTATATTCTTAAATATATTTTATGTAATAAAAGAATAAATCTTTACTATTTGCATTTAAGTTGATTTTAGGAATAAAGATTTTAAGAGAAATACTTGGATGCAAATAAACTTTTGCTACATATAACTGAATAATTGCCAATTTTCCCTTTGGGTTATTAAACTTGAAATCTGTTACCAATGACTTTAATGTATATAGGTACTACAAAATATGTATTTCTACATTCTTATTTATAATATTTATTTTACATTTTTTTGTGGTACTAATCATTTTGTTCAGTTTGTAGAAAGTCATTGAGCAAGATAGATCATATATTAGAGAGATTAAATGTATAGGATGACAACTCATTAGAATCCTCTTAAGAGCTTAAAGAGACATCGTAAATAGTTTAATACAGTTGCTGCCTTTGGTAGTTTTGGGAAATAAGCCTACAGTGAGTTCCTTTAGGTTGGCTTTTTACAAGTCATTTAATTTATGGCAGAGCTAGGGCACAAACCTGGAGTGATTGGCTTCTAGCTCAGTGTCCTTCCAATTATAATGGTGTTTAACTTAAGAAAGGAATCTGGAAATCATTTGGCATATTCTAATAAAACCTTTGTCCTCTTATGCTATTACAACAAAGAGACAACAACATTTATATTTGTGTAGAGTATTTTAAACAAAGGCTGTAGAAATAAACAAGAAAACTTTAATCTACTTTTTGTGAAAGCATTGCACAACTCTCTCTGGAATACTGCAGAAATAAAAAGCTCATTTCCTTTGTAGAAACATATCTTATTTATCCTTCTATTCCCAGGGCTATAACACATAGCTTCTAATAAATAATACTTCTAATAAATAAATTTAACTCCTATTGAATAATGAATGTAGAACAAATGAATCACACATGATTAAAGGTTAAATTATAATGTAAGGGACATGATAGAGGGGATTTTTCTAAAGAAATTCTTTGTGTTTAAATAGATTACTGTGCCAAATAAGGCTCAATAGAAGAGCAGAGAGACTATTCATTATATTTTACATTCGTTATGTTTTCTATTCAGTTTTCTTTTCAGGGGAGAGTGTTCTGGAAGTATCTCTTCAGATGTGAATTGGTGCTCCATTTAGCAAAGTAGTTTATTTCCTCATAGAGTAAATACATGTTTCTGTTTTATTGTTGGTATATATCTAGTTAATAGATTGCCAGGCACTTTGGAGATAGGAAAAGACCCTCCCTGGGAGCTGTGTTTAATCTTGACATAGCCTCATACCCGTATAGAAGCATCTGCCTAGGTCCAGAAGGACTTACTGGATGAGACAGTTACTGTGGCCCACGTCCACTTATTACAGTTACTGTTTAACATCATGCCTGCCTCTGAGAACTAGTCTAAGGAAGCTGCATTGGATTGTCAGTGACAAGTTTTTCAATAAGAGAATAACATTTTTTGTGTTCTTTTTATTCTAAGATGCTTATTTTATTTAAAAAAATTAAGATGTTTATTTTAAATTAGCTCTTACTGTTACCTAAATAGGAAAACAGTGAAAATTGAGATACACCAAACTCTTGACAAGAGAGATTACATTAATTGCCATTTTGGCAGAATATAGTGTGCTGTTACTAAACGAACCAAAAATGTAATTTGATGATCTATATCTTACTTTTTAAGCGGGGTGGGGGTGGGGGTGCGGGGGGGGGGGAGAGAAAGGCATATAAACTCCCTGAGCTTTCCTGTTATTGCCCTCTCTAGATTTTCCTTTGTTCTCCCTGTAACCTCCCTGTGTGCTGCCTCAGTAGGTGACTTTCTTCAGTTGGTGCTTGATATCTCATTGTGCTCCTTCTGTTGTTCCCTTCTTCTCTTGATTCTTTCTGTTTGCAATGTTTTAATATTGTACATGGTACATATTCTTAAAAAATGTGTGTATACACAAAACTTAATACTAAAACAAACACTTGGATACCCATGACTCAACCTAGGAACCCAAATACTGATACCTTGAAATAAAGGTAACTTCATTGTATTGTTATCTGTCCTTTGTTCATGGTCTTGTTCTGTGTGTGTGTGTGTGTGTGTGTGTGCATATTAAAAACTTAAATGTAAAGACAAAATCTTTAGAAGAAAATAGGGAGTGTTTATCTTTTATTTTTTTATATTTAAATCTGTAGAATTGCCATTTAGAGATATATTACTAAATACTGTATTTAGTTTCACTTATTTTTCAGCTTTTTATAAGCAGTAACGATTTTAATGTTCAATGACCTGCTTTTTCTCATTCATTATATGTCGAAAGTTCCAGCATATTCTTGCAGTGGATATGGTTGATTCATTCTCATTGCTGAATGTTATTCTGCTGTGTGAATAAAAACAATAGACTTATTCTCCTGTTCATGGACATTTGGGTTGTTTCCATTCTTTGGCCATTATGGGTGATATGCTACAAATATTCTTGTACACGTCTCCTGATAAAATATGTATGAGGTGTTCTCTGTTTGCAATTATCCAGGCATAGGATATAGAAATGTTCAAATTTTATGACAATGTCAAACTGCTTTCCCAAAAAGCATTCTAATTTCTATATCCACTTGTATAAAATTTTCACTGCTCCATAACCTTGCTTGGTACTGGCTAATAATTGATATTTGAAAGTTGTATGGTCTTTTCTTTTCTCATATTGTCCTTGGGTATCAATGTTATGTCTCAAAATGAGTTGGGAGTGGTCCCTGCATTTCTCTTCCCTGGAAGCATTTATTTAAAATTGAAATGATCTGTTCTTTGATTTTTAAAACTCACTGATAAACTGGCTGGGCATTTTCTTTCTGAAAGAAAATGAAAGAAAATCTTTCTTTCTTTTAAAAGAGAGAACTGGGTATAGGAATGTATGGAGTTAACTGTAATACTTTGTTGACTTTTTTCTGTGTTCATAATTCTTTGTAATAAAAATACTAAAAACCTAAAATACGTATATATATAAATCTCTCTTTTTAAAAGAATCTTTTCTTGTCAGAAATTAAAATTACATTTTTGGTTAGTTTAGTAATAGCAAACTATATACCCAAATGGCAATTAATATAATTTCTCTTATCAAGATTTTGGCATATCTCAATTTTCACTGTTTTCCTGTTTAGGTAACAAGAAGAGCTAATTTAAAATAAACATCTTAAGTTTTTTTTAAAATAAAATAAGCATCTTAGAATAAAAATAACACAAAAAAATTATTTACAAATAAAGAGAGTAAAGAGCAACTGTTAAACCATGGTCCATCCTGTCTCAGCTTTACCCTTATCCACTTCTTTTAAAGAAGACTGGGGATATTATAGTCAAGGAAATTGAAGATATTTGACTTTATTTGTAAATATTTTACTATGTATCTCTAAAGCATAAAGATTCTTTAATTTTTTTATAAACATTCTTTTAAAAAAATATAAGCGATATTATTATTATTCCTTAAAAGAAACAATTCCTTAATATCAAAGAGCCAGGTAGTTTCAAGTTTATAATTATTTAATAAATGTCATAGAAAGATTGAATTATATATGATGTATTTTAAATTTTATTTCTATAATTTATATATATTAAAAATATATCTATAAATTATGCATATACATGGAGTGATTGATTGATTTGAATCAGAGTCCTGATAGAGTTGACATACTGTGTTTGGTTGAGGTCCCTTTCCAAGTAGATAGGGTCTTAAAATCTTGTTAATGATTTCTGATTTTATTAATTATTGATTTCTATCTTAATTTCATTGTGATGATAGAACATTATCAGTTCCTTTGAAATAATACCAGGGCTTTCTTTATGGCCTGATGTGTAGTCAAGTTTTTAAATATTTAATGCTAGCTTGAAAAGGATATGTGATTCTCTTAGTATTGGTTCTGTGATTCTATAGTAATTCATTAAGTAAAACTTTTTAATATTAATTTTTCTCTTAGATATTTCTTTTCTTGAAGAGACCAGGTTGTTTGTCCTATAGTTTTTCATTGCAGCAAGCATGTGTGTTGTAGTTTAACATATTCTTCTGCCTTTTTGAATTTCTGTATTTCTATAAATTGATGGTGACAATTTATTAGATTCACGTTTAATTTTCTTTTTCTACAGTCATTCATTAGTGGTAACGTGTTCCTTGATTATGAAACTCATAATAGTTATCTTTTTTGTGGTGCTCGTGGCCATTTATATTTGGTGCCTGGATTTAGTAGATTTAATTTAAGAATGTTCTATGAGCTCATTCATGAGAATGTTCAGGATGAGCTCACTGAATTAAACATACTTAATGTTTCAAAGTATGGCATTCATTATTTTTTTATTGATATGCACATTGTTACAACTTTGAGTATTGGAAGCTTTTTCAAGACCTTTGGCACAGCCCTAATAGTCTTCGATGCCTTTCTTAATATCTGGATGAGAAAGAAGATGGTCTAAGCTCATCATAAGGGTTTCTAGCCCCAAGACCTGGAATTGGCCATTTCTTTCAGGAACGCTGATTCCCTTAGAGGGAAATAGTATTTGGAGGTGACAGTCTCGAAGCTAGAGGTGTGCATTTCTAAAGAACTGGTCATCCTTTCTAAACCTGTCAGTGGTCAGAACTAGAGGATTTGTTTATGTGAATAGTGTGTGTGTTTTTATTTAAGATTAAATACATCATGAGTTTAAACTGATAGTTCCAACTCAAATTGAAGAGCATAAGGGTAACCTTTTCCCTGTCATATCTTCCTTTTCAAGAATTTCATTTTCTCAAGGACCTCAGGAACGACAAAATTAGAATGTCTTATGTTAATCATTTGCTTTCTTCCTCATCAAATGATCTCAGAATAGCAATACTAAAATTATCACTAATGATATGATTATTGAAAATGCAAAGAGTCTAATGATTCACTCCACTGGTTATAGGTGTTTTGTTTTTTAGTCAATTTTGATATATTATTTTTTATAGGAGTTTGTCCATTTCTTCTAAATTTGCCTAGTTATTGATACAAGATTGTCCTGTGGCTGTATTATCTCAAACCATCGCTGTCAATGTAGTAGTGTTCTTTTCACTCTGTTATTTATTTGTGCTTTTCTTCTTGCTTTATTGTCTCAAATTTATCGATTTTATTTTAGTTTTTTTGAGAAACAGCTTTTGGTTTTATTAATTTCTTATTTATTCACTTCTATTCTTTTTGGGTTTATTTTTTTAATTTTTAAAAAGATTTTATTTATTTATTCATGAGAGACACAGAGACACAGGCAGAGGGAAGCAGGCTCCATGCAGGGAACCCGACGTGGGACTCCATCCCATCCTGGGACTCCAGGATCACGCCCTGAGCCGAATGCAGGTGCTCAGCCGCTGAGCCACCCACGCGTCCCTTCTTTGGGTTTATTTTGTTGTTCTCCTCCTAACCCCTGACCCCAACTTCTTAAGTAGGTCACTTAGTTCATTATTCGTTACCTTTTAGTTTGTACTTAATGTATTATAAATAGCAATTTGTTACAAAGTTCAATTATTTTGATAGGATCAAAATAGTTGATAGTTTCATGAACTTTTGATATCATCTTTTTGGTATCTACCAAAATGATTTATCCCCCCTGCCCCCTCCCCCCCAGCAAAGCAATTTGCAGTTTTGGTAATTTCCCCTCATTTAGTGTTTATAACTTCATATATGGTAATGGATGTATCCATCTTTGCATATTGGGTATGTTTCTGAATTTTTCTTTTCCGTCTTTTTTTCTCTGGTTTGCCCATAAGTTCTTCTTATGTTCTTTTTGTTTTTGTCTTTGTGTTTTTTTTACATTTTAAGAAAAGTGCACTTTATGGAGGAGATATATATATATATATATATATATATATATATACACAGTAAAATTCACCCCTTTTAGCCTGTAGTTTTATGATATTTGACAAATACATATAATTATAAAGCCTTCACCACAATTAAGATATAGAAGAGTTCCATCATCCTCAAAAACTTTACTCATGCCACTTTGTAGCCTCCCCTTCCACCATTCTCTGTATGGTGCTCTCGTCTTCGTTTTCAGACTAGTTGATTTTTCTGGGACCTTGGCTTTCTGAGAAAGTTCCATGAAAGTTATAATTCTATAGATTATTTGGCTTTTGTTATTGTTAGGGTGTGAATGGTGCTCTTTCCAGAGCCGGACACATTAAACATATTGTTTTACTAGTACATCTTTTTTTTGAGGTGGGGGGGATTAAAATTTCCATGTCTCATTTTTGCATTAATACTTCCATTTGAATATCTTTCTCTCACGCATGTTTTCTTTTATATTCCTGTATATTTTTATTGAAATTTTATTTAGTATTAGTGATCTCTTAGGTCATTCTATAATTTGTATTTAAAATCTTTTAAAATCTGGCAATAAAAGATTAGCACCTTAATATGTAAATTTCAAGTTTATGAAATCTCTAACCTTCTCCCTCCTTTTTAGTTCTTTGTCATTAACATTGGCTTACTAAATGGTTCTTTTCTTTTTACTTTTATAGGTTATTTTAGTGTCTGCCAATAAATTGACTCGTTATATAGAACCATGCCAGTTGACAGAAGATTTTGGTGGGAGTCTGACGTATGATCACATGGACTGGTTAAATAAGAGACTGGTTGGTATATTACAGTGAAATAAAATATTATACAAATAAGACATTTTGGTAACTTTATCATTTTAACATGTAGATTATATTTTGTTACAAAAATAAAATAGAATGCATACCACATGATAGCATAATACTTGAATGCAAATACTCTGGAGTCAGACTCCTGTTTGCTTTTGCTCTTGTCATTTGTAGCAGTATTACTTGGCAAAATTGTGAATGTTTTATTAGAATGACAGAGTAGCATAATTTCCCGAGAGGTAATATAGTTGATATACAATTTTCAGAGAGGTTATTTAGATATCAGGTTGAGTTGAAGAGCTGTTTGACAGATTAAGGTTTTCATTTCTGAAAATGTATTTTTGGCCTGGCTGAAGTCAGTTCCTCTGCATGCTCTGCGGCATTGTTTAATTGAACTACTGGGAATTAAAAGAACAATTTCTAATTAACTCAGTTTAAATTACAGTTAATCCTTGAATGACATGGAAGTTGGGGGCACTAACCCTCTTCAGAGTTGAAAATCTGTGTATAACTTTTGGCTTCCCAAAAAGATGTTGTTCAGGAATTGACTGTATAAGCTTAATTTTACTGAGGAATAATAAATTTTGGATGATTAAATAATTAATAAAATAATTAAATAATACTGGATATTTCAGAATGGATAACCAATTTCTATCATATTTGGACATTGATGTCAGACAAATGAGTCACTCCTTTATTATAAACAGACTTGCTCAAATCCCATTTTAGTAATATTTTAAGAAATCGGGGCACCTTCTGCTCAGGATGTGATCTCAGGGTCCTGGGATCAAGTCTGTGTTGGGAATCCCTGCTCAGTGGGGTGTCTGCTTCTCTCTGTGCCCCTCCCCCTTGCTTATGCGCGTGTGGGGGGGAGGGGAGGGCGCACGCATTCTCTCTCATGCATAGAATCTTTATTTATTTATTTATTTTTGCATAGAATCTTTAAAAAATTATTTTAAGAAACCATGTTGAAGTTATAACTAATTTATTTTTATGCTACTTCTGTATAAAACTAGTATATGCAAGCATTATGGATTGGTGGTAGGAAAACATAAATGTTCTGTAACTGAAATTGGAAGATTAAAAATGGTCTAAATCATGTTCATGTAGTTGAAACTGTTACTGGCGCAGATGTTTCTCCACAAAACACAGAAAATAATAAACTTATCTGAGGAATAAAAATAATTTGTTACGCTATTTGAAAAAATTTCTTATCCTTTGAAACTTCATTGTTCTGGGAGAGGGTTTTGTCTTCTCTCCTTTAAGTTGTTGTGCTCTGGTTGTTAAATTGTGCTACGCGACGTCAAGAGAGGGAGAGGAAATTCTGTCTGGCTGATTCTGTTGATCTTAACTGACAATCCTTACGTAAACACTAACTTTTAGGATAATTCTTAATATGTTAACAAAAATCTCATATTGTAGGTTTTTGAGAAGTTTACAAAGGAATCTACATCATTATTAGATGAACTTGCTTTGATTAACAATGGAAGTGATAAAGGAAATCAGCAAGAGAAAGAAAGGTAGGTGGCTGGTGTCATGCAATTATGTCTTTGCAGAGCTATGATTAACCTGATGAATGATGCCTCTATTATTAATGCAGGCTGAAAGAACGAAGGTGTGAGCAGTTCTCCAATCAAAACTGACATGCAAAAGTTGAATTAAATTTATTAATTCATGAGAATTTTCTTTACATGTAAAATTTCTTGATTTGAATCAAAGTTTCCTCAAAAGACTTTTTGATGAATAAAATGTAATTACCTTTTTCTGACACTATATGAAAAATCATTTGCAAGAACATGTTTTCAAAACGAAACCATTTTCTTTTTAGAGTTCTACTTTGCTCATGAAGACTGTGGAAAAGGTTGCAACTTGAAATAAAATTATTATTTTTTTTTATTATTCAACATTATTGAACATCCGCCTTTGGCACAGGGGCCTCAGGATGCTCAGGTCATGATCCCTGGTCCTGGGGTCAAGTCCCTGATCAGGCCTGCTTCTCCTTCTGCCTATGTTTCTGCTTTGTCTCTGTGTCTCTCATGAATAAATAAATAAAAATCTTTAGGAACATTTTTTCCGGTAGATACCATATAAAATATAAAATGTAAAATTTTCACATGTACGTAAATATGTGTGTGTGTAAAGATAACAATTATATGCTATGGTTTAGGAATTGAAAAAGTCAAACAAGTTGGTTGACAAAAATTAGCCAAATCTCTCGCTTTCTGAGTAGCCCAGCAGAGTAAGTTTGATGTTTCTTAAAGTCATGTTCCTCAGAAAAGATGTCCTAAGAGGGTTCCTGTAGAAGATGAGTTCATGGTCGCAGTTTAATGCTGTTTAACATGTTTCCCTCCCTGAAAATGCCTGTGAACATTTACAGACTACAGGTTCTGAGAAAGCATTGCAGTAAAGAAACCTATTAATTTGCTTCCTTAGAACTTCCTCTACTTACATGCCATTGGGATCCCTTTTTCTCCACCTAATAATATCTTGTTCAGTGTCTTGGGAAACACTTTGGGAAATGCTAGTTTGCTTAACTACATGAGGTATCAAATAAAATCTTGTATTTGCCAGTTCTTCCCCAAGGAGCTCAAGTATTATTACTTAGTCTCTTTTAAATCCCAGATAATAAAGTCCCTTCTCTTGTAAATTTTCATCACCTTTTTAATGTCATTCCTCCAGAAGCATTCAAATACACAAGAGGTGAGGGCCCAGATTAATTGAGAAAAAGGAAAGATTTAGAGCAGGACTGTCAGTTACAGAAGCAAGATCCTAGGCTTTGTGTACCCTGTGTTTCCTTCATCTTCTACTTCCCATATGTGTTTAAGAAAATACAGGCCATAGTCCAACTGCAAATGAGACACAATTAGTACAGGGAAGAGAATACAGCTGCTTGGGGATACACATGCATGTGAATATCAGAGACTATTTGTAGCTCTCAAACAGTTGCTGTAGATAAGTAAGCATTTGATTGGAGAATGGCTCCATGAATTTTTAATGTTACCATTCTGGGTTATTATATAGTTACACATTTCATTTTGGAACAAATATGCAGTAGGAAAATACTAAAATGGATTCCTTTGATATATTTGAAATAATACTATAATAATAAACTTTTTTTCAAATGGTATATTTTGTGATTTATCACAGAGATTTTCTTTCTTTTTTTTTTTTTAGCTATTAGTATTTATCTCTAATTGGTTTCTTAATGCTTAAGGATATTAGCCTGATAGAATAGTGTGCTTCAGATTTCCATATGGTATGCTCCTGTTTGATATGTGTATATAAAGGATTTTCTTCGGTTGTAAAGATAGAAATCTAGTTTTAAAAAATTATTCTTTTGATGTTTGCCAGATCTGTGGATTTAAACTTTCTTCCATCAGTTGATCCTGAAACAGTTCTTCAGACAGGTAAGATGAAAAAATGTGTTTATCGGTGATAATCATAATCAATAAACTAATATACTGATTGGTTCATGAACTAAACATTAAGCATGTGATAGAAACTCGGGAATTTTAAAACTGCTTCTTGGTTTAAGCAGTTAAAACTGCTTTCTTGGTATTTCCTTACCTGAAATCGAGATAAGTTTTTATTTCATTGGATTGCTGCAGGATTATTGAATATTCCTTAGGTTCTAAGATTATATTTTCATATTCCATTCTCCTTAATGACCTCCTGAATAATTAGTATACTTTTTCTATTTTGTACCCAAGGAAGCCAAGGCTTAGAGATATGAAAAAACTTGCTCATTACGGAGTAACTATTAAACTCAGTCACCGTACCACTAAAAACAGGTTACTGTTATCATCCTAATTTAATTTAATTTAATTAATTAATTTATTTTTTTCACCCTAATTTTAAGATGGGAAAACCGAGGCAAAAAAAGCTAGGTAACTTATGCAAGTTGCACAGCTAGTAATTAATGCTAGAGTTGGAACTTGAAGCAAGATAGTTTGGTTTCAAAGTATGATCTTGGAAATCATAATGTGGTGCTGCTTCTAATGGAAATGTTTCCAATGGAAAACATTAAGGGTAATAATAATTACAAAGCAGAAAAAATAAATGACTTCTGATCTTAGTGTGTGTGTGTGGGTATAAATGTATGTGAATATCTAGTGGTTTCTTAAAAGTCTTTAAAACAGTTCTCCTAACTATAACATGTAATGAAGAGTAGAGAAAGAAATTCTGAATATCACCATTGTAGAGTCAGTTGTGCCCAGTGTTTTCAGTATGATACAGATCTTCCTTAGAGAATAAAGAAATATTATAATCTGTGAATTCCTACATGTTGGGCAGGTACAGTAGACTGTCAGTAAAAATATGGCTTGCTCTAGCTTTAAAATTTAATTGCATGTTTATATTTAACATTTTAAAAGCTACTGAAGCCCTTGAATTAAGAGGCTTTTTAAATTTTTATTTTGAAATTAACTTTATATGCCACTAAGTTCTTTTTTTAGGTATATTGACTCTTAGAGTTGGGATAAAATGAGAGTGTAAAAATGGATAGGTTTAGAATGATTTTGGACATTTTTTAGAAATTGGAAGTATCTTCAAATTGTGATAAAAATTCCGTTTCTAAATATTGAAAGTCATTTACATTTGGGACAATTTCCTGAATAAAGATGAAGAGAATTTAAGTATCTGCATATATTTTTGATCCTTAAGTAATAATTGAAATAGTATTATCCTGGGAAAACAGTTTGCAATTTATTCATTTTTAAGATTGTTAATCTACTTCCAGTTTTAGATGTTGCACATTCTGCAATTTTAATTCCTCATGCATAAATGGATCTATATGAGTTTGCAATAATTGCATAACACTGAATGAAGTTCTTCAACTAGTGTGGTCCCTATGATTCACAGTTAAAATGTTGTAGAGATTCCTTAAATAGAGACTATTTAAATTTTATTTTGTACCAGTAATAAAGCTTTCTCCCTTTAATCATACATTTGTTACACTGTTTACTTTTGTTTTAGGTGCTAAGATTTAGGGTATAGATTAATACTGAAATCCTACAGCATATTGCTTTGTACTGATAAGTAACATCAAGTAGAACATACTAGTTAGTACCATATTGAACAGAATCCCAGAGTGTAATTGTGCTCTACAGGGGAAGAGGATTGGTTGGCACAGTTTCCTGAATAATGAATCCACCCATAACAAGAAGGTGATGAGAGATAGATATAGGAAAAATATATAAGCCATGTATTTACTAAAGAGTGTAGCATATATAGTATATTTTCATCATACGTATGGTGTATAGCATATAAGTATATTGGGCAATTATATACTGTAAATATACTATTTCCTATTTATTTCTATATAAATTTAAAAATTGCATTTCAGTAATTATGACCTGGTAGACAGGCAGACATATAGGCAGATAAGTTCTAAAGATAAAGGAATAGAATTGAGGGGACTGAGAAGTAAGAATTGTATTTCTTTATGGGTATTAATTATAATTATCTTTCATTCATAAAGGGCATGAATTGTTGTCCGAATTACAGCAGCGTCGATTTAATGGCTCAGATGGAGGGGTCTCATGGTCTCCTATGGATGATGAACTGCTGGCCCAGCCCCAGGTTATGAAATTATTAGATTCACTGAGAGAACAGTATACTCGCTACCAGGAAGTTTGTAGGCAACGTAGCAAGCGTACACAGTTAGAGGAGATTCAGCAGAAGGTGATGCAGGTAGGTGTCTGATTTGAATACATGTAACTTTTAAAAATTCTACATGTTAGTGTTTTTAAAAAAAAATTTCTACTGTGTGACTTATTTTATAATAAGCCTTATTTATACTGTATAGAGAACTTGAGTCCTATGAAAACAGACTAAAACCATCTTATATACATTTTTACAAATAGTATTTGCATTAAAACTATATTATTTCTACAGTGATGACATTTAGTATTCATCTCTTTCATTATGAACTTTAGTTGGAAAAATCTCATCTGTAGCCTCTGTATTGTAATAAATAACATTATTGATAATTGATTTATTCTTAATTTCTAATAACTTGTTAGGTTTTCTTTGTTAATTTAGGCATTATGAAGAGTTTTTGTTTCCTTGCAAAATGATGACATATAATATAAGGAATTTTAATATTAAATTTCATTATTTTTTAATGCTGATAGAAACTTCTAATGTATTTAATACTTAGGAATATTTAGTTTCTTTTAAAATTAATTTTTATAAAAACAGGCTTAAAAAACAGGCTAAAAGTACTAAAACTCAATACTAAGGCATTTCTGTTACTTTAGAACACATTCTGTTTTTTCATCTGTTAAATTATTAAGAAATAAATATTAAATACTTAAAAAATCCAGCATTGAAATATCCCAGCATTTTTATCCAGGTTCATCTATTCATTATTAGATAATTATTAATTGTTTATTATGTAGAAGACAGTGTGTGAGGTTTTCTATAGAATATAAGGGTAAATTAAGATTTTGCTGTCAGTAAGCTAAGAGGATAAAGTCTTAAGTGTTAAAGAAGATGACTGAAATGTTGTGGGCATTTATACGACGGATTACTCTACTCCTGACTACTGGTAATCTAGGAAGATTCAGCAGAGGAGGTAAAACCTGAGCTTTTTCTCCAAGACTGTGTAAAGATTTCACCAGGCACCTCCTTTAGATTTTAAAGAATTGGCATTTTATGCAGGAGAAAGAACAAGGTGAATAAACAATAGCAGCATGAAATCCCAAGCTCTGTTGAGGAAAAAGGAAGCAGTAAGCCACCATGGAAAGTTTCTGGCCTTTGAATCATAAAAAGCATGGTCAGCAAGTATGTTGTAAATCCCAGTTCCTCTACTTACTGTGATCATGGTCACATTCCTTTTTTTTTTTTAAAAACATCTCTCTCTTTCTTTCCCCTTCCTTCCTTCTTTCATTAACTGAAACAAGGGTAATAAGACCTCTTTTGAGAGGTTTGTTGAAAGAACCCAGTACTTGATTAATGATTTCTGTTATATTCATTTCCATTGTACTAGGCTCTTGTCTGTATGTCTGGTCCCGTTGTTGGCAAACTTTTCCTATAAAAGGCCAAATAGTAAATGTTTAGGCTTTGTGGACTGTATAGTTCTTGCAGTTATGGCAGTTAAACTCTGCTGTTGTAGTGTGTAGACATCATGTAAACAAATGTGTGTGACTGTGCCAAAATAAAATTTTGTTTGCAAAAATAGTAGGTAGTCAGAATTGGCCTGTAGGCAGTAGTTTGATGGCCTCTGACCAGAATATCAGGGTGTTAGAGTGAAAGGGCTTGAAAGGAAAGAAGGAGTTGGATCATGGAAGATCTTGAATTCCAAGCAAAAGATTTAATCTTTTTCATGATAGCCACATATAAAATGAAGATTTCCAAGCATATGCTAATTATAGATAACTTTCTCTCTGTGATATATTTGTAAGTTATAGATAGTATTAAAACCCAGGTAAGCTTCAGCCAAGTAGCTTGAGAGTATCTTTGAAAATCGTAAATATAGAATATAGCATAGTGGTATATAAGCCATTTCATGTTCTAATACTTTCAAGTTGTTAACTCTTGGGAAGGAAGTGTAACTTCTCAGTGCCCTTGCTTCCTCCTTAGTAAACTGAGGATAACAAGAAAAATAATAATACCCGCTTAAGAGGGCTGCTACAAAGATTAAAGAAGATGATGTTTATAAAATATTTAGTGCTTAGCATATAATGAATTTTCTATAAATAGTATCTATTATTTGCTCACTCATTCAAAAAAATGTCTACAATAGTGTGACTTTGTGCTAGGTAGAATATAATGGTAAGTAAAAGTAGTTAAAATAGCATTCCCCCTTTTATGGTTCATAATTGCATACTTACACAAATAGTTGTAAAATTGCAATTGTGCCAAGTCCTAAGATGGAAAGTGGTGAGAATAAGGGTAAGAAGAAGATGTCAGAGATGAATCATTTTTCCAACTTGCAAGGCTTGGGGGGTCGTCTTACGGTCTTATAGTTAAGGGAACACTGGACAGGATTTGGGTTTAGGTGTGGGCGGAAAAGGGTATGGAAAATCATGAGTTTGGTTTTAGACATGTTGAATTTTTTTAAATCTTAATTTTAGGTAGTTAATATACAGAATATACAGTGCAGTATTGGTTTCTGGAGTAGAATTCAGTGATTCATCACTTATATACAACATCCAGTGCTCATCACAAGTGTCCTCTTTAAAACCCATCACTCATTGAGCCCATCCTCTACCCACCTCCTTCCATCAACCCTCAGTTTGTTGTTTATCATTAAGAGGCTCTTATGGCTTGTTTCCCTCTCACCCTCTTTTTCACTTCCCCCTTCCCATATGTTTATCTGTTTTGTTTCTTAAATTCCACCTATGAGTGAGATCATATGATATTTGTCTTTCTCCACTGACTTCCTTCACTTAGTGTGATACACTCTGGCTCTATCCATGCTATTGCAAATGGCACACTTTCATTCTTTTTGATGGTTGAGTAATATTCCTGAGTAATATTTGATGGCTGATATATATATCACTTTTTTTTTTTTAAAGATTTTACTTACTTAGCACGAGTCGGGGGGAGGAGCAGAGGAAGAGAAAGAAGCAGGCTCCCCACAGAGCAAGGAGCCCTACATGAGGCTCTGTCCCAGGGCCCTGGGATCATGACCTGAACCAGAGGCAGATGTTTAACCAACTGAGCCACTCAGGATGCCCCTGTACCACATCTTCTTTATCCATTCATCTGTCAGTGGATATTTGGGTTCTCTTCATAGTTTGATGATATAGCTGCTGTAAACATTGGGGTGCCTATAACCCTTCAGATTACTATGTTGGTATTCTTTGGGTAAATACCTAGTAGGGCAATTGCTGGATCATAGGGTAGTTCTATTTTTAATATTCTGAAGAACCTCCATACTGTTCTCCAGAGTGGCTACACCAGTTTGCATTCCCAGCAATAGTGCAAGAGGGTTCTCCCTTTGTCTGCATCCTCACCAACACCTGTTGTTTCTTGTGCTGTTAATTTTAGCCATCCTGACAGGTGTGAGATGGTATCTCATTGTGGTGTTGATTTGTATTTCCCTGATGATGAGAGATGTTGAGCATTGTTTCCTATGTCTGTTAGCTATCTGGATGTCTTTTTTTTTTTTTTGAAAAGTGTCTATGTCTTTTGCCCACTTTTTAACTGGGTTATTTGTTTTTTGGTTGTTTAGTGTGATAAGTTTTTTGTAGATTGTGGCTATTAATCCTTTATCAGATATGTCATTTCCAAATATCTTCTCCCATTCTGTAGGTTGCCTTTTAGTTTTGTTGATTGTTTCCTTTGTTGTGTAGAAGTTTTTTATATTGATAAGGTCCCAATAGTTGATTTTCGCTTGTTTCTCTTGCCTGTGGTGATGTGTCTAGTAAGAAGTTTCTACCTACCTCCAAGGTCAAAGAGGTTTCTGGCCTGTGTTATCCTCTAGGATTTTGATGGTTTCCTGTATTACATTAAGGTTTTGCATCCATTTTGAATTTCTTTTTGTGTATTGGGTAAGAAAGTAGTCCAGTTTCATTCTTCTGCGTATTCATGCTTAGCCATGTTGAATTTGAGGTGACTTTGAAACACTAAGAGAAGATGTGGAAGGGTAGTCCCAGATAGGTCCAGAAATCACCGAAGTCTAGGTTGGTGACATAGTTGTTTGTCATCATGTATGAATGGCAGTTGAAAGTATTGATGTGTGTGAGAATTGACCAAGGGAAGTCCTGAGAATAGGTGAAAAGAGGGCTTTTTTAACAGAGCATTGAGAAAATGGCAAGATAGAGGAACATACTTACTCCTAAAAAGACGGTAGTGAAGGATTGGCCAGAAATGGAGGAGAAAAGTATGAAGGGTTCTGTTCATAGAAGCCAGGGGAAGAAAGCATTTCAGGACGGAGTTTGGTAGAATGCTGTCGAAAGGTCAAATAAGAGGACAATGTTACATGTCCGTTAGAATGTACAAGATTGAGGTTTTGGTGATCCTTGAGCAGGGAGTTGCAGGGCTGTAAGCACATTGGAGTGAGTTTGGAATGACAGTGAATTGTGGTGAAGGAGGCACTGAGTGTAAGACTTGTAGAGACTGTATCTGAAGGAAAGATGAGAAATAATGGTGCCGAGAAGTACAGGAAAGGGTCATATTAGTTTGCCAAGGCTGCTATAATGAAGTACTGCAGCCTGGGTGGCTTCAACAATAGAAACTGATTTTTCTGTGGTTCTAAAGGCTAAAAGTCTAAGATCAAGGTATTAGCAGGCTTGATTCCTTCTGAAGGCAGTGACGGAAGAATCTGGAACAGATTCTTGGCTTACTGATACCCCTATCTTCTTTTCTGTATCTTTACATTATTTTCCTTTGTACCTGTCTGTGTCCAAATTTCCTCTCCTTTTCAGGACACCAGGCAGATTAGGGCCTACGCCAACAATCTCATTTATTTTTAAAATTTTCAACCTCAGTTTAATTGCCTCTTTAAAGACTATCTTCAGGTAAATAGGACTACATTCTGAAGTACTGAGGGTTAGCACTTCAACATATGGATTTGGGTGGGGGGAAACAACTCAGCCGGCAACCGGGGTCAGGTATAATTTTTTGTTTGTTTTTCTTTTTAAAGTAACAGGGAAAACTGTAAGAGGTTTAAAGCCCAGTTGGAAGTATCTATTTGGAAGGAGGGATTGAATATACAGGAGAGGATGGATAGTTAATACTGTCAAGTTCCTGACAATGTAGAAGTAAATGGATTCCAGAGGGTATTGTTGATTAACGTGAGATGAGAATGGAATAGAGAGAACTCTGTAATAGGAATAGTGGGTAGGATGTATCCAAAGGTGCTTCCGTTTGTAAGTCAGACATGAAGAGGAAGGGGTTCCTGTGTGAAACATTTTTTTCTGTAAAGTAAGAGAAAAGGTCATCTGCTTAGTGGTCCAGGTTTGAAGATGGGGTGAGTGGTAGTGATTGAAGAGGATGAAGTTAAAATGAAAGTAGAGAGGATTCAGTTTTCTTGGTGGGGATTGAAAACATAGCTGTATTTTTTGGTAATGTTGATCTTGGATTTATGCGGGAGACTTTCTGGCTTGTGTGACTTTATCAGTTCATGGCTGGATGTTTGAGGTGCGGGTACAAAGAATGTGGGTGATGGGATTCATCCAGCATTTATGCCTTGCTACATGGGATCAGTGAGTATGATAAAAAGAAAAAAAGAGTGGCAAAGGAGTTAATGTATTGGCAAATGCATTTTTTAAATGATGGACCAGTTTACTTGAATAAAGAAACTAGAGAAGGAAAAAAAAAAAAAAAAAGAAACTAGAGAAGGGAGATGATAATGATGGTATTTATGATAGTGATGATAGGTAATTAGATTATTGTTAAAAACAAATAGCCTGGGGACGCTTGGGTGACTCAGTAGGTTAAGTGTCTTCCTTCAGCTCAGGTCATGATCTTGGAGTCCTGGGGCTCTCTGCTCAGTGGGGAATCTGCTTCTCCATGTCTCTTTGCCCCTCCCGCTGCTCATGCTCACTCTTGTTCTCCCTCATGCATGCTTTCTTTCAAATAAATAAAATCTTTAGAAAAAAATTTAATAAAAAGAACAGGTGATCCTTATTATAATTCATTGTCTTTGAGTGTTAGAACATTAATCATCCTGTAATGGTTCTTGCTCTCTCTTTTCCACAGGTCTCATTTTAGGCATAGATCTATTTCCCTTACTAGAATGATTACTTAAATTTAGCTATTTAGTAATGTGTATTGATCATGTTAGCATCCACAGAGCATAAACCGCACTGTCTTCAGTCTTGCAAATTTGGGGCAAATGAAAAAAATTTTTGTTTATGTAAAGATAATCATAAAGTTGATTATCGTGGCTTATATAGTAAATTAGTAAAAACTGAATTTTTCCAGGTTTCTTTTTTACTGTCTTATCACTGAAACCATAATAAAAGAGAAATCAGGGGTACCTGGGTAACTCAGTTCATTGAGCATCTGACTCTTGATTTTGGCTCAGATTATGATCTTAGTGCTCAGCAAGGATTCTGCTTGAAGATTCTCCCTTTTCCTCTCCCCCTGCTGGCATTTTTCTCTTTTCCTCAAACAAATCTTAAAAAAAAAAAAAAAAAAAAAAAAAAAATCAATAGCTCTAATAGATAAACTATATGATAAGTAATAACCATTAAAATTATAATTTATTCCCCACAGTTTTAAATCAATGGCGATAGAGTTCATGTGGTATGTAGAGGTTCTCTATGCTGCTGTTGCTGCTGCTGCTGCATTTAAAAATTAGATTTTCATGTGCTTCTAGGTAGGAGAGGATGCCACTTGACTGAAAAATCGTGTTGTTATTATTTACTCTGGCAGTAATTACGACCAGCATTGCAAATGTTATTTCTAGAATCATCCATGTGCTTTTCTTTGTAGAAAGGAATCATATAGATGCAAAACAGGATACACTCTGAGTTGCATAAGTATACAGCTCAAGGCTATGCTCCTTGCTTCCCCAATTCTTTCTTCAGGTCAAGTGCTTGACATTTGCTTAGCATGTTCTTCTGCCTGGTTTGACCCCACATTCTTCCAGATATACTTTCATAAGTCTTTAGAAATTAGCCTGGCTAATTTCTAATACAAAGAATGTTGTATAGTTACATCATGCATTTTTGGCCTCTGCAAATATTTTCATGGTAGATTTTAAGAGCGCATCTCCAAGGTTATACTTTGCATATAAATGTAACCTTTGAGCGGGTCACATTGGTATGGATTGGGCATGAAACTGCTTTTGCAGTAAGTTAACATTCAGATTGAGCAAGATGTCCTGATTAAAATGAAGTTTTATAGCCTAGTTTGGCAAACTACCATCATTAATGCATTTAAATAGACTTGCTTACTGGGGCATCAACCTCAGTTTGCATCATTTTTATTAGAAATAGTCATACATTTACTGTGTCTACATTACTGATATTGCACATTTAAGGAAACTTACTTTCAGCATGCATTAACTATATGTGTACTTGACTATGAAACTGATTTTTTTTCACCAAGAGTATGTCTTCACTTTATTGAAAATTTACTTTTAAATTTATGACTCTTTGAAAGTTCAATGCTAATGAGTTGTTTTTCCCCAGGTATCATGATTTACATTAACCTGCTTATTTTGTTTGTAGAATATTCTAAAATCAAAGCTTAAATGTTTAAATAATATTTTAGGTTTTAAAAAGTAACATATAACACATGATTAATTACTTAAACACTTTTGAGGTGCTTTCATTCCACTGTTAGTTTTAGAATTAGGTATTTCTAGTGAAGTAATTATCTTGTTTAAAATACTTAAAAGCTAGGATGCCTGGTTGGCACAGTTGGTTAAGTATCCTGGAGTCCCGGGATCGAGCCCCACATCAGGCTCCCTGCATGGAGCCTGCTTCTCCCTCTACCTGTGTCTCTGCCTCTTTCTCTCTCTCTGTCTATAATGAATAAATAAAATCTTAAAAAAAAAACAAAAAAGAAATGGAAAATGGTTTCAAATGTTTACATAAGCTTCTTTAAAATTTACAGTTTTATTTCCATTTTTTTCATTTTTTTCAAAGATTTTATTAGAGCGCGCGTGAGCACGAGTAGGGGGAGGGGCACAGGGAGAGGGAGAAGTAGGCTCCCTACTGAGCAGGGATTCCCAACATGGGGCTTGCTCCCAGGACCCTGAGATCACAACCTGAGACCAAGCCAGACACTTAACCTACTGAACCACCCAGGAGCCCCATTTTTATTTCCATTTGAAAAAATGTTGAATAAAACAGTAAGGGACTTCCTTAAGAAACTCAGGGATCTTGCTGTAAAAATGCAGATGTGAGACAAACTATAAAGAGTGGACACATCAATAAGAGAAAGGATAAAAACTATATGATCATTTCAGTAGATACAGAGAAAGCATTTGACAAAGTACAACACCAAAACTATGTTGGCTAAAACTACCAGTACTATGTTGAATAAAAGTATTCAGAGTCACATCCTTGTCTGGTTCCTGACCTTAAGGGAAAATCTCTCAGTTTTTCCACTGAGTATAATGTTGGTTGTAGGTTTTTTTATATGTGGCCTTTCTCATTACTTCGTTGAGGATTTTTATCATAAATGAATGTTGTACTTTGTCAGGAAAAAGAAATGAAAGGCATCCGAGTTAAGGAAGAAGTAAAATTCTCAGTATTTGCAGATAACATGATACTCTATCTGTAGAAAACCCTAAGGATTCCCCTGAAAAACTACTAGAACTGTTAAATGAATTCAGTAAAGTTGCAGGATACAAAATCAGCCTACAGAAATCTGTCGTATTCCTATACACAATAATGACGAAGCATAAAGTGAAATTAAGACTACAATTCCATTTACAGTTGCACCAGAAACAAAATACCTAGGAATAAACTTAACCAAAGAGGTAAAAGACCTATACTCTGAAAACTGTAAAACATTGATGAATGCAGTATATCTGTAATACTTTGTTATAAAGTTCTAAGATAAGCCTGTCTATCCCCTGGGTCTGTAATATTATGCTATGGAGACACCCTCATTCACTTCTTAGGAACTATCCTAAGTTTACATTTAGGGCATAACCGTGCATCTGCTATTGAATTTCTTATTTTAATTTAGTAACAGGTAAAACTTGATAGTATTTTTTCTGTTAAAATTACTTCACTGTGGGGCAGCCTGGGTGGCTCGGCAGTTTAGTGCCACCTTCGGCCCGGGATGTGATTCTGGAGACTCGGGATCGAGTCTCACGTCGGGCTCCCTGCATGGAGCCTGCTTCTCCCTCTGCCTGTGTCTCTGCCTCTCTCTCTCTCTGTCTCTCTGACTCTCTCTCTCTGTGTCTCTCATGAATAAATAAATAAAATCTTAAAAAAAAAAATTACTTCACTGTGTCCATGTAGTAAGAGCGTGTGTGTGTGCGTGTACGTGTGTATGTGTATGTTTATGGGTAAAGAGTTTAACAGAACTCTTCCTGCATGAGACTTTGATCTTTGCGTAACTGTCTAGTTCTGTAACCTCTAAAACTTGGAATGTTAACTATTGCTTTTATAGTAAAAATTACTCTGGATCAAGAGTGGGAGAACTATTAATATTTGATGGAAGGCACAACTTTGAGCATCCTTGAATTGAGAACTTTTATAGTGTGCACGAGCAGTGTGGGCTGTGGGGTTTTGATGCCAGAGTGTCCCTCAAATCTGTCCCATATAGATTCATTGCCACACCTGAGCTGTTAGACTGCTTTAGGGACTTAGCAGAAGAAAAATGCCTGATGCTGCTCTGGCAAACTGTAGTTCCTTACTTTATATCCTACTGAGTGGTGCCAGTGGGACTTCAGATGGTCTGTGGGTCTGCATGTTTAGTTCATCCTAAGACCCATAGAAGGGTAATGCAGTAGTATAATTCTGCAGTTTGTCATTTTCAGAGTGACAAAAAATAACATTTTAACTTCGTATTATTAATTTACTTAATTCATTCAGTTTTATCAGTACTTTGAGAAGAACATTTGGCTATGAGTCTGGATACATGGCTTTTAGTTCTGGGTTTTTAATAATGGATTATATTACCTTGGGCAAGTCAGTTAATCTCTGAAATTCAATTTCCTTAAGTGTTAGATAAGAAATTTGACCAATGTCATTTCTAATGTCCATTCCGACTCAAAATCCTATAGTTCTCTTATTTTCTTATCATCATAAGTTAATTTTTAATCCTCTTTTATGGGAACATTCCATATTTCTTTTAGCCTGGCAGATGATCAGAGAGTTGAAAGCCTAAGGTGCTACAGTGTACCTTCTTTCAAATTTTGGTTTCACAAAAGTCAGATTATAGCCACATAGTTCTAAAAGAATCATTTACTGCCTTTACAATGGAATTTAAAGAATTTAAAAATAGCTGAAGAGCTTTGGGAGGAAAAAAATGGAATGTTTGAAAAGCTTTTGATTATTTTAAGATATTGTCTCAACTTTGATTTATAGGTTGTGAACTGGCTTGAGGGGCCTGGATCAGAACAACTTCGAGCCCAGTGGGGGATTGGAGATTCCATCCGGGCCTCCCAGGCCCTACAGCAGAAACACGAAGAAATTGAGAGCCAGCACAGTGTGAGTGCTTTTCCTCTGCAAGTTTCAGTGCTGTTACTACTGTGCATACTGTGCATACTACTGTGCTGTTACTACACGCTACTTCTTAGTAGCGTGTGTGGTACTAAGGGTCCAGTTGCTATAAACTTTTTTATAGAGATACAAAGATAGTACATTTAATATTTAGAGGCCATAAAGTATATTTGACCACTTAGTTTGTATGTTTTGTTTTGCTTTTGGTTCCAATACAGTTTAATTATATATTTTTATAGAAAAAAAATTCATGTGAAATTTTACAAATTACAATGACAGAATAAAGAGTGATAGTACAAAAACAGAACCATTGTCTGTTGTTCTGAGACAGAAATTATGATCCTTAAATCCTCAGAGGAAGACCTCGGACGTCCCTGCTTTATTAGGGAATGTATGGTACAATTTATGCCTGAGAGTAAGTAATTCCACATTTGTTGCATTAATCACAACTGGTGGAGTGTGAGTGCAGAGGGTGCAGGAAAACTTTCCATCCTTTGTGCATTTAAGGGCTTCTGTTTGTAACTGAAGGGGATGTTAAATCACAGTTCTAAAATTAGAATAGAATTAGTATAGGCAGATAATAGATAATTGTTCAAGAGAGTTTAACTTGTGTATAGAGAGAATTGATATATGTTAAGCTCTTCATTATTTAGAAAGTGATCATCCACTTTGTGGATCAATTAGTTTACCCCTTTTCTCCCCCAAGTCATATAATTTCTTGTAGTAATTTAAATAAGTTGACTAGAAAAGTGGAAAAATAAACTTGAAATTCATTAATTTCTACCTCTTAAAATTATGTCTTAAAAAATTGATGAGTTTACATGCATACACACAGCATTTAACCTTGCATATAATATGAAGAATAGAATACCTTTCCTTTAAATAAGTAATAAAAGAAGCCAGTCTTCCCCTCCAAGAAAACCAAATCCAAGTGATCAGAAGACACTGATTGGATTAATGTGTTAATTGGGAAAAAAAGATCATGTATTCAGGGATGACTATAACATGCATCCTGATCACTAGGATCTAAATGCACAATAATAGAGAACTTAAAAAAAAATTGATTAATTGTAACTTTAAACTCTGCCCAGATGAGATTAATGGATTATCTGAACATCTAATTTTTTTCTTTCCTTTTCAACTTCCCTAGTTGAAGTGGTAATTAAAAGTTGGATAGTATTAACAAATGTATATTTTAACTAAATGACATTAAAAATAAATGTTGAATATACTTTTCTCAGGAATAAATTTGAATTGTTGACCAAGTATCATTTGTTTTTTTACTAAAGATATATTTAACAATATCTAACATTACTATTTTCCTATTTAATATTTATCATTCTGTTTAGTTCCTTATATTGTTTTCTTTATAATATTTCCAAATTAGCTTTAGTAATCTGCAATATTGGCAGATAAAAATATGCACTGTAATCTAGCTGATATAATATAGAAGAGGTATCACAAGATTTGGAATTGGAATTATATAAGATAGTGTATATATTGTCTTGTCTGATTAGTACTTGTAAGAAATTGATTGATTGCTGGGGAGGGAGAGGGAAGGAGGAAGGTAGAGGGAGAAAGAATCTTAAGCAGGCTCCATGCCTAGCATGGGGCTGCAAGCAGGGCTCCATCTTGCCACCCTGAGATTGTGACCTGAGCTGAAATCAAGAGTCAAAGCTTGGCTGAGCCACCCAGGCACCCCTCTTGGTACTTCTTAAATAACTTAATTCTATTGATATTTTTTATATTGACTTTGGCTTATTTAAATCCTGTGGATTATTCTGGAGCATGTCACTATAGTATAACTATATCCTATAATTTGTCCCCCTTTTTGGTTCTTAAAAACAGTATTTGCTGTGGAACATTCTAGACTTCATCTAGAGGAATTAGTTATGAAAGTACCCTCCGAAGTCCGTTCGGTAAAGGTATATGACACATGAGGGTCCCAAAGGTGGGGTTTATTTATATTTTGTTATTTTTAAAGATGTCAAAAGGAATAATTATACTTAGAAGTTGGATTGTATACCTGTTGTAAAGAAGTTCATAAAAGAAATCGAAAAGCACATTTTATATTGGATATAGTATGGAAGAAGTTACAAATGGTATATATAGAGATTATGTTTAGGTTTTTGTTTTGTATTTTTATTTATAAAGTTTGAAAATCAGTTTAAAGAAACAACTAGCTTATGGATAGCTCCGCGTGTTTAAATTTACTTCTATTGTGAAATCAATTTAAAATGTCAGAACTTTTTGAATTGGAAAGGATCTTCTAGATTTCTTCTAAAGCCATCATCTTATTTTTATACATGAACAAACTGGGGAGTACACTTTTCGATCAATGGGTAGTTGGGCTAGGTTGAAACATCTATCTCTTTATAGTCATGAAATTCTTTTTCCTCTCTATTTCTCTTTCTCTCCCCCTTTCTGTGTCTCTCTCTGTGTCTTACTTGCTTTACTAGCTCACTCTCAGAGAAAGCTACTAAATTTTCATGGATATGCTTAAGATAGTTCCATTTTTTTTCATTCCTGTACTCTTAATACTTAAGGACACACGCACATATATTGATGTTTACGTTCAAAGAATGGTGCTCAAAGAAAAGAAACATTGATGACTTACTATGAGTCTCATTTCTCTAATGATGTATGATATTCAGTGTCAATATTGGGAGGTGGCACAAATTGGGTGAGAGTATAGAAGAAACAGGATTGGCCACGAGTTGATAGTTACTGAAGATGGATGGCACATGGAGTTCATTATACTGTTCTTTCCACTTTTGAATAGTTTGAAATTTTTCGTTCTAGGTTTACAAATGAGAATTGCATTGTTTTAACCAATAGGTGGCACTACGCTGTCACCTTGAGAATAGGTGGTTTGATGCAGGATAAGTATATTAGCTTATAATGTTCTAATATTTTATTAAAAGCTTTCTTCTTCTCTTTGTAAATAAGAGCCAACACTTTAAAGCATATATTGGAATTCTTCAGGTCTTAATGTATTAGGACAAATTTCTAGCATATTGATTGCTTAATAAGGGTAGAAATTAACATACCATTTTTATTAAATCACTGTCAAATATTGCATTTTAGATTCTTCATAAAAGCATAATTTATAAAGCTAAAATAAATCTAAATTTATTAGAATTTATTTAGTATTAATATACAGAAAATGAAAATCATACTAATATGTAGTTCTTTTTCAAGAAATGTCAATAGGAAGTTTATTTTTTTAATATGAGGTTAAGCACAACAAAAAATATTAAGGTATAAGAAAATGATTATCGTAATTTAAAATACATTTTAAATTGTTTTCGTTTGATAATCATATTTTATCTTTTTGTTTGAGGTAGGTGGTTGTTAGGAAAAGCACCTCATAGGAATGTGCAGAAGTATAAATTTCTGAAGCTGTGGCATTCTGTTTGTATCTCCCATCTCACAACACTGACTTTTGGTCTTCAAAGAGAACACTGTTGTGTCGTGCCTAATAGTAAGCAGCAAAACAGATACACATCAAGAGCAAACACTCATCTCTCCCGAACATATTAGTCTTAAGTGAGCTGGCAGTGTTTCTTTCCTCCTAGACTGGGATTCCTATTTCTTGGTGTAAACATAAATAGCCATTATTTCACCAGCTGTGCATTACCACCAACTCCCCCATGATTCCAGTGTCAATCCTGATGACTACCTCTGTCCTAATATATGAGCATTCAAGCTCATTTCTTACCAACCATCTAAATCTAAATTACATATCTTGGAATTGATTTTTTTTTTCCTGTGCAGTTAAATGTCCACAAAAGGTAGGCCAGAGGATGCCCAAACTGAACTGAATGCAGCCTGTCCACCTAAGGTTCTATATTTTATATTCTCCTATTTCCTGGGAAGAAACATGTGATTAACTTGAAAAGAGAGAGAGGGGGAGAGAGAGGAAAAAGAGTCTGTGCACACCAGATTTTTTTTCCCTTACATCCCAGTGAAACTGATTATTTCTTTAGGATGACGTCAGTTCCTAATGTGAGCTTCTTTAATTTCAGGTGCTAATTTCAAGAAAGATATTAGTTCTTAAATTGTTTGCATCCTTGTTCTGGTTACATTGGCCTTTATTTTACAAGTTCAGACTAGGAAAAAAATCAACTCCAGTATGATTGTCCTTAAACCTTAGTGGTCCTAAGGAGGTGTCACCTGAAGTGATTGTTAAACTGACTGTTGGCAGAGCCATATGCCCACAGACTGATTTAATAGGTCAGGGGTGAAGCTTATGTATTTTTAGTAAGCACCCTTGGTAATATGACATAGATAGTTCTCACTCTTAAGACATACTAACCCAGGATCCCAGGATGTTAATCTTTAGTTTACTCTTTTTTTCTGAATCATTACTGTTACTTCTTCAAAGAATTGGATCTGTTTAGAGCATTAGCTAAATTTACAAGTACTATAGAGAAGACTGGGGGGATCCCTTTCTATTTTATTTATTTTTTATCTTTAAAGATTTTATTTATTAGAGCAAAAGGTGGGGGGGGGTGGGTGGCAGGGAGAGGGAAAAGCAAGGCTTCCTGCTGAGCAAGGAGCCCCATGCAAATGATCTGAGCTGAAGGCAGATGCTTAATCAACTGAGCCACCCAAGTGCCCGGATGCCTTTATGTTTTAGAACACCACTATGATATTTTTCTCAAGTAGTATTTTCTGCTTTAAATCCACCTCCATTAATTTTTATGATCACTATGTGGTTTCAAAAGTATTTTACACACAGTATTATGTGATTAAATTTATATAATAACCGATAAGATAGGTAAGACAGATAATATTATCACTGTTGTATAGAACAGGGTTTTCAACCTTGGTTCTGTTGACACTTTGGGCCAGGTAGATCTTTGTTGTAGGGGCTGTCCTTTGCATTATAGGATAATTTAGCTGCATCACTGGCCTCTCCCCACTAAATGCATTAGCATTGCACCCTCTCAGTTGTGACAGCCAAAAATGTCTTTGGATATTGCAAAATGTTCTCTATGAAGCAAAATAACCCCCAGTTGAAAAATCTTTGCTATAAAGAAAGAAACTGGTTCTGAGAGATAAGTGACTTAATGAAGATCATACCCTTTGTAAGGAGCAAAGACCGACCTTGAGTCCATCTTTCAAACCCATTATTCTTTTTGCTACATCTGACTTCATTATCTATATAATAATATTCAAAGATTTCATAGTAGTTCAAGCAATAAAACAGTATGACAAATTAGAGAAACCCAAGTTTTAGGTACAGGGCACAAAAGTAGACCACCTTTAGAGCAGTACCTGTTACCTGCTTAATTTAATGTCAGCTAATCTACAGTGTCTAATATACAGTGTTTTATATGTTCATTCAGTGCATATTAATTGAGCACATTCTAAATTCACGTGATGTTCTAGACTCTTGGGTATGTAGCACTAGCTTATAAAATGGAACTTCATATTGGGAAAAAGGGAATGGGGAGCAGGTGAGGCAAGGCTTTTAGGAAAGGCATCTCTGAGGAGATCACATCAGTCAGAAACCTTGAAATGATAGGAAGGAGGAATTCAAGCAAAAGGCAGTTCAGATTGAGGACACAGAAGTAAAACCGCTGTAGGCAGAAACTTAGTCGCCATGGTAAAGGACTAGCAGGTATGTTGCCTGTGTTGTAGTGCAGTGAGCAAGGCAAGGAGTCACACAAAACTGTGTTTCTGAGGGAGTCAGGCCAAAATGTCTGTTAAGCCCACAACAGGGAACTTGACATTTATTTAAATGTTATGTGAAATCATTGGAGGGGTTTTTGGGCAGAGAACTGATTTATGTTTTTAAAAGATCACTGGCTACCATATGGAGAATAAGGAGTAGGGCCAAACAACGAAATAGGAAGACAGGAGACTAATAGAATGGAGGCAGCAGTTGTAATGAGAAGTTGTCAGGATCCTGAGGTTGAGCCAGCAAGACTTGCTCTTGGAGGAATCAGGTGTTTGGCCTTAGCTATTCTTACAATTGGGAAGACTGGGAGAGAAGCAGGTTGGGAGGCTACAGAATTAGTAGCTCTGGAGGGCAGGTTAAATTTTAGATGTCTAATATCCAAATGCAGGTTGGGTATCACTGTCGGGTTCAGGAGAGGGGACAAGGTGAGGATATTAATGTGGGAATTATCAGCATATAAGTGTTATGTAAAGGTATGGGACTAGATGAACTCACCCAAACCCAAAGAATATTGATTTAGAAGAAAAGAACTTTTGGAAAACTGAACCCCAGGTCATCTCTAAATTTAGAGGGCAAGAAGCAGAAGGGCTAGCTGAGGAGCTGTTGTGTCTGAGAAAAGAAGAGAAAAAGGGATTCTTAAGAGAAAGTGGTCACCTTTGTGAAACTCAGCTGAGAGCCCCAAGTAAGATAAAAAATGAGAATTTGGTAAGAGCAGGAAGGACAAAAATCCTGATTAGAATGGATTTAAGAGGGGTTGGGAAATGAGAAGATAGAGCGAGTATTAGATGGTCTTGGTCTTGAGTTTCTTTTTTTAATTGAAGTTTAATTTATATACAGCAACATATATATATGTATGTATGTATATATATGAAGTACACATCTTAAGTGTATTCTTGTTTTTTAATGTAAGATACTGCAACTTATTTGTATATTGGTAGAAATAATCCAGTTGAAAAGAATGAATTGATGGGAGAGAGAAGATAAGTGCAAGAGCAAAGCCTCATGTAGGAACAGAGGACAGAGAGAGTGAAGTGAAGTGACCGCCTTAGAAGCAGGGACAGTTCATCCACTATTTTATTTTATTTTTATTTTTTATTTTTTTTATTTTTTATTTTATTTTTATTTATTTATGATAGTCACAGAGAGAGAGGCAGAGACACAGGCGGAGGGAGAAGCAGGCTCCATGCACCGGGAGCCCGACGTGGGATTCGATCCCGGGTCTCCAGGATCGCGCTCTGGGCCAAAGGCAGGCGCCAAACCGCTGCGCCACCCAGGGATCCCTCATCCACTATTTTAATAGGGAGAGCAAAGCACAGGGCTGCAGAAAAGAGGGATGGTCATAGATGTGTCGGTGAGAAGATGAGAGAGTTCTCTTCTGTTTGCTTCCTAGTGAATTAAGAAGTTAGATTTTTGGCTGAGAATGAAGAGAGAGAGAGAAAGAAAGTTGGAGATTTAAGGAGTGAAGAAACCTAATAATCAAGAGAATGGGAAAATAAACCCACTAGAGAAATGTAGGCTTGCTAAAGGCCTATTTGAGGTTACTTATATATACTTTATATATTTTTGTATAGATATATAGAGTATATATATTTATATATACTATAACTTTAAAAAGATAGCTATTTGCATAGTTGCTATTATCTAGCCATGTTGCTACCCTGGTGTAGGTATACAGTAGGTAGAGAAACCAGGTCTGAGGTCTTGACAGGTGGATTGGATGGAAAGAAGAGAGCGGGGCATGAGCATGGATTATCCTCTGGGAAGTGGTTATAGCTTGACCAAGGCAGAAGTGAGGACATGGGAGTCTTTAGTGCTGGACCTTAAAACAAGCAGGTCACTGGATCGGGCAGTCTCATGGGTTGTAGGATTGAGTGTCCTAAATGGTATGAATGGGAGAGTCAGTAGCTGGTGGTTAGAGAATGACATTCTGAAGTTAAGATTGGGGAACTGTATAGTAGTATATGATTATGACAAGAATGTGTATCTGTTGGAATAGATAGTTGAGGTGGTGTGGGGGCAGGATGGTTGGAAGTAAGGAGGGAATAGGGACAGAGTTAAGAGTGCCGGGTGGATGCGTTACGGTGGGAGTCTGTGGGAAGGCTGGCCCAGAGAGGGGGACCATGACCTTTGCCAAACTCTCTGGATGTGGGTGTGTAATGGGAAAGGTTGGAAGGATGTTGTCTGACAGCATACACTCTAAGGGTGGAAAGGTTTCAGGTAGAGTGAAAAAGGAAAGGAAATGTTTAGATGACTGGAATGAGGATATAGGATAGATAATGACCTTGACAGGAGTGAGTTCCGGGGGTTGGGACTTCTTATCCTCACTTTAATAATTTTGCCTAAGAAGATTATCATATATGTTACTGAGTCTATCTGGAGAAATGATAAAATATAATGTAGTTCTTCGGGAGCTGATTTGATCCTTAATTTACAACATGTCTGTTACAGGAATGGTTTGCAGTATATGTGGAACTTAATCAGCAAATTGCAGCACTCCTAAATGCTGGGGATGAGGAAGACCTTGTGGAACTGAAGTCATTGCAGCAACAACTTAGTGATGTTTGCTATCGACAGGCCAGTCAGCTGGAATTTAGACAAAATCTCTTGCAAGCTGCTCTTGAATTTCACGGTGTTGCCCAAGATGTAAGTGTCTACTCTCATTGCTTTTCTGTTCTTCAAATGATCTAAACACTTATCTGCACATGATTTTTGCAGGTTTGCATGTCTCCTAATTATTTTTCTGGAATAAAATAATTTTCTCGTGGGGAGATGATAAAAGTCTTTGATTTTTAAAAAAATTTTCATTTTTAAGTCATTTTGCATGCTAAGCCTTTTTTGTCAAAATAGTCTTCCAACCTAGTAGATATATTTCATCTGGACTGTTTCTCTGTTTATGCTTTATAACGTAGATTGAAATGGTAGTTTCAGTACTTTTTTACATTCTGCTGACCTGGATATAAATCTTTGTCTTCCTGGTGCATGCATCTGTTTTCTGTCTTTTCAGATAACATGTATTCTAATTATTCGTCCTTGTCTTTTAACAGCATAGTCTTTTTTCAAGTGTAATTGTGATAACCTCATTAGATATAAACCTCATTAATCATTAAACACTTTAGATGCTGATTACATCAGGGTTATCTCTTTGGTGTCCCTCTGCTTTAGTTGTCTCAGCAGTTGGATGGCTTATTAGGGATGTTGTGCGTAGATGTAGCACCAGCTGATGGAGCATCGATTCAGCAGACTTTAAAACTGCTTGAAGAGAAGCTGAAAAGTGTTGGTAAGCAGATTTTAAAAATGCTGAAACATAAGGGTTCTTTTTTTAGAAATATCATTACTGTGGTTAGACAAGTCAACTTATACTGAACTAATTATAATTATTTATAGGAAACACAGAAAAAATTAGTGTAAAATAGGTTTTATTCCCTTGAAGGGTGTAGTACATGCTAAAATTTTTATTTTTCATTGATGGTCAGTCACCCTTCCTTCATTGGGCTTTTAGCCTTCCTTTTTACCCAGCTATATCTACAGGTGCTATGTCTTGCATATAGTATGAACAGTTATTTGTAGTGCATGCATAAGCTGTAATTAGCTGTGGAGTGTTCTGTGGTAAACCCTGTATGCCCCAAACTGTGTTTTATGCAATGATTTTTGTTGTTGCTATATCCTAACCTTGTGAATAAATAGTCGGTTTGGTTCTGTGCATTTGTTTCTCCAAACTGGGAATATTGCCAAGGTTACCTACTCTCCCAAGGAGAGGATGATTCCATTTTACTTGACACCAAGGCCTTTTACATTTTATTACAGTAGGAAGGAAATACAGTGAATTTCCCTAGGTCATGACTGGAGAGGAGATAGTGGATGTACAAATGGGAAGTGAGGGTTGTTCTGGGTGGGATAAAAGGGCAGAAGGGAATGGAGGTGATGAAGCAAAAACCTAAGACAGATTCAGTAGAAAATGGTGACACATGATCGAAGCCAATTAGTTAGTTATTGAAAAGGATTTGAGAGGATGGGTTTGAAAAATCATGTTTATATGGGCATTTTACTTTGCAGCTTTGTTATTTCAACACATGATAGGAATAGTACATATTTTGTATTTAATTTGCCAGATGCAATTTATTTCATAGTGTCAGAAGTTTTCTGGAGCCATACTTGTTTAAAAAAGAAAAAAAAAATTCCTGTTTGCTTGTCTGGTTTGGAGTATTGTAAATCTATCCTAAATATTACTTCTCATTAGGTGTAAGCTGGAAGATGCCTGACCTCAAAATACTCAGCATCCTTTTTCACAGTGATAATAAATTGGTCGAATACTTTGAAGTCTTGTAACTCATACATTATTTTGAACAAAATGTTTGCCATGTTTTCCTAAAAATTGGACTACATAAAAGCACAGACGAAACAAGTTGAAAAATCTTATAATCAATTAGAAATTCCCATACTTTCTTCTTTTTTCAGTTTTCAAAAATAATTGTCATCAGTAGAAATTCTCTTTAGGCTGAATTTGGCATGAGAGGAAGCTCCAATTTGAACTACATTTATAAAGATGTTTATTGCTTAAAGTGTTCAGAGAACCCCATCCCAAGGTAGTTTAAGGTACAAAGCTGTCATTCTTGGAAGACAAGTACAATATCTGCTGAGAGGATTTACTTGAGGGTGGGGAAGCACCTTCTTTGTTTAAGAGATTAAATCTAGGAACTTTTGTTTTAGATGTAGGATTACAAGGTTTACGTGAAAAAGGTCAAGGACTTCTGGATCAGATCTCCAATCAGGCATCCTGGGCCTACGGAAAGGATGTAACCATTGAAAATAAAGAAAATGTGGACCACATACAAGGAGTGATGGAAGATATGCAGCTTAGGAAACAAAGGCAAAGTTTGACTGTTAATGTTGATTTTTGTTAAAATAACATAATATTAAAATAGGAAGTGATAGATGTTTTCTATACAAAATACAAGTTCTAATCTGTTATATAGTAGGTATGTAGTAGGTTTTAGTGGATGTAATTATTATTGTATGTAATTGTACTAACAAATAATGATAATTTGTCCAATTAATGGAACTTTTACCATTTTTATTCCGTGGTAAAATTTCAGTTTACTCCCTAAGTACTTCACATTCCATCTCTCCAGTATAGCATATGACTCTTTCATCTTTTAAAAAAACACTTTTTGGGAGAATTTTGCTCTTCCATTTTCATTTGGTTTAGAGTTGCTATTAAATGTGCTATCTGCATTGATCAGTTTCTTCATCTAAACTTCCAACTCACAGATTGTCACATTCCCATTGTACTCCTATTTGCTTGAAAGGATTAGACAACAGACTCTGGGTAAGAGGCTATTTAGTTTTATTTCATGGAGAGCTGGGAATTTAAAGGATTCTTTGAAAATTCAATTTGAAATAGCAACTGGAAAGCATTACAAAGTAAAGGATTAAATTAATATATGAAAGTAAAACAGTGTAGCATGGTTGTAGGAAATTTTTGCACACTTAGAAATTTTAGGGTCATCAGCAAAACCTCATAGAAACAATCTCTGCATCACAGAGAAGATACTCATTAGGCAGAAATTCCTTCTAGGCTCACATGCAAACTCACCCATTTTGTTATTTTATTCTAATCACAAAGGATGCTAGACCCCTGTTCTTAATAAGCCACACATGCTTATGTCTTCCCTGTGTTCCCTTCATTCTCTACTCTGATTTCTGCTTCTCATTTAAATGCTTAAATTTCTCTTATTAAAAAAACAAAACACACATGCATATACTTTCTTTGTCAACCCTTTCTTTACCTTCTAGCCATAGAATCTCCTCTCTAACAGCCAAGTCATTTGAAGGTCATATGAAGGTACAGTTGTACTATTATTTCTCACTGCCTCCCACTTACTTTTCAGCCGTCCGCAGTCTGACTTCTGCCCTCACCATTTCACTGAACTTGC
This sequence comes from Vulpes lagopus, assembly GCF_018345385.1. Lineage (NCBI taxonomy): Eukaryota > Metazoa > Chordata > Mammalia > Carnivora > Canidae > Vulpes > Vulpes lagopus. Next base: position 102,090,839 of record NC_054834.1, on the reverse strand, counting down.
TCTTACTGATGTCACCAGTGACTTTAATTACTATGGAATAATGCTTGATCTTGTTCAAAATCCAGGTAGTATTTTTGGTCTTCACATTGCTTGATTACGCTAAATAGCATTGGACATAGCTTCTTGAAACTCTTGAGACTTTCTGATGACCTTGTCTTTTGGAAACACCCTCATGATCCTGGCAATCTCTTTCTTCTCAGTTTTCTTCACTGGTTTCTTGTCTTCTAGCTAATTGCATTGCTTTCAGGGTTGGTTTTGAGGCCAGATCCTCTTACTCTGTGTATTCTCCCTGCACAGTCTCACTACTTGAATGACTTTCTTTTATTTGATTGTGATTAAGTATATATGGTTCTGACCCAGACCCCTGTCCTGTGCTTTGGACCCATAATTATACTTGGCCTACTTAGTATCTCTAGGTGGATGTTCCACACATTCCTCAAACCTGATATGTCCAGATACTTGCTCTCTTAATTTTCTGTCTAGGTTGAAGTTACCATCAGCTACCAAATTTGGGATTTATCCTAAAATCTGTACTCTTCCTAATCTTGTATAGCCTGATCAAATGTCTAAGTTCTGCTGTCTCTGAATTCTGAACATTTTCTATTTAAAATCTCTTTTATTTACCTCTGGCCTTGATCCTCTCTAGTCTGTTGTACATAAGAATAATTTTTGTAAAGTACTTATCTAATAAAAAAAATTACACTCGGTGATTTCCTGTTTTCTCAGATGAAGTTCAGTCTCCTTGAAATAATGTAGGAGACCCTTCATAATTCAACCCTACATAATCTTATATCCTGCAACTTTCCCATGCAGAAACGGTTTTTTTACTTTCTTGAATGCATCGTGCTGTTTCATGAATCTGTGACTTAGAATACTTCTTTCTTCATTTTCTACCTGATGGATTACTGCTTATTCTTCAAGACTCAGGGATATTTACTGTTAGAAGGCTTTTTAGATTTTTAAGGCATGTTAGTCAACTTGTTCCTTCCTGCTTCTAGAACTCTTTACATTCATCCATGGTAACACTCACCACATAGTTTGTTTAGAAGTCTACTGCCCAAAATGAGACCAACTTAATAGTTGAGACCATGTCTTATATTTCTCAAACACATTATCCAACACTTGCATTAATATCTATGATATCATCATCATCATTTAAGTGTCTTAGATTATTGTTTAGCTTCAGATTTAAAAAATTCTTATCCTCACTTCTGTTTAGCTTTGTAGAATTACTTTACCCAAGTTCATTTTAGTAGTATGTTATGGGCTTTTTATGAAGGGCATTCTTATAAAAAATAACCTTGTGACAATGGTTTCTGTACAGCTTCTTTAAGAACACTGACTGTAGTGGAGCTTAGTGCCTCCTGGGTAACTGGTCATTGATGTTTGGGATTGTAGTGAGTTCCCCCTTCCATGAATAGCATGGGAACAAAGAGAATGGATCAGAGCTAAGTTAGTTCAAGTCACCTTAAAAGTTCAATATTATACATGGCCGACCACAGTAAAATTTTAAATTACTCTGAATTGTGTTTTTCTTCACCTAGAGATCGATAAGTTTTTTTCTTCTTTGGAACAAATACGGAGTAGTTTTTTTAAAATTCAAAATTAGATATTACTTTGGGTAATGTAATATAATGAAAAGTGTTAACTTTTTATTTGTGAACTTTATTTAAAATCCCCTTATAAAGAAAAAACTGAGATTAGGTTTGTGAGATTCACCACCAATAATTCATGTATTGAGTCGGTCAGTCTTTTCACTGCTATAAAATGTTTTGCATGAATATTCCATAATTTTTCATTTTTCTGTTGGACACTTACATTGATTGCTGTCATTTTAAAAAAAATTTCAATTCAGTTAATTAGCATATAGTATATTATTGGTGTCAGAGGTAGAGGTCAGTGATCCATCAGTCTTATATAATACCCAGTGCTCATTATATCACATGCCCTCCTTAATGTCCATCACCCAGTTGCCCTGTCCCCTCACACCACTCCCCTCCAATGGTAGTCAGTTTGTTTCCTATGATTAAGAGTCTCTTAGGGTTTATCTCCCTCTCTGATTTAGTCTTGTTTTATTTTTCCCTTCCTTCTTCTGTGATCCTCTGTTTTGTTTCTTAAATTCCACATATGAGTGAGATCATATGATACTTGTCTTTCACTGATGTATTTCACTTATATAATACCCTTTAGTTTTTTCCATGTCATTATAAATGGCAAGATTTCCTTTTTTGATGGATGAATAGTATTCCATTGTATATATACATCATATCTTCTTTATCTGTACATCTGTCTATGGACATCTGAGCTCTTTCTATAGTTTAGCTATTGTGGACATTGCTGCTATAAACATTGGGATGCAGGTGCCCCTTCAGATCACAGCATTTGTATGTTTGGGGTAAATATCTGGTAGTGCAATTGCTGGGTTATAGAGTAGTTCTATTTTCAGTTCTTTTGAGGAACCTCTGTACTGTTTTCCAGAGTGGCTGCAACAGCTTGTATTCTTACCAGCAATATAAGAGGGTTCCCCTTGCTCCGCATCCTCACCAACATCTGTCATTTTCTACTTGTTAATCTTAGCCATTCTGATTCATGTGAGGTGATATCCCACTGTGGTTTTGATTTGTATTTCCCTGATGCTGAGTCATGTTGAGCATTTTTTTCAAGAGTCTGTTGGCCATTTTTATGTCTTCTTTGGAGAAATGTCTGATCATGTCTTCTGCCCATTTCTTGATTTGGATTATTTGTTCTTTGGGTGTTGAATTTGGTAAGTTCTTTGTAGATTTTGGATACCTGTCCTTTATCTGATAAGACATTTGCAAATATCGTTTCCCATTTTGTCACTTGTCTTTTGGTTTTGTTGACTGTTACCTTTGTTGTGCAAAAGCTTTTTGTCTTGATGAAGCCCCAAGAGTTCATTTTTGTCTTTGTTTCCCTTGCCTTTGAAGATGTGTCTAGCAAGAAGTTACTGCCATTGAAGTCAAAGAGGTTGCAGCTTGTATTCTCCTCCAGGATTTTAATGGATTTCTGTCTCACATTCAGGTCTTTCATCCATTTTGAGTCTATTTTTGTGTATGGTTAATTAAATGGTCCAGTTTCCTTCTTTGGGATGCTGTCCAATTTTCCCAACACCATTTGTTGAAGAGGCTGCCTTTTTTCCCCTGGGATATTCTTTCCTGGTTTGTTGCAGATGAGTTGACCACAGAATTGAAGGTCCATTTCCAGGTTCTCTTCAGTTCCATTGATCTATATGACTGTTTTTGTGCCACTACCATACTGTCTTGATGATAACAGCTTTGTAATAGAGTTGAAATCCGGAATTGTGATGCCACCAGTTTTGGTTTTCTTTTTCAACATTCTTTTGGCTAGTTGAGGTCTTTTCTGGTTCCATACAAATTTTAGGATTGTTTGTTCCAGCTCTGTGAAATAGTTGATGGTATTTTGATGGGGATTGCATTGGATGTGTAGCTTGCTTTTGCTTTGGGTAGCATAGACATATTAACAGTATTTGTTCTTCCAGTCAATTAGCATGGAACGTTTTTCCATTTTTTTGTGTCTTCCTCAATTTCTTTCATGAATGTTCTGTAGTTGTCAGAGTACAGATCCTTTGCCTCTTTGGTTAGGTTTATTCCTAGGTATCTTATGGTTTTGGGTGCATTTATAAGTGGATTGACTCCTTAATTTCTCTTTCTTTCTGTCTCAGTGTATAGAAAATGCAACTGATTTCTGTGCATTGATTTTATATCCTTCCACTTTGCCGAATTCTTGTATGAGTTCAAGCAATTTTGGGATGGAATCTTATGAGTTTTCCACATGGAGTATCCTGTCATCGTCGAAGAGGGAGAGTTTGACTTCTTTGCCAATTTGGATGCCTTTTATTTCTTTTTGTTGTCTGATTGCTGAGGCTAGGACTTCTAGTGCTATGTGGAACAGCAGTGGTGAGAGTGGACATCCCTCCATGTTCCTGACCTTAGGGAAAAAAATCTCTCCCATTTTTTTCCCCATTGAGAATGATATTCACTGTGGGCTTTTTGTATAAGGCTTTCATTATATTGAGGTATGTTCCCTCTATTCCTACAGTGTGAAAGTTTTAATCAAAAAAGGATGCTGTACTCTGTCAAATGCTTTTTTCTTCATCTACTGAGATCATATGGTTTTGTCCTTTCTTTTATTATTGTGGTATATCACATTGATTTGTGGATGTTGAACCACCTTTGCAGCCTAGGAATAAATCCCATTTGGTTGTGGTAAATGGTCCTTTCAATGTACTGTTGGATTCTATTGGCTAGTATTTTGGTGAGAATTTTGGCATCCGTGTTCATCAGGGACATTGGTCTGTAATTCTCTTCTTTGGTGGGATCTTTGGTTTTAGGATCAACGTAATACTGGCCTCATAGAGTTCAGAAATTTTCCTTCCATTTATATTTTTTGAAATAGCTTCAAAAGAATAGGTATTAATTCTTCTTTACATGTTTTGTAGAATTCCCCTGGAAAGCCATCTGGCCCTGAACTCTTATTTGTTGGGAGATTTTTGATTATTGTTTTGATTTCCTTACTGGTCAAGGGTCTGTTCAGAATTTCTTCCTGTTTCAGTTTTGGTAGTTTATATGTCTCTAGGAATGCATCCATATCTTCCAGATCACCTAATTTGTTGGCATGTAGTTACTCGTAATATGTTCTTATAATTGTTTGTATTTCTTTGGTTTTGGTTGTGATCTCTCCTCTTTCATTCATGATTTATTTATTTGGGTCCTTTCTCTTTTCTTTTTGACAAGTATGGCCAGAGGTTTCTTGATCTTATTAATTCTTTCAAAGTATCAGTTCCTAGTTTTGTTGATATGTTCTACTGTTCTTTTTTATTTCTGCTCTAATCTCTGTTACTTCTCTTCTCCTGCTGGGTTTAACTTTTATTGCCATTCTTTCCCCAGCTTCTTTAGGTGTAAGGTTAGGTTGTGTGTTTGAGACCTTTCTTATTTCTTGAGAAAGGCTTGTATTGCTATGTACTTCCCTCTTAGGACTGCCTTTGCTGCATCTCAAAGGTTTTAAATAGTTGTGTTTTCACTTTCATTTGTTTCCATCAAATTTTTTTAATATTACTTTATTACTGGTTGGCCCATTCATTCTTTACCAAAATGCTCTTTAACCTCCATGTATTTGAATCCTTTCCAAATTTCCTCTTATGAATGAGTTCAAATTTCAAAGCATGAAGGTTTGAAAATAAACAGGGAATGAATGATCCCAGTCTCATGGTACTGATTGAAACCTGATTTGTGACCAAGTATATGATCTCTTCCGGAGAATGTTCCTTGTGCAGTTGAGAAGAATGTGTTTCCCATTGCTTTAAGATAGAATGCTCTGAATATATCTGTGAAGTCCATCTGGTGCAGTGTGTCATCAAACCCCCTTGTTTCCTTGTTGATCTTTTGCTTAGATGATCTGTCCATTCTGGTGAGTGAGATGATAAAGTCCCCTACTATTACTATTCTTGTATTATTATCAGTGTGTTTCTTTAATTTTGTTATTAATTGGTTTATATAATTAGTTGCTCCCATGTTAGGGGCATAAATATTTGCTATTGTTAGATCCTTTAATTAAGATATAGTGTCCTTCTGATTTTTTTGTTTTATTTCCTTGGACCATCATCATCAAAATTAGTATTTGAGAAACTTTATATGTTTATCTTAGAGGATTGTTTATTGCTAACTGGCAGTGGAGATTTTCTTGGGTTTTAGTGTACTACTTTGTTTATGCTTTGCTTCAGTATTTTGCAGAATCCATATTATTCTCAAGAAAGTATTGTTCAAGTATTTTGAAGTTTTGAAATATTTTGATGTAACATAGATATCTTTAAAATTCTTACAAATCAAAGTAGTTGAAGTCTCCATGGTATATAGCATTAAGTATTTTAGTATACTACAATACCTGTGTGCCAGATGATGATGTTAAAATAGTTATTAATGAAACTGAAATGATGTTTTACATTTATGTTTGGGTTTATTAGATGTGAAGACATGGTAGATGTGCGAAGGTTAAAGATGCTTCAGATGGTGCAGTTGTTTAAATGTGAAGAAGATGCTGCCCAGGTAAAAAATCAATCAGGCACATGATATAGTTGTCTTTTCTTAAAAGATGGATTTCACCTACCTATTAAAAAAAAAGTGTACTTATTATGGTCCTAAGAAAGTGAATACATTAAGTCAAATTCTAGTTTATGTTATTAAAATACTAAAGTGTTTATTTCCAGTTATTTTACTAGTCTCAGTTGACTTATCTTCTCAATGAAATCCTCTATTGAGCTAGAAATTGGGATTATTTATTATTGTTGACTTACTTGTTGGTTATGTGCTAAGGTTAAGGCTGGTATAGCACATTTCTTTTTTAACCTGTAAGAGGGTTTTTCAACTAGATAAACAATAAGCTATCTTTGTATAGTTAGCATTGGGGAACATCATTTTAGCTTGATCTAGAAGAACTTTATGATTTTAAATAACATAAATCTGTAATGAGATTCAAGTAAGATCAATATTATATAAACACATGGTCTTTTTTTGTAATTTAAATTAAATTATTTAACATATAGTGTATTATTAGTTTCAGAGGTAGAGATCAATGATTCATCAGTCTTCTGTGATACCCAGTGCTCAGACATTAAGGAGAACACACAATCTTCTATTAATACAAATTATATGCTTAATAGCACTTCTAAAAAAGTGCTTCCCTTTAATATCTTATGTCCCTAGATTTCAAAAATTTTGAGGGGGAGGAAAGGTCCTTAATTCATGTAACTTTCATTGAATGAAATAAGCTATTAAGAACTTAGGTTATAACTAATGGATTAATTAATCATGTGGTAGTAACTTTTCTTTTTATAAATGTGATGTTTTTGATATAATAAGAGTTATGGATCCACCTTCATTGTTTTTATTTTTATTTAGGCAGTAGAATGGCTAAGTGAACTTCTGGATGCCCTGCTTAAGACCCACATCAGATTGGGTGATGATGCTCAGGAAACGAAAGTTTTACTGGAAAAGCATAGAAAATTTGTTGATGTTGCACAGGTGCAGAACTGGTTATCTTCCTTTTCTACAAGCTCAGTGTTTGAATAGCTTTCTGCATGATTATAATGTAACTTAACCCTCCAAGTCCAAGAAGGTTAGTTATGTTATTCCAGAAATATCACAGAACTAAGAAAATGTCAGCTGGTGCATCAAAAGTAGCCTGCATAAACTTGAGAGGGTTTATGTTTTCCTGAATACAGGTTCTGTATACTCCCTCTGATACATATGTTTTATTTTTTTATTATTTATTTATTTATTTATTTATTTATTTATTTATTTATTTATTTTATTAACTTTTATTGGTGTTCAATTTACCAACATACAGAAAAACACCCAGTGCTCATCCCGTCAAGTGTCCACCTCAGTGCCCGTCACCCATTCCCCTCCAACACCCGCCCCCCTCCCCTTCCACCACCCCTAGTTCGTTTCCCCGAGTTAGGAGTCTTCATGTTCTGTCTCCCTTCCTGATATTTCCCAACATTTCTTTTCCCTTCCTTTATATTCCCTTTCACTATTATTCATATTCCCCAAATGAATGAGAACATACACTGTTTGTCCTTCTCCGATTGACTTATTTCACTCAGCATAATACCCTTCAGTTCCATCCACGTTGAAGCAAATGGTGGGTATTTGTCATTTCTAATTGCTGAGTAATATTCCATTGTATACATAAACCACATCTTCTTTATCCATTCATCTTTCGATGGACACCGAGGCTCCTTCCACAGTTTGGCTATTGTGGCCATTGCTGATAGAAACCTCGGGGTGCAGGTGTCCCGACGTTTCATTGCATCTGAATCTTTGGGGTAAATTCCCAACAGTGCAATTGCTGGGTCGTAGGGCAGGTCTATTTTTAACTCTTTGAGGAACCTCCACACCGTTTTCCAGAGTGGCTGCACCAGTTCACATTCCCTGATACATATGTTTTATATTATGCCATGTTTTAGGCAATCCAACTGTTCATTAACAAAAGTTAATGAGAAATATGTGTTACTTTTGGTAAAGTAGAAACCACAGTTTCTGCATCTTACCGGTGTTACTATAATAATATAGACTGTGTGTGTGTGTGTGTGTGTGTGTGTGTGTGTGTGTGTAAAGTAACTTAATTTATTTTCCCTAATAATTGAGCTCTCAGTGAACAGTTGTGGTTTCCTGTATGGGATATAAAGTGGCCTATAAAGAGCCCATCGTCATCCACTTGTTTTGGTTAATGAATGGCCTGTGGAATTGAGAAGACTGAGACAGGGAAAGCAGAATAAAAGAACAAAGCCTAATAAAAAAGAAACTTACCAAAAATTCCAAGTATTGCTTCCCCATCCTTTTTTTTTTTAATATCTGCAGTTAATTTGTAGTAGTAAGTGCCAGTGGAGTCATTCAATATTGATTTCCAGTAGTGTTACATATTTGCAGCCAGTCTTTCCTGCACACTTTCCCATCTCTCTTTTCAGAATTCTTTTATTACAATTTCATGTTTACTTTTTCTTTTTTAGAGCACTTACGACTATGGAAGACAGTTGCTACAGGCCACAGTTGTGTTGTGTCAGTCTCTGCGCTGCACATCTCGATCATCTGGAGACACACTTCCTCGACTGAACAGAGTATGGAAACAATTTACAATAGCATCTGAAGAGAGAGTGCATAGGCTGGAAATGGCTATTACATTTCACTCAAATGCCGAAAAGGTTCGCTTCTTTAAAAATGTAGCCTCAGTAGACTTTATTGTGTATGTTTAAAATGTATTAATTTTAATTATGTGATTATAATTATGTGATTAACCTGTGCTTTTTCCCTGAACTTATATTAATTCCATTGTTTAAAGTTTGTTTATATATAATAATATTGTCTTAGAGAGTTCAAATCAAATTCTCCTAGTAATCCATACTAGTGCTTGTTTACTGTGAATTGGAGAAATCCAAAACCATCTAGGAGTCCTCTCTCAACAGAACTTCTCTTCTTACGATATCTATATCTAACCCCCAGAATGAGCTCTTTATCTTTAGGGTATCACGGCTCTCATCGCTTTCATTAACTGAAGAAAGGATACTTTGCAACTATTGCAACTACTGCAACTACTACTAATTGTCATCAATTATTTTTTAAAAGGGCACTTTGTAATTTAATAATGTTTAGAGACTACCCAACTAAAATAATGAGATAGAGATAAAATAAAACCTTTTTTTTCATGTGTTATTTTTAAAGATTCATTGTAGAATTTATTATTTAATGAATTCAATAGTCCTAGAGGCCAAAAATGAAATATGTTATATTATTTGGGCAGATTTTCAGTAGAGCCCTTTTTAACTCTGCACAGAGAAAATTTATAGCACTCAACCCTAACATTTCCACTCTGAAGAGGAGCTTTGTTATGTAGTTAACTTTGTTTTGATCTTTCACAATGAAAGTTTACATGTGGGGGATGTTCAATACAATATGAAATGTGAGAAATGGAAGATATAAATGTGATATAGCCTAGTCTGTAGAACGTAAGAGATGTGACCAGGAGTCTCCAGAATTGGGCGGTTGCTGTCTGTGTTCTACTGTACCTCTGTTGAGAAGTGTTTATAGTTAACTCTTGCTGAGTTGGTCATTGAACTCTGCATGTCAGTGTTGCTGAGTTGGTCATTGAACTCTGCATGTCAGTGTTGTGGTTTAAAGTAGGCCTAACAGTGAAGGTGAAAGGTTATAAAATGGTTTAACTTGTTTATCTACTGATTGTTTTAATGAAACGTTTTTATTGAAGTATATTAACATGGAAAAGTGTATAGATCATAAGTATTCAGTCAATTTGTTGAATTAAGCCTGTTTGATGAATTTTCACAAAGTGAGCATGCCTGTGTAATCAACACACTATTCAAAGAACAGAACATTACCAGCACCCCAGAAGCTCTCACACCGTCTTTTAGTGACGCTGCTCCTTCTGCCCCTCTGTCCTGTTCAAGGGTGACTACTGGCCCAGTTTCTAACAATACTGATAACTTTTTAAGATGTTGCTTTTACAATGTATCTGCAAGGTGACTCTGGAAAACAATATGGAGGTTCCTCAGAAAGTTAAAAATAGAACTGCCCTTCAATCCAGCAGTCTCACTGTTAGGTATTTACTCAAAGAATGCACAAATACTAATTCAAAGGGATACATGCCCCCTGATATTGATAACAGCATTACCTACAATAACCAAGTTATGGAAGTAGCCCAAGTGTCCATCCATACATGAATAGATAAAGAAAATGTGGGGTATACACAAAAGATTTCAGCTATAAAAAAAGATGAAATCTTGCCTTTAACACCACCTGTATGGAACTAGAGAGGATTATGCTAAGCGAAATAAGTCTAAGAGAAATACAAATACCATGTGATTTCATTCATGTGGAATTCAAGAAACAAAACAAATGAGTAAAGGGGAAAAAAAGGCGAATCAAGAAACAGACTTAACTATAGAAAATAGATTGATGTTATCAGAGGGAAGGTGGGGAGGTTAGGTTAAATAGGTGATGGGATTAAGGGGTGCACTTATGATGAACACCAGGTATTGTATGTAAGTGCTGATTCACTGTATTGTACACCTGAAACTAATACTACACTGTATGTTAACTGACTAGAATTTAAATAAAAACTTAAAAAAATAAAATGCATCTGCAAAGACATTTTAAGATCTAGACTTCTTTAAGAGATCATAGAAGAATATAAATGGTTGAGGGATGCCTGAGTAGCTCAGTGGTTTAGCATCTGCCTTCAGCTCAGGGCGTGAACCCAGAGTCCTGGGATCAAGTCCCGCATCAGGCTCCCCTCAGGGGAGCCTGCTTCTCCCTCTGCTTGTGTCTCTGCCTATCTCTCTGTGTCTTGTTAATAAATAAGAAAGTCTTAAAAAAAAAAACAACTATGCAAATGGTTGAGTTTTTTGCATAGGAAATTAATGCTCCCTTTTTTTCTGCTACATGGCTTTTATCATGCTTATAATAAGCACAATTTAAGGGCAGCCCTGGTGGCTCAGTGGTTAAGTGCCGCCTTCGGCCCAGGCCCTGATCCTAGAGACCTGGGAGTCCTATGTGGGCTCCCTGCATAGAGCCTGCTTCTCCCTCTGTTTGTGTCTCTGCCTCTCTCTCTCTCTCTCTCTCTCTCTCTCTCTCTCATGAATAAATAAAATCTTTAAAAAAAAAATAAGCACAATTATTCTTTAAAGATTAAAGAAGACTAAGATTCTTTAGTGTTCAAGCCTTTGTAAAGCTTTTTGTTATCAGATATTATTTTCTTCTTGACTGTGTTTTATATTTATTTATTTTAATTTTTTTTTTTTTAAAGAATTTTATTTTATTTATGATAGTCACAGAGAGAGAGAGAGGCAGAGACACAGGCAGAGGGAGGAGAAGCAGGCTCCATGCACCGGGAGCCCGACGTGGGATTCGATCCCGGGTCTCCAGGATCGCGCCCTGGGCCAAAGGCAGGCGCCAAACCGCTGCGCCACCCAGGGATCCCTGTGTTTTATATTTAAATGTAAATATAACTATAAGCAACTTGTATAATGACTGGGAAAATATTTAAATTAGATCTAGAAGTTTATATAAAGTTATTTATGAATAATGCTGAAATAGATTGGATTAAGTATAATGGAAAAAAGTTGCAAAAATAAATACTTCTTTTTCTTCTCCCTTTCCCACGTTTTGTAGTTTTTTTCATATAATCTGGTGTGTATCTTAGACTTTTTTTTTAAAGATTTTATTTATTTATTCATAAGAGACAGAGAGAGAGGCAGAGACACAGGCAGAGGGAGAAGCAGGCTCTCCTCAGGAAGCCCGATGCAGGACTCAATCCCCAGACCCTGGGATCATGCCCTGAGCTGAAGGCAGACGCTCAACCACTGAGCCACCCAGGCGTCCCTGTATCCCAGACTTAAAGCACATCTCAGTTTGGACTAGCCACCTTTCAATTGCTCACTAGGCTGATTGCTATTATATTGACTAATGTGGGCTAATACCTATAGACTTAGTTATTATAAATTATTTCAGTTTCTTTATTCTTTCCTCTCCCCTTGTTAAATTTAAATGGTAATAGTTAAGGAAAATTGTATAAAGGACTGTAGAACTTCCTATATTTGAATTTTAACCTTAATGGTTTACATCAGATAAGTCAGCAGATCAGGGTTTTTTAAAATTTTACTTATTTATTCATGCGAGACAAGGAGAAAGAAGCAGAGACATAGGCAGAGGGAGAAGCAGGCTCCATGCAGGGACCCCGATGTGGGACTTGATCCCGGAATCCTGGGATCAGGCCCTGAGCCAAAAGCAGATGCTCAGCGGCTGAGCCACTCAGGCATCCCAGCAGATCAGTTTTTAAAATAAGTGTAAAGTGCCTATGTAGGTCATCCCATCAGTTATGTGTCTGAACTCTGAGTATATGTTGTTTTGGATTTATATTTTCTTTCATTTTTGAAGTCTGTCAGCTGTTTGAGGTAAAAATCTATATCTCAGTCATATCGCAAGCTGCTAAATAAATATTTAGTACAATAAAGAATGGATGAATGAAGGGATACTTCTTAAGCGCAGTTTGAACTTCTTTTTCAAGTAGTAGTTTAATTTTTTTTTTCTTGGAAATCTCTATAGGCCTTTATACTCTAATTACATATTTTTAGTAAGGATTATGTATTTCATTTTGTTTGAATATTTTGAGCCAGCTTCACCAGTAACGAATCTTGTACAGTGGTGGACATAGAGATGCTAAGAACAAAACAAAAACACCTTCAGTCTTCTGAATTTACGTGAGCTTGATTGCTTTTCTATATCTCTTGATTGATGTTGCTATTTTATTTGTTGCAGATTTTGCAAGACTGTCCAGAAGAGCCTGAAGCTATTAATGATGAGGAGCAATTTGATGAAATTGAAGCAGTTGGGAAATCACTTTTAGATAGATTAACTGTTCCTGTAGTTTATCCTGATGGGTATGGTACATGTTCTTATAATTTTGTCTTTTTATTTGTGAGGTCTTAAAATGAAATCATCAAGAGAGGAAAATATATTTTTTAAAAAGCCAAGTAAATTAGCTCTGGTCCACATCTTCAGTTCCACAATAAATTGGTTTGTAATGAAAAGAAATAGAAACTCGGCTCTTAGCAGCAGTAGCAGTTGGTACTTGCTGCTGTCAAATGTGGTGCATCTTGACAGCTTAATATAGAAGTTTGATATCCTGGGGTCCTAGCCTTTGCTCTGGTGATAGGGAGTAGGGTGCCTCTGGATTTCATCCAAGGAAGTGAGGGGAGTAGTAGGGTGTAATGTTTAGTGAGCTTTATAATATACTAAACATCGAGTTAAACACTTCACCTCATTATTTTTGATCAAACAGGTTTCGTTAGAGATAGAAACCTGAAGCTCAGAAAGATTAAGTGAGGTACTCAGGATTTCACAGCTTCTAAGTGGAATTCGCATACAGTTTTAGGTTGGTCCAACTCTGAACCCATTCTCTTTTCTCTATGCTATATAGAGCCCCAGTTTATTCATTTGTAGAATGATGGGGACCTGATTCCCACATTGCTTTCTATTTTAAAAGTTAATAATAAAAGTAAGAAGTAATCTCATGCAAATCAGTGGGTCAGTAAATGAGTCTGAAAGAGCTTCATCCCTAAGGATCTTGACCTTCTCTGAAAATAATTTAGAGATAATCCAGAGGATATTTAATTCAGATGACAGAGAAACCAAATCATTGGATGCATCTATCCTTACACTGTAGTATAGTGTAACGGATAAGATTGTGGACTCTGGAATCAGATTTCTTGGGTTTAAATCTCAGCTCTCCTCTTACTAGCTGTAACACCTTGGGCACCCTATTCAGCCATTCTGTGCCTCAATTCTTTCATCTAAAAATAGGGATATATTATTTATACCTTTTCAGGTTATAGGGCAGGGGAATTAACATGAGCTCAATGTGTATAAATTACTTAAAATGAATCTAGCACAGGGGTGCCTTGGTGGCTCAGTTGGTTGAGTGTCTTACTCTTGGTTTTAGCTCAGGTCATGATCTTAGGGTTATGGGATCCAGCCCTCAGCCAGGCTCTGTGCTGAATTCAGAGCCTGCCCTCTCTCCCCTTACCTCCACTTGCACTCTGTCTTTATAATAAATAAATAAAATCTTAAAAAGAAAGAAAAAACAGAAAAACCCAAAATCTTAAACATAGTAAATGCCAGTACTACCATGTCATGAACTTTAAATCATTATTTAGAATTGATTTGGGGAAGATACAATTCTGTTCCCTTGAAAGAATATATAATTCATAATCTATATGTAGATAATCTTTGGCCACAGCCAAAATTGAAACCATCAGAAGTAGCCTAAAATCATATTAGATATCTGCAATGTATAAAAAAAAATCTAAAATTTTATAATTCAGCTTGTAACAATATTAGAGGGCTGCCTTCATGTTGCTCATTCCAGGGAACCCTCCACCCCCATTTCTGCGCTTTATAACCAGTTGTTAGCACTGTCTCCATTCTACTCAGGTCAGCCTAGGAGCATCTGAAACTAGTATTTTTGTTTGTACTTCTCCTCTTGTATTCTACAAATAGTCCATGTAACACTTCCTCATGTTTTTAAGATTGAAGAATAAATTAGTGCTGTATATTCAGATTTCACAACCACCACCTTTAATACTTGGAATTGTTATTCTGTTCCATTTGTGTGAAAATCTGTTGATGCTAGTTTAACAGCAAGCTTATTCAGATTTATCTTTATAACATTGTCCTGGAAAAATAAAAGAAATTAGATGATCTTCCTGGATCCGGTTCCAATGCTGGTTTTCCCACTATGTGATCCTACTTAAGTCATTTAATTTTCTAGGTCTTAGTTTTCTGATTTTAAAAGCTACAGAGCTCAACCAGATAATTTCTAAGAACTCTTCTAGCTCTAAAAGATTCTCTGACTCTGAATACAGTATCTTTTCAAGTAGGATAGCATTAAATCATTTTGTCTGTTAAAGTCCCAAATGATGCCTTAACATAAAACAGGTATTTTACTTGCCAACTGTATTAGACAACTGGTGTACATAGATAGCCTTTATCCTTGAAGAATACATACAAATTTTATATTTCTGTATGCTTATGCACCCAAAACTGAAAGTAGAATATCTCTAATGTTACATTGTTTCATTGTTTAGTTGCATTGTTTGGTTTATTGAGATTATCATAAGTACATATGATACAATTTTTAATACAACTAATCTGTATCTTTCAACATGTCTTAATATATTTTATGCATTTAAAAATGTTTCTTCTACTGAATTACCACAAACAGTATATGGTCTTCAGGTGAACTAATGCCATATCACATATAAAATTTTTATGATAATCTTTGTTCCCTTTTGCATTTGCTGTGGTCATTGGATTTGTATTAATCTGATTGTGGTTTTTCTGTTTTAATTTTTAGAACTGAGCAGTATTTTGGGAGTCCAAGTGACATGGCTTCCACTGCAGAACACATCAGAGACAGGATGAAACTGGTTAGTCTCAAAAGGCAGCAGCTGAGACATCCTGAAATGATGACCACAGAGAGTTAATAGCTACCAGCTTCCCACAAATCTGCAGTTCATAATCCCGCATGTCGTTGGCATACTACAGCATTAGCCGCAATACATTAAGATACATTTCACAGCCAGGATAAGCCTCATTTTTTTCCATTTTACATTTCTCTCTACATGTTAACACCTTACAACTACCAAGGCATCATTATTTAACTTGCTTTGAGACCATAGACTCCAAGTATCTTAAAAGAAAGAACTGTAAACATTGCACTGAAAACTTGCTTTAAAGCTTTACCTGACCTGTCAATTTGTAGATGAACAACTGATAATAAGCTTTGAATGGTGCTAATAAGAGTTTAGGAATTCTCTATATAAAAAATGTTTGACCTTCCTCCCCAGGTGATGTAGTAAATTTAGATTATAGTTAAATTGTTATTAGTAGACAGTGGCGTACTCAAAAATTTTACTTTGTAATTCTTCTTCAAAATTGATTATTTTTATTGTGTCAGTATGAAGAAAACCTTCAGATCTTTGATATATCATATTCATTAAAAGACATTTTCCTATTTGTATTGATAATGTATTAAAAGTTGTTTGTGCTTAATAAAAGGCTTCTTTTAAACATCTTACTTAATTTGGTGGTTATATCCTGTTTCCAAACATGAGTGCCTTATTTAAAAGGGCATTCTTAGGATTGTGAGGATGATTTAATATTTGTTTTTTCATGTTGGTTGCATGTGTTTTAGCCAGGAAATCCATATGTAAGCATGTGTATATAATAAATAAGCATGTTTAATTATGAAAAATAATTGTGAAGAACAATTTAGATCTTCAAGAACTTAAAAATAATGGAATACTATTTCTAATTGTTCCCTTCTTTAAGTTAAAAAAGGTTATCCAAATTATTAACTACCCTGAAGATACTTTGTCTTTGGGGAGGAGGGTTGGGGAAGAAGGCATACCTAATAACTTAAGTGTAATCCTTTATATCAGAGGAATCTTTCTGGAACAAAAATAGCAATTGTTAATAAAACTTAATTTCTCATGATAGACTAGAAACAAAATTCTGAAGTAGTCTAATAACAAAAATTGTACAACTCTTTTAGAAATAAAATTTATAAAATGTTAGTGCTTATAAGTTTATATTAAGTTTAAATGGTAAAATACATATTTAATTTTTGTGTTAATTTTTATTTCAGAAAGTGTTTTTGAAAAAGATTAAAAATAATATTTTAGTCTGTGATCAATACAAAATTATGCAAAAAATTGTATGCTGGTTCCTTTTCATGTCCACAAAAATGTTCATGTATCTTTCAATGCAGAAAACCCCCTCTGAACCTGCTGGTTCCCCCATCCTTCTTCACTGCCAGGCCTCCTGGAGAAATCCATGTCTGTTCCCCCTGCATCCTCATCTCTCACTGTTCAACACCTCGCAGTCTGTTTTTACATAGCACTTCAGTGAAGCTGTTCTCAGTGGGCTCTCAGTTACTGAATTGAATGAATGTTTCCTTTAATCTGCCTTCCTTATCCTTCTCTGTCTCTGCAACATTTACACCATTGAGCAACCTTTCCTCGTTGGTGTCTCGTCCCTTGAAGATGTTATCCTCAGCCATAACTGAGTAGAGTCGCAACTCTAAGCATACCTACTACAGCACACGCTCAGATTCTGTCTTCAGAATGCTTCTGGAGGGATCTCATCCTTAGGGTTTCTATTTTTATCCCAATGTTCTTTGTTCCATATCTGGTCCAAAATTTTAGACCCGTACTTTCAGCTACCTATTTGACATTTCAGCCTAGATGAAGTCATCCTATTTTTTACTTTTCTACTCTCTGAGCAATTTGGTTCATTTTTTTCTAGTCAGACATGCCAGAAAATCTGGGGGCAATAGCTGATTGCTCCCTTTTTTCTTATGCTGCCACTGCTTCTGAGAACATTCAGGAAAATTATTTCTATATTTGATATCCTCTCAGTCTTTTAGGACTTAACTTCTGAGTATAAACTTGTGATTCTTCATTTCAGTCCTCATAATGGTGCTAACCACATGCTACAATTGTTTATTGATGTCTGTGCCTGCTACACTAGAATCTCTGTTGAGGGAAGGAATCTTGTGGGACTCTCCTGTTCCCAGCCTTGTGCTCATATGCAATAGCCGCTCACTTTTCTGTGTGTGAATGGTCTGTTGTAGACCTTAGTAAGAATCCCCCCCCCCATATTATAGATTGAAGTGTGTTTTAAATATATTTCCTAAAATTTTGACTGACTTATGAATTAATCTACTCATAAAGAAGTCATTTGGTATTCTAGATATTTATATATTAAGTAATTTAGATAGTTACACTCTATCTATTCTACTGAATTTCAGAGTAGTAAAAATGTTTTTATTAAGATTTGCTAGAAGGGAACTGCACTATAAGTAATGGGAGTCTTAGTTTTATCATCAACTCGACTACTTATTGTTCAGTGAGTTAATTTTTAATATGCCTTAAGCTGTCCAGCCTACAGCAAGAGTAAAATAAGGCATCATCTGAAGATGTTATTTGTAATTTGAATATTTCAGATGAACTGAATACGCTTTGACATGATATTGTTGCTGTTCATTTGTAAATTTGCTGCTACTTTCTATATGTATATCTTATGTATACATACTTTATGATTGAAAACCCAACAATGCCCTAATGTTTTCTTTCATAGCATTATAGTTTACTTAGAGTACATGTGAAGGAAGTGACTGCAGTCTGTTTGAAATCACGAGTTCTGTATACATCATGAATTAATGTTGGCCCACAAATGAGAAAGAACCATCATCTCTATATGCCATTATTGGTATATGACACAACTTTCCACATTACTTTTGCTCATCTCAGGGAATTCTTGAAGTATTAATTGGGCTAGATTTGTTTTTTGTATTGCTGGGGGGGTGGTGTTTTCTCTTTTTACTGTATATTTGCTCCTCTCTAAGCTCAGTATATATAGTTTTGACACCTATTCTTCACATGTCTGGCTCGGCAGAGTTAAGATGCAAAGATGGTAACTTTTTTTCCAGATAAAATTGACTTCATTCCAAGTCCTCATTATTGGTGACCTTATTGCTAGGGTGACTCATTGGTGATGGTGATGAAACTGCTCAGCCTGCCAGCCAGGATGTTGATGGCAGGTCTAGGCTTCATTACTGTGTAGAAGACTGGATACCACTCTCACTTTATAGGCATTGAAATCGGCCAGCACTCCTGAGTGTAACCTAGTGTGAATGTGTTGTTCCATTACCCTGTCAGTTGAAATATGGGGTGTGTTGTTTAGTGTATTGACTGTTTGTGGCACACCATTTAGGGTGAGCATGATTTTCTGATAGGGCTGAGCAAACCATATTTTCTCATGTAAACCTGTTGTATAACCAACGGCATGATTGTGAGATTAGCTGAATGTAGCTCTCTGTATAGTCTATAGTTGGAAAAAGAACTCTTAATTCTCTGCTACATTGTAAGTTCCTTGCCAGAGACATTGGCTGTTGCTCTGCACTTTTCCTATCCTCCCAGGGCCATAGTAAAATCCTGTGGTTCCTAAGAACTAAATATGCTGTGGTTGCTAAAGTCCCCCACATCTTGAGCTTATCGAAAATGGTGTGGGAAACCAACATTAGTAAATATCATCAGTAACAAGAGTTACATGGTTGAGATAACTGGTTAAACCTCCAAAGGAAAAATCTAGAATTCAGAAGATAGGCTGCAACATACCTGACTAGTTAACCTAATTAGCAGACTTACCAGAGTTGACTTTAAGTTCGAAAAAACTTCAGTGAGAAATGGGAAATATGCTTCTGGGATGGAGGGCAATAAATACCTTGATGAGGCAAAATTAAGTATTGATTTAACACTTGACAATATGTGGCTTCAGTGTGTGCTCTAGAAAAGTCTAAGTTTAGCTAAGAAGCATAAATAATGGCAAGCATACAAAGGATCATAGAAGAGCCAAAGTAAGAACTGCAGTGAATATAACGGAAAGAGTTTGGAGTTTGAATATCAGACTCAAATTCTGACTTTGTCATTTACCGACCTTTGTAAAAATTACCAAACTTCTCTGGGTCTGTAAATACAATCATATTTTAAAAATGTGTTGAAAACTACAATGTTATCTAAAGTGGATGGAATTACTATTATAATTTTCTTTTTAGAATAGAAAATACAGCATTCTTTTAATGTTGCTTCTGTCTCAGATGACGAGCATGGGGTCATGGGGGAAATGGCACTGTCCTCACCTCTCTGAGCTCAATTTCCCCTACATTCAGAATTACTAAGAGTGGAGTTGGTGAGCTCATCAGTAAGTGAAAAGACTTTTAAATCTGACAGATTAACTCTTTTATGGCAGGATGATAGACCAGCGAGATGGAAGACAAGTGAGGAGTATCATCTACTTTGAGGGTGACAGGACATGACACAGTGCCATTAATAAGTAAGTAAAAGTCATACTCAGAGTGGATCTGAGAGTCAGCACCAGCCAGTGGAAACAAACGCACAAAGCTGTTAAAAGTATCCTAATAATGAGGTAACAAGCGTGACTTGAGACCACTGTTAGTACTGTTATGGCTAGAGAACTTGAGCAGTGGTAATGTGATAGAGACTGCTAGAAATAGGGATGCTCTGTGAAATAAATACAGGGGAATGTTTTAAGACTGAAAATGTTCATAGATACGATTCTGAATAATGTGACTGCAGTATTTTAAAGCAAACTTGGAGAACTTGACAACACTAGTCCGTGTGCTTCAAGGACAGCAGAGCCTGTACTAGAACATAAAGCACTCAGAGGTCAAAGGAGAGCCAGACCTGTGATTAAATATTTTGAAAGCAGCGAGTAAATTTTTAAAAGAATCAAGATTATTTTTGTTAAGAGAACCATTATGAGGCGATATATATATATATATATATATATATATATATATATATATATAACATATATATATATAACATATATATAAAACATATAATACCAATATAGTTATATGCAAATTCTTAGCAAATAACTAAAGATTGTTACAGCCACTAAAAAGCACAGTGTTGTTCATGGATTTTAAGGCAGGCATGTGGAAAACTACTTCTGACAAAAGGCTATTGAAATCTGAAGTCGTTCTTAGTGAATATCAAGGAGTCACCTTAGAAGTATTTACAAGTTACATGCCTTCACTTTAGGGCGCCCCCAAATGAGTCCCTCCTTGGAGAGACAGGAGGATAATTCAGATGTCCTTCCACTCAGAAGATAGGGGCCTAGACAGTATGATCAGACCTCATATTGTGTGTTGGATCTACATGCCTTTCTTTCTTTTAATTATTATTGTTAGTATAGTTCTTTATTAGTTTAGAAGTCAGGTAAAAATTTCTGTGCTTGATTTTTTCCCTTAGGAATGCTTCTTCATCTTAGCTCTTATGTTCGTCTACACAGCCAACAAATTTGTTGAGAAAAAATGATCAATATAGGTAATTTTTAAAGGTGTGAGGGGATCAAAATGTCAACTGACAGTTTTGAGTCAGTATAGATTTGAGGGCTGACTAGTCACCTCACACTCTGGAATATCTTTTCACAAGCTCTTGAGTTTCTAAATTGACACTGATTGGAAGAATCTGATGATTATCTTGCCGTGAGATCAATACTGAAATTCTCAGTGGCATCATTTGGTAAGTGTTGCACCCTGGAATTTTTCTCCCAACATTTTATAAAAATTTTCAAACATATAAAAAGGTGAAGATTTTACAAAGTATTAATCACCCACATGGTAGTTAGCATTAATTATGCTTGCATGATCACATGTCCATCCATCAATTCATCAAATTGCAGACATCTTCACTACTAATAACTTCAGTATATGTATCGTTAACTAGAGCTCAGTATATGCTGACCATATTTTATATGTAAAATTAGCATACAATGAAATGCATAAATCTTGAGTATGCATTACCTAGTTTTGGAAAATGCATACAGTACTACCAAAATATAAAAACATTATCAGAAAATTCCCCTTTGGCCCTTTCTAGTCAATCTTTGACCCCACTCCATCCACTCTCCCAAAGGCAACCACTGTTCTTTTGTCTACCAGGAATCCATTTTCTCTGTTCTAGGTCTTTATATAAATAGAGCCACACAGCATGAACTCTTTCTAGAAGCCTCTTCACTTAACATGTTTTGGAAATCTATCCATGTTGTTAGGTGTTTTAGTTCATTCCTTTTTATTGCTGAGTAGTATTCCATTGTATGACTATATTGCAGTTTATCCGTCTCCCTATTTATGAATATCTGGGCTGTTTCCAGCATTAGTAGTTATAAATAAAGCTGCTATGATTATTCTTAATGTAAGTCTTATGTGAACATAGGCTTTTATTTCTCTTGGGTGAATACCTAGGATTAGAATTTCTGTGTCATAGGGTAGTTTTAAAAGAAACTGCTATCTTTTTCCAATGTGGTTATACTGTGTCCTGGATTTTCACTATATTTTGGATGTGTAGAAAGGTGTAAACTATTTTTATGATTCATATTTGAAATTTTAGAAGTGGGTTTGTGATAGAAATGGCATTGTTAACGGTTGGCAGTTGGTATTCTTTGAAGAAATACCTGTCTGCCCAAAACAGCTCCCCAGTGGGTTCCTATGCCTGAAATTTTAGGATTAGTTTCACTTCTTGAAGTATTAAAGCATTTCTGAAGCATGGTGATATATTAGCTAGAAGAAACAGCACTGGTTTGTTTATTTTACTAACTTTTGCCACCCGTTTTCAGTAGGTGAAATAAGACCAATTAAACAGAAAAGATTATTTCTGTTCAATTGGGGTGGAAGGGGTAGTCAGAAACGTGTACTACTCGTCTGTCATGGGTACAGTAATGTGAGAGAGCACTATCTGGACGGGAAGGCCCCCCAGTTGGTGGTCAAGAAACCCGAAGACGGGGTGGGAAGAATTCTACCTCACGGTTGTAATAAGGGATAGCTCTGTCTTTGCAGGACATCTTAGCCTTTACAAATCACATTTTCTGTGTTGTCTTTTTGTTTAGTACCACCTAGCTGTAGTTATTTCACACCTTAGTGACTTTCTTACTCACTGTTTTATCCTTCCTGCCTGTTATATTACATATAGCAGTTACTTGTATAAGCCTGTAAAATTATAATCATATGTATGTCTCTAATGCTTGTGTTCAAAGATATTTATGTATGGTTCATTCAATCTTTCCTACTCTGTTTTTAAGGGCTGGGATATTTGGCCTCTACTGTAAATCCCTATAATGTTCCACATATTGTAAATGCAATAAAGATGTTAAAAACTATTAGTAATGGCAGCATATTTTGATATGTATTTCTTTGATATGTTATCACTTTGGACAGTAAGTTTGATTTCTGTTAATAAAGATTGTTCAAAAAAATCTAGGGAGAATTAAATCATACTGGTCTCTATAATATAACCTGATGAATTCTTCATTTTTGGATCTATTCGAATTATGTCCTCTAAAACTTTAATTTTTTTCTAACATTTTCTAAAATGTTTGATTAAAACAAAATGTAACTTTTTTCTTCTGAAATCTGGAGTCCTAGAAGACAGAGGCTAAATACCCTTTCCCTTGTGCTTCTCATTCTCTATCAACAGCCCCCCCATCCCACACCCAGGTTTGGCACAGAAATTAAGTTTCCTTTAAATTCTACATTGTCTGAAATTGTTAGTTTTTTTTTTTTTTTCCACAATAGGTAGTGGTTAGATTCCTTTTGATACTACCAATAAGTCTATTTTTAAGACTTAAAAAGATGAATATGTATTTGGGACTGGGGAAAGCATATTAGAACAAATGTAGCTAAATAACAAAATCATATTATACTATAAATAATAGCAGCTCCAGAATGGCTACCAGGAATTTAGAATTGCCAAAATTTGGAAATTGGCAAGCCTTATACCTTGTCCAATGAAGTTAGGTACATTTTAGTGATAGTTCAACATATAAGCAAAATATGTATACAAAAAAGAATATTTATTTTCAGTAGGTTTTTTTTCATTTTCCTACTGACAATATTTACCCTCACCTTTAAATTTCCCATTGGACACTTGGTGTATCTACATTTACCCAAAAGTAGTCTGATAATCATTCTTATGTGAAAGTCAAAATGGGTGCAAGAAATACCCAGTTTTTGCCAGGTCCAGAAGAGAATTACAGTTAATACAGAAGGCAAAAGTACTTAACAAAAAAATGGAAAAACTGGAAAAGAAGTGAACAATAAGCATAAAAGCTCATTTGTGACCATGATTAAGTAAAACGTAATGGTTAACAAACCATACTCACTTATTAAATAGCCTTGCATTACAACAGACCATAACTTAGCTATCTTTGGAAGCTTACCTTACACTTTAATTACTTTGATTATTTAACAAAAAGGGTCTAGTCTTGAAAAGATTAGGTTATAAATGATTATCAGAACAAAAAGTTGAAAGCAACCCAAACGTTTTAATAAAGGTATCCTGTAAGAATATTATACCATTGAAAATGTTATAAAACTTTATTGAAATTGATAGAAGTCCATTAAAAAGATACTCATGATATATTGTTGAGTGAAAAAAGGCAGTTTCCAAAACTATCGGAATATTAGGATCCATTTTTAAAGATAAAAATAGCTACTTGCAGAACTTTAATAAGTTACTTTGAGATGTGGAATTAATAGATCATTATCAGTTTCTTTGTTTTATTTTCTAATTTTTCTATTAAAATGGGTTTCTAAAAGCACTTCTAAGTATAAAATGCCTACTACATACATTCTTATATCCCAAAATATATGTTGCAATAAGAATTCTTAAGAATATATAAGAATCTGGAGGGAGCATAGTTTAAAAATGTAAATCACTACCTTTTTAATTTTCAAAATGTTATAGAAAGTAAATCTCAATGAAGTCTTTATGTGAAATATGGAGAACATAACATCATGTGTTATGAGACGTACCTTGAGAAAACTGTGTGCATTGAAATTTGCTTACATCTCTACAAGTCTATTTCACATTATTTTGTGCAGGACAAAACTGCATTTTAAGAATGGACAAGGAAAGAAAATACTCTTAATGGAGAGTTCAGCTATAACTTCTAGGTTGATACTAATGAAGCCATGCCTGTTTTGAAAAGGTTAAATCCCTCAATCCTACAATGAGGGTTCTTTTCAAACCCTTGAAGGTAAGTAATCTTGCCAATGTGTATTCTTAGTAAAAATGGAGACTGGGAAACAAATGAGTCAATATCAACTCTTGGCATTCCTGTCTTTCTATCCATTTTATTCTTTTATCTACAACATGCTCAGAATTGGATGATTAGCTCTACCAGTTGTCTACACAGTTGCATCTATGGGGAAGTGCTGTAATGATGTCAGGACCAGGTTTTCCCAGACTTTTAGGACCGGGAAAAATTTTCCCATCAAAAACTGATTAAAATGCAATTTGGCTCACTGTAGCTATATTATGGATTAACCAAGCTTCTCTGTATGGTGACCTAGAAATTCAGTTAGTATTAATAATATTACTGTAAGTTGTGAACAATTTACTTACCTACCAATAGATTTTTATAACATATCCCATTCAGTAGTTGGAAACTACTTTTGTTCTTTTTCAATTTTTTGTTTTTAAGTTTTGTTTTTTTTTTTAATTAGAGAAAGGGTCAAGAGGACTCTACACCGATCACAGAGCCCAGTGCGGGTCTCAACCTCACGACCCTGAGATCAGAACCTGAGCTTAACTGAGCTACCCAGGCACCCCGAGACTTGGTTTTGTTCTAAGAAAATGTTGAGCTTATAGACCACAGAGATCTCTTTGGTACTTAGGGCATGAACATAGATTTAGTTTCAAGGGAGAAACATAGTTACATTGCAGACATGTAGTTTGGAGTAGAATATTTGTTCTAAATCAGTAATTATCAAACCTGACTATGTCTGTAAATTAACTGGAGATGTTATTAAAATGCAGATTCTGATTCAGTAAGTTGGGTGGAACCTGAGGATCTGCATTTCCAACAAGTTTCCAGCTGTTGATGATACCACCAGTCTGCAGACCACTTTGGATTGCAAGATTCTAGAATATCTTTTTTTTAAAATTGTATTTATTTATTAATGATAAGCACAGAGAGGGAGAGAGAGGCAGAGACACAGGCAGAGGGAGAAACAGGCTCCATGCAGGGAGCCCGACGTGGGACTCGATCCCGGGCCTCCAGGATCACGCCCTGGGCTGAAGGCAGCACTAAGCCGCTGAGCCACCCAGGCTGCCCTAGAATATCTTTTATGAAAAAAACTTAGTATATGAATCTTTTGAAGACACTGATCATCTTTCAAATCATCTGATTTCTGTAATTTAAATAAAAGAATGCAGAGGTGCATTTTGGGAAGTATATTACATACTTCTAGGGACCATAGAAATCAAATATATTTATAATCAATAGGTTCAGGAAAATAAGGTCATCCCATATGTGGTGAATTTTAGCAAACTCAAAACAGTGAAGCCTGAACTGAAATTTCTATTATCTCATGACTGACTGATAATTATGGTCCACTGTGCCTTTTTGCTTTATTTTTTTAAATTCTGTTTTGGGGCACCTGGGAAGCTCAGTCAGTTAAGCATCTGACTCTTGATTTGGGCTCAAGTCATGATCTCAGGGTCAGGAGATAGAGTCCCACATCAGGCTCTGTACTAGACGAGGAGCCTGCATAAGATTCTCTTCCCTGCCTGCTCTCTCTCCCCTTCCCTCTCTCCCTCCCTCAAAAGAAAATTCTGTTTAAACTTAAGAAAGTAAAAAATAAATAAATAAATAAATAAATAAATAAATAGAATAAACTTAAGAAAGTATAGCTATTGTTTTTATTTTATTTATTTATTTTTTTTAATAACAAATTTCATTGTTTTTTTTTAATTTTTATTTATTTATGATAGTCACAGAGAGAGAGAGAGAGAGGCAGAGAGACACAGGCAGAGGGAGAAGCAGGCTCCATGCACCGGGAGCCCGATGTGGGATTCGATCCCGGGTCTCCAGGATCGCGCCCTGGGCCAAAGGCAGGCGCCAAACCGCTATGCCACCCAGGGATCCCTAGCTATTGTTTTTAAAAAGTACCTTAGGAACTAGAGAAAAATATAAAAAGCAAAAACTGTCCATAATTCATCAATGCAGAAAATACAGTTAATATTTGATGCATTTCATTTGTGCCTTCTCTGATTTTTCTCTGGTTGCTAAATCAATACCTGGAACATCAGAAATCCTCATAAGTGTCTGTTGAAAAAAATATTTGAATAGAATCTAATATGCCATCAAGTTTCTGCTCTGTTTTGTTTTTAACCTATTTGATCTGTTTGGGCTTTTCCTTAAGAGTTACTAGTATGATGAGGAGATGAGAGAGTAGACAAGACCTCAAGTTTGCTTTTTGAAGTTCCATTCTCCAAATGTAAAAATATCTTCTTTTGTCAAGAGCCCTTCTAAATGTAGTGTCATCTAGAAGGGGCTACACTTTAAGCCAGTATCATCAACTAAAACGTTAGGTAAGAGACAGCTCCCTGGTAGGGACCGATTAACAACCAGGTAAGGACAAGAGTGGATGGCACTGAGGCAAGAGGCTCATGGCAGATGATGTGCACCCTGGCAGAGAAGACCAGGAGATAACAGAGCATGGGAGGGTGCAAAAATAAACCTCTACCTTGTAATTCTCCATGAGCTGGTCTATTTGTTTTATTCTGCAAATTTTGCAAATCTAAGTGTAGTTAGAATTCTGTACAGAGATTCTAAATGGAATGGACACTATTCATTATTCTGGAGCATGCATTCTAAACCAAAGAGCTGCCTTTCAGTTCCTTGGTTCCTTGGTCCTGGGGTTTTGCTTTTAAAGAAATGAATTTGAATTTATTCTTGGATTTGACTGAAATGTGCCTTTGCTTCAGCCACAGTACTTACCCCAGCCTCTTGACAGTCATGAAGAAGAAAATTAAATATTTTACAACCTAGATGTCCTCAAGCCTAACCAGTCTGTGGAGAGGGAGTATCACATTACAGTGGTAACTCAGATTTTCTGTTTAACCATATTATTTGTTTACATTTTCTACCACCTGTTTGACCTGGAGTGTTTGGACCACTCAACCAAGTCTACCTGTGATCCATTGGTTACTGATGCCAAATCACTCTCCTATTCTGTCCGGGTACCTATCAACCAAGGTAGACAAAAGTGATTTTAAAAGTAAAAACAAGAATCTCCTGAACAACCAATGAGTCAAAGAAGAAATCAAAAGGGAAATGATAAACCCTGAAGCAAAGATAAATGGAAAACAACATACCAAAATCTATAGAATGCTGCAAAAGCAGTTCTAAGAGGGACATTTATAGTGATAAATGCCTCGATTAAGAGAAAAGAAAGATCTTGAACAACCTAGTTTTATACCTTAAGGAACTAAAAAAAGAACAAACTAAACCCAAAGTTAAGAGAAGGAAGAAAATAGCAAAGATCAGAACAGAAATAGGAGCCGGAAAACAATAGAAAAGACCAACGAAACTAAGAGCTCTTTTTAAAAAAAGATAAAAACTGACAAATCTTTGGCTAGACTAAGGAAAAAAGACTCAAAATCAGAAGTGAAGGAAGAGACCTTACTACTGATACCACAATACACAAAAGATCAGAGGCTACTCTGAGGAATTATATACAACAAACTAGATAATCTAGAAGAAATGGATAAATTTCTGGAAATATAGAACATACCAAGATTAAATCATGAAGACAGAAAATCTGAACAGTCCATAACAAGTAAACAGAATCAGTAATCAAAAACCTCCAAAAAGGAAAAGGCCAGGAGTAAATGGCTTCACTGGTAAATCCTATCAATTTTAAAGAAAAATTAACATCAGTCCTTCTTAGACTCTTTTAAAATATCGAGGGTGAAGGAATAGTTTCAAATTCATTCTACAAGGTTAGCATCACTCTGATACCGCAACCCAGACACATAAGATTATAAAACTATAGGCCAGTATCCTCGATGAATACTGATGCAAAAATTCTCAATATTTGCAAACTGAATACACTAACAATGAGACTGAAGAAAGAGAAATTAAGGAGTCGATCCCATTTACAGTTGCACCCAAAAGCATAAGATACCTAGGAATAAACCTAACCAAAGAAATAAAGGATCTATACCCTAAAAACTACAGAACACTTTTGAAAGAAATTGAGGAAGACACAAAGAGATGGAAAAATATTCCATGCTCATGGATTGGAAGAATTAATATTGTGAAAATGTCAATGTTACCCAGGGCAATTTACACGTTTAATGCAATCCCTATCAAAATACCATGGACTCTCTTCAGAGAGTTGGAAAAAATTATTTTAAGATTTGTGTGGAATCAGAAAAGACCCCGAATAGCCAGGGGAATTTTAAAAAAGAAAACCATAGCTGGGGGCATCACAATGCCAGATTTCAGGTTGTACTACAAAGCTGTGGTCGTCAAGACAGTGTGGTCCTGGCACAAAAACAGACACATACATCAATGGAACAGAATAGAGAATCCAGAAGTGGCCCCTCAACTTTATGGTCAACTAATATTTGACAAAGGAGGAAAGACTATCCACTGGAAAAAAGACAGTCTCTTCAATAAATGGTGCTGGGAAAATTGGACATCCACATGCAGAAGAATGAAACTGGACCACTCTCTTTCACCGTACACAAAGATAAACTCAAAATGGATGAAAGATCTAAATGTGAGACAAGATTCCATCAAAATCCTAGAGGAGAACACAGGCAACACCCTTTTTGAGCTCGGCCACAGTAACTTCTTGCAAGATACATCCACGAAGGCAAAAGAAACAAAAGCAAAAATGAACTATTGGGACTTCATCAAGATAAGAAGCTTTTGCACAGCAAACGATACAGTCAACAAAACTAAAAGCCAACCTACAGAATGGGAGAGGATATTTGCAAATGACGTAGCAGATAAAGGGCTAGTTTCCCAGATCTATAAAGAACTTATTAAACTCAACACCAAAGAAACAATCCAATCATGAAATGGGCAAAAGCATGAAGAGAAATCTCACAGAGGAAGACATACACATGGCCAACAATCACATGAGAAAATGCTCCGCATCACTGGCCATCAGGGAAATACAAATCAAAACCACAATGAGATACCACCTCACACCAGTGAGAATGGGGAAAATTAACAAGGCAGGAAACAACAAATGTTGGAGAGGATGTGGAGAAAGGGGAACCCTCTTGCACTGTTGGTGGGAATGTGAACTGGTGCAGCCACTCTGGAAAACTGTGTGGAGGTTCCTCAAAGAGTTAAAAATAGACCTGCCCTACGACCCAGCAATTGCACTGCTGGGGATTTACCCCAAAGATACAAATGCAATGAAACGCCGGGACACCTGCACCCTGATGTTTATAGCAGCCATGTCCACAATAGCCACACTGTGGAAGGAGCCTCGGTGTCCATCGAAAGATGAATGGACAAAGAAGATGTGGTTTATGTATACAATGGGATATTACTCAGCCATTAGAAATGACAAATACCCAGCATTTGCTTCGACGTGGATGGAACTGGAGGGTATTATGCTGAGTGAAATAAGTCAATCGGAGAAGGACAAACATTATATGGTCTCATTCATTTGGGGAATATAAAAAATAATGAAAGGGAATAAAGGGGAAAGGAGAAAAAATGAATGGGAAATATCAGGGAGGGAGACAGAACATGATAGACTCCTAACTCTGGGAAATGAACTAGGGGTGGTGGAAGGGGAGGTGGGCGGGGGGTGGGGGTGACTGGTGACGGGCACTGAGGTGGGCACTTGATGGGATGAGCACTGGGTGTTATTCTATATGTTGGCAAATTGAACACCAATAAAAAATAAATTTATAAAAAATATATATTAGCAAACTGAATTCTATAGCACATTAGAAGGATCATATATTGGGGTCAAGTGAGATTTATCTCTTGGGAATCGAGGACTGTTCAACATATCAAATCAATACATGTGATACACTGCATTAATAGAATGAAAGAAAAATGATATGATCATTCAGTAGGTGTAACAAAGGCAATTGGCAAATACAATCCTTTTTATGATAATAACTCTCAACTAATTGGGTATAGAAGGAAAATACCTTAATATAATAAAGGCACAGCTAACATCATATTCAATAGTGAAAGGTTAAAAGCTTTTCCTTTAGGATCAGGAACAAGACAAGAGTTCCCACTCTCAACTACTCTTACTCAACATAGTACTAGAGCATTCAGGCAAGATAAATAAAAGGTATCCAAATTGGAAAGGAAGATGTAAAATTGTCTATGTAGATGATATGATCTTGTATAAAGAAAAAACCCTTAAAGACTCTACCAAAAACCTATTATAACTAATCAATGAATTCAGTTGCAATATATAAGTTGCAGTATATAAGCTCAACTACAGAAATCAGTTATATTTCTAAACACTAACACAAACTATCTGAAAAATTTATATAAATAAATTTATATAAATAAATTTATAAATAAATTTATAAAAGTTATTCATAATAACATCAAAAACAATAAAACAGGAATAATTTTAATCAAGAAGATGAAAGAGCTGTACTCTCAAAACTATAAGATTTTGATGAAAGACATTGAAGAAGACACAAACAAGTGGAGAGAGATCCCCTGTTCATGGATTAGAAAACTATTGTTAAAATGTTCATACTATACAAAGTCATCTATAGATTCAATACAATCCCTATCAAAATTCCAATGGCATTTCTCACAAAAATACAAAATCTTAAAATTTATATAACCCCCAAAGACCCCAAATACCCAAAACAATCCTGAGGAAGAAAGGCATTACATTTCCTGATTTCAAACTGTATTACAAAGCTATAGAAATTATTTTGTAAATTTTTAATTAAATTTGATTAACATGTATTCTTGGTTTCAGAGGTAGAAGTCAGTGATTCACCAGTTTTGTATAATACCCAATACTCATTCCATCATGTGCCCTTCGTAATGTCCATCATCCAGGTACCCCATCCTCCTGGGGAGCAACCCTTTGTTTCCTATGATTAAGAGTCTCTTACAATTTGTCTCCATCTCTGATTTCATCTTGTTTTAATTTTTCTGCCCTTTCCCTATGATCCTCTCCTTTGTTTCTTAAATTCCACATGTGAGTGAGATCATACGATAATTGTCTTTCTCTGATTGACTTACTTCACAAAGCTATAGTAATTAAAACAATATGATGCATAGACCAATGAAACAGATTTAAGACCAGAAGTAAATCACCATCTACATGGTCAACTAATATTAACAAGGAAGCTAAAAAGTCTCAACAGGGGAAGAATAATCTTTCAATAAATAGTGTTGGGAAAACTGGAAAACCACATGCAGGAAAATGAAATTGGACCCTTATCTTACACCACTCACAAAAATTAACACACAATCGACTGAGACTTAAACATAAGATCTGAAACCATAAAACTCCTAGAAGAAAGCATAATGAAAAAGCTCCTTGACATTGGTCTTTGCAATGATTTTTGGATATGGTAGGAAAGCACAAGCAACAAAAGCAAAAATCACTAAGTGGGACTACATCAAACCTTTTAAAAGCCTCTGCACAGCTAAAGGAAAAACAACCCTCACAAAAAAAAAAAAAAAAAACACAACAAAATGAAAAGACAATATACAGAATGGAAGAAAATATTTGTAAAGCATAAGTCTGAGAAGTGGTTAATATCCAAATTATATAGCCAAAACAAACGAAAAACAAACAAAAAACAACCCACAATCATACAACTCGATAGCAAAAAATAACCCACTTAAAAATAACCCACTTAAAAAATAGGCAGAGGAACTGAACGGACATTTTTCCAAAGAAGAGATACAGATAGAAAATGGGTACCTGAAGAGATGTTAGATACCGCTAATTGTAAGGGAAATGCAAATTAAACCCAATGAAACGTCACCTCACACCTATTAGAAAGAATGGCTGTCATCAAAAAGACAAAAGAGAGCAAGAGTTGGTGCGGATGTTGAGAAAAGGGAATGCTTGTTCACTGCTGGTGGGAATGCAAATTGGTGCAGCCACTACAGAAAACAAGATGGATGTTTCTTTAAAAATTAAAAGTAGAGGGGATCCCTGGGTGGCGCAACGGTTTGGCGCCTGCCTTTGGCCCAGGGCGCGATCCTGGAGACCCGGGATCGAATCCCACATCAGGGTCCTGGTGCATGGAGCCTGCTTCTTCCTCAGCCTGTGTCTCTGCCTCTCTCTCTCTCTCTCTGTGACTATCATAAATAAATTTAAAAAAAAAAATTAAAAGTAGAGGTACCAATTGATCCAGCAATCCCACTTCTGGGTATATATCCAAAGGAAATGAAAGCAGAATCTTGAAGAGATGTCAGCACTCCCATGTTTATTTGCAGCATTATTCACAATAGCCAAGCTATGAAAACAACCAAAATGTCTGTCAATGGATGAAAGTATAAAGAAATGGATAAAGAAAAATATATATACATCTTATGTGTATATATATATATACATACACACACACATACATTACATATATATATTATATGTATATATATATACATTGTGTGTGTATGTGTGTGTGTATGTGTGTGTATATATATATATATATATATATATATATATATACACATAAGATGTATATACAGACACACACATAATGGAATGTCATTTAGCCAAGAGAAAGAAGAAAATCCTACCATGGTTGGACCTTTAGGACATTCTGCTAAATGAAAAGTGAAATAAGTCAGAACAAGAAAAATATTGTATGATCTCACATGTGGAATCTAAAAACAGTTAAACTCATAGGAACAGAATAGAATGATGGTTACCAGGGACTGGGAGATCAGAGTAATGGAGAGACATTGGTCCAAGAGTACAAACTTCCAAATAGAAGATTAAATTCTTGGGATTTAATGCACAGCATGGTAATTATAGTTAACAATACTGTATTATATCCTTGAAAGTTGCTAAGAGTACATCTTTAGTCTCACTGCAAGGGTGCCTGATTGCTCATTTGTTTAAGTGTCCAGCTCTCAATTTTGCCTCAGGTCATAGTCTCACGTTTGTGATATCAAGCCCTGCCTTGGGCTCTGAACGTGGAGCCTCTCTCTCTCCCTCTTCCTCTGCCCCTCACCAACCCCTCCCCCTCTATCTATCTATCTATCTATCTATCTATCTATCTATCTGTCTATCCTGTACATATATAAATATTCTCACTGCAAAAAAGGTATGATATATTATATGATGTGATGGAGGAGCTAGCTGATGCTATAGTGTTAATTATTTTGCAATCAACACATTGTACAACCTTAGCTTATACAATGTCATGTCAATTCTATCTCAATAAGGCTGAAAAAATAAATAATTGGGATGCTAATATTTCTAAGTCTAAAGTTTGTGATACCTCAAAGTATCTTTAAATATCTCCGCAAGAATTTAAATATTTTTAAAAACACCTTTATTTTTTTTAAAGATTTTATTTATTCATGAGAGACACAGAGAGAGAGGCAGAGACATAGGCAGAGGGAGAAGCAGACTCCATGCAGGGAGCCCGATGTAGGACTCTATCCCAGAATTCTGGGATCACGACCTGAGCTGAAGGCAGACACTCAACCACTGAGCAACCCAGGTGCCCCTTTAAAACACCTTTAAAAACCTAATTAATATTAAAACACTGTTTGGTACGTGATATACTATTGGCAAGAAGGAAGAAGTAATGGATTAGTAATTTCACAGATTAACCACAGAGTGTGTATCTTAAAAAAGATTGGAAATATTACATTAAAATATGAATTGAAAAAGTGGAAAAGTGAAGGTTAGTGGATTCAGATATTCAGGGAGTCACTTAATGTTTAAACATGGTCCTATATGCCTTTACATTTTATCTATATTAAATATATCTATGTCAAGATATATCAATATAACTAAATATAAAATATATAAATGAAATAGTTATATGTGACATACGAATTTGTCCATAAATATATATTTATTAAAAATTATATATAAGTAATAGTAATCCAATAAAATGACAAGACAGATATAGATTGAATATTCAACATAGCAAATTTCAAAATTAATACTAAATAAAGTATTTCTACATGGATTTTTTTCTTAAATACCAGTGAAGTACGTGGAAAAAATGAAAATCCAAGGAAGTCATGTATCTTGTTTTGGTTATTTATATTTAAACATACTTGTGTAAAGTATGGGGAAATTAGGAAAATAGAATTAGGATCCTGAGAAGTTAAAAGTCCATGAAATAGATTCTGAAATAGATTGTGTAGCAGATGCTTTTGTTTCAGGTTTGAAGTATAGGAAAAATGAACATCAATGCATAATTTATACAAATACCTATAAAATTAAACAATCCTATAGGGAATGTTACAGAAGAATTGATTTCCATTCTATGTGTAAATTCCTTAATAATGTAATTTCATTTTAGCAACCAAAAAAAAAAGTAGGAAGAACTATGACACAAACCCAAAACAGTTTTATTATGATGCTATTAATTTATATCCATGTATAAAACTATTCTGTATTGTGATGGCTCACATTGATTTGGGATTTTTTTTTTTTTTTTTTTTTTTGAGATAGGGGAGAGGGGCAGAGTGAAAGAGAGAGAGAGAGAGAGAGAATCCCAAACAGGCTTAACTGGCTTGATCTCACAATCCTAAGATCATGTCTTGAGCTGAAATCAAGAGTTGGATGCTTAACTGACTGAACCACGTAGGGGCCCCTGATTTGGGAAATCCTTTAAGAGAGTTCTTGTCATCTCCAGGACTTTAGGCTTGGTATACTTTCTATGTGATAAAAGCCTTCTTGTTGAAGTACCTCATATGTGTATTTTATCTTCGAGTTTTCTAATGGGGAAAACAGAACAGAGATGGAGTTTTGTACAACAGACTCGTAAGAGGGCTTGATGTAAGGTTCTGACTTGGGGCTCTGTCGAAGAAGTGCTGAACCGTGTGAACTAGCCGAGTCAAGGGTGCGTATGGACATCTGAATAATTTTTGACTTAACATAATTAGGATAGAACTTTGTTTCTGTGGTATTGGAGCAAGAGACGAAGAGGGAAGTGTCTGGGCTATAGACTGACTTACTCAGAGACTTGAATAAGCCACTGAATTTCTTTTGCCTTGGTTCTCCAACCCCTATGACAGAAGTACAGGGTTGCTGAGGGTCCCAGCCAGATTCAGCCTTACAAGTTATACAAATCTAAAGGAATTTGATGAAGATGGTGCTAATAAAAGAAATTAGGGCTTATGCACAGCAGGTGCTCAGCAAACTTTTGTGGTGAGGCCATCCGCTCACCCTGGATGCAGGGACAAGCCAGAAACAGAATCTAAACTCCACATAAAGTGAGTTGACTTTGCTTTTGAAGTCCTTCCTTTGTGAGTCTGGAATTTGTGATAGGAAACTGGTTTGCTTAGGGTGGTGTGAGTTTTGTGGGGTGTGGCAGAAATGCCACTTTTGTTTCCATTTTTGATTTCCAGGTTTCTGTGAGTTTCTCTCATCTTGTTTCCTGTTTTTCCTAAAAGCTGGAGTATATGAATATCTTTTTTCCTGCAGGTGTTAGTAACCTCTTTATCCTTCCGGACATTCTCAGCAATCATTGCCTTTCATGTTGGGTTTGATGACTTGGGTGAGTAGTGCATTAACAAAAATGAAGATTCTCATAGCAAGGGACTTCTGCATGAACACTGATGGGAGGCATTCTCACTTGGAGGGAGGACGCAGATCTTAAGGTTGATAAGATAGATTTTTAGAAACTCAGTTAAGTTGTAAAAAATATGACCTGCATGTTGGCAAATCGAACTCCAATAAAAAATATACCAAAAGAATATTATCTACAGTAGAATTTTGTTAAAACTGACTTGGTCATTAAACCAATGCCAACAAACTGTCAGTAGATTATGAAATATCACCCCATAAAACTGAGAAAGCTCATAGTAACACTACTTAAGAGTATCTTATTGTATATAATGTACATATCTGCATGTTATTATATGTGTAATAGACACATACTTGCATTCATTTCTTTATGTCTTCCTGTTTCTTACTAAAAACCTTGTATTTTAAAAAGAAACTTTTTCTCCTTTTAACTATTTACATACTTCTTGCTTAGAATCCATGGATAATACCAGCCCGTGTAAGGTATTTGATTTTTATGTCCTTGGGTTTTACATTATATTATTTTTCCTTCCTTGGAAAAAAATTCTTACTGCTTGGAGAAGAGACAGCTCACCCTCAGTGTCATTGCTGGCTTCCCAAGCAGCTGGAAGGACTTTTGCTTTTCAAGCCTCCCTGGGGATTATTCTGGGCTGGAAATTCTCAGCCTCAACTGGAGTTTAGCATCAGTTAAGAAAAACAAAAGAAATCTAATTTTCCCAAAATCAAGTTGTCTAAGATTCCTATCTTCTCATATAACCACCCACTGTTCTGAAAGGCAACTCTTAGGACACTTGATTATATGTTAAAAGGAACTATATCAGAGAAAGGACCTCACTACATTGAGAGCTTAAGAGCATAGCTCAACACCGGTAGGGAGTCATGTGACTTAAAATTTAAAAAATAAATATTGTACATGAAAGCTTTTCGGTGATTTTTTTAACCTTTTCTGGCTTGAAATATCCTATATAGCTCTCTTATTCAGAAAGAGTTTTCCCAAATCAATGATAGCTAAATGTTGACTGTTCATCAAATATATGTCTACACATATATTTGACTGTTTTGCAGGTCATACTCTAAATAATTTTCAAGAAAAGATGTACGTAAGTATTGATATTTTTCACGTCATTTTTGATATACTATTGCTTAAAATTATCATAATATAGTCACCTTTGATCTTCTGACCAAGTTAAGTATTCTTTGAACTTACCTGAGTTTTATTTTCCTTATCATTTATAGAAAGGAAATTTGCTGGATTATAGTAGTTGCTTGTTTATAATTATTCTCCCAGGTCTTACAGAAAAGCTAGGGATTTATATGTCATTAAACATATTTAATTTGTAAGGAAATCTATGGAAGTCCATGTGCAGATAGAGTAAAACTGTCAAAAGGAGGCATGATATTTTGGATATGCTATTCTTCTTAAGGGAAACTTAAATGACCATACTGAAGCATCCCAAAGACTCACACTGTTGGCATTTGTGGGTTGAGTACTATGAAGTTCATCCTACCTCTTGCTTTCACTTTGACTCCTACGGCCTCTTTTCTACAAAGGGCTTTTTAAAAATAATGTTAAGTCAAACGATGTCTTACCTCGGATGAAACTTGCAATAATGTTCCATCTCACTGAGAATGAAAGAAAGCCAAAGTCCTTACTTTGGCTTGCTAGCAGAGTAGCCACATAATTTATCATCCAAATGGGATTCTTGAGAGTGAAAGGGCCCTTAAGAGAAATTATGCCAGGGCAACAGAAGTAAACCATGACTGCCCCAAGCAAACCAGGAGATAGAGGCACTTACCTACAAAGGCCTGTGTGAACGAGTCACCACTACCTCTCAGGCTCATGTTCCATCAGAGTCCTTTTCTTTCAAGTCTCACTTAGCTCCAGCTATACTGACCTACTGCGTACTTTCCTAATATAACATACACATGCTCCAGATGGATGGAATGTTTTTCCCTGAGATATTGTCCTGCTCTTTTCAATTTAATTCTGATCTGTAACCAAATCTCATCTAAGAGACATCTTTTCTGACTCCCTCCTAAAATAGTATCACTCTTCTCCTGTTCACTCTCTCCGCCTTACCTTGCCTTATTTTTTTTTCATAACGTGTTACATTCTGACATAATTGTATTTGTATTTTTTGTTTTTTATATTTGGTTATGTCCCCTCTACCAGAAGGCAAGCTCGATCAGTGAAAGAGCTTTATTTTGTGTATTTCTGTGTGCCTGGCATCTAGAATAGTGTCTGACACTTAGTAGGTATTTAAACATACTTGATGAATGAACAAGTGAATACATGCTTTGAAAAATGAGCTGATGGCTAGAATGGAGGCTGTTTTAAGAGGAAAGGGCAATTTCCATTTACATATGGATTGCAATTCAGTGAGAATGCTTATAATCCAAAATAAACTAGAAGTACCAGGAGGAGTGTCAAATAATATAAAGATTGACTTAGGAAAAATTTTGGCTAAAGTGAGTGATAAAAATGGTAATCTCTAGAAATGACAACTCACTGAAATGTTTTGATCATCTGATTATAGTAAAATAATTTCCTCCCTGGCAATGCATATTTTATGTCTTTTTAATATATTGAATCCATTTGGGTTGCTGAGCATGTGTTTTAATTCAACTTAATTTTTAAAATTTGTTTAAAAAATGTTGGTAGTTACTAGATTTAGGATATCCCTTAGCAGATATTGTTGCCATCTTAGAAATAATACGTGACTATCAGAATACCACCCAGGTACCAGACATTGTTCTAAGTGTCTTACAAATATTATCTTATTTAATTCCCCCCAAAACATATATGATGTAGGTATTCCCATTATCCCCAATATGCAATGAGGAAACTGAGGCACAGAGAGATTAAGGCAGTGGGACTTCAGAACTTATGTTCCTGACCCATTGCCTTTCCCATATTGTGTGATTTATTTTGTTGTTGTTTCCTAATCACTATCAGTTTCTTCTTCTTCTTAATCTCTATATTCCAATAGAAATACCCTGATAGTATCCCCTGAATTCTCTGGCACATTCTAAATATGATTCAGTCTATTTAAACTACTAGTGGTTATTGTTTGCCTATATCATAGTGTATTTTTAGGTTGGCTGCTTATTTTGTTGCTTATAATATGCCTTTTCTCATTGGAATGTTACCTTTTCAAGGGTAGAGACCTGTTTCACTCAGTGCATGAGTGCCTGGTATATAGCAAATGCTCAATAACTATTGGTTGTATGAATAAATACTGGCTGAATGAACTGTATTAAAAGTATCTTTTTCCTATATATAACATGATTCAGTTGTGTCAGCCAATATTTATAAGCACCAATTCTGTGCCTAGTGTTGTGTTCTGTCTATGGCACTTGCTAAATACCAGGTCCTCTTCCAAGTACTTTATGTAAGCAACTCTATCAGTCTTTATCATCTTCCTATGAGGTGGTCTGAAAAGGTCCCCTAAAAATGTTAAGACATGACTCCTTTCGATATGGAGCTTCAAATCTAGTTGAGAAATAATACTAATGGAAATGAAATAGAAAA
The DNA here is from genome assembly GCF_018345385.1 of Vulpes lagopus. Taxonomy (NCBI): domain Eukaryota; kingdom Metazoa; phylum Chordata; class Mammalia; order Carnivora; family Canidae; genus Vulpes; species Vulpes lagopus. The sequence goes on along the minus strand of NC_054834.1, from coordinate 102,051,076 downwards.
CAAAGCAAGTTTGTAATATAAACATGTAATTATTAAATTTTTAGAACAGTCAAATTTTAGAAAAAAAGGAATATAGGCAGGTATTTCAACTTTTATTTTATTTGCTTATTTTTAAAGATTTTATTTATTTATTTGACAGAGAAGGAGAGAGCATACAAGCACAGGGAGCCGGAATAGGAGGAAGAGAGGGAGAAGCAGACTCCCTGGTGAGCAAGGAGCCCGATGCAGGTCTCTATCCCAGGACCCTGGGGTCATGATCTGAGCTGAAGGCAGACGCTTAACCAACTGAACCATCCAGGTGCCCTATTTCAACTTTTAAAGGTTTTTTTTTTTGTTTTGTTTTGTTTTTAATGAGACACAGAGAGAGGGGCAGAGACATAGGCAGAGAGAGAAACAGGCTTCCTCCTGGGAGCCCGACATGGGACTCAATCCTGAAACTCCAGGATCACGCCCTAGCCAAAGGCAGAGGCTTAACTACTGAGCCACCCAGGCATCCCTATTTCAAGTTTTAAAAGGAGTTGGTAATTCATCTTGGTCTTGAGTGATGGGAGGACTTCAGAAAGATGAAGGGAAGAAGGGGATGATATTCCTACATAGAACAACTAAATTAAGGTAGAGACCAAGGATGATCCTTGAGGCCTGGTAATAAAGGTATATGTATGTCATTGAGCAGGTAGGAGGGGGCAGGCCATAGATAGCTTTGAAGCCCAAGCAGAAAAGTTTGGATAGGAGGTGGCAGGTATTAGTAAATCACTGTGCCTGTCTGATTTATAAAGTTAGGAAAATATGTCTTCCAGCCTTATGTAGATTAAATGGAATAGAATATAAAGCCCTTGTCCCAGTTCTTGGCATGAAATTAACTATCACTAAATGGTAGCTACTATTATTACTGCTAGTAATAATAATAGCAGAGAAGATTTTGCCTTGAAGTTTTAACCTGGATAAATAGTCTTGTTCTGCTTTATTTATGTCAGGTCTATCCAGTTTGTCTTTATAGAGTTTAGTGATAATATTGACTAAGACAAACACTTGGGATTTTCTATGAAGAAATGAGCAGAGCCCACATGTACTCCAGTAAAGAAAATGTGTTGTTTTAATGTCATACCCATAGACAGAGCTAAAAAATAATCACATGAGGGACACCTGGATGGCTCAGTAGGTTAAGCGTCCGACTCTTGATTTTGGCTCAGGTCATGATCTTGGGATTCTGGGATGGAGGCCTGCTTAGGGATCAATGCTCAGTGGAGAGTCTGCTTATCCTTCTGCCTCTCCTTTTCCCCCCTCCTCCTCCCCCTGCTCATGTTTTCTCTCTCTCTCTCTCTCTCTCCAATAAATAAAATAATAAAAAAAATCGCATGATGAAGTTTTCAAACTACTAGCTACCTATATTTTATTAAATAGTGTTATTTGCCACCATGGAAAACAGTGTAGTGTTTCCTTTCCTCAAAAAATTAAAAACAGAATTACCATATGATACAGGGATTCCATTTCTGGGTATATACACAAAAGAATTGAAAGCAGGACCTCAGATAATTTGTACAGCTGTGTTCATAGCAGCATTACTCATAATAGGTAAAATATGGGAGCAGCACGAGTGTCCATAGATGGATGGATGTGGTGTATACATACACATACACAATGGAATATTAGTCAACCTTGAAAAGGAAAGAAATTCTGACAGATGCTGCATCATGGATGAACCTCAAAGACATTATGCTAAGTGCAATGAGCCAGTCACAAAAAGATAAACACTGTATGATCCCATTTATATGAAGTACTTAGGATAGTCAAAAGCACAGAGACAGAAAGCAGAATGGTGGCTGCCAGGGGTTTGAGGAAGGAGAGAATGGAGAATTATTGTTTAATGGGTAATAGAGTTTCAGTTTTACAAGGTTAAAAGAGTTATGGAGATAGGTGGGTATGATGGTTGCACAACATAATTAATGTTTTTAATATTCCTGAACTGTACACTTAAAAATAGTGAAGATGGTAAATTGCATGTTATATGTATTTTACCATAATAAAAAAAATTGGAGGAAAAGAAGTGCTATTTTGCAACTCTACAGAATCCAGTTATAGCTTTTTGATATATCCCCATGAAAGACGCTTCACTAAAATTCAGCTGGTATAAAAACAGGCATTTCCCAGAGGGATAAACAGAGAAGGCATAATAACCTCTGCAAGATCCTCCATAAACTTCAAAGGATATGAGAATGCCTGTAAGGTTTTTTGTTTTGTTTTGGTTTGGTTTGGTTGTTTTTTTTTTTTTTTTTTTTTGTGATGATAGAAGAGGTGCAGTATAAACAAACTATCTCAAAAAGTTTTTTTCAAAAATCCATCTAATTATAGTGTACCAGTTTCTTTAACATACTATATTTTATACTAACTATCCTCCAAACCATTTCCCAGAGTTAATAGCGCAACTTATAATTAAATATTATGCTAGATGCAGAAACATAGGCCAAAGTTCAAAATGAGCTAGATACAAATAGAGAAGTCTGAACAAAAGAGCTTCTGCAGGGAAAGGACTAATAAGTTGAAAAGAAAGCAAGGGATGGGGAGAAAAAAGTGAATCAAGCCTTTTTAAGGTTTTTAAAGTCAAGAATTTGAATTCAAAAATATTAGTCAGAAATCACTTAAATTCACATTTGCAGTTTGCATTATGGTTCATGTCTCCCAATGTAGAAAACAATTTCTTTCTTTCTTTTTTTTTGAAAACAATTTCTTTATTCAACACCAGAGGCCTGCTCCATCTAATTAGCAAAGAAAGGTCATCTACACACAAAAAGGCAATACCTTTGCTGCTGACAAGCTGGATTAATCTTTTAACAAAGTCTTAAATATTTCTAATTCCTTTTGCCCTTAAACCTTGGAATTATTCAGACTTTCAGCCATATTTTCTGTCCTCTTCATCTCTCTTCTCCTTTTTCCTTGGTGTGGACCTGCAGTGCTACACATTCCACCCTGCCCTCTGCACCCTTTTGGACAATCATCCATCCTAAGTGGAGCTTTATGACTATGCAGCCTGCTGACAAAAGTCCCTTTGCCTCTTGAGGGTCTACCAGCAACTATGACATATACCGTGTTTCTTTTTTCTTTCCTTTTCTTTCTCTCTCTCTCTCTTTTTGGAGTTGAAGGGGACACACTGAGTTTCTACCTGATTAACTTGAAGTAAAAGTGCACTGTGTATTTTGGGTGCAGGTCACTGTTTGCTTTTCTGGTTGGCAATGTACACAATGATTTAAGCAATGCTCCTTTGGGCATTTTAGTGTAGGGTGTGGATATTATGTGACACAGTTGTCGACTCTTGGTTTTTCTTGAGGGCAATTAGCAGAAAACTGGTTTTTCTGTTTGTTTTGGTTTGTTTGGACTAACCACTTGCTGGAGCAGAAGGAGCCTGCCTTCAACACTGAGGCAGACTTGACAAAGAGGTCAGGTTGATTCTCCATCTCTGCCAAGAAATGAAACCACTTACAATATTTTCTATATCCTGGTATCTCTTGGTATCCACTCTCTTGAGCTTGCTCCAGCCTCTCCCTTCATGGTATCAGATAAGGTTTATAGAATCCCAGGAACTGGGATCCAGGCCTGGTTTCCATCTTGCTGGTCAGCAATCAGATGCTGAGACCAGAGACCTGGGTCTTGGCTGCATAATTTCAGAGCAGCCATGACATGTTCTGGGAAACTAATTGCTGAACCCTAAAGTGCATGTGAAAGCACTTTTCCCTCTTTGACTCAAGAATATTATCATGAACTTTAGGAAAACAAAGCAATGGTGCTGACTCAGTCTTCTGAACATTAGGCTCGAACCTAAACATGTTTTTGAAATGAGCTAAGGGTTTAAACAGTAAGTGGACTAGTTTAACTCTGTTTATTGCTACATCCTCCATTCTGGCTCTGTCCCAGAGAGATTTCCAATGGCTCTAGCAGCTTTGGAGTTAGTATCTCTGATGTATTCACATCTGACCTCTGACCTAAACTTCAGTGTTATTTTCAGCTGTTCTTTGACAGGGAATCCAACAGCTGCTGTTTAATACCACAGACAACTTGTGACACACGCTGGGTTTCTAGCAAGAGAATTAATCTGCTGATCTTTGGCTCTGATTTGAAGCTGTCTATAATTTTCCTGCATGCGGTGGAGGACAATAAAAAAAACCAAACCTGAAGTAAAATGTTATCCTTTTTTAAAAAATTGTAGTAAAATATATAGTGTTAACCTTAATAAACAAAATTTTTTTTCTTGCTGCAATGAAAAGGTAATAGCAAGGTATATTACTTCCTGGTCATCGTGATAATTGAATTTGAAAATGCTGGTGAGTGAAATAAAGCGGTCATAAAGACATCCTGAAATGGTAGAGATCTACTGATAATTGCTCACTGAAATATTTTTAAAATGTTCCTCCCTAACAAATCCAAGACTCTGAGAAAATGTGGCCATTCCACATAAACTTCATTTGACAAAAGGCAATAATTTTTAGAAAGCAAATTAACCTGAAATTAGAAGCAATCTGTGGCTTAATCCCAAAATACATATTAGCACTTATTTTTAAGGTACATTTTGGGGGGCTTTCTTTGCATAAGGGTGACTTGAAAATCTTGCAAAGATATCCATCTTTGCAGGTCTAAGACTAGCTGGTTTCAAAGTCCACCCTAACTATATAGATTCAATGGCAAAACTAATTTGGGTTGTCAGGATGTAATTTTTTTCCATTTGCTATTAAACATCAGCTGATAGGCAGAGAGCTTGAAACTGCCCTCCCCGTTTAAGATAATAGCAAAAATATCAGGCACTTAGTGTTACCATACCAGGGGTGTGGCGATTCTTTCCCATTCTCTTCTCTCTCTCCCCTCTCATGATAAACTCAATGGGGTTGTCTATTTTTAACCTCCTGTTCTTTCCTTTTGGCAGAGTCATCAGTGTGAGCTGAGCGCTTTCCCTGAATGAATCCAAGTAACCCCAGTGATTGCCTTCTGAAATGACCAGCAGACACACATTTGTCCAGAGGCCGTCCAAAGTATAAATTCTGGTTCTGAAGTACCATGTCCAGCCAAGGAAGTCCTGGTGTGGGGTTTTCTACAACAACAGTCAGTTCAGTAGCTGTTCAGGCTGGGGACTCCAAAATTGTGATAGCTGTCATAAAGGTAAGACAACTTTCTTTTTTTTCTCTGCGGCTGTTGGCTTTTTGCAGGGTGTTGATAATCCTAAAGAACATTCCCACACAGCAGCACTCACCATATAGAAGATAGCGCACGTACATCTTACTGCTTTCTTAAATTGGCAGCTAAGAGAAACCTCTAAGTTTCAGCTACTTACTACAGTTTCTCTTTCAGTTAGTCAGAAAACATCTATAGCAGCTTAATTAAAACAAAAACAAAAAAACGTTACCATGTACTTTCAATTTGATTTTTAAAGGCAAAGTACTCATGACCACAAGTTTATGGGTTACCAGGCTGGATAGTCAATTGGACCTGTGAAATGTTCGTGATTTTTGAGAGTGGATATGATGGAGGAAGGAAGAGGACAGTTGCAGTAGATATGAGGTGGCACTGTTTCCAGCATGATGGAGAACAGACAGGAGACACCTAGTAGGAGGCTCTGATATATGCCCTCTGCGGCCTTACTTTTGATGTGGTAAAGGCACTGGTAAATCGTTAAAACGTTTTGGGGGGAATGAAGACTCTGCCAGCGAAAGCGCAGAGGCATGCGTCAAATTTGCCCTTAACAGCAGGAAGTTGAAGCCACTTGCAGCTTAAGCTATTGCATATTTTACATCAAGTAATTCGCTGATTTGCAAAGAAAGCCACATACCTTTAGGTTGAAGAAGACATCCATGATTTTATTTCCTATGAAAGTGTCTTGCAAAAACCCCTGAAGCATTATGCTCGGATTTAGACAAGTCACCACCTCAGGAATGCAGTGTTTAATGAGGGAACAAGGCAAACAAGCTGGTGCTCACCAGCCAGTTACTTTCAGGACCTCACCAATCTGAGTTGAATGATTTCTCTGGCTTAGAAGCCTAGACTGAGACCTGTTTAATTTAACTTAATTGCTGCAAATTTTATGTTAATATGAATATTTGTAACAGGAAAGCAGCACTTGATACCGAGCAAAATGATTCAGTCTAGAAGCACTGAATGTAAAGTGTTCCTAGCAATGTGATTCCTAGTGCTCCTGAGCCTTAGCCCCATGTAAACAGCACCTCTACTGATTCCCTTACCCTTGAGTCCTTTCAAAGGCAATAGTTAGACGTGGAAAGAAACCTGGAGCAGAAATAGCAAAAATTGATAATTTGCATGTAATTTTATGATGCTTTGAGTCACTAGAAATTTCAGCCATGAGAGAAAAGGGGCAAACTCCTTGTTTTCAAAAAGTTAACTTTTCTTTCCCTCAAATAGGAAATATTTCTGAGAGCAGGAAGAGGAATAATATGTATGGGATAAATTATAGGATAATCAGAGGTCAGCTGATAGTGCAGGAAAAAAAAAACCCTAAAATTACGCTGGAAGTACTTATTTTAACTTGACCGAATGTTCCCTCTGACTACCCTCCATAGCTTCTTTAACTCACTACTGTTCCAAATAAAATAAGCCTCAAGCTTCTAAAGGAATAGAAGTGTCTGTGTCTGATCCGTATGGATTTGTTTCCAAACCATCTTAGGGCACTAATGATCTGGACTAGCCACATGTTTTTGTTTGTTTGTTTGTTTGTTTCATTTCAACAATTTGCTTATCCATGTGCACGTGCCTCTTAGTGGTTCCTCTTGCTTAATCAGTTGTTGCTTCTTAGAAAAGCAATTCCCCAGGAAATGCAATGGTGAGTTATATCTTGGAGCAGTGAAAGTGTCCTACATGAGGAAAACAATCTGGCTGCATTCATATGGCTATTGTCACATGCATCAATTTTATTGACATTCTCATACATACTTTATTGATTACTCAACAACAAAAGTTGGAAAATGTTATGTTTTTACTTTACTACTATAAGATAAAAATCTGTTGCTTCATCTGCTGTTTATTCTTCCCAGTTGGACCAGCAAGGTCAATGTAAAAACACTAATCAGACTAAATAGCATTTACAAAACCTTTCCTCTTTGGTGAAGTTTGCATCCTATTTGCGCAGGTGCAGTTTCACTATTTTTATGGAATTCTGTGAGAGAGAATATACAGTTGTGCAACATGTTCTGTAGTTTTGTCATATTCAATAATAATACTCTCTTGTATGTGTTCTTCCTTTGGGACTTTTTAACTTAAATAGAGTATGCCAAAAATAAATAAATAAATACAGTATTCCAAGAGAAAATAATTTACACTAAGTAAAAAAAAAAGCCAATAAGGCATGGATTTATATTAAAACTGTTATATTTCAATTTAAGTAAGCCCTATCTCTATAGAAAAAATAAATTGTTCACAGTATAACTGAAACAAAAAGAAAGGAAGGAAGGAAACGAGGAAAAAGAAAGAAAGAAGGAAAAGGAGAAGGGTAAAGAGGAAGAAACAAGAAGAACTGAAAGTGCATTTTATTTCATTTTTATTTATAGTGTGGCAAGTGGGTACAACTTCAATTGGCCGAATCACAACCCAATCTTCTAGAAATTGGTAGCAGTCAAGATGAAACCAAAAAACTTCTTCATGATCATGAACTTCTTTTGGCCAAGCTCAAGGTAAGATATTAAAATGTGAAGCAGATACAAATTTAAAAAAAAATGAGAAGCTATTTCTTATACTTCCTCTTGATTTCTCTGACATTACTGGCCTATGGCCATTATAACATAGTGCCATATAGATAATGGAAAACCTCTATCCATAGTTATTTATGAGCAAATCCCAGCATTAGAGAGAAGTAACAAGATTTTTTAAAAACTTTCCCTAATGTGATAGAAAATATGGAGTGATAATATTTTCACTGTGGAAATATAACTAATTTTTTTTCCTGGCTGCCTCAGTGAAAAAAAAAATTCCATCATTTTTCCATTTCATCTATTATACTGTCAAACTTTCTGTTGTTAACGATACCTGCTGGCAAGAATAATACAGAAGCTTATTTTCCCTCTGTTGAGCTGTTGAAAATATCTGATTTTGTATTTAATATTAAGAGTTCTTGAAACCAAATAATTTTAGTAAAATCAGAGTTATTATTCCATATATGTGCAGTTCCTTAGTTCAGAATCTAAAAATAATATTAGCTTGAGATTACCAGATAAGGTATCGAGTCAGGACCTGCTACATAATTTGTGGGGCTCAGTGCAAAATAAAAAGGTAGGCCCCCTGTTCAAAAAGCAAGAAAAAGGTTTTTCTTGACCTGTCACATTGCATTTCATCTGCTATTTAATGTCTGTCTCCTTCATGCATGGGGTACGTGCTGGGCCAGTGCGCACCCTCACAAACTCTGAGCCTCCGGCCATAGCTCAGTGCACAGGGTGTGGCCTGGCTCCAACCTTTTCCTAGCTGTGACCTGGCTCCCCCCACCCCAGGGCAGATGGCAGAGGTCACTGAACAAGGGTGGGGACGCAGACAGGATACCTGAGACTCTCCCTGGGAGGCAGGACGCCATGTGAGATAGGGCACCAGTCCCTCAGCACTTCCTCTGTTGTCCCAAGGGACTTTACTTACAAAACACCAATTTCTAAATCAAATTATTAAAAATTTCAAAACAGTGACAGGCAGAGTCACTTTAGACTCCAAGTGGTGTGTCCCCTTCTAAGAAAGGAGCCCAGGGATGAAGCCAGCCCTTATAGGTAGCCTTTTAGGTAAGTGAATGTCTTCACTAAGATCAAAGAGGTTTGATTGGGCAACCGGTAATGACTCTATTTTTAGTGCTTCAACATTACTGGCTTCTGTGAACATCTAGGCTGGATTTTATACTTGCTTCCTGGATTTAGAAGCAGATCTAAACTGCATCTGATATATACAGACCATGTTTTTCTGACTGCACAGTAGTAAAAGCAATTGGGTATATCAGGCTCGAAAGTTGAAGAAAACTTAGTACTGAAAGAGAGAGCCATTAGAATCCAAAATTTAGTCTCCTGTTTAGGCAGCTCCTTGCTCTGGGCTCTGGGCTGTCTTTCAAAGAAGAAATCCTTGGCTACCAGGAAGTCCTTTGTATATAAGAAAAAAACAAATCATGATGTGAAAGAGCATTGAACCAGGAATCAACAGATCTGTGTCTTAACACTGATTATACCACTAACTCATGAAACTCAGCTAAAAATTCAAAGTCTTGCTGCTGCTGCTACACAAATAAACTGAATTCCATGAATTGTGGAAACCCAAGACTTCCTCGAAATTCCTGCTCATCCTCAGAGGTTTACTTTCTCATGGTCTCCTGTGTCCCCAGCATCTTCTTAGATACCTGCCAACTGTTTGTGCTGAAGTTAACTTGGACTTGAAACCACATCCCTTCCCCTGTTTCCACTAATAATTCATGCCCAGCCTGCATTGCAGGTCTATTAATGAAATTCAGGGAAGCTCATGGAAGTCTGGGTCTCACAGAATCCCTCTCTTTTCTCCCAACCCTATTTCTGTCCAGGACCACACAACTCCAGGGAGAATGCTATCTTAGGCAAAGCAGTACAGCTCCACAGCAACTATCACTAAATTTGCATACCTAAATCCATCCAGGAGCTGGGGGTGGGGTTGGGTGGGAAAGGCTTCCCATTTAACAGGATCCATCCTCAGAAGATGTTTGTGGTTCTAGATTCCAAAGTCCTGTTGTCCTTTTATGCCAGTCTTCTGGATGGACTACCCTTCTGGATTTCAGGCTCTTTAACTCTAAAATGAAGGGAGAGGATAGATCAAACAAAGCTTCATCTCTATTGTGGATCTTACCATAAGGTGCCATGGGATCATGGGGCCATTCTCTTTCTGTGTGTGTGTGTGTGTGTGTGTGTGTGTGTGTGTGTGTATCTAAGAACATGAGGTCCCAGGTAAAAAGGCCTTTTGGCCTCATGTAGGCCCCTAGCCATTACCTCTTTATGTCCCTTTCCTATACCCTCCCTGACCCCCCATCACTATCTACTTAGGCACTCAGCCCCCAAAGAAATTTTAAGTAGTAGCATCATCCTCCAATGTTATTGATTTTAAAGAAGAAATCAAGAAGTCTGAAGTCTGTTCTGGATTTGTTGACAAAAGACTTCTTAAAATGACAAAAAAGGTAAATTCCATATTGTAGATATATAGATCAGGAATTTAACCAGTTTATTAGCTATTATGCTGTCAATGTTGGCATAGCTTAACCTGTAGCACAAAATTATTGGATCCAAGTTGGTTTTAATATGAGCTTTTTGAATGGTACAACCTTAATAGTTCAATAAGCCAATAAATATTTAATATTTAAGTTCATTCCTGTCCTTTTCCAATACACAGAGCCCTGCAATTCATTCTAATTATAAAGAAGAATGCTGTTTAAGGGGTATTGAGAGGGTGTAGGGTTCAGTGCTGAGTCTACTCTAATTTGGGCACTGCAGTTAGCCTCTCTGGTTTCTTCATTTGAAAAACTATGATAAAAGCAGTTACCTTCCAACACCTAAAAAGGGAAATTTGGGGGGAGAAATGCAATGATATATGTATTATACCTGCTGCTTTTAAAAGAAAAAGTGGCATAATTGTTCTTTAATAATTAATATATCAGAGTAATTTGTATATTTAATTTGATAGAAAAGCAACATTCTGCCTCCATTGAAAATTATCTCAAATTCTAGTAATTTAGATTAAAAGGAACATTTCTGGAAATGCAGAATTTTTATGAGTTTTCTAATATTGTTAAATGTCTATACCCTGAAGATATTATTTTCCTTTCAACAGTATAGGACTTAATTCCAGTGGAATGTCTAGAAAAAATATTTCCCTATTTTCAGTGGTGAAAACATAATTGTGTGGAAAAAACATTAACTCCCAAAAGGCATCTAGATTCCCAAACCATACTCAAATTACTTCTAATGAGAAAGAAGAAATTCGAGAAAGGGGAGAGATTTAAGTCAGGTAAAGATTTGCTTATGGCTGCTCTCGATGTTACATTTCTTTTTTCTTTTTCTTTTTCTTTTTCTTTCTTTCTTTCTTATTTTTTTTTTCGACGTTACATTTCTAAGTGGTCCAGGAATAAGGAGGAATTGGGAGTACATTAGGGATGTTTCTGAGAATGTTCTCCTCAGCATCTATCTTGCAACTAACAACATTGCTATTGTCCAAAGGAATGATACAAACCAAATAAACTTCCAGCCACTGGCTCCTGTATTTGTACATATACAATATTAGCATTCAGTGAAGAATGACCTTTTAGAGTATAAAATACTAAATTTCACCTCTGATTTGACTCATAAATCTATTAGTTCCCTGATTCTGACTAAATTTCCTACCCAGTGAGTACTTATTTTTGTCCTATTTCCTCCATTTACTTAGCTAGAAATAAATTCATGAGAAATAGTCAAAATATATTAGTAGTAAAGCTAAAAGTCTTATTAAAATTTGCCTTACATAAGGAATAGCATGATTTTCCGCTGTGAACTTGAATACTTACTAAGAATGTAGTATTTAAAAATTTTTTATTGTACTAAAATATTATAACATAAAATTTGCCGCTTCACCCTTTTTTTTTTTAATTTTTATTGATTTATGACAGTCACAGAGAGAGAGAGAGAAGTAGAGACATAGGCAGAGGGAGAAGCAGGCTCCATGCACTGGGAGCCCGACGTGGGATTCGATCCCGGGTCTCCAGGATCGCGCCCTGGGCCAAAGGCAGGCGCTAAACCGCTGCGCCACCCAGGGATCCCCACTTCATCCATTTTTAAGTGTACATTTCCATGGCATTAATTACACTCAAAAGTGTACAACCATCAACACCATTTCCCAAACTTTTTCTTCACCTCAAATATAAATTCTTTACCTATTAAGCAATGACTCCTATTCTTGACTTCTCTGGTAACCTCAAATCTACTTTCTGCCACTACAGATTTGTCAATTTTAGGTGCCTCTTATAAACGGACTAACTCTATAATATTTGTCCTTTGTGGTGGGCTTTATTTCACTTAGCATATAATGTTCTCAAGGTTCATCCACATTATAGCATGTATCAGAACTTCATTCCTTTTTATGAATGAATAATATTTCATTGTACGGATATACCACATTTTATTTATCCATTCATACTTTGATGAACCCTTGGGTTGTTTCCACTTTTTAACTATTATGAGAAATTCTATGGTGAACGTTGGCGTACAAATATCTGAGGACCTGTTTTCAGTTATTTTGGGTATATTTAACTTTTTGAAGAAACATCAAAATGTCCTCATAGCAATTGCATTGTACTACATTCCTACTAGCAACAACCATGTGTTCCAATTTTTCTACGTCCTTGCCCAAATTGCTATTTTTTGTTTTAGGTTATAGCCATTTTACCATGTGTGAAGTGGTACCTCATGGTGGTTTTGATTTGTATTTCCCTAATGACTAATAATGTTAATCCCCTTTTTATGTGTTTAGACAATCATGTATCTTCCTTGGAGAAATGTCTAGCCAAGTCTTTTGCCCATTTTAAAATCAGGCTGTTTATTTTTTATTGTTGAGTTATCAGAGTTCTTTATATATTTTGAATATTAATCCTTTATATGTTTTAGATATTAATCCCTTATCAGATGTAGGATTTGCCAACATTTTCTCTCATTCTGTGGGTTGTTTTTTCACTTTCCTGATAAGGTCCTTTAAGATTGAAGAATAAAGTAAATCCGTGTGACTTAATTGTATATGTTTACACACTAGAGAAAATTTTACAGCATGTATGTTGAGAATGTGATGGAACCCTTTAGGGGAGGGTATTGGAAGAGGAATAATTTGTGTTATATAATCTGCGTCATAGCAGTGTTTTACTCAAAATGTTTATGTCATATAGGAAATCCACGTTCTCCCTTGCCTGATTTTCCTAGTGACCCACAAGTTAGAAAATTCTACTCTCTCAGAAATTCTAGTCTACCAGATGCTTTCACCCATCTCTCCAGATTCCCTACAGAAGCAAGGGGGCTATGTTACCTGACTGGTGAGACTAGAGAAAGAAGTGGCTGCCATGGGGAAACCAACCTCAAGGTCTCTCACTGCAGACCCTGTCTACCCATGGGCTACTTGCTCCTTACTCTACTGCTGCTGGGCTGGTTGGAAATCCCTGCCTGGCAGAGGCTGGGTCACAATCTCACCCTCTAGGGCAACGAAATGTGTGTCTCTGCTCAGACTCAACTCTCTTCAGAGGCAGGTCCCAATAACTAGATTTTAGGGAGAATAAATGGAAAACAAAATCAGCCTATCCTCTGGTCCAGTTTTACTGTTAATGAGGGCAGATACTTTGATCCATATCTCGCCTTGATGTCAGTTTTTCAATTGATTTGTAATTTTGAGGGAGAGAGGTAAGATTAATTTGTACCTTCCAAATTCCAGTATTATTTTTTTTAAATTTAATCCTAGTGTAGTTAACATCAGTGTTATATTAGTTTCTGGCATACAATATGGTGATTCAACAATTCCATATGTTACCCAGTACCCATCAAAATAAGTGTATTCTCAGTCCCCATCACCTATTTCAACCTATTCCACCACCAGCCTTTCCTCTACCAGCTGTTTGTTTCCTATAGTTGAGTCTGGTTTTGGTCTCTCTCTCTCTCTCTCTTTTCCCCCATTGTTTGTTTTGTTTCTTAAATTCCATATGTGAGTGAAATCATATGGCATTTGTCTTTCTCTGATTGGCTTATTTCGCTTAGCCTTGTACTCTCTAGCTCCATCTATGTTATTGCAAATGGCAAGACTTCATTCTTTTAATGGCTGATTAATATCCTATTTTATATATACATACCACATCCTCTTTATCCATTCACCAGTTGATGGACATTTGGGCTCTTTCCATAATTCAACTATTTTTAAAAATTTATTAATTTTTTAAAGTAGACTCCATGCCCAGTGTGGAGCCCAGGGTGGGGGCTTGAACTCACAACCCTGAGATCAAGACCTGAGCAGAGGTCAAGAGTTGGACACTGAACTGACTGAACTACCCAGGTGTTCCCATAATTTGGCTATTGTAAATAATGCTGCTATAAACAAAGGGGTGCATATATCCCTTTGAATTAGTGTTTTTGTATTCTTTGGGTAAATACCCAGTTGTACAGATTACTGGATGCAGAGTAGTTCTATTTTTAACTTTATGAGGAAACCCCATACTGCCTTCCACAGTGGCTGCACCAGTTTGCTTTCCCACCAATAGTATATGAGAGTTTCTTTTTTTCTATGGTTCAAGGGAGCTGTGTCTTAGAGTTGTATACATATAAAGTACCTGTCATATTTTTCACTGATCATTTTGAAGAAAATCTCTAAAATTAGGTAGGAACTATTCCTGGGAGAATAAGAGCTAGTAGGCAGTTTAGTTTTTCTCTTATACTTTTGAAAATGGAGAACTTTTTCCATTAAAAAACAAACAAACAAAAAGGACTCTTACAGTAAATGAAACAGTAAAACTTCCTAGTGATTTTCTGTACTTCACTTGGCTCTTTTCTAGTCTACAGGGTATTTCTTTTCTGAGATGTTCAGCTCCAGTAAGTACTATGGAGGAATGGAGTGAAATGAAATTCAAATAGCATCCTTTAGATTGGAGAATGCCATGGATAATCTGATAAAATATTGTTTATATAACAGAAGTTGGTTTAAGAGAGAGTCTATGATAGTAAGCTTCTCAGACATGGAGTTAAGGCACATTAATATTGCAAAAATCACAAATAATTTGTTAGTAGTTCAGGCTAAGCAGTTCAGAGTGTGATTATATATAATGAAGTGTTGATGGGAGTTGATTTACTAAAGGGGAAGGAATTCAATAAATGGAACATTTTTTTTAAATAAATGGAACATTTTGTGGGCACAGAGACTGTAGAGTAAAAAATTAGGGGAGGGAAATATCTTATCCCTGGTCTTGGTTTAGCAATTAAGGTTGGACTTGACCCCTTGACAGAAGCTCAAGGACCTGTGGGAAACATGAGGCACTCACCATATTGCTTTGTGGCTGAGACACCAAGTGACAAAGAGTTGGCAAGAAAGAGAGGCATCTTCCATATTTCTGTAGGAAACAGAGCATGGCTTAGTTATAGCAAATACTGATAACTTTTTTGACAACTTTAGAATGACCCAGTACCCAGGAAGATTATGGCAGATTAAAGATGGCCATAAATTCTTTGGCACTCCTCCCATTGAGAAGTGGGGTCTGTGTTCATTTTCTTTACACTGGACTGACTCTTGGACTTCTTTGACCCAAATATTACAGCATAGATAATGCTGTACCAGTTTCCAGACCTAGCATCAAAAGACTGGCTGCTTTTACTTTCTGTAATTTCAAATAGTCACTCTTGGAACTCAACCGACTTGTGAGGAAGTCAAGTAGCACTTCTGAGAGGCCCATGTGCAGAACTGAGGCTCCCAGCAACAGCTCTGGCTGAGATCTTGGGTAACAGCCAACCAACTTGTGAGTTATGTGAGTGAGCCATCTGAGCCGTCTTGGAAGTAGATTCTCCAGGCTTGGTAAAGCTGCCCAGCTGAACTGTGTGGAGCAGAGCAAATCTTCCGCACTGAGCCCTGCCCAAGTTGAGAATTGTGACCAAAGTAAATAATTTTTTTAGGCTACTAAAATTTGCAGCGGTTTGTCACACAGCAAGAGGTAACTAGAACAGAGTGACAGCAAGAGTGGCATTCCCTGGGGATGTTGAAGTCAGCACTCATGAACAAAAGGTACAGAAAGAAGAAAATAAGAATTTTCATAGGGAGACAGTTGAGAAATGGACCTGAGATTCTCTAAATGAAAGATGATGTGATTGTATTAATGATAAGCAAAGAGAAAATTCTGAAGTTTGTGAATGATTTAGTTTTGGAAAATTGAAAGCAGATTCAGAAATATATCTATTATAATGTTAGTCTGTTTAGCCTTCATTTTGGCATAGTTTCTTGAACAGGAGGAAAAGGTTTGTAGTTATAATTCAGCACACAGGGATATGCACAACACATTATGAGTATAGTGTGGAAAGAATGACTAACTGCCAGAGGATCCAGGGGAAGCTTGACAGAGAAAATGATATTTGGCTGTCCTGGAGATGAATATGAGTTTTCCAGATACTGTAGACCAAATTTAAAGGACAAACAATAGACTAGGAGAAATATATTTGCAGTTTATATGAAAGGCAAAGGGTTACAATCCTTCATATTGATAAGAGAATCAAATAATCCAATAAATCAATAAAAACATCTGATTCACAGCAGAGAGGCAAATCACCAATAAACATTTAAAGGGATGTTCAACATCAGTAAGATGAGAAGCAAAACGAAATAATAATAAAAAATAAACCATGATTCACCCTTAAAAATTCAAGATATTTATAATACCCAATGACAGTGAGAATACAAGTAAAGGGCTATGCTACCATACTGTTGGTGGGAATTTGGACTGACACAATCATTTCAGAAACTAGCAAACATTCAAATGTAAAATGCTTACATTCTGTGACTCAGCAACCTCCCTTCCCGGAATCTCTCCTTGGAAATGAGAGCACTCGTAAGAATATAGATATGAAAATGCTTTTGCTATGATATCGAGCATCTTTCCACATGTTCTTAATGGAATAATTTAACTGGAAACAAAACAATGACCCAACAATTGGGGAATATGTTTAGAAATTAACCATTTATACTGATCATTTATAGTTTCCTTCATACTGTGGAAGATTATGCTGAGTCCCAGACTTCTTGTTGTGACCTCGGTAAACTCTTAGATGTTTAACCCAATGTTGGTTGAGCTTTACGTTATTTGTCACCAAATACGTTCCTATTTGAAATCTGAGTCAAAAGTCAGGATTACAACTAGTATTTTTTTAAGATCATAGGCCTATAGTCTCCAAGTTGTTAATTATTTAGAAAACAGTGCTTCTTTAAAATATAAACCTACAAACAACATTTTTCATTGAAAGTAGAACCCATAGTCCTTACTGGTTATCACAAAAAGGGTCTTTGGTCTGAGATTTGGACTGACAGGACAAAACTCTTGATGGTTTAAGAAATACAAATGAGGGATAGTAGAGATAAAATGGTGGTGCTGGACTCATTCACCCCTACTCTCAATCTTCAGTACTGCTGAGTTAGCTTCAATGTTAGTATAAAAATATCCCTTTTGCATTCTATCCAGATGGCAACAGATCCTTCTACTTTAGAAAAGACCCAAGTATTTATTGTACTTAATCAAGAATGCATCTTTTCTAAATATAGATTTTTGTCTTAGATATATTACACCATATAAATGGTGAGAAAGGTAAAACTCAAGAATTTTTCAAACGGCATAGCTATATCATTCTCATGACAAGTTCATCAAGCTTTTAGTCCTCAGGAGAATAAGGCAAATTTCTGATTCTTTGGTTAGCCCAGTCTTCCAAATTACCTGTATCCTCTGTCTCCCTCCTACCATATATTTGATGTTTAGGGATTTGAGTGAGATTAGAATTTTTGTCTTAAAAAAATTGTATGAAAATGGAATAATGGTTCCAGTTCCAGGCAAGATGGAATAAACACCCTCCACCTTATCTCCCTTAAATGCAGCTATAAACGCTGGCAGATTGTGTGTATACAGAGGATGCTGTAAAGGGCTAGCAGGTAGATTAGGGAAAGAGATGGGAATCCCCAGAACCGCCAGATAGTAGTGTTGTTGTTTTTTCCCTCCAGTGTTGCCCAGCTTCCATTCACAGGCAAGTTGACACCCTGAAGTATGCCCAGAAGTGGACAGCAAGAGCTCCAGAACAGTCTTCTCTTTCACATCTATGCAGTAGAAAAAGGGCTTCCATGGGTCAGACAGAAAGAGAGGAAATACCAGGCTTTCATTTTTGTTTTTGTTTTTGTTTTTTTTTTTAGGTTTTATTTATTGATTTATTTGAGAGAGAAAGAAAGGGAGAAAGCACACCGGCAGGGGGAGGGCAGAAGGAGAGGGGTGGAGGGAGGGAGAGAGAATCCTCTAGCAGACTCCCCGCTGAGTAAGGACCTTGAGGTGGGGCTTGTTCCCAGGACCCTGGGATCGATCAGTTTCTGAGCAGATGCTTAACTGACTGAGCCACCCAGGTGCCCCTGCTTTTTGCTTTTCTATTCTGTCTTCCCCAGCCCAGGCAATCCCCCAGAAGCAGCTGTGATGGAGAAGGTGGAGGCAACCACGCAGGTGCCTAAACTGCTGAGTGGAGGAAGCCCTCTCTGACCAGAGGAATTATGGCTCAGAGTTTGCAGTGAATTTGCATTGCTTTTTTTCCTCCCTCTGTTCTCCCCAAAGTTTGGTCTTGCAGATACAGTGATGGGAACTGCATGGCTGGGTGAGTAAACCAAAACTCCAGGTTTCCAGCCAGAGGACTAGTAAGGGGACTTCCATGGCACAAATTTCAGGCCCTGAGTCAGGCCAGTGAAATTAAAGGAAGCAATCTCATCTTTCAACTCCATAACCCATATTTCCATAGATGGCTCTCTGATTTTCGTTTTCAAAAGCTCACTCTGTCAGTAGACAGGGAGCTCTGAAGAACCAAAAACTCTTAAATTCAGTTTCATGGGATACTTTTTTAAACTTTAATTTTCAATTCAAAACATATCCCAAGTTTTTACATAATTGAATTTGGAGAAACCCAAACCACCCAAGGCTATTGCTCACTGCTTTCTGAGAGCCTGAGGTTCTTTGGTTCAGTGATCCCATAGGCAATTAAACTTTTATTAATGTAGTGGGGAAAAAAAACCCATTTTGCTAGTCTGTTATACTTAGTAGAGGAGCAATAAGTACCAAGATGTAATGCAAACCACACATGTAGCTTTAAATTTTCTAATTGCCACATATAAATTGTAGAGCATAAAATACTTACAGTAGAAAAGGATTAATATCTCAAATCAACAAAATTCCCACCTTATGAAATTAGAAAAATAAGAGCAAATTGAAATCAAAGCAGTCAGAATGAGGGAAAACGTAAAAAGCGGAAATCAATGAAATTGTAAACAGGAAAACAATAAAGAAATAAATGGCTCTTTGAAAAGCTCAATGAAATTGATAAGCTTCTAGCCTGGCTACGAAAGGAAAAAAGAGAGAAGACGCCTAAATTTTAGGCGGGAAGGATGAGGCAGCAAGGTAAATCCCACAGACATTAAAAGGATAATATGAGAATACTATTAACAACTCTATGCATATAAATTCAACAACTGGGGGATCCTGGGTGGCTCAGCGGTTTAGCACCTGCCTTTGTTCCAGGGTGTGATTCTGGAGTCCCGGGATTGAGTCCCATGTCAGGCTCCCTGCATGGAGCCTGCTTCTCCTTCTGTCTGTGTCTCTGCCCCGCCCCCCTCTCTCTATGTCTCTCATGAATAAATAAATAAAATTTAAAAAATTAAAAACATAAAAAAAATAAGTTCAACAACTTAGATGAAATGAACCAATTATTTTAGGACCACAAATTGCCAAAACTCACCCAATAAGCAAAGTAAAAAGAAACAAGTGAAATTAATTTAATAATATGCTTGGTTCACCCCAATATATCCCAAATTTTATCAAATAGCATGTAATTCTTATAAAAATTATTTATGAGATATTGTATTTTCTGTATTAATGTCTTCAAAATCCAGTATATACTTCATACTTATAACACATAACAATTTGATGTAGCCACACTTCAGTTAGCTAGTGGTTATTATATTGTACAAGGCAGATTTAGAGAATACAGAATAAACCCTCTGGGAATCAAAATATTTTATTATTATTATTATTTTTTTTTTTTGCTCAGGAGAAGTCTGCTTATGATGAAACCAACATATGTAGGGCCTGAAAAGGAAAATTATGAGATGAGATTTCTTTCAGGGACAAGAAGTGATCGAAAACCAGGCCAATTTATTTCCAATAGCAAATATTTGAAAGTAGTTAATAAAGGTATTAGACACTTTCATAGGAGGGACTAGAAATATTTTTCCCTGTGTAACATTTTTAAAACTATATACATGTGTAAATGTATTTGTGCATGTATTCAGTCACTATTGCAATTAATTTTACTGGAGAAAGTAATTTTTTCAAACGAATTACATAGGCATTTTGAAACAATGAAAAGAAAACCTTGTATTAATACAGTTTGAAAGACTGACCATATAAGGCAGTAATTAAACTGTGAATTGTTTGGTTGTGAGTTCTGGAAGCATTATTGCATTTCAGTAATAATTTTATATGTAATTAATTTGTTCATTGTTTTTCCATTGCTCAAATATTGCTCAGTGGACTTCTTATGGTTTTGTTGCTTAATGGTGATAATAATGTGGGAGACAAATGCAATCCAAATTCTAAAATTACCCGAAGGTATTCTGTGGTAGGATTAATATTTAAAATACAGCCATTGCCAGATAATATATGGACAACCTTATACCAAGTGCTGACAAATGGCTCATGCAAGAGTTCTATCAGCCCAATAGAAAAGAAAATTTATTTGGATCTCAAAGGAAGTGATGGGTAAAAATTGAGAGTTAAAATGACAGATCAGTGAAAGGTATTAACAAAGCTGTTGAGACAAGTATAAGAAAGATACGCATGGTATGTGAATGAACCCTGGCAGGAAATGTCAACAGATGAGACTAAATTGGCCTAGTGGCTGAAGATTGGGCTAGATGGCAATACATGTTGGGCTACACAGATTTGATTGTGGCCAAACAAGGGTTCTTAAAGCAGGGAAAGATTTGATAAAAATTCAGTTTGAGAAAGGTTATCTTTATAATAGTTTACAGGGTGGGCTTGAATAGAAAATCACAGGAGTTAAAAGATGTATATGGAAGCTTTTAATAGACATTGGAACTTAGAATAGAGTTCTGTAAGAATAAAGAGAACTAAGTTTGAAAATTTGGTTGTAATAGCATCATATATATATATATAGTAGAAATTATCATATATAGTAGAAATATACTTTAATGAATTCATAAATTATAAAATATTACTGAATCAAATAATTTATTTTTTACTTAAAGAGCAAGGGAAGTCAGTGATAATCCCAAACCTTAAAGCTGGTAGGATAAGAGAAATAGATGTCCCAATGATATTATTACCTAATTGCCAAAGAGGTGCCATTTTGAATGGAAATGTTCTTTATATTTGATAGACTGGAGATTAGTTATATCATTTGCTATAGTAGTTTTATGGAATAGTAATGCTGGATACCAAGTTGCAGTTGTTTAGTGAACAAATGTGAAAGTAAGAATCAAAAATAGCAAAAATAGGCCATTTCTCCAATAAATTTGACTGAACCAAAAAAGGTGATGCTGATTGGGAAGAGACCAGAGTTAGGAGAAATGGGCAACTTTCGCTTGAGTAATGGAGTGTGAGAATTAGTGAAAAGTTTGTTTACTATGAATCTGAATTTCCATGAGATAAAATTGTGATGTTTGGAAGAATAGGGGCACAGTAAGAGGAAGTTTACAAAGAGGATAGATGAAAAGAAGTTCTTATACAAATGACCAAAGACAAAAAAAAAAAAAAAAAAAAACAACAACAAATGACCAAAGACAAGAGGAGTGTGAGGCAGTTTTGAGATTCCGAATGGTCATGGTGGATTTGATCATACAGTATCCTGGATGGAGAAGACTGGGATGGCCCCTTCCTATTCCAGTTGTTCTCAGTCTGATGACTGTTTCCAGACCCAGAACTCTAGGCAGTTCAGGAAGCCAATGAGAGAGAATGATGAAAATGAACAATCTCCATATGGAACAGTAAGAGGAAGGAAGGCATCATTAGTTGGTTCTATCCTGGCTGGAATCTCCTAGGATCTTAAAAGGAAAACACAGGACACACATATCTAAGTCCCAAAGCTGAAAAATCAAAGGAAGGCTGGGACACCTGTATGTTTTTGAGGTTTTTTGCAGTAATTCTGATGCACAATGAGGAATAAAAGGCTCTGGCTCAAATCAGAAGAGACAACTACCATTAAACAACCACATTAAAGTCTTTGAACAGAGGTACTGTCAATGGAATTAGCAAAAGGGGCCATGGAAAGTTAGAGGCAAAAATATTCAGGGTCATATCACCAAACTTTGGGGAAAATTAAATTTCAAGGCAGAAGTATTGAATAATGCTTAGAAGAAGCATCATGTTCAAGGAATTTGCCATTAGGTTTGACTGTGAGGAGATTATTATTACTCTGAAAGCTTTCTGGAGTGCTCCCCATTTATGCTGTTGACCACATCCTCCTCTGAATCCCTTCTGTAATTTGTAGCCTATCTAACTCTACTTTGGATCCATTTCATGGAAAACCCTTATATGTTTCATTTTTGTTTTCTTCATTAGACTTTGATCATATTTATTTCCCTAGGGCCTAGCACTGTGCTTGGATTATATATCCAATACATTTTTATAGAATGAATGAATAAACTAGGTAAGGAAGGAATGAGTGCATGTATCTATTACATATCTTCAGGAATCATTGATTTCTTTGTACTAACAAAAGAAACATGCATAAAAGGACTGTAGGTAACAGAAATGAAGTAGTGGTTATTTAAATGGTATTTACATTCCCTGCTCTTCTTGCTCACAATGGTTCTGAAGGTTTTAAGGAGACTCAATTATTAATGTACAGAACATTTGGGATCCTTAGAGAACATAGTGGAACTGATAAAATATTAATACTATTAGTTTTTTTTTTGATTTGTGTCATTATTCTTCTTCTAACTGAGCTGGAGGATGAGTTTCTGAGTAAATTATTGACATCCTCATTTTGGAATGCTAGGTCCCCCTCCTCTGAGAAGTGTTCCCTAAGCTCCAGTCCCATCTTAGGCCCATCTCTCTCCATGTGTTTTTACTGTGCTTTTCATGCAGCACCTCTGTACTTATAAGTTCAGTTTCATACCCTAATGTGGTATGTGTTCAAGTACAGACTATAAAATGAATGTTTAAAGTGTAGTTTATGAATAATTTATATCAGAGTCATCTTGGATACCTGTTAAAAGGAGCTATGAAGAGCTCTATGAGATAAGACTCTGTGGATAGGGCAGCTTGCTATCTGCAGTTCTTCTGGGATCTTCCTATCATTTCGTGTCACTTTTAACTTTGGTTTGCTTAATTTTTTTTTGCATATGTATGCAGTTCTCATAAGAGGATAAGCTTCCCTCTGGGCATAGATTGTGTTGGCACATACTAAGTTATTGTATGGATAATTTTTGTCTAAATTCACGTAAGAGTTTTGGAGCCTTGGGGTACCTAGGTGGCTCAGTTGGTTAAATGTCCAACTCTTTGGTTTTGGCTCAGGTCATGATTTCAGGGTCGTGGATCAAACCCCACACTGGGCTTCACACTAGATGTGGAGTGTGCTTAAGATTCTCTCTCTCCTTCTCCCTGTATCCTTCCCCTCTCTTTTTTTCTCTCTTGCTCTCCCCATCTCAAAAACAACAACAAAAAAAGAGTTTGGATCCTAAATTGTAACCTAAATATACACATAATACAGTGGACTTTTATTTTGTATGTGCTATGTGCCAACCACTTTTTAAAATCAGTATTTAATAAATTAAATATATCAAATGATTTAGGTGTATTAATTGGTTTAATTGTTTACATAACCATATGATATAAATTTAAT
Organism: Vulpes lagopus; assembly: GCF_018345385.1. NCBI lineage: Eukaryota > Metazoa > Chordata > Mammalia > Carnivora > Canidae > Vulpes > Vulpes lagopus. The sequence continues at coordinate 102,027,470 of NC_054834.1, read as the reverse complement.
GAGAGGCAATGCACCTTAGCAGTTGAGTGTGTAAGCTCAACCTACCTGAATATGAATCCCCATGTTTCTGCTTAGTTTTGTAATTCTGGGAAAGTTACGTATTCTCTCTCTGTCAATATCTTCATCTATAAAATGGGGATAATAATAGTGCCTACATGATGGATTAAAACACTGAAAGAATTTAGAACAGGGCCTCACACATTCTGTTGAATGATTGTTAACTATTATTATTTTTACAGATGAGGAAACTAATGCACACACAAGTCATTTGCTATAAAGCTAGGAAGTGATGGAGGGGACTCGAACTCCAGCAGTGTGCTTATGTGCCATACCTATACTGGGTGTGCTGCATGACCATCAGCCATTAGCTGGACTGTAAAATCCCACTCACTCGAGAGGGTCATAAGGATGGTATGAGTAGCTTCTCAGCTGAATGAGAAGAACCACTCAATAATCTCTTATCAACATTATGACCGTGAATTATAGAGAATTTGCAGTAACCAAGTCTCATAGCATCAAGATGGTTCTGCTCCACCAGGCTAGATTCCCTATCTACTGTATTCATAAATCTATGCTTAGCTTTGGGGAGTAATGTGAGAGACATTCTTGGCCTCCAGCAGTTTATAGTGTGTAACAGCATAGGGAAAATGACCCTGGTAGCCCCATGAAGCAATTAAATAACAGTGAAATCACAACATCAAGGTGCTGGATGATTAATGAGGTCCCTAGATGAAAAGTGTTGATAGTCAAATTCAGGGGAAAAGAGAAATTAATCTAGCTGGAGTGCTTTCTTCGTGAAGGTGGAACTTAAGATCAACCTTGAAATATGGGGCTGTGGGAATAAGCAGTGCGGAGAAGAAGAGTTTCTGGGAGCGGGCAGAGGGCTGACTCTTCACGCCAGAAGTAGCTTTGTCTTTCCTCTACTTTGGCTTCATCCTGTGTACAAATGCTAGCTTAATACTAGGATTTATTTATCCTCCTGTTTGGTACAAAAACTTCCCAATGTTCTAGCTTCCATCAAGTTTTAGGGAATGTGTCATTCTCTTTGTTATTGTTTTTGTTTTTTTACTGAAGCATGCTGGAGTTCAAGTTCTTCAGGAAAATGCACAATGGCATTCTTGATAAGCCTTCAGAACTCTGTTTTTTTGTTTTTTGTTTTGTTTTGTTTTCAGTAACATAAAAGGCCACAGAACCCTTAGGGAAAGGTAGCAAATCTAAACAAATCCAAGGGTACAGACAATTTCCTCAAAAAACAGAAGCCACCATTAGTAGTCTATTCCATGCACCTGTGTATTATTTCTAATTACATTATTTACTTCATTTCACAGAACTGGCATGGAAGAGTCATTTATATGCAAAATACCCAAGAAGGAAAAAATTAAGAAAAGGCAGTTATGAAAGATAATGTGATAGAACTGTTTGGGTGCACTTAAACATCTGTTTGAAAATGCCATCTTTTATCAAGTCTGTGAGAAAGAAATCTTTTTTTGAGCAATTGTTTGGCAGTAAAGTAAGGGAAAGAAAATATCTGCTCCCAGGGCATCCAGGTGGCTCAGTTGAGCTTCTGACTTCATTTCGGCTCTGGTCATGATCTCAGGGTTGTAGGATTGAGCCCTTGGCACCATGCTGTGTGCTGAGTGTGGAGCCTGCGTAAGCTTCTCTCCCCCCAGCCCCCTGCCTCTCGATCCATGCTTGCTTGTGCTCTCTCCCTATCTAGAAAAAGAAAGAAATATCTGGTCCCATTTACATTTAATTGTAAAGAGCCTAAGTTATAACTTTGAAAGGTAAAGTTTGTTCTGGCATTTTTATTGTGAATGGATTTTTATGGTGCCTTAGTAAATGGCTCTGGTTTGAAAAGTGACCCCCTCGCCCCCTGTAAAAGCTTACTTTTTAAAATCTCAATTGGCTGATTCAGTACAATATCAGAATTTTCCAAGTTGCTTTTCTTAATCTTGCCTCTTTCTGTCATTGCTTGTGTCACTGATGTTTCCTAGTGACAACAGAATCATCCGATATTTTCCTGCCTGGGATTTAGCATAGAAACCCCTGGAAGTTAAGAGTTGTCACAAGAATTCTTCATTAAATGAGGGCTGTGGTCTAGCTTTCAGTTACAGGCTATTTCCACCCAGGACAGCTGTGGCCCACAAGGGCTTTCAGCAGCCTGTTAGCTGCCACTTCGATCTCAAACTGGAAGCCAACCAGAAATCTAGTTCTGCCATTTGTGTGTGGGTTTGGATTACCAGCTATGCAAACAAATACAGCATGGCGGTCACGCCATCGAACAGGCAAGTGCAGGATGGCTTTGCAGCCAGAATTAGGTGGTGACATGTTCATTTCTCTTGCATCAGAAAAATATTTTAAGCCAGAAATCCAGTTTGCTTCTATACCGTATGTATAAACTAAAATTTAGAGTATGATTTATAGAAGAGGGTATAACCCATCCTGATAGTGAGACAAAAGCCCTAAAAGTTTGGAAAGAAAGTACGTACTTTCCAAAGTATATATTATCTCACATATTAGTTATCATTAGGAATGATGATGGTGATGCTAATAGTTTTTTACTCTTACGGAAGACAGAATAATGGCCAGGCTCTTTAGATGCATCATCTCATTTTGTCCTTATCACACTATTATGAGGAAGGCATTCTTATCATGCCAATTTTCTGGATGTGAAAACTGAGACTCCTCAGAGGTCACAAAGTCAGCAAGTGACCCATTGATGGTACAATTTTAGGGGGCACTTAGAGGGTACTTTTGCCCTCACATATCCATGCCCTTCTTCCCATCCAGGCAGTTTCTGCTGCCAAAAATTCCACCAACAGAGGATTGTTCCTTCAAATAATCAATAACCTGTTCTTCACTCAACTGCAAGTAGCGAAGCAAGCACCTTTCCATTCTGGTACATTTTGCAAATGGCTTCCTCTCTCTTCGTACTCTATCTCCTTTGGCTCCTTTGGTTGACACTTAGGATACTCTTTAAAAGTGTAGGGGGGAAAAGATGTAAGGGAGTAGGGGGGAAAACAATATGAATCTTTTTACAGAAATAAAAGTCTTAAATTAAAATGAATATTCTCTGTTAATAGATTTGTTGGGATTGGCGAGCTTGTGAAAAAAGATTCATCATGAATATCAGGATTTCTTCCTACCTTCAAAACCACATATTTGCTTATTTAGTCCACCAACATTTATGGCTAATCTGTCTGACATCAGGAAACATTGGAGTCCATAGAAATATAACAAGTATTGCATATAACTGGGCTATACTGCTGATGTATTTCCATAAAATACTACTACCACAACTAGGTCAGAATAATTATGTGGCATACATATTTACTTAGAAACTGCTTTCATATACATTGTCTCATTTTTGGTGACATATTAAGGACCAATGTGGTATGGACTCCCTTTTAGAGGCAAGGAAACTGAGTCATAGAGAGATTTGATGACTTGTTCATAGCTGGTAACTGCTGAACATCTAAAATCCAGAGTTTGTCATGATCTTTCCACTATGCTTCATGGTGAGGGCTTGTGGCACTTGCTGAGTATCCAAGACTCATTCTCTCTAGGAGTATATACCCGATTCCACAAAAAGTGCTCTCATCTCATAGCCAATGATGGGGATGCCTTGGTCCCCAGTGAGGAACTGTGACCTACATCTAATCCAGTGACAATGTGGAGTTTTCTAGTGTGGTGATCCTTAGGCGCCCTGGTGATGGTGATGTGCATGAGCCTAGAGGAGCACTGTGGCACCTGGTGGGGGATGTCACATAACTGCCGTAAAGGGCTAAGGACAAAATTAAGTAAAATTATGGATTTTATATGAAACTTTTGGATTTTATTTTATTTAAGATTTTATTTATTCATGAGAGAGAGACAGAAGCACAGGCAGAGGGAGAAGCAGGGTGCTCATGGGGAGCCTGATGCAGGACTTCATCCCAAGGCCCCGGGATCATGATCTGAGCCAAAGGCAGACACTCAACCCCTGAGCCACCCAGGTGCCACATATACTCTTGGATTCTAACTGTAAAGCTCCTTATATAATTGAATAGGAAAACAAAAAACACATTTTCATTGACACATATGAGTGTTTTCTATGGAACTCTTTGGATTATAAGTGATAGTAATAACAAGAAAGTCATTATTGCTAATGGATGCAAGGCTATTTTCTCATGTCTTACCTATTTAAATGATCTTCCCATCACTGTGAAATAGATTAAGAGCTATATAGTGATATATTTGAACTATATTGTTTCCACTTTTTAAAATAAATATTATTATTCTTTAAATACAAGATAACTTCTTATTTTAAAAATTATTTTTGTGCTTTACATTATTGTTATAAATTTCAATTCTAACAAAGCATTTTTTGCTTACTTAGAACTTATGAAAACAACAGAGTAACTGTATGCCTGCTATTATTTGATTAAATTAAACACAAAGTCAAATGGAAAGGTTGCAGGTAAAAAAGTGTTTTGGTATGATTATTACAATTCTCATAATCAAGATCTGAGACATCATTTCATCTATCACTATAAGTTATTGTCTATACATGCTAAAGCAATGGATCTACTTGTCTCATTCAATAGAATTTGACTGAATACATTTCATATGCAAGCACTGATCTAAGCTGGTAGGATTCAACAGTGAGCAAAAACAGATAAAAGTCAATGCCCTCCTGAAATTTTATAATCTAGGAAAGGAAGACAAATAACATGCAACTTACACGAAAAATAAATACGGGTGATGATACAAACCCAGATGCCAAGACAGTCATTGTCTATACTTATCGTCATTGAGTTCTATCCAGTCTAACATGTTTGTAAGATTTCATTTTATTTTTTAAATTTTTATGTATTTTTTATTTTTAAACTATTTTAGAAAATAATTTTAGATTCACAGGAGGTTACAAAGTTAGTTCAGAAAGGACTTGAGTACCCCTCCCTTGGTTTCCTCCAATGTTTACAACATATGCCATTAGAATATAATATCAAAATGAGGAATCTTATACTGGGACAATGTATGTGCATATAAGTCATTTTATTACGTGTGGAGAGTAGTGTGAACACCTCTGCAGCCAACACAGAGAGGATCCTCTCACCACAAAGATCTCCCTTTGCTACCCCTTTATATTCTCTTCCACATAGTCCCTGACTCCTGGCAGCCACGAATATGTTTCCCATTACCATTTCATCATTCAAGAATTTTATATAAATGGAGGCATACAATTTTGACTTTTTGAAATCGACTTTTTTTTTTCACTCAGCAGCAGAATCCCCTGGAGAGCTATCCAAGTTATGTGTATCAATAGTTCATTTCTTTTTTATTGCCAAGTAGCATTCAATGATATGAATCTATGAGTTGGTTTAACCATTCACCCACTTAGGCTCATCTTACTTATTTCCAGGTTTTGGCTATTACAGATAAAGCTGCTCTGAACATTCGTGTATGGACTTTTCTGTGCGACTAAGTTTTCAATTCTCTGGGATAAATACAATGGCTGAGTCTTATGGTAGTTCCATGTTTATTTTTATAAGGAGATGCTAGAATGTTTTCCAGAACGGCCATTCCATTTGCATTCCTACCAGCATTGCTGACAGATTCAGTTTCTCCGTGTCCTCGTCAGCATTTAGTCTTGTCATGATTTTTTTTCTTATTTTAGCACTTCTTTTGGGTGTGTGCTACATTAATTATTAAAGTGTAGTGTCCTAGTGTAGAATAATCATTTCACTTTTGATTTGAAGCAAGGTGTGAAGTAAAGAGAATAGAAAGTGAAAGAGAAGATATAATAGTTTATGAGTAGCTTTGCCTCCCTGAACAGTGCTAAAAGCTTTTCTATCTGAAATAAATACGTAGTCAAACCAACATAAGAATTACTGGCACAAGGGGATCCCTGGGTGGCGCAGCGGTTTGGCGCCTGCCTTTGGCCCAGGGCGCGATCCTGGAGACCCGGGATCGAATCCCACATCAGGCTCCTGGTGCATGGAGCCTGCTTCTCCCTCTGCCTGTGTCTCTGCCTCTCTCTCTCTCCCTGTGACTATCATAAAAAAAAAAAAAAAAAAAAAAAAAAAGAATTACTGGCACAAGAAAAAGAAATTTGTGGTATTGAGTAATTTAAGTATACAATAGTGAGGCCTTCATGTTGATGGGTCATTAGGATGAATGCATCTCTGTCATCATTAATGTTCTGTGTATATGAAGTCAAGGTTATAGGAAGTATTTATTATTTTTTTAAAATATGAAGGTACTTCACTTATCAATAATACAGCCATAAATAAATTTTATTGGTTCAAGGCAGTCCGGGTGGCTCAGAGGTTTAGCGCTGCCTTCAGCCCAGGCCATGATCCTGGAGACCCGGCATCGAGTCCCACGTCAGGCTCCCTGCATGGAGCCTGCTTCTCCCTTTGCCTGTGTCTCTGCTTCTCTCCCTCTCCCTCTCTCTCTCTCTGCCTCTCTCCCTCTCTCTCTCTCTCTCTCTGTATCTCTCATGAATAAATAAATAAAATCTTTAAAAAAATTTTTTTATTGGTTCCCAGAGCCCCATCAAGATTGATAGGAATATTTGGGACATGTTTTAAGTATTTGGATTTGAATTAAGTATTGGGATCCAAAGAGACCTTTGTTTTATAATAGTAAGTAAACAGAACCACTAACCTATGTAACAAGAGCTCAGTGGACACAATTATATTTTTGAATCAACAAATAATAATTAACACTGACTTGGTGCTGTGTGAAGCCAAAGGAAGAAGGGCATACTCTGGCTTTGGGGACTTTATAGTCTATTGGAAACTGGATTTTTGTTTTCTAAAATTTGCTTTTAAGGAATTATTATCCAAAAAGAACTGTAATGGCCCATCTTCTCAGAATATGAATTTTAAAGCCCCTATTTCCTTTCTTTGCCATTTACCTTTTGCAGCGACTTCATCTTAAAGAATTTTTTTTAAAGATTTAATTTATTTCTTCATGAGACAGAGAGAGAGAGAGATTGAGAGAGGCAGAGACACAGGCAGAGGGAGAAGCAGGCTCCATGCAGGGAGCCTGACGCAGGACTCGATCCCAGGACTCTGGGATCGTGCCCTGGGCCAAAGGCAGGCGCTAAATCGCTGAGCCACTCAGGCGTCCAAGATTTTTTTTAAAAAAAATATATAATCCTGTAGGAGATGCAAGAATGGATAAATAGTTCTTACTCTCACCTAATTTATAATCTACAGAATTTAAGACTTTCCTATTTACAATTGTACTATACAATGAAATGTAGCATCAAATCAGAAAGGTAGAAATAAAATGAGGAAGGAGTCCAGAGGAAGGAGGAATGCTTATGGCTGGGGCAAATAGAAGGATTTGACACAGGAGGCAGCAATGGAACTAGGACTTGAAGCCTGACAGGTTTTGGATAGGCAGATGTTAAAATGTAGAATATTCTAGTTCAAAAGAACAGCAAACACAGAAACAAATCTGTGATGTTACCTACAAGAGAATGACCAGATAATAGAACTCAACTATCTCTTTTTCTCAAAAGTTTCCAAACTTTCCATTCTTTGCTTTCAGGTATCCCAAGCTAATTGTCTCCAGTTTAGTGGTCACAAATATTATTTCTATGCATTAGAGACTCTACCTGTACTCCACGGTCTATTTTACACATAGACTCTGACGCGTCAGGAAAACATATGCCGGATATGCCACATATATTTGCTCTTTTAGAAAATTGCTATTCAGGGGACCATTTAATGCTCCACTGAAGAGAAAATCCATAATCCTTTTTGTGCTCTGCATGGCAGTTGAGGTGGCATAATGTCCATAAAATATGCTATACTTAAAACCAGTGATTTCAAAGCTACACTTAAAAAGACAGAGTGCATTTTTTCAAGTATCATAGAATAGCCTCAGTTCCCTATTCTTTTGGAACCCAAAGGGAAAGTAGTGTCTTTTAGCATCTCTTTAAATAACCGGTTTTATGACGTTGGCCAGAGTGACTTTTTCTCAGATCCAGTTCCAAAATACTTTCCTGAGTTTAATGACTAACCAAGTGGGAGAGGAAAAACTTAAATTAAACTGGCCTTGACCGAATCCTGAGGCAAGCCATTTTTCATGGATTGCTCATCTTAGAAGCTCCATATCTCATTGTCAACAAAGTCTGCTTACACTGTAAACTGGGCATTCCATTTTGTTCTAACAACTAGCCTTTTTTTAAAGAACAAAACAAAACAGAACAAAACCTAAACATGTTATTACTGTTACTGTTAATTAATCTAAGTGTTTATTTGGTGACTGCCCTGAGGATTCTTCAATTGGAGAATGGATTTTTTTAGTCTGAAAATATATATATATATTTTTTACTAAGTAAAGTCAAGAAATTGATTTTTTTAGACTCTGAAAATAGACTGAAGTATACATATATATTTTTATACCTCTGACAGTGTCTAATTTTTCTTTGTGATTTTTTTTTTGTGTGTAGCCCAACTGCTATTTTCTTCAGACTTAAGGATGGAACCAAGGAGAAGGGAGGGTTTTATTTTGCTCTAAAGTAGGTGACAGGGAATGAAGGTCTAAAGAAGAGCATAGGGAAGACTTGAGAGGTAGGAATACAGTGTGTTTTACTTCCAGGAGATAGAAAGGAGGGATAACCACCCACTTCCCAGCCTTATAAAGCATCTTTCTTCCAAATTAAGATATAAGTAAAAAGTAGAAGCTCATTTGTAAAATGGGTTTCTCCAGTTTACAATGGAATGATGTGACTCTTTAGCACAGCCAACACTGTTAAAAGATAGAAGTAGAGGTTTATATTTTTTCCCCTCCAAAGATCAACTATTATTCAGACACAAGTCAAGAAAGTAAGATGTGGTGAAAGTTGGACTAATAGACCACTGGTAGGCACTTTACTTTCGTTGCAAATAATTGTTAAAAAGTTCAAAATATCTAGATAACAATGAAAGCTTGATCATTTTAACTTATGGATATTTCTGCTATGTGAAAATTGAAATTCCAAATAAATAAACAGATGCATTTTTTATGCATATGCAAAATCTACACTATCCCTCACTTAAAAAAAAAAAAAAAAGGAGTTCTTGAAGCATGGGGACTGACATAAATTTTGCCTGGGATCCAGTTCACTCAAACTTTACCATTTCTATCACCTTTTCCTCTCTAGAAACATTCTCAGCAGCTTGTAAAGTCCAGCCTACTCTAGTCCTGAATCTCCACCACAGTGTCACCCCCCTCACCCTCCCACCTCATCCAGAATGCAACCTATATTCCATTAGGTTTAAGTTAACTCATACATCAAAAGGTAGCAAGATATTAATATGCCTATTCTAAATCTAACCCTAACTCTCACCCTAGATTTGAGAAAGTGGCTTACTGAACACATGATAAGAAAAGCTGAGAAGCAGCCTAGTTATCCTAGAGAAGACCCCAAATATTTAAGAACTGGTAGTATTTCTGAAAATAGGTGTGAAGGTAGAGATTTTACAAAAAGATGCTAATGCGTCACTCCTCTCCTTCACTGATTCATTCAGTAGGTAATGAAAGTGGGTACTGCATTATATGTGGCCAATATAAAGGTGGACATAACACACATCTTGTACTTAGGGAGCATACATGAAGGTAGGCCTTTTTTTTTTTTTTTTGCAACTTTGCATTTTGGAACATTTCAAACCTACAAAAGTCCTTTACCTAGATTTACTAATTGTTAACGTTGCACTACACTTGCTTTCTTTTTCTCACTATATTGTGAGAAAATATGTATATATGTATGTATATATACATATATACATACATACATACACTTTTCTTTTTGGAGTAGGGAGAGCAGTATTTATTTTTTACTTTTTAAATTTTTAAAATTGTTATTTATTTATTTTATTTAAATTCAATCTGCCAAAATATAGCTTAACACCCAGGAGAGCACTATTTAAAAGTGAGTTTCAGACATCAAATATTGGGCATTTAAACAAGCAAGCCCAGTAAGTTTGGAGCGGCTTCAGCAGAAATCCATATAAAATTTAGTTACAGGGAGAAAGGGGAGTATAAGAGGAAATCAGAATTTTCTTCATAAGATTATTTTCCAGATATATAAGAGGTGGGTAGATAGCCTGTATAATGGGAAAAGCATACATATACCAGGGCCCCAGGACCAATCCAGTGTGAAGTGTTAGGATAGCAGTAAATAGTTTTGCATGGCTGGACCATGGGCTAGGGAGAAGGTATTTGGTAAAAGGGTCATGGGAAAGATAGGATGGATGGGTAGACAATGACCAGTTCAAGCAGGGCCAGATATGCCATAGAAAGCAGGTTTCTCTTTATCTTATGGTTGATGAATAATCACTGACAAGTGTTAGGCAGGGAGAGACCTGATTTGTGTATTATTACCAGAACTTTATGGAGAAAATATCTTAAGTTAGAAAAACTACTGTAAGGGAGGTCTTTTAAAAGCCATAATACTCACCCATGAATAGATGTCCTATTTTCCATCCTCAGAAGCATGGATGTGCGGAAATGTGCTTCAAAAACATGGTTGTACATCAGAATCAGGTGTGGAAATTTTAAGAAACAGAGATTTCCAGGTTGTTTTGTTTTTGTTTGTATTCTGATTTGTTTTAGTTTTTTAATTCCAAATCTATTGAATCAGAATCCTCTGAAGTGGGGCCTGGGAATCTGTATTTTAAAAATCTCCCCCAGATGGTGCTGGTGCTACCTGGATTTGGGATCACTGACCTGTAGAGAGAGGACAGAGATAATCAGTAGCAGGGGTCTTTACAAAGGGCTGGTCAGTGCCCAGAACAACTCTACCAAATGGTAGGGGAATACAGTTTTGCATAAAGCCTGCATCGTTCAAGTGACCATGTCATTCATCCCTTTGTGTCCTTGGAAAATATCACAAAGTCAGGTCCAAGGAAGGTCTTCACAGATATTTGACAAATGAATGAGCACTGCTTAGCCTTAATGGTAGTAAAGGAGCTGGCTAGGACTATGGTTGTGTGTGTATCAGTTTATTAAAATAAATGATATAGGTAGCCTGAAGCCAAGATATTTAATCAGATTTTTCAGCAATTCTATTTTTTTTTAAATCAAGACTCAGCCATTAAAAAAAAGGACTCAGTCATCTTGATAAAATATCTGCTTTAAAGAAAATAACAGAATATAGGCTATGACATCAGTCACCTTGTGAACACTGTCACACTAAGATTTTATGGGCTAAACTAAGAAAATGTATTCCCTGGTACTCCTTCTGAATCAATTATCATCACTGTGTGATTGTAACAGATAATCTAAGTGATGACAGGTAGAGATAATAATGGGAGTTAATTCAGACATATATTAAGTAATGGAGGTAGGCAAAATCATTTAAAACTAAACTTGACAGTCATCCCATGTTTATTTCAAATGCTTTGAAATAAGTGTTATGAAACATGTTATCTTACTTGGCAAAAGCAGAGATAGTATTACCGTATAATCATTAGCTGACATACTATTACAGATGTCAAAACCAAGATTCTTGTTAGATAACAAAAAAAATTTTTTTAAGTCTGTCATTTCTAACCCTCTAGTACTTAAACAGTCTTATTTAGGCATTGTGAATATGGAGAGGGGCTGAATGGGTAGACTGAAATTGGGTGTTGGGGAACAGAACTGATCTTCAGGAATTAATACTTCACTCTGTTCAAAATCCATATTCCAGAGTAACATGCATTTTACTTATTTTTATTTTTAAGATTTTATTTATTTATTCATGAGAGACACAGAGAGAGAGGCAGAGACACAGGCAGAGGGAGAAAGAGGCTCCTCATGGGGTCCCTGATGTGGGACTTGATCCCAGGACCCTAGGATCACAACCTGAGCTGAAGGCAGAGATGCTCAACCCCTGAGCCACCCAGGTACCCCATTAACATGCATTTTAAAGTACCTAAATAATGATATTGATTAGGTGCATTTCTTTTGCTAACTCTCAATTCAAGAACGGAAGTGATTTTAAGATTTTGATTTGATGCATATGCTGATTAAGTAATTTTGGTTTGGAGAAGCCATGAAAAATGTGAACTAAATCTCTAAACATGTTTATTTGTGTAAGTAGGAGAATCAGACATGGCCAGAATCAGGAACATAGTAATGCTGTAAAGCTGTCTCTCCATCTTTTGGAAAAGCTGTCTATGGCTGATAGGATGGCCAGACAAATACATCAGTCTCATGTTCTGTCAACTTAGTAACTCAGGTGAAAAGCCTTTCCAGAAAATGCCAGCAGAAACTCTGGAGGAATTGGATATTCTAGCTTGGATCATCTTCCATCCCTGATCAATCACATTTTGATCCTTGAGCCAACCAACCAATCCACAGCTGGGATAGATAACTCCTATGGGCTAGGCTAGCCTTATGTCATTGCCTTTACTTGTTAATGGCTGAGGAGCAGGGTTGGTTCTTGCCAAAGTCATATGTCATGAATTTTCACATGAAAGAAGGGTTCTATTAAGGGAAGAAAAGGGCTATTCACAAAAAGTAAACAATAAGTTTGTCACAGTGGCTGAACTTTCACATTAGTGTTTGTGTGTCTAGGAAAGGAAGAGAAAGTACCATATTCAATGGCAAAAACAAATTTTGCTGTTTCAAGTGAGAAAAAAATGCATTCCTTCAATAGTATAAACAATTGTTTTCTCTATTTTAATTAGGTCTTAAATATTATAAGCCTCTCACCAACCCCAAAATTAATATTAAATCCTTATATGAAATGTGGTAGAAAATAAAGTGAAACATTTTACGTACAAAGTGTCAAGATTTCAGCTACTTATGCGTTGGAAGTGGTAGAGACTCAATAAATGTTGAGCAAATTAATGAATTATTGTACTGGAATTCATTGGGACGATAGAAATCATCCAGTTAATCTCTTAAATGGATGTGAACTTCCCCTACAGTATCCTCAGAGTGGTTATTCAACTACTATTTGAACACTTGCTTATTGAAAATCCCCACCGTTTTCCTCTCAAGGGAGTTTGTTTGCCATATGCTCACATTGTATAAAATGACTAGAAGCTGGTAACATTGAGCAAAGGAGCATTCACATTGTTTAATTTCTTTTCTCTCTCTCTCTCCCCACTCCCCTGAATGTAAGAAGCAAATAACAAGTTACTATTGAATGATGACTCAAGTACTATTACTTGCTAATGATATTCAAATGAACAAGCTGGCCTTTGTTCAGGGAAATTTTGGGGAAATTATGGCCAAGGAATTGATGGAGGGGAGACCGAGAAAGAGGTCATGGTGCCTTCTTGCAGGTCCAAATCCCTCCAGGGCGCGTTGGAGCTGCTGGAGTGGAAGGCTGTGGTAATGGTGGTCCTGGGTGATTGACACCTATGCCAATAGCTATTGTGCCTTCCTTGTGGCTGATAGAGGTGTGTCTTCCCCCGGATTACAGAGAAGAAGGACATGAGCTGCTGCCTCATCTGAAAGGTAGAAATATACAGAGTACCTCAGAGAGGTAGTTTATCTTAAAAAACATACACAGTATTGAAGCAGAGGTAGGGATAGTAAACACACATCCCACACCTATTACATTATGATCTGTTACCTCTAGTAACAAAGATCATTAGAATACAATGTGTTGGTCATTGCAATATGACTTCTGTTGTTATTTTCCCATAGATACATCATATATGAATATCTAAATACATTCCACTTTTGGATTAACCTGCTTTTGTTCTATTCTTGGCTTGAATAGAACACCCTAAAATCCTCTCTGAATTTTGGTAAGTTTGGTAATTTCAAAACTCTCAAGAAACCAAAGGAAGTTTTGTGGCCCTTAACACTAAATATTATACTCTGGCTTTGAAACCAATTTGATAGGACAATTATTAGCATTAGAAGAAATAGCAGAACATGACTATAAACACTGATTTAGAATACATTTCGTATCAGCATTAGCAATGTGGTTTGCAATAAAGACAGTACACGTTCACTTTCATGTATGTTTACTTTGTTTTAGTGAGGGATGCCTCAGAGATGCATAAAAAGGAGTATGTTGATGTCTTCCTAGTCACCAGTATAATTCTTTGCTCAGGAGAACTACAAATCCCAGAATACAACATTTTATTCTTACTTCAACATGGGTTTCAGAAATTAATGGAGTTAATTTGATGAGGTAGTTGGATTCACTATGAAACCCAAAATGTTAAGACTTGAACTTCATGTAACATAGACTTGTCAAGTTTCCTACATTCATTTGAAGTAGTGAATGTTTGTATTATCCATCTCATGTGATACAGCTAATCATTTGCATACATAAAAGGAAGTATTTCACCATAAGGAATTCATGTAAAATTTAAGGACAAAATGAGTGATAGAGAATTTTTCAGAAAAAATATATTTATAAAATATATCCTAACATACATTTGTCTTTGAAGTGCATTACTGTTATTTGGGCTCAGAGTAAAATATTTCATGTTTTGAACTTTTACCAATCCCGAAATTATTATTGCAGGTTGTAGTGTTGTCATGTCCCTCTTCAAATCAGAAATAGCTTTTTGTTTCCTATTTGGGATATGGAGTCATTTTGTTTGTTACTGCTAGGACCTCAGTATGTTCTTTGTCCAATGGTTTTAAGTACATAAAAACAATCCCAGCAAGAAGATACATGTAAACATAATTAAAGTAACATTTATCGAATGCTTGCTGTATACCAGGTAGTGCTAAGGGCTTCCATGGATTATTTCCTTTGATCTTCACAAAACCATATAAGGTAGCTATTACTATTGTGTCCATTTTATAATAGGCTAAGACTTGAGAAAAAGTAATTTGTAAAACGTTCAGAGCTACCAACTGCAGTCGGAATTTGGGCCTCAGAGTTGTGTTTGAATCACTATTATACTGGTATATCACAGTAGATCACAAAGGAAATGTTACTATTTTGTAATGTCGCCATTTGAGGCAAATTCATCTCCACCACTGGAAAAACACCTCCATGTGCATGATTTTCATTGGTCTTAAAATATAACTTTATACAAGAAAGAGTAGACATAATTTTAAAAATTTTTTAAATTTAAAAAATTAAAAAAATTTTTTTCATGAACAAATTTGTTTCCTCTTTGTGAGAAGATAAATTTTAAATTTCATCAAGAAATGTTAAAATATACAGACAAAAAATATCAGGGTGTTTCAATCCAGAAACAAGTACTGAACAAAAAAAATTCCTATACCACTTTCCAGATTGGCTTACTGCATAAATCAAATTATCTGAGTAATTGCTCAACTGCTCACTCATGTTTATTGGCAACCTGTACTTCATAGACATTGTGATTCCACTAGAAGCATATCAAGTACTCTGTGTGTTTGTAAGATGTATCATTTTGATTAGTCTGTGATGCTTCCTGGGAGCTTCACCTCATCCATTAAACTGTCCTTCCTGGTCTCAGTCTTCCTGCATCAAACTGGGGCAAGACTGGCATCTTCTTGGCTCTGTTAATCTTCCTGTTTCTGCCTCTGATTCCTGAGGCTTCTGATTTACAGGTATTTTGCAATTCAGCATATCTCTTGTCACCTCCTTCTGCAGCCTTCTCTGTTCAACCCTGTGATTTTTGTCAGCCAAGGCAGAGGGAGAAGCACTCTCCCCAATGGGCAAGGAGCCTGATGTGGGGCTCCCTGGACCCTGGGATCATGACCGGAGCCAAAGGCAGGCATTTAACTGACTGAGCCACCCAGGTGCCCCCGATTTCAAATTTTTGATAAGGATTTTAAAACATTTAACGTAAACTGCCAAATTTCAATGCTTACACTTGTATTTGTGTTTTTCATTTTATTAGTTCCAACAGAGCAGCAGTTTGACTTTTCTGGTGTTTTCTCAAAATTGGGAATCCACGGACTTTTTCACTGAGTTCCTGAATTCTTGAGATTGAAAAACACTGCTCTACTGTGCTGAAATGGGCTTGGACAAATGAGCAGCCGCTCAAGCCTAGCTATTCATTCCTCATGCATCTATTGTGTGTATAATCCCTGTGAGCCTCATGCTCTGGGAATGTAAAAAGTCCCTGTCTTCAAGGGTTACTGGGGAAGTCAGATACATAAAAAGACAATTTTAGTATATTGTGATAATGCTAGTCAACTGGTACAAACTTTCAGGAGAACAATTTAGCTGTTGCATCAAGAGTCTTGAAAATGTGGGATAATACTTGACCTAGTCATTCCACTCTTAGGAATTTGTTTTATGGAGAAATCCACAAAGATTTATATGAAAAGATCAGGAAGTCAAATGAAATGAGAATTGTTGGAATTAGCTCAGCCCAATATTATTTATAATAGTTAAAAATGGAGACCAGAATTAATATCTGTAAGAGGGGAATACTTCAATAAATTATAGCCTTATTGATGGGATAATAAACACCCACCACAAATAACATTTCTACAAAATATTGAAAAAGAAAGTATTCATAATATGATATTAAGCAGAAAAAAATATATAGCTGCAGTACGAGATATCAGCAAGCTTTCTGGTAAAGGGTCAGACCGTAAATATTTTAAGCTTTGTGGGTCATATTACTTTGTGAGTTGCAACTATTCAGACTCTGCTATTGTTATGTGAAAGCAGCCATAGACAATCCATAAACAAATGGATTTTGTTCCAATAAATATGGTTGTGTCCCAATAAAAATTTATGGAAGCTGAAATTTAAAAATTTTATATAATTTCCATATATCATGACATGGTATTTTTGATATTTTGTTTTGAAACCACTTAACATAGGTGTAAAATGTAAAACAATGTAGAAACAATTCTTAGCTTGTAGATCATACAAAAATAGATTTCAGCCTGGGTTTGGACTGTGGGCCACAATTTGCTGATTTATACCATATGATTATAATAATGTATGTGTGTGTGTGTGTGTAAAGCCATATGAATATTAATGGTAGTTATCTCTGGAGTAAGATTATAAGTAATTTATGTTTTTTATTTTTTTTATTTTCCCATTTTTTTTTTCTCATTAAACTTTTTGTTTTAATGGGTCTCAAAATTCTGTGACAGATTTTTGGTCAAGTTGTTTCCATTAAAAAGTACTGATTTTAAAAACTAATAACTTAAAACTGCCACACACGCACAAAAAAAAAAAAAAATGGTCCACAAAACATTCTCCTTTCCTTCTGAAGGTTTTACGATGCATTGTTATCATTAACCAGTCTTTTACTATTAAACTTAAATGGCCAATTGACACAAACAGTTCTGAGACCCTTCTTCCACCACTGATTAAGACTGGGGTGGCAGGTATTGGGGATAATATTCATTTAGCCTTCTGAGCTTTCTGGGCAGACTTGGTGACTTTGCCAGCTCCAGCTGCCTTCTTGTCCACTGCTTTGATGACACCCACAGCGACCGTCTGTCTCATGTCACGAACAGCAAAACGACCCAGAGGAGGATAGTCAGAGAAGCTCTCAACACACATAGGTTTGCCAGGAACCATATCAACAATGGCAGCATCCCCAGATTTCAAGAACTTGGGACCATCTTCCAGCTTCTTTCCAGAACGACGATCTATCTTTTCCTTCAGCTCAGCAAACTTGCAAGCAATGTGAGCTGTGTGACAATCCAGCACAGGTGCATATCCAGCACTGATTTGGCCTGGATGGTTCAGGATAATCACCTGAGCTGTGAAGCCAGCTGCTTCCATTGGTGGGTCATTTTTGCTGTCACCAGCCACGTTGCCACGACGAACATCTTTGACAGATACGTTCTTGACATTGAAGCCCACATTGTCCCCAGGAAGAGCCTCACTCAAAGCTTCATGGTGCATTTCAACAGACTTTACTTCAGTTGTAACATTGACTGGAGCAAAGGTGACCACCATACCAGGCTTAAGAACACCAGTCTCCACTCGACCCACTGGGACAGTACCAATACCACCAATTTTGTAGACGTCTTGGAGAGGCAGATGCAAGGGCTTATCAGTTGGACGAGTTGGTGGCAGAATGCAATCCAGGGCTTCAAGCAGTGTGGTTCCGCTGGCATTCCCATCTTTACGGGTGACTTTCCATCCCTTGAACCAAGGCATGTTAGCACTTGGCTCCAGCATGTTGTCACCATTCCAACCAGAAATTGGCACAAATGCTACTGTGTCGGGGTTGTAGCCAATTTTCTTAATGTAGGTGCTGACTTCCTTAACGATTTCCTTGTATCTCTTCTGGCTGTAGGGTGGTTCAGTGGAATCCATTTTATTAACACCAACAATTAGTTGTTTTACACCCAGTGTGTAAGCCAGAAGGGCATGCTCACGGGTCTGCCCATTCTTGGAGATACCTGCTTCAAATTCACCAACACCAGCAGCAACAATCAGGACAGCACAGTCAGCCTGAGATGTGCCTGTAATCATGTTTTTGATAAAGTCTCTGTGTCCTGGGGCATCAATGATGGTCACATAATACTTGCTGGTCTCGAATTTCCACAGGGAGATATCAATGGTGATACCACGTTCACGTTCAGCTTTCAGTTTATCCAAGACCCAGGCATACTTGAAGGAGCCTTTTCCCATCTCAGCAGCCTCCTTCTCAAATTTCTCGATAGTTCTTTTGTCGATCCCACCACATTTGTAGATCAGATGGCCAGTAGTGGTAGACTTGCCCAAATCTACGTGTCCAATGACGACGATGTTGATGTGAGTCTTCTCCTTTCCCATTTTGGTTTAGGTTTAGCGGTGGTTTTCACGACACCTGTGTTCTGGCGGCAAACCCGTTGCGAAACTATTTTTCCCATTTTAGTATGAAATGATTTTCATAATAAGAAATAAAAAATAATTTGCTATAATAATTGTTATAATAGTGGAAAGCACTTTCTTTAAAAACACTTTATTCATTCATTTATTTATTTATTTTAGAGACAGTGAGAGCAGGAGTGGGGGGAAGGGCAGAAGGAGAGAGTTAGAGAGGGAGAAGCAGACTCTGGGTTGAGCACAAGCTCAGTTTCACAACCCTGAAATCATGACCAGAATCAAAACCAAGAATCCGATGCTTAACTAACTGAGCCACCCAGGTGTTCCAGTGGGAAGCACTTTAAAGGGGCAAATACAAGGTGCCTGGATGGCTCACTTGGTTGAGCAACCAACTCTTGATTTCAGCTGGGGTCATGGGATCGAATCCAGGATCTGCTTATCCTTCTCCCTCTGCTCCTCCCCCTACTTACTCTCTGTTTCAAATAAATAAATAAAATATTTAAAAATACATACATACATACATACATACATTCATACCCATGGAGGTTGGAGGTGAGGGAAAGCTTGCTGAAAAGAGTCAACCCCCAACATCTATCATGTCTTGAAGGATGATGAAGAACTACTCAGGCATAGTTGAATCACAGGAGGGGTGGAAAAAGTGGAGGCAGGAAGAAAGAGCATTCTAGGGTGAAACATGAAGGTTAGTCCATGGGAGAATCAGGGAGCCACAGAAAGTTTAGAGGGCTGGAGAGCAGTGTGGGAGAATGAGCAGAAACAGGATTAAACAGAGAATCAAGTACTGAAGGTTTTACATACCATGCTTATACTTTGAATTTTATCTTAAAATCAATTGGAAGCCACTGAAAACTTCATGAGTTGCTGAGTGACATGATCATATTTCTGATATAGAAAAATTTGCATGGTCTTGGAACAGAGAATGGATTGGCTAAGAGTGAACCTGGAGACAGAAGGACGAGCTGAGAGGCTCTACATACTCAGGTGAGAAGTGATGAGAGGCTGAGCAGAGGTGAGGGATAGAAGTAGAGGGAGGGGAAGATTGAATGATTTGTAGGAGGTTGACTCAATAGGCCTTTGGAACTGAAGGACATATGGGGGAGAGAAGAGTAAGTAACAGATGTCTTCCTATTTTCTGCTCCTGAAAGCCAGGTGAGTAGGAGATTTGGTGGAGAAGATGACATGATCAGTTTCATATTTTTTTTTAAAGTGCCCCTGGCTGACACAATGTGGACAAAATTGATTTGTTACTCGTTTTTTTTTCAATTAAGATATAGTTGACATATAATATTACATTAGTTTCAGGTGTATAATATAGTGATTTGCCAATTATATACATTATGAAATGCTCACCGTGAGAAGTATAGTTACCATGTGTCACCACATAAAGTTATTACAATATTATTGACTATATTCTCTATCCTGTACTTCGCATCCCTGTGGCTTATTCATTTTATGACCGGAAGTTTGTACCTCTTAATTCCTATCATTTATTTTGCCCATCCCTCCACCTGTTTCCCCTCTGGCAACCACTAATTTGTTCTCTGTATTTATGAGACTGTTTCTCTTTTGTTTTTAACTCATTTGTTTTGTTTTTCTTTTTAGATTCTACATATAAGGAAATCATATGGTATTGTCTTTCTCTATCTGACTTACTTCACTTAGCTTAATACCGTCTAAGTCCATCCACGTATCGATGTTGCTGTGAATGATGAGATTTCATTCATTTTTTGTTCTGAGTAATATTCCATTGTGTATATATACCACATCTTTATCCATTCATCTATCTGTGGACATTTAGGTTGCTTCCATATCTTAGCTATTGTAAATAAGGCTGCAGTAAACATAGGGGTGCATATATCTTTTCAAATTAGTGTTTTCATTTTTCTCAGGTAAATACCAAGAAGTAGAATTACTAGATCATATGGCATTTCCATTTTTAGTTTCTTGAGGAACCTCCATACTGTTTTCCATAGTGGCTACACCAATTTACATTCTCACCAGTAGTGCATGAGAGTTCCCTTTCCTCTGTATCCTCACCAACACATTGTTTCTTGTCTTCTTGATAGTAGCTGTTCTGACTGCTGTGAGGTGATATCTTACTGTGGTGTTGATTCGCATTTCTCTGATGAAAGATGATGTTGAGCATATTTTCACGTGTCTGTTGGCCATCTATATGTCTTCTTTGGAAAAATGTCGGAGAAGGACAAACATTATATGGTCTCATTCATTTGGGGAATATAAATAATAGTGAAAGGGAATAGAAGGGAAGGGAGAAGAAATGGGTAGGAAATATCAAAAAGGGAGACAGAACATGAAGACTCCTAACTCTGGGAAATGAAGTAGGGGTGGTGGAAGGGGAGGAGAGCGGGGGGTGAGGGTGAATGGGTGACAGGCACTGAGGGGGGCACTTGACGGGATGAGCACTGGGTGTTATTCTGTATGTTGGCAAATTGAACACCAATAAAATATAAATTTATTATTAAAAAAACACAAAAATAAAATAAATAGATAAGTCATAAAAAAAAGAAAAATGTCTATTCGAGTCCTCTGCCCATTTTTTAATTGGATTATTTATATTTTTGGTATTGAGTTGCTTGAACCCTTTCTATATTTTGGATATTAACCTCAGATATATCATTTGTAAGTATTTTCTCTATTCAGTAGGTTGCCTTTTCACTCAGTTTTCAGTTGTAGATGTTTTGAGTCTGAGGTAGTTGTTGGATATTTGGTGAAGATTTTCAGTACAGTTGAAAAATCAGGGAAAATAAATTATATAAACAGTGGTTGTATTTATAAGAGCTTATGCATTCACTTGCTCAAAGGTATTGAGCAACAATTCTTACTCTTTCTTTTCTACCTTGCACCCAAGGATTATATGGAGACACAATCTAATCAAAGCTTGTGGCTCATTGTGATAGTCCATCCAAACTTTGGGATCACTTGCCTTTTGCCCACAGGATTGCATCTAAATTTCTGGAAGAAGTTAAGTATAATTTGAAAAAGTTACACAAATGATTGATATAATCTCCCCAGCTCAGTCCTGATATCTACTTGTTGACTGAAAAGAAAAGAGTAAAAACCATGGTCTCCTGAAACACCTAGACATTTAAAATTAAACAAAGAAGGTAGACTTGTAAAAGAGAGACAAAGCATGGAGGGAAAATCTGAGTGCAGTAGTAACCAATGGAAGAAAAAACAATTTAGGAATTGTGTAACAGCATTAATCACAAAAAAAGTAAACAAGGATTATTGACATTGACAAATGTGAGGTCATTGTGGAACTATACAAGAATATTTCAGTAAGGTAGTAGGGATGGAAGTCATTCAGAGGTGAGTTGAGAAGTGGATGGGTATTAAGAAAAAGCTGGAGTATCAAAGAAAAGAAAACACAATCATAACTAGATGTCCTCTCCCCAATCTTTCATATCTGTTACCACAGTTTGTATGACTTGATTAAGAGATACTTGGAGAATTCTTGCTGAATGGCTGAGAGCATGGGTAAGTGAATACATTCTTGAATAACTTCAGGTTCCATTAGGTATTATCTTCTCTGAACCATAAGAGTCATTGAGAGTATTATTGTATTGTAGTTGAACAAGTGACAGTTTGGTTTTAGCTTTTTTTTTTTTTTTTTTTGGTTTTAGCTTTAATGGAGAATAAAGAGCACTCTTTCCAGTCAAGTGAAATACTTTCTACAGCTCCCTGTTGACTAAGGATGTTATAAGTGCTTTAGGGATAATATATAAATCTTTAAACTATAAAGCACTATATAAATATAATTATTTATATTGCAATACTATTACTGCATTGATAAAAAAAGGCATGCCAAAATGAGTTTTCTCCCATTTATTGTAGGTGCATTATCAGATACTGATTTATCTTTTTACCTCACAGTTTTTGATAGTGTTCAACATTTCTCTCTTTAGACAAGAAGTCCATCTATAGCCAGTAGCAACTGAGGGAGGCATTGTGAAGAGATGGTGCGAAGGTGGGAGCAGCACTGGGCTTACTTAAAGAGTTCAAAATTATATCCTGAAGGTGCTTGGGTTTAACTTCTACAGTATATATAAATCCTATGTAATTTTTGCAGGTCTAAATAAGAAGTGAGAGATGTAGAAGACCTGCAGGATGTTGACAGGGGTTTCTCCACAGTTGGAAAGCTGGGAGTTGTGCATTCTAGGGAATCAGGAGACAAATCAATTTTGGTCCAGTCTAAGAAGATTTATTAATATAACGATGGAAGGGTTTGCTCCAAAAGTAACGGAGAACTGCTGTCCTAGCATGGTTGCTGTGCTGCAATTTTGCTAGAGGGGCTTCCTAATCTAGGTATTAGATTGGAACAACTGGCCTCTGAACTCTCCTCTAACAGCCTGTGAAATAAGGTGAAATCATTTTCAGGAGAAAGTGATCTCTCCTACACATTCCACCACAACATTTATTGGGCCCCCACTATGTGCAGGGCGTTCAGTGTTTCCTGGCATGGTTTCTATTTGGTGGGACAATACTTCATCAAACTGCTCCCCACGATACAAACACATTGTGACAACTAAAGATGCTTCAACATATTTTTAAACACTCCTTTGGGGCATTTTGGTTGAAAACCAATGATAGGTGCTGGAGTTTTATTTTTTTTATTTATAAACTTATTTTTATTGGTGTTCAATTTGCTAGGTGCTGGAGTTTTAAATATGACCACACATAGTTCTCTTGTATCTGCTTTACAGACTTGAAATCATTCTGATTAGCATGCACAGTTTATTAGTTCTCTCCATTAGCATATTACTTGGATTTGTGTTTCAGGCTACCTAACTGATATGCTGCTTTTCTTATGGAGAAGAGAGATGAAAGAGGTAGTCTCTGTAGAGGCTCAGCAACCCATGTAAAATATAGAACAGTATTTCCTGAGTGCTGGTAGCAAATGAGATAGCACCAGATTCAGAAGGGAGGGCTGGCTAATAGGATGTCATGTACATGGGCAACCATGGAAAGCTGGAGAACACTAAAAGAATCATGTGGCCTTCCTAACACCTTCAGTACAGAAGAAGACAGAGACCTAAGTGCTAAACATCAAACACCTAGATAGTAGATTTTTGGCTTTGGATTCAGATCATTCCACATTTCAGGAATCTCACAGAAATATGCTTCAACCCATCTTTTTCTTGAGATTTTGAGTTGGTTGAGAAATATCCCTGTTCCATAAATCCTGCCTATTCCATTCTGTCCGGGTCCCTCTCTCTCCTCCAGTATTTCTGATGGTGTTTGGTTGGCCGTGGGGAGCATTGAACTGTACCTGGCCTCTGATCCCAGCACCCTAAAAGCAATCTAAATTCCAAGGGAATTTGGAGCAGACAGTTTTCTGTCAATCCTTAAAGCAGAAAGTCTATGGGCTTTTTTGGAGAAAATCCCAAGTGTGACTTGGGACCAAATTAAACCCAGAGGGTTCTGCAGGAATGTTCTGGCCTTGGGATTGCAATGAATAGAACATTTTTGTGGTTCACACTGGAGGTCATGGGAGAGTCTAAAGGAAATATTGGAAGCCAGAATTGTAGTCCTTCAAACTGCTTATCCCCAAAACCTCTGTATCACTGATTTATGAAGTATCACTTCAGTGAGAAAAGAATGGTATTGAGAAACTATTCTTTATGTGATTAACAAGGCTAATCACAACAAAGCACCTCTGAAGACTACCCTTTTAGAGATAGAGATAGCCAACTTTCAGATTTATCTTATCACCTTTCTGTCAAACTTGAGAAATATCCCTGAAAGGTTGTGTTCTCTTGCTTTGCTCTAGAATGAATTCATTGCACATTTCTTATTCTCCCCTAAATATCTGCCTTGGAATAATCAAGTTTTCCTACTTTTAGTTCTTAGTACAGTCTCTCATCCGATGAAGTATCTTAGAAATTTAAAATTCCTAATATATCTTTCTTCTCCTTAGATACTCTTGAGTATCTTGAGTACACCCATTATAAGTAGAAATTAAGGCCAAGTCATTCCATTGTAATGACAAAAAGTATAAAATGAAAAAATATGCACAATACAAAACTAACTGGCCTGCAAGATAATCTAAGACTTGTCACACAAGAGGAAAATGCCCAGATACTGTGCTTTCCAATAGCTAGATAAGAATGTATACATAGTTGATCTAATTCTTCTGACAATTTAGAGAAGCCTTTATCCGGTTTAGCCTAAACACCAAAGAGATCAGAACTGGCACATATTCAGTGCATGCCTCTGAAAAGTTCATTGGCACATTCATCCCAATCTGCCTGAGACTTTGAGGTAACTATGACATTATCAGGCACTGGACTAGATTTTTTCTTTGCATAATGAATTCTATTTTCCTTCTTCATTAAGCATGAGGAAACGTTGGATGTATAATGTAAGATTTTACGTTTGTAAAATACAAAGAGTTTACCTTTGTGAATGTATCTGGCAATACTAGGGTATAAACAACCTCCCAGTAGCAGTGGCTCAGAGTAACACATTTTATTTTTATTCATATTACATTTTGCCTAAGTGGTAATTACAGTTCAGTTTTGCATGTCTTCTTTATTTTAAGATCCAGGGTGTAGGAACATTCCCTTCTATGAAAAGAGAATGATGGAGTCACTCGTTGGTTCTAAAACTTCTGCTTGGGAGTGGAACACAAAACTCCTGTTCACATTTCATTAGTCTAAGCAAATTACATGAACAAGAGCGATGTTAGGAGGCATGAGAATATAATCCTTACAGGGAGAAACAGCAAGTAACTGGGAACAATAATACAATTAAAGTGTATAATGTGTCTTAGGGTATAATTTGAAAGTGTAGAGAAGGGAAGAGCTACTCTAGAATTCTAACAAGATAATTCAAGTCCCCTATTCCCAGTAAAACAATGGCATGGCTTTTTTTCTTTTTTCCTTTTTTTTCAGAATAGTTCTATTTTATGTAATTGCAAAAATGAACACCTCATTTCTCCAATGACAAAAATAACATTCTCATAAAAATTTAAAAACTCACAAGATGGCATAAATAAGAAAGCAAAATTCATTAGAAAACATCTGGGTAAATACCTAGCAAAATGAAAAAATATACTGAAACAAAAACTTACACATAAATATACATAAATATTCATAATAGAACTATGCATTGTAGCTTAAAATTGGAAACATCTAAATGTCAGCAGGCAACTAGATAAATTATGGTATATTCATTCATTGGGATACTACTCCATAATGAAAAGAATATATGCAAGAGCAAGAATGAATCTCAAAAACCTTACAGTGACTGAAAGAAGCCAGATAGGAAAACCACATGCTGTGTGGTTTCATTTATGTGAAACTCCAGAAAAGGCAAATCTAATCTAAGGCAGTAAGTCTATCAGTGGCATCCTGAGACATGAAGTCAGCGGGGTTGATTAATAATGTTGAGGTATTTTTCATTAATTGTTAAGTTAGAAGAGTCCTTTATATATTCTGCATACTTGACCCTTTTAGAGAAATTATTTTCAAATGTTTTCTGCCATTCTATAAGTTTTCTTTCCACTTCTTTGATAATGTCCTTGATACTTAAAAGTTCTTAATTTTGAAGCAGTCCAATTTCTCTGTTTTGTTGTCGCTTTTGCTTCCAGTGTCATATCTAACAAAGCATTGCTAAATTCAAGATGATGAAGATTTACCTGTTTTCTTCTCAGAATTTTAGAGGTTTAGCTTTTACATTTAAATAATTGATCCACTTTTAGATGGTGTAGTTAAGAGTTCAATTTCATTCTTATAATTGTGGATATCTGGTAGTTCTAGTACTATTTTGTATGTGTGTACCAGTACTATTTGTTGAAGAAACTGTTTTTATTTCATTGAATGGTCTTGGCACCACTGTTGAACATCAATTGGCCATAAATGTATGGGTGTATTTCTGAATTCTCAAGTCTAATCCATTTATTTATATGTACATCCTATGACAGTACAACAGTTTTTTGATTCCTGTCACTTTGTAGTAAGTTTTGAATTTGAAAATGTGAGTCCTTCAACTTTGTTCTCCTTTTTAAAGATTGTTTTGGCTATTGGGATCCCCTTACAATTCCATATGAATTTGGATTTCTGAAAAAAAAAAAAAAAGACTGTTGAATTTTTGATAGTGATTACACTGAATCTATAGATAGCTTTGAGTAGTATTGCCATTTTAATAACATTAAGTCTTCTAATCCATGAATGTATCTTAGGTTATTAAACATAATAGCCTCATTATTATTTTTTCTCAAAACAACCTATAATAGTAGTTTAAAAAAATTTTTTTTATTATTTATTTATGATAGTCACAGAGAGAGAGAGAGAGAGAGAGGCAGAGACACAGGCAGAGGGAGAAGCAGGCTCCATGCACCGGGAGCCCGATGTGGGATTCGATCCCGGGTCTCCAGGATCGCGCCCTGGGCCAAAGGCAGGCGCCAAACCGCTGCGCCACCCAGGGATCCCTAAAAAAATTTTTTTAATTTTATTTTTTTGTATATTTTTTTATTGGAGTTCGATTTGCCAACATATAGTATAATACCCAGTGCTCATCCCATCAAGTGTGCCCCTCAGTGCCCGTCACCTAGTCACCCCATCCTCCCACACACCTCCCTTCCACTACCCCTTGTTCTTTCCCCAGAGTTAGGAGTCTCTCATGGTTTGTCACCCTCTCTGATATTTCCCACTCATTTTCTCTCCTTTCCCCTATAATCCCTTTCACTATTTATTATATTCCCTGAATGAATGAAACCATATAATATTTGTCCTTCTCTGATTGATTTACTTCACTGGGTATAATGCCCTCCAGTTCTATCCACGTCGAAGCAAATGGTGGTATTTGTTGTTTCTAATGGCTGAGTAATATTCCATTGTATATATAGACCACAGCTTCTTTATCCATTCATCATAGTAGTTTTTATTCTCCATTTGATCTAAGAATTATTCTTTGAAGTGTTATCTTAAGATTTCTAGGAGATTTATTCCTTAGACTTTTTTTACCTATTGCATTGGGACTAGGTATATCTACTTTAAATATTTTGATGCCATAAATATAAAGATTTGTGAGTACCTTTAGATTGTACTATTTATAAAAATTATTTATAAAAATAAAATGCCATTTAAAATCTCCATTTCTTGTTTACACTTCTAATTTATCTGTCATTAATGTTATCAGTCCTTTTATTTTGTCTGTCTTTGCCTGATATATCTCATCTTTTTATTTTCAAAAGTTATATCTTTAGATATGTCTCTAGCAATCATAAATTAATTGCCTTTTTTTAAAACCTAACCTGTTAATATTTTGTCTTTTAATTAAGAAAGATAATGCATCCACTTTCTTGGTGTTAATTGATATTTAATCATATTCCTACCATTATGTTTTGTTTCTTTTGTTTGTATCCTGAGAAATATTCTTTTTATATCTTTTGTTTTCTTTATTTTTGTTTGCAAAACAAGAGATTTTACTCCCCTTTTCTGCTGATATTCTAGAATTTATTCATATTATTTTTAGTCTATTATATTTTTAAAACCTTTCCCATTATTTTGGTGCCAACTTTAGGAATGAAACAGAATCTATGAGATTCTCCTCTTATCCCTAAATGAAACAATGATGTAAGCACAATTATCTTCCATATTTCGTTCAATCTGTATTACCAGTTATAGATATTCTAATTTTTACATTATAAACATCCTCTTTCAAGAACCTATTTTTTTTAAATTTTTTTTTTAAATTTTTATTTATTTATGATAGTCACAGAGAGAGAGAGAGAGGCGGAGACACAGGCGGAGGGAGAAGCAGGCTCCATGCACCGGGAGCCCGATGTGGGATTCGATTCCGGGTCTCCAGGATCGCGCCCTGGGCCAAAGGCAGGCGCCAAACCGCTGCACCAACCAGGGATCCCAAGAACCTATTTTTAACATTTACATTAAGCTCCACAAGCATATTAACAATAATAATTATTTAGAATAAACTAAGTTTTACTGGGTTCATTTCTCATGTATTTTTTTCTTTATCACTCTCTTTTGGATGTGTCCCAGTTAGTTTTCTTTTTCTTTCTTTCTTTCTTTCTTTTTTTTTTAAATGTGAGGTCAACATAATATTCTGGACCTCTGGGAATGTAAATGTGTACCTTTGATAAGTTTCTACAATGTTTGAACAATGTTTAAATATGAATGCCTTAAGCCTGGCCATGCTTTCTAGCTTATCACAATTTCCATTGCTCCCTTCCGTCTGCTTGATTTATCTGCCTGCATTGCAGTTTTTGTTTATAGATTCTTTCTAAACCTTCTTAGACCACATACAGTTTAAAATATCCAAATGTTTAAAATATGATTCCAGGTTCTTACATTGAGTGACACTCTTTTCTTTCCTGCACTTAGGCTTTGGAAGATCAGGTATGGGAACTCTTGCAGGAAGCAGACAAGACAGCTGAAGAGAACAAGGATCAGAGTCAGGTCTATGATGCCATGGCCAACACTTTGGGTGAAGCATGGGCAGCCCTTGTCTCCATGCTTGAAAGAAGAAGGGAGCTCCTCAGGTTGACCTCTGAATTTTTTGAAAATGCGTTGGAGGTTTGTGTTTTAAAAAACTACCTTCACATCAGAGAAAATAGCACTCCTGAAAATGTTTTATTTCCACAAATTGACATTGCAATCAGTTTTAAAAATGGCAGAGCGACCAAGTTATATACAATACATTTAATTTTTGATTGCCAAAACATAAAATGGTTAATGCTTTAAATGTAGCCCTTCAAAAAAAAAAAAAAACCCTAAAGGGGCACCTGTGTGGCTCAGTTGGTTAAGCATCTGCCTTTCACTCAAGTCATGATCCTGGGTTCCTGAGATCAAACCTGGCGTTGGTGTCAGGCTCCCAGCTCAGTGGGGAGTCTGCTTCTCCCTATGCCCTCTCTTTCCTTGTGCTTTCTCTCAAATAAATAAATAAATAAATAAATAAATAAATAAATAAAATCTTTAAAAAAAAAAAAACCCTCAGTACAGCTAGTTAAAATTAAGGAAAATATTAAGTAAAAATAGAAACTTATCCCTAAGTCACTATGATTTATTACTTTCTTTAGAAGATGGTAATACAATTACTAAATCAAATAATTATCCCCGATTTTAGTATAATTAGGAAATGTTGGTCTAAAGTGTTCTTGTTGACTAAAAGATGGAGGATAGAATTTCTTCTGCTATTTATGAAAAGGCAATTGCAGAATATTCCATAGAATATTTGACTTATAAGCATAGCACTTTACAGAATACTTTGCTAAGGCATTAACTGGATTCATGGTTTGAACTCATTAAAAATTTAAGGAAAGGAAAGTCCTGGACCTAAGAAGGTCATTTCTTCCTGTGACTTTTCCTGAATTCTGAGATTTTTTTTGCAGTTCCCAATTTCAAAATGCGAGACTCAGAGAACATTATCAAAAGAGCTGTTGTATTTGGTGTAAAACAGTTATTGGAAATTTCACTTTTAACTTCTGTCAAGTGGCAGTATATTCATTTTGATGTCAGAGCACTGCTTCATTATGATAAAGCACTAACTTTGAAAAATATGACATTTCCAAACTCAAAATTCAGGTCTTAAATTCAAAATAATGAAGGAAGGAAGATTAGTAATAGAACATAAAAATTGGGGTAGACAATCTCATGCATCATGAACTCCTTTAAAAGTAAAAAGAAGTAGCAAAAATCTTGTTGTAGTTTTTAAGTTTTGTTTTCCATAGTTTGAATACAGAAGTCCAGTTACAATTCATTTTACAGATCATCTTGGGAAAAAGCTTCACGCATAGTTTTCTTTCCTGAACAGAAACTAGGTGAAATGTACCTACGGGGTCATATTGTAGATACTTCTGATTCATTCCATCTTAGTAAGTTGCTTACAGATGTCAACTGCCCTTGAAATTCAACTCATTTGAGCACAGGAAATTATCTTTCTTAAAACATTAGGCCCAACATTTGTTTCCCATGGCATAGTACCATTAATGCTAGCTGATGGGAAGTTATTTCCAGATATTACATGAAGTAAAAGGGAATACTAAGTATAATAATAATAATAATAATAATAATAATAATAGTATTGTATGAATAATAATACTAATAATACTAATTATACATAATACTAATCATACTAATAATCCAGCCTCTGATTTTTAGTGAAAAGATACTGTTTCTTGTATAATCCTCCTTCCAATATTGTGGGTCACTTAGTACTAACCTGAAGGCAAACTCCTACATAATCTTTCCTGCCTCTTGTATTGCCAAAACTTGTATTGCTGATTTTAAAAAAAATATATGAGAATAGGGTCTTTACAGAGTATCCCACTATTACTACTCCTATCCTGTGCAAGGTGCAAAAAGAAAAGTGAGCAAAAGGATATATCCATAAAGTAAAAGTTAACAGAAGTTTAAGGAAAACTTTTGAGGAAAAGCATTATTTGTTTATTTAATTTCAAATAACAGTTGAAATATAGGTATAAGTTACACAGTGACTCTAAAACATTTTGTAATGTTCTACAGAGAAAAACCAAATCACCCTCTAGGGTTGGTTTTATATGTTTGTTTGTCTTGAAACTTCCCTTTAAAAAACACCCTTAAAATAAGCTATTAGAAATGGAATGAATTAGAGATGTAAATGATGTGTGGGAAGGATCCCCTTATTGAACTATGATGCATGCAGTTCCATTAAAATGTGAAATGACTTCTTATTGCATGGTTAATAATTATTACAGGACTGTTTCAGATTCACACACTTAACCATCAGATTATTCAAACACCATGCTGTCAGTAACTGGTATCCACCAGATTGTTCTAACATGATGGTGAAGCCTCCTCCAAGTTTCCAAAGGCGACATGCTCATTAGTCTCTCTTTCACCATTCTATGCCATCTATAACTGGATTTTATGAGGCTATTGAAATAATCAAAGTATAGTAGATCTTATTAATTGAATAGTTACATAAAAATATTAAAGATCATTGAATTCATAGATGGTAGTTTGGAAAAAACTTGAAAAAAAGACAAGCATGTGATAAGCTTTTGTGTCTTTCTCATCAATACTTTACCTTTATGAGTTTATTCAATACCTGATACAAAGGTAAACATATTGATTAAACTATTCCTATAAACTATAATAATTCCTTTTGAATCTGAATGCTAGAACAAAGCTGCCATTGTCTAGCTACACTACTATGCCATTATCATCAATGTACTGTACTGGTAGAACCAAATGTTATACCCTTTTCTAAAATTTGTTTCTAAATTATCCAGAGAATTTTAATATCACTTCAAAGGCCTCCCTCCCCTTCATATTTCCTCCAAGGAGAAACAGAGAAATGGGTCATATTCCTCACCACTTAGAATGTTATTGCTTCTTCTGCTTCTTCTTCTTCTTCTTTTTCTTCTTCTTCTTCTTCTTCTTCTTCTTCTTCTTCTTCTTCTTCTTTCTTTCTTTCTTTCTTTCTTTCTTTCTTTCTTTCTTTTTTTTGAAGCAGAGAAATTTTCCATTTTTCATTCTTGCTGTATCTAATCTCACTTTTATTTATATAAAGAATGCATAAGATCATTGATAAAAATGCAAACAAAATTACAAATGGTAGATTCAAAAGGTAAAAGTTCACTGCCCCCTATTCTTAATCTCATTTCTTCTCATAAGGTAATCCTTTGGTGTTATCTCTTCAGATCACTTTCTGTACAATAATATATTTTTTTGTTTTGCATAAGAAAGGAGATTAAACATTACTTCTTAGCCTTTTTGTTAAGATCAAGTGTAGAAATGGGGTTAGACTTGTGTTATTTTAGAAGTTATATTTTTTGGTTCTAAGTCTAATCACAGAGGAAAATGTTAACTGTATTTTAACTTTCCTTCTAAGTGGGTTCTTAAGTAATATTTACTTATAATTACATAGGTTACTGGTTAACCAAACTTTTTTTCCCCAAACTTTTGTTATTATTATTTTATTATTATTTATTGTTGTTTTTTGTGAACTTTCTGGTTATTCTTTGACAAACTGCTTTACATGTTGGAAGTGGCTGCTTTATTCCATAGACACAATAATTTTAGTTGAAGATTTCAATAGACACTTACCAGTAAACAAGTTAAATTATTTCAGCATATATGACATATTTCCAGGTATAAAAAAGAAATACAAAGGAAGGAAAAGAAAGTTCTTTGGCACTTTGTAAATTGACTACATGTGAACACATAACTTCATGCAAACACCCTAAATCCACACACATGCACACAAACACATACATCATCATTCAAACACACAAACACAGAAACACATATACAGTCAACTAGGATATGAATTCATGAAAAACATCTACAAATAACCCAAAGTGGCAGATTGATTTTTTTTTCAAATGTCTTTCCCTTGTATTTGTGTTGTAGTTTGCTATTAAAATAGACCAAGCTGAAGATTTCCTCCGGAACACCCAGGAGTTTGAGAGTGCTGAGTCCTTAAAGGCACTTCTTCAGCTTCATGAACATCATACCAAAGGCAAGAAATACGTTTATTCCTCACATAAGCTTTTAGAGGCTTTATAATATGTTCATGTGACAATGCTCATGTGTGATAGTGTATTTTAAATTTATATGTTTATACCTCAAATTGTTCCAAGAAAGTTTAAGTAAAGCTTTATTTTTGGTCATCTACTCCAAGAAAAGACATAGTTGTAAATGGTTTTAAGGGGATGTTAGAGGAACAACCACCAGAGATTCAGTTACTCAGTCTGCTAGATTTTAGCTCCTGAGGTCATGGGTCATGTCCACCTTGTTCTTCCTTGTATACTCAGCACCCAGCATGGTGCCCACACATGGTAGGTTCCCGGGGAAGATTTCTTGGTTAGATAAATGGTTGAATTTGGTTGAATTCAGTGAATTTCCCTTCTCAAGGTCAGGAAATGAAAATTAGCCTTTAAATAACAGCACTAGTTAAGGAAAATCCCTTTCACTATTAAGTTATTTTTTTAAAAAGTGGATAGTGGGCTTTTTTCTCAGGAAGCCTACAATTTGGTTAGGGCATGTCCAAATTTATTGGTGAGTTACCTCTCTGTTTCCTGTAGGTTGCTGTTATACCACCCAGCATACTATGTAGTAACAATTCATTTCCATATTTGTCTTTATCACCAGATTGTGGGACTCTAGAGGGCAGGCATTAGTACATATCTGAATCGCCACGATGTAGAATAGTATCCAACCCAAAGTATGTTTATTGAGTGTCATTTGTATTTAATTCCAATGTAAGACACAGTACGATGATACAAACTGGAGCAATGAACAAGGCATTTCAGGGACATTAAGGAGGAAAAAAATGGATTCTAAGCTCTGAAGGTTCACAATTGAACCGTCCAGTTTTCCAATGTCTTCTTAAAATGAACGTAATACTGGGGGAAGCTTCCCTGCAGGAACAATCATATCGTTACTTCCTTGTTCTTAAATGTTCATATATATATATATTTTTTAAATGTGGCTGAGATATAGGCTCATTGGAGTCTATTATACTATTTTTTCTACTTTTGTGTATATTTGAAAGTACCTGTTGAATGAGTTTAGGAAACAACATCCCACTGGGGAACACTTGGAATATTTAAAAATGTTTTAGGAAGAAATATCACCCATGACCTCATTCCCAAGACTTTGATATTTTTTAGAAATTAGTCTTTTGGAAATATTGCTTAGTAAGTTATAAATTCACTTATGTACATCTCTCATTTATCCATCTTGAATTTGTTATTTATACTTAATATGGCAAGCTGTATAGATGTTAGTATAAAATCTCCCTTAATACAAACTTTCTTAGATATAATCGATATCAAAACAAATAATAAAAATTTATTAAATATCTACTTGCCTCATATCACAAGGCATTATGTCAGAAAGTAGGGTTTTATGTATGCAAAAATATGATTTTTAAAATAAATACAACACACAGAGATTTTGCATTTCTTGAAGTTCACGATATTCTATCTAGACAGTTTACCCTTGAGGAAAAATGAATCATTTTGTACAGTCAGCTCGTGGAATAAATAGCTAGGAAAGTATAAACAATAAAAAAAGGTTAAGATATGAGAAACCAACAGAGGAAGAGCCAAAGGACCAACAGAGGAAACTGAGGGAAAAATTTGTCCACTTTAATGGCTATTATGGTAGCAGTACTGGACTGATTTTAGCCTGGGTACAGTTTACAAGTAACTTTGGCCAGAGACTCCATTCCTAATGGTACTTGGTAGTAGTCATACTATTTTGGCAGATATGAAACAGAAAATCACAAAAAGACTGCAAATAGAAATTTGGGCTAATTGTAAGTATCCTGTAAGAATCAGAACAGACACTGTCAGTCTGCAATGTCCTAACACTTAGAGCTATGCTTTCCTCTCTCATTCGAAATGTCTAGTGTGTATGAACTAGTTATGGAAAGGTAGAAAAGAATTACTATGTAGAAACCCTGCCACTTGCCCACATTTCCTCCGTGTATGTGTATGTGTGTGTGTGTGTGTGTGTGTGTGTGTGTAACTTTTCACAATATCATAACAAACTCTTTGATGCAAGGAAATATGTAGCCATAAATATGGAAAATCAATCATCTGATTATCACATAGGTTATACAAATTAAAACTCTTCAGTTTATCACACAAGGCCCTCCATAACCTGTCTTCATCTCATTTTCAAGCTCTTTCTTTCTACATAAGAATTTGCTCTGGAGAGGTAGGTTTTTTTTTTTTTTTTTTTTCCTGTCCTTGCCTCTGCCATCTTGTTCATGTTTGCTTCTATGTCTTTGAGAGATTTATTCTAATGTTCTCCCTGTCTTTTCTTACTGTGTTTGAATGATCTCATTCCCTTTTTGGCTCAGGTTGTTTTTGTCATTTGTTGCTTTGCATCATTAGCTCCCCATCAGATTGCCCAGTGCACATAAGCACGCCTTCCTCACTCTGAGCGGATAACACCATCTAATACTTGGACAGATCTAGGTCATGTGACATAAACTACTTCAAATTCTTTCCTTTTCACGTCAAACTCTCTCTTCACAATATCTTCACTTATCTCATTCTCTCTTCCAGCTCTTCAAAAAAGAAAAAAG
This sequence comes from Vulpes lagopus, assembly GCF_018345385.1. Classification (NCBI taxonomy): domain Eukaryota; kingdom Metazoa; phylum Chordata; class Mammalia; order Carnivora; family Canidae; genus Vulpes; species Vulpes lagopus. The sequence goes on along the minus strand of NC_054834.1, from coordinate 101,991,715 downwards.
TATTAAAGAGAAACCTGGACAAAATACCACAGCCTCATTATTGCTGTGCGGTTAACTGCCGAAGGTTAGAGTGCTAATGTAGAGTGCCATGGGAGATTGGACAGAACATTGAGCTTCTAATCAGAATATGTGGCTTTTAGCATGGCTTAGTCTACTTCTAGTCGTGTGGTACTTAGTCTCTGGGTGTTTTCCATAGTTCTCCCTGTCCTAAAAAATAAAAAGCAGTGTATTCAATCTTGCTGAGATTCTCTTCTTTTTTTTCTCCCCTCTAACAACAAATGCCTCAAAGATTGCCCTGTCTTGTTGACTTCAGTTCATCACTATGTCCCCACTTCTCAACCTGGTAACTTGGCTTCTGTTTCCATCACTTTCCCATCACAAAACCCCATGCCTTCTCAAAGTCTTTTTTACATCTATAGAGAACTGCTGATCTCTAGCACCTGTAGTTCTCTTAATTCTTCCCCCTATCTTAATACATTTGATCTCATTCAAGCATTCTGCAAAAATTGTTGAACATCTCACCTATGGCAATCACTATGCTAAGTGCTGGGGATAGCGTCATGGCCACTGTCCTCATATTGCCTTGGAGCCTGGTGGCAAAGGGAGATATTAATCAACTAACTCAACACGTAGGTATAAAACTATAGTTGTGATAAGAACTATTAATGAGAACAATTAATAGTATTTGATTTGGTATAGGATTGGATATAGGATTTTTTAAAAAGATTTTATTTATTTATTCATGAGACACATAGAGAGAGGCAGAAACACAGGCAGAGGGAGAAGAAGGCTCCCTGCAGGGAGCCTGATGCAGGACTCGATCCCAGGACCCCGAGATCATGACCTGGAGCTAAAAGTAGATGCTCAAGCACTAAGCCACCCAGGTGCCCCTGATATAGGATTTTGATTCAGTCTGATTTTTTTCTTGAGGAATTGGCAGTTGAGTAAGACATGAAATTTGAGTAGAATAAGGGTGGAGAAGAAAGGGCTTGAGAAGGATAGTGTCCCTGTAGAGGACTGAGAAGTTCTGGGGCAGAAGGGAATGTCAGATTTGTGATGTACTTAAAAGAGAAGGATGAAGAGTAGAGAGATTGAGATAATCTGAAAGGGATGATAGGAACCAGACCTGCCAGACCTAAAATCATGTCAAGGGGTCTGTCCTTAATTCTAAGGTAATGGGAAACCATTGTTGTGTGTGTGTGCACGTGTGTGATATAGTTTGTTCAGAAAAGATCTGTCTGGCTAACATATGGAGAATGGATGAATGGATTGGAGAAGGATACAATAAAGAGGTGGCTGTCCAGGTCACCTCGGTGGCTCAGTTTTTGAGCATCTGCCTTAAGCTCATGGTGTGACCCCAGGGTCCTGGGATCGAGTTCCGCATCGGGCTCCCTGCATGGAGCCTGCTTCTCCCTCTGCCTATGTCTCTGCTTCTCTCTGTGTCTCTCATGAATACATAAATAAATCTTCAAAAAAAAGAAGAGGTGACTGCCCAACAAATAATATTTTCTGTAATAGGGATGGAGAGAAGTAGACACATGCAGAAGATAGAGGGGAGAATTGACAGCTGTTGATAATGAAGGAGAGGAATGTGTCATGGATTGACTCCTGGGTCATAACCTTTAAATCTCAGAATTAGTCCATTCACTTCAGACTGTAGAACACGTCAAGGGGTGCAAGCAGCTTAACCACATCATTAAAAACCAACTGAAACAGTGCCAGAGTCCCTCGATCTTTCCCCTGTACTGATTTACCTTATCACTGAACTGCAGCATCCTATTGTTTGGCAGTTAGTGCTACAGAAATTGTTAAGTCATGGTATCTGACCAGTTGTATTTCTATTTATGCATTTGGATTCCTTACAATACAATTTATTGCTAACATAAAGGTTCCATAAATTTTAAATTATACCAAGAGTTTGAATATTACTATAGAAAAGCTCGCTCATATTGCTATTCTTTTTTCCTTCTAATTATCTTCCAGAACTCTTAGAACGATCTCTAGCCCTATTAAACAAAAGCCAACAGCTCACTGACTTCATAGAAAAATTCAAGTGTGATGGACCTAATGTGAATCCTGAGTTGATTCAGGGAGCTCATAACAGCTGCCTGAAGATTGACAGCCTTCTTGAGCTTCTACAAGATAGGAGACGGCAACTTGACAAGGACTTGAAGCACCAGCAGCAAGAACTGGGTCAGGTTCTGCAGTTATGTCAGTGGGACCAGCAAGAAAATGAGGTAACCCAAAGGGGAGTTGACTATGTCCTGACCTCACCTAATTAAGTTTGATTATTATGTGGACTAGCTGTTTCCTGGGATAGTTCCTCAGTTGTTATGGTCAAATTCTTTGGTCTTTGGCCCAAACTAACATGTTGTTTTCCCACACAAAGATTTTTATTTCCTCTCATCATAATATTGCTTTTATAAATGGGAAAATACCTGTGGGTAGTTTTGAAAATGACTGTGTTATATTTTTGGATTCTCTTTCTCACTTCCCTCCAGGTTACTACTTTTAAACATAATTCTTTGAAATTCTGAACTATAGATTGTAGCTTTCTTGAAAGTTGGGAGGCATGGTGGCGTTGAACTGTACCACATTGCTGCTAATGCCAGTGAAAAAGTCTGTCAGTCCCAATGGTCTGGTGACAAGGAAGAAATATGACGTTGGCCTGTGGCTGGATGCTCAATGGTTAGAGGGCTTTGGGGCAAGAGGTCCAGGCTTGTTAGAGCTAATTACCCCAACTGCAAACACAGCTTTGATCAGTTGTCAACATGCTTGCCACGCACTCCTTTTGTCCCAGTTCCTTAATGGTGAGCATGGATAGAACTCTCTTTGCAAACCTGCAACTTAAATAGGTGGAATGGTTACTGCAGTATTTCTTACTGTCCCAGTCCCACGCTTAAATCTGTACAGAGTAAATGGAGGGAATTTTCAGGGAGAAATACGTATAAGGAGTCTCCTGGTCTGGATGCATGGGGAAAGGGTCTCTTCACAGGATTTATATTGGTACTCTGATGCAGATTGGAGAGACAGACCTGTAGCTGAGAGCATATATGAGGCTAGGAGAAACTGGTTCTTATTTTAAGCTGGAAAAATGAAGACATCAATGATGATCAACCCTTCAGCGTGTATTTATCAAGTACCTACCACATGCCAGGTGCTATTATAGGTACTGGGAATAACAACACACGAGACGAAATCCTTTTCTTCCAGGAAATTTTCTAATGCAGCTTCTCAACCTTAGCACTATTGACAGTTGGTGCTAGATAATTTTGGGGGGCTGTCCCGTGTACTCTAGAATGTTGAGCAGCATCCCTGACCTTTACTCACTAGATGCCCAAAGAATATCCTTCAGTTGTGACAACGAAAAATGTCTCCAGGCACTGCCAAATGTCCCTGGGGGCAAAATTACCCCCAGTTGAGAACCACTATGCTAGTGTAATTAGAAAGATATACATAAACAAATGAACAATGATAAGTTCTATAAAGAAAACCAAATAGGGCAATGAATTTGCCTTGTGTTGGTCTACTTTTAATCAGAGAAGGCCTCTCTGAGGAGGTGGCATAGAGCAAAGACCCAAATGCAGAAGCCTCCAGTCATACATTCTGCTTAAATTTTATCGCCGCCCCCTCAAGTCACCATATACTTTCCAACCCACCTCCACGCTCAGCCCTTTTGCCTGGTCTACTGCCAACCACGGTCTTGCCTCTGCTGTGTTTTACCTGCCAACCCTCATCCACTCCTCAGTTTAGATCTTTGCCCATCCCACCTTTACATGTTCATTACCCAGAATACTATTAACCCAGTGCAATAGTCTTTTAGTGATGATTCTGACAGAACAAAGGAAAATTAATGCTTAGGACAAGAATCAACTTAAAATTGTTTATCAGACAAGCATTTCCAAAGTTCCCTGTTTTCCCTATCATAAGTGAGCCCATTATAATACTCTCTTTCTCTCTCCCTGTCCTTCCCTTCTCTCTCCTAATCCTAACCTGACAACATGTTCTGAGAGCTACTGTGCCTTTCAAGAAACCTTTCTCTTGTCTCTTTGCATTGAGTTCCTAACCCCAAACCCCTACCTCTAGGGCTTCCAAGTTTCAAAATGAATATTTTAACCCAGTCACATACTTAAGGGAAATCCAGGTACTTTGTCATCTCTGGAAATCAGAAAGACATCGCGATAATAACTAAAGTAAGGTATTGCAGAAGGTTTCTGACTTGCTGAATCCTCTAACTTATGGGGTCTCATCTTTCTTAGAGTATGTGTTTTGGTATGAGTATGTGGAAGAGTGTGTGTTTTGACTGAGGAGGTGCTTTTTTAAAGTAGACTTCATTCTTTAGGGCAGCATTAGACTCACGGTAAAACTGAGTGGAAAGCACAGAGTACCCTCTCTTGCCACACAGACACAGTCTCTCCCACTATCACCATCCTGCACCAGAGTTGTACATTTGTTACAATCAGTGAACCTGCACTAATACATCATTATCACCCCAAATCCATAGTATACATTAGGGTTCACTCTTGGTGCAATATGCTCTCTGGGTTTAGTCAAATGTATGACCTGTATCCATCATTGTAGCATACAGAATAATTTCACTGCCCTAAGCATCCTTTGTGTTTTGTCTATGCATCCCTCCTTCATCCTCATCCTTGGCAGCCACAGAACTCTTTACTGTGTCCATAGTTTTGCCTTTTCCAAAATGTCATATAGTTGGAAGCAGGATGTAGCCTTTTTGGATTGGTTGCTTTCACTTAGTAATTCACATTTAGGATACCACCATGTCTTTTCATGGCTTGAGACCTCATTTCCTTTTAGTGCTGAATGGCATTCTGTTGTCTGTATTTGCCACAGTTTATTTATCTACTCACCTTCTGAAGGAGATCTTGGTTGCTTGCAAGTTTTGGCAATTATGACTAATGCTGCTTATGGATTCATGTACAGATCTTAGTGTGGACATAAATTTTAATTTCATTTGAATAAATACCAAGGGATGTACTGCTGGCTCATGTATAGTAAGGGTATGTTTACAAGAAACTGCCAAACCATCTTCTAGACTGACTGTATCACTTTGCATGCCCACCAGCAATGAAAATTCCTGTTGCCTCACAGCCGAGCATTATCAGTATTATCAGTCTTGGACTTTGGCCATTCTGATAGGTGTATAGTGGTATCTCAGTGTTTTAATGAGTCTCATCCTTAAATTGGGAATAATAATTCTTAATTCACAGAGTTGTTCTAAGGATTAAATGAAATAACACGTATAAAACGTAGCAAAATGCCTAGCATTCTAAGAGGTACTTAAAAAATACTAGTTTTCTTGTCCTCCCTTGCTTTGGTTAAGCTTACAACCTATGAATTCTTTCTCATCTGGTCCATAATCTTTCCCCTGGGCTTGGCATTACTGTTGGTAAAATTGTCAATGTCTCTTAATGCCATTTAGTTCTCAGTGGCTGCTCTAGGTAAAGTAAAGCTTTCAAAATGAATATTTGTGGTTAAGAGAACTGGGCTTTCAATTAGACTCCATTCCTAAGAGTCCCAAACCAAAATCAATTTTTAAAATAATAATACAGATAAATGTTATTTTTATTAAAATTGGCCAATAAAGAAGATAGTCATTTCTTTAAATATAAAATTTAGGCTTTTAAAAACACCCCATGTTATGTTTTCTCTTGTTAACACTAGTGATGAAAGCTGGAGTAGTTAATAAAGTAACTTGCTTCTGTGTGCTAGTTTATAAGAGCAAAGATACTGGGTCCAGACTGTTGGCTGAGTTAAAGTCCCAGCGCCACCACTTTACTAGCTGAATAACAGCAATTATTTAACCTCCCTCCAAATCAGGTTTCTGTATATGATTACCTACTTCAAAGCATTGTTAGGATTATCAAACAAGTTATTATATGCCAAGTGCTTAGAAGAGTACCTGCCACATGGTAATTGCTATATTGGTATTAGCATTTTTTGTTATCCTGTCTGAAAAGGATAGTGAAGACCCAACATATTGCCTACTCCCATACTCCTGCGCCCCTCTACCACCATGCTCAAGGAAAAACTATTCTTGCATTAAAGGTTGATGTCATTGTTTGTCTTGAGTTTAAAAGGTATGATTAAATAAAACTTTGATGATCTCAATAGCCATACTTGTTTGATGGACATTCAATTAGTAGTTTAAAACAAAGAGAGGGGTCCCTGGGTGGCTCAGTTGGTTAAGTGTCTAACTCTTGATTTCAGCTTAGGTCATGATCTCAGGGTTGTGAGGCTGAGCCCCATATCAGGCTCTGTGCTGGGCATGGAGTTTGCTTAATATTCTCTCTCTGTCTCTCTCTCCCTCTGCCCACCACCCGCACCTCTCTCTCTCTCCTTCTTTCTCTCTCTCTCCATCTCTTAAAAAAAGTCATATTTTTTTCTGCTTGTCACTTAATAATGCTCATTTGTTACAAATGTCGATCAGATCACCATTCATATAGATAATTGCTATTGGCATTTGGCTTACTGCCGCCTTCTAGACCTTTATATAAGCATGAGCACAGCCACAGGCACACACACATTTGTTAAAGAAACACCTAACCAAACAAATAAAAATTAATGGAATTAACTTATACATGCTATATTATTACTTGATTAATTAATTGAACAAATCATAGGTACGTTCTTGGTCAAAAGTACAATAAATAATTTTAATATAATATTTCACTATTTGAACATGCATAGTTTTTTTCATAAAATATGGTCAGTATACAATGTTATATTAGATTCAGGTGTACTACAATGTTTTGACAGTTCTATATATTATGTGATGCTCATGCTCATTAGGAAAAGTGTAGTTACCATCTGTCATGATATAAAACCATTATACAATTTAAACAAAATCTTATTGATGAGAAAGTAGAGTCTCCCCAGTTTCTCAATATTATAAACAATAATTAATGCTTATTGTATTGATTATTGTGTGAACAAGAAAGTATTTTAAAATTCAGGTAGATACAAGCATAATCATCTTCCCTAAGTTTTTAAGACTTTTTGGAATGTTCTATTTTAAAGTTTTTTGATGCAATGGTGAAGGGTGGCAGGAGCAGCAACACTGAGTCAGATGGGAGCCTGTGAGATAGTAATTTGGGCCCCATGACTATCATGTTCCTGAATGAGCTACCTGATAATCCTAGAACATTGTAGAACCACGAGTTCATACAAAGGCACATGTTTCATTGGAAGGCAAAGACTTTTTTGTCAGTTCTGTACTTATTTTAAAGGAACGTAAGAGCTGTCAAATCTTACATTGATAAAATGCCAGCTTTGTCAATCATTATAACCACTTAAGAAAAGGGAAAATTAAGTAGAGAATTAGAGCAAAGATTACTGATGAATAGTAATGTGGATGTCTGAATATCTGACGCATCTTCTCATATGAGGTCCATTTAAAAGATGCATTTAGTGCTTCTCTGTTTCTAAGTGCTTATGGCCTAATGCTTTGAACTATACAGTTCAGCTAATTTTCCTTTGGAAAAGAAATTAACTGACCAGAACAGTGGTGATGTAGGATTTACATCAATCACAGGGGGGAAAAAAGCCCCAAATTAAAAACCACACACTTTTCTATCTTAATAAGGATGAGATAGTCTGATAAACATTATCATAGCATGTTCTCTCTTTATCATTGTTTTTCAGATGTACAAATGTGCACTTACTTTACACTTAAAGATGAGCGGCTGGCTGACCTTTCTTCTCAACTCCAGCAGCATTTTGTTTTGCAGATAATCTGCTTCATTAATGAAAATCAGAAGCAGCTTGGAATATTTCGTGCATAATTAATTATCTTGGCAAGAAGATTTATGAATGTAATTTTTCTCAATTGCTCCAATCAGGCATAAGTGAGACAAACAAATAAATTAAAACTAAGTTATTCATAGTCTCTTTGTACAAGACAGTGTCAAGGACATCTAAGAGAATGAAGTAAGACATAAGGGCAGATAATTTCTTTTCACTACCCAGATCACAAATAGTTTTAAGATACAAATCTTTGCAGCGGGGGGCAGGGGGAATAGAATTCACATTTGGAAGGTTTTATAATTTGAGTACCATGTATATCATAATCGTGTAACCGCACATAATCATATTCCTTATCTATAGGCAACTAAAATGACATCAAAAATGGAATATATAAGCACAGCCTCAAGACACCAGTTTTGTACGTGGTAGGCAGCTATAAAACTGTATGTGTGTGCGTGCATGTGCCATATACACATGTGCAAGTGTAGTCTCCTTTCTTTGATGCTGTTTTCTAAATAGGACTTAGAGCTGAACAGTTGACCAGCTTAAATTAATATGAGATAACATAAAAGTGCCTAGTTGAGTGGTAAGTGTTTTTTAATAATAATCTCTCTTGGGCGTCTGAGTGGTGCGATCAGTTAGGCTTCTGACCCTTGGTTTTGGCTCAAGTCGTGATCTCAGGGTTATGAGATTGAGCCCCATGTCCTGCTCCGTGCTCAGCATGGAGTCTACTTAAGTTTCTTTCTCCCTCTGCCCTTTCCCCCTCGCTTGCTCTCTCTCTCAAAAACAAAGAAATAAATATTTTAAAAAAATCTGTTTGAATGCAGCTTTCTAACATTGACTGGCATAAACTCAAAATGAGGGTTGAATTATCTTGGAGATACTGGTATCCAGTAGCTCAGCCCAGTAACACACACATAACTTTCCAGCTGCTTGTAAATTAAAATTTATGGCAAGTTTTATTTTAACACATGGGCTATCTCTAGAATTTACTCTAAGACATGCCAACAGTGAATGCAAAGTATCTGAAAGTACAGGAGAAGCATGTAATTTTGAAAACAGTAGAAACCCCTCTTAAATAGGATGCATGCTAACCGCTATTGCTTTTGAAGATACTGATGTCAAAGGTCCTGACGGAGGGACTCCGGTGTAGATAGTGTGGATATCAATTCTAGCTTTTACATTTACTAGTTACCTCTATGCTTCAGTTTCCTTTTCTGTAAAATGGGAATAGTAATAATATCTAGAGATTTTTATAGATGTCCTATAAAAATAAACAATGTTATATATGTAAAAATGCTTAGAGTACAGCTTGCATACAGTGAGTGCTCAATAAATGTCCAGATGTTCACCATATCACTATATACATTGGTGGGTACTTTCTGAGCTTTACTGGATAATCATTGGCTCATAAAATCCTACATTTTGGCCAGATCCCACACCAGTTCTTTAAATCACTAGGTAATCAGCTTTCTAAAATGCTATGATGTTGAGGGGAAATAAATGCCATTTCATGGCTTGGTAGTCAGCCTAGTTTTTTTCAGAAAGTCAACTTTATTTGTAAGATAAAGTTTAAAGTTAATTTTTTTCCTCTTTCTTCACTCTTTAGCTGTTTATTAAGCTCATTTATACGTCTTATGGTTGATTATGTAATCATGAAGTTTAGTCATTTCTCTATACTGTTCAATTGGCTTACCAACATTTTAATTTGATATAATGATTTCAGCCCTTTAATCAGTTGCGAGAGGATTGGGTGACTCACACTGTGACTGAATGACTCTCTCTGCAGTAATAGGACTGATGACAAAGCTGTCTGATGTCCCAAAGCCCTGGGAAGGGCTCCACATTGATCCCTGATCCTCAGACCTCTCCATCGTACCGCAGAGTTAGCTGCTGCTACGTGAGCGATCTGCCTGTGGATCTCCTTCCACCACTCCAAGCTCTTTTTCTTCCCTGTCCCTGCTGCTGGAGATTGTTGGGTTTTCTTTCCTCCTGAACACTACAAATACCCCAAACTTGCTGGGAAGTGGGACTCATTCTCTCCTCCACCTTAATTCTCATGCTCCCCAAAGACAACCAAAGGGGTATGATTAATTTTAATAGGGAGATTTATAAGCAAAAAAAGTAAATAGCACACTTTCAAAAAATGACAATATCCCTTAAAATTTAACAGTTATTTGTCCTGTCGATATAATAGGCCTGACTGATTTTTTCCAACAACCAGGGGTCTAGGCCAACGCTGCAGCATGAAATCTACTTGGCTGCATGGCTTAGGAACTGGGATGGTAATGTGACAATGTCAAAATTTAGTCCCACTCCTAAGTAGTTCTGTAATGTCTGTTCTCTGTCTCTCTCTGCCTCTGTCTCTCTCTCTTTCTTGTACATACACACATACACACACACACAGTAAATATAATTAGCTCCAGATTCCACTTATGGTGGAACCCCAGGTTATATTGGGAAAACCATGCCTTAGATATTTTTGGCAGAAATGCACATTGCTGGGACACTGGGCTAGTCTCTTTCCTTTTTCGAAATAAAGGCTTTCTCCCACTGCTGGGAGGATTTGCCCCAGTGAGTCAGAGGTAATGCTAGAAATAAAATTTAGGCCCAGAGACATCCACTGTACTGATTTTATCCATTGGACTAAATAACTTTCTTCCATTAAGTAGTTGAAAGTAAAGAGCCTACATAAGCAAGAGTTGAGGACAGTCTTGAGAAGGGAGGAAGTCCTTAGTGCCATTTTTCTTGCTCTATAAATGTGAAAAGAAAAATGATATGCCAACACAAATCAGAATAATTAAATACATAAAATTGTGATTCTAGACAGGGAGATAGATTATCTGTGAAGCTGTTTATAAAGTAAAACATTTACTTCATGACAAACAACATATTTTTGCTTTCCCATCAACAGAGAATACTGAGATCCTATAATTTGTTGAGGAGATATTAATACCTTCCAATTGACTTCCATAATTTATGGAGAGCTTCCAAACTCCACAAAAGAAATATGGTGAACATTATTCTCTTAGAATCAATGAAATGAAGTCCAAATATTCATGAGCCAATAATTAGTCCCAGAATGCGTCTAAAAAGAAACCCAATCCACGTTTTTGGCAGTAATGCTTCTTTCCTCCTCTGCTCTCAAGTCCTCAGGTTCAAAGATTAGTGACATGCTTTCGTGTCTCTTTCCCTAATATACATGATCTCTTGATGGAGCAAATGGATATTTGAAGTTTTGTTATCATCTAATTAAATACCGAGCACATTTGACCGTATTGCCTAATATGAAATAATTTCCCTACTATAAAAAAGAAAAAAAAGTTGTTGCAATACTAACATGCCTTCAAAAACAAAGTAGATGTTAGAACTGTCACCTGTGGCCATCTACTGTGATTGAAAACACCTTTGTATACGTGCGCATTTTTGATACGTGGAAGAGAGACTATCAAAAAGTCTTGGGTTAAAGAAGATAAATACCTGATGCCTTTTCTTCTCCTTTATCAGTTTGTCTCTAGTAGTAACTGGTTATTTGTCAAGAATTGTTCTGCACATGGAAAAGAAAATGAAAGTAATTTGAAGAGATTTTCATCTTCCCTTAAGCATTTCTGTTAAGGTGGTTTGAATAGCTTATTGCTGGCTCGCCTCCTGCAGCACACTTTTAAACAAAGATCAAAAAATAAGATCTGTTCTCAGATGGTGGAACAAATTGCACAAAAAGAGACTGGTTGTGTTTGGCAGTCTGATGCATCACTTTGGGCTGCAGCAGGAGTTCACCTTGTTGCCACGTGAGGTTTTTCTTCCGGACTGTCGGAGAGCGTTTTCTATCACTTGTGTTCCCATGTGTCAGTCCTGGAATAGTCTTTGGAGTTCTCAGCTTGCCTTAGCTGTCGCCTGTGCCCACAGCCAGCCTCTTGCTCTCAGGCCCTGTTCCTGATGGGCCTGCTGCACGCATCTGTTCTCTCAAATGCAGTATTTCCACTGAACCCCCAACGTGGTACACGGAACCCATTTCCCTGTTAGACTCTCTAACTGTGGTGTTGTGTTTTTTTTTTTTTTATCTTTTTTTCTTTAAAAAAAGATGGTATTTATTTATTCATAAGGGAGAGAGAGAGGCAAAGACAGGCAGAGGGAGGAGCAGGCTCCCTGCGGGGACTGGATCCCAGGAGGTTTTGATCTTAAGAACGTTTGTAAACATAGCCTGAGAAGAGCCATTTCTTCCCTCTGGAATCCTTTGGTTCTGCAGATGGTGGTGATGAAAAGAGAAACGTGGGAGGAGAAAGTGTGAGTTCTGACCATGACATTTCTGCTTGCGGGACTTGCCTCTTGTTGGTTGTATGACCTTAGGCAAGTTGCTCCACTCCTAACACACCTGCTGGGTATGTTTTCCTCATCTGCTGAAAAAGAAAATCTCTCTATAGAGGAGGGATGTAAAGATTGCATGAGGTTACTTGTAACCTGCTTAGAGTTGTCCTTGACCCCTTTCTGCAAAGAGGGGTTTTATTTATTTCTCTTGCTTTCTTAACTCTTACCTCCCAGCACGGTGTTAAGGGGATGGGTTGTCCAAGAAGTAAGAGCTAGCCCTTCCTCTCCCAGTTAGTGCTCTCCTCCAACCTTTCCCCACTTCCTGGTATGTGCCTGCATCCACTCTCCTTCATGTATCTTCAGACACTGTGCCTGCACATAATGCTGAAGTCTCACCTAATCAAAGAAAAAAAGGTGTGGAAAAACCCCATTGTTACCTCTGCTTCCTGAAAGCTGCCATCAAGATCTCTCCTTTACTGAACCAATAAGCTTCTCTGGGAGTATCATTAGTTCGACTTCTTTATTCTCCACTCAGTGGTCCGTAAATGCTTGCCAACCGAGATCTCATTTCACCATTCTCTTGACCCTGCTATTTTAAATTGCCCTTAATTAAAACTCAGTCCTTAGATCTATATTTAACCAACATGGATAGTCTGAATATCCTAAAATGGTCGAACCATTTCAATAAAGATATAATTCAAGTCACATAGCTGATTTTAAATTTTCTAGTAGCCACATTGAAAACGTAAAAAGTTACATGAAAAGTGAAAAGCGATAATATATTTTGTTTAACCTAATGTATCTAAAATGGTACCACAGTATTTAATCAATACTAATATTCTTAACAAGATATTTGTGTTTGTGTTATTTTTTTCTTCTTTTACAAAGCCTATGAAATTTGCTATGTACTTTATACTTGGAGTACATCTTAGTTTGGAGTTTGGACTTGACAGAATCCAAGCACTCAATAGCCATAGAAGATAGTGTGGGTCTACATACAGCATTGGAGGGGATTGTCCTGGAACTCCTCTTTTTAAAAAAAAAAAAAAAGATTTTTAAAAAATTTATTCATGAGACACACATACACACACACACACACACACACACACACACACAGAGAGGCAGAGACACAGGCAGAGGGAGAAGCAGGCTCCATGCAGGAAGCCCGACATGGGACTGATCCCAGGTCTCCAGGATCAGGCCCTGGACCCAAGGTGGCGCTAACCTGCTGAGCCACCTGGGCTGCCCCTAGAACTCCTCTTTAATTTCCATGGCAGCTCTCGGTTCTCATTGAACATTCCCGAATGCTCCCGCTTTGAATTTTTGCTGACTTCTTTCTCTATCTCCCTTCACTCTAATAGGTACTCCCCTTCCCCACCCAACCCCCCCCTCCAAAAACAAAAAAAAGATCTTCATTCCTTCTCTTAGTTCTACCTCCTCTGGGCACTGAGTACCTAGAATGTTATGTCAAACTGGTAGGATGATCATGAACACATTGCTTAGTTCAAGCAGAAAGGTGGGAACTAAGAAGAGAGAGGAAAAATGTTCTAATTTTCCCCTTACTTCATCATTGCCAGGAACTGATTTCTGGTGTATACTCTGAATGTGTTTTTTTCCCCTTCCTCCCTTTCTGCATCCCCTGAACCCTTGGCTCATTTCATCCTTTTGCAAGGACCATATTCTACAGAATGTCCTGATGCCTCATTTACTGTACTTATTACTCAAGCTTTTGGACCGCAGCTGATATAATTTAAGTGCTTAGAAAAAGTGCTTTTGGAACATCTATGCAGCTGTCTGCAGTAGCTACTTGTGGGATGCAAGGACTGATTTATTGGGTGGCCCAATGTTATGGTTGACTAACGCTCAGTAATCTAGGGTGTCCTGCTCTTACCTCAGAAGGACTCCGAGAGCCTGTTCTGGGTGCATCCCACAGCACCACCTAGTAAATCTGATCCAAGAGGCTGCTCACGTGTGTGATGGATGCCTCATGATGAGATCGACTACTTAGGATCAACTACTTCTGAGTTTTATGTCAACTTGTTTTTTATGTTTCCTCCCAGGGTGCATTTGGTAGTAAAAATGTGTAGACCTAGAGAGTCAGGATGCTTTATCAGGAAAGCAGATACAGAATAGCAACATAGATCTTTAACACATTCACTTATAGGAAATGGCATTGCCACACAGGAATAGTATCCTCTGGGGGTTGAGATAGTATTTGCCAAATCTAGGGATGAGGTCAGTAGATACCTTTTAAAAATCAAAACACTCCCTCCTTTCCAGCTTTCATCACTGCTGGCATGTGCTACATGACAAGTCTTTGACTCATAAAGTTGAATAGGATTATCTGAGGGTTCAGGGTCCTCACCTGTTTTTAGAGATTAGCAAACACCTGTTTGTACTCGTTTTTTTATTCACTCAGATCCTAAATTAAAGCTTTCCCTATTAAAACATTCTTGAGATTTCTGAGTTCTTCCCATGTTAGCTAAGAATAAATGAAACTTACTCCCAGAACTTAATAAATGCTCTTTAAATTTATATTCATGATCCATTTTTCTTTGATGAAACCTTTAAATTATCCCCCTACTTGTGGTTTTATACGGGTTCACTGTATCTTTTGTGAGAAATTGTTTTTGTAAAAATTAAACAAATTAGTGAATAAACTTTATAGCTCTTATTAAAATACTCTCTGTGGGTTCTAATATGCATATTATATATATATATCACCTAGTTCTAATTGGGATAACAAAGACAGATTATCTTCAAATAATGGTAAATACATCAATACAATACTTCAGATACTGGTAATGTGTATATTGCACACAAATTACCAAATATTCTGGAAAAAAATGAGATGCTTCATATCAAAACTGCTACAGGTTTGCCATTATTTTTTAATTGCTAAACGCTGGTTAGCAAAGATTTACAATTAGCAGGAAGCTGGAGAAACCCTCTTACCCCAAGCTGTGCTGTTTATTTCATCCTGAAAAATGCTAAGTGTTGATATAGACCATTCAATCTCATAATCTGCTTTGTGCTATCAGCCCTATAATAGTAATACCTCTTCTAGGTAACTCCTAACTTGACTTTTGTGTAGTGGCGGGGAGGGGGTGTACATTTATTGTGTGGAGCTTTAAGACTGACCTAGCTTTCTCTTTGACCACCTACTTCACACATATCTCTATGTATTAGGAGTTCAGAGAAATCCTGAGCTTGTTGCAGGCAGGACAACATAGGCGGGGAAAAAAGTATAATATAATGTTTGGGCATTGCCTGCCATTTTAAATGGGATGCCAGGATCATTTTTCAGGCTTGAAGTAATTCCACCCAATGACCAGGGCTGTAAGACTTTAGATTACCTAAAAAAGCAGCAGGGCACAGTGAAAAGAGCATGTACTTTGGAATAATGTAGGTTTGGAGACTATACCTGGCCCACCACTTACTATATGGCCCTGGATATGCTGCTTCACCTCTCTTCATCTCTACAATGATGATGTCATGCTTGTTAGAGAGCTGTTGAGAGAAATAGAGATGATGCCCAAAAAGCAAGTAGCAAACCGTCTATCCTGTTGTGGGCTCTTAAGGACCAGTAGCTGTGATGTGATCATGGAGATAACACTGTATAGGATTTGGGAGTAAAAATCTCTTTGCTTGAACTGGAATAAGGAATCTGCATCCATGTCATTGGCCCCATGTCCACTTATGTCATCATTTAAAAATGTACAGCTTCTTTCAAGTCCTTTGCTATTTATTGTTTCAACACTGTGTAAAGCACGTATTGTAAATCAAGTCTAAATGAATGTGAGTCATGCCCTTTAGCTATTTATAATACCAACAGAATTTTAATAACTTGTCTATTTACTTTCTGAAGACAGATTTTCAGCAATTGCAGCAATTGCATGGCTGAAATATTTTTGCATTGTCTTTGTAGAGTGGAAATATAATTCTACATAGCTATTTAATATCTTCATGTAGGTTTATATAACAATATTCACCTTCATCTTTTTATCCAGGGAAGATTTATATTCTAAAAGAATGCATGATTTATAGACTGTGGGAATCTATTCTGGTTCTTCATTTTTAGGAAATTTTGAACTATTTTCTTCATTCCATGTAGCCAACTGAACTGATATATCATTTTCATGCATTTTGGGGATTATTTTTTCTCTTATATACAGATTGAAATGAAGAAAAATAAACCCGATCATATTAATTTAATGCGTGAGATAAATTTATGTAGAAAGAAACTGAAGTAGCTTAGGTTTTGAAAATATTTCTGAATTTCGACTTACTTATCCTAATCATTTAAAATTTCATCTCTCTTTGTTGCTTCTTACCTAGGTTACTTGTTGGTTTCAGAAAACAATAAGAGATTTACAGGAACAAAGTCTAGGTTCATCGCTTTCAGACAATGAGGAACTAATCTGTAAGCATGAGGAATTGATAATAAAAGCAAAGGTAAGAAATATATTAAAAATAATTTTTAAATGCATGGTCTTCTTTTGAATATGCTTCTGTAGGTAATATAAAGAAGTACTAAAACTCTCTCTCTGAATAATCCACTATTTACAGAGAAAGGATTCTGATAGCCTTAGCTAATACCACTACCTATTGACTGGGCTTTTAGAATAATAGAGAACAAAGCAGCCTCTACAACAATAACTATCATCTTTTGAATAGTTACCATGTATCAGCAGTTATATTAAGTATAAGAGATGTATTGTCTAAATTATCACCAAATCCCTAAGGGGTAGGTATTATTTTACTGATCAAAACAAACTAAACACAAAGGCTTGGAGATGCAAAGTAACTTGACCAATGTAATATATCTTGTCAGCGGCAGAGTTGGAATTCTTTTTTTTTTTTTTTTAAGATTTTATTTATTCATTTATGATAGACATAGAAAGAGAGAGAGAGTCAGAGACACAGGCGGAAAGAGAAGCAGGCTCCACAACGGGAGCCTGATGTGGGACTCGATCCTGGGGCTCGATCCCGGGGCTCCAGGGTCATGCCCCGGGCTAAAGGCAGGTGCCAAACTGCTGAGCCACCCAGGGATCCCCCAGAGTTTGAATTCAATGCAGATCTTATCTAACTCCAAGGCCCAGGCTCCTAAACTATATTCTGCTAGCTTTCTAAAAAAGATTTTTTTTTTTCTTCCTGCACTAAGATCTCATTATGATTTCCAGGTGTAGTTTGCTTGCTGTTCCCATTTATATTTCCCTATTTCCTTAACTTGCTTCACCTTTCTTCATTTTGCAAAAAAGTAATGGCCACCAGCCAGTCAACCATTTGTAGGTTTGTGGACTGTGCAAAGTGGAATCATGAAGTATTGAAAGCAAGATGAGCAGAGCATCCATGTAAAGGTGCTTGTTATTTGGAAATTGACTCATTTGTATCTGTGGGGTCTATAAATACTTCCAGAGTTCTTCACTGATGTTCTATTTTGATCTCTAAGGAAACAAAAATCCATTTGTAGTAGATTGAATAGAAATGGTGAAAACTTCAATCAGTATCAAGACTTAAGAGAACTTTCTATTATTAATGTCTTGAGTGGTTGATAGTTGTAGGTACAGCCAAGTATTGAAGCTCTGGAAAACAATGGGCCAGCACTACTAGATAAGGGTTGAAAATAAGGAAGACAAATAAATAAATATTTACGTGTTTGGGAGGAAGTGATTGGTGGCGGGCAGAAAGGAGGACGGGCATGGAAGGAGAAGCAGTAGACTGCATTTATCTGGACTGAAATCTCATAGGAATCATAATGCTTTTGTTTGTTTATGGCTTCTCTCTGAACACTGCAGCATACACAAGTATTCCATATGTTTGGTCTGAATATTTGCCGGATTGATAAAAGATGCAATTACAGAAGACTACTATGACTGATGATTTTTAAAAGTTCTTTAAAATGCTCAGCATTTGGTTGATCTGTTTAGGAAATTAATTTTCTTCATTGAGGTTAAACAGCAGTTTACTCTGTGGGTGTCACAAGTTTTATCAGTGAAAATTCTATCAAATTCCCCAAATGTCAAACACAAGAGAGGACCTGAATTGCACAGGATGGCTGCCTTATTAAAACGAACAAAAATGGCTTATTTACGTTATTTAGTTATACTTGGGGTTATAGTCCCTGTAACTATAGACTAATCATGGTTTCTCACAGTCTGGATAAAAATATTTGTTTGACATACAACCTCAGTTCTAATAGGACTTTGGCAAGTTCTGTTGTATAGATATTAATGTTCTGCTTCTATCCTCAAAGTTTTAACTAGCTCCTAGTTCTTTATCCTTAGGAAATGCCTGACCTAGCTCACTAACTCTCCTAAAGCACTTTTTCTGTTATTTGGCCCTCTTGCCAAGTTTCTTGACTTCACTGATTCCATTTTTCATGCCCAATGCCTCACACTGATTCTGCTTCATAATTGTTTTTACTTGCTCCATTTGTCTAATGTTCTTCATTATATCTTAAGGTATACTTTATTCACACATCAAATGTTTGATCTGTCCAGTGCCTTAATTCTACTTCCTCTGACTCAGGTATTTCAGTATGTTGCTTGCGCTCATCAGATTATTATTTTACCCTGAGTTAGTATTCCTTTGGGATATCAGCAATTTTGACTGGTAAGGCATGGGATGTGTGAAAGCGGGTGATCTAATCTGTCACCTTCTGGTGCAGGTTTTTCACCCATCTCATTCCTGAGTGCAGGGAGCTTCTGTTGTTACATTAAGGCTCAATCATTTGTGGTCTTCCCCTTGACCCCAGATACCTATAAAGGATGGGATTTCTTGGAGGGCTTCCCCCTGATTGGACTCTCAATCTTGCTTTATTCTAAGACTCATGGGGTACTGGACCAAAGAACAAAGACCCCGGACCCTGGGAATGTTCTGTCCTGTTCACTCAGTGAGAGTTGGAGACAGCTCACTAAGAAATAGGTCAGTTTGATTACCTCTCCTATGTTAGCTCTCTACCTGGTAGATTCCAATGCTGTCCTGATGTTGTTTCTTCTCTCTGGATGCTACTGGACCGGCACTACTCTTTTTTTCCTGAAAAAGGTACATTGACAACACTGACCAAACAGATGGGGAAAGAAAGCATCATACCAGCAAGTTCTCCCCGGGCATATCTCCCATCATGATATCTAACTTTATTCTATTCTTTTTTTTTTTTTTTTTTTTTTTTTTTTAAAACATCATTGCCAAGACCTACATCAAATTGCTTATCACATCTTTTCTAATTTTCAGGTTTCAGGTCTTTTAAATTTTTTTTTTTAATTCTTTTAAATTTTTTTTTTTTTTAAATTCCATTTATTTATGATAGGCACACAGTGAGAGAGAGAGAAGCAGAGACACAGGCAGAGGGAGAAGCAGGCTCCATGCACCGGGAGCCCGACGTGGGACTCGATCCCGGGTCTCCAGGATCGCGCCCCGGGCCAAAGGCAGGCGCCAAACCGCTGCGCCACCCAGGGATCCCACTTTATTCTATTCTAAGCCATATGGCCCTGACACCGAGACCCAACCACCTTTTGGCTCCTCAAGGAGAGTTCTTATACCTGTAAACTTTATTCTCACTTTGTTGGTCTTTAGAGGAAGGACCAGCTACATTGTATGTAGAATCAGAGCAAAATGAAAACATGGAGGAATTTCTTAATAAATTATTGAAATTTCAATACAGCGACAGCAGAGCATTAAAGCCAGCATGTGGCTCTTCTACATTCAGGGCTCTGTGTGATGATATGGGTCCTTTGCCCATGAAGCCAGTCCTATCTACAGTATTAGGATTTCTGACAGGACCTACCAATCTTTGCTGGTTAGATGCTTTCCTTAGCTGCCTCTCTACTGACCTCTTCCCACCTAGATGAGCAAGTTATCTGAAAATAGATTATAATGTTATAATGGGTTGCATCCACATGATAAAAAACAGATTCAAATCCCTGCTGTCACTCACTATGTAACTTTGGGGACATTTGACCTCTTTGAGCCTTACCTTCCTCACCTATAAGGAGGGAGCATGAAAATTCAATTAGAAAATATCTGTGAAAACACTCACATTTTAGTTGTGGCTCAAAAATGTTTTTCTTTTCCCATGGATGGTGCAAATGTTCAAATAGTTTTCATCTGTGCTTTTTCACCCATCTCATTCCTTGTTCTTACAGATGGATTCTAATTTTATATGGCTTTAAACAGGAACCAGCATATTATGTTTTGGAGTTTTGTTTGGGTGTGAGTATGAGAGGAAGAGGGAATGTGGCTTCCAAAGGAGATTTTATGTATGAATAAGGCCTCAAGCTGGGAATTCATTAGTGAAACTCATATAAATAACCTGGTAACACAGGGAAAGTAGGTGTTTCTGCTCCCCACAGCTAAACTGAACAGCAGAGAGGTGTTCTGTATTGCTTTTTTTTAAGCAGTAAGGTTTTTAAAAATAAATTTTGAAAATGCCTGTATCATTTCTTACTAGAATATAGTCAAATAAGAAATATGGAAAACTTTCTATCTTAATAAATGTGATGCCTTATTCAGAATGTGTTGAAATAATTGAACCAAATTTTTTATTATAACCTTTGAGTATAAATAAATCATGTTAAATCATTGCACTTTTTTTTTACTAAATGTGAAAAATATTTTTCTTTTACATATGTAGCGGATAAAGAAATAGCAGACATTGATGATTATCAACTACCCTTTTGTTGAGACTTTAAATACTCTTCAATTTTATCATGTATTAATTTGATTCCCCAAGGCTTGAATTCAAACTTTAGAGCTCAGAGTTGGTTTTAGAATGTATTAACATAATATGCAAATAAACACTTTCCTATTATCTCATTTGAGGAGGCATAATCATTCCTTCTCCTGCAGATCAGAAATAATGTTCATATAAGAACTGCCTTCAGGAATGAGCTTGTACTTCTGTTGAGAGGAAAACTTTCTCTTCCAATTTGTGTCGAGTGTTTGGGTGCCTGCAATTAATTGACAACAGACAGATTAACAGGAATAAAGACAGGCTTATTTTCATACGTACATTTCATATATACATGGGATGTCCTAGTAATGGAAATTTGTTTCCAAAGTTGAGGTTTATATATATCAATTTAACAAAAAAGGGGTGGGGAGATTAAGGCCTCGGTGGAAGAGTATGGAAGGTTCTATTGGGCTTTTTGCTTCTAATGAAATGGGCAGTCTGTCTTCTTCCTGGCTGAAAGTTTCCCAGTGGGAGAGTTTGTAGTAGCTAAATTGTACTCCTTGGTAGTAAGGGTCAGTCTTCTTTTAGTTAGGAAATGCCCTGGGAAGAGGGTTAATGGTAGCTGTATTTTCAGGAGACTCTGCTTAAGTTTAAGTAATATTTCTGTGACTGCTGATTGTTCAGGTGTTTCAGTTTAAAGTAATTTTCATACCACTCTGATGGACTTTTAATCCTCTCACTAATATTGCTTCAAACCTTGGTTCAGTTCAGACTGTTTATAGTTGGTGCACACTAGAATCACCTGAGCACTTTGAAAATATGCAGAAGTCTGGATCTCATGTCCAGAGATTCTAGGTAGTTTGGAGCATTAGGATTTTTAAAAATTAGTTAATTAATTAATTAATTTGAGAGAGGGGCAGAGATAATAACAGAAAGCTTGAGTGAGGAGGAGAGGGAGAAGCAGGCTCCCCACTGAGCAGGGAGCTGAAAGGGGGGCTCTATCCCAGGACCACAGGATCATGACCTAAGTCAATGGCAGATGCTTAACTGACAGCAACTCTTGGTTTTGGCTCATGTCATGATCTCAGGGTCATGAGATCGAGCCTTGCATCAGGCTCCAAGCTCAGCGAGGAGTCTGTTAAAATTGCACCCTCCCTGCCCTCATTCTCTCTCCTTCTCTCTAAAATAAATAAATAAACCTTAGAAAGAAATTTGTTAATCTTAAAATGATGATGTTTCTATAAAAAAAAAAAAAAAGCAATCCAAATCTTCTTCTCCTTCTAAAAACACTGGACGATCAGGCAATATCAGGCTCACTTTTCCATGAAGACATAACAACACTTGTCTGGAATGTTATAATAGCTATTTCCTTTAGAAAAGACACGTGCACTCCAGTTTGCCACAGTCCCTGCCATTCCTCATTACTACGTCCCTTCCCACCTTTGCTTCACCTCATTCACATTATGTGCCTGACCCCTATAAGCATTTGGCTTGGAGAATTGACGAGCAATGAAGTAACATCCAAGTGTAGTGGCTTAAACTGATTTGCATTTTTGAAAATTACGTTGGAAACTGAAATAGAAGAATAAGAGGTAATGATATTGAAGACAGAAAAGTCACTTAGAAAGTTATTGCAATTTTGATGAGAGTAACTTTAGGTAAAGTGTGATGTATTTTGAGATAGAGGCTATTAACCACCATATTAAAAGTTTAAAGGAGACTTATAATCGTGTTGTTCAATGTGTGGCCCCCAGAAAGCAGCAGCAGCATCTGGAAGTCTTAGAAATACAGAATCTCAGACTCTAGCCACCGAACCTATTGTGTCAGAATCTGCATTTTAACAAATTTCCCCAGAGGATTTGAACTGACACTAAAGTGTAAGAGGCACTAACTTAGAGGTTTTTCCCATATATTTCATGTATGTCCATATTATCCTTAAATTTCCAAATTTTATATTGTTTATAAAGTCCTTGGTTAACAACAATCCTTGGCATTCTGATATATTGAAACATTATCTTCAATGTTTTAATATAGTAGAATTCACATTCCTCAGCTTCAAGATTAAAACTATCTTCCATGATTCATCATCTAATCCGATTTTCCAAGTCATTGAAAATATTTTCCAGTTGTTGCTGAATGATTTCATAAATTGGATTTGTGACCTTGGCATCAAGTTCCTTTAAATAATATTATTTGGGGATCTTAAAAAAATACCACTGCTTAGATCTCATATAAACTTTATTTAGAGGAAAAGTCAAGTTTAAATTTACAAAATATTTACAAATGTAAGATAAAAAAGTAAAGCAGAACCTCTTGCAAGCTTATTTGAATATTCTAAATGCATAATTATCATCAATAGAACCACTACAAGCAAGTGGCTCTTTAAAATATGTTTAGGTGCACCTGGGGCTCAGTTGGTTGAGCACTGACTCTTGGTTTCAGTTCAGGTCGTGATCTCAGGGCGGTGGGATTGAGCCCTGAGCCCTGCATGGAGCCCCACCTTGGTCTCCAAGCTGGGGCAGGTCTGCCTCTGTCCCTCCCTCTGCTTGCACTCTCTTGCGTTCTCTTTCTCTCAAATCAATAAATAAAACTTTAAAAAAATGTTGTCTTTCTGATTATGTAATACATTTTCATTTTAGAAAAATTAGAAAATACATAAAACTAAAAAATTAAAATCACTTATACTGCGTGAGCATGTATGGAAATGAGAAGGAAATATAAAACATACATAAAATCGAATATCTCCAAACTGTATATGTGCATATAATACACTATATATGTGTGTTTTTATTTTTAAATTTTTAAAATTTTTTTGTGTGTGTTTTTATATGCAAAATTGTTATGTATTATTTTGCAGTATGAGTTTTCTAATTAGCATTATATCATAAGCATTTCTCCATTTAAATGCATACATTATTATTATTATTATTATTATTATTATTATTTTATTTGAGAGAGAGAGTGCATATGGGAGAGAGCACTAGCCAAGGGAGAAATAGAGGGAGAGGGAGAAGCAGACTCCCTGCCAAGCAGGGAGCCTGACATGGGGCTCTATCCCAGGACCCCAAGGTCATGACCTGAACCAAAGGCAGACACCCGACTGAGCCACCCCGGTGCCCATAAATGCATATTTTAAATATGTTTAATGACTGCATGTTATTAAACCATGTAAATGTATCATATCTAATTTTTCTTCTCATTGTGGCACATATTAATCTATATAAAGAAGCTGACTATTCTATTTGAACTTTCATTACATCCCCAAATTCTTTCATTGAAGGTATGTGAGAAAATGATAAAATCATTATAAAACATACTGCTTTCGTAAATCAGCTTACATTGTCTCTGATGATTATGAGGAAAATGAGCAGAATGAAGCAGAGTTTGTTTCTTTTTTAATGTCTCATGTAATTTAAAAACTGAAGTGGGGTCTGGATCTGAAATGTCTCCAGGCAGAAATTAAGTGAGTCCCCAAACAGTAAAGTCACCTGCATTAGTGCATTTCAATTCCTCCGTCTTCATTTTAGTGAATAATTTGTTTTACTTGTCTGATTTTTTAATGAACTTCCCAATTAAAAGCAGATGTCACTTTTCACAGAACATAAATTAGAAACAATTCCATTACTAACAGGCAAAATAAGTATAAATAGTACCGCATTTGCCTGCAAGCATTGGGAAAATCTACAATGTGATGGGATTTTCACACTGGTAAACTTACTGTAGCCTTAACTTGTGGGTTAATTTAAAGCTTAGTGAACCATATGTTTTCATTTCCAGGGGAAATTTGATTTAGAAAGTCCCTCAGAAATATTTATGCTCATCTATGAAGGGGGTGAGTTAAAGAAGCAAATGAAGAACATTGTACTCCGCGATCACTAGGTTTAAAGCTACCTGCTGTCGTTTTGTTTACAGAATCTTCACCAGCTCGTTAAGTTTAAATGCTCAAAAAGTTTCCCCTCTCTCTTTTTTACTTATGACTTTCACAATAATTCTTTAAACATTTTTCTTCCACTCCCCCTTCCCTCCCCCCACCCCCTCCTCCCTCTCCGTCCTCTCTCCCCTCCTCTCTCTACCTTCCTCCTCCTCTTTTCCCCCACCTCTTCATCATTTATCAGCCCTTAAATAAAATTTCAACAAAACATGGCTTTGCACAGTTACTATTATTACAACTCAAGGTAAATGTGATCGTGATAATAACAGTGGAAGTGAGTCTATCTGAAGCGGACACCAGAGAAGGCATTTTCTTATGGCTTAACATGCTCATGCCTTAAATCCCTACAACCTTTCTGTGCTACAGCAGCATTCACTCGGAGAAGATTCTGGATACCGTGGCCATAGATCTCCTTGACGTTCATCACTCCAAAGGCCTTTACCTCACCTTCCCGGCCTTGTGGACACACTTGGCTCCAGAGCATTGCTGATCCTGCTCTTCCCTCACCCTCTTTCCTTTTGCCTTTTCCTGGCTTCCCTCCTCAAACTCTTCTACATAGGCCACTGGGGCTACTTGCGAGTAAACTCAGTCACCCATTTCTCTCTGTTTCTACTCCAGAAAAAAAAAAAAATGCAACACTTGCATAATTTTTCCAATTAGATCATTTTTAAAGGACATGATTAGCAGTGAGCAGTGAGCCTTACGAGTTCCTTTATTTATCACCTGTTAATTCCCTGCTCCATTCCCCATAATAACCAGTCCCCAACTTTTATCCTCCTTTAAAACTCCCAGCCAGGTTTTACTTAAGTGCACAGTCACTTAGCCCTGAGAGGTGAAATTGCTTGACTCTTTTCTTTCCTGCCCTTGTTGGCTCTTCCACCTTTTTCTCCCCAAGTTGCTCTCATTCCCAAATCTAAGCCTCCACCCAGCGCTCCCGGTCCCACCTTTCCCATCTCTTCACTTTGAAGCTCTCTTCATTTTTCAGTCACCCTTTCTCACCTTCCCTCAATTACGTTTTAGTCTCACAAAATTGAAAACAAAAGCATTGCTGCTCACCCTTAAGAAAATGTTATTGCACCTTCTCCTCGGCTACTGACGTGGCTTGAATTGTCCTTTCCACCATTTCTATGTTGATGTCGTTAACACCCAGAATCTCAGAATGTGACCTCTTTTGGAAGCATGGCGATGGCAGATGTAAATGGTGGAGATGAGGTCATTGGGGTGGACCCTGGTTTTATGTGGCTTTTTAAAAGGAGACATTTGAACCCAGAGGCAGACGCACACAGAGGAAGAATGATGTGAAGGGTCACAGGGAGAAGATGGCCATGGACAAGGCCAGGAGAGGGGCTGGGAACAGGTGCTTCCCTCATCACCGTCAGGAGGAACCAACCTTGCCTACACCTTGACCTCAGACTCCTAGCCTCCAGAACTGTGAAAGAGCACATTTCTTTTGGTCAGGCTGCCCAGTTTGTGGTGACCTGTTACGCCAGCCTTATGAAATGAATACAACTACCTCATTTTCTGCCTCCTGCCTCCCTCTCCCCCCATTAATCCTTTCCCTGCATTATGAGAGACTGTTGTTTCTCAAGTAACTGATGACTGGATGCTCTGTGCACTTGGCCTCGGAGACACTGTTTCCTCTAGTTCTCCCATTTCTGGGATGGCTCCTTGTAAATCTTGCTCAATGCCATCTCCTCCTCCAGTCTCCCTTTGCTTATCATGCTTAATCTGTGGCTCTTCTCTTGTTTCCTGCATTCTTCATGTGGCCTTATCTAATCCCACAATGACAACATCACTTTTATCTTGATGATTTCTAGACTTTCAAACAAAACAAAACAAAACAAAACAAAACAAAACAAAACCCAACCCATATATCTTTTCTCAACTCGTCTTCTTTTTAGAAATTCCTATAGGAGACTTACACATAGACATCTTGCTAGCACTTCAGCTAGTATCATTACTTTCCCCGTCAAACCCTCCTGTTTTCTTTCTTGGCTAGAGATTTGCAGTCCTTCAGCCACGGAGTTCGAGACTTCAGGGTCATGTTAGAGCCTCATTCTCTCCTTCTCTCCCTGCAGGTCAGATGACCTCTCAGGGTGAGTCCATTCTGACCTCCAATCTCTTTCTCCTCTTCTCATCCTAAGCCCACCACGTCAGTTTGGATGCCTGGAATCTTTGACAAAGACTATTACAATTACCCTGAGTAGTGGTATGGATCCAAACTACAATATTTTTTCCTGAAGCATTGCTTGTTTACCTCTACATTTTTTTTTTCTTTTTAATCAACATAAGCCTGATTCTAAGCTCCCACCTTCTGACTGGAGGGACAGCCAATCTTTGTGGTTATTGGCATTCCCTTTCCCCAAGGTGCTCCTTTCACCATAGCATCGGGAAGCCCCTCTACTCATCAGTCTACTCCCTCTGAAACAGTCATTTCAGACTCCCTCTGAAACAGTCATTGTCTCAGCCTGTATGGAGACTGTACTTTCAGTGGCTCTGCTGCCTTTGGGCTCGTTTGGGGCCCTAGGATGGCCCAACTTTCAGTCTCCTGGGAGGGAACTCACAGCCATGCCCAGGGAAGCCTTGTGCTTCACCTGGCACTGCCCTAAGGGGACCATCCATCTTCTCATTGCCTCATCTCTCATCCAGCCTTTTCTCTGGTGCTGGCCAGATCTTCCCATTTTTGATAACCTCCACCTCTGTCTCTTTCTCCTTCAGCACACCTATGATAATGTCTTCAATAGACATGGTTTATTGTTGTTGTTTTGTTTTCTTGACCAAAGACAGGAGGGGAAATATCTTGCCGGTGACTTCTGTTTTGGGTCTTAGTATGAACTTCACTGAGGCAAATGGGATATAGATAATATTGACTGTCTTCTTAAAGCAGAACAGATGGGATAATACAGGAGGAACATAGTAAATCATCTTGCCACATGCCTCTCTAGCATCTGGGCCTCCAGTCTTTGAATTTTGCAATTAGTCCTTTATGCTGTCATCAGCCACTTTTGAACAAACTGAGATCAGGCCAGTTTTTTCTCAAGCACCTCCTAAAATTCCCTTTGGGTATAGAATAAAGTACAAGCTCGCTTTTGTGGCCTTAAAAGTCCTTGTGATCTGCCCTTTGCCAACCTGCCCACATTACCTCCCTGAATCCAATTTTCCTCGGACTGCTTATCACCCCCATGCTTACCTCTGAGTCGTGATGTAGTCTGTGCCCTCAGCATAGAATTCCTTTTCCCTTATTTCCTCTTCTTCTTTTTCAAAATTAATTACAAATTACAGTGTTCAATTTGATATGTGAAGAGTGAGGCTAAGAAAACAGGCATAGCCTGAGGTCAGTTTGGTTAGCAAAGAGGAGGAGGAGGAGAAAGAAAACAGGCTGTGCAAAATGAAACCAGAGGCAAAGTGTTAATGACTTAGAAAGGCTGAGCAGAGAGAGAAGCTCTAAGCAGAGTTTGGTACGTACTTCTAGATTGGACCCCACAGAAGTTAGCCAAGAAGCAGGACAGAGAGTGGCGTTCCCATTTAGGATGTCTAGACCACATTTTGAGGTAAGTACAGTGGGTAGGGAGGATCTATTTAAAACTCTGTCTCCACTCCAGAGTTGGAGGATGCACCTATGCAAATCTTAGTCAGGTGACCTCGGGGCACAGTGTCAGTCCAGATTCCTTCTCTGGGAAGTTCTTGATCCCTCCCCCCATCCCCAGCACTTGTCTTTCCCTTCTTTTCTCACAGACCATTGCTTATTGTTTAATTAAAACATCTTTTCCATCTTTGCTGGCATTTCAGTTGTTCACATGTCTGATTCCACAGATTTTTCTCCACAACTCTGAATTTCCTAAAAACAGGGCCATGGCATATTCATTTCTGGCTTTCCTAAAGCACCCAGCAGAGGAGCCTGGGACACCTCGTGTTTGTTGGGTCAGTAGATGACTCTATTAGAACGGGAACTGGCAGCAACATGTCACCCTATGTTGGCCCTTGCTGGATTTCTAAATTGCTCTGGTTTATAAGTGACTTTAAGCTTGGCTGGGAGGTCATGAGTCATTCTCTCTACTGCAGAATTATCATCAAGACTATGGATTAAACAAAATTTGATAGGAAGACTTGATTCTAAAGCAACAGAGAAATAATGGCTGAAACTTTGTGAAAGATGGATGCAGTGCTACAATGCTCAAGTGTTAAGTAGAAAGCAATCTGATTCACACTCGTGTGAATGTCTGCCAACTTCTTAACTATCCTTTACTTTTGTTTGTTTGTTTGTTTGTTTATGAGAAAGAGAGAGAGCACATGAGCAGGGAGAGGGGCAGAGGAAGAGAGAAAGGAAGATGGAAAGAATATCAATCAGATGCCACCCTGAGCATGAAACCTGATGATGGGCTCGATCTCAGAATCCTGAGATCATGTCCTGAGCCAAAACCAAGAATCTGACACTCAACTGACTGAGCCACCCAGGTGTCCCCCTCTTTATTTCTTTTTAAAATTTTCTACCACCTCATTCCACTTCTAAATTTTTTTTTAAGTAAATGTTTATTAACCCAAACACAAGAATGGAATTTCAGGCGGCGTTGAAAAGTGAAGTGATTTGCAGAGTGGCCAAATGCAAGGCTGCTTCTAAGTTTTACTTACTATTAAAGATAAAGCACTGCATTGGTTTTTTCTTTTTTCTTTTTTTTCCCCCCTTGGAAGTTTGTACCTCTTACTTCCCTTCACTATTTTGCTCATTCCCCACCCCTCTCTCTTCTGGCAACCACCACTTTGTTTTCTGTATTTTGTTTCTGTCTTCTGTTTTTGTAGTTTGTATATTCATTTGTTTTGTTTTTTAGATGCCACAGTTGAGTAAAATCATGTGGTATTTGTCTCTATCTCTGACTTACTTCACTTAGTATAATACCTTTTGGTCCCAAACATTATTTTATCTTCTAAAGCTGAAATCTAGCACATCCTATCATGGTAGTAAGACATTGATGGGGAATGCAGGCATAGAAAGGGTGTACAGGGTGAACTCCTTGTTAACCTGATGTTTGTAACACAGAGATTCACTGCATTGTAAATGTAGAGATTTCAGTTCTTCTTTTTCAGCTTTGTTGGCGTATAATTGACACATAATATTGCAAGATATTTAAAGTGTACATCTTGATAATTTGATATATGTATACACTGTGAGAAGATTACTCCCATTGATTAACACATCCATCACCTCAGATATTTATCTTTGTGTGTGTGTGAGAACAATTAAGCTCCACCTTCTTAGCAAATTTCAATTATATGATGGTGTTATCCACTGTAATCATCATGTTATACATTAGATCTTCAGACCTCATTCATCTTATAGCTGAAAGTTTGCCCCCTCTTTTGCCGATCTCTCCCTTTTTCCTCTCTCCTCCAGCCCTTGACATCCACTTTTCTATTCTGTCTCTGAATTTGACTTTTTTTTTTTTTAAGGTTCCATATGTAAGTGATAAAAACTCTTAAAGAGGGGTGCCTGGGTGGCTCAGTCAGTTGAGCATCTGATTCTTGATTTCGGCTCTGGTCATGGCCTTAGGGTCATGAGATGGAGCCCTGCATTGAGCCCCCATCCATGCTGGGCATGGAGCTTGCTTAAGATTCTCTCTTTCCCTCTCCCTCTGCGCCTCTCCAGCCCCCTGCTTGAGCTCTCTCGCTCTCTCTAAAAACAACAACAACAACACACTTAAATTAAAGATTTTCATTCATGTGTACAGTACGTCCCTGGGAACCCAGACCAAAACTACTCTCAGAGGGGCTCTTAAGGAGTATGGAGATAGGGTCAGGCACCTCTCCCTTTGTATGAATTGTCACAAGAAACAGTAAAGGCAAATAATGTTAATGTGCTGTCAGTGTCTGATATCACTGATATGTATGTATGTTCTACCTAAACCCTCACACCCTGAACAATCCTGTCACATCTTACCTATCACTATGCAGTACTTTTGAACACTGAGTATTCAAGGGCGTATGTTAAGGGCTTCAAACCATTTAAGACAGTCCTATAATCTGGGATAGCTGTGCAGTGTTGCCTTACACAGTAGTTGGCTTGGGCAGTCATGTTGCTTCTCTGCATTCCAGGCAGGAGAAGGAGCTCCGGCTGGGAGATTATACACATGCCTGCACATTTTTTAAATGTGTATGAGCAAATCCTGAGTTTTTTGGTTTCTTCTTGCTACTTTAGTTTGTGATTTCATTTTTTCTTATAGACAACTTTAAGTCTCTTTCTTCATAGTCCTTTTGGATAGGCTATTCTCACTGAAGAGGCTTGGAGCATACGTGGGAGAAATCCATGAGAGCATTTGCTGGTACAATATGAGTGTGTGGGTGTGTACGTAGATGTGTGAGAGTGCTTGAGTGTGTATGTGAATGTGTGTGTGTGTGTGTGTGTGTGTGCGCGCGCGCATGTGCAGGCAAAGGTGGGTGGTGAGTATTGACTTCAGGATTCTAAGCTCCGCCTTTCCAGAGAGACCTCTAGTCAACAGGGTCTCATGAAGAGAATTCCTCATCTTCCCACTCAAAATCTATTCCACCTCATTTCCCATCTCAGTTAAAGGCAATTCAATCCTTGCAGCTACTCAGATCAAGCGTCTTCACTTCCTCTTAGAGGAAATTCACCTGGGCTGTAACTTCTAAACGACTCCAGAATCCTGTGGTTTCTCACCATCTCCACCACTGTCCTGGGGACTGAGCCACTTGCATGTTTGCCAGGCTGGTTACGGTAGCCTCCTCATGAATCCCTACACTTGCATCGCTGTCTCTGTACTCCTCCTCTTCAAATGTATTCTCCATGACAGCCCAGTAGTTTTATTTTTAATTTGTTTTTAGCTTTTCAAGACTATTTGCTATTTACCAACAACTTAAATACTTTTTTTATCGTTTAATTTTTTTTTAATCATGATAAATATACTCTTTAATCCCCATCCCCTATTTCCCCCTCCCCTTCGCCACCTCCCCTCTGGTAACCATCAGTTTGTTCTCTGTAGTTAAAAGTCTATTTCTTGGTTTGTCTTTCTGTCTTTTTTTTTCCTCTCTTTACTCACTAGTTTCTTAAATTCTACATATGAGTGAGCTCATATGGTACTTGTTTTTCTCCGACTAACCTTTTAACTTAGCATTATACTCTAGCTCTATCCATGTTGTCGCAAATGGCAAGATTTCAGTCTGTTTTGTGACTGAATAATATCCAGTTGTACCCCACATCTTCTTTATTCATTCATCTCTTGATGGACACTTGGGCTGCTTCCACAGTTTGGCTAGCGTAAATAAGACTGCAATAAAACATAGGGGTGCATGTTTCCTTTGAATTGGTGTTTTGTATTTTTTGGGTAGTGTGATTCCTGGATCATAAGGTAGTTCTATTTTTAATTTTTTGAAGAGCCTCCATACTGTTTTCCACCAATTTGCATTCCTACCAACAGTGAAAGAGTTTTCCTTTTTCTTCACGTCCTCACCAAAACTTTTTGGTTCTTGTGGTTTTGATTTTAACCATTCTGACAGATGTGAGGTGATATTTCATTGTAGTCTTGATTTGCATTTCCATGATGAGTGATGTTGAGCATCTTCTCATGTGTCTGTTGGTCATCTGGATATCTTCTTTGGAGACATGTGGCTGTCCAGTTTTCCCAGCACCATTTGTTGAGGAGACTGCCTTTTGCCCATTATATATTCATTCCTCCTTTGTTAAAGATTAATTGACCATATAACTGGGGGGTTTATTTCAGGGTTTTCTGTTCTATTCTGTTGATCTGTATGCCTATTTTAATGCCAGTACCATACTATCTTGATCACTACATATTTGTAATATAACTTGAAGTCCAGAATTGTGATATTTCCAGCTTTGCTTTTCTTTTTCAAAATTTCTTTGGTGGGCAGCCCGGGTGGCTCAGCGGTTTAGCACCTG
Organism: Vulpes lagopus; assembly: GCF_018345385.1. NCBI lineage: Eukaryota > Metazoa > Chordata > Mammalia > Carnivora > Canidae > Vulpes > Vulpes lagopus. Next base: position 101,959,129 of record NC_054834.1, on the reverse strand, counting down.
CCTTTGGCCCAGGGTGTGATCCTGGAGTCCCGGGATCAAGTCCCACGTCGGGCTCCCTGCATGGAGCCTGCTTCTCCCTCTGCCTTTGTCTCTGCCTCTCTCTCTCTCTGTCTCTCAATAATAAATAAATAAAATCTTTTAAAAAATTGCTTTGGCTATTTGGAGTCATTTGTGGTTCCATACAAATTTTAGCATTGTTTGTTCTAGTTCTGTGAAAAATGCTGTTGGTATTTTGATAGGGATTGCATTAAATGTGCAGATTGCTTTAGGTAGCATAGACATTTTAACAATATTTGTTCTTCCAAGCCATGAGCATGTAATGTTTTTCCATTTCTTTGTGTCATCTTCAATTTTTTTCATAAGTGTTCTCTAGTTTTCAGAGTATAGATCTTTTACACCTTTGGTTAGGTTTATCCCTAGGTATCTTATGGAGTTTTGCACAATTTGGTATAAATGGGATCAATTCCTATTTTTGCTTTTTTAAGTTAAGTCAGATTACGTCAATCCTATGCTCCAGTTCCTTCAAAGCTTCCCACTTCTCTCAGAATGAAAGACTCCATGATTATAGTCCCCTCTGCCCTGCTCTGCTCCCACCATGCCCCTTTTATGCTTCTCCTCCTGCTTTTTCCATCCACACTCCCCTGCACTGGTTTCCTTGCCTTCCTCCAGCCAAGCAGGAAAATTCCCACCTGAGAGCTTCCCTCTAGCTATGCCATCTGCCTAGAAAGCTCCTTCTCTAGAGACCCATGTGGCTCACCCACTCCCTTCCTTCCTGTCTTTGCTCAAACCTCACTGATCAAAGAGGCCTATCCTGATCACTATGTTTAATACTGCACAGAACTCTCATCCTGCATGGAACCCTTAGGTTCCTTACCTTGTTCTATTTGTCTTTATTCTACAACTTCATCACCTTATAACATCCTAGATAATGTACTGATTTATCATGTGTATTGGTCATAAGCAAAATAAAATAATAGCACAGCACCACTATCACTAATATTGGAACTCCCCCATCAGCCCACTACTGACTCCCCTGGCGTAGATGAAGTGTTTAGGGGAATGCCTGGCATAGAATAACCCTGCCAAATAAGTGTTGATTAAATGAATAAAGAACTATAAATGGGATCTTTATTACAAGATCTGTATCTTTTAATTGACTATAATAATTGACTATTGTTGCTATGTGTGAATGTCATTTTCTTATATTGATCCTGTGTATAGCAACTTTGATGAACTCTTATTGATTTAAATTATTTTTCTAGATTCTCTTGGTTTTATATGTAGAAAATCGTACATCTACAATGACAATAATGTGTCATCCTTTCTATCTCTAATTAATGAATTAATTTATTTTATCTGATTGCATTGGACAAGACCTCCAGTAAAAATGAAGACTAGCAGCAGTGGTATAGGGCATTTTTGTTTTGTTCCTGACTTTAAATAGAAAGATTCAAATGCTTTATCATTAAGCATGATATTTAAGTTTTTAGGGGTTTTTTTTTGTTTTGTTTTGTTTTGGTTTGGTTTTTTGCTTCTAATTTTGTTACATTTTGGATTTAAAAAAATCATGGATGGACACTGAATTTTATAGATGTCTTTTTTTGCATTTGCTGAGAGTATCATTTTCTCTTTCATTTTATTTGGTGAGTTGCATTTCTTTGTTTTTCAATGCATTTAATTTACTTTTTGGCCAATATATTTCCATTGTTAAAAAAATATTAAAGGGAAATAGAAAAACCTTTAATAAAATATTTGTGTTTTTACTTACCTGATCCCCCTTCCTCATGTCAAAACTAACTACTGTTACTGGTTTTTTATATTATCTGCCTAGTTTTTTTATTGTTAGCTAAACAAATACAACTATATATTCTTATTTTGTCCCTTCCTTACCTCATTAATGGCCTACTAAGTTCACCCTTCTGCATCTTGTTTTTATCACTTGGTTATTTTTCTTTATTAGTATATAGGCAATATTCTGATGTTTTTGCTACTGGGTATTCCATTGTATGGATGTATTTACTTAAACTACCCCCAATGATTGACCTTTCTTATTGCTTTCAAAGATTAAGTTTTTGTAGTTTTTTTTTAAACTTCTTAAGATTCTTTTTCTTTTTTCCTTAGCTTTTGTTACTAACTGTATTAACTCTTCTTCCTTAGCTTTTTTTTTTTTTTTTTTTAAAGGTTTATTTATTTATTTGAGAAAAAGGAGGGGGGTGAGCAGAGGGAGAGGTGAGAAATCCTCAAACAAACTTACCACTGAGCATAGAGTAGGGCTCAATCCTAGGACACTGAGATCATGACCTGAGCCTAAATCAAGTATTGGCCACTTAACTAACGGAGCCCCCCAGGTGCCCCTCTTCTTCCTTAACTTTTAATTTAGAAACTTTACACAGCAAATTTGAAAGAATAGCACAATGAATGCCCGAATAGATTTCGTCAATTTTAAAATTTTGTGACATATATAGATATAGATATAGATATACTTTTTCTTAAATCATTTCAAAATAAGTTGTGAGCATTGTGTATTTTCACCCCAAATATTTCAACAGATGTCCTAATGACAAGGATGGTTTCTTCTAGAGTTATAATCCAGTTTTACACCCCATAAATTTAACATTGACAAGATAGTATTTTTTGTTCTATTGCTCATTTCAAATGTTTTCAAATTGTCCCAAATCAAGGATGATGCACTGCATTTGATTGTCACGTACACTTCTTAGTACAACCCTCCTGATTTGACTTCTATAATTTCTTCTCTATTTCTGTTTCTCTGGTGTAAACTTTTTATTCTCTGGCCATTGCATGGGTCCAGGATCATCCTTCTATTTTGCCCTTAGCTCTCTTCTCATTTCCCACACTGCTCTTTAATGAGTCGTGCTCTGCTTTCAAAAATTCTCTCTAAAGAGTGCTGCTCACAAATCTACCTCTCTGGTTTTGGCTCCTCTCATCTGGTACTGCCCAGCTTTCGTTTGGATGTTTGCCCACGGGCTCACTCTTCACTCTCCACTCCACCTCCACTCCTCTTTTGCCTAGGAAACTCCCACCCTTTTGTTTTAGGTCTTAGCTCAAACATCATTTCCTATGAGAAACATTAATTACTTTTCCAAATTTTTTTTTTTTACTTTTCCAAATTTTTAAAAAAGATTTTATTTATTTATTTATTTGAGAGAGAGGGAGAGAGAACAGCAGGGGAGCAGCAAGGCAGAGGGAAATAGAGAAGCAGGCTCCCATCTGAGCAGGGAGCCCCATGTGAGGTTTAATTTCAGGGCCCTGGGATCATGACTTGAGCCAAAGGCAGACACTTAACTGACTGAGCCACCCAGTCTCCCCAAAATTTTCGGAATGAAATAGTTTTAGCTCTGTATGATCCAGCATCATCCTTCTCGATCTCCTTGGTAATAATCAACACCTTTGCCTACATGCTCTTGCTCAAGCTGTCTCTTCTGCTCAAACCAGCCCTTTGCCTTCTCCCCAATCCCATATTACACTCATCAGTTGAAGGTCTCACCCATAATTAAGATCCTATAAAAGGTCTCCCCAGATTCACAAATCAGAATTTATTTTTTCTTCCACTTAAAAATGTTTTATTTTCCATTTGTACTTACAATGATCTATTTTGAATTAGTTAGATATTCTAGATTTGTTATATATTGCTTTTTAGATTAGACCATCTTCAGCATAGGAGCATTATGCAGTGTCCATCCCAGTATCATTTGCTGCTAATTCACAGATTATTGAATATGGAAGGTATGGAATGAGACTCTCATGCATATACATGCTGATTAGCTGAAAAGTGAACCTGTGTAAAGATGAGCTGAAGAAATTCTAGCTTTGACTAGACTTTGTTAGAAAATGAGTAATTTCTTCCATACCATAGAGGCGAAGGTTTTTCCTAAAATAAAGAATACACATATTATAAATATGATTATTAAAAGTTTTCAAGTAAAGTTAAAGATAACCATATAAATGTATAGAAAAATTTGGGAAAAAACTGGATGAATTTTGTACTTTCTCTTAGCTTTTTTTCTTTTCTTTTCTTTTTTACTTTTTGCTTCCCTTTTAAATCAGTGGCTCTTTTGCCTGACACAATAATATGAAGAAAGTACAAAGTCAAAAGAAATGTCTCCATTTTCTCTCCATGAATTAGGACTAGTGATATTCAACTTTGCGGCATGACTGTTTTAAATTCAGGATGGGTTGGTGTTAATCATTTAAGCAGTATAAGGATAAAGATTTTATTTGTCATTGTATTTTCTACAGCCTAACACTATACTAATTGAATGAATGGAGTAATTTGTAACACAGAAGTTAAATTTTAGATATGGAAAAAAAAATAAATAAATAAATAAATTTTAGATATGGGAAATCATTAATACAAAATGTAATTTCACAGAGTCAAGTTAACTCAAAGTTGCGAGGTTAAAACCTCTCTTATTAAATAATCATTTTTTCTCATTTATTGGTAAAATTACACAGAAACTATTATAGGTCTATTGCTCCTAGTCATTCAAATATTTTGGAATATTCTAGTCCAGTTCCAAAATTTGTCAGATTATAAGTATTATTTGCTTGTTCCCGATTTAAAATGCTTCAGATTTTTAAAAATACGTGTTCTTCCACTACCAATAATGATTCAGTGGATATAGGATTGGTGTAAGAAAGCATATTTTAAAATTTTTTTAAGAGATACTGATAGCCAGATTTAAGAGCTATTGTTTTAGTCTATATCTGATATTCGTTGTCAAAGTAATATATATGAATTTTCCCCCTATTTCCCAACTTAACCTATTTCATTTAGGAAAATCATCACAAGAAGTGAACATCTAAATCCAATAATTCTCCCCATGGTTGAGTTATATGTTGAGATCCTGAAGATATCTCCAACAGATGCTCTAGAATATTAAACAATAAGTCCTCTGAAAACATTAATAGACTAGGACCATCTAATCAGCTATTGCCTGATTGTAGGCAAATTGTGTTAGATGCAAATAATCTGGCCAGCTACACTTTATTAATTTTTATTAAAAATGGAAACACCACTACCCCCAAATCTGGCTCTGTTCCTTACTTTTGCAACTCAGAGAAAATATGACTAAGAGGAATAAGAAATCTAAGAAAAGCAGCAAGGACATGACAGTAAAGAAAAAATAGTGATTCTTGAAAACAAATCTTCAGAAGATGTCTGCCCAACTTTCCATGTATTTACATTTTCACCCAAAAACTATGTTGAACTAAGGAAGAAAAAAATAAATGTATTGTTGCTCTACTCATTATTTTGAAGATTTGCTCATAAATGTAGTTTGTTAAGATTTTATTTGATTTTAAAAATTTATTTTTCCGCACATCATTTTGCTTCAGTATTAATAGCAAAGCACACTGCTCTGAGCAGCTGGACAACAAGCTCCACTTGGTGGCCATGCACTGAACAGGATTAGAGAAACAAGAAAATTCCAAATCATGGCTTTTCCTATGATTTTTGGAATATTTGAATGGACAGAGGAAAACAGCAAACAACCATTACTCAAAAATTATTTTGGTAATATCTATCATTTCTACTATAGACTATCAGTCCCACTCCCATTAGGGTTATTTATGGGAAATACAGCTAAAATTTCAAGTTTTGCTAGGGCCTAAAATCTGGGAATTTGAAGCACAGCCAATTCATCCCTGAATTTATAGATGATTCACTAGAGAAGCAGATGCATATATGTGGTGGTGCATTGCATTGCATTGCAGAGAAGTAAGGCTTGGAAAAGCAAAATGCCCTGCTTGAGATCACTTACTAAGTTTGGAATAAAAAGTATATTTCTAGCTCCAGTTCTCTTCTCTTACCCACAAGCTCTCCCTGGTTCAGTAGCTATGATTCTCTGTCTAACGGCTGGGAAGTTAAACACCACACTTCTTTTATCTTTAGGTGACACAAAATCACAGTTCTTCCTGTTTGCCGTGAATGCCTTTGCTGAAATGTATCACAGTGAGGGCCAAGTTCAAATGGCCTGTGGACACTGAACTCTGTGGATACTAAACTCATCCAACGGTGGGATGGGACCCAACTCTTCCAGTAAGATCCTTGCTTTTGTGTAGATCAGTGTAGAAATGCCTGGAAACGGAGCAAGGGAGGAAACCATAGCCCAGTTTGCAATCCAACTTGGCATAATCAGAGTTTCAGCGTTTCAGGGGCTCACTGCCACTCTTTAGAAGCATAAAAATTTCCTCTAAAAAGAAATCCCTGCTCAAAACAGACTTTCAAATATTCTCTGATTAAAATTGCCAGGTTTATTTTGTTTGTACCAGCTGTTAATGCAATCATGTACAATTCTATGATTTTGTGTCAATGAGTTAATTCTCCTTGGTGCTGAACCAAATGGGACTGTAGACTTAGAGAATGAACAAGAAATGGTCTGTGTCTAATGAGATGTCCTAGGAAATAGCCATGCTTTTGGGGACTATACATGAGCTCCACACATGCTTCAGCCAGATGTGATTTTGGCCCGTCATCTCCACAGCTGGTATTTTCTTAGTAGTTTATATAAATACGTCCTTTATTCTTTCTTGTCCATCTTCCCCCTTCCACTTAAAAAGTACATTCTGAAGTCAAGTTTATAACGAAAATAATTTTACCACATGGTGTTGGGTCATTAAACCCTCTCATCTACAGCGAAGTTTTCCTATGAATAGAAGCTTATAAACATATTGTGATTATAGTGTTTCTTTTTAAATGGAGGAGCTAATCTTCCTAGTTTTTGAATCTACTTGCTGGATAATTTTTATGCCAGTCCATGACTTCATTCAAAGACCTAACCTGGGAGTATAGAAAAGACAAGAAGAAGTCATTTTCACCTTCTTGTCTATCAGCATTAATCCTCTTAAACATACCTTTCAATCAAGGGATCCAACAGAAGCTCAATTTCCTCAGCAGATGGAACACTGAAAGGTACAGTTTAAAAGGTTAACACCCGCGAGTGAGAAAGGAAAAAAAACGGAGTGACCTGAGGAGACACCCTGAGCCCAGACACACAGTGCCACATGTCTTTACTAGGTCAGACATATGCATGTATCTCTGTCAAGACTGAAAAGCCAAAGAAATGGCAGGCTTTGGCTTTCAGCTGGTAGGGATACATACTGGAAATATTTTATTGCTAAGTGACTGAAACACAGTCAGAGGTTTAACACTTAGCAGGCAGCCAGCAATGGCTAGCAAAGACGGACTGCGATTTTCTCCATTGGGTTCCTCCAGCCCTGACAACAGTGACAGCTAAGTTTCTTAAAAATAGTGTGATGGATTCAGATGACTCTGGAACATTTTATGTTAAAAATAAAATAGTAGTGGATGCATCCCCTAAGAAAAATGGCTGGGGAAATACATCATCAGAATGTTATAGAAACGCATCAGAAACTGCCTACGGATTGCCCAAAGAAAACAGAACCAATTTTCTGAGAAGATTGAATAGAAATATTGAATGGACCCAAGTTCATTTAATACCCACAGAGTTCATGTGAAATGCAATTAAGAAGACTGGGGATGGAGAATAAGAAAAGATACGAGCCACAAAATGGTCCTTTATAGCTTCTTTGGAAAGTCATAGCCCACTTTTTATAAACATGATGTGAAGCACAAAGTTGAAGTATATTTTCAAAGAGTTGGCTCTACTCCAGAAGTCTTTCTTTAATGTTGTTTGCAAAATTTATGCTAAAGGCAGATTTATGAACACTGTTAGAGAACAGGTATTTCCTTCTTATTCACAGAGAAGAGTTTTATTATTTTGGTCTATTCGCCAAGCAAAATTAAGCTTGAGTTTGGGCTATAAATTCTCAGTTCTATATGTAACAGCATTGTTTATTTAGAAACAATGAAGCTTCTGATTCTAAATCAGAAAATCTGAGGGTCCTTTAAGACTTTTCTATTTCCAAGGCCTTATCGGGGTTTCATAGAACCTTCATCTCTGTAATTCTAAGCCAATAAATTTAATCTTTCTATGCTGTAAGAAACACTTTCCACCACCTCTCCTCTCTGAAGTGCTGAGGTCAGTGTACTGATTGAGAAACAGGGTCTAGAGTTCAACTACCTGAGTTTGAATTTTGGCTCTTTCACTTACTGGTGTTGAGAATTCAGGCAAGTTCTTAATCCCTTTAAACCTCCATCACCCTGTCTGTAAAATGAGGATAATAACAGTTCCTAACTTGTAGGAATGTGGTGAAGAGTGAATGAGATGATAGATGTAAAGCATTTAGCACAGTGCTTAGCATACAGAAAGAGAAATCACTGCTATCTTGCAGACAGTTAGCACACCTACACCTTAGGGTTTTGTGTTGTCCAGACTGAACACATAATGGCAGTAACCCACTTCTCCGTGTCCTAACTCTTTTTCCATTTCCTTCTCCCTAGCTTTCTAGGCCTTCCCCTCTAATGAGCAAGTGGTTAAGTGGTCTTCCTCTAAGGAAGAAGAAGATTCTGGTCAATGATAATTTTTTGAAAGAATTACCTGCTTTATTCTGTTTTAACACATGAAGCACTTCTGGAGTCCATTGAGGATTCATACCCCACAAATCTTTTTTTTAAAATTTTACTTATTTATTAATGAGAGACACAGAAAGAAAGACAGACAGAGACATAGGCAGAGGGAGAAGGGTTCTAGATGTAGCACTAGAACTCAGGACCCTGGGATCATGCCCTGAGCTGAAGGCAGACCCCCAACCACTGAGCCACCCAGGTACCCCATACCCCACATATCTTAACAGAAAATGAGAGAATGGATACAAAAGACAGAAGATGGACTAGTTGGGTCACTGGAGGGATAGAGACAAAAGAGGAAAGACATAGACAGACTTGTGAAAGCAGGTGAGCTCCTAGATGATTCATCTGCTTTTAGCCACAAGCACAGAATTTCCCAACATTGTTCCAACTGGAGGATTCATCCCCTGAGATGATCAGTAAACACATGGTTTCATGATCAAAACAGTTTGTCCAGAATATTTCAAACCACATTTCCAGCTAGGAATCTCAAAGCACATTAACATATTAAGGATTCCAAGAAGGCCTGCAGTAAAGAAACCTGCTTTATTTTGTTTATCTCATAAACGTCATTCACAACACGGATCAATACGTAACACTGGTCAGTAACATTTGGAGAATACTTCCACTACCATTATTTTTAGAGCTGAGAAACAGAAATTCCCATGAAGAACAAATTTGGGAGTGCTAGTGAACCATGATAAAACTGATGGAATGTAAAGGGGGACTAAGATTTAGTGAATGCCTATTTCCTGTGCCAGAAATTGTGCTAACTGCTTTAAAAACATTTGCTCTTTCCTCATAAGGTTAAGGTAATAGTTTTTAAGTGGGAGGGATATTTACAGTGTTTTACGAAAGAATGTCATGACACATATTAACTGAATTAAGTGGGGGCCAAATTGCTCTTTAAAAAAATGAAGGAGCTTGGGAAATCACAAAGCCCATATTCATGCCTCAGAATATTGATTTTGCACTCGCTGAGAAATTTGGAGTGTCAAAAGTTCATAAATACCAGAAATAAAAACAGTGAATCACCAAAGTAGTAATTAGTAAAAGTTTATTGTGCACACAAGAAAAAGACAGTTTGGAAACCGGAGCACTCACCCTAAAATACAGAACAAGGCTCAAGGGTCTAGTATTACAAAGCAGCTAATATAGTGAGGAGGCTGTGACTGCTTACCCTTCACAATTATTGGTCATAATATGAGAATTTTCTTAAATGACAGGGAATTGGTCAGTGGTTACCTCATATCCACCTTGGGGAAAGTTCAAGTTTTGCTTATACTTTCCAGAGGTGTAAACAAGAAATGACCCAGGTCAAGACAGTCTCACAAAATAAGCTAAATTAAGCTTTGTTTGTATGACTCAACTGGTCTTGTCTGCCCAGGCAATTTTCAGGGCTGGTCTCCATTTGTTTTTAACAACCCTCCCCCCACTTTTGGTCATTCTCGCAGAAGGCTGAGAGTATGATCAACCACTATCTGCTTTTCCCAGTTACCATCATTGAGGTAGCCAGGCTGAAGAACCCCTGCAGTCACTGGTTCCATTAGTTGAGTCATCACGATGTGTTTGGAGGCCCAGCATACATTTCATATGGTTGATGGTATGAATATACATGAACATGATGTAAAATAGCAGTTTATATATTGTTAAAGGAAAGAACTACATTTTATTCTTTCTTTGTACCCCCAAATCATCCAACCAAGTGTGATGCCAAGTGCATAGTATTTAGTATGTCTTCTGAAATGAATGAATGGAAATAGTAGTGGTAAACTGCACTAGAATCATACTTATTTTGCACAGTATAATATAACAAATGTAACTTAATAATAGGACATTTTGCCCTGGGGAACAAGCCAGGATGGAGTCAGACTGTAATTTTTGAAATTTGGCGCTAAATCTCTGAGGCTTTAAAAAACAACCTATGCTTAGCGCTCCAGTCTCAGCTAAGAGAGGTACCAGAAAATTCACTTGCAAGACTGCCATGTTAGAGATAAGCATGGCTTTAGGAAGCTGAATCTGGCTTCAGTTCTTTTTGCAAGAAATTTAAATTTCCCTTTAAATAAATTGTTAGTATGTTCCGTTTACCCCAACTTACTTACTTTCTTTCTTCTCTACTTAACTGTTTTTCTTCTTCATGTAACAGAAAGCAAAAAGCTACCTCTTTTCTTTTCCTGAAATGTTAATATAGCATTAAGAATGAAGCATTGAGAGGTGAGACTCAGGTCAAGAAGGAGAGAATACTGAACAATAACCGCTATTAATTTCATGAAGAATAACAGATTTTAATTTCAGTTCTAAGTGTAGGCACATACAAAAACACCAGCCATAAAATAGGAGATTTCTCTTCCTTTCTTGTACTCGGTTGCCCACATTGGCAATGAGATTGAATTGTGGGAGAGAGACTTTCTTTTTATTTGAATGAATGAAAACAGGTTGCAAAGAGTTAGAGACTGAAAAACACTGTTGCCTATTTTTGGAGTATATTTTCAGACAGCATTAATGGAAGGGGAAGTGGCCTGTGTGCGGGGCAACCGGACACTCCATCAGTCACACTCCCCCCCCCCCCCAGCCGAGCTGCCCTTTCCTGCTATCATCCCTCTCCTTTTTTGGCCTCTTGCCTTTGTTCTCTCTCTCTCTCTCTCTCTCTCTCTCTACCACATCTTGGTACTCAAACCTGGAATGGAGCATTTACCCTGTCATGATTTGAAAATATAGGGACACGTTTCTGATACGGTCAATGCACCTAAATGTTCTCTGAGTCTTACCAGAGTTTGCAAAGGGGAGGATGCGTAAAATAAGCTGGAATGCTCTCTTGTAGGAGTGGAATTCTGCTGTTGAGAAGCTGAAGAGTGATGCACTTGGGATTCTGCTGTCCAAGGGCTACGTGGAGAAAGAGCACCTACAGCTCTCTAACCAGAAACTGAATCAGCTCCAAGGAGAACTTGGTCAGCTCATGGCGGAAAGGAAAACTTGGTTAAGAGAGGCAAACGGTTTTTTTAGCAGCGCTAATCAGGTCAGTGTGAGGTCACGTTGGTAATTTTAGGTAATCAGGGCAGACGGGTGAGAGGCTCGTTACCTCGCTGGCTGGGGCACATCGCAGAAGTCTGGGTTCTGCACACAGGTTCAAAATTAATAGCAGCAGAAATGAACTTCTAAAATAGATTCTTGTCATGGCCATTACTTGGATCTCAAAATAGGAGACTCTATGCCTTGACATGCAAAAAAAAAAGTCCCCACGAGAGTTTCATCTTAGAGCTGTCGTTGATCTGTTTCAGGGGGACGCTTGTGCCAACATGGCAGTGTTTCTCATGGAGTAACGGAATTATCATAAAGTATGTCTGGATGAAATGGACCCTTTGAAACTTTTACCGAAAATATATTTCCCCTTTAAAAATTCTCTTTCATATATCAAGTAAAGATATATGGATGTTGCAAGCCTTCTGCGTGCAAACCATAAGGCTAGAAGCAGAGCCTCAACCCGACTGCCCTGCCTTGGGTCTGCCTTTTAAAGTCAGCCGAGGGAAAATCTTGCTCTGCACCATCCCCAGGTCTTCTTGAGCTGGAGAAGTGCTCTGCTTCTCATGGCTGACTCACTTGATACTGATGGTAGCAGGTGGCTCTTGGTGACTGGGAATGTCTACAGGTTCACCTCACATGTAGATCTGAAGTTGGTGATATTATTATTTGAACACTTTTTTCTACCTTTTCCAATCTAATATACACCTCCAAATTGCCTTATTCAAATTGCTTAATACCTTAAATTTCAGTGATACTTTTGAAACTGGACAATGTGACAGGAAACCAAAGGGTAACCCCCCAGAAGGTAAGTGTATTGTGATTTAAGGTCATGATATCAACAATCTGAATACAATGTTCTGGTACATATAAAAATATTTCCTTAATTTTGAACTTCCTTACTAATAGGAAATTTGAAAAGAATGAAGAGTACCATTCCAAAATAGAGGTGCTGGAATTAACAGTAAATGAGGAAGTGTTCAAGAAATATTTGGCAAATTATTCGTTTGGGATTTCTTTGTTCTAAGAGAAGAAACAGCATGTTACTGGAGCTATTGAACTGAGTAAATGATAGGGCTTTAGGAAAGTTCCTCTTAAATAGTCCTGATTTCAAATAAGAGATCTCTAACCTGCATTGCACCCTCATTCTACAAAATGAGGGAGGCATCCATCGGTTAATACTGCTTCTAAGGAAGATAGTCATAGAACTTGTTGCTATGGTAAGACAAGGCTTCTACAATAAGCCTATAGTTTCAGCCCTGTAAAATATAGTTTTTCTCACTCTCTTTGATTCTTACTCTCTTGCTCTTGCTTCCTCCGCTCTCATTATCTGGTAACTTTCCAGGGAGACTTTGTTCTTACATTATTTCTGGGCTTTGAGGGAAAAAGAATGACATTTCTTGCAATAGTGGGAAAAAAAAAAAAAAGAACAGAGTGATTACTTTCTCAAATTCATATAGAAATTCAGGTCAAATCTTAAGAAATTATGTTTCTTAACCCCTAAGACTTGACTTCTAGATTCCCCATTTCATCATTTGAAATGCCATGACATTCAACTTATAACTAGTTCAGTTGGGATTTATCCATTCTGTATTATCCATGCTATAGCATTCTCTACAGTCAAGTGGCACTTACAAAGGTATAGGATTTGTTCTCCCTTCTCAAAACATCAGGGAAGTAATTTTTAACTCCAAATTTAAGAATCAGGGTGAAAGTTGCTAGATTTTTACCTCAGCAAAAATAGAAGTCGGAGTATGGACAGTGGATATTTAATCATGACTTTTGAAATGAAAAATTTATCATGTTATTAAGAAGCAATAGGTGAGGAAATAATGTAGTGGGTAAGCCCATTTAAATGAAAGAAGGAAACTCTTCTTAAGACCTGCAATGGTATTTTTCTTTTTTTTATTTATATTGTGGAATTTCCAAATTTTACAAAATTCTCACCATTTTACCCAACTTTTGGCATAACAATTATACATAACCCTAGTTAAAGAGCTGGATTTAAAACATTAATATAATTTTAAAATCCCTTAAATTTTTTTGCTACCCTGAAAATTCTGTTTACACTATGTAAGGGGTATTTTCAATTTATATCACCTCTGAAGCACTGAATTTTCCTTTTAAAAATTCACTTTACCGTACTGTGAGTGCGCTGGATATTTCTAATTGTGAGCATCCCTGTCCCTAGATGAAATCCTGTTGTCCAAGATTATGAGACACCTGAAATTTTACCCAAATTTCAAGCTAATATGCTAACTTGCCACCGTTTTGTGGATGCTCACAAAAGACACATGACTGCTGTGTCAGTTTTGAAAGACTTTATTATTCACAAAAACAATAAAAGAAATGTCAGTGTGTCGAATCACTTTCCTAAGTCCAATTCCCTGGGGCGGGGGCAGGGGGTGGGTAAGGGGGGCGATAGGCCAGCAGATGGGCCCAGCTGGACGACTGCAGGTGCAGCCTGGTGGAGTTCTAGGAGGGGAACCCTCAGCTTGGGGAATCTGTTTTATAGCAAACAATAATCCAGCCTGCCGTTTGTCTCAGAAGGAGACATTTCCTCAGCCCTGAAGGTTGCTGGCTGCAAACCAAACACTGAGAAATGGCCCAAATAAAGAAGGGTCAGTGTTAGGCATTCTTGGCACACCAATCATGATGGCTAGGAGCGCTAGTGACTCTCCCAACACATGCAGCACTGTGAAAGAAAGAGGAGGTCAGCGCTTTAAAAAACAGTATTTGCTTTGAAAACCAATTCCATTCTTGATAAGTGAATTATTTGTTCAGCAAACAACCTTATTCCAAATTTGTTAAAGCTAGGTCAATATTCCCCTTCAATATCTGTGCCAAATACCAGCGTAAGGAAATATGCTAGTATCATATAATATATGAATGAACGAACATGACAACTTGAGTATTTGCTCAGTAAAAAGTGAAATGTATGATTTTAAAAACACGACTTTCACTTTTTAAACATTTTGTTAAAATGAAAAAGATGTCCTAATCTCATCTGCAGAATGGACTATTGTTAGTGCTTTCATATCATATATATTTCTCTTTTTAATCTGGATTTTTTAAATCATATATTGCTGGTACTTTTGTTGCAAGCACCTGGAAATTTTCCCTCTTTCTTCCTCTCCCTTCATTGTAATTAATTCCCCTCTTGCTCAACTTCAGATATGGATATTCTTATTTACTAGAAAGAAAGTCATAATAATTTCTTTTAGTGACGTCTCTAAGTAAGTAGTGTGGTGAATAATTAATTACTCTCCTTCTTTAGGGACTCATTTCTTTAGCATATTTTTGCTACATAATTACTGTGTGTCAGGTGCTATTCTAAATGTTGGGGATACAGCAGAGAACAAAACATACACAAAAATCTAGATTTGTGCAATTCAGTAAAGTAGAATCATCACCTAATTATCCACCTCGACAAGACCTCCCCATGGCCTTTGCCCTATGGATTCAGGAGTGGCATCGATTGGCATTTAATCCTGCTAGGGGTTGGGATTACCCCAAGGTTCAAGGGTCTGTTTCTTACTCAGAGCGTCTGCAGCCTTTGGCTTGAGGTACGGCAGTTTGTACCTGGAGTGAGCGGCAGGTGGCGACGTTAGCACACAGGACCCCAGAATGTTGCTCCTAATGCTTTTTCATAAACCGGCCACTGGATTCAAGCGGACACTGAGCCAACGTTGCTTAAGAACCTGAGAGACCCCTTTTCCATTTTGGGGCTATCTACCATGTTGGTGAACTTATTGCTAAATCATTTAGCAACGAATATAAGAAGGGTTAACTGTCAGTGTGGGATGGCAGCTGATTGTTTCAGATGAAATCAAAGTAAGGATGGAGCTTGGTACGATTTTCCTCATTTATGTATACACTATTTTCCCATTCTCAAAATAGGTGCATGTTAGCCCAGACATGGGAAACAATAAAGTGAAATGGCCCAGGTGTTGTACATATTGAAGAATGAAGAAACCTGTCCAAGTAGCGGACCTAAAAAAATATTTCCAGAAGGAATTGGTTAAGATGATATAAATGAATTCAGGAAATTAAACTAATTGTCATTGGACGTCAAGGGAAGTGTACCTACATTCAGTTTCATAATTCTTAAGCAGCCTGTCTCAGATTTCTCCTTTCCAGAACAATTTCCCTCTTTCTTACAAAGTACTAATGCATCTTTTTTTTTAACTCCCTCCATTCATTTACGTTTCCATTCAGCTAATGTATCATCTACCTAATGTTTTCATGTATCATATATGTACTTTAGCTAAAGCAATTAAAGATATAATCCTTGCCTTCAGGACCTCTTGGTCCTAGTTTGGAGGAGAGGCAAGGGAACGGAAGTGTTGTGCACTTTGGGAGAAGCCCAAAGCTTCTGGAGTGAGTGTAGAGAATTAGGGAACACAGAGGAGAGGGCCAGGGAAGATGTGTCAAAGAAGGCTTCTCTAGAGACAATGAGCTCTGAGCTAAGTATGAAATGCTGGGGCAAGAAGGGGTGGGGGAGGACTGAGTGGTACAGAGTTATGCCTTGTTTGGGGGAGCCTGAGGTAATTCATTTTGCCAAGAATGTAGGATATAAGCCCAGAATGATGAGGGACATGCAGTAGAAGCAGTCAGGGCATCAGGGACATCTTGAATAGCATGCTAAGAAGATTCTGTCTTGGGATGCCTGGGTGGCTCAGTCAGTTAAGCATCTGTTTCTTGGTTTCAGTTCAGGTCATGATCTCAGGGTTATGAGATTGAGCCCTGCATCAAGCTCCACACACTGCACAGAGTCTGCTTGAGATTTGCTCTCCCTCTCCCTCTGCCCCTCCCTTGCTCGTGCTTGCTCTCTCTCTCTCTCTCTCAAATAAATACATTTTAAAAAGAAGTTCCTATCTTTAAAAAAAGTTTCTATCTTATGCTGAATATATCCTTAAATATGAAGAGATATTGAGGACTTTTAAAAATCATGAAGCAAGCCTCTTGATACAGAAGCAAATGATGTCTTAATTTACTCTCCTCCTGTATTCCCTCTGAGACAATGGTTTAGAAACCTTTAGTTTTAGAACTCAAGGACAGGCTATTTAAACCACAGCGAATATTTTATATACATATATATGCAACATATATATATATATATAAATAATAACAAAAATATATAAATAATAAATAAATAATACAAAATATTATATATAATAGAAAAGTTATCAAAAACAAGAAATGCCTTTAACATCTTACATGTCTCATGAGAGCCCACAACTCAACCCATATTTAATTAGTCTTAAAATGAAGGCACTCAGTTTTATTGTCACTTACTCATGAGTATCCTTCACAATAAAGCTGTTGAGTGACTTCTAAGCAAGTCATGAGTGTATTTATTGGTTTCCCTTCCACGTACAATTATAAACTGTTACATCTCTCCATTGGCATCAGATATAGTTTTCCTTGTATCGTAGGCATTCCTGGGTAGACTTTCTTTGCTTTGCTTTGCTGAATTAAAACTCCTTGAGGATAAGAAACATGTCTATTTTATTTTGCATTCACCAGGACAGAAGAACACCTAGGGCAGTGCCTTTCAAGTGCAGATGCTCAATAATTATTTGAATTATTTGAAGCAGTGAAATATTAGAAACATTATATTTTCATAAGAGATTACACCGATCCAAGGTCATTGGAATGAGATCCTTTTGAAACAGGAGAGCTTAATTACTTTAATACATGATTTCAAGCTCAATCTCTATGTTATAGCTGAGAAGGGAATTATGCTGGATGAAGAGATCCACACGTACCACCCTTACCCATACCACCTCCTCCAAGAAGTCTCCAGGGAGCACTAACTGCTTTTTTTTCATTATTCCCATAGTATTTCTCTGTGCTCCCTAGGGACAGATTGTGTCTTAGTCATCTGTGCATACCACCTCATGTTCAACAAATTTTATTGAATGAACGAGCAAATGACTAGCTATGTGATAAGTCAATTTACAGTTTAAGCCTGAGTTTTCTTATTTTCTTTTTTTTAAGATTTTATTTATTTATTCATAAGAGACACAGGGAGAGAGGCAGAGACATAGGCAGAGGGAGAATCAGGCTCCCTGCAGGCAGCCCTATGCCAGACTGGATCCTGGAACTCCGGGATCACTCCCTGATCCAAAGGCAGATCGCTCAACTGCTGAGCCAGCCAGGTGCTCCGTGAGTTTTCTCTCTTTAAAAATTCTAACAATCCTTATCTACTTCAGGGAATGCCATTCAGAATACGAGTTCCAGCAACTGGTGATAAATGTACAAAAAAAAAATCTTTTCAGGATAGAGTTGGAGTATAAATAAATAAATGGAGTTGTGGAGTATTAAGTGAAAATTTTTAAGTGTTTATTAGGATGACACTTTTCTGTGAAAGTGTATATCAGCAATGATTGTATTTTACATGATATGCAATGTAAATGTATCATTGCATCTAAATGAATAAATAGCATGAGTACACACACACACACAAAAATAAAAATAAAAATAAAATGAAATAAAATAAAATAAAATAAAATAATAAAACAATATGGTAGATTTTGGAGCCAAGCTGCTTTATGCACCTCACAAAGTCACTGAGCTATTTTTTTTATAAATTTATTTTTTTTTGGTGTTCAGTTTGCTGACATATAGAATAACACTCAGTGCTCATCCCATCAAGTGCCCCCCTCAGTGCCTGTCACCCAGTCACCCCCACCCCCCGCCCACCTCCCCTTCCACCACCCCTACTTCGTTTCCCAGAGTTAGGAGTCTCTTATGTTCTGTCTCCCTTTCTGATATTTCCCACTCATTTTTTTCTCCTTTCCCCTTTATTCCCTTTCACTATTTTTTATATTCTTCAAATGAATGAGACCATAAAATGTTTGTCCTTCTCCGATTGACTTACTTCACTCAGCATAATACCCTCCAGTTCCATCCACGTCGAAGCAAATGCTGGGTATTTGTCATTTCTAATGGCTGAGGAATATTCCATTGTATACATAGACCACATCTTCTTTATCCATCATCTTTCGATGGACACCGAGGCTCCTTCCACAGTGTGGCTATTGTGGACATTGCTGCTAGAAACATCGGGGTGCAGGTGTCTCAGCGTTTCACTGCATCTGTATCTTTGGGGTAAATCCCCAGCAGTGCAATTGCTGGGTTGTAGGGCAGGTCTATTTTTAACTCTTTGAGGAACCTCCACACAGTTTTCCAGAGTGGCTGCACAAGTTCACATTCCCACCAACAGTGCAGGAGGGTTCCCCTTTCTCCACATCCTCTCCAACATTTGTGGTTTCCTGCCTTGTTAATTTTCCCCATTCTCACTGGTGTGAGGTGGTATGTCACTGAGCTATCTAAATGAGTTGATACATGACTGGTGCATAGAAGAATTAAGCACTTACTATGCTCTAGCCATTATTTTGTTATTATATATGCATTTAATACTGCACTGGCCACTCTCATTGACTTGAATGCTTCTGTTCATTTTCCTGTCCCCGGCATGCACCACGGTACATGCTCCATAGAGTCCAATAAACGTTTGTTGAAAAAATGAAAGAAAACAAATGTTTCACTCATTTAAAGGGACACTTTCCATGATTCCCAAAATCATCCTAAAACCTAGTCCACTTAGATAAAAGAAACCAGAAAGTATAAACAATGACTAGCTGGGTTCTACTTGTGGGTGGAGTTTATCCATCTCAAAGATAGGCTTACCTCAGAAAAGGTGAGAGTTTGTCAATACATAAACTTCCTTCACTCTTGTTGATACAATGCATCAGCTACATGCCATTTTCAACCCCAAACTCACTTTCCAATGTTTTTTCAGCTTTTCAGATTGTGAGGCCCAAACCAGGTTGAGGACCTCAGGATTTTACACATCTCTCATTAACACCACAAAGCCACCTTTTAACACTTGGAAGGGGGGTGAGTGCTGGGGCCCAGCAGAGAGAACCTTAAGAGACACAAGGGATAAGCAGGGACACCAGTAGGGAGCAGCAAATACCGGGAGCTGAAAATCACATCACCCGTTGGCTCTCGCCTTTCTGGCATTTGAGAGCTGGGGCAGATTTGGACGGGATCTGAATCAAGTATCAGCTCTCCAAACCAGGAGTCACAAGAAATTATCTCAGGTGGTGTTTAGGAAAGGAAATGGAGGCTCTCCGTCTTGATGAAACTGAACCCCGAAGAAATCTCTGCAGACAGTGGGATTCTCTAATGAGAAGCTGAGTTTTGTGACCTTGGTAATTATAAAAGTTCCAACCAAACTCATTTTTCAGCCTTGGAACTCATGAAAGGAAAATTTCAAGGTTCTACACTGTTCATATTTGTTTGTTTTTAATGTTGATTCCCTTTAAATAAGTTAGTCTAGCAGCAAACAATACTACATCTCAAGCATCTTTGTGAAATAGTGTGATACAATTATTCTGGGTGACTCATGGTTCTTGCTTAATTTATAAATCTCACTAATTATTTTAAAAGAGTAGAATGTGCTATGTCCTGCTACCATGTCTATTTGATTTGGTCCAGCCCCACTTTGGATCTTGTACTTAACAATGGAGGGAAAAAATCCTTTTTTTTTCTTTTTTTGCATCAGTTATTCTTTTTTTTTAATAATAAATTTATTTTTTATTGGTGTTCAATTTGCCAACATACAGAATAACACCCAGTGCTCATCCCGTCAAGTGCCCCCCTCAGTGCCTGTCACCCATTCACCCCCACCCCCCCGCCCTCCTCCCCTTCCACCACCCCTAGTTCGTTTCCCAGAGTTAGGAGTCTTCATGTTCTGTCTCCCTTTCTGATATTTCCTACCCATTTCTCCTCCCTTCCCTTCTATTCCCTTTCACTATTATTTATATTCCCCAAATGCATGAGACCATATAATGTTTGTCCTTCTCCGATTGACTTATTTCACTCAGCATAATACCCTCCAGTTCCATCCACGTCGAAGCAAATGGTGGGTATTTGTCATTTCTAATGGCTGAGTAATATTCCATTGTATACATAAACCACCTCTTCTTTATCCATTCATCTTTCGATGGACACCGAGGCTCCTTCCACGAAAAAAAAATCTTTATTAGCATCGTAAAAAAAACCCAAACAACTGCTTAGTCTTTCCAAACCAAGGCAAAAGAGCCGAGTGGTCTCCTTATCTGCCCAAGAACTGGTTGGTACACTATCAAATAAATCATCAAGAAAAGTTAGAATCCAGAGGGAGAAAATATTATCCTTGTGCTCATATCCTTGTTTTCGCCCCTAGTCATAAAATCTGTATTTGACCAAGTTTGAAGAAAGAGAGGAGTGTGAAGAGAAAACTACAAAGGAAATATTAATTCCACAGGAGTTTATATGGGAGTCATAGTGTCGTTGCTAAAAATAACTTGCTCTATACCATGTGTGAGACAAAGAGATTCTTTCCAGGCTGGATCCAGTATATCAGGTTCCTTTTGCATATGGTAAATAGAAAAGCATTCGGTTCTATTCCGGGAATAGATTAAGTGAGAGCAATGTTACTTAGATCATTTCTGGAATTGGTACATGGATTCCTCATCAAATTCTACTTGGGGATAAGATAAATGAGTTTTACATGGGATTCTGACAATCACAGGTAGTATAATCTTTTTGAAAGAGGACTCCTCTTAAAATCATTAAATTTAACATTTCCATGTGTTTAGATGATTCCCAGTAGGGTTAGTTTTGGACTATGGATAAAAAAAAATAAACTCTCTATACTATATGATGGCAAATTAAATTTAAATAAAAATAAATAAATAAGCAAAAAAAAGGAATAAGTTCTCTTACAGTATGCACCTCACCTTATTTGTAAATATATTTGTTGAGCTAAAGAAGGAACACAACCACTCACCTCCTTTCTTCCACCATAATTCTATCAAGTGTGATACATGGGATAATTTGTAAGTACGTACTTTCCTAACACTTTGATCTTTTTGAGAAAAAAACTCTAGAAGAGAATTTGGCTATTTTAATTCTAAGTTATGGGTTATCTTGGTCCTTGATGTGCCACCTCCTCCTTCTAGTGACTGTTTTGCCTTCAATGTATTCCCACATTATTGAGATATAATACTTTTTATGGTAACGTTCAAGAAGGGAATGGAGTCCCCTTGCACACGCATTTAATGTACATGCAGCTTTGGACTCTAACTCCTATGAAGATGAGACCAGGGCCCGAGGATATGAGAGTAGCAGCTGTTCACTGGGGCGGCAGGAGGAAAGGCCCAGGCAGGATGAATGACCGCAGCAGGTGGTCCTGCTCTTCTCAGTGACTTTTCAAAGATGTGTCCAATCAAGAGTTAGAGTAATCAGGAGAAAATAATTTCTGAATATTTTCTACATGTCCACCTTCTTGCCCTAACTTTCCTACATTTTTCCCATCTTTCATTCTCAAAACAACAACAAACATGTATTTTTTTTTAATTTTTTTTATTTATTTATGATAGTCACACACAGAGAGAGAGAGAGGCAGAGACACAGGCAGAGGGAGAAGCAGGCTCCATGCACCGGGAGCCTGATGTGGGATTCGATCCCGGGTCTCCAGGATCGCGCCCTGGGCCAAAGGCAGGCGCCAAACCGCTGCGCCACCCAGGGATCCCAACAAACATGTATTAAGGTTATAGTGGCTTAATGCTAAAACAGAGTGGGATCAAACTTGTAGAGAAGAAAAAGCACTTTGGAATTGTCTATCCTTTCTCCCATTCACACAAAGAATTTTGGGAACTCCTTCTTTTAAGGGAAGAAAGAAGTGAATGCTGTCACATGTCGTATATACACTTTCTCTTTATTTCTTCCTTTAGTCTAGCTCCATGGCTCCAATCCTCAATGTGAGCATGAGTTACTATAAGCACTTGTGCACATACACTAAATTTTAAGCATGATTTAAGGGGGTTCATGATAATTTTGACAGCGCTAGATTTTTGTTTTAGGCACTAACTTTAAAGCTAAACTTTGATCAACATGAGACTCCACTTCATTCAAAATAAGCAATAAAAGTTTAAAATATAAAAACAAAATTCCAGAAATAGTGGTGGTTATTGCCAAGTGGTATTTCAATGTGTCATGGAAAGATTGAGAAAGTGATTCAAATAATCTTTTTCAACATCAGCATCTTGACGCATTTAGCACTGTGGCCAACTACAGAAAACAAAAGGGAGAGGATCAAATAAGGAAGAATCTTCAGGTTCAAAATTTCTGTAATAAAACTATCTTCCTTTCCCAGTCCTGTGCAGCGTAAGAGAAGTCACTCAACCTTTCTCTGTATCTCTTCTCACCTATAAGAAGGAAAAGTAGACACTTATTTACAAAACGTTAAGTTTTAAGATCTTACTTTTTCCACCTAAGATGAGCAGGCTTCTTGGAAATGCCCCTTCTTTCTTAAGCCTCCTCTGGTAATCTTTTGCCATGTGGCTCCGTGGGCCAGGGTTTAAGAGCAGGGCCTCAGGGCCTGGCAAACTGAGTACAGAGACCAGATCTGCCACTTAGTAGAAGTATCACTTTATGCAATTTATTTAATCTCTCTGAGACTCAGTTTCCCCAGTCAATACAATGGAGATAATTTCTCACTTCCATCCGGGGCTGTTAAGGATAATGTGCCTGAAACTCAGCAGACATCAAAAATGTTTATTGGCTGAATGAAAGGTAATCATGAAACACAGAGTATAGAAGGAGCACAAGTCAGTTCCCTTAAGCTGTAGTTGGTATTATTACTTCCTTTCATCCAAATAAATAGGAATGATTTTTTTTAATATTTTAAGCAATCAGAAAGAGCAGATTCAGGAGACAGGAGGAAACTGATGGGACTACAGAATATCGACATATAAATAATGGGACAGTGTTTGAGAAATTTCACTTGTAATTCAAATTCTGTTCGATTCCGATTCTGACATGAAAATTCACTCCCTTAGATGGCAGCCAGGTGCAGGTACAGGGATACTTACTTATACACAGTTCGCCTTCGCCTCTACATTTGGCTTAAACTGTGTTCCCTCAGCATCAACTCAGCCTTGCTCTTCTGGTCTCTCTTCACGTCACAGTGGGAACTAGACTCATGAGGCCATCCACTTTCATGGCTCAAGAGTCCTCTGTGGAGTCTTCCTACTGTACCTGGTAGGACCCTACCAAGCTCACTGGCTTCCAACTCAACAGTCCAGGAAGGCTAGACTTCACGGCCCCTGGTGACTGTGACACCATCAGGCTTATGAAGATAGGAGTATTCTCCAGACTGGTATGGGGCATTCCATTTGGGTGGCTTCTTCCAGTAGTGCCAAAGAGCAACACGCCAAGAACTCCTTTGCCATGCAGGTTTTCCTTAAGTTACCTAATTCATCTTCTGCTCTCCAGACCCAAGGTCAGAAATAGGCTACCAAGACACCTATGGACACCAATGCACTTTGCTCTCTTTCTGTTTTCCTCGTGTTGCCATGGTCCTCTTTTACTGCCTTTATATCATATACTCCTCCATCTTAATATCCACTAGGCCTTAATGGACAAAAGGATAGTGCCTCTCTACTCTCTGTTAACTCCCTAGACTTAATCCCCCACATTTGGTTGTTGATCTGCTAAATAAAGAAAATAAAGGAATTTGAAAAAACATCTCTTAAGACGATATCTTGGTTTGCAAGATGTGTTTTTCCTACATGGACCTATTTTGTGTGTCGGAAGCGAAATATTACCTTGGCCTTAGTCTTTGCACAGCTTCAGAATCAAATTATAATCTTTGTAGACAGATGGGTGTCTTGGATGTAACAGGTAGAAGGTCTTATACTTAGAAAGACAAGGGATGAAAGCATATTAGTCATTTCTTGAATATTTCTCTGTAATGACTCAAGGTGCAATTTACTGGGCAATTTCCTTTTAGGAGCATTACAGGACGTTCAGGTTGTGAAAGTCTGAATACCATTTTTAAAATATGTCCTCCATTATTTGTATACAGTACAGAACGTGCAAAAAGTAAACCTGGCTCTCTGAGTTCTACGCAGTTATCGCTGTGTTGTATAGGTGCATTCTCAATGTAAACTATTTTGCTGACTTTATGGTGTTGACACTTATATATGCCGAGCTAAGTTATGATCAGTTTCCCTACATGGAGCCTTAAAACTACACAGCTGTTTTCTTAGACTAAGATTGTTGTTTTGGTTATGATCAAACTAATAAATTGAATAGGCTGGTTTAATCTCTAGTATTTCATGTACACATTGATGTAGATTTTAAACTAGAAAAGCAGAAAATGAAAGTTATGTTTTCCTTGGCAGGCATTTGATGTACTTGGGAGAGTCGAAGCTTACCTTAAGCTCCTTAAATCAGAAGGTTTAAGTCTGCCTGTCTTGGCATCGAGGCATGAGGAATTACATAGAGAAATTAAAGACTGCACAGCTGATGCTTTGCAAAAGGGACAAGCCTTAATCAGCCAAGTAGACTCCTGTAGGTGAGTAAGTCTATTTCTTCCTCAGTGTAACAAGCTTTTTCATGGTTTCCACAACCTGTTAAAGAAGTAAGATGCACAATTTTTTTTTCTGCTTCTGATGTTTTGCTGCATTATGACATGGCTTAAAAGGATCTATTGAATTTTGGTCACCAGTGATTCTGAACACAGCACTGCTCATCCAGAAGTGAGTCCCTATTCTGAGCCTGAGGACCTGAAGATGCTAAAGCGTTTTTTCTTTCTTTCTTTTTTTTCTATAAGTTTCTGAAATGGAGAGAAAGAAAGGACAAAACTAAAAACAGAACTTAATTCTCAATGCTTTTCATAGTGCAGCACCCCTGCGGGGTTTCCTTCTCCTTTTTAATTCATGAACATCGAGTCTACCCTGTTCCTTTTTTCCTTTCTGGAAAAAAAAATAGAGTACCAGAATTCCATTTCATTTATGACCTTGGTGGTTTACCGAGCAAAACCTTAAATAAAAGGTGACATTATTAACAATAACAACAGCTCACTTTTTTAAAAACTGAGAGTGCCAAGCACTGTGCCAAAAGGCTTAGGAACATTATGTTATTAATCCTCACAAAGACTACAAGACACACAAGAGTAGTCCTCCCTTATCCATGGGAGAGTTAAGTCCCCCCAGTGGATGACTGAAACTGCAGATAGTATCAAACCCTGTATATATACCATGTTTTTCCCTATACATACATACCTGTGATAAAAGTTTAATTTATAAATTAGGCACAGTAAGAGATAAACGATGATCACTGAAAATTAAATGGAACAATTATAATAGTTTATTGTAATAAAAGTTATGTGAATATGATTTCTCTCTCTCAAAATGTATTATTGTAGTGTATTTACCTTTTTTGTGACATGAGCTGATAAATGCTTACATAGTGAGATGAAATGAGGTGAATGACATAGGCTTGGTGACATAGTATTAAGCTGCTATTGACCTTCGACAGTATGTCAGGAGAAGGAGCATTTTCTGGACCGTGGGTGATCATAGGTAACTGAAATCACAGAGAAAAAAAATCTGCAGATAAAGAAGGGACCATTGAACTATTAATATTCTCTTTTATAAATAACTAAGACACAGAGAGGCTAAGTAACTTGCAAAAGGTCACACAGCCAGTTATAGCAGAATCAGAATTTGACATCAAGCACACAGGCCCTAGACCCCGCACTCTTAACCAGTGTGCTAGGGCAGGTTTTTATTAGCACATTTGCTGAGTGTATCTGTGTGGATTTAGATCTGGGTAGAAATGAGGAGAGGGAAGGACCTTGAGAAACAGAAAGAAGATGCAGTGGGAACATATGAAAAATAATAGGATTGGAGGACAAAAGGGAGATGCTGGGGCAGATGGTGGAATATATATTATCTAGGAAGACATGAAGGCAGGGCTTACATTTTGACAGAAGGAGGCAAAAAGATCTGTGCAAATGAGATAAACCTAGTTGTTTATCTTCTGCATCAATAATCTTCTTGAAACTCAGAGATTAAATTTGAAGAATGATTAAATAGGTCAAGTGTGGTAAAATTACTTTTATTTCTCTTATTTATTCTACCTCTTTTTAAACTTTATTTCTCTTTAGATCTTCATTCTGCTCTATTTTAGCTGTGTTTAAAAGTGTTCATTTGGTCAGTTTGGGTTTAGAGAATTTCCTTTTCAGAAGACAGTCTGAATCTGGACAGAGAGATTTAGCCAGGACTTGTGATGGTTGCCGTGGGACTATGTGAAGCCAAGATCAGAAATAATCCAGGGTCTTCCTACAGGACCCAAACAGCTGAGGCTACGAGAAAGGCAAATGCTTCTTCTCTTTTAAAAACTAATAACTGTAGCTACTGAATTTCTTTACTTTAGCCCAAACCATCTATCAGATAAGGGTGTGTCCGCTCTGCTCCAGGAGCCCCAGCCTGCCCTCATCTAATGCAAAGTGTGGGAACACTCCTTATTCTCCTCCCCAGCTTAAAGGTCCAGTCTTCCAGAATGTATGTATACGTGTCTTGCATCATGCAGGAGCTATCCTATGGAGTGCCTGGGCCCAGGGTACATGCCAGACACCGATCTGAGTCATGGGATGATTGGATGAAGTAGTGAGGTCTCCAGTTGGAATTAGGAAATGGTCCCATGTTTGCAAGTGAGTCTCAAAGTACAGATACTCTGCTTAGGCTACTCTTTATTGGTGGTACTTTCCATGGTGGTACTTTCCATGGCTTTGGGCAATTTCCTTTCCTGCGCTGGGTAGATTAGGAGGCAGCCAAAGTCTCTTCACTAAATCTTTGGAAGTCTGTCTTTGGTTTACTGCCCCAGAAATTCTACGTGCCCCTGCCTCCCTGAGTGTGAACCCTGTCTTTTCAACCCAGCAAGACCTCTGGGCTTTCTCTGGGTCCCACTGCCCTGAGTTTTGGTCTGGAAGTTGCCTCTCAGGCAGTAAGCTGATGTGGTCATTTACTTCCCTTCTCTCAGGGATCACCATCCTGGGCTACCTGTTTCTCAACATCTCAGAATTATTGTCTCATATGCTTTGTCTGTTCTTCTGTCATTTCAGGCATGAGGGTCAATCTAGTCCCTGCTTCTGGCCAGAAAAAGTTCCCTATTCAGTGTTGATACTTAGCTCCTGGAGTTGGAAAGCTGGTCACAATTTATTACTCTTCAAGTTCATCCTATTTGCTCTGATTAGTAATGTTTTATCTTCAATATTTAAATATAAGGAGAAGTGCTTATATTGTATATTACATTCTATTTTCAGGGTTTTAGCAACTGCTTTTGGCGAATCACTTTGTTGTGGTTGACATGTTTATTTACTTAGCTATTCTCATTCTTTTTTGCCTTCTTGGTTCTTTTTAGTCTTAGTCTTTTTAGTCTTTCCTTTAGGTTACAGATTAAATCCTAATAGAAGAAGCAATAGTTAGGGAGCATTTCAAGAATCTTGAATTAAAATTGTTAGGTAATTGTATTAAAAAAATAATTAGCAGTATGGTTTCTATCAACATCCTAGATATATGAGCTTTCATAGTAGTTCCAAGGTATTTGGTTGCCCTGAGATCTCACAATATTTTACAAATCAATACTATTTTCCATTTCGCAGGAGGAACTGAAGGTAAAGTGAAATTGTTATTTGGCAAAGGACATTTTTGATTCAGAAGGTAGATGTAGAATAGAAATCCATTAAAAACTGAATTGAAATGCATGAGAATCTCAGTGGCAAACTAAAGCCACACATAGCTACAGGCCTCAATCCCATGCATCACATTTGAGTCTTGCTTCCTTTCCTTATTCAGTGATTCAGCTGTTCAACAGTGTGGGTCACCATCATAGGAAAGAGGCAGAACCGAAGAAGGAGATTTCAGGTTGCAGCCACTGCTGAAGTGAAGGTGGAATTTAGAACATTGGCCATGGGAATAAACATACTGCCCATTTCAACATGCAAAGTACATGTCACTGAACATTGCAGTGGCTTCCTAGGCTTCCGAATGTCAGCTGCACCGCGAAGCCATGAACTACTAAGGCCCTCATTATGAGACACTTGAAAACTGGTGTGGACAAGAAACTTAAGATTTAGGATCAACGCAGCTTTATTCATGCATTCTTAGGGCCAAAACAAAGCCATGACTTTTAAACTTAACTTTTCTGAACCTGTTTTCTCATCTGTAGAATGGAAGGGTTTTTTGTTTTGTTTTGTTTTCTTGCTTGTTTCTTTGTTTTACCTTCTTTACAAAGAGCTTTTAAAAGGAAAATATGAAGAGTCACACTGTTATTTCAGATAATCACAGTAGAGTCAGCTGCACCACACTATATTCATTTTCACAAACTGGGGAAGGTTAAATTTGAAATAGGGCAGAGAAGCATTTATCTTAAGGTAATAAAAAAAAATTTAGTGCTGGGGCAGATAGGAATTTCAAAGACCTTTTAGATCTATTTTTCCCCCCTGTTAGTCAATAAATAGGGCTTCAAAAGTTCACATTTGTGTGAGATGATGCTTCGCAGTGAATCTGAGACCTTTGTCGTTACTTTTCTGTAACTATTACCTTATTAGGAACAGATCCGCACTGGATCTGGAATCAAACACCTTTGAAGTTGGAGCAGCCTCACAAAATAAATAATGGCTGTTTACATGTTTCCTTGCTTTTCTATCTTCTCCCTGTAATCGGATGATAATTCGGAATCATTGCTAAACAATTTATTATCTTCCTGAAGTATAATATCTGTCATCTAACCTAACTGCACTTTAACTTTAAAGACATTTTAGCGCATTTATTTTTACTTGGTTATGATGCAAGGTCCTGCATCTAATAATGATCAAACTTAGACCTGCAGTGAAGTCAATGTTCCTGGCTTCCAGCCCCCCTCACCTCCTCCTAAGCTTCGCTTGGCATCATCTTTGAGCAGCAAGTCTAAAGACAGGCCAAAGGGGGCCTGCTACCCAAGCAGAATTCTGCATTCATTAAGCCACAGGAAACTGTGGGGATTGGAAGTCCTGGGGTGGAGGCTTTGTATGAGGGTGAAGTTTTCCATAATTGGACAAAATCAAGGGACCTCTTCATTTCTCCCTGTGTAGCTCACAATTCAGAAAACTCAAAAACATACAAGGCCGTCTTGTGCAATTCCATTTGTGTTTTCCTGTTTGCTAAAATTAACAAGATCTGCAAGTACACTTGCTTCAGTTTTGACTCAGTCTCTATCTTTTGCATGAGACTACTGTACCAGTTTTCATCCTACCTTGCTATGCTGAATTTAAGCTTATAAGCCTCACCTTCACTACACTTCGCTGTGGTATAACCTTAAGTATTGTCTGTTTTGATCTAAGAAGTATTATTACTTATTTAATGTTAATCTTCATATTTTTATATTTCATAAAAGCAGGAGTTTGTTAGGATTTTGCATTTTCTTATCACAGTTTTCATTTGTGTTGGCTCCCACTACTTCTGTTGTTTGATATTGTGAATGGTGATGAACTTTAGGCAGGACAAGCATTCATCCATTTATTCATTTATGTATTTCAAACATATTATTGAGCATCTTTTTATAAATCGGGTGGTCCCATGCATCCAATGCAGCAGGGGAAGTGTTTGCCCTCATGCTGTTTTTATTTTAGTGGGAAGAAATAGCCAACCAACGGTTAAATCAATAAATGAGATGCTCTTACAAGCAACAGGTACCATAAATGTGAAGTGGGATAAAGAGTCACTGTGGGGAGGGGACCATTGTGGACATTGTAGTCAGGGAAAGGTTCTTCGAGGAGAAGGAGCTACCCTGCAAATGGCTGGGAGATGAATGGACCTGGCTGAATGACAGCAAAGATGTAACAGAAGGGAGAACAGTGTGAAGGGAGAAGGTGACAGGAGAGAAAAGCATTAGACAAGATCAGAGGAGGTGAAAGTCAGACAATTCATACGCTCATTAGCAACAATGGCAAACACTTGTGTGCTTTATATACATTAAAAAGTTTCATCCTTAAAATGACCCTGTGATGTGGGTACTACTATGATCATTGCCTGTTTTGCAGGCGAGGAAGCTAGGTTCAGTAACTTCCCTGAGCACCTGTCACGCAGTGATAAGAGGTAAGTGAGTATGGGAATGCAGGTCTGAACCACTAGCTAGCTGGCTAGCTCCCCTCTCTGCCCCTTTCATTCCACTTTCATCAGTAATAAGGAGCCTGGTCACGTGGATTCCTTTTTTTTTTTAACTTTTAATTTTTTAATTCCGACATGCTTAAAAGGTACTCTATCTATGAGTTTCAACTTAAGTGTCTCCTTCCCTGCAACGTTTTTCTTTCTTTCAGTTTATTTAAACAGTTATTGAACATATGAATAGGCATCCCACATGACATACCAGCACCAGGCTTCAGGGTTTGTCAAAGATATGTAAACCTGGCCCCAAATCCCCAGAACCTTGCCAATGGCTAGTCAGCGAATGACACAACAAGGAAGTGTGCTCTAGGCATGAGGAAGCCATGGGGACAGCGGGTGTTGGGGCCACCTCTCCAGAGAAGAGAGACATAATCCCTAGCTTCCATGACCAGGATAGGTCAAGGACTTAAGAAGACCATTGTTGACTTTGATAATCTAAGATGGATGAAGGCCCTACATCCAGCCAAGATGAACAGAATCAATATCAACCATACAATACCTTCTGAATTCCTTTGTATTGGTCAGCTCTATCTCATGGCTTCACTTTTCAATCTGAGGTGTTCCGAGTCATCCCTGAGTCGTTTGACTTGGAACAGTGTCGCCTCCTCTTCCAGCTCACAACACTGTTCTGAGGTCGGCCCACAAGGTTAACCATGTAGGTTAACCTTTTTATGTTTTTTATGTTCCTTATCTTTATATTTACAAACTAAATGGCTTGATTTGAAATGTCACGGAGCTGATATGATATTAAAAGAAAGCTTTTATCATAGTAAAAAATGTTTTAAAAGATCCTAAGTGGAAAACAAAAGCGGTCCCTGCCCTCCAACAAAATGAAGAAACAAAAACAGAAATTCTCTTTGCCTGATTGAGTTATCTATGGTTGCGTTTTAGAGGAGTCCTGCCAAGGATTTAAGGACTTTAAATAAATTAAAGAAAGAAAGGTTTGATGATGCATTTAGATGGCAAATGTCAGGTACTGAAATTTGGGATATTACAAAATTGAGTTCTCACAATAGCTGTTACCTCAGCCACTACCCAAATATTTTCAAGTGTATATGAGGTTGTTCTTTTTAGAGGATGAGTAAATATACCTGCAACCTGGGCCTGGTAACATTGGGCATGCTTTTGTAATTCTGAAACTGTTAGTATGGAAAATATGCAAGATTCACACTTTCCCTTAAATCTAGGAATAATCAGATTAGGTTCCTGTAAAATATCTAGGAGTCACTCGCTACCATATGAACTAACTCATTTATGATGTGGATGTCAGAATGTGAAGCAGCAAGCTTCCCAGAGTGAGAAGGTCTGGAGCTGTAGTCTAGAGAGGAAGCCTGATGATAGGGGCAGAAATCTGTGCGCTGGATAACTGAAGAGAAGTTCTCTCAGGTTAGAGAGGAAAATAAAATAAAACAGAAAAGGGCTAAGGAGAGAAGTGAGTGGACTTATTTATGAATAAAATGCTCATCACGGTGCTGTTTGTAATAGTGCAAACCTGAAAACCCCCTAAGAAGTCCTAGAAAATAGCAAAGTGTTTGAATAGTTTAAGGGCAGGACATTATAGAATATTCTAAGTTAATATGGAAAGTGTATTTTTGAGGATTACTTGAAAACTGAGTGTCCTCACCATATAATGTCAGGATCCAGATTGCGTAGAAAGCATCATCCTCACTTTGGAGGGAGGCAAGGACTGCAAAGAGGAAAACCTTTTTGGAAAGAAATACATTAAAATGTTATTTCATATTTTCTAAGTTATCTTAAATGAGAATATCTGTTAGTTCCTGCTGTGCCCTTTTTATCTGAGGATTTATGTCATCGATCATGGAAAAATTTTAGCAATTATCTCTTTAAGTATTGATTTTCTGTTCTCTCTTTTCTCTTCTCTAACTGGTGGTAGAGAATGTTGGAGCCTCTGGGTCTGCCTTTCAGAACCCAGAACCGCCTTCCCAACTTGTCATTCCATCAACTCAGGGAATCCCTCACACTGGTTTGCTCTTTGGTTGTTTTTTTTTTTTTTTTTTCATAACCATATTGATTTGATTTCATTTCTGAGATTTCTAATTCATTTTTTTTACACCTACTTTTGTTTTATTTCTGACTTTTTGTTTCAGTTTCACGTTCTTTGATTATGGGTGTTGGGTTTTTCTTTGTCTTTCTAATGATCTCAGGTGTGATTATGTAAAGGTGGTTTTCAGATTGCTCTACGTGGCTTTCATTTCAGAGAGAGTACATTTGTCTCTCAATCATTGAGTTGCCTTTTCTTTAGATTTATATTCTTCATGTGTTTTGAAATTTTAGATTGTACTCTCATCTGGAGTGGGGAGGTGCTTGCTCTTCCGCTTATTTTCCCTGCTTTGTTCTCTCCTCTTCCCTCCTTAACAGCCTTGCCGTGACGTCAGCATGAACTCAGCGTCCAGTCCAGCTTGTACTACTTAATCAGGGTCACCCATGGAGACACTGGCTCCCAGAGATGCAGGAGGTGGGGTGGGGTTCCTGACTGCCCCAATGTGTTTGATTTCTTATCCCCAGTAGCAGTTGGCTATAGTGTTTTCCAACCTTCTTTTGCAAGGAGGGAGAGTGCCCTCCCTGTTACTGGTTTCCGTGGACTGCTCGCTGTGGTACCCTTGGTGCAGGACATGCTTTGCTGTCTGCATCCTCCTGGGAGTGGAGCCTCTGGCCATCTCTGCCGTGCATGTGGACCAGAACCCAGGACACCTGCAGCTTCAGTCCCACTTACTACTTTTGGGTGACAAGGGATTCGAGATGTGTGTAGGTTAAGTTAGAGAAAAACTTTGTAGAAACATACATTTCACTTCTAAAGTATGAGTGGCACCCTTTTGAAAGTAGGGATGAAAATGAGAGAGTAGCCATTATTTCCTCCAAACTGGAGGTCATAACCATGAAGGGATAGTGTTTGGGTCCCTGTCAAAAGAAGCAGTAAGCCAAAGGCAAGGAAAATATTTTCCCCCATTTTTAGAGTATGATTTGTTCATAGACAAAAAGAAAACTATGATCAGCTGATTCCTTCGGATGAGAGAGTAAGCTGTCAAGTGCTTCCCATCTGGTTGAGCTCCTGATCCAGATGGGCTGCCAATAGTAATTTATGAAAGGTTTGAAAGCAACTTGCTGTCCTCGGGAAAGAATCATGAGAACACATTAACATGGGGATGTGCTCCCCTCCCGCAGCCCCAATTTGCAACAGATGCAGAGATGGGGCAACTGCTTCCACTCTGCAACTAGAACCATCTATTTCTGAGCCAGGAGTCACTATGTCTCTGCTCTTTAGGAAAAAAAAAAAAGGCAAGCGTTTCCCCCCCTTTCCCTCTCCTCCACTGGCTCAGTGAATGGGGGGGGGGGTGCTCCCATGACAGGGGTTCCAACAAATGGCCAAAGCAGCCCTCAGAGCCTGTCACAGCTGAGAATCTGGGATGCTTGGGAAAGTGAACGTGGACAGCAGGAATGGGGGGGTGCAGCCCTGCATCTAGTTCCCTCGGGGGGAGCAGGCCAGAGTGGCCAGGACCTGCCATGCAGGACCCTGAGGCCCGGAGCCCCCGGAGCCCTGTCCCCTCGTGGGGCAGCGCCCAAGCGGGCGGCAGGGTCAAGGGCAGGGCGCCCGAGCTCAGGCCGCCCCTGGGCCTGGGCCTACCACTTGGTGAGGCCCCCTGGAAGGAGCCCCCTTCCTGAGTGGCTGCTGGAAAGTGGGCAGGCCGTCTGCAGGGCGCCAAGGAGCTGCTGGCAGACAGGAGCTCCTATCTCTGCTTTGATCAAACCATCTGCTTCCTAGGCTCTGAGGAAACTGCCAATGTGCATGCCGTACGTGCTTCAAAGTGTTCTGAAATGTTCAAAAGAAAAGTCTGGAATCACTGTTTAATGTTCCTAACGACACTGATGAAATCAGGGCTGGACGGAACCTGCGCCCCAGGTTTTCAGTCAGAAGAGCTGAGGGAGGGAGGGAGAGGCCTGGGCTCAGAACTGTGACAGGCATGTGCCCTGGGCTCTGGGGCAGGGAAGACATGAGCCCCCATCTGACAGACCCCCAGCAGAGCCGGTGGGGGGCCAGGGACTCCAGGGCCCCTCAGTGCTGAGGAAGGGCTTGGCCCCAGGTGAGAGCAGGGCACCATCCAGGCCTCATCTAGGGGCCACCAAGCGTCCAAGAGGAGGTCGCTTGGTCCTGGGGCAGCTTGAAACTCCTGTTATCGGGTGCAGGTAACAGGCCCAAAGTCCTTAGAGCCTAACACCTACTGGAGACTTCACCAGGGACATTGTTTTTAAAAGATTTTATTTATTTACTCATGAGAGACACAGAGAGAGAGAGAGAGAGGCAGAGACCCAGGCAGAGGGAGAAGCAGGCTCCATGCAGGGAGCCTGACCCAGGACTCCCCGGGGTCATGACCTGAGCCGAAGGCAGACCCTCAAACCCTGAGCCTCCTGGGCACCCCAACAAGGGACATTTTTATACAGTATCTATGCATATGCTGTTGTTCTTAAATCTATGTCTTTTTTCCCCTTACATTTAGACTAAACTATGTATTTTATCTAACCTGAGAATAGGCATTGACCCACAAACAAGCCCATGTGCTCAGGGCTACAGAGGACATATGGGTGAAAAGAATGTTGTCCTTTCCCTTAAAGAACCTGCAACGCGGGGTGCCCAGGTGGCTCAATGGGTTAAGGGCCCGCCCTTGGTGTTGGCTCAGGTCACGGTCTCGGGGCTGTGAGACTGAGCCCTGCATCGGGTTCCAGTATATTCTCTTTCTCCTTCTCCCTCTGCCACTCCAAACCCCCCTCCCATTAAAAAGAAAAAAGAAAAAAGAATTTACAGTGCAAAAGATATATACCGTAAGGCACAAATCACCACAAAATGAGACCCAATCTCCCGGGTCATTGAAAAATCGAAAATGAATTGTCCTTCCAAAGACAGATCGATCGCATTTGCTTGGTTGTGAGTCATCGAAATTAAGGTTGTGGGACGCCCTGCTTCTCCCTTGGCCTGTGTCTCTGCCTCTCTCTGTGTGCCTCTCATGAATAAATAAATAGTATTTTTTAAAAATTAATTAATTAATTAATTAAGATTGCAAGTTGCTAACGAGCTATATTTTCACAGAAGGAATGCTTGCTGTGGTTTCCTTGGCCCATTCTAGTCTCTGTGCTGGAGAATCCTCTAAAACGGGAACTGGGACAAGTGTCCCTCTAGTGGCCCCTCCGCAAACTACAGCCGATATATTGGCTCTTGGAGAAGCCAGTTTCAAAAGAACACGCCAGCCAGGCTAATCCTGTTTCCACTAATAATCCACTGGAGGGAAGATGAAATTTTAGAGGACGAATGCCATCCCATGCCATCATATGTCAAGAGCGTGGACCCTGAGATCAGATGGACCGGTTCAAATCCCGGCCCCGCCACTTAGTGACAGTGACCCGAGCAAGTTACTGAGCCTTTCCCTCAGTTTGCTCATCTGCAAAATGGAGATGACAGTTATACCCAGGTGATAGGGTAGTTGTGAGCATTAGAAAAGAGACAACGCAAAATGTTAAAAATGCTGCCTTGTCACAGCGAGTGCTCAGTCATCATTTTTGGAAAAGGTGGGCACATTTATTTTCTTTTTAAAAATTTTTATTTAAATTCAGTGAATTACCATATAATGTATTATTGGATTCAGAGGTAGAGGTCAGTGATTCATCATTCTTCTGTGACACCCAGGGCTCATCTCATCACGAGCCCTCCTTAATGCCCATCACCCAGTTGCCCTGTCCCCCAGCCCCCCTTCCCCTCCAGCAACCCTCAGTTGAATTCCTAGGATTATGAGTCTCTTTGGGTAGACATTTACTTCCACAAACTGTTCCCTGTGCCTTCTTTCCACATTGCTGCTACTTCGCTTTTCTTTGTTATGGGTCTTTCTCATTCCAGATTTGCATATTTTACAGAGAACTCGGAACTTATACAGGACAAGTGGGCTTTTAAGTGCTTTTTTAGTCTATAATCTCCCAAAGTCTAAAACCTAACCAAAATACGGTTGGTATTACCAATACACTGCTTTTATTTACAAAATCTGTATACCTAAGTAGCACTAGAATTATTTCTATACAACTCTCCTGATTTCTTGATTATACTCTTCACCATTCCTAAGTTATTACAATGCGAAACTGATTGTTTTAAGCGTAGCATCTGTGGAACATTCTGCATCAGGAATAAGATTCCTCCCAGGGGGTAATTTTTTTTCTTCCCAGTTAAACTTCTCTGGGGCTCCAGTGGTACCCACAAGACACACAGGCATCCCATGCACATCCAACAAGATTCTCAAGCTGCCTGATGAACTCTCACCACTTTGGCAGCTTTATTGTCATTCCTGTGAAGTTACTTTGCCTCTCGATTGTATGGGATCTTGCCCTCATTTCATTACTAATTAAATTCGTTTTTACCGAGTCATAAATTAATTATTTGAGGTAAAATCACGGAAATCTATACCTCCCTCCAAGATCTTTTCTTTAACTCTGGGTAATTAAACTTCAGAGTTATCGTGCTAATCTTTATTAGTATTGGAAGGAAATGACTGACGCAAAATTAAAGGCATCAATTTCTTACATAGTAGGAGAGGCTCTGTCTTAGGGGTGGGTTGACAAATTAAAAGGTGCCCTTTCCACCAGCAGTCTTTCTCCATTGTCTGGCATTGCTGCTAAGCCTAAGTTGGACATGGTTAGAAAACCTGCTCATTTATCTTCCGACTAGAGCAAATGGGATCCGACTCTAAGATCATTCGTTGTTCTAAAGGCATGTGCATTTTACAAGCTTTCGTGTCACTTTTCTCATGAAAGGTGAAAAATGACAATGTGAGGCTTAGTCTCTTTTTTATGAACAAGTACATTAGATTCCTAATTACTGGTGATAACTTGGTTTTCACTAAATGAATATAGCCTTGAGCATTCCTCATCATTGAGAACAAGGAATTTAGTGTTACATAAATATTTTACCCTATTGGATTAGTAAATGGTTTGTTAATTGGCTGATCCACATTTCTATTCAAAGAGCATGTTTAGATAAATGAATCCTTTAAATAACACCCCCAGGAGAACTCTTGGCAAACACACTGTGCTTTTTGCCATAGGGTTGTCAAAATATCTTAGAGAGAAATACGACAAAGTAAACCTTTAGAAAAGAAGATCAGACCTGGTTGCAAAAACCCGTAGCTCCTCTTTTCCCTCAGGACTGAGTGATTTAAACAAGGGAAGATAATTTGGTTTTACTTAACTTCTGTTATCCTAAAGCCTGAAGCCTGATAACTTTTATCAACTCATCCCTACCACTTAAGAGATTCACTTTGAAATGTTCCCTACTCCCGGGGCTTCTCTCTCAGGGCAGAGTGAACTAACAGCTGACTCCTTCCATTCAGCTCTCCGGTAACCGGAGTCCATGAGATGATGGGATGCATTCAGAGACGAGTGGACCTTCTGACCCAACAGTGTTCGGCGCACAAAGAATTTGCTCTCAAGAAACAGCAACTAACTGCCTCAGTGGAGGGCCACCTCAAGAAGGTAGTCTCTTGAATGTGTCCTACCTTGCCTACTACTTAGATACAACCCTTTCCTTGGTGATACTAGATGGCACAGCATCTGCACATGGGGGCATGGTGGGAGGATAGCAGTGTGTCTCCCTTGGCTTCTCTTAGGTTCCACATTAGGTCTTGTAAGCAAACAGCATGAAGCTGTAGTTCACTATTGCTCAGCAACCATTCCTGTCCCCGGCTGCAGACACTTGCTGTGTCATCCTACCCGCCATGCCAGCCCTGAGTACGGACATACAAGGGCAGTTCTTGCTTTGCACGGAACAGAACTGTGTGCATATTGGGGTTGTGTCCTTATTTTAACATGGTTCTGTGCAGGTCTCCAGTTTGCATGAAATTCAGTTAATGTGGTATTATACGACATGAAGACAGCAGGCAAATACCAAAAATGATGTCTTAGGGATTTCCAGGGATAAATTGTCACTATCATACTTTAGCAAACAAGGTCAGTACAAAGGACATGGTCATTCTGAATAAAATAAAACATACACATGGAAGTCCTCTGCAGAGTGGATACAATGGCTTGGTACCTATTTCCTATTTTCAAAGAGGAATAAAATCAGGAAGCTGCTGTTTGACTAAAGAAAAAATTGCTTATCTGTAGCTGGGACATATAGCAAAAACTATTTCAATGACATTAATGCTAATCAATGTCCATGCCCATTTTCAATGATGTCTTCATCTGATACAGTGGACCCATATGCCTGACTTAAGTAGAATTAGTAGACTTCACAGGAGAGGACCTTAAATACCCATGTCTCTGTCTAAATTGACTTTCCACCTGTTATCGATCCAGAAACTTGGGAATTTGAGCCTTGTTCTGATGCCTGGGTCCAGGGAGATTCCAAATATGGCAGCAGCTGTGGTGCCACATTCCCTAGAGATTGAGACTCAAGCTAATTTGGTGGTGGTGGACAACACAGCAGGAACTCAGACAACTGTCGCTCCTTGTTTTACTGCCAATTCAGAGCCAACTTGACCAAGGGAAGTATGGACTCTGGTTAGAGCCAGGAGATGAAGAATCTAACTCTGATGTTATAGAACCCCTTAAAGATGACTTTTTCACTGAATCATGTGTACTAAAAATCAAATTGCAGTCCCCCACATTCATTAATTAAATGGCCTAAGTGTGTCCCTGTGTTTTATTGTCACATGTACAGGGTTTGGTACTGCCCCAGGGCTTCTAAATAAATCACCATAGGGTGATTTAATACCTAGGCTTTGGACCTTTACTTCAAGACATACCTGTAAACTGGGCACAGTCGACTTATAGTGGATGATTATGAGTTAATCAATCAGATAAGTTCATCTCTGCTGATGTATTTTAGCAAGTACATTATCCATTCTAGGTAATATAGATAAATTCTCAGAAGATGTGGATGATTGTTTATATCTCATTTCTGTTAATAAAATATATGTCTGTTAATAAATATATGTCTTTAAACACATACCCTCTGTTGACCGGTCAGTCGTGTAACCTCCTACAAAAGGCAACATTATTAATTTAAACATGACATTCTAAAATATTTAAAACTTTTTAGATGAAAATTGGCATATCCATTTAAAGTACAATGGGAATGGTGACAGTGGTATTTATCTTTTCTATACATAAGGCATCATGTATGCACATACGTTTTACTAAGACTGCCATATATTCTTTGTTGCTAAAGGTGGAAATGTCAATTCAGAAAATCAGTCCGGTACTTTCCAATGCAATGGATGTCGGTTCCAGCCTTTCTGAATCAAGGAAGATTTTGAGTAAATACTTGGAACTGGATATCCAAGCTAAGGTAAATTAAATAGGAATTTTTATTATGGTAATGACTTTGTAAATATGATTTATTTATATTCAGTGGCTATAAAACTTAATCCGGCTCTCTTGAGGGTTGCAATTCTAAATTGATACTGTGGTAAACAATGACTTAAAACTTCTATTATGTGTATCTAAATTATTTATACTCATATGTGCATTTATTAGTGTGTTTGATCTCACTGAGACTGTAGCTTGGTATTAAGTAGTCATTTGGCCCCTTTTCTTTGCCTGGGAAATGTTAGCAACTCCTTT
The DNA here is from genome assembly GCF_018345385.1 of Vulpes lagopus. Classification (NCBI taxonomy): domain Eukaryota; kingdom Metazoa; phylum Chordata; class Mammalia; order Carnivora; family Canidae; genus Vulpes; species Vulpes lagopus. Next base: position 101,918,926 of record NC_054834.1, on the reverse strand, counting down.
TGGGATGCCACAGGAGGCAGGGCGAGTGCTTCTCTATGACTATCTGTGATTTTCTGCTAGAGTAACTTACAAAAGAAAATTCCCAGAAGAAACATGCATTAATGCAAGATTCTAGGAAGCAAATAAAAACACAATCTTGCTTGCAAGCCCGATATTCAGAGACAGGAAATACCCTCTTCTTCCTGGCACCTCCTCTAGCTTCCCCTTGCCCCTCTCCTATGGGACTGAGCCTCTCCAGGACTCTTGCTAGTAGCTCCAAAGCTGTACTGAGTCCCAGCCTGCCCCAGCAGGTGTTCAGGAGGGTGAGCCTAGCACCTCCCCTGGCTTACCCATTGGTAGGCAATGGTTATTCCATGGGTTCTCGGCCAGAGGGCCTTCACATTTGGAAATTCACAGACATACTGATTTTTTTTACTCATTATTTAAAATGTTTAAAATAAAACATGTCTGAATCCAATTTCTCTTTTCCTATTTTAAGAATTTTAGAAGGAGGGAGGAAATGGCATGGGGAGAAACTGCCCTGCTTCCTCCTACCCAGAGTGCTATCTGGAAGCAACACTTGGAAATGAAAATTAGCTTCATTCACTGGAGGACTTGGGAAGCATATTAAATACAAGTGGGGAAGCAATTCTTTCTCGCTGAAAATGACAGTGAAGCTTTTTTCTTTCATTTTTGCTTGATTCCTCACACAGTCTCGTGTAAAATTTTACGTGGCTCTTTCTGGGGGCAGTTGTAGATGTAATGCCTACCCTACCTGCTTATCCGTTCTATCTGTTAGATTTTACCTGCTAGAAATTGCACGGAAAACTCAGAAGAGCAACCCTGTGGGCCACTTAGATTTCATATGTAACATTTCCCCTACACTTGCTTCAAAACCCTTCTAGGTAGAGATTCAAATAAGACTGCATAACTGACATGCCATCTTTTATAAATTAAACAAGGAGTAAACAGTCTCTATAACCTTGCCATCTCCTGTTTAACAAAATTAGTTTAAGAATTTGCTAGAGCTTTTGTTAAATTTCATAAAGCAATTCTCACATATACTTGTTAAACAAATTACTTAAAACATTTCCACCATGTTGTTTTATAACTTTTCACACCAAACAGCCTTTCTTCTATTTGTGACCCAAAAAAATAGAGTGCTCCAGATGAAAAGCGGAGCTGATAGAGTGAGAGAATAATTTGAGATGGTTTTCATTTTAAGATATATATATATATTTTTTTTTTTTAGTTTTGAAAGTTGTGCCTTTCTTTCATCGAGGAGAGTTCTGGTAGCAGATCAATTAATAATCGCAATAGATGGGTGTACAGAAGGTAATGAAATGTGAATGTTCATGATTCCCCTGTCAGCTTCTGACCCCCTGTGCTTTGCTTTCATAGGAGACAGCACAGGAATTAGAAGCAGCTGCAACGCTTGTGACAGAGAAAAATGAATTTGAGCCTGACAAAATGGCATTGCTTTCTTCTAAAGCTAAATGGCTGGAGGAAGAATTAAAAATCCTTGGCCAAAGCATCAGCTCCAGGTCACAAGTCCTGCAAGCTTATGTGGCGTTTCTACAGTCATCAGAAGAGGTACGGTGCCTGAGTGCTGACCTTCCTTCAGGTGGCCTCTTCCCTTCCTCCTGCCTTCCTGGGAAATAGAAGCCCTGGCAGGTGGTCCGTAGCTTCCACTTCCATGGGTGCACTCACTTCGTGGCCCTTCATTCTCCAAGGCACCATGCGTGGACTCAAAGAGTAAGTTGTTTAACTAAAAAAAGAATGCAAGTGTTTCGGAGACATATTCACAAATAAGCAAAGTGGTTGTGTTGGAACACTTTTTTTTTTTTTTTTTTTTTACCTGTGACCAACAAGCATTTACAATACCCTGAACGTTGAACAAAATGATTTAAAAAGAAGTTATCTTCTTTGAATACCCAAGCAATTAGTGCGATTCATTTAAAATACATACACAGAATCAGAAATTAGGGGCTTTGGGGTCCAGTCTCAGATCAGTCTTGTTTGATGCCTTTTAACGAGTCACGTCTGAGGGCGGCTTCCGAGGCACTCTTCTGACAGGGCTGTACTGGAGAATCTGTAAATACCCGCCGTAGATGAGGGTTCCATCTCTCAAAGGGCCCAGCCTCTGGGCGATGACACCAGTAATGGAGGGGTGCTAGGTGCCACCTCCTTCAACTCTGGGGGCAGTGCGCCCGGGAGCGCCTGGCATGAGGTGGAACGAACATGGTCCGCTCAGGGGTAAAGCCAACCAGGAGCGTGCTGGCATTGCATTGGCTCACTGCCACCTCCCCCTGTCCCCCTGCTACCCCGGTGTCCCGCCTAAACACAGCTCTTGTCAGCAGCTCCCATGCTCGCCCCTCCGGAGGAAGGCCATGCCCAGTCCCTGCAAATCTGCCGTCACCACTGCCGCCTCCTCCACATCTTTACTCCACCTTTTGTCCTTTCTGGCTTTTTTTTTAGTGTTTCCTAGCCCCATACCCTCATGGTTTGGCAGGGGGCTAGGAGGTGACAGGATTATCCTATTGAACGTTTTTATCTGGAACTTGAAACGGTGGAGAAGGTACAAAGACGTGCTGTGTCCTGTGCCTTCGTTGCCCGGAACACACCTGCTTGGCTTCAAGTTCAGCATCCACTCCCATGGCCCCTCTGGCCTTGGGCACCAGAGCCTCTCTGCGCTGGGACCTCAGCTTTCCGAGAAGCACCTCCTCAGAGGACCTCATGTCCCTGCACCCTCCTTGTTCTCACTAAACTGTCTTCCTCCCTGGGCGGCCTTCTGTCCTCTCACCCCCTGCCCCTCCAGCCTTTCCTTCTTTCCTCACCAGCTCCTGGTTATTCATTTCCAGCCCCATCTCCGCCCCCCATGACTCCCTACTGGTTCCCAGCACTGGGCCACCCAACGGTCGGTTTACTCAGCTCCCATCTCCAAGCTTTTAGACGCTCCCGCAGAAAATCATACAATGGTGCTGATGGGCACCGTTACCATGGGTGGGCTCTGCCTCAGCCAGGATCCCCTGCACTCCTAGTCAGTGCCCATGCGGTAGCAACGCTTAAACATCTTCCCTGGTTTCCTCCCCTGCATCCCAGCCAACGCCCTTTCCTCGGATATGACTGGAAAAAATGAGGCCATTGAGCCTATGTGTCTTGACCTCCCTCAACTTCCAAACCTACTGATTCTCTTCATCCCTCCTCCAGCTACCAACCCAGTGGAGCCTGTCTCTGTGGCCCCCACGAGCCAGTGGTCAGCCCCCTGGGGACACATGCCTCCGCCCTTCAGAATCTAGCCTCAGCCAGACCCACCCTCCTGTTGTTCAAGTTGGCTCTTTCCATTGCTTCCTTCTCTTTGGTCTGCAGCTGTGCCTGGTGGTATTGCCCTCAGCACAGCTGGCGCTCTGTGGTTGACCTTCCCGTCCCACGGGTACTCTAGGGACAGGAAGGTGACACGTCTCCCCTCTGCACACCTGTTTGCTGCTATAAACATCGGGGTGCAGGTGTCCCAGCATTTCATTGCATCTGTATCTTTGGAGTAAATCCCCAGCAGTGCAATTGCTGGGTTGTAGGGCAGATCTATTTTTAACTCTTTGAGGAACCTCCACACAGTTTTCCAGAGTGGCTGCACCAGTTCACATTCCCACCACCAGTGCAGGAGGGTTCCCCTTTCTCCACATTCTCGCCAACATTTGTGGTTTCCTGCCTTGTTAATTTTCCCCATTCTCACTGGTGTGAGGTGGGATCTCATTGTGGTTTTGATTAGTATTTCCCTGATGGCCAGTGATGCGGAGCATTTTCTCATGTGCTTGTTGGCCATGTCTATGTGTTCCTCTGTGAAATTTCTGTTCATGTCTTTTGCCCATTTCATGATTGGCTACCTATGGTTTTAATTCACCAACTCAAAAATGGTTCCTCAAACCCTACTCTTCCAAGTCCCAGACCAGTGCTTTCAACTTCCATTCATGCTAACTCCCTCTGTAACCTGTAGGCTCCTGAAGCTCAGCAGAACACACCCAGTTATCTATTTTTCAAACATGTTTTTCCTCTATTTTGGCCTTGGAGTAATGATCTCATCCTTTCTCAGAAGTCCTATGTATAAGTTCCGAAGTCTTTTCCAAGGCCTCTCTCAATGAACACTTATTTTGTATGAGGTCCCATGCTCTTCATTCCTAATTTACTTTATTTATTTAAAGGTTTTATTCACCTATTTGAAAGAGAGAGAGAGAGAGAGAGAGAGAGAAAATGAATTGCGGGGGGGGGGGGGAGGAGCAGAGGGAGAGGGAGAAACAGACTCCCCGCTGAGCAGGGAGCCCTACATGGCTTGATCCCAGGACCCTGGGATCATCATCTGAGCTGAATGCAGATGCTTAACCAACCGAGCCACCCAGGCACCCCTATCCCTGATTTCATTTAATTCTTGTAACACCTCTGGGTTGTTACTATTATCCCTATTTTACAAATGAGGGAAACCGAGACTCTAGGAAGGTAGTTGTCCAAGATCAAAGAACTAGTAAATGTCAAAGCTGAAGTTGAATCCCCAGTTGACTCTTTTTTGTCTTTTCCTATGTTGAAGGCCATTCTATCCCTTTTTTGTCTATGGGGACAACCTAAAAGATTTCTGAATTCCCCTTCCCCTCCACCTGCACCATCACTTCTTCAGTTCAAACCCTCATCTCTTGTTCAGCTTGAGGATGTTGTCTTCTGTCTTCTCCACCTCCTATAATTCCCCCCTCCAATCCTTTCTAAAAAATGGTCATTCTGAAGCAAATCTGATTGTGCTACCTCCTGATATTCAGGTAATATGAGAAACATAATTTGTGCAACAAATCACAAATAACTTTCTTCTTCAAATTATAAATAACATTTACCAAAAGTGAATGAAGTATTAAAATTTATCATTAATTCTCTTAAAACACAAACTAGTACAGATTCAAGGGAATTCCTATAATAGCATCATTCTCTCTGGTAGTCAAGGCTTCTTTGAGGTGTTGGAAAAGGAGGATGAATTAAAGTCTATGTTTTGAGAGTTGCACACAACCAACAGTACCTCGAACTGACACCCCAGCCTGTAGCTACAATCTCAGATACATGCTGATAGTTGTCATGCTGATTCTGAGCCATTGTGATCGCTATCAGTTGTCTCAGACTACTGAGAATTTGTCATGTCTTGTTGGTTACAGTAGGAAACAAGTTGAAACCTGCTGGCCACCTTATCTGGCTCAGGGATCCTTTTAGCTTCTTTTGTAACCGCTCAGCTTGTGCAACCAGAACTTCACTCCCACTACCATCTTTCATCACGCTCTGAACCAGCCAGTGTTTTCACACTTGTGCCTTCATGCGTGTGATCCCTTCCATCCAGGATCCCATTCTGCTCCCTCTCACCCTGGACGGTTCTGAAAGACACAGATCAAATGTTGCTTGCCTTGGGATGTGCTTCTCTATTTACTCTGTGTAGAGTTCATGGTCCCTCCTCAGCGAGGCCATAGCATTGTGCTGTGTATGTGTGTATATGTGTGTATGCTTGTCTTTGGGTTTCAGTAATTTGCTTACAGTTCTCTTTCTCCCAGAACTATCTTTGGGAACCCAAGGAAATGAATGCTTAATTCTTACCAGGGAATCTGAGGAGACTCCCTGAAGGGAGTAGCATTTTCAGTAGTTCAGAAGGAAAAGTAGGAACAGAAAATTAAAGAAAGCTCATTGTGGGTTGAAGAAACAAGCATCAGCTAGAGGCATGAATAAATGGAATATGAGAAATGAGAATAGAACTCCTGTTTCTGAGCACCATTTGGAGGCCCACCTATTAAGTTGATTTAAATGATGTTTGATGTTAATATCTTTAAAATATGATGACCAACCATTGCTTGAAATTTCTCACCCTGATTCGACCACTTTGGGTAGTTATGAGCTCTTTGAGTCTTGTCCTATTGGCCATTAAATATTACTCAAAATGCATAAAAGCTTATGTCAAAATTTTTCTACTATTTCTCCATTTCCCAATTACCTGTTAATCTATAGTTCTACAGGTGCATTTGATTTTATGTAAGCTCTAATCAAAGAGAGTGATTTAAAATAATCTAGTGCTGCTAGCATTGCTTAGCATATGAGAAAATACAATTTTAGGCAGGTGAAGTAATGTGCCTTAGTAAGATACAGTTTAATATTAATACTTGCACAGAAAATTAGTAATTGTACTTTTTTATTCTGGTTTATTACTAATTAGAAGGAAATTGTGATTAGTAATTATAAATAATTTTTCACTGGCTTACATTTCTTTCTTTCTGATTTGTATTCCCTGGTTGTGTGTGTGTGTGTGTGTATGTGTGTGTATGTTTATGTGAGAATCTTCCTTCTGAATTATAAAACACACTTTAAAGAGAACCACACTGGTCTTTGACGTAAATTGTCCCCAGTTGTAAAACATGTACATATGTAATACAGAAGTAAGGTTTTGGCTCTGGTAGCTAGGTCTTTTTTTTTTTTTTTTAAGATTTAATTTATTCATGAGAGATGTAGAGAGAGAGAGAGAGAGAGAGAGAAAGAGGCAGAGACACAGGCAGAGGGAGAAGCAGGCTCCATGCAGGGAGCTTGATGTGGGACTCAATCTCGGGACTCCAGGATCATGTCCTGGGACAAAGGCAGGTGCCAAACCACTGAGCTACCCAGGAATCCCCCTAGTAACTAGTAGGTCTTATGGGTAGCAGACTTGTCAACTTAATTTGCTACTGAGGGGCAGTCTTATCTGTCAACAACCTAAATAGATTTTCATGTCTCTTCAGTAAATTGACAATATTTAATAATTACTTAAAGAATTCTGAGATGTAGTTTCTCTTTAATTTTCTACAGGCTTTTATTAGAATCTACTGCTATTTTTATTTAAAAACGTTTTTAAGTGTTCTTAATTTTCATTTATACTCTTCTTTTTGTTTTGTTTTGTTTTGTTTTGTTTTGTTTTTAGGTACAGGAGCAGTGTCAGGGCCTAAAGCAGTTTTACCAATCTGGAATCCTGCAGAAGGAAGAGGATGATGCTGAAGCCAAGCATCAATCTGACTCAGCTGAGGAGCAATGGCAGCTATTTTTGAAGAGGAGTTTTTTAACTCAAGACCTAGGGTTTGAGTTCCTTATTTTAATAAATATGGTAAGAATGACATTAAATGTGTCACACCTTCTGCAAAGATTCCTTGTCAAAGTCAAAATCATAAATTCAAAAGTCCATCTGTCTGCTAATCAGCCTTGCTGGTTTAGGAGGTTGTTTTTGGTTTTATTTATTTACTTATTTTTAGATTTATTCAACTTAGAACAGTCCCTAAAGCCAGGCACTTATATGCTTAGTTGGTCTTAGACCTCCTATTCATTTCTAATGAAGGCTATTTTTTTTTAGATTTTATTTATTTATTCATGAGAGACACAGAGAGAGAGAGGCAGAGACATAGGCAAAGGGAGAAGCAGGCTCCTCTCAGGAAGCCCAATGCGGAACTCGATCTCAGCACCCCAGGATCACCACCTTAGCCAAAGGAAGATGCTCAACCACTGAGCCACCCAGGCACCCCAAGGAGGGCTCTCCTTTATTTATATTTTTTTAAAGATTTCTATTCATTTACTCATGAGACACACACACACAGAGGGAGAGAGAGAGAGAGAGAGAGGCAGAGACACAGGCAGAGGGAGAAGCAGGCTCCATGCAGGGGGCCCGACATGGGACTTGATCCTGGGTCTCCAGGATCACGCCCTGGGCTGAAGGCAGCGCTACACTGCTGAGCCACCAGGACTGCCCCTAATGAAGGCTATTTTAACTATTAAGGAGAAAGAGTGACTCGACTATCCTTCAAATACAACATTTCCATTATTACATAGAGACCTCAGTAGAAGTCCATCCGAAAGTTCTGTTATTTTGAAAGCATGTAACAAGGTCCTTACAAAATTTCCGGGGGTTAAAGACATCTAGGGTGAATTACCATTTTGAAGAATTTCTTACTATAGCAGATCTTTTCATAGGGCAGCTCTATTATATTTAAAAATATACTCTAGGGGATCCCTGGGTGGCTCAGCGGTTTGGCACCTGCCTTTGGCCCAGGGCGCGATTCTGGAGTCTCGGGATCAAGTCCCACATCAGGCTCCCTGCATGGAGCCTGCTTCTCCTTCTGCCTGTGTCTCTGCCTCTGTGTATGTGTGTGTGTGTGTGTGTGTGTGTGTGTGTGTGTCTATCATCAATCAATCAATCAATCTTTAAAATATATATATATACTCTAAATTTTAGTTGTTGAGTTGTTATCTGTAAAATACTCTAGAAACCTTAGATCAACCTCCTAATGAAACTGCTCATTTTGTTGTTACAAAATGCTAGATACTAGAAATTTTTTTTTTAATATTAAGGCAAATCTGTCTATGTATCTGTTTCTAACCCTCTGTAGTTACACAGGGAGAAAAAATTGTTCATATTTCATTTTTCTCACACATGAAAGTCATTCAAACTCTGAACATAGTTGCAGTGTCTGAGTTTTTTGTGTAGCTAGCCACGTAGAAATCCTATCTATCATTTATGAGATAACTTCATTTCTCTTCCCATCGTAATTCTCCCAGAATTTTTCTATGTTTTGTCAAAATAATTCATAAAATGTAACCAAAAAGTGAGGTCCAACTTCAACACAAAGTATAACAAAGTGGACATCATTCTTTACTAAGGAGACCTAAGATTATGCTAGCGTTTTTAGCAATAATTTCTCTTTTGCTGATTCATATTCGGCTGTGATGAAATAAGACTCTCATTTTCATTATAATTCCTACCAAGCTACTTCTCTCTCATTTTATATTGGTCAGGCATTTATTTTTTACATACAAGTGCAGGCCTCTACATTTATCCCAATTTAATTTCATTTTGTTTGTCTTCACCCATGATTCTATCTTGTTAAACTAATTCTGAACCTGCTATCTACTGCATTAGCCATCTTATCTGAGTTTAATTGTATACATTTGATAAGTAGGCCTTCTGTGGCTGCAAGTAGATTTTTAATAAAAGTGTCCAGGGACAAGTCAGCTTCCCAATCCATTAAGCCATCAGTTGATTAACCCGTTTATTGAACAGTCATGGACACTTTCAATAGTACTTCATTTCAACCATTAATTCACAACTTTTCCCCTTTATCTATAGTGAGAGAAACAGCTCAAAAGAAGGTCTACTTACCAAGAATCCTATCAATTACATAAGTATTATTTAGCATAAATCAGGAATTCTTTCCAAAGTGCTCACAAACTACTGGATTGATGATGAACTTACTGCACTGATTTTTATTATAAAGCTTATCAGTCTGTAAATAGTGTAGCCCACCCTCTCCTTGTGAAAATCAGGGCATTTTCCTTTCTCTTTCTGGCCTTTCTCTTATTTTCTGTTGATTTGCAAAGATTACTGACATCTGCAATTTTCCCAATACTCTGAAATGTGATGAATCTCAGTCTGGAGTCTGAATTCATTTGGAAGATTAGGTTCTGTAACTATACTCATCTACTTTGAGTTATAATTTTCTCTTTATCTACTCTAGCTCCACATTTGCTGTTCAAAGACTATACTTATTAAGTCTATGTGAAAACAAAATAAGTATTTAATAATGCTGATTTATCTAATGCTATTCTTAAGCATCAGAGAAAACTTGCTAAGCAATTTGCCTATGTTCTTTTATTACATAGGTGCTTTACAGTAAAAACCAAGTTATTTTACATTTGGAGCATTTAGAACACATATTACCTATCTACCATCTTTTACATTTTTACTTTGTTCATTATATAGTCTTCAATCTCTTGATGTGACTGCTCTAATTTGTACTCATAAGGGAATTAAAGTATTTGCAAACTGCATTTATGTGTCCATCCTTTTAATTACTAACTTCATTTCAGAAATTTTTCAGTTCTGAAATTTCTTTTCTAATTACATTTCAATTGCCAATGAAATTCTCTCTCTTGTCCTCTCTACATCTTTGCTGTACTTTCTTGACCATATTAATCATGGGTATTTTAAAGTGTTTGTCAGCTAATTCCAACATCTGAGCCGGGAGTTGTTTCTGTTGTCTACTTTTCTCTTGGTTTTCAGTAACGTAGTCCTGTGTTGCCAGGACCCATGAATATTTGTCAAGTCTCAGACATTATGTGTTAAATACATGCTTTACCCCAAAGTCCTTACTGCTTTCATATAATAAATTTCTCCTTGTTGATAAACATTAAGATCCACATAATAGTTAACTTTATTGGTTCAGTGACATTCTGAGATAGGAAATTGTTGGTAGAGCAATTAAAACACATTTTTAATGCTCTTCATATTTTTTGGACCATTAGGTTTTTAAACAAACATTATTGTTGAAATGTGGTAACCAGTTCCGTTGTTAAAAAGAAGGCCAGCTGGCATTTTCCGCTGAATGATTGGATTGCTGTAGCTCATCTTTTCAAGCTTGAAACTGAAAAATTTTCAGTTCATTTAAAAAAATCATCAAGATCAGAGAAATTGATTTAGGTGAGAAATCTGGCAGACATATTGATCAAAGTGCCAATTTACTAATTTATAGCAGTGAATATCAAGGATGTGATCCAGGATACTGCCTTCCTGTTATCAGCATATCTAGAAAACAAAACACACCATTTGTGCCTGAATTCAAATGGAAAATGGGTAATTTAGATTACCCATTAGACAAGAATATGGCAAATTTTTCCATGCCCCCATGCACAGAAGTAGAATGTGTATTGTGTTTACCAACTAGACCTTGGACAAATTATTTAATCTTCCTGAGGGGTCAAAAAATTTAAGTCTGCCAAGTACATAATCACTCTTCTTGAATCCTGCTAGATAGACAGCAACTACTACTACTGTGGTCTCTTTTTTCCAGACCTCACTTGAATCATACCCTGCTGATTGTGGTCGACACTGATATACTGCAATTTCCAAGTTTACATTAAATTATATGTTACATTTTGATTAATAGTTTCCTAATAATGTGTAAAAGATATGCTAATTTTATAGCCTAGATCAAAAATATTATTTGGGATGGGTTCTGCTGAAGTCTTATTATCTTTTATGATATATTAGAATCTTCTTAACCATAATTACAGCATATATCATTTTATTTCTGAACCCCAAATTCATGGGGGCAAATCTAATTTAAGACTTGCAATTATATTCTTTTGTAATTAATGAATACTTTATATGTCTAAATTAATATAAAAATATGATTTTTATATTAATGTACTTTAGAATAATTTAAAAATAAAATGGTCTTTTAAAATATTGTTACATATTTTTGACACTGTCTTCGGACTACAATCTAAAAGGTGCCTTGACTTTTAGATACCTAGCTGTAATTGCAATTATAGACATCCATGTACATTTGCTCCTTAGAAATTCAAGGATTTATTGAGAAATGCTGGCCATCAAAGTGAAAATCATTGTTTTGTCAGCCAAATATTCTCTGTATTTTTTTATGTTTGCACATAAAAAAAGCACATAGTCTTACTTTTCACATCTCTTATCCTTCTGCCTCCAACTGAATTTCCCCTTATTTAAAAACATTGTTTAAAGACCTTCAAATCAGTCAACCAGAACGTAGAAGCTGGGAAGAGGCCTCTGAATTTAGATATTGTGATTCTGGTGAATAATAGAGATACAAATATACAGATATATAGACAGACGTTTCAGTTCTCACAAAAGGGAATAACTTCAAGAACCGTTCACAAGGAAAATCTAAAGTAACATAGTATATACAAATGCGAAAGTTTAAAGAGAAAAACAGACCCCTCGTAATTCCTGATACCAAGACTTTGACATATGCTAATGATGTGTTAAAATAAAAGGTGGACTATACTTTAAAACTTATGCATTAAAATAATCTTGACGTTAACATTTCTGGGGACTGGTTCTCGTTTTATCACCCCGTAAGTCCTAGGAAATAACTAGACCCTGGCCAAGGGTGGGGACGGTGGTGGTTCAAATAGCACTGGGTTTTGAAGAACTCAGGACCTGGTGTCCAAGCATAGAATATAGGTTCTGAGAGCCCCACTGTGCCTTCACACAGGCATTCCAGACTTGCCTTAATGTCAGAACCATACTCTGCGTTGGCTATGATCAAGTGTTTTCCTCCTAAAATTGTATATGCAAAAAAGTTGTGTCTGTTGGGGGAAAAGAAGCCATTTTATGGATTATTAACTTAACAGGCAAAAAAGGATGAAATATTAAATGTGAAAAGCAGAGTACACTTGACGGAGAACACTATGGAAAGCCACAAGGCAGAAAGAGAAGAACTCAGCCACCTTCGGATGACATGGCAACTTAAAGCCATCGCGAGCAAGCCTTTGAAACAGCAGTGGGGAGCATTCAAAGAACAACTCAGAAAGGTACAGGAACGTGCAGTGGGTTTTATTAAGTCTTAAAAAGGAATGAAATTCTGACATGGGCTGCAACACAGAAGAGACTGTAAAACATGATGCTAAGTGAAACAAGCCAGTCTCAGAAGGATAAGTGCTGTATGATCCCACTTAGGTGAAGTACCGAGAGTCAAGCTTATAAAGAGAGAGAGTAGAATAGTTGTTAGCAGGGCTGAGGGAAGGAGGGATGGGGCAGCTACTGGTAAATGGATACAGAGTCTCTGCCCAGGATGAGACAAAGTTTTGGAGGTAGATGGTGGCGATGGGTGTATGCCAGTGTTCATGTCCCAATGCCACCAAACTACACAATTAACAATTAGTTAAAACAGTAAATTTTGTTATGTATATTTTGCCACAGTTAAACAACAACAACAACAAAAAGTAAGGGAAACCCAGGGCCTCCACTTTTGTTCATTGGTGGTTTAGAACTATGAACTCATTTGAGGTAGTGAATGTTTTCATGGGTATGGAGAAGTTCGATGACGTACCAGTCATCACTGGAATGATTGTTTCATATTTGCTGATGGTGTCAAGGAAAACAAATACATAACTATCTAATGTTTATTTCAGACTACTTACAACTTAAAACGTCTTCAGGAAGCACTTATGCCTGTGTCTGCCCTTGACCTTGGAGGGAGCCTCCAGACCATTTTAGGTCTACAGAAAAAATGGAACGAAATGAAGCCTCAGCTCCAGGTGACAAAACAGACTGATGGATCCGGGCAAATGGGAAAAAAAATCAAAAGCTGTTCAGTTGAGGTTTACCTAATTAATTTTAACAGACTGGTGAATCGCTATTTTTTTTTTAAACAAAAGCATTGCTTGTCTAAAACTCCACTTTTAAAATACATTTTTCTTCCTGTTGTTCTGCACTAGTCTGTGTTTGATGATTCACAAGCATTCAGGCTGCAAAATGTCCTTAATAGATTCTTATCTTACATTAATTTTACATTGAATTATTTCTTTATTAATGTATTTATCACATATATTCACCCTAATTATTTTCTTAAGAGGAATCTAGACACGTTTTATTTTTTTTTATTTTTATTTTTTTCAAGATTTATTTATTTATTTATGATAGACATATATATATATATATATATAGAGAGAGAGAGAGAGAGAGGCAGAGACACAGGAGGAGGGAGAAGCAGGCTCCATGCCGGGAGCCCAACGCGGGACTCGATCCCGGGACTGCAGGATCGCGCCATGGGCCAAAGGCAGGCGCTAAACCGCTGAGCCACCCAGGGATCCCTAGACACGTTTTAGAGTTAAGATATCTCAGAGAAAGGATGGACAAGCTCTGATGCAGAGGCTCTGCTGCCCTTTGTCCCTGGAATTACCACTCTGATGTCACTGTCCCCACCCACTGGCACCCCAGCTTCCTCTTACCCTCCCAGGAATCTCGCTGTGCCTCTCTCATTCCCCTTCTCAGAGAACCCTCAGGATATGAGAAAGAAAACCATGAGTCATGTTCCCAGGCCCTGACTGATAATGCATTCCATACCCTTCACCTCCTGCTGCTCCTAAACCTGATACAACTGCCAAAAATGATTGCCAGTCATGCTGTCCTCCTGCCTGGCCTCCTGTTCTTGGCTGCTGCAAAGTTAAGATATCTGTGTCTCTGTTGGTTACTACTTCATAAGTGTTGGCTTTAAAGAATGACGAATCAGAAAACTGAAGGATTCTTTAAAAGTAAAACTGATATAAATATATAACCAACCCCCCCCCCACCCCACACCCAAAAACACCCTGTCGTAGCCTTCCATGAATGATTTCCTATAAATTCTTAGAAAATTAAACTAGCCTACATGTTAGGGACTTTGATATACCCTGTGTTAGATATTTATTTGCATTTCATGTGTGCATGTGCCCCTAAAAATGCACGAGTGTGTGAAGTCCTCTGTCCAGGGCATTCCCAGGGCATTCCCAGGGCATTCCCACTGTGATGTGCATATATTTGATGGCCCCATGCTTGATTTCAACTTGAAGACTTTTATGTTACTCTTCTGCAAATTATTTTCCTTAGCCTAAATCACTTCCATGACTTTTTTCCTTGATGTAAGATCCATCCCTGACGTTCTAGTGGCTTCCTCCTAGAGTTGTCCACCCTTTGCAAGTTCTATCAGAATCATGGTTTCATCTAAGGGATATCTGAACAGTGCTGGGTAAAAAGGAAGCTGCTTTATCCCTCCCTACATGTGCTGGCTATTTGTGGATTCTGGGATGACCATTTTTAAAGCAGCATATCTAACGCGTTGCTCAGCTGGTAATTCATTCTGATCATTCTGTTATCATAGAGGACAAGTGATTCCCCCAATATATTTTTAGACTTGTCTTTTCATGGTGTTTTTACCATACCGTCTGACTCTAGGCTGTATTAAATATCAGAGATGATTGTGGCTTCACAAAATATCAAAAATACATTCATTTAGCACATAACTGGAGTAGTTGGTGTGCCATAGAAATATGGGACTTTGTGTTTTACCAGCTGACTCTGAAACACGTTTTTTGCATTGGTAATACTTTTTATTTTTATTTCTGAGAAGATGGGGGAGAGAATAATGTATCCTTAGCATCAAGCCCAAAGCCTGGATTTGTAGGGAATGGGGTGAGGCTGACAAAAGTAATTGTTAGCAATGAGAGAATGATTTCTGATTTAGATCTTCGTATAGTCAGGTGTAAAGTAAAAAGCTCTCTAAAATCTGGATATCTCTTATTGCTTTTAACTTTTTAGCAACTGAATGATGAAGTTCAGTACATTATAAAAGAATCAGAAGAGTTAAGTGGCAAAGGAGCCCCCGTGAAAGAGAAGTCACAACAATTGAAGGAGCTTATTCACCTCCATCAAACACAGAAAGAGAGAACCCGAGATTATGAGGATATCCTGTACAAGGTGGTCCAATTCCACCTAGTCAAGGAAAAGGTAAGATGTGTCACAGATACCTGAAAGACTCTCAGTTTTAAACCATGAAATTAAGAATAAATTATTGTCTAATAAAGACCAAATTGTTTATTCTGGTATTAGGAACTTTCCACAATCTGGCCTTTAACTTTTCTCACTACACCTCGATCCTCCCTTATGTTCCAGCCAAACTGAGCTCTTTGTTTCTCAAAGATGGTGCACACATTCCTAACTCCCAGCCCGGGCTCCCAGGCACCATTATCTGACAGGTCCTTTTCTCTCCTCTCTACTGTTTAAACCCTGCCCCTGCTTCCAACAAATCTGCCTCACTTGGAATTTGTCTTCCTTCTAAATTTGCAGAAGTTTCATTATTTATCTCACACATTTGTCTTTCTTAGCGTCTTGATTCTTAATTACTCCCCTGCCCCAAGTCAACCGTAAGCCCTTTGAGGGGAGAAAACAATTTTGGGGGGGGGTTCTCAAGTACCTGACATTATGGAGTGCTCAGTAAAGCTTCATAGTTATTAGCTTCTATTAACAGAAAATGAATATATATTGATATTTATTTATTTATTTATTTATTTATTTATTTATTTATTATCCCTTTAAAATAGCTCCTGAATTTACTCAGATTTTGCAAAGGTTTTGGACTATGACCAAAAAAGAGTGTTTTCTTCTTTAATAGAACTGGCAATGTTAATTCCTCCATTTTACCGTCTCAATTTGAAGCACTGTAACATTTCTTTGTCTGTGACACTCATAATTATAGATGGGCTTGGCAGCATTTTGACCAGGTAGTAAAATTGGTTATAAGAAATAGGCTTTAAAAAAAAAAAATCTGTCTTCATGAAAGTTTGCAATCTATGTTAATGGTTAATGTCCTAAATTCCAGCTGGGTCATCTCAACAAATCAAGGGAAATGGAGTTTTTAGGACAGCCAAAGGAACTGGATGATGCCCATGAAGCCCAGGTTCACCTCAGCCGCTCTCAGGATAAGCAGGCACAGATTGATCATCTCCATGACCTGGCCCTTTCCCTGGGAGTGGCCATCATCTCATCAGTGCAGCGGCCTGTAAGCAACAACACTGTCATTCATACCTAATTAAAGCTGAAAGTTGGGGTATAATATCAAAGAAACCTGGCAGATTGCCAGTAAATGTTAAATTCAAAAATACATTAAACCACTGGGATAGTTATTTGTAGTTAATTCCTACCACCTATAACAACAACAACATAAAAACAATTCTTAAGGAGAGAAATCTGTTTATAAAAGTCTGGCTTAATACATCTATTCTCACACTAATTAAAAAATAGAATTGTAGAGCTGTGTTTTCTAATATAGCAGTCAGTTTTTCACATTCGAAACGTGCCTAATGCAACTGAAAATTTCAATTTTATTCATTTTTAATTAATTTAAATTTTAAAACTGACCTTCAGTGTAATTATGGGGAAACTTGTAAGTACATTGGGAACAGCATGGATATGTGAATCTACATTTTAAACTATGAACTGCAAAATTTGAATACAGATTAAGTATTTCTGATAGAAGTTTAGCAACAGTTAAGACATGCTATAAGTGTGAAATACGTGCTATATTTCAAAGACTTAGTATAAAAAATGTATTAATATTTTTTACATTTGGGTGCATGTTAAAATGATATTTGAACAAACTATATTATGAAAATGAATTGTACCTGTTTCTTTCTTACTTTTTAATATGACTACTAGAAAATTTTTAATTATTCATGTAGCTCTGACTATATCTTGATTGGACCAATTCTGCCCTAGCGTTTTGGATTTGGAAGGTATCCTAGAGATAATCCAGCCCAGGACACTCATTTTGTAAAAGAAGAGTCTAAGGCCCAGAGAAACTGCTTTATCCATAAAAGCCCATAATGGTGGAGCCTCCAGGCTTCGTCAAAGGCTTGATACTAGTCACTGGATCTGCTTTATGTCACTGAACTGACTTTAACAAAGGAGCCTAAAAAGAAGAAAATCTTTTTCTTTCCTTCTTCCTTTCCTTCTTTTTTTTTTTTTTTTTTTTTTGAGATTTTATTTATTTACTCATGAGAGACAAAGAAAGAGGCAGAAACATAAGCAGAAGGAGACAGAGGCTCCTTGTGGAACCTGATACAGGACTCGATCCCAGGACCCCAGGAACATGACCTGAGCCAAAGGCAGACACTCAACCACTGAGCCACCCACGCATCCCAGAAGAAAATATTTCCAGATCAAATTTTTATAAATAATACATTGGACTCTGATTTAAAAAAATCCTTCTCAAATTCCTAATTTTATTCTATCCAATATGTATAATATTAATAAAATCATAATGACCAATTTTACTTTAAAGTTCATTTAAGGGGACGAGATCAGACTCGGGATCGAGTCCCGCATCGGGCTCCCTTCATGGAGCCTGCTTCTCTCTCTACCTGTGTCTCTGCCTCTCTCTCTCTCTCTGTGTCTCTCATGAATGAATAAATAAATTAATCTTAAAACAAAAAGTTAATTTAGGATATCCTTTAAACAGTATGGAATACAATGGACCTGAAGTTTTTTTTTTTTAAATCTTTTAACTGAAAGACCTAGAAATACAAAATACCTGTCACTGTTTATAGAATCAGTTTTTACCACAAAGGAGTTTTCTTTTAAAAGAGTTTTATTTTATTACTAAATTTATTATAAAAGGAAAGAAAAAAGTAAGATGTCTCACTTTGCACAAATAATATTATAAATTGTTCTCCAACGCTCATCTGGCCTTGGCCTCAGCAGCCCTCTGTGCTGAACAGAGATTGGCGCACTTGCATAATGAACCTGAGGTCAAGTTCAAGTTGACAGGAAAATTATAGTGCAGAAGCTGAATGCTTCCAATGCATATTTTATGCCTTTTGAAGTAAAAATTATGTCTTATAATAAATGGCGTCTCTGAAGAGTTGGGTATGATGAGCAAATCTTCAAAATTGAGATTTCAAGACTAGAAATGCAATGGTTTGCCTTCCCCAATGTGGTGGTGTCTGGCTTCTTTCTGAAATCATTATATTCAAATGTGTTTAAGGTAAGGTAAGCCAGGAACCTATTTTTTAATGTCCTTTATGAGTTTCATAACGTGGCCTTCGTCTCATTGCTGTTTCGCCCCCTCCCTTTGTCACTTCCACTTCTCCTTCGTGCTCAGAACTGCTCTAACGTTTCTGCAAAGGACCTGCAGCAGCAGCTGGACATCCTTGAGGGGGACAGCGTGAGCAGGCGTGCCAAGGCCGAGGAGTACGAACGGACCCTGGCCTGCAGCCTGGAGTACTGCACCACGAGGGACAGTATAAATGAGGTGGGGTGACAGGGCTGAGAGCTGACATGAGTCGGCCCCAAACCGCTCTGAACCCAACGCATGTGTCTCTGTCTGGACGTGTGCACACAGGAGCAGGAGACATTTTGTTCGACCTTGACCTTTAATCCACTAAGCAATGGTCTCAGGGCTCTGAAAGTTTGAGTAAACCTCAAGCACCCAAGCCAGTATGTTGTCAATGCATAGAAAAACCTAGAATGCACTATTATGGTTGTCTGTTTGCTTTCTTTCCCCCAACTCAAGGCTGTACAGCAGTTGCTTGCTCAAGTGGGTATAGCCTATCTGGACAGAAAGGGTGACGCTGTCCCCATGAAGCCAGCTCCAACCTGCTGAGATTCTATTTAAGTACCATTGACTCATGGTGAAGGGGGTGCCAAGGGCCAGGGGAGAAGGCTCATTGCTTCCGAGGCTGCAAAGTATCATCACCAAAGTCAAGTGGCTGGTTTCATATTTACTCAAATGGAGTGGCTTACTGGCAAGACAACTTCTGGAGGAAAAGCAATAACAGATGAAAGTCCTCCTCTGCACCCATGCACACCCTCACAAACACATGCTCCCACCCCCTCTCCCTCAATTCTACCCAAACACCAACCCCCAAATGTGTCATGAGCCCCAATAGCCTTCCCCTAAACTTTCCATTTAAATAAACTTCTTTTGGGGTGAGAACACAGATCAGGATAGCAAAACATAGACCCTGGTTTTGAGAATTGACAAGCACAATACAAAGTACTGCAGTTCTGGACTTGTCTCCATTTAGAGCAAAATGTTTCTGAGTCCATCAGTCACAAGTCCATTTCAAAGGCGGGTGGAAGTGGTAAACCTTTTCAAATGTTCTGTTTATGCCCAATGTACACAATCTGGGCCCAGCAAGTATCAAATATTCAGACAACATTAGCTCCCAGACTAACATGTGAGTAACTAGACTGGGGTGGTGGTCCAGCTGTGCAGTGCTCCTTCCTGCAGGCCCCACATCCCCAGACTACAGGCAGGTGCAGAGAGTGAGCAGGAGAGGGGCAGAGAGCACGAAAGACCACACAGGCCCCAGGGCCTACAGCCACGGACTGCAGACTTGCCGCTCAGACTCTGTGTTGCAGGGAGACGTTCTGGGCTAGAGATTCATTCGGGGTTCAACCCGAGTGCAGCCTACCCTCTGTGGCCTCTTCTGGTTTCAGCTAACACCACACATTCACATCTTGTTAGAGAAAACATCATTCTCCCCAAGTCTGCAACATGTAGATTTGCAGGCTTGCAAATAATTTTTTTACGACCTTTCCCCCCAAATTTACCTTCTTGCTTCCCTTCCTCCTCGTCCTTCTACCCTTTCCTCAACCCCTCCCCTTCCTCCTTGTCTTCTTCCTTCCTCCTCTTCTTCTTTGGTAAATTTTTGTTTTGCCAAAGATCTCTCCCCCTGCAGGGATGTGCAGCTGTACACTAACCGAAACCACAAGTGGAGGAGGCTCAGGGTTCTTCCCAGCAGCCCCAGGGCTCAGTTTCCCTCTTCCTGAAGTGCTGTGGCATTTATGGAGCTGTTCAGACCCTTCCCACAGTGGTTCTATTTACAGGCTGCCTCGTGAGGAGCCTCTGCTGGGAGCCAGCCAGCTGGGATGACAGATGTCCCCTGTAGTCACAGTAGGGACGCCCCAGGATTGTCTGTACCACAATGAGCAAGCAGATACATGGAGGAATCAGATATCACTTTAACATAATCTTAAACATTAAGAGAACTGGTCTTCCACATTTCTTTCCACTTCCCATCCAGCTAATCTTCGGTGTGGGTTATAATTTCACATTTAAAGGATCTCTGAAAATCTTTGGTCCTTTTCTCCTTTCCTTCTTGTAGAAAAATAGTAGGCATGCCACAGTGTAGCGCCCACACCCTGGACTTTCCAACTACAAGCCTAGTGGAAAAATAATCAGAAGGAATATTTTTAGTGCACTTTAGTAAAATAAATATACATACACTCTAGTTGTATTGTGAATATCAGACTCCAGATGAGTAGATTCCAAGTGGTGATTTAATATTTATACACCTAGACGTTTTTATTATATTATCATTATTAATACTTGGTGTAGGTACTTAAGACATTACAAAACATTAAAACAGCATGTCACACTACTTTTTTGTGTTAAAAAAAAAGTCACCCTACCAGAGGGAACGAGAGCAAATATCGCATTTTACTTTTTAAGTTGATTTGAAAACATGTTTCGCTTCTAATATTCTTCAAGTGCTTCTTGAACGTTCACAAACTCTGAGTTAAAATAGATTTGGGGAGATCTCAACGTCAACACATCTTACTTTTTAAGAGGAGAAAACTGAGGTGAGGATTTGCATTTGAGCAATGTGCCCCCACCCTGCAGAGTTTCTGTTCGTGGTGTGTTGAGGAGTCAGCTTTGGGCCAGAAGCTCATCTCTTGGTCATCATTTCTCGGACAGCAACACATTGTTGCTTGCTAAACTCAGAGTTCCCCACTTACTCACTGCTTTAGCCCACTCAACCACTGAATGATCTGATGTGCCGTGGACGCTTTATATGTGCTGTCCTCATCTAGCCTTGTTTCCTTGCACATCCTTATAAGCTATTTGTTTACAATAGCACAATTCATTTGGTCATTTCAACCAAAATTACTTTTTGATGATGCCCTAACTAATTTATGTGGCTACAACTGCACTAAAAGCCCCTAGCGGAGGCCTTGGTACCTCAAAGCAAAATAAAGTGAGATGCTCTAAATGTCATCTTTATTCTTTTTTTTTTTTTTTTTTTTTTTTTACATGATGTGATATTTTTTAAACAAAAGAACCATGGTTCTGTGCCTTGATTATCTTTTGGTAAAATATTATTATTTTCTCATTTCGTACACTACACAAAACAGAAGAAATTGGTAAAATCTCATTTTTTCCATGTCTATCTTCACAACCTTCAGACTGCCCAGATTTTGTGGAGTTTTTTTTTTCCACTCGTTTCACACAAAAATACATTTGTATGCATGGATGTTGAATTTCACTATATATGTTCTTGCCTGGCAACATAAGTAAGCTGTTAATACACAAAGTGCATTATAGACATTCTCAGTGATAATACGTGACAGGCCATCATTTGTTACTCATTCTGTTATACGTCTTCGTTTAGAAACATAGTAAGTTAATATGAAGCATGTTTCCTGTCTGCAACCTGACCAAAAAAATTACTTTTACATTTACATAATGTTAATGGAAATTTGTAACTGGAGTCTCATTATGGGTCACAATTACTTTGCTGGAAAAAAATAGCAATGACAGAACTGGGTTGGGATCCATTCTCTCAAAATAAGTCTTGCAAACAAGCTTTCTTATAATTATATTACTTTAGCCTGAAATTTTTACACTGTAGCAACATCTTACCCATCAGGAAGGAAGTGGAAAAGGACGCAGTGTATATATAGGTATATTCCATATGTCAGAGTCTCCTGTTCCAATTACACAATTTTTGTTTTTTTGTCAATTTGGATAAATCGGTCATCTGAGTTCCAGGAATTAAAAGCAGATTAGAAGCAGTAAATTAGAATAGGGGAAGAGATACAGAGCCAACTAATAAAATCAAACTTCCTGACATCACATAGCACTTTGCTATTGACAAAATGACCATGGAGAGTCACCCGCTGGCAGGATAAGAAGCAGCAAAAGAGTGCACGGCCGGATATAGCACGCAGGGGGGCATCACTGTGGTGTAGTGCAGAGAATTATTATTTTCTAGATTGATAACCCTAACTCGTCATTTTAAGAAAAAAGACAAACTATCATCATTTGACACATATCACCAACGTGGCTATTGTGTACTGGACTATAAGAATACAAAAGTCCTGAGGAAACATGGAGTCCAGAGTGAATTAAAGCCCCTGGAATTTAAGTCATGGCCAGTCGTGACCAGGCCATACCATGGGTCCATTGAAAGGATATATATAAGAGAATAGAAATTTGTTCTGAAAATGTCCATCCCAGAGGCTTAAAATGTGTTAAAAGTTTAGTGTTTCACATCTGCAAAGTGGCCCTTTTTCCTGAAGGATATAGAGAGCTGAAGTTTAAAATCATAGTTACCATGTCCAGAAAATACCACAAACATAATATGAACACACAGAACTTGCAGGATGGAGAAAAGAGCCATTCCTGAGACACACTGCCATCTCCAATGTCAAATGGAGCAATCGTCTTCTCTCTCCAGGCTGTCCCACTTGTGCCACCGCAGGGCTGGCCTGGAGCACAGGAGGACAGGAGCAAAGGGAAGCCAAGGGGGCTTTGTCTTGAAATCTCTCCAAGCCTTAAGCTTAATAGTTTGTCTGTAATAATCATAGCAAATCATTCAGGTTGAATTATAAATCTTTGGGTCCTTTCATTTCAAATGCAGGCATCCCTGGGAGTTGGTAACTGTGAAGCCTTCCATTGCTGAAAATGAGCATTGGAAGCTTTTTCCTGGAGTGGGCAAAAGGATGGGCAAGAAATGAAACTCATGAAGGGAACATTAAGAGAAATGGACTATTTGTTTTGTATTTTGCTTTTGGCCAAACCTGTGCCATAGTTCCAATGAAGGCTTTATTTTTTATTTTTAATTATTTTTTAATTGGCTCCATGCCCAATGTGGAGCCTAACGTGGGGCTTGACCTCACGACCCTGATCAAAACCTTAGCCAAGATCAGGAGTCGATGCTTAACCAACTGAGCCACCCAGGGGGCCCCAAAAGGCTTTTGTTTTTAATGCACTTCCTTAGTTTTAAAATGTCCCATGTCCCTCACATAAATTGGCCTTGCCAACAACAAACTCACAATAATACGTTCTTATGCCAAACCAGCCCCAACCAACTTAGTCAAGACTAAGAATAACAATCCAGACTGGTCGTCATCAGCCTCTTTTGCTTTCTGCATCTTCTCAAAGAAGCTTTGTTTATTCCTAACCCTGAGAGAAGCTTACTGCTCCCTGGGAAATATGGTGAAGATGTTCATTCTGTTAGTTGCAAGAGAACTACAATTGTAAAGTCTTAATTTTATTCCTAATCATAGCTCTATTAACTTAATTCCATAACAAATATGGAGGGGCTGACCAAGTGGAAAGATAGGAAAATCATCACACCATTTGTTAGGGGAAAAAAATTTCTCTTAGTATTTTAAAGATTTTTAGAATTTTTATTAATATGGATTATAACAACATTTAAATTTTTTTAATAGGGTAAAATACCCTGCCCCAGCTTTGGGTGTTTTTTTTTTTTGCCTGAGTGCTCCAATTGAGCAGTTGTCTTGGCCATTTTCACCATTCCCCATTGTTGACAAGCTAACCAAAGTTAGAAACAGCTGCAGGAACAATGATCCCATAGCCAAGCAAACATGGCACTCAGTTCCTTTAAAAATATGATCTCAAGTTATATGGGGATTAGATGGGAAGTTAAGTTTTCATGTTGGAATATGCAGGTAAGAAATTTAAGCACAGTTAGATTTTCCTGAAAATCTAGTTGTTAAACGTACTTCGTTCATGCTGCCTTCCGCTTGTATCTGCAATAGTCTTAAATTTGAGCTGGGATAGGCACAAGATTTAAAATAAATTTTTGTAGGACCAAGAGAGAAAAGTGCCAGCAACTTTGTCAAAGGAGCTCATGTGTCAGAAAGAAGCTGATTCCATTTCACATACCCATAGCGCCATGAATACTCTTTGGTCTTATAAATCATCTTCAGTGGAAGTGCATACATTCTGAAGCAACAGAAATAAAATTGTGCCCATCATTTATCAGCCTTAAATTTTTTTGATCCAAAGTAGATTTAAAATTTCATGGTTTAGAATTACAATATTAAGACTCAGCCTTTCTCCCTTCATCACACAGTTTTCAAACAGAAGTTGATCTTTCCCATTTAAACTAGCAGACATAACCCAGTGATTATCAGATTGATGATAGAGCCCCTTTTCCTTTCTCTAGACTGAAGTTTATAATATAGATCATGTTCCAGTAAGAGAAAAAAGAGTATAAAATTTTATATTCCAATGATAGATATTAGTCAGTGACAGGACATATATTTTCCCTTTTCTTTTTTCTTTTATTCTGTTTATTTTTATTTAAAATAAAAGTTATATTTTTAATTGCGGTAAAATACACATAAAATTCACCACCTTAACCATCTTAAGGGTAAATGATATTAAGTACTTTCACATTGTTCTATCCATTTCTAGAACTTTTTAATCATCCCAAACAGAAACTCTGTACCAGTTAAATAGTAACTCTCTACTGGGGACATGTTTTTTAATACAAGAATCTGTGTATACCTATAGTTGCAAGTTATGACTTTGGGGAGAAGAGTTCCTGCCAAAGTTTAATGTGAATAACTCAGGATGTAGTCCCTTTATTTATTTATTTTTAAAGATTTCATTTATTAATGAGATACAGAGAAAGAGGCAGAGATAGAGGCAGAGGGAGAAGCAGGCTCCCTGCAGGGAGCCAGATGGGGGACTCGATCCCAGGATGCCGGGATCATGCCCAGAGATGAAGGCAGACTCTCAACCACTGAGCCACCCAGGTGTCCTGGATATAGTCCCTTTATATCTCAATCCCATTTGTCTTTCTTCACTAAAATCGAAGACATGTGTATTAAAACACTGAATTTCAAAGAATTTAAATATTTTAGATTTAATTTAGTATTTTTAAATATTTAAATTTTAAATTTAATATTAATTGGTTATTTCATAAGTATGCCAGCCGAACACAATCTTCTCAAATATTTTTGTGAGTTCTAATAGCGAAATAGTTTCCACCTCTCTAGGATGTTACTGATTTATCAATTTAAATGTTTAATATGATCTCTGTGGTTGGCTTAATTGGTAATTTAAAACTAGTATTCAACAATTTCATTTACCATATAAAATAAACAGCACTGATTAAGTATAGGTATGTCAGAGGAAAAAATTGAATCTGCATAATAATTTCCATATATGCAAGTCTGCTTGGGCCTTTATAGATAATTATCTCCAAGAAATGTTACAGATAAGTTCAAGGTTCTGTTATTACAATATGCAGAATTTGAAATAAGCATTTTGAGAAAGCAAATATTTTTAGGGCAGATATGTTTTCTATGTATTACAAGGCTAAAACCTAACATGTACACAGCCTTTATTTCCTTCCAAATAATTTATTTGCTGTCATTGAAAAGAATTTTAATGTGTCTCTGACTTTTCTTATCATAGCTCAAATTTATCAACCATGACATTGTTCATTTTTTGCTGCTAAATGCTTCCATATAATCTGAGAAGGTTTATGTTTTTCTTTATATTTCTCTTTACTGATAATGTAAAGAGAGAGTTGCCTGTCAATATGTTTATCTCTCTCGAATATGGAAAAGGGCATGGAAGGTGGTGTGTTTAATGGAACTGGACTGCTCAGAACTTTGGTTCACTGGAAGTTGAACTGTGTGTTCTTAAGGCGAGCTTAATGCATGCCCTACTCTCAGTTCATTGCCATAGGCTCTGTTTATACACAAGCTAGCATTGCCATCAGTGGTGATGCTGTCACTTTATTTTCCATCTTGGAAGGACAGCTGAAGTTAGTGGCCTATATCTAAGAAGGAAAGATCTTCAGGAAACTTCTAGTGAAAAATAATTCTTTGGCTGAATTTGGGCAAATAAAATATTTTTGCTACTAAATCTCATATCAGGTCCCCTCTTTTATCTTACTTATGTTCTCAGTGGTCTGATTGTCAACTCTTTATTGACCTCTGCAACAGGATCAGCTCATTGGAGCCTAATAAATTCATGCCTTGATGCTAGAAGAAAGCCCCAGGAGGCAGAAGGATCTGGGGCAAGTGCTAGCATACGGAGAACAGAATGAATGGGAAACGCGATGTCAAATAAATACAAATAAAAAAATTAGAGTTGTTGAGAATCTATGACATGTTAAAAACTTGCTTTTTTGGAGGCCAAAGGATATTTTATATTTATAAATCTAATTGTAAATTACAAATCAAGGGTCACCTGGGTGGCTCAGTTGGTTAAGCATCCAACTCCTGATTTTTGGCTCAGGTCATGATCTCAGGGCCGTGAGATGGAGCCCCGCTTCAGACTGCACACTGGGTGTGGAGCTGCTTAAGATTCTCTCTCTCCCTCTGCCCCTCTCTCGCCACTTCTCAAAAAAATTACAAATCAAATAGTACAAAGAACATCTTAGATTTTGGGGATATATTTAAATTCACATTATGTGTTTACTTAGCCGACTTGTTTCCTATTGAAAAATCACTGAATACATTTTGAAGATCATAAATATTTTGAAGTGTTAAGATTTTTTTATTTATTACAAGTCAGTGTCAGTGTCCTCATTTTAAGCAAATCATCTGTTTCTTTTTATTGAACTGCAGCTCAAAGAGTCATTCAAAGATATCAAAAAGAAATTCAACAATTTAAAATTTAATTACACTAAAAAAAATGAAAAAGCTCGGAATCTAAAGGCTCTTAAGAATCAAATTCAACAAGTCGATGCTCATGCTGAAAAGATCCAGGTAAAGAGAAAATGTGAGTGGTGTGTTTGTGTGTGTATGCGTGTACGTACACTACTACAATTATTGCAAAGTCATTCTGCGTTTCAATTCTAGAAGCCTAACCCTTGGGCTTTTTTGCAGCATTGGGACTCGGAAGGTGGTTTTCCACTTTTGTAGCAGTTAAGTTCCTCGCATAAAATGTATACGTTAATTTATCTCGAGGCAGCTCTAGGATGGATCCTACCAAACCTACCCAGCCTCTCTGCTTCCATTCTTCCCCACCACACGCATACACACACGCAGGCATCACACACATCCATGTACACACCTCTATATACCCCTTTTCCTCTGCTTGCACCTGCCTCTGTCAGGAACTTCCTCCACTACTCCCAGAACTTCTTGTTCTACCTTGATTACCACATGTACCAGCTAGATTCTTTGAATACCTTTCCCAGGAGACAATGAGCTTCCTGAAGATAGTAAAATATTTTATGATCAATGTCTTTTTTAAAAAAAATCATAATATAATTCTTGAAATCTGGAATAGGACCTGGTATACAGTGAATTTTCTATATGATTTTGATGCTGCATCAATAAACTATGTGGAAGAAAACCCATTCTTTCCAAAATGCATTTGTGATCATTATGATTTTAATATATTATCATGGAGAAAGCTGCAAAAACTTCCCCAAGTTTTTCTCTCAATATGTAATCACCAGCTAGCCTCATAAATAAAAATGGGAAGTTATTTTAAAACTGTTTCTTTTTTCACACAGGCTTTGAAAAGGAAAATGGAAAAAATTGAGAAGAAGACTTCTAATTCTTTCTTAAATTATCCAAATAATAAAGTTAATGTTCTTTTGGAAGCCATGAAGGATTTGCAAAAACATGTGGATGAGTTTAACAAAGTTGTGATGGATTATAAGTTGAATTTGGACCTGACTGAACATCTCCAGGAGATGATAGAAGAGGTATCCTCTTCTTGCTGTAATGGTATCCATATGTAATGCTTTTAAAAATTGCTCTGCTACCCTAAAACAATGCTGCAGCAGTTAAATTTGTCATTAAATCTATGCATCATCCTCCTCTTCATGATTATTTCCTTAGGATGATTTCTTAAAATAGAATTGTTAGACCAAAGTGGATAAATGTTGCAAGGTTTGACTGTATTGTCCAGTTGTTCTTCAGAAAGATTTTACTAATTTACTTTTACCAGCAATGTATAAGGGTTTCTTGTTTCTCCATGACTCCATCAACTCAAGATGTTTCACTATCACGGAGTTATGCTTACTGCTGGCTATCCTTTTAAAATATTCAAAATGACTTATTTCGCAAAATTTGAAAATATTTAGAAAGAAACCTTAATACTGGGATTGGTCAGGTACAAAAATTGTTAGTGGTGTTATTTTTGTTTCTGTCAAGAGGATAAATGGCAGAGTATGCATGAACTATATGAAATTGGACAAGTTAAAGTTATTATTTGCACATTTCATATTGAAGAAATTCCACACTTGAAGTTCTTTGCGGCCCATTATTCTGTGATACAAAATGTCTCTCTTTACCGCGGATGCAGCAGCTTTTAGATGTAACACCACACTAAGGAAGATGAGGATGATCATTCTTCTATATCTGATACATAGGTTTGCTGTGGCTCCATGGCACTTATTTAAAGCCGGCTCCTAACAGAGTCATGTGTTTCTATTTCTCACTCATCATAACTGCTCTGGCCTTAGTCAGACACATTCCTTCCATCACAGTTACTTAGTATTTTTTGGTGAGAAACTGTCTCAATTCTCTATTGTGCTTTTCACATATTGAGTACAATATTCGAAAATATTGACTTGAGTACCTTCTATTTTAAAAAAAATGGTTAAATACTGTTCTTTAAATAATACTTCCTCAATCCATAGACTACGTCTCGTTCTTAAAAGAGACTTTATTTATTTATTAGAGTGTTAATTAGGCAGTGCTTTATCCATGTCTTGTTAATAATTTCAGTTAATTT
Source organism: Vulpes lagopus (assembly GCF_018345385.1). Lineage (NCBI taxonomy): Eukaryota > Metazoa > Chordata > Mammalia > Carnivora > Canidae > Vulpes > Vulpes lagopus. The sequence continues at coordinate 101,889,824 of NC_054834.1, read as the reverse complement.
GCTTGATTTTGCACATTTGGGCTTTTTCTCTTTTCTTTTAGCTGATAATTTGAATTCTTCTTAGTGTCATATGCTTTTTTATATTGCCTGTTCTTATAAGTCTGCAATGTTCTTAGGAAGTATATTTCAGGCAAACCTAAGAAGACAAGAAAAGCAAATGAATTTCCATACCTTTATTTTCTTATCTAACTCTAATACCTTAGTGCAGAAGCATATGATCATATTTTGATATTTTCCTTATTATGACTTAGAAAGTTCAAACTAACATGATTATAAAGTTGGAGGAAATTGAAATGTGATACTTCAGTGGTCAAGATGAAGAACTTTAGAAGGATGGCATCTCTTTAATCTGTGCTTTATCCCATTTTAATTTAGTGTCATTTTTGGTATGAAGACGCAAGTGCCACAGTTATAAGAGTTGGAAAATATTCCACAGAGTGCAAGACAAAGGAAGCTGTGGAAATTCTCCACCAGCAGTTCAATAAGTATATCATGCCCTCAGTGCCTCAGCAAGAAGAAAGGATTCAGGAGATCAGTGACCTAGCTCAGCGCTTATACGGTGAGGTCTCTTTTAAAATATCCAGCATTTGCCATGGAACAAATCTGTAGTGAACCTAACCCAGCAGAAAGCAGAGCAAGGCAAGCCCTCAGGGTCCTCACTACAGCAATTATTCAGGCAAGAGACTCAAGATAAGAGCCCGTATCTACAAAAGTAAACAGTAGGGAATAGAGGAAGGAGTTTCTGCCTGCAGGAGAAGAAGCCTTTGGATTTTAACTATCTTGTGTAAACCCTCCTTCTCTATTCTCTTTTCTCCCCTATTCCTGTTGATCATCCCCAGGGTAAGAAAACCACAACAATGCTCTGCTTCTGTAGATTAAAAAAAAAAAAAAAATCTCATCTCCACTAGGGTGATTTCTTGAAAAACATGCAAAACTCCTCATAACACTTTAACGAGGTATAAAGCTGAGGTTGAAGTCTGCAGTGCTCATATTTCCATGAGAGGTGTAGTTTGTGGATTTAAGAAACAGCTGATTTGGCTTGTACATTTAAGAAATGGTTCCCTTGCCTTCCTCTCATTTGTGGAATAAACAGGAGAACTCAAATTATCATCTCACTGGTTCTGCTTTTCTCTTCTCCAGGACCAGGAAAGATAAAACAGTTGTCTGTCTCAGGAGTCTTTCTATCTAAAGGAGGCCCTAATTTAAGAAGCCCTCTGGGCGATGACAGTCCTTGGGGGTGCTGAGGTACAAGTTTCATGAATCCCCTGATGCTGTTCCTGTAGACAGGGGTAGTTCCCAGTGGCCAGGCAAATCTAGCCCAGAAGGCAGATAGCAATGGGGGGAGGGGAGCAAAATGCTTCAGCTGGCTGCCCACATTGCGGCCAGGTGGGTATTTTCTCAAGTGACAAAGAACGCTATCCACGGATAACCATAAAAATGCATAGAACCATATGTACTGTAATACAGAGAACAAATTATTTCCAATATCATTATATATTATTTCAGGACATGGTAAATACTCACAAAGACCCAATACTAGTTAAATCCCCCTCCCATCACGCATATCCTGCATCCTGCCTTGCCTATGTTCCTGGCCCTTGTCACCAACAGACAGATGGATAGTATAGCTATTTGTTTATTGTCTGGCTTTTGCACCAGAGTGTAAGTTCCATGAGAGAAGGGATTTTGCCTCATAGTTTCCTGCTTCATGGTACATACTAGGTGCTTCACAAATATTTGATGAATAAATGAATCATTGAGTGAATACCTTGAACAAATAAGATGAATGGCGTGAGTCTTCATCTGCTGAGTATGGAAGCTATGCAATTCTTAACATTTGCAGTAAGTGAGAAGTGAGAAGTGTTAGGATTATTGTATTAACTCTTGGAGGCCACCCAAGCATCACTGGACCCGGCATTGTAATGCAAATAAATGTAGCTCAAAAAATTGTTTTGAGTACCTATTATGTCCAAGATAATATGATTGATATTAAAAGACAAATAAAACTTAGTTCCTTCATTTAAGAATCCATTGCCTACGCCTGGACGTAGGTAAATGCAGTGAGAAAGGTGATATGAAAAGTGTGTATTGGTTCATGAGGGTTAGCATCACAAAACACCACGGCCTCGGGGGAGCAGTTCGTTTCCTCACAGTTCTGGAGGCTGGAAGTCCAGGATCACAAGACCACAGCGCTGCCTGGGTTGGTGTCACCTGCAGCTCCTCTCCTCGGCTGGCAGCTGGCTGCCTTCTCGCTGCCCTTTCACATGGGCTTCCCTCTGCGCCCACCCTTCTCCTGGGTCGCTCCCTCATCTTACACGGTGGGATCATCATTCTGGATTAGGGTCCCAGATTGATGGCCTCATTTTAACTTAATCACCTCTTTTGAGTTCTTATCTCCAAATGTAGCAGCAATCTGAGATTCGGGGCAAAAGGGCTTCAAAATAGGAGAATTCTGGAGGACACACAATTCAGGCTGTCCCAGTGTGAAAAGGTTTAGTCTAAACCTCAGAGTCTGTAATCCCGGTTTCAAATCCCTACTTCTGCAATTATTGTCTGGGTAACCTGAAGAGGCTCTTTGGGCCTCAGTTTCCTCATTTGTAAAATGCAATAATAGAGCCTTGAGAATCCAAGGAGAATTACGTTAATGCTTATCCATAAAGTGCTTATCCATAGTCACATAGTAAGCACTCACTACGTGGTAGCAATTTTTATTATTATTCCAGCAGAGAGAGAGTAAATTTAGGTGGGGGATGATTAAGAACACTTGACGGAAGATATCGGTATTTGAAGTAGACAGCAGGGAGGGGGCCAAGGGCACTCCTGGTGTAGGAACTCCTACACTCCACTCTGGCTGTGGGGAGGAGTTGCTGGTTCACTTTGATCAGAGACTAAATATATGAAGGAACTAGGGTGACATACATTCGGGAGAAGATCCTTGAGACCGTTTTAGGGAGGGCTTCAAATGCCAGATTGAACAATGACAATGTTCTGAGCAGGAAAAAACGGATTAGGGTGGAACTTTAAGAATATTAACACAGCAGTATGATTTAGGTTACATAAAAGTGACAAGGTTCAGCAAATGTAATCATTTTTCCGAGGTACCTGGTTTGATTTTTTTATTTTTGTTTTTGTTTCCAAAAAATGCCTTCATTCATTTATCTATTCAACAAGTATTTATTAAGCACTTACTGTCTACCAGCTTTTACACCAGACACTGGGGAGGTGAATTAATGCCTGGGATTTTTTTTTTTTTTTCTGCTAAGGATTTCAAAAATAGTTTTTTGTCCCTTCTCCCCAGGTTTTGAAGAGGGACAGAAATATGCTGAGAAAATCATGGCAAAACACAAAGAAGTTCTTGAATCTATCACTGAATTATGTGTCTCTCTCACAGAGCTTGAAGAAAAGCTGAAGGTAATTTCTTCTTTCCAGAATATGTATTTTTTTCAAGGAATATAAATAAAAACGTGTTGATAAGTGTCTTCTGGTGCAAAGATGTTCTAATAGAAATTCTCAAGGGACATAATGTGCACATTTGTTTCACAGCTTTCTAACATAATTATCTGGGTGTTTCTGATAATTAATTCTGTTTCTTTTCCATCACTGCAGAGAAAAATATTGCTGGGAAGGAGGGCTAAACACAATTAAGGTGTCTCATTTACATTTTCATGGATCACATCCTAAAGGATAAATGTGTGCCATTAAAATCAAAGTAAAGTCTGTATTAAGTAGCCTTATGTTTTCATTCCCAAATAATAAATGGAAGGTGTTTTTTTTTTTCCTTCCAAATCATGGCCCCAGAGAAAATAAAACTTAATCTTCAGGTATTGTATTCACTGAACATTTAGCTTCTTGGAAGTATTAAACCAATCATTAGCATCTTTCATGAGATAAAAAGTTGATGAAATAAAGGATAGAGAGAAAAATATGTTGATGTCTAATGCTTAGGCAAAATGCAGTTAAAAGACAGAAATACATACATTGTTTTGTCTGTATTTTGTGAAAACTAGTTTCATTAGTACTGTTTGAATGACTGGCTGAAAGAACTGGCTACTTAGGATGGAGAGAATGACTAGATAATTAAAACCATAGGCTTTAGAGTAAAACATAGCGGCTTAGGAATACCAGTTCTCCCAATTCTCCCAATTATTGGATTTGTAATTTGGGGTAAACTACTTCATGTCTTTGAGTCTCAGTTTCTTGATCTGTACAATGGAGTGAACAGGGGAAAGTAATCACAGAGTAACCCTGAGGATTAAATGTGAAGACACCCGTGATTATCATGATCATTATTGATATTGAGACGTAAGGGTGCTCTTGTAGTTCAGAGCAGAATTGTATTTCTAGCAACCATTTTCTTCTTTGTGAATTTCCATGTCATAAATTTGAGGACCCAGTCCATTCAGAATAGTTTGCTAATTGAGGCAGTGACCAACCAAATTATCTTTTTTCCTTAAGAAACTAGATTTTCAACTTTTTAACTGTTTTGTATAACACTGCAATGAACATCTTCATACATATTTTTTCCCTCTTGTGTTATTCCCTACACATAAACTCTCCAGAGAAGATTTGAGTAAATGAGCATAAAGTTGTTAATGTTTCTAATATATATAAGTTAAATTGCATTCCACAAACATTTTACAGTTTTAATGCCACCAGTGATGTATGAATGTGCCATATGCCATATTATCTTTTTATTAACTTTTTAAATAATGATCATTTCTTCTCCACTTCCACCCAACCCTCTGAGGGTCTGTTTCTTCTCCTGACTTCCAATACATAGCTTGAAAATAGCTGCCTCCTCTGACTCTTTGCTCTTTATGATCTTTACAATAGCCCTTCCATTTCTGTTGTACAGCTTCAAGTGAGATCCACTTAACAAAATTTACTCTTATCCATTTCTGCTTTTCACCTTCATGGCCATTCTTTCTGAAATTTCTTGTCATTCCCTCTGCCCACTTCCTTGTTCCCCATTCTTTTCACATCCCTTAGTCAGGAGTCAGTCCCTCTTTTTCTCATTTTTCAACCCATCACTTGGGTTCCCTTTTTCACTAGTCAGGAGCCTCCGATTACATACTCTAGCTGGATTACCCTTCCTAAATACAACTGTATCATTTTTACACCCAAAGCACTTCACTACAAATTGTTCATTGCTTACCAAATGAAGTTGAAACTTTAGGCTTTCCAGTGTTCTGAGGCTATCTTTCCAAATTAGTGTGCTGCTTTATTCATTGTAGGTCCCTGTCTCACTGGTCTACTACCCCACGTTCCTGAGTTTCCTGCTTTTAAACTTTTATGTACGTGACCTTCTCTCTCTGCTTATCTAAATGTTACCATCTCTCAAAGCCAAACCCAAATGCTGCCTCCTCTGCCAACTCCTTTGCAGGCTGTGTCCCTGCCTTTCTGATCCCCAGAGCACTTGTGTTCTTTCCTACTATAATGGTCACATATAACTACCATTACTACCCCAACCTGTCTACTTGGTTACACCTGAGGAAACCTTTGGCTCTGTTGAGTTTAGGGTCCCACACAACATTTAACACTGTGCTTTGCCTAAAGCAGGTTCTCCAGAAAGAATTTTGGCATTTGTTGTAAAAACTCAAAGGATTGGTACCGAGAAGAAGAATCATTCAATAGCTTAAAAAGGTTTGATTTGGGTGCATATAAAAATGAGGAAGGGCCTCTCTGGCAAGAGATACGTGCATCAGCAAGGCTCTTACAAGTTACAGCCTGAACAAAAGCTTGTCAAAGAATGCTTACTAACACTTTACGGATGTTTGCATGAGAGCATAAATGTCTAGTTTTTATGTTTTTAAGGTTGATGCTTTGACTGTTTTATAGGGGTTATTAAAAATAGGCCCAGAAATCCCTAGCGAGGCTGAAATAGTGATAATGATCCTTTCCATTTGTATAACAATTTGAGATTTACAATGGCTTTTCATATATATTACTTCAGTGATTTCTAAATAACCTTGTGATGGTGGTGAGGCAAATGCTGTTTTCCTTACTTTATTTATTTACTTTAAAGATTTTATTTATTTATTCTAGAGAGAGACAAGGAAAGAGAGAGTGCACATGAGTGGGGCAGGGGGGAGGGAGGGCAGAGGGAGAGAAGCACAGATTCCTCTGTGCTGAGTCCAGAGCCCAAAACGGGGCTTGATCTCAAAACCCTCAGATCATGACCTGAGCTGAATAACCAACTGAGTTACCCACATGCCTGATTTTCCTTGTTTTAGAGGTGAAGTTCAAAGAAGGTAAAAGTACTTTGCCTGGGGCCTCACCATCAGTAGTGGTGGGATCTAGAATTAAATGCAATTCAAAATCTAGCATTCTTTCCACAACAACTACCATTTCGAAATTAGATATCAAACGTGTACTAAAGCAGATTAATTTATCCACTAACACCAACCAGATTAAGTTTTAGAGTTAGACTGAAAGCTGAATCTCTCCCTGAAATCTCTGAGTTCATATAGCATGTGGACTTTGAGGAGTGTGCTATTTCTTTAAGGCTCATCTAATGACCATGTCCTGGGTGGAAGAGAGAATGTTCTGGTGTGGTGTAATCAATCATCCTAAACTTGGTTTACCTGAGGCTCCTTTCACCTTTACCAAGTCTTCTCAGCCCTCACAGGGGCTCCCCAGCAGCTTGCAAACCCTGTACTTCCATGACTAAAACAGCTCCATGAACTATAGGAGCAAAATATCATCACCCACATTAAGCGTGGTTTTCACGTTTTGTTCTCATTTTTTTTTTCTTTATCATACCCAGTGATACTTTCTTCCTCTCTTCACGAATCTCTCAAACATTTGCTTATGTAAATTCTTGGGATTTCCTCTTTGTTCTCCATCAAAATCTTCAGACATTTCTTCTTCATCACTGCTCCCGCAGACTCTCCTAATGGCTTAGACCACCATGCACAATGATTCCTTTCTCTAGAGAGCATTCCTCTAGGTACATCCTACTGCACTAATGACTTTGTTCTGGTTGGGCCTATGAACAACCAATTTTTATTGGCAATGAACTTTATCAAAAAAGCAAGGTAGATGGGGAACTGTGCACTTGACAAGATAATTTTGTAAATCACATCATGGGAGTAGTCAGTCTCTTGTGGAATACATTTGCTGAAAGGCTCCAAGTGGCCTAGGTTTTCTTTCAAGTAGTTCTTATGTAGCACTGTGCTTCCAACTTCCCTGGCCAAGCTCTCACTAACCATTGCTTTGTACAGCAGGGAGACATTTTAAAGACAAATGTGAATCAGGAAGATTTCCATGATGACTTCTTCGACCTGCTGAAAGAACCAGCGAGAAATAAGCAGACACTATTCAATGAAGAAAGGAATAAGGTAAACAAAACTATGATTTCAACTGTTCATTTCATTTTGAGATTAGAGTCCTTGTTCATTGAAAAAAAAAAGTGAATTAAAGCCTTCTTGTCTAGCTGAATCAAATCTTTCAATGTAAATGCAATGTGCACTGTACTTCCTTTCTACCCTTTACTTAGTCTTCTTCTTCCACCTATGCTATTTCCCTTAGAGTGCCTCCTATTTAATAGTGGGACCACAGCATTGCACAGTGGTATTTGGACAGCCATTCAGTCACCATACTGTCACCCAAACCACTTCTATTTCTCCCACCTTTAGCTGCCTTTGCCATTTTCCTTTTATAGTCAATCCCAACTTCAAGTTTGACTTCTCTCTATCATACCATCAAGCTGTGGTTCTGCTATTTTACACCAGCCACCAGAAAATCTTAATACATGAAATTATCTTGTGTCCATTCCCAGAAAGATGATATTTCCAGATATATATTAAAACATAGAATCCAACTGAAATATAAATGCTAAAGTAGAGAAATATTTAAAATCTGTATATTACAGATAAATTAAACTTGTAGCAAAAACTGCAAATATTCACAAAATGCAAATGTTTCATGACTTCAAAAGTGTTATTATATAGATTTTTGGTGTAAGTTGCTCACTCTCTATTCATAGCTGCTGGACTATAATTAGTGCCTATCTTTTTGCTTTGCCAAGTTTGCTTCCAATGTTTCTCTCTCTCCCAAGGAACTGAAGGAACAAAGAGTCAACGTTATTCTCAACTGCTCCCAAATTAATAAAGTATACTTCCTGTGACATGAGAATTTAAAATAAATATCTCTCCACTTGTAGTTATCTCATGGAGAAAGTTTTATCTTTCTTTGAAGTCAGTACAATTCTTAGATTTTCTATATAACCTTCTAAAACCTTTTCCACAGGCTAAATCTATGTCAAGGTCTACTACATATATACAGTTTCCAAGAAGCAAGTATCATTATGCAAATGGAATTTTTTGCTTCATGGTCTTGAAGCATTTAAACCCTGGTTCTATTCTGAGGCAAAGGAAAGCTGCCAAACTTTGATCACTTGTCTTAAATCAGATGGTCTTTTGTTACTATGATTGGTCTATCAGTGTTACTCAATCTCAGCACTATTGACACTTTGGCCCAGAGAATTCTTTGTTGTAGAGACCTGTCCTGTTTAGCAACATTCCTGGCCTCTATCAACTAGATGCCAGTGGCAGCCACCACCACCTTCTCCCCTCCCCCCCATTTGTCACAGCCAATGTCCACAGACATTGTCAAATGTTTCCTGGACAGCAAAATCACCCTTGATTGAGACCCACTACTTGAAATAGTAAAGAATAACATTAAATGCATCACATTTTCTTAACTAAGTTTCTAAGAGATACTTAATTCAACTTATTTTTAAAATTATGCACAATTTCTACATTGTCAACCACACACATGTACTAAGAACTGAAGTGAAAATCATTGCTACCAAAGCAAACCACGATCATTTGTACTTAATAATATGGATTTTCTTGCTTTTATTTATTTCTCTTAAGAAAAAATTAGAGGAACAGGTTCCTTTAAATATAAATGCAAGATTTATTTTCATTGAGAAATATACTTTATTTTAATATAAGTTAAAAGGTCATCTGTCATTTGGTATAAAAGTGAAGGCTCCCTATTATAGCTGCCAAGAACTCTCACTGACATCATTTCACATATACATTCTGGTGTAGTTGGGCACAGAGAGCACAATGAAAGGATGGCAGTAATCTTCCCTTTTAAACAGCTCAATCACATTTACCCTTTTATTGTCTCTATCATTTATATTATGGGTCATACGCAATGATTCTCAAAAAAACCATGTGAACAGATAACAAAAATCACCAAGTTAAAAAAAAAAAAGCTTAGTGGGGAATAACTGTGTCCAATTCTGATACCCCAAATGGTATTGATCATCCTTGGAAAGTTATTTGGCTTAAAAGAACAATTCTAGAAATGTGTGGTTGGAGGAAGATGGCAGCAGAGTAGGAGGGCCCTAGGCTCCTCTGGTCCCATGAACACAACTAGATAACTATCAAATCGTCCTAAATACCCCAGAAACTGACCTGAAGACTTACTGAATAAACTCCACAACTAAAGGGAGAGAAGAGGCCATATCAAAGAAGGTAGGAAGTATGAAGATGTGGTTTAGGGGAGAAGCAGATCACAGGTGCTGTGGAGGGCAAGTGGCTGTAGTTGCTGAGACGGGTGAGAGAGAGGAGCACACAGGAGAATGCACAAGGAGAACTTTTCCCCAAAAACCTTGGCTTAGAAAACAAAAGGGACTGTTTTATGGGATTGGAAACAGGCTTGATGTAATGAACAGCAGGCTAGAAGAAGCAGAGGAATGAATTAGTGACCTAGAAGACAAAATGCTGGAAAATAATGAAGCTGAACAAAAGAGAGAAAGAGAATTATGCAACACAAGAATAGATTTAGGGAACTCAATGACTCCATCAAACGTAGTAACATTCATATTCTAGGAATCCCAGAAGAAAGAGAAAAGGGGCAAGAAAACATATTGGAAGAAATAATAGTGGGAGCCTAGATGGCTCAGTTAGTTAAGTGTCTGCCTTCAGCTCAGATCATGATCCTAGGGTCCTGGGATCGAACCCTGCATCAGGCTTCCTACTCAGGGGGAGCCTGCTTCTGCCTCCCCTTCTGTTCCTCCCCCCACTTGTGCTCTCTCACTTTTGAGTAAATAGATAAAAAATCTTAAAAAAAAAAAAAAAAAAAAAAAGCTAAAAACTTCCCTAATCTGGGGAAGGAAACAGATATCCAGATCCAGGAAGCACAGAGAACTTCCATCAAAATCAACAAAAGCAGGCATATTGCCAACACCAAGACATATTGCCATTACATTTGCAAAATATAGCAAAAAAGAAACAATCTTAAAAGCAGCTAAAGAAGTCCTTAACTTACAAGAGTAAATCCATAAGGCTAGTTAGAGATTTCTCAACAGAAAAATGGCAATTCAGAAGGGAGTGGCATGATATAGTCAACATGCAGAATGGGACAAAATCTGCAGCCAAGAATACTCTATCCAGCAAGGCTATCATTCAGACTAGAAGGAAAGATAGAGTTTCCCAAACAAAAACTAAAGGGATTCATGACCACTAAACCAGCCCTGAAAGAAACATTAAAGGGGACCTTTGAGTGCAAAGGAGAGACCAAAAATGACAAAGACAAGAAAGGATCAGAGAAAAATCTCCAGAAATAATGACAAAACAAATAATAAAAAGGCAATAAATACATATCTATCAATAATTACTTTGAATAAATAGGGTAAACCCTCCAGTCAAAACGCTTATGATGTCATAATGGATTTTTAAAAAAGACCCATTAATTCCTGGCTACAAAAGACTCATTTTAGACCTAAGACACCTGCAGGTTGAAGTGAAGGGATGGAGAAACATTTAGCATGCAAATGGATGTCAAAAGAAAGCCAGAGTATCAATACTTGTATCAGACAAACTAGACTTTAAAACAAAGACTGTAGCAATAGACAAAGAAGGGCGTGATGTAATCATAAAGGGGACAATCCAACAAGAAGGTATAACAATTGTAAATATTTATGCATCCAACATGGGAACACACAAATATATAAAACAATTAAAAATGAATATAAAGAAATTATATTGATAATTTGATAATAATACAAGAAAAGCAATATAGGACTACCTCAAGAAGCAAGAAAAATCTCGAATAAACAGCCTAACCTTAAAGGAGCTAGAAAAAAAAAGAACAACAAATGAGGCCTAAATCCAGCAGAAGGAAGGAAATAATAAAGATTAGAGCAGAAATAGATGAAACTAAAAAACCAAACCAAAACAAAAGAACAGATCAATGAAACCAGGAGCTGATTCTTTGAAAAACTAATGAAAAATTAGTAACATAACTTGGTAAGTATAGCCAGACTCACCAAAAAGAAGAGAAAGGACTCAAATAAATAAAATCACAAGTGAGACAGGAAAAATAACAACCAACACCATAGAAGTATAATAGAATATTATGAAAAACTATATGATTACAAACTGGACAACCTAGAGGAGATGGATAAATTCCTAGAAACATATGAATTACCAAGACTGAAACAGAAAGAAGTAGAAAACTTTAACAGACTGATAACCAGCAAAGAAATGGAATCAGTAACCAAAAAACTCCCAACAAACAAAAGTCCAGTGCCAGATGGCTTCACACGCAAATTCTATCAAACATTTAAAGAAGAGTTAATACCTATTCTACTCAAACTATTACAAAAAATAGAAAAGGAAGGAAAACTTCTTAATTCTTCTTAATTAAAACTTCTTAATTCATCCTATGGGGCCAGCATTACCCTGATACCAAAACCAGTTAAAGACTCCACCAAAAAAGAGAACTACAGGCCAATGTCCCTGATGAACATGGATGTAAAAAAATCTCAATAAAATAGAAGAAACCCAATCCAACAATGCATAATAAAAAAAAAAATCATTCACCATGATCAAGTGGGATTTATTCCTGGGTTGCAAGGATGGTTCAGTATTCACAAATCAATGTGATATACCACATTAATAAAAGAAAGATAAGAACTAAATGACCATTTCAATAGTTGCAGTAAAAGCATCTGACAAAGTACAATATCCATTCATGATAAAAACTTCAACACAGTAAGTTTAGAGGGAATATTACCTTACTAAAGGGCCATATGTGAAAACTCCCACAGCCAATATTGTCTTCAATGGGAAAAAACTGAGAGCTTTCCCTATATAGTCAGGAATAAGACAGGGATGTCTATTCTCATCACTGTTATTTAACATAATACTGGAAGTTGTAGTCTCAGCAATCACACAACAAGAAGAAATAAAAGCATCCAAATCAGCAAGGAAGGAGTCAAACTTTTATTATTTTCAGATGGCATGAGACATTATATAGCAAATCCAAAAGACTCTACCAAAAAACTGCTAGAACTCATAAACTAATTCAATAAAGTTGCAGAATATAAAATCAAATACAGAAATCTGTTGCATTTCTATACACCAATAATGAAGCAGCAGAAAGAGAAATTAAGGAACCAATCCCATTTGCTATTGCACTAAAAACAATAATATACCTAGAAAGAAACCTAACCAAAGAAGTGAAAGACCTATACTCCGAAAACAATAAAATACTGATGAAAGAAATTGAAAATGACAGAAAGAAATAGACATTCCATGCTCATAGATTGGAAGAATAAATATTGTTAAAATGTCTACGCTACCTGGGGCACCTGGGTGGCTCAGTCAGTTAAGCCTCTAGCTCTTGATTTCAGTTCAGGTTTTGATCTCAGGGTTGTGAGTTCAAGACCAGTATTGTCTATATTACCCAAAGCAATCTACAGAAATAAAGGAATCCCTATCAAAACACCAAGAGCAGTTTTCATAGAACTAGAACAAAACATCTAAAATTTGCATAGAAACACAAAAGACCCAAATAGCCAAAGCAACCTTGAAAAAGAAAAGCAAAGCTGGAGACATCACAATTCCAAACTTCAAGTTACACCGCAAAGCTCAAGTGATTAAAGCAATATGGTACTGGCACAAAAATAGACACATAGATCAATAGAACAGAATAGAAAACCCAGAGATGATCCCATACCTACATGGTCCATTTTCAACAAAGCAGGCAAGAATATCTAATGGAAAAATAGTCTCTTCAACAAATGGTGTTGGGAAAACTGAACAGCAACATGCAAAAGAATGAAACTGGGCCACTTTTTACATCATACACAAAAATAAATTCAAAATGGATGAAAGACCTAAATATGAGACAAAAAGCCATTAAAATCCTAGGGAGAACACAGCCAGTAATCTCTTTGACGTCGGCCATAGCATCTAGATATGTCACCCGAGGCAAGGGGAAAAAAAAAAGCAAAAGTGAACTATTGGGAGTACATCAAAATAAAAAGCTTCTGCACAGCAAAGGAAACAATCAGCAAAACTAAAAGGCACCCTACCAAATGGGAGAAGAAAATTGCAAATGACATATCTGATAAAGGGTTAATATCCAAAATCCACAAAGAACTTATCAAACTCAACACCCAAAAACCAAATGATATAGTTAAAAAATGGACAGGAGACATGAATAGACATTTTTCCAAAGAAGACATACAAATGGCTCATAGAACCACGAAAAGATGCTCAACATCACTCATCACCAGAGAAATATACAGCAAAACTAGAATCAGATATCACCTCACACAAGTCAGAATGGCTAAAATTAACCACACAGGAAACAACAGGCGTTGGCAAGGATGCAGAGAAAGGGAAACCCCCTTGCACTATTGGTGGGAATGCAAACTGGTGCAGCCACTCTGGAAAACAGAATGCAAGTTCCTCAAAAAGTTAAAAATAGAACTACCCCTATGTTATGGAAACAGCTCAAGTGTCCATCAACTGATGAATGGAGAAAGAAGTTGTGAGGTAGAAAGATAGATTGCTGTGTGTGTGTGTGTGTGTGTGTGTGTGTGTGTGTGTCGTTGTGGAATATTATTCAGCCATAAAAAAGAATGAAATCTTGCCACTTGCAAGGACATGGATGGAGCTAGAGAGTGTTATGCCAGGTGAACTAAGTCAGAGAAAGACAAATATCATATGAATTCACTCATATGTGGAACTTAAGAAACACAATAAACCAACATAGGGAGAAAAAAGAGAGAGAGAGAGGCAAACCAAGAGATAGACTCTTAACCATAGAGAACAAACTGCTGGTTACCAGAGGGGAGGTGAGTGGGGGATGGGTGAAGTAGGTGATGGGGGTTCACCATGAACTTGTGAGAGCACCAGGGATTGTATGGAAGTGTTACATCTCACTAGATTTTTCTACCTGAAACTAATATTACACTGTATGTTAACCAACTGGAATTTAAACAAAAACTTTTTAAAAAGAGAACAATTCCACCAGACTACTACACGAATACTTTCATCACAGAATTTTCTCTTGGAGATAATAAAGTGCTTCTTATTTTTCAAACTCCAAAATGCAGCACATGGAATTAGGCAGCGCCTATTGTACTGCTAGTAAATGCAGTGCCCATTGCACTGCTCACAGATTAGTGATGATATTTTACCTCCAAGGCGAGGGCTGTAATATCCACAGTAATATCTGAAAACTCCTAAGGTTAAATGGGCACCAAGACCATAAAGAGATTCCCACGAAATCACAGAACTTTATTCAATAGAGGATGCAGGCTTGCAATGCCCACATTTAGCGTCATAGAATTCAAGTGCTAGGAGGAATTTAGCAATCATCTAATCAAATCTTATTTTACAGTTGAGGAAACTGAGACTAAAAGAGATCAAATATTTTGCCCTCCACAAATCCCAGAAAGTACAGTCAGAACAGGATGGGCAGCCCCATTCTCCTAAATTCCAGACGCGTTCACTTTTTCCACAAGACCTACAGGGAGCTCCAAGGAAGTGCTGCATATAAATGAGCTGCTTTGTAATGATACTGCAGATTCCCATGCTGACCTTTTTCCCTCTTTCCCTTCATCTGTTTACACGATGATTAATAAGCAATAGCCTGGAAGTGCTTTTTTAAAAAATATCAATAGGGATTTTTAATTCTATGAAGTAAATCTGTAATTTAGGAGCTTTCCTGGGCCACAAAGGAAATCATAGCTGGGAAATGATGTTGCCAGTTTAAGACTCAGGTGTACTAGTTAATTCTCATACGTTAAAGATACTGCCCGCAAAAGCAGGGAGCTTGGGAGCCTTCTCTGAACTGAGCTCATTTAAACTACATACTTATATAGAATCTTTCATTTTGGCAAGGAGATGTAACAATCCATTCCTGTATGACTCAGAGCCAGGGACACACAGGCAATGAAGGCATCATTCCCCCACTGCATGGTGATAATTTTTTGCACCCCAAGAAGAACAGATAATATAAAACAAATTTGTGTTTCAAAGTTACCCTCAATATACATGATCTAAGAGTCCAGTTTGGAGGTACTATAGCATACAGGAGACAATTTAAAAATTTAAGAATCAATTACTTAACTCTCCCTACAGTCTTAGAACCAGACTGATATGGGGGTCAGTTGGAGTAGAATGTAAGACCCACGGGTTAATAAATACTCTCTCACCCCACAGAGAGAATTGTCTGGATCCCCCTGCCTGCATAAAGTACATAACTGCAAAAAAAAAATAATAATAATAATGGCTGGCACGTAGTGTTAATGCTTACTTACAGTTGGCAGCATCAAAAATATCTATCGTAAATCCTTTTCTATCATTTGCCTTGTAATTTATTATTTTTTTAAGTTGAGGTAAAGTTGACACACAATGTTACTTTAGTTTCAGTTGTATAACATTGTGGTTCAACAACTTTATATGTTATGCTGTGCTCACCACAAGTGTAGCTACCATCTCGTACATACAGCACATTACTAATATAACGCTGTAGGCTAATTATACTTGAATTTTAAAAATTAATTAATTAATTAAAAAGGAAGTTTTGTAGAATTCCATAATGACTTAAAAACTGAAAGCTTATTTATTTGCTTTTGGAAATAAAGGCAGAAGTACCAAGAGCCAACATGGATTGACTCAGGATAAATTGTATTAAATTCACCTTATTTTATTTGGTGAGATGATTATTTAATGGATAATCCTAGGTTAGTGCCATAGGCAAAATGTATTGTGATTTCAAGAAGTCATTTGATAAACCCATTCATGATCTCTCTCTCTTAAAGTAGGTGGAAAGAAACGAACTGAATAAGTTTGGTTGGGTTATAAGTGTTCCAGGAATGTTAGATTGTTCTACTGTGTCAACCTGGAAGACAGTTTGCTTTGCTTTGGGGAGACATCTGACTTTGTCCTGAACTCTGCAGTGTTCAACATTTTTGTCAATGGCATTACTAGAAGAGGTAGAGAATTTTAGCTGATTAAAAACTCAGTATGAGTCAATAGCCACACCTAGTTCTTTTTTTTTTTTTTTAAGATTTTATTTCTTTATTCTTGAGAGAGAGAGAGAGAGAGAGAGAGAGAGAGGCAGAGGGAGAAGCAGGCTCCATGCAGGGAGCCTGACATGGGACTCGATCCCGGGACTCCAGGATCACACTCTGGGCCAAAGGCAGGTACCAAACCACTGAGCCACCCAGGCTGCCCACCACACGTAGTTCTTATAAAAACAACAACAAAAAAAGAATGAATATAATCACTAAAACTATATCACATAGATCAAGGAGATGTTGGTCCACTGATTAGTTCCCATCTGAAAGTAAATAAATCTTGGAAATAAACATTTAGGGGGAACATAAATAAGTTGAAATGTTTCTAGAAAAAGATTTGATAATACTCTGTCTCTCTTATTGTCAGTAGAAATTATCTGGTAGTGTTCTTTTCTGTGGACAGTATTTTTCTACATTAGGAATTGTAGGGAGTAAAAACATAATATTCTTGGACTCCCTTGTGAGTTCAGCACCGTCTGAAAGAGAGGAGTCAGGAATCAGTAACTAGTCAAAGCTGGCTCAGAGAAATGGCCTGGACTTTTCTAGGGGGTCTCCTAAAACTTAATCGCTGATTTAGATAGCCTTGCCTACCCAGACACTTGGGTACACAGCTAAACAGCCACAGGCTTTCTGTTCAGGGCTTTTCAAACTTTAGAGCTAGTGTGAATACACACATTTGGTGGAAGGCAGATGCACAAGAGAGGCCTCAAAAAGTCAGAGCTGAACATGCTCAGTCTAAACCTGGAGTTGGCAAAGTCATCTCCCCAAGAGGGAGGGAGGAGTGAGAAGACTAGACTGGATTTTTATTCAGGTTTCTCTCCTAAGCTTGTTGCAAATTTTCAGACAATTCTTCACCATTCTTCTTCTCTGGAGAGACACAGGTTACCCAAAGAAGTCACTAAGAAGTTGCCTGGCCATGAAGACCTTCAAATCAACAAATGTCCCTGCTGTGAAGGAGCTGATAGCTCAGTAGGAGTGGGACTTCCGTAAAGTTGACCAGGATGATAAAAGTTCTAGAACCAAGGCCGAAGAAGACCTGGAGGTTTTGGTACAAAGAAAGAGACTGAGAGGTGTGGCACCAATTCTCCAAAAAGTCAAAGGGCTGTGGAAATAGGAGAATAGTTAGTCATCTATGTCGCCCCAGGAGGCCAGTTCAGATCCACTGTTGGATACTCAGTGAGGGCATATCGTTGCTAAATACAGGAAGAGATTCTTAACACAAGTAAAGCATAAAATTCTTTTCAAAGAAAGCTCTCTTTCCCAAAAAGTATTCAAACAGAAGCTACCAGATTGTCATCAAGGAGATTCCTAGACTGAACAGGAAGTTGGACCTAAGTCCCTGTGAGAAGCAAAATAAAGGCAGAGCTAAACCGGAAGTAAGAAAACCAGAAGGAAGGGGCATTTCCTACTGGATATGTGTTTATTTAGTAATCTTTTTTTTTTTTTTTTTAATGGCAAGGACCTTTAAAAACTTTTGGCTTTTAAACACAGAGTTTAAACTTCTACGAAATGGCTGGAGGAAGCCACTTTCTCTAAAGCTATAAGGCTAAGGATAGTGTGTATCTCTGGGGTAGTGGAAGGAGCATCGTTTTGTTTTTGCTTCTCATTTTCCACCTGAAAACGCATTTATTTCTCAAAAATTATAAAGTATTTGTCAGGGGTAAGACTATGAGCTAAAATGAAGAACTCAAAGTCAAGGCAGGACATAATGTTATTATGCGCAAGCAGTAGCAATGGGACAAAACCTGGTAATTGCTAAGCAAAAATGTACCCCCAAACTGAGGAAAGGCAAAAAAAAAAAAAAAAAGAGCTAAAACAACAGGTTGAGCTAGATGAGATCCCTTTCAGCTTGAACTCAGTTTGGAGTCTATGCCCGACAGGATATTTGAGCTTCTTCTTAAGCCAGAGATGGACGTGGGTCAGGGGGGAGAAATACTAGGGTAGTGGGGAGATAGACGGGTTAGTGGGGAGAAATACTAGGTTACTGGGGAGATAGAGGGGTTAGTGGGGAGAAATACCAGGGCAGTGGCAAGATAGAGGGGTTAGTGGGGAGAAATACTAGGTGGGCGTCAGCAGCAGGAGGTGAGGTCCTGCTGTTCTGGGCTCCTAGCCTGAGGTGCGCCCTCCATGGCATGGAGGGATCGTGGCAGGCACTCCCCCTTTTGTATCTTGGGTTCTCTTGTGAAAGATCATACCGTGGGATTGTGCCATCCATGTCTGCCTCCCATGCAGGAGGCATCCCTCTGCGAGGGCAGAGGCTGTGTCTTTACTCTCACTCATCCCAGCTCACCAATCCCAGCATGGAACCTGGTACAACACAGGTGCTCGCTCCACTGATGGTTTTCAGCGGAAGAATAAAAATACGGAGCTTTAAGAAAATAAAGCCAGTCATAAAAATGGCTTTCCCAACAAATAAATAAATAAATAAATAAATAAATAAATAAATAAATAAATAAATAAATAAATAGCTTTCCCAAAAAATAAAAAATGAATAAAAATAAAAATGGCTTTCCAAATAAATAAATTAATTAATTAATAAAGGCTTTCCCCCTATGAGGTAACTGGAGTTGTCAGATTCCTAAAGACGGGCTGTAGGATTTGCCGGTGGGAGTGGGGAGCGGGACCTCGGTGTTGAAGGGGTAGGGACCCAGGCGGGAAGGACCACCGCACGCTGGGACGACCCGGGGGGGTGGGGGGCGGCTGCGCCAGTGTGGGCGCGCTCCGTGCGCTGCAACGGCAAATCTCATGTTGTGTGCGTTTAACCACAGTAATAATAATAATAATGATAATGATAATAATGATGATGGTGATGGTGATGATGATAATAACGAATGGCTTTCCTAAGGAAGACAGAGGGGTTATTTTCGGCAGGGTCATGGGGAATGACCTCACACGGAAGCCCTGAGAGTCTGGAACTGTGTGCTCACACGCAGTGTAGACAAAACAGAGCAGAAATTGCTGATGGAGGGAGAGTCCTCAGCTCACGGCTTGGGGGACCCGGGGGCCTTGCGGGCGGAGAGCAGGCCTGTGTCTCCCGGCCCCCGCGAGGCCTGCCAGCTGGGGTCGGGCGGGGGCGTCCAGGCGCGTGGACAGGTGCTCCCAGGTGCGCCCAGGTGCGTCCAGGCGCGCGGACAGGTGCTCCCAGGTGCGTCCAGGTGCGCCCAGGCGCGCGGACAGGTGCTCCCAGGTGCGCCCAGGTGCGTCCAGGCGCGCGGACAGGTGCGCCCAGGTGCGCCCAGGTGCGTCCAGGCGCGCGGACAGATGCTCCCAGGTGCGCCCAGGTGCGTCCAGGCGCGCGGACAGGTGCTCCCAGGTGCGCCCAGGTGCGTCCAGGTGCGTCCAGGCGCGCGGACAGGTGCTCCCAGGTGCGGACAGGTGCGCCCAGGTGCGTCCAGGCGCGCGGCCGCAGCCCTGACCCCCCGCGGGCCCGGGCGCCGGTGGGGTTAGAGACCCCGGGGCGCGCACCAACGTGACTCACCCGAAGCCTTGGCTTTTCTGTTTTGCAGGCGCGGGGAGCAGGTGCGTGGGCGGCGGAGGCCCCGCGCGCTCGGCGCCCCCCGCCCCCGCCCCCGGGCCCCGCCGCCGCCGCCGCCCCCGCTCCCGAGGCCGCGGGAGGAAGCCTTCGGAGCCCGGCGCAGACGGCGTCCCCGCGGGCCCGAGCGGAGCTGGCGGTGGGGCCCCCGGGACGCCCGGGACGCCCGGGGCACGGGACCGCCTCGGGCCGAGGGGCCGACCTGGACCACGCAGACAGCACGCGGGGCGCGGTGCACGCGGCGGCGGCCCGGGGGAGCTGGCGGGGGCCGCGGGAGCACGTGCAGGGCCCCGGTGACCTCACCGCGCCCCGAGGCGGGCGGCCTGGCGCCCGGGCGGCGGCCCCCCGGGAGGAGGCGGAGGGCGCAGCAGCCGGCGGCGCTGGGGCCGGCCGTGCCCGCCAGGCTCCCGGGTTCTCCAGGCTCCTGTCTAACGTAACTGTCACCGAAGGTTCTCCGGTGACTTTGGAAGTGGAAGTTACAGGATTTCCCGAGCCGACGCTGACCTGGTGGGTAGCCTATAACGACAGGTCCTAAACGCGTTGAACGGCCGAGCAAACCATCCTGGGTGCGCGGACTTAAAGCTGGGGGGGGGGGGGGGGCAGCTGATAACGTTCTGCAGCCTGAGCCCTGCCTGACTCACCCAGCCCCGGCCGGGCCCTGCAGGCGCACAGGCCTAACACCGCGAGCAACGAAGGGAACCCGTGAAATCATGACTTAACCAACCCCAAAAGCACTGTAGCTTAGCTGTGCTCTTGTGCGGCTCCTTTTCCTCTTTTTTCTTTCTGGTATTAGTTTAACATTCCACATTTCTGAAGATTGTGGGTTGGAATTCTTTCCTATTGCTTATTTCCACATAAGCATGACATTTTCTTAGTCTAACCTCCCATATTCAACTAAAACACAAAAGAATCGGGCTTTTTTATTCCCCCATTTCTTTTTGCCTATTTCATCTTTTCCCTCTTCCCAACAGAGTCACCCATCATTTTTGTGATATTTGTGTTTGTTTCACTAAGATTTCTTTCTATAAATGTCTTCAGTGTGAGAGATGGAATAAAAATATTTCTTTCACAGTTGCTCCCAGTGACAGGTAATAAACCCATTTTTGAAAGGTGGTGTAATAACTGAGCCGTGAACAATAGGATTTCCCTCTGGAGACGTCATTATTTTTTAGCATATTTGTTTTAATAGAAAGTGAACTGAAGAAAACAGGTTTTGAATCACTGTTGTTTTCAAAGTAGTTCTCGCTTTCTCGATACGTGGGTTTTTTCTAAACATTTAGAAATTTTTCACCTGTAAGTAGATTTATCTGAGAACAAAGTTATAAATATAAGAGACTGAATTCATACTCCTAAACTAAGTAAAATAGCATTTATTTATCACAATATTTCAGTAGACACTAAATTAAGAGTTTCAACTCCTGCGTGTGCCCACTGATGATACTTGAAGTGTGAGTTGGTTAACTAAAGAATCTATGAGAAAACTCGGGTCTCTCAGATTATTATTTAATATTATTAAAATTATATTATTATTAAAAGATTCTGCATTTGTGCTACCGTGCAGCCATTTGTGCTTTTGTTTTATTATATTGTTTTTACAATTGCATGGTTTTTTATAGATCAGAAATTTCATATTTATGAATTTAGAAAATATTTTATTCATTATTAAATACCAGTTCACCCCAAAGAAAAACGTTGTCTGCAGTATTTCTTGGTTTTGTCCACACAACAAATAACTTGGCTAGTATTTATTGTTGAAGAATCATCACCATATTGTGCAAAAATATCTTGCTTTTGGATTTACGATGATTTTGCTCAATTATCACTTAGCAAGCTCTTAGAATCCTACATTCTTTGGACTCCCATGAAAATGCAAAATTATCACAGAGGCCATGGGAATAGAAAATTATTCAGGTTTGTTACCACTCCTTAGGTAAAGGAATACGGGTATAAATAAACAAGAATCGAGAATATACAAAATAAATTATTTGCTTTCTAAAAAGAGGCAACTAAGTACTCATGTTCATAGGAAACTTTTGGAAACATGTCATCAACAGTAATAATCCAATTATATAAATGCCTTTTATAATTAGAAATCATTTTCTTCTAATGAAATTAATTCATAAAAATTAAATGAACTCATTTCACTAGGAAATGTGTAAGTAGCTTCCTCTAAAACAATGTATTGGAATTCTCACATGGATCTTGTGGGGTGAATATGATGGGTTGGATGAGCCTAACTCCAATATGGACTCCCAGAAGTCACAGCTGCTGTTCCATAGTGGCTGAAAGAATGACACAAGCCAAACAGAGGGGTGCCATTTCACACTGTAGGTAATTGTTGCCATAAGCAAATGGTGGCCCTCTGTGACCAGGTGGTCTGGGTTTTTGTGTCTGTGTTTTTTGTTTGTTTGTTTGTTTGTTTGTTTGTTTAGAGAGGAAGAGAGAGGGGTGAGGGAATACAGAGGGAGACAGAGAATCCTGAGCAGGCTCCAGGCCCAGTGCAGAGTCCCACGTGGGGCTCAGTCTCATGACCCTGAGATCATGAACTGAGCCAAAATCAGGAAACCAACACTTAACCAACTGACCCAGGCAGGCACCCTGTTCTGGGATTTTTTTTTTTTTTAGGAGTAGGATATCTGAATTTTCACATGCAATATTCCAACTGTTAAATGTTGTCAAAAAATTCAATTTTTTTGAAAATACAGTCTGACCCAATCAAGCATTTCTCTGGCCACAAGTCTCCAATCTCTGCTTGAAGATTGAACAGCCCCATTGGAATCTGTGGTAGCTGTAAAGTTCCTGCTAACACTAGAAAGAGAATATCTCAGTGGTAATGGGCTTGTTTGCAATGGTTTTTAGAACTTGGAAATGATGTGAATATACAGTGATCCTGACTTTCAAAACTGACTCTCTGCTTCAGGTACAAGAAGGGCCAGAAATTGTCTGCAGATGGGCACTTACAGGTTTTACACAAGGAGACAAGACATTCGGTGTTCATTCCAAAGGTATGTGAGGCAGACGCAGGCCTCTATGTGGCTCGGGCCCAAAACTCTAGTGGCATTCTCTCTTCCAATGTCATCCTCCACGTGACAGGTAACCACAGGCCGCCAATCACAAGAATAAACTGGATAACACTGTGTGTCATCTATATCAGTGTGTCCCTAATGTACTGGGTACTCACGCAGTGACTGCGGGGTTGGCACCCCCAGACATCATTCTCACGAGCCTAAAGAATGACACCGGAGTTGTTTATTTTCCTGCATCTCCCACATCTTCCTGCATCTCTCTTCCAAGTCTACTCCCACTCTGGCCATCTTGTTTGTTTGGCTAGTACACTGCTCAGTGAAATAATCACATTTTCTTTAGCGTTTCAGTATACTTGAGGAGCCTGGTAAATTATTAGTAGAGGATAAGCATACATTTTTGTATTCTAGAAAGAGATGTGTTCAATATAAAGCCCAGTGAAATCACACTATATTTAGTCCCTCCACATGTAAGAGCATGTACATCTCTCTGCTGCTCACGTCAGCAGAGAGATGTGAGTTAAATTTCAAATCCAATTGCTTGATAATGTGTTTTTAATTGTACTCATAAACATCTCTTTGTAGAATAACAGTAGAAATATTGAAGTGAAGCTGCCATTTACCTTATTGCATAAGCTGCCCTTTCTTTGTGTTTCATGTCTTGATCTCATTTGTTGAAATACATTCTATGTAGTTTCAACCTATCCAACCCTCCTAAGTCTGAGGAGGCCACTGTAGATGATCATTCCTCATGCTGATCTCACGGGGTTTCACAATGGAGAATAGATGTGCTGTCGACTTCAGATGGAGTTTCAAACTTCTAGCAGCGGTGCACGTCATAGAGCAAAACAGAGCACAAGCTGTAGATGGACCAACATAATTCCTGCCGTGCCACTGTCACGTTTTGAGCGACCTTTGTCCTGCATCTTATCTTGATTCTGCTGCTGACCATTTTTTACAGGCTGTGGTAAAGACAACTCAGTGCCTCAGTTTCCCATTTGGAAAAATGGGTTCATCATCTACCTCTCGGGCAATTGAGTGATTTCATGTCTTATAAAGATTTGGAAAATGGAAAGCATCCTATGAAGGCTGAGAGGGATTACATCGTTTGATGCGATTTATCGTTACACTGCTTTCTGCCCACTATTCTTGTTCAGATGCTGTTTCTTTAGAATATTAAAGGAGTGGTATTTATTAGTCTGTGATTTCCAACCTTTCTCAGGTGGGAAGATGATGTTTTATGAATTGGGGTTTAAATTCCTTTCTAATTTCTTAAGACTACGTCTTTTTCAAAGACTTGAAATTGAAACTAGAAGGATGCATTTAGTATTATCTAAGGGGAAAAAGTGTGTAATAAGACAAAATAAGGTGAATTCTATCCTTTTCTTATAATTATCACTGTAATATTGAAGAATGTTCTATGCATTTCTGAAATATATTATTTAGAAAAGCAGACTTTTTTTGGTTCCTTTTAAAAATAAACATAAATGAGAGAAGCATTTGTTTTTAAGTTTTAAACAGTCTTGTCATGGTAGGGCAAAATCTTTAGTTGAAAGCATAATTTATTATAGATTTTTGATGAAGGGAAGAAATTCATCATGTTGCTGCGAGACTGTCTACAATACAAAAATATTTAAAGTAATATATTCAAGTTAATATTAAAAAGTTACTGAATGTTATCTGAATATATGAAATGTGTGTTTGAGTAAAGTTAACATATTTTTTCTGTGTATCATTTTAATTAAACAATTAAATCTCTTAATTTCCTTCCAGATTTTGACAGAAACCTATTTAAAGTTTATGTACATGATGTCCTAGGAAACTCATAGTCTCTTAAGTTTCCTATCCTTTTTGTCCATTTTCAAATATTTAACATATTTTGCCTAATTGCTATTTCCATGTTGAAACTAAATAGTAAAATCTATTCATGTCCAAAGAGGGCAGGCAGGCAAAATGAGGTAACAAGTTCTTTTCCCACTCTCTGTCTCTTTTTTAATTTAGTAAGACCTCCCTTCCCATTTTGTCAACTTGGTTGAATTTGTGGCTTCAGGTTGTTAGGGCATGGGGGTTGCTTGTTTGCTTTACATGTTGCCAGTTAAAGGCTAATCCTTTGGGATCTATCCATCTAAATAGATGGATAGTTATCTCTATCCATCCATGGCATATGACTAAATAAGGTATAAACCCCTGATATATTTGATGCATATACCAAATATAATATGTATTTGACATATATATCAAATATATGTATATATACACATGTATGAACACACACCTAGAGCTCAAATATTGGGGAAAAAGCATTGTGCTGATATTTAAGATATAGTTCAGCTGTCTGTCTATATATCAGTCTATCTGCCCATCCAAACATCCATCCATCTATCTATCTGGTCATCTCTCCATCCATTTTCATACCTACCTACCTATCTAGCTACCAATTCTTTTGGATTATCAGTTGACTATCTAGTGATTTCCACAGTAGTGAAGAGTAATTAGCTATTCAGTTATTCTTCTAGTTGTATTTTTATTCCAAAGACTTAAGTGTGATTTTCCTTTTACTAGGATTTCTGCCTTGACCAAAGAATTCTCCTTAAAAAAGTATGAACTAAAATTATTTATTAAATAAAAACCTAGGAAATTCAAATGATGTCATATATATATGACATATATATATAAAAATGATGTCATATATATATATATATATATATATATATATATATATATATATATATATATAGTTTATGCCCATTTCTTCTAGAGAAAATTCTGGACAGTTAATAATATTAAAAAAATTCTCAACAAGAAAATGTGAATGACAAAGAAGATTAGAAGGAACATGTACTTGACACCTTGAAGAAACACAACACAAAATGTGTTTTGAGCTTCCTTAAAGGCAAAATCATTGAGCTTTCCAGTTCTGAATATTTTATAAAAAGTATGTAAATATTTGGCAGTAAAAATTTTTTCACATTCAATTCCAAGAGAAATTTACTGCAGGAACCCTTCCATTCAAATCTCTCTGTATTCTAAAATATCTAAAACCTTCAGAAAAGAAGCAGTAAATGATTGGTTATTTCATTCAGTAATGCTAACCATCACTTATAATCAAGATGCAGCCTTAAAGCAGATTATTGCAAGAACCTTCTAACCACTTCACTCAAGTTTAAATTTCTTCAAGTGATACACAGAGCCCTTTAGTACCTGGCCTCCCCTTCCCAATCTCTGTTCCATCTCTTCTGATCCCCCCAGAAAGTGAAATTTTACTTCAGGTTTTTAACTTCTCATGTTCTTTCTTCTCTCCAGTCCTTTCTTCCTAGAACTCCCTTACTATAGTCTAACCTATCTTTATCTTTATCTTTTTTTTTTTTTTTTTCAATTTATTTGCTGTTTTATTTAATTCCAAAGACTTTATAATGTCACGTTTTCTTTTTGTTGGTATGATCGCTTTCTTAATTTAAATCTATACCATCATGATGATGCACCACTTATTTAGCTCTTCTATATAACTGGAACACAGCAATCTGTTTCGTTCCCAGGACTTATGAGAGGCTCTCTTGGACTCCAACCCCTTCTGCATGGCCGTGGTACATTCCCCTCGGAACCGGCCATCCTGTCCCGTCACTTTGCACACTACAGGGATGCTCTCATATTCTCCATGCTTTAACCTGTTCTTATTTCTGGTGGGCCACACAAGAAGTTGGGAAGGGAGACAGCACTCGGGTGGCATCCGGATGATCCTGCCAGCCTTGTGATAAATCTGTCCTTTTGAAGAGGCCATAGGGCCCAGTGGACTAACTTCTGCAAAGAGGCAGTCTAGCTCCTCCATTTCACCTTCAGCTTCCTCTTCGAAGTCACAGTCCTCTGAATCCTTAAGAAGTACAGTGTTCGAGGCAGCATTTTTCCTCACTAAATAGCCTGTGCTCCCACTTGAGAAGTTGCTCAGGGATGTCTGCTTGATGCTGGTCACAGACTTTTGAATATCTGCACACTTCTTGAAGTTCTCGTGCTCCTCCTCCTCAGTCTCATCCTTCCTGGTCATTTCTTCATCTGTGTTCAGTTCCCCAGTCCTGATAGTCTTTCCCTGTGAGCCCTCAGTTTTGCAGGCTGGTGAGGACTCCTCATGTTTGGAAGGCATTTGCTCAGGGGATTTCTCCAGCTCTGCATCCTGACACCAGCTGCCATCACACTGAATCCCCGCATCTACTCCCTTGCTGTTCATCTGGGCCAACCAGGAGGGGTTAGGAACATACTTGGGGAAGCCATCCCTCACCACCACCTATCTTTATGTGGCTTAACTCCTGCATATCCTCCTTGGTCTGTTTGAGACACACCTTCTCCCAGGAAGCCTTCTGACCCATCAAGTCCAGTGTAGATGTTCCTGCCATGTGTTGTCAGCACCTGAGCTGCCCATGTCATGTCCCTTGATACATAGCATTGAAATTGCATGTTTGAACATCTGTCTCCTCTGGCTAGAATGTGAGATATTTGTCGGCCAGCTCTGTGACAGCCCTGTTCATCATTATACTCCCAGCACCTAAGACATAGTTATACTCAAAAATATTTTTTGAATTGTTGTTAGAGGTAAGCAAAGATAAATCTAGCTTGGTTTTTTCTTTCTTTTTCTGGAGAGAGGGGGTGGGAGAATGTTAAAAAAGAAAAGATGTATTTGTTACCTGATTATTCTTTCTTATTATGGATGTTGGCCAATCAGAATCAGTTTCTAGTCATGAAGTCATTGTAGGCATACTACAATGACTATGTCCAAAATGCCAAGCCAGAATGTATGTACGTCTTCAGAACACTACACAACTTATCAGTGTTTTATTATAGTAATCAATAATCTCAGTTATCTGGTTGTGTACAGAGCTTATTTGCAAGGAGCATTTCATTCATATGTGTAAATATTAAGCCAAATCCAAGAATTTAGATTTTGATTTCCAAATGAACAAAGGAAAAAATATTGCATCTTGTTCCACTTGTTTTGTTTTTATTTATGATGGTTCCCTACTAGAAATCGCCATCTGAAGCTTTTGACATTCCTGTTGTATGTACATTATTTTAAGTGTGTCCATGAAATAAGTTATTTGAAACAAGATAAAATATATCCTCCTAGTATGCTCTGATATTGTGCATGTCAATGCATATGCCAAAGCATGACAGACTGTTTTCCATTAGCAGAATCTTGAACTGTATCAAAGAGCCAAAAGATTTGCATTCACTAAATGAAACAGTGTCCTGCTTAAAGCAACAACAATTCATTTTCTCTGCTCTCATTACATGAGATGAGATTTGAATGTTATCAGCTGTGTATGAATTCAGCCTTAAAATGGAAAGCACAAAGCTGCTAATTTGGCTTTTACCCATGAATCCCCACATCACTGCTCCTTATGTTGGTGAGAGTTTATAGAACATCATCAACCCAAGAAGCAGTGGTGAAGGTTGGATGCATGACATTCCTCCAGATGAACAAATTCTTGATCCTGGAGTTTGAGTGTTTGGCCACATAGCAATTTCTGCTGTTTAATGGCAGTTTCATTTGTATAAGCCAGGACCTGGCAAATCCAATTCTTTGGATTCTCTTTTTTTATATCATAAAATTAACACCCCATTTTCCCTAAAGGACAAAGGAATACAAAGAGTTGTATAGACAAGAATGTTGGTGTGCATATATTTCTAATTAGCACAATAAAGACTGGCTGAAATTGAAATATGTTTTAGCCACAGAAATAGCTGGAAAACATTTATCCAACCTGAGTTTTCTTTAAACCAGAGCAGTAATAGTTA
This sequence comes from Vulpes lagopus, assembly GCF_018345385.1. NCBI lineage: Eukaryota > Metazoa > Chordata > Mammalia > Carnivora > Canidae > Vulpes > Vulpes lagopus. The sequence continues at coordinate 101,861,146 of NC_054834.1, read as the reverse complement.
CATATTTTGACGTTTTCAATCTGTATTCAGATGGCTCCCTGCTATGGCTTTTCCCATTTAGGACCCACTTAAATATCAATACTTGTGAAATAACCGCTCCAGAGCTAGCTAATAAAATAAACTTTTCCCTTTGACATTCAACAACTGTTCTTTTCCAAGAACCTTATTGATCCAAACAACTACGAAATGGTATTTTTGTCTCCTGTTAGCATTAAAAATAATATAATGAAATCTTTTGAAGATAAAAATTCAAAGGGTGAAATAAAAAGAAACATAATTTATTCATGGTGAATAGTCTCCAACCCATATTATTCTCATGATGCCAGAGAGCCTTTCTTTGCAATAAGTATAATTCAAACCCACATGCAAACAAGCTATTGGCAAACAGGGCCACTAGAAATGGAGACAAAAGTAGGAAACCAGTTACCTGGCAGGATCGGAAAGGCTAAAATGCCCATCTGCTCCAAAGTGTCTTCTCTTGCAGCCATTGCCACATCAACTCCCAGAGGCCTACCTTTGATTACAGTTAATGTAGCTCCAGAAGATGCCTCTTGAAATGAATATTTATCATTTCTATTACTCTCAAAGGAGTAATAGAATTTCTCATCATATCCTGGTCTCAGTTATCAGATTAAATAAGAAAAAAAATAAATTCTTGTGAGGAAATGGGATATGCACGAATCTGGAAGAGTTGTATGCTCTCTTCCACTAAGTGTTGCAGAATGTAGGACAGGAAGGGGAAAATAGCCAAACATCAGGGTGATGTGTCAGCTGTGGGTTTCATCCTCCCTCTCACTGTGAATTTCCCATAGATTCAGGAAATGAATGCACGTGGGGAGCCCCTGGGAGGGAGTGAGAGACCGCAATAAAATGTGTCCGCATGATATTTTTTGTTACCCAAGTAGAGGACTGGACTGGACTGAATAGCGTCAGGGTGGCCCTAAACCCAGTGACTTGTGTTCTTATAAGAAGACCATAACAGACATGGAGGCAAGGGAGACACACAGGAAAAGGCCATGTGATAAAAGAAACAGAGATTGTTGGCATTGTCAGCTTCTGCAAGCTATGCAACACCAGAGATTATAACATAAGGAACAAGAAGAGACACTAAACTGTTCTTCCCCAGAGACTTCAGAGAGCTCATGTTTCTGCTGATGCCTTGATTTTGGGCTTCTAACCCTCAGAACTGAGAAAGAATAAATTTCTGTTGTTTTAAGCAACCCAGTGTATGGTTCTTCGTCATAGTTGCATCAGGAAACCAACACAAGGACCATGTTCTAGAAAAGTCCATTCAAGTCTTTCTTTGGTAAGAAAAAAAAAAAAAAAGAAAGAAAGACAAAGGGAAGCCATGGTTAGAAATGTGAACCAAAGGATGAAGGTGCGGTATGACACAGTGTAAAGAAGAGAGTTCAATAGATGGTACTACTAACACCTAAATATTAGGATATATATGACCCTAAAGAGCACTATCAATCAATTAGATCCAATTTACATACACATTCTTCTTAAGCTCACAGGGAGCATTCACCAAGATAGACCATATTCTTGCCCATAGGACACACCTTACTTAAATTTAAAAGAATAGTAATCATACAAAGCATGTTCTTAGAACAGGATTAAACATCAGAAAGATAGCTAGAAAATATTCACAAATATTTGGAAACTAAACAGTACACTTCTAAATAGCACATGTGTCAAAAATAAAAAGAAAATTTTAAATATTTTGGAATATACAAAAATACCTCAATACTGATTGTTGGATATTAAAAGCCTAATGAGGGAATGCTATAAGAAACTCCAAGCCCACAAATTTGATAACTGAGATGAGATGTATCAATTCCTTGAAAAATATAAACTACCAAAGCTCACAGAAGCAGAAATAGCCTGAATCACCCAATATCTATTTAAGCTATTGAATCAATAATTAGTAAACTTCCAAAAAAGAAAGTTCTATGCACAGATGGTTTCACTGGTAAACCTACCAAATATTTATGGAAGGAATAATACCAATTCACCACAATCTCTTCAAGAAATAGAAGTAGAATACTTAAAACTCATTCCATGAGATCAGAATCGTCCTTCTACTAAAATCAGGTAAAGATATTAAAAGAAAGGGAAACTATAGTCAATATCTCTCATGAATATAGTCACGAACATTCCGAACAAGTCAAGTACGACAATGCAGAAGTCAAATTATATGCACCAGTGGGATTTGTCCCAGGTATGCAAGGCTGGTCCAATATTCAAAAATCAATCAGTGCAATCCACCACATCTACAGGCAAAAGAAATCACATGCTATGTCAACTGATTCAGGAATAACATTCGACAAAATTCAGCATGTGTTCATGATGACTTAAAAAAACTCTCAAAACTAGCAACAGAAGAAATTTCCTCAATTTGATAAAGATCATCTAAAAAAATCCTATAATTAATATCATACTTAATGGCAAGAGACTGGACATTTTGCCCCTAAGATTGGGAAGAATGTAAAAGGTCTTCTCACAACTCTTACTCAACATTGTACTGAAAGTCCTAGCTAGTGAATAAGACAGGAAAAGAAAATAAGAGTTTTGCAGTTTGGAAAAGAAGAAATAAAACTATCTTTATTTGCAGACAGCATCATTTTCTATGTAGAAAAATCCCAATGAATCTACCAAAAACTCTTGGAACCAATTAGTGAGCATCGCAAGTTTATCAGAAGCAGGTCTGCAACAACTACATCTGGGAAAAAGGCAGGGAGTTAGCAACAAATGAATCACAGTGAATCAATTATTTTCAGAGGTAGGGATAAGGGCAGGCAACATAAATTTGTCCCTTTTCCATAAATTTTTTTACAGACATCATGGATATTTGTCATCTACTTGCAATATTTCACACTTGATTTTTCCTACAGCTTTCTATGATATTTTGGGGATTTCGAAAGAGATAAATTATTTGAAGAAGATGATGCTCACCAGAGCAAGGGGATACTTGATGTGGAACATAAATCAAATTTGATCATTTGCTGGCTGTTCTCATTATCAACAGACCAAAGGAGAAAAATTAGAAAGACATTGTAATTATACCATTGTAGAGCTTAGCTTTCTTCAACAACAGCAATTTTAATATTAGAAGAAAAAGAGCCCTTTTAGCCTCTGACATCAAATCCCAGAGTGGACGATTTATTAGCTGGTACTCCGCTACACTGCAAGAGTGAAGGTATCTTTCATGGATTAGTACTTTACTATCAGCAAGGGTGAGCTCATACTGCTAGTATATTTTTTAAGACTTTTTTTTTTTTTTAAGACTTTTTGATGGAACCCAGAGCTAAAATATGTCAGACATTGTGTTATACCTTTAAAAGTAATCAGTTCTATAAAATCATATCTTGGTCTACTAATTAATTGAGGGGTAGAATACAAATGACTACTTTGGCACCTACATTAATTGGAAACTTCAATGAAACTAATCCTTTTGTATTTTCTAAATGTTAACTGTAAGTGCTTTCTTTATTTCCATGTTCTTGAAGGTGACTTTTGGTCATATAAAACAGAATGGTATTATACTTTATCACTTAAAAGAAAACCAGCTGAAGTTCCACAAAGCCAAGTACTGAAATTGTTTTTTATCAAAAGCTTTGTAAAGATAACTATATAAACAATGAAGTACTGTTAAGATCCCATCCACAACTTAGAAATGGATATTCAAGCAGAGAACTCATTGTAGTTGTTGTTCAAACCTATGGCAACACATATATTTGAACAAATATTAATTTACTATTACAATTAAAAATGTATCATGGAAAGTGTACATGTGCAAGTCAGGACCACAGTCTGAGCTACAGGGCCTAGTTTTGTTGGCATATGAGTCCCATTCCGTGCTCTGACATCTAACCTATCTGGCCCATCCGTCACAGGGAACATATCTTACAGGGAACCTTATAATTAGGAATATCTATATGGTTTCTTTAGATGTGAGAAATTATCATTGATTGTCTCAAACACGGTTATATAGCACAACATGTCACATGTCATTGTGAATTAATAAAAACCATTTCAAGTGTTTTCACCATACAAGTGGGGTGTGTGTGTGTGTGTGTGTGTGTGTGTGTGTGTGTGGTGTGTACCTACTTGTTACTATGAGTTCTTATCTGTATGAATTAGGTAATATATAAAGTGCCCAGGTGATGCATGATGTAATGAGCTTAAAAAAAAAACACTTCATGTTGATGGAACCAGTACTATGACCAACTGATGACCAAGAGTTAATGAAGAAACAGACTTTTCTTTTTTTAGCCTGGAATAATACAGACAAGTATTTATATGCATCCTATAAGATAAAATACTCAGCCCAAATCCAGTTTTATAAATGTATAATTAAAAACTTGTGTATTTCAAACAGAATTCCCAGATAGTGGATCAAAACAGGAAAATACTATTCAGATCTGTATTTACATCTATCAACTTCAAATATAAATCCACTTACATTCCTCATAGGTAGCAGTCCTAAAAGAGTTATTTCTAAATAGAACTTACAGGTGACTTTTATTTAAATGTACTATCATAAATCATGCTCAAGAAGCTGCTGTTAGGGTTTTTTTTTTAGTCCATTGGCTACTGTATTTGAATTTTCCATGTGAAGTACTGAATATGATCTGTAAAGGTGGATTTCTCTAGCTTATTTCCTAAAGTTCTTAAAGCATATGTGATTATTTCAAGAACCAATGTTTTGTGTGTTCATTTCTTTTTTACTGCTAATGGTTTATGCATGTGGATAATGAAATGTGTATTATGTCTAGTAAGTACTTAGAAACAATAGAATTTGCTTACCTGTTTCTTTGCTCTACTGGGAGCTCCTTAAAATATAATGCAACATTAAATTTCTGTAGAAGTAATACATTTAATCTGATTATTTCATTCAGCCTCTTGCAGATAAGGGATGTTTATCCTTGTATAAATATTGTCTCACAAATGTTTTTAATTAATGCAATTGCTCAATTCAAGAGGAAAAATCATCATGGTGTTTAATATTTGATAGGGAATGTACTCCTATTTAACATCCCATTGTAGAATAGTGATCTGCTTTATAACATGACAGTAATCAAAGCAAGTGAAGACAGTTTTCTAAAGTCAAATTTACTGATTTCTCACAAGCAAATACTCTGAGAGTGATAGAGTCCTGTTTGAAAATGAATTCGGATTTAGGCATCACATGTTTAATTACACAGTTCTGATGATGTGTGGGATTTAGACAACACCACCAAGAACTCTGCAGAAGGGGTACCTGAAAGGTAGCGAACTTCTGTGTTCCAAACTGAGAATGTTGCCCTACTAAGTCTCTCAGGGCCACAGCAGGCCAGGCATATTATAAAGTGCTTGTCTGTTTGAAAATATGCCAGAGGTTTATTCTGAATGGGAAAAAATATGCTCTTTATTTAAAAGTCCTTTGGGCAAAAAAATCAGAAACCACTTGCAGTTACACCCAGAATTATATGCCCCATCAATGAACATAACCTTTCTCTATGGAAAAAGCACTAGCTATTGAATTCATTTCTCCTATACTTGCTTGCCATGTCATTGATTTTAAGGAGAAAATGTTTAGGAGAGATGTAATAATAGCAAGTTTGCTTTGCCAGGCATTAAGTCACTAATTTATGCTGCATAGATAATTTATTCCAATGGTCACATTAAATATTTTTCAGGTTCATGAAATTCACTGAAATGGAATTCCATGTCAGACACAAACAGGACATATTATTTAACACAATATACAGGTGATATGGTAAAGACAAGACGACAAACAGTAACTATAACAATATTATGTAATGACAAATGGGATGAAGGATGGGAACCATTGTGGTGCTGAAGGGGAAATGCAAACCCAGTTACAATCGTGTGTCTGGGGTGTTGGGTTCTTTATTTTTTTTTTAAGTATCCTCCTCCTTCTTTCTCTGTTCTCTTTTGAAGTAAACATACACATATGCATGCACATCCATGTGTACCTAGAAAACTCATATATGAATGCATCTAGTTGTATCTCTGCCCATAATGGTTGTCCTCAGAAAGTCTTACAAAGACTCGCTGCAAAAAAACAACAAAAACAAACAAAAACAAGCAAACAAAACAACAACAACAACAAAAAACAAAGACTTGCTGCAGGAAGTCATCCCGGGCCTCCTCAGAGTCTCCATATGACCATTCCACCAGGACCGACCCTGAGAATCCTTGGGCTAGCTTCAGGGAAGTTTCCTCCAGGTTAGTATGCAGACACTGTGATAAAAACCTCTCAGATTTAGCATGTGTGAGCCAATCTGCAAAATTTCAGATTGATAGAAAAAAGGAACATTTCTCCATTGTGTATTTACATTTGGCTGCCACCAACCCTTTTATACCTTGTTTTCTTTAAGTAAAGAGTTAATATAAAGTAGGAGAAAAGTATCGTTCACAACTGCTATGGAACTACATAGCCTAAAACATAAGCTGCTGTAAGTCAACTGCTTGATTTTATCTGCTGTCTTTTAAAGCCTTGCTACAGAGAACCAGCAGCAGCAGCATCACCTGGGAGCTTATTGAAAACGAAGAACCTCAGATTCTGTCCACACCTACTGAAACAGAAACTGCAATTTAGCAAGATTCTCAAGTCATTTTCATGCATATCAATGTTCAAGAAACACTGTTTTAGAAAATACCTTGGGTTTTAAAGAGTTCAAACCTTGAATGCAATAATCTCATACTGGTTACATCTGTGCTCCAAATTTGTAAGATTCAAAATGAAGAATTCAACATTGGTTTCCATAGAAACACTGAGGTAGATTGACAGATTTCTATAGAAGAAATAGTAAAAGAAGTTAAGAGTAATACAGACTGCTCTGAGAGTGGTTATGTTTGAAAATGACTTCAGATTATGTATCACATGTTTAATCAGAAAATTTTGATGACGTGTAGGATTTAGGCAATGCCACCATGAGCTCTGCAAAACCAGAAGGTACCAGAAGAATAAAAAAAAACTATATTCCAAACCCATAGTGCTGCTCAACCAAGTCTGATAGGGCCATAGCAGGTCAGGCATATTATAATGGCTTAGTGCTTGTCTGTTTGAAAATATGCCAAAGGTTTATTCAGAATAGAAAAAATATTCTCTTTATTTAGGACTCCTTGTGTGTGTGTTGGGGGGCGGGGGATCAGAAACTACTTGCTGTTAGACTCAGATTTATATGTCCCACCAATGAGCATAAATAGCCAACAAGCCTATGCCAACATTAAATGTTCTATGGAAAGTTTAACCTGAGTTCCCAGGGTATACTATTTCAAATGACCTAAAAACTTGAGTGACAGTGTGCTCACTTAAATACTGTGCAATATAAGTGATTAATCTAATTTTTAGAAGACTACTATCTACCACTGCCATTCATGTAAATAGAGATTACCAAGGAAACTTTGTTATTCATGTTATTAGCATAATGACTCCATATGCAATATAAAATTCATATGTCTATTTTAACAACATTGACACATATTTAAAATGAGTATTATTGGTACTTAAATTATAGGACATTGACATTGGCTGTGTACATTATCAGAAATAAATTAGAACCAAGGTTCCCTTACATTTTTTTTTAATGATAGATATGACTTTACATGTCTAATCTAGAATTGTCATTTGGAGATAAAGTAGATTAAACTCAGCCCCTCTATTAATGCTGCTCCGAAAAACCTACAGGCATCTGAATCTTCTTTAAATTGGATAAACATAGGCTTTTTTTGTTGAGGTTGTCATGTACATTTTTACACTTAATTGAAATCCTTAAATAATGCTTCTTAAAATAGTGGAACACTGATTTTATAAAACACATTATGCATTTCAGCCTATTTTAATCATCTTGCATTTATATGAAAATGAACGCTTGTTTTAAAGGTACAGGCTATTTCGTATTACTCCTCTTAAATGTTACTCTTTTAAAGAGCTGAAGACCTAAATTCTAATCCTAGCTCTGTTACAGAATGGCTCTGAGGACTTAAGCAACTAAAAGCTCTGCCCCTCATGTTCCTTGCCTGTGAATAATGATATAAATTACACCATCTCTGAAAGTGCCTCCAGCACTCACTGATCTCTAAGGGATGTTAAGCACACAAGTACATTCTTGATTTTCTCATTAGAACTGGCAGATGACATTACCAAGGACTCAGTATTTTGGGGGCCAAGTGATCAAGAGGCCAGCTAAATTTTAGGATAAAATTTAAAGAAAATTCCCTGGGAAGCAATAAGCAGATAAGAGCTTTCTTTGGTGGGAATAGTACGCTCCTTGGTGGTCATAAAATGTTCTCTTTATTCACCAGAGAAGAAAAAAATATACGGAGCTGTAGGACTCTGAATAGAGTCAGCTAAAAACTGAAACCTTTCAGGCTCTTATTCAACCTCCAAAAGTCCCAGTGTCAAAGCCCTTTAGTGCAGGCATGATAACTCGTTTGAATAATAAAATAACAATATCACACATAGTACTTGATGAAAAAATATCTCTGTATTAGAAAAGAGAAAGTTACCAATACATCTTGTCATTCTATGACATTGTGACATTCTATGACATCTTGAAGGTTCTTCTTGTGTAGAATGAGTATAAATATGCATAGTGGCACAATAGAACCTAAAAATTCATTTCAACATGTTTAGCGTGTGGAATCTTGAAGCACTTCATACATGGATGACCTCGGGACTGTAGCACCCTAAACAGTGTTATCAACATGCCCGTTCATATCTTTTCTGCCCTAAAGAAATATGTTCCCTAAAGAAAAGCTCAGTACCAGGCTCAGGCAAATTAAAAATTTTAATCTTCATTATATTGAAATGAAGTCAAATTATTTTTCTATTGTAATGTCTTTGAAATAAACTTTCACATATTCTAATGCTTGCTTCTGCATGGTTCGTATAAATTCATGTTTTCTCTAAGATATATTGTTTAGTTTCACTTTGATCAACTTCAGCTCTCATTTTCAGGAAGAGACACCTGTGTTTAAGTCACTTTTTTTTTTAAGATTTTATTTATTTATTCATCAGAGACTCAGAGAGAGAAGCAGAGACACAGGCAGAGGGAGAAGCAGGCTCCCTCTGGGGAGCCCGATGCAGAACTCGACCCCAGGACCCTGGGATTACAACCTGAGCCGAAGGCAGTTGCTCAACCACCAAGCCACCCAGGTGCCCTAAGTCACTTTTTAAAATGATATCTTCTTATTGCGTCTAGACTAATTATAAATAGAGCACTTCATAATTTTCTTCTAAATTGAACTTAGGCCTAGATATTTTTTAGTGCCCTTCATATTCAAATATCACCTTCCTTCTTCTTCAGGTGTTTAAAGGAAGAGGTTGTTGTATGTTTAATTAAGAATACATACCTGAAAGGAAAATCTGATTTTGTGAAATTATAAATCCTGGTTTTCCGAGAGAAGCTAATCCTGAAAGAGAAATTATCCGAGCCTCGTCTGAGGAAAATACAACCCCTCCCCTTGTCCTAAACACATTACACACACACATTCATTCTCCACCAGTGTGACCAAGCCAAGGAAAATGAGAAGCAGGAACCTAGTTGCACAAGTCCTGGCCAAATAAAAAGAGTAAAAATAGTATCTTAAGCTTTCAGAACCACCAATTTTCAAAGTGAGCCAGAGGGCAGAGCAGCAGCTATAGTTTCAAAAGGAAGTCACTACATCTTTCTAAACAGCTACCCTGTGATAGAGTACCAACCGCAGTAAATCATGTCTTAGTGTCCTATGACGTATCAGATGAGCAAGGGGGTATCGCTGGTGTGCTTTACTTGGGAAATATACTTACCGATATGTTTACTCAACATATGCAATAAATATATTCCACTTATGCTTTTTACTGTAATAGCATGTTTTAAAATCTTTCCAGCTGATGTGCACATTGACCAGAAAGTTCTATGTGAGCATTCCATTTTGCTTGGGTTTTGAGAAGAGCCTTCCATAGGGTATCTATATACTTATTGAAGTTAGTGAGAAATAAAGAAAAATGTGGTTTTCCTGGTATATTCCTCCAAGGCAGAGTTTCTCAATCCTGGCACTATAAACACTTGAGGGTGGCTATCCCGTGCATCTCAGGATGTTTAGCAGCATTGCTGGCCCCCAGCCACCAGCCACTGTTAGCATGCCCCACCTCAGATGTGACCATCAAAAATGCCTCCAGCTATTGCCAAATATCCCCAGCATAAAATCATCTCTGGTTGGACATCACTGTTCTAAAAATACAAGTTAGCCTGGCCTTGGTCAGGATCAAACACTGGCGCTTTGGAAAATAAAATCCACCAATTAATGTGGACTTCACAAAATGTTACTTCATTATTTAGCCTTATCCTTTATCAGTTTTTTTTCTTAAATGGATTGCTCCTATCCTAGGTAGATTACTACATTGTTTTAGTTTAAAAAATTTGTTATGAGAGCTAAATTTCTGACATATCACCTCCCAGTTTAATGATAATGATAATGCTTAATCAAATATATCAAATAGAAGCCCACAAATTCATCTGATTGGAGTCTACATTCTCCTGATATTTTATTGAAAAAAAAAAAAAGATGCAAAATCTGGATCCATCTTGCAATCAAAGATTATTTACTTGGTTCTAAATATCATCAATATCAATTCTGTTGAAATTTGTATCTATGGTGTATTCTCCAAGAATATGGCTTTTTACTTTGGAAACCCTTTGCTGTTTGATCCCCCGGAGAACATAGAAATTTAGTAGCTTAAGAAAAAGGTCCCCCTCCTATCAGGTCGTTCTCTCCCCCTTATATGTGAGGAAAGTAGAGTATAACAAGATGACTTCATTCTTCAGATAAATTCAGCTTAATGGGTTTGGGCTTTACTTTTGCTTTTTGTTTTGTTTTGTTTTGGTTTTAGTTCAGGAAACTGTTGGTGTTGGTAGATGTTAGAAGATTGTGAGATTGCAGTAAAAAAAAATTGACGTTGTTTATAAATGCTTCTGAAAATGAACACATTTTAAATATTGCACATGTGTGCCTTTTATCAGCAATTTCAAATGTATTTTTCTTTTTTAGTACTAGACAAAATTCCAACATTCCTGGAATGCTTTGAACCTGCCCACCTCCAGGAAAGACATATGATTCCACACCGCAGTATCTGGAATACTGGCTTATCAATTGGGATCAATGCACTATGCTAATGCAAGATGTTAATAATAAGGAAAATTGTAGGTGTGGAAAGAGAATACATGGGAGCTCTCAAAACTTTCTGCTCAATATTGCTGTAAACTTAAAACTTCTCTAAAAAATAAAATCTATTAGTTTTTTAAAATGCTCTAAAACTAGCTAATTTTCAAAGTGAGAAAGATGTGAGGCCTATCAAATTATGGTTCTTAAACATAAATGGAGTCACTGTTTTAAGCATCACTTAGATTTTTCAGTTGTGACATCATTTCTCAAGGCTTTTTTTTTCTTTTTTTTTTTTTAATTTTTATCTATTTATGATAGTCACACAGAGAGATAGAGAGAGAGAGAGAGAGAGAGGCAGACAGAAGCAGGCTCCATGCACCGGAAGCCCGACGTGGGATTCGATCCTAGGTCTCCAGGATCGCGCCCTGGGCCAAAGGCAGGCGCCAAACCGCGGCGCCACCCAGGGATCCCATTTCTCAAGGCTTTAATAATAAATCTATTTTAAAGGAAAAATATATTGCAGGTCCCAAGAATTTTTTTACACTGCCTTTAATACTTTATTATTTAAATTTGTAAATAAGCCCTTTATTTTTACAAAATTAGGAAACCAAAAATTCCAAAGAGGAAACAAAAGCAATAAAAAATATCTATCAGCATTCATTAATGTGACAGATGATATGTTGCTGAAACTAATCACTGCTTAAAACTGTGACAATGGGTTTTTTTAAAATTTAAATTCAATTAGCCAACATATAGTACATCATTAGTTTCAGATGTAGAGTTCAGTTATTCATCAGTTGCATATATAACAAGCTACCAGCGGAGCCGAATTACCACTCAAAAGGGGGCTCTGTGAGCACCGAGCCAGGATGTGTTTGAATTCATTTTCATTAGGCTCAGATGGCCTGATGTGCTTATCCTACTAATATGATGGGGGTTCAGTGGACATGGGCCTTTCAGACTTTGCTGTGCCTGCCTCCTTTCAGAAGGTGCTAGAAGGGCTGAGGAGAGCCAACCCCTGCTTTGGGAACTCCTTTTTCTGCGCTCCATTTCTGAACAAAATGTTCATGACTTATTAAAATAGTCTTTCCATTCTACTCTTGCATGTCACATTTCTATTTTACATAGCTTCTTCCTCTTATTATACACAACAGTAATCTTCCTTGTAGAAAATCAGAGTATATATAGATAGGCAAAAAATAAGAATATCAAATTAACCTGTAATCTACCACCCAGAGACAGAACTACTAGCATGTTCTTCATATTTCCAGGCTTTATGTTGTGAACACAACACACACACATACTTGTAAACATAAAACATCCATGCCTCTCAGCCACAGACCACCAGGTTAAACATTTTGGGGTATCGCTTGTCGCAAAAAAGGAACCACAGAGCACCTTGGTAACTGGAACAGAGACAACTTATGATCAGACTTAGGCTTTGCATTAGGTGACTTTGGGGAGCGTTTAAGACACTGCCATGGATTGGACGTAGAGGGTAAGTCCATGTTTCAGTATCTTACTCATTTTATCTGTAGGACAGGAAGATTGGATAGAGGTAAGAGCTATAAACTAGCAAGAAGCACCAGTCAGTCACCTGAGCCAGACGAGGGGATTGCTGGGTCATTTTTGTGGCTTAGGCAATGTTCGTGTTTGTGTTCAGACAAAATGATGGAGCAGTTTTATCCGTGTCTTGACCCATCATGGTTCCAGAGTTGGGTTTTTTTGGCTGCTGTTCCATGAAGTTGTTTATGTTCAACAGAAAGACCTAGCTGTGAGTTCCTGGATGTCAGGACTGCTTTTTATTTCTCAAAGCTTAGCAGGTTTCTAAGCCTACATTAGACCTTATACCTGTGACTCCACTGACCTCTAATGAGTGTAGTTACTGTAGGGTGAATAATAACTTTCTTCCTCTGAGCCTCTAGAGCATCCCCAGCCCACACCACACACTATTACCACACATGCAGGTGCGAAGTGTTTCTTCACTCTAAAGATGTAAAGAATTTGCTAAAGGTAGAACTCTACTGCTAATGCTTTAGCTTTTTAAATGGGAGAGTAAACATTTAACACTTAGACCAAAGTGAGGGCCAAAAGCTGGGCTGTCTTTTGCTACTGGAATATTATAATTGGCAGGTGGAAAGGCCCATCTGCTCCAGCTTGCTGCCCTCATTCCCTTAAAGCAAGCTTCAGAGCAAGTCAGTCCCCAAATAGTCATCAACATTTTTCTCTAATAAAATTGTTCGTTTCTTCCAGAAATATTTCATTGAGCATGTAGAAGTTTGTGAGGGCTGCTCTAGCAAAGTACCACAGATTGGGTGGCTTAAACAGCAGCAGCTTATTTTCTCACAGTCTTGGAGGCTATAAATTCAAGATCAAGGTGTCAGCTGGGTTGGTTTCTTCTGAGGCTTAACTCCTTGGCTCGTAGATCACCATCTTCTTCCCATGTCTTCACCTGGTCTTTCCTCCGTGTATGTCTGTATCCTAATCTCTTCTTCTTATAAAGACACCATATTGGATAAGGACCCACCCTTATAACCTCATCTTAACTTAATTACCTCTTTAAAGTCTCATGTCCAAAGACAGTGACATCCTGAGGTACTACTAGTGGTTAGGATTTCAGCATATGAACTGTGGAGGGGGAGGGGGACACAATTCAGCCCGTAACAAGCACTGACTGCATGCCAATCACTGTTTGGCAGCACGGCACCTGACAATGAGCTGGGCAAAGTCAAAACGGGGAGGCAGAAGGTCATAAGTGGGGAAAATGGATTTAGTGTTTCAAACAAGGCAGAGTTCCCAAGAGTTGCTGAAGATTTAAATCAGGGAAGTGATAGAAACTTGTATTTTGGAGTGCTTATTTGGGTTTTGGTGTGGAATTTAGATTGGAGGTGGCCAAGAACAGTTAAGAACTAAATCCAATCAGACATGTGAGAAATAAAGACCTGAGGGTGGCAATGGCAATAGAACCACAAAGATTCAGGATATATTTAGGTGGCAGAACTAAAACAAGTTATTGACATCTCAGAAGCAGTTATGAGAGAAAGGGCGAGAAAAACTCCCAGTGCTCTAACTTGGGTGATTGGGTAGATTGTGACATTACTAACTCAGATAGAAAAATCAAGAGGAACAGATTCATAAGGAGCCCAATCCAGGTATTTTGAGTTTAGGATTCTCTTGGAGATACCAAGTAGACAGTGAAAAGTGATTCTAGAGCTCGTAAGAGTTGAGAAGGCCAGAGATAGTGTTTCAAAGTCATCAAGATGTAGTTGAAGCCTTGAAGGTAGATAAGCTAATACAAGGAAAACAGAGTAAGAAGAGGCAAAACCTGAGAAAAACCAATACTTAAGGAGAGGCAGGAAGAAGAGTTGCTCACGAATGAACCAGGAGTGTCTTCAGAGACACTGATATCATGGGATTTGAGTTTGGAGAAAGCTCTCAGAAGAGGAAGTGTAAAAGTTAGTGGATGCGGTGGTGAAGTGATGAAATGCAGGAAAACATACGTGTTCATAGATAAAATGTCTTATTAAAGAATCAGAAGCCAAAGGAAGACTCAGTCTTGGAGTAGTTCATGCTCAGTGCTGTGAACTCACCGACTTCTCAGTCGCTCAATATAGTTTTCCTTTAGTAAATTTTATTTGAAGTTCTCTAGTACAGCATATACTATTATACATTATAAAAATATTTTTTAAAGGCCCATTGGAACATGCTAGGGATGCGTCAGGAATTAGTATCAAGTGACAACCAAAAATGCAGCAAAAAAAGAAAAAAAATCCCACTGGGCTTAGAAATAAGAAAGACATTGGTATATTTAATGAGAGTAGCATGAGAAGAATGATGAGAAGAGAAGCTAAATGAGGGAATGAAGTGAGTAGGAAATGAAGCAATGAATTAAATGAGAAAACATATATGGTGTATCAGCTCTGGTGGCTGGCACACAATAGGGACAGGTCTTCAATTAACGCAGATTGCTCTCATAGTTGGAGTGGTTATTGGAAGAAGAGAGAGAGTGTGGAACCCAGAGGACAATGCCGAGTCATGAGAAAGTTGTATCTTTTATTATTTTTGGTTTTTAAGACAAAAAAGACTATGATATATTTAAGAGGTAAGGGGCAAAAGCTTCTAGAAAGGGAAGATTAAATGGAATAGTGTAAGTCTTGGCAGGGAAAAGAGAAGAAGGATCCAGAATATTGGTCCAACCTTGAAGAGGAATAGACCCATTTCCTGACTGGAGGAAAAAAGATAAGTTTACATATGGTTAGAGAATGCATGTTTAGCTTTGCCCCTAATAATGGTGATTATAGGAGATGTGGCTTCACCTAGTCTGTTGATGAAGAAAAGCAACCCCGGGAAGAGACCTGGAGAGGACAAGATGCAAAGCATTGTTGGAGTGGGAGAGAATGTCATCGAAGACCTGTAAGACAGGAACGGTATGACTAAGGTGTAGAAAAGGCCGTGCAGGTCACATCTCTCAGCAGCTTCCACATTGAGCATTTACTACATACTGTCCTATGAGAAAGCAAAGACTGGGATCCCTGGGTGGCGCAGCGGTTTAACGCCTGCCTTTGGCCCAGGGCGCGATCCTGGAGACCCAGGATCAAATCCCATGTCGGGCTGCCGGTGCATGGAGCCTGCTTCTCTCTCTGCCTCTCTCTCTCTCTCTCTGTGACTATCATAAATAATAAATAAAAAAAAAAAGGAGCAACTGGCTCTTTAAAAAAAATAAAAGAAAAAAAGAAAAAGCAAAGACTAACCATTATGTTATGTATTGAAAACAGATGTAAAGTTATAAAATTAAATGAAAACTTTAATAAAATAATTGTTTACAGCAGCATGGAGTTTCCAGAGGGCCTGGGGAAGGTAAGGTCAGGTTCAAGAAAGGCAGACATAGCACCTACAGCAAAGAAAGATTTTTCCAGAAGACACATTTTCTGCAACTGTCTTATTTCTGTTGCTGACAGTTGTGACTGCCTTTTGTCAGTGCTTGATTTTTTTTTCTCTTTATAAAAGTAATTCACACACCCAATTAACCTATCTAATACTTGAGTATATGAGGCCTCCCTTCCAGTCATTTTTCCCTTCATGATTATAGTTTCTCTTGTTTAGATTTGGGTTCAGCCTTTAGTCACTTTTAGCCACAGAAGAGCCATTCCGGGGTGGTGGGGTGTCTTTCATGGAGAAGACTTTTTGTTTGTTATCCGTTCTCATTAACTAGATTTGTTTAAGTTTTAATTTTTTTAATTTCACGGCTGGTTTTGGATATGTTGCCCTAATAATTAGCCTCTTTAAATGAAAGTAATACATGCTTATGGCGAAAAATCAAATTCAGACAGGTTTAAGGTAAAAAATAAAAGGTTTTCACCCTTGCCTTGGGACAAGTAGGCCCAATTCTCTAAAGAAAATCACTCCTAACAGTTTTTCTGCATCATTCCAGAAGTTCCCTATGACTTTTCACTAAACATTTATGTAATGATCATCTTCTGTCTTGTACCAAGAGTACCAAGGCCAACTACACTGATTTTTGTTGCTTAAGAAATTTAGAGAATTTACGGTGAGAGGATCAGGCAATAATCAAGAAAATAGCAAAACATACAAACAACAACAAACAAATCAGATGACTGAAACAGATTGCGTGACCTGGAATGATGTGCATTTGTGTATCAGTGTGCAACTCGCTCTTCACCTATGGTCACAGCCATCATTCTGGGCCAGTATGTGGGTCTAACTCATCTTTAATTGCTGGCTAACAGACTTACCATGGTTTTACCGTAAATCATTCAGTCATTCCCTGTTGACGGACATTCAGATTCTTTCCAAAATTTGTCCACTTCAAACAGTGCTAGAAAACCATTTTTTATGCTTATACCTCTGTGTTTTGTGGCACTCGACCTTCTACTGACATAGACATGCAAATATTCCTCAATCTTTAAGATTTGACTAAGATAGATTATGCCTTACAAAATTATTTTCTTGGTGCAGGGCTTAGTCTTTTCCTTAAGGCATCTGAGTTTCCGGTGTTGCTTACAATGGTTTCCCCAGCCTGTCCATTTCCACAGACATTTTCCTATAAGTTGTTATTATATTTTATTACTTACTTTTTACTTTTAGATATTTAATCCATTTGAGATTTATTTTACATGGTGTGAGGTGCTTTCTTCTCAATAAATATCCAGTGACATCAGCACCTTTATGAACAAAACCATCATAAGATTACTTCCTCAGATTTGCTTAGACCTGTTTCTGGACACTCTACTTAATAATTCACTTTTAAATTACTGTGTCAATACCTTGCAGTTTGGTTGCTATAGTTTTATAGTATGTTGTAATTTCTGGTAAGGCAAGTTCCCTTTTACCATTATTCTTGTTTTCTATTAGTTGCCAAATGGTCTATTATATCAGTATAAATACTCCCCACTGGCCGACATATAAGTTGTTTTCAGTGAATATTTTCTACTACAAATTCCTAGAACAAGTGTTTTTTAGCATGTAATATAATTTATGTAACACAAGTAGAGAACAAAAGCCACACATTAATGTGTCTCTGATCTGCTATAGGCTCACTTATTAGCAAGTGACGCTCTGGTACACAGTGGTAGTATACACATGATTCAAATTCACATTTCCCCACAATTAACATCCATGACTCCAACTGTGTGAATATACTTACACTGTGTCAAACTCACAAATGTCAAATCTCTTGATGTCTAGAACCTACTTATGTAAACAATTGGCACCCTACGGATTTATTCTATGGATGGGCACAGCCTTTTGACCCTCAGAACTTTAAAGATCAAATGCTTAAATTGATAAATCCCTTGAATTTCTTTTCTGTAGTGGTAATTTCTGCTCAAACCTACTGCCATATTCTATCCCCTAATGTCTTTTTTTAAAATTATTTATTTATTTATTCATGAAAGACAGAGAGAGAGGCAGAGACACAGGCAGAGGGAGAAGCAGGCTCCCTGCGGGGGGGGGGGGGGACTCAATCCCAGGACCCCAGGATCATGACCTGAGCCAATGGTAGATGCTCAACCACTGAGCCACCAGGTGCCCCAGCCCCTAACGTCTTTAAACAAGTCTTAGAAAGAGGGGTTTGAGGCAGTCATCTTGAACCAGGCTGGTTCTAACACTGACACATGACATGGCTTCATCTTCAAAGCCAATTCGTGTCATGGATTCCTGAAAAACGTGTAGCAAGTGCCTTTCAGCCTTCTCATGGAGCAGCGGGTTCTGACATTGGGACAGGTGTGTTTGCACTTCGTGTTGACCTTCCCCCGGGTGTTTGCTTGCCTCTTACACATTTACAAAGAGAAGATCCACTCGATATTTCCAAGGACCATTCTAAAGTCATATTCTACACTCCAAGGCCATAAGTATCAAACCGGAAGTGGATTTCTTTACAAATACATAAATTACTTGGTAAGTGTAAAGTAGTGATTGTTGTTAATGCCAGCCAGAAACTGCGGAAACCTTTACATTACAACAGGGAATGTGACCTTTGTTAAACACTCTTTAAGATAACAATCACTTGCCCATCAACCACCCACAACACCAGGATCCTAGCCAGAGTCCCCTTGGCTTTCAGTTTCAATTCCTATCAGAGCAACACTTGAGAGAGGGGAGAGTTACCCATGATCTTTGGGATATTGTAAATCATACCCATGAATCAGGGGCTAGAGCCCCACTCCTGTTCTTATTTTTTAAAACTCGGACTATATTTCCTTAGTCCCTCTTTCAGTTGTGTTTAGTGAATTGCCTTTTAGTGTTTTGCCCTGGACTTTGTTAAAAGCTTTCACCAAAAATATCTACATATAAATTAAGTCAGTGCATCTGCTCTAAATATATCGTTAAATGTGTATGTTCTGCGTATGGTTCAGTGCCCCCTCTTGTAAAGTTGTACGTGACTTATCCTTAAAATTCAGTGTTAGAAAAATTGCACTTCCTCACAAAATTGGTATGCTTCCTTCTCTATATCGAGAATTATGCTTCTCTTATTTTTTAATAGATTTTATTTATTTATTTGAGATAGAGAGCAGGCGAGAGAGAGAGAGAGAGAGAGAGAGAGAGAGAGAGAGCGCACAAGCAAGGGGAAGGGGCAGAAGGAAAGGGAGAAGCAGACTCCCCACTGAGCAGGGAGCCTGACATGGGGCTTGATCCCAGAACCCTGGGATCATGACCTGAGCTGAAGGCAGATGCTTAACTGACTGAGCCACCCAGGTGGCTTTTCTTTCATTAACTTCCAGGCAATTCCCCTTCCTACCTGAAGTTCAAGTACAGCACAAATCATGGCCATCGTGGTTTGCAAATTATGTTGTTCTTCAATATGGTTTTTGTTTTTTACTTTGTCCCTATTTGCTCCGAAAGGTATTCTTTGTTTCCATCTCTCTTTTATCTACTTTATTTGCTTTTGATGAAATACTTCAATTCTTTTGAAATAAAAATACCAGCCCAAGTTACCCTCTCCATGAGAAGTTCTACTTTTGTTATACCCTGTCCTGCCCTCCTCCATCGCTGTTTCTGAGAACTTAGTGTTTCTAGCAACCATTTTGACCCTTTCCTTTCATTGTGTCTCCTTGCATTGTTACATAGCTCTCTTGTCTTCCCAACTAACATCTAAGTGAAAAACATGACATTTTCGGGTAACCCCCATAGCTCTTGGTACATGGAAGACACTCGAAAATCACTTGAGAAGGAAAGAAAGGAAGGAAAGAAGAAGGGAGGGCGGGAGGAGGAGAGGAATGGAAGTCTGAACTTGATGTTAAAAATATGAGCTGTCTGAAAAGGGGTTGAGGAAGAAGTCTATTGGGAATTGGGGCAATTATCTAGCAATGAAGATAAATGCTCAGGTTGGTTTACCTTAAGAGGGCGAGAAGTGTTTATTATTGTCTCCATACAAGGTCAGGTCGTAGGGCAGGAAGCACATGCAACTCAATAGCGTCAAGGCAGAGGGTTTGGGGAAGGACCCTTACAAGGTGTAGGCAGGTTCATGAACACTAGGGATGGCAAAGAGCTTTGGGAATGGCAACAGCACAAAGCCCTAGTTAGAAACATGAGAAAGGAGCAGGTACGAGAAAGTACCTGAAGGAAAGGGGTCCCTGACCGGAGCATGGCCACAGCAAATGAAGGCCATGGCCAAACCACAGCCAGGCAAGGAGACATCCTAGGGAATTCATACCCTAAACTCTCCTGCCAGCATTTCCCATTGGCTGCTCTAATCCCAGTGCCAGAAGCCAGAGGCAAGGGAGGACCCCTCTAGGGTTCTGATCTTAGGGGCACAGGATAGGATGGAAGAGTGTAGGTCGTATCTAGAAGGGCAAGCAGAGAACATCCAGCACCCACACTTTGCTTTCACAGTAAGGGCTTATTTCAGAAGGATTCTATATTTGTAATTATGGATGGAAATGGAGTGGAGGGTTATTTGAATTAGATGGGGGTAAAACACAGAAGTAAGAAGCCTGAGAGACACACAAAATCTTCAGAATGAACACAAGCCATCACTTAACGCTCAAAGGGTCTTTCAAATATTTCAAAGTTCAGCTTTTTGATACAATAGAGCTGCCTTCATTTTTAGATTTTTGTCTTACACGGGCTCTTTTGCTTTTGGAGGATCCACCTCTTAACATATCAAGCTTATTAAAATATATGGGAAGCTCGGTTAGTTAAGCATCTGCCTTCAGCTCAGGTCATGATCCCCGGGTCCTGAGATCGGGCCCCGCATCGGGCTCCCTGCTCAGGGGGGAGCCTGCTGCTCCATCTCCCACTGCCCCCCAGCCCCACTCACGCTCTCTCTCTCTTTCCTATCTCAAATAAATAAATAAAATATTTTTTTAAAGTTTCCAGTAATTTGATTGTATGTGTAAATATCATGTCACCTTCTGAGGTTACTCAGAGAAGGAACGTGGCATATGTTTCTGGGAGTTCACTTTGGACATTTCTAAGATTTCTTAGAAAACACTATCCTGGATATTTATCCAGGTAGTTAGATAATAGATCAAAGAAATATTACTAAGCACAAAAATGATGATCTTTCGCATCCCACAAAGAGCAAAGCTCTTTGCTACTTGGCAGTAGCAAACAAACAAAATGCCCACCATGTATCCAGTGCTGACTGTCCAAGGCACGGTCACATTCATGACCCTTCGAAGTGGGTATTATAAGCCCCAGTTTACAACAGAAAGATCTGACACTCAGGGATTCAGGTGAGTTGCCTAAAACCCACGTAGGGTGGGAGTGAAATTCAACGTGCCCCTGGAGTGAGTGGTACTGAGAAATGCAAAGCTAAATTTTTTTATCTTTCTTATTTTGGTAGATGTATGTGTGTAAAACAATCCTTTTGCACTTCATGTGGCATAAACTGTGTTAGTGGCTATTAGTGTACCTATAAATAACTAGAAATCAATCAACTCGATCTTGCTACTAAAGCAATTGTAACTGGAGCTAGTAAAAGAGGAATGGGGAGAAGTCTTCTCTTGAATTTTAACCAGCACTCTCTTGCCTCGCATATCCCCAGTGTGACTTTGCCTCCCGTTCTAACTCACAGGACACACGCACGAGTACATTAAAACGGGTTGTTTGGGTGACAAGCTCTTCCCTGTGCACTTCCTGAATTTGCTTTACTACTTTCTTGTGTATTAATAGCTCAGTGATGAGCTTATATTTCAGCTTTGAAATACTTCTGAGAATAGATAAATCTGTAGACTTTATAGATCTAATATTACCAGATACTACTGTTCTTACTAAAATGCAAACTCCTTGAGGGCAGAGATTCTTGTCTGCCGTGCACATTGCTTATAATCCCAGTGCCTGAACTGTATTTGATAAAGAGCCCACACACCAAAAAATTTAATGGATTATAAATACCTTAATTTTACTCTTTTGAGAAAGGACTCTTACACTAGCTTTAAAAACTGTACCGACTTCTCAGTCCCCAGTGAGTACTTCCTTTGGTAAGTGGTTCTAAGCGGTATAAATAAAGTCTGCCACCGGGGCTCCTGGGTGGCTCAATCTGTTGAGCGTCCAACTCTTGGTTTCAGCTCAGGTCATGGTCCCTGGATTCTAAGATCAAGCCCTAGGTCAGGCTCCCTACTCAGCGTGGAGTCTGCTTGGGGTTCTCGCTCCCTCTGCCCCTCCTCCCACATGTTCACATGTTCTCTCTCTCTCTCTCTCAAATAAATAAAATATTTTAAAAAAATAAAGTCTGCCACTACCAACAACTGTGCGGATGGAGTGACTGCACGAGTTGATGCATATCGTAGTGTAGGTCTCAGTCACAGACACTGAGAACTTATTAGAATTTATTAGGCTGCAATCCCCAAGGGTACAGAAACCACAGCTATCTTCTTGGTCATGGCAGTCTGGCCCATCGTCTAGCAAAATGCCTGACACAAAGTTACCACTCAGTAGCTATCTGTTGAGTCACTAAGGGATGACAAAATCTAGAATTATCATTTAGCACAGTATTCAGTGCTGAGCATGTGCTTAACAAACGTTTAATGAATTGCCTTGACTGATGTCGAAAAAGAGGATCACACCAGGCATTTCAAAACTAAGTAGGCATTATATTTGAATTATCAGCTGTTTGGGATTATCTGTGGGACTCAGCCCCACTCTTAGGGTGGTAAATTAAGATTTTACTGCATCAGCAAACTCCCCAAATCTGAGTAGTATTTGGTTTCCACTGGGCAAGCTTACAATATTCCAACTATGGGCATACTTAATTTTAAAATTAATGCTTACCATGATATCCTGTGCAGTCCACTACGGTTCACTAATCCAATGATATGGCTTCTTTCTAGAGTAGTATGTTATTTATTAACTAGTCCTTTCCTAATTTCTTCTTTCCTTCCTGTCTTTCTTAACTCTGGCATAGAAGGATGGAAATGGCAAAAGGCAAGGATCTTGATAATACCGCAAAGTTTAGAAATGTTCAAGAACAATGAACAGACAAGCAGCTTGGAGCCAGACACTTGGCCTTATGTTTATGATATATGGTCCATCTTCCCAACCCTTGAGCTCTCTATATTGCACCAGCTTGCACTAGAAGGTTCTACTCACTCATTCCCTCCAGTTCCCATAAGAAATAAAGTGCTTTGACTTTGGTTCCAACAAACATAACAAGACATTAACATGCTTCACATTAGGTCAAATCTAAAAGTATACATACATGCACACACAGTACATCACACACACACACACACACACACACACACACATGCACAAACACAGTTTAAGTAGATAGCCAATTGGTGAACACCCCGAATCAGAAGGATCACACATTTCTAGTCTTACTTTGCTTTATGACTGGCAGCTTGCCTGTAACATGAGTCTCTAATTGGAAATATTTTTTAAGACGTATGACATGAAGCTAGTGGTTTCTGAATCCATCAATCAAACAGGATCAAGGAAGAGAGAGTCAACAGAGGGGAAAATGATGCCACCAATACGGTATCACCTCGGAGACGATGTTTAAGTAAATACATGGTGTCAACTTGTCTATATGATTGTACTACACCAGTTGTGCAGTATAGTTTAGCTCTGTTCAGTGTTAGTAAATCACTACCTAAATAATCACAAAGTCTGAAATATTCAAGAAGTGAAAAAATCTGATGCATGGCCAAGTTCTTCCACAACCCAGAAGATTTTTATTATAGACACAAATAAATTGAACTTAAGTCTTAACATTTTAGTCTATTTTATTAAGAAAAGTCTCTTTCCAGTATCAACAAGACAATTTTCCTCCCTCTTAGTGAAGGTTTACAAATCTCTCGGCTGAACCATTATAAAGATCTTCTGGTATACTCTTTTGTATTTGAAATATCTCTTGCTTGAAATTAAATTCAGTCTTAAAATAGCGACTATATCATCTCCTAACCACTTCCCATTAGTAAGAGCAAACTTCAGAGATAAGTAAAGCAGCATTCATGTGTCTGGAAAAAGAACCCTATGGATGATTTAAAACATAAGAATTGGCTACTTGTTAAGAAAGGGTGCATGCACATTTGTAAGTATGAAAGCCAGAAAGAAAGAAAATCTGCAAAAAGCGAAATCATTATACTGTATGGATTAAATCTCAGCTGAGTTCAGATTTTGTCTTTCAACATTATTTCTTGCAGGGCTGTATAAACCCTTAGCTCATTAACATTGACTTAATTCTCCCTAAAGTACAAGTAGATTCAGGAGAACGTAGGTAACATAAATGCGCTTCTCTCAACACTAAAGGTTAGAGGCACTCATTCTTCAAAGAAAGTGAAGTCTTAGGCCCTAGATAAATTCCCTCATCTGCCGTCATGATTGACAGGTGCATTTGGTTGGTCGCATGGGGGAAGGGAAGAGGAGTGGGGCCTGACTCTCAGGGCAGGGCCCTCAGGTGGAAAGGCTGTTCCATATAAGCGCCCACCAATACCTTCTACTGTGGCAAAGTGTCCTCAGCCCAGTGCTTGCGGATGCTAACCATGGGCAACAGTGCTCTTCTCTGAGCCTCCATACAGTTATTCTTTAAATACGGTTCCATTTCCTTGGTAAAGCCTCTTGTGAGGTGCTAAATTTAGCACTGCCAATCAGGAGAACAGGTGGTGTGTGACACCACCAAACAGATCCGTCTCCCATCAAGCTTCCCAAGGCAGCCAATCAGCCGGGGCCCTGCCCAGGGATGTGGGGCTGTCAGCAGATCTGGCAAATAAAAGGCCAGAGCCCAGCCCTGGCTCTCGAGCAGTCGTGCATTCCCAGCCTCGCCTCGGGTGTAGGGATTGCATAGAAAAGCAAAACTACACAGTCCCGACTGTGTAGTTTTGTTTTTTAAGTTTAGAGGCTCACCGATTCATGTCGGAGATGGTGGACAAAACCAGCTCCGGATAGGACGTCGTTTCAGAAGCAACCTGGGGCTTTGTCCCACCCTTTTTGGGCACTCTTGAGAAATCAGGTGAGTGGCATCTTTCCTTTTTTTTTTTTTTAAATAATAGATTCTCTTCCTTATTGATTGATTTCTAGTTCCCAGTTAGAACTTCTTATTCCAACATGTGTGATGCGCCTGGGCACAGGTGTTTGTGTAACTACTCGTTGCTGTTGCGGATCCATTACTTCAATCTGCTCATTCCATCTCCTTTAAAAAGTTGGGTGCTTTAGCAGGTCAGCACAGTCAACGTTTCCAATCGTGTGACTCCACCTCATGGGCTAAAAGTGTTGAAGTCGAGGTCAGAAATGGTAAGAGAAATGCTTGCTTCTGTTACAGACTCTTTCTGTCTGCTGAGAACGTTCAAGGTTATGTTACTCAGTGAAAAAGTGAGACACACCAAGAATAGCTCTGATAAAAGGCATGTGGTATCAGGGTGTCCTGATGACTTTTTAAGGGAATCAACTGCTGAGGTATCAGTTGCGGGACAGTGAGAGAACACTTGCCTGCTGTCAGTCAACAGTGGAAAGTTTATTTTGGGAGCATGACATTTTAGATGCATACCTTGGGCCCTAATTGCACAAAGGCCTTTCAAGAGCAAGTGCTCAAGCAACAAGATTGGCCTATCCAGTAGGAATAAATGACCAGTTCAGACAAGTGGATTGTGATATGTTTAGGAATTGGGAGGGTAAATGTGTAATTGTTTTATAAAATACTCAGCATCTCATTATTTATTTCAACCCATAAGCAAATGATATGATATGAGCTAAACGTTGGTATTAAGGATAAGAAAGTATTTTCGAGACTTTTTTTAAATTTTTTTTTAATTTTTGAGGCTTTTAATATCTATTAACTTTTAATACCCTTTGACTTTCCATCTTCCTGGATTTAGATTACTAATCACATATGCCTGTAAGTGCATTGGTATATAGTACATAAATGATGTCAAAGAATACAACTATTTTTAGAAAGTGAACTAGGTGGCAAACAGGGAGGGTTAGACACAAAAAATTATTTGTCCCAAATAGAACATGCTCTATGGAGTTCTTGACAAAAGACTCACAAAAACTTTTGGTACTATTTGAATTTTCCAAATATAAATTTTATTGTCTTGGAATTCTGGTTTTCTTTTCTTTTTTTTCCCCCTTTTTAAAAAATATTTTATTTATTTATTCATGAGAGACAGAGAGAGAGAGAGGCAGAGACACAGGCAGAGGGAGAAGCAGGCTCCATGCAGGGAGCCCGATGTGGGACTCGATTCTGGGACCCCAGGATCATGCCCTGAGCCAAAGGCAGACGCTAACCCACTGAGCCACCCAGGGATCCCTCATTTTCTTTTTAACTAAGTAAAAAGTTACAACATGGTACAGAATTATCAGTAGAAAAACTAGCATTCCATACATTTTTAGTGAACAGAGGATTTTGTGAAAAGCAGTCATGAAGTAACCGACAATTGAGAATCTGCTCTTTATATCAGAATAGTGGGTTGGTTGCATTAAATAATAAGGTATTTGTGCATCAGAAAATTGTTCCCATCATCTCCCTGGAACTGATGGACAGAGTACTTTCTTCCACTTAAAAGGACTTCACTGCAAATTTCATATTCTTTTCTTTGATTTTTGAATATCTGTATTGAAAAAGCACAGGGCTTTTCATTTCTTTCACATTTCACAGCAGTGTTCCCTTTGTCAGGTTTGAACCTTGGTCCCTAGTACTCAAGTCAGTATTTTTCTTTCAGCTCTATGATAACAGTTGGCCTACTCATGTAAGTTTAAAATTTCCTATTAACTAGAGCAGTAGCACTATTTATTGAGCAGTTACAATATGAAGAAATATTCAAAATATTCATAAGAAGACAGCATACAGTCTATAAAAGGTTTGCACAGTCAATAAGAACTTTCCAAGTAAGGAAAGAAATCAAAAAGTTAAAATTTTTTACTTGCGGTGACAATTTTAAGCAGCCACCTGGATTGCTTAAAGTAATACAAGTAATACCCAAATCTATACCAACTTTAAAAATACAGAGTGGAAAAAAAATATAGAGTGAATGAAAAATCTTGGGAGGAAGGAAATCTTTAATAATTATCTTTCAACCATTGAACAGATGCACAGATTTATTCTATTCCCTTTTTTGAGAAAAAGATTTTATTTATTAATTCACAAGCAGCATGGAGGGACAGAGGGAGAGGAAGAAGCGGGCTACCTGCTGAGCAGAGTGCCCAATGCGGGGCTCGATCCCAGGACCCTGAGGTCATGACCTGAGCCAAAGGCCGACTCAGCCACCCTCGCGCCCCTAGATTCATTCTATTCTTCCCACACATCTTTCATTGTTCTTCTCGACTCCCACTTATTTCAGCTTTCCTCTTTCCATCTCTCACTCAGGTGCCCATCGTTGGGAAGACTGAATTTCCCTCCTCGACCACTAGAGGACATTCCTTGCTCTAATTTCCTAAAATGTTCTTTTTTCCCCCCATTTCCGTTTACACTTACTACTCTGTTAGGCTTCAAGTCAATTCAGAGGCCCATGTTCAAACCGAAGCCACGGAGGAGAAGGCCCACAGATGATCTAAAGAGCAACCTGTTCGGAAAACGTGTCTCTGCCATCTACGGAGTAGCTCCGGAGTGGCCCTTAGCTGGGACCCGGTAACTTATTTTTCTCTTCCTTTTCAGAGTGCCTGAAAAGATGACAACTCAAGCACCGACGTTTAAGCAGCCGTTACAAAGTGTTGTGGTACTGGAGGGTAGTACCGCAACCTTTGAGGCTCACATTAGTGGTAAGCTCGCCCTTGCACACGTCCCTACTCTTCGCCCCCTCCCCAGTGTGTTAACTTAGCCGTGGGACTTGACACCAGGTGTAAGCCCTGCTTCTGCTCGGTTAAAATGGGTCCAGCTGGATGGAAGGGCCGCGGTAAGGGTACACCGTTCGCAGTACTGACAAAGTCTGACAATGTAATGGCTTGGAAATGTTTTATTCATATTTATAATTCCACAAAGCAAAATAATTAGCATTGGATTAAAATTGCTGTCAGAATCCAGCAGCTAAGTACGACCAAATTTGGTCATTCTATATTTGGGTTCAGCTGCAGAGCCAGACTGGAAGCCAAGAACCCAAGCCCAGTAGGGGTCAGACACGCTGCCTCGGGACAAGGAGGCTGGGGCTGCCTGCTCCCCGTGCCCGAGAGTGGGAAATAACAAAGTCAGGGGCTTTTCTACGAAGCAGAAAACTGTCAGCGTTGCACTAACTCCCAACTATTTTATTCTTGTCTTTTCAATCTTTATTAAGTGGTTCTAGTGAATTAGAAGATTTTCCAATCTTTGGAAATGACGACAAAAAATAATATATGCCACCCTGGTCTTTATATTAAAGAGAAACAAATATCTTAGATTTTTATTTAGAAGAAAGTTCTGGGGTTTTTTTTCCCTTCTTTTTCTTCTTCATAACTCAGTTTAGAGGCGGTTCAAAAAATGTATGATTTCTAAGACTTACTAAAAATGGGGGTAAGCTACAAACTATATTGTAATAATCTCTAAATTATTTAATTCATATTGTCTCCACCGCAGTATTACAACTGTCAATTAAATTGGCATAGGCTAATCGAACATCAAGCTAGCACCTCCATGGTGCACTGTCCCCCCCCCCTCCTTTTTTTTTTTTTTTTTGCACTGTCACTTTTTAAAAGTTTTTGGCTTCTAATAAAGATGTAAAATAAGATTTCCTCTTCCTTTCTCCTTTCGTTTTTTTATTTTATGTGCCCATCTTATTCCTAACTGGATAAGACCTTCACATTGCACAAATATCATATAATCATTCTTCGTTGTCTATTGTATATGCAGATAGAGACCAATTCCATTCTTTTCACACATGAGAGACGTTGACTTTTCAATACTACACTTACGTATCTTGTAATGCTCGGTAACTTTTGAACTGTGCAGAACACAGTTGGCTTCAGTGGGAGTTTGGCCTATATGCAGGGTCCTGGAGCCTTGCTTCTTCATAGCTTCTTGTTCCTTCACATTATGTGCCTATAAAGTCTTAAGAAAACACCACTGAAAATATCTGACATTCATGAATTACTCAAACTCTTTACTTGGCCATGGTGGGAGGTGGGTTAATGTAAGGACAAGAAAATAAGTATTCTCTTGGTTCTCTTTACTTCCTCAGTTTTAATATAAAATAAACCCTGTTCTGAATTTGCTTCAAGCCTTCTCAATGTACAGAATTTTAATATACTTAAAGTATCAAACCACGTACATGTAGTTCTTAGCTCCATGATTTTTAAAAAGACTTTATTTACTTATTCATGAGAGACACAGAGAGAGAGGCAGACACACAGGCAGAGGGAGAAGCAGGCTCCCTGCAGGGAGTCCCATGTGGGGACTCGATCCCAGGACCCTGGGATCACGCTCTGAGCTGAGCAGATGCTCAACTGCTGAGCCACCCAGGAGTCCCCTTAGCTCCATAATTTATGGTGATTGAAGAGAATTAGGCTTTTCTACCTGCAACTCCAGCTCTACCAGTTGCTCTGTAAGACGAGGTCTGGCTTGTGTCTTGTTCTGGGAGAAGCCGCTTCTCTCTCTGCTCAGTGGCATTTCTACTGAGTACACATTTGAAAGGCAGGCGAGTTCAAGGACACGGTGTCCTCGCAGCTACAGAGGAGGGACTCAGATGGGTGTCCTCTTGTGCTCTGGGCAGCACTCTTAATCCTTGGCCACTTTGGCTCTTGTTTTTGAAGAGGACAATGGTCGCTTTTTATTTCGAAGTTTCTTTGGCATTCTATGCCTTTCTAAATCCCTTCTATGATTTTAACCATGTCTGTTAAATTGCATCAAGGAGAACCTGGGACGGGAAGGCAGGAGGTAGAAATTCTAGTCTTCCGTGTGCCCAGCTAGCAGAGGGGCCTTGGAGAGTCACCGAGCCTCCTCTGGCCTGTTTCCTATTAAATGAAGGTGTTGGCCTCCACCCGAACCCACTGACCTCCCTAGTGTCTGCTGGTGGACCCCTTGTCATGTGGCCGTCCCGTTTTCCTTAGCCTTGGATGGCCTTCCACTTGGGGTCAGGACAAGGCAGTGGACCTGGTGGGACAGAGCGGGTGACTTAGCAGTGCCCCATTCCGCCATAAAGATGGATTGTGTTTGTGCTCCAGGTTTCCCAGTTCCTGAGGTGAGCTGGTTTAGGGATGGCCAGGCAATTTCCACGTCCACTCTGCCCGGCGTGCAGATCTCCTTTAGCGAAGGCCGCGCTAGACTGACGATCCCCGCCGTGACTCAAGCCAACAGTGGACGATACTCCCTGAGAGCCACCAATGGATCTGGACAAGCGACTAGTACTGCTGAGCTTCTCGTGACAGGTAGGCTGGGGGGGACCTGCCCATCCTCTGCCCCAGGCCTCTGCAGCCCCTGGGCAAGAAGGTCCAGGAAGAGCTACTGAGGAAAGAGTAGATGAGGCTGAAATCTAGAGACGCGCCTCCCGGAGGCTGAACTGGTAGCAAAGTTGTTTGCCATGTAAAATTTAATTCTCCTCTCAAAATACAGCACAAAAGGGGCTGAGAATGTTTCCTCTATACACATCGTTAACACTCAAAAGTATATTAAGGGATTATATTAAGGGAATATTAAAAAACCCTGCTTCTGAGCAAGTGGAAAGGCTTGGGGCCTTGTCAATAAAGCCCTACAAGGAGACAGGTGCATCACCAGGAACTTGCACCTTAACAAGCTCCTAGGTGATTCCGATGCGAGTGCCCCACAGACCACCCATTTAAGAAACACTGCTCTTACCTGTATCGTTCAATCACTCTTTTTACTTACTCTCCATTTCTAAAAATTTACACCATGGACATACACAGACAAAGGCAAATCCATGACAGCTTCCTCCGAGAAGTTGCCACCAATCTCTGCCGTTTCCTTCCATCCTTCACTCCCTGGTAAGACGTTGATCCACAGAACATTGTGGTACTTGCCATGTGACAACCAGTGCCTGCATATCGAGCTACGGGAGTCAGTGTATGACTAGCCAATACACTCTGCCAGCAGCACTGTTCAAGGATAGGGCTTTTGTGGATGCATCTGGGAGCGTCACGTGTGAACTTGAACATATGTCCAAAAAATTCAGATATGGAAAACACACAGGGGTGACGGGTTGTTTATTACTCGAAAACATGTCAAAATTAATCCCATTGTCTCTTCACATTCCTAACAAGTTTCTTTCAGCATAATGAACCAAAAAAGTCCCCTTTCTGTAGCATAACTAACACTAAATCATGTCAGTGTTTTGATTTTAAATGCAAGTAAATATTTGGGTTATTTGACCACTGATCAGTTTGGAGACTGTTTAGGGTTTTTAACACTAAGAGTGAATAATGATTCTGTAAGTCACGGGTCCACTTATCAACCAACCGTCGGAATTCGTTTTAATTCAACTTACCGAATATATGCCAAATTACTTTCCCAGGTTAAGATGGTGCTAGACGTGAGGTTGGGAGGAAATGTCTGAAGGATTCTCTAAAAATGTTATAAGCAGATCTAGGCTTTTTCTTTAAAAAAAAAAAAAAAAAAAAAGGTGGTGGCCTACAACCACCAAACCAAACAAAGCAAATAAAATAAAAGGTAGTGGCAGGATGGCCTGCTGCCGTCTTCTGGCTCCTTTCTTGCCATCACGCATGAACGGGCCTCAAGGGCAGTCAAGGGTGGTTGGTTCCAGGAGTCATCGCCTCATTTGGGAAACAGAACTTGGGGTTGTTTAGAAATACCCCTTGGGGAGTACCCAGGGTGGCAGTTCTGACTTGCCTGCCGTCCCCCCTGCAGCAGAGACCGCGCCACCCAACTTTGTACAACGACTGCAGAGCATGACCGTGAGACAAGGAAGCCAAGTTCGACTCCAAGTGAGAGTGACCGGAATCCCTACACCTGTGGTGAAGTTCTACCGGGACGGAGCAGAAATCCAGAGCTCCCTTGATTTTCAAATTTCCCAAGAAGGCGACCTCTACAGCCTAGTGATTGCAGAAGCATACCCCGAAGACTCCGGGACCTATTCGGTAAATGCCACCAATAGCGTGGGAAGAGCTACTTCGACGGCCGAATTGCTGGTTCAAGGTACGTGCGGGTTCAAGGTGCAGCTGGGAGACCAGGAGAGGCTACTGCGGGGGACAGAGCGGGTGCCGAGGTCCTGCTGCCTCCCTCGGGGGCCTCGGGGATGCCGGGGGCTGGGACCGAAGCTGGTCGCCAACTCCCTGGAAGAGCAAAGGGTTTGGGGTTCCAGGCAGGAGCTCAGGAGCACTGAAGACCTCGGTGCTTCTTAAGCCCATTAGAAACTGGGAAGCATTTCAATTGAGTCCTCTAAGAAAAAAAAAAAAAAAGTCATCTCTGTTTTCAAATTATTGACCGATAATGGATTAAAAATGGTTCTAGGTGAATTCTTATCCCATAATGAACACACTCTCTCTTAGAACCTAATTTAGCTGAACACATAATTGA
This sequence comes from Vulpes lagopus, assembly GCF_018345385.1. NCBI lineage: Eukaryota > Metazoa > Chordata > Mammalia > Carnivora > Canidae > Vulpes > Vulpes lagopus. The sequence goes on along the minus strand of NC_054834.1, from coordinate 101,828,634 downwards.
AAACTTTTTGCATTTTCCTCCACCGGGACAGCTAGAAAATGTTATCAGCTTTGTGGTCAGAACTGACATGGTCTCTCTAGAAGTGGGCCCACCCCGCCTCCCCCAAACACCCGGCCCCCCTTCCCACAGGTGAGGATGTCGTACCCGCTAAGAAGACAAAGACCATTGTTTCGACTGCTCAGATTTCAGAAACAAGACAAACCCGAATTGAAAAGGTATTTTGCTGTACTTGGTTTTCCCACCCTTCAGATCGTTGCTTCACCAGCTTCTCCTCCTCCACATGGGCCTTGTTTTCATCTTTTCCAGAAGATTGAAGCCCACTTTGATGCCAGATCAATCGCAACAGTTGAGATGGTCCTGGATGGTGCCACTGGGCAACAGCTGCCACATAAGACCCCTCCCAGGATACCTCCCAAGCCCAAGTCCAGGTCCCCGACGCCGCCGTCGGCCGCGGCCAAAGCACAGCTGGCCCGCCAGCAGTCCCCATCGCCCATACGACACTCCCCGTCGCCCGTCCGCCACGTGCGGGCCCCGACCCCTTCTCCAGTCAGGTAAAAAGCCTTTTGCAAGGAGAGCAAGCTGCTTTGCATTCTTTTTTTTTTTTTTTTTTTAATTTTAATTTAATCAATTTATTTTTTTGCCACTTTGCATTCTTAAGTTAGGTTTCATCCAGTAAGAAAAATAGAAGGGAGCAATAAAAACCATAGCACGTGATAAAGGCAGTAAAGCCAAAGGGCCCTGAGTATGATTTTCACAAATCCTCACTGTCTACAGGTAAATCGGAGGATGTTGATAAACTCTATTTCTGAATTCCTCTCTGCATTCCGTTTAACAAATGTCTGCCTTAGGGGCCAACAGAAAGCAGTGAAATAGAAGAGAATTTAGGGTTGGAAGCCTTATGTCCCATCAGCTGGACCATTTCCTCACAGTGAGACTTAGGGAAATAATTGTGACGATAAAATAGACCCTACCCTGTATTGGTCGCTTTGTCTTAGACATCAGATTGGCATTCAACGTATATTACCTCCTTAAACAGTCACAGCAACCTTTAAGAATTATCCCCAATTTTAGAGATAGGTGAGTGGAGCTAAAGGAGGTAAATAATTTGCCTAGGGTCTCCGTCATACCGTCATACCGTCATACCATTTGTACATTAAAGAAAATCACCATTAGAATGACCCCAGGGTGTGTTGTGAGGATTCAGTGAGATAATCAGTTGAAGATGCTTTGTAAATGGAACATAAGAGCATTTGTATAATTATTTTCTGATAAGTAAAACCTTCTAAATGTTTTGCATATCCTTATATCATTTTCCATAGAAAATAAAATGAGTGGGTTTTTTAAGATTTTATTTATTTGAGAGAGAGAGAGAGAGAGAGAGAGAGAGAGAGGCAGAGACACAGGCTGAGGGAGGAGCAGGCTCCCTGCGGGGAGCCCAATGCAGGACCCCCCTGGGATCACAATCTGAACTGAAGGGAGACACTCAACCCACTGAGCTACCCAGGTGCCCCTAAAATGGGTTTCCATGCTTAGTTAATATGCAGGTATTTTATATTTTAGAAAGTGAGTGTCTATCATCAGGGCTCAGAAATTCTATAACCAAGTATAAATCATCTATAGCAAATTTGAAACTTTGGAATGTGGCTTAACCTGCTGAGGTTTATAATATGATGAACTGAAAAATGTACAAAATTTGGAGTATACAAGAATAGTGTTTCCTAATCAATTTATGTGATTGTTTTTAGTGTAGGGAAAGTTCCCCAGCCAAGAAAAATTTTGAGAGGAGAATAATAAGCAGAGAGTTGACCTAAAAAAAAATTCAAATTTCCTTAAGTTTACTGAAATTAAAACACTGTCATATTAGTAAGTGGATAGAAAATACATTAGAGGGGCGCCTGGGTGGCTCAGTGGTTGAGTGTCTGCTTTGGCTCGAGTAGAGATCTTGGGGTCCTGGGATCGAGTTCCACATCGGGCTTCCCGCAGGGAGCCTGCTTCTCCCTCTGCCTGTGTCTCTGCCCCCCTCCATCTGTCATGAATAAATAAATAAAATCTTAAAAAAAAAATACATTAGAGAAGCAGAACAGGGCATCTAGAAATAGATTCAAGTATCCAGTAGATTCCATTTTTAATCAAAATGACCTTTCAGTTCAGTGGGAGAAAGGATATTTTACTCAATAAAGAATGCTGGCCCAATTAGCTATCCTTTTGGAAGAAAACAAATATAAACCTCTACCTCCATTTACAAAATAAATCTCACCCTGACTAAAAAAGCTAAATTAAAAAGAAAAAACTAAAAAAAAAAAAAAAAAAAAAAAGAGAATACTTGGGAAAACACTTGTAGGGAGAGCTTTTCAAAATAGATTTAGAGATTCAACTACATAAAAATAAAAAAATATATATGGCGAAAATAAGGTCATTGCTAAATCAAACAGTGCATTTGTAAAAAGATTTTAAAAGCGCTTCTTCCTCAAGATATTTCATTGCTCCTGCCATAAAAGTATTATATCAAATATACGATGGCTACAATATGAATGGTAGAAGCCTAAAAACACTGCATATCTTACCCGACTGTATATACTGATGTTCCATAAGACCCCATAAAGAAGCAAATGCAAACAGTAGGTCTGGGGGGAAATGTTTGCCAACATTTATAACAAAGAACTAAGTAGCAAATGTATTTTAAAAAACTTCCACAAATTAATTTTTATTTTTATTTTTATTTTTTTTTCACAAATTGATTTTTAAAGAAAAAGATAAGCAACACAAATGGGGGGAAAAAGGAACAGAAGACAAGCATTTCACAAAGAGGCAATGTAAATTAATGTCCAATAAATATACAAAACATGCTTGATATCTTCTAATTTTTATTATATTGGCCACTATGAAAATTAAAGGTACCAGCAAACAGTAATAGGAAGGAAGACTTGAACCCAAAAGCTCCGTTTTAAAAACATGTCTATCTATCAAACAAAGCGTTCTTAGACTAGCTCCAAGTTTGCACACCATGAAATCACCAGACGGGCCAAATGTGATTTCTGGGGAGATAACAACCCCACTGTATTTTTAATCCAAGCCTAAGGGTCATTTAAAATTACAGAGCTTCCCTGATTCCGTGGAGCATTTTGACCGTCTTAGCAGTGCTGGCAGTTCATTAATAACAATCCCCATTACTTAGACCCTGAAATTTGCTTTAAAATAAGAAATAAAAATAGCAATTTGTGGAGAAAATAATGGCTATCCAAGATAGACTACTTCCTAAAATGTCTAATGGTTTAATCTTGATTTTAGTCATAGGGTAAGGCAAACACATTTTTTTGAATAAGGTACATGGATCTAGCTGTGCCCAGGTGATTATGCTTTATTGTAAGAGCAAAAATAAGCACTTTCCTCTAATGACTCAAATTACATTGATTTTTCACAGTTATGGGCTTACCTGCAGCCTGCTGCTAATCACTCATGTCATGCTAATCATGTCTTTAACTCTTTTTGAGATAAACCCACTTTATGATGAACAGCAAGAGTAGTAAGGCACAGGTTGCAACTTGGAAGTACACGTCACCCTGCTTTTCCTCAGTTGGTGTAGACCCTACCTACATTGAGAATAATGTTCTAGGTCTTTGTTATATTTCTAAGGCAGTCCCTTTTTAAAATAGAGGCATGTCCCCCTAGATTTCCCTTCACTTGATTACGACTTCATTTATGAAATGTAAATTGATTTTTTTTTTTCACCCAAAACCCCTTCTTCAAGAACACAAACGTTTCTTCATGAAGCTGGCTACGGTGGAGCGTATTATTAAGTTACTCTGTCGTTTAGAGCAGATACCAGTGGTACCTTGAACCTTAATTAGAAGAGTCGTTTCATTTATGATCAGCCTAAGTTAACGCCACTGCATTTATCCCGATTTCCCCATAGGCAGTAGTTATACTCAGGGATAAGGCAATACTGCCATCTAGAGGGGAAAATGGATTACGAACTGATCAAGAATGAAATCGGGGAAATTGTTCTCTTAAAATAATCAGCCAACTCCTAGAATTATTGGTGTAGATCAGGGACTGTCTTTTTTTTTTTTGCCACAAATGTTAGGATTGAGCACCCAGAGTCTTCAGATGATGCTGCGGTGCTTGGGATACACACGAAAAGCAATGAAAACTATTTTAGAAGGAGCGCTTTATCAATTTAATAGGAAAACTGTGGAATGCTTGGATTTCAAAATAGCCAGTTGCCATAGTAACTGTGTGGCTATTAAAAGAAGTCCAGAGTACAACATAATGAGGGTGAGGGTAATCACAGAGGAAATTAAAAAGAGCAGTTCCCAACATGATGACCAGGGCACAGCCCACACCCCCAAACAAGCTCTGCGAGAGGCCTAGGGAAGCTTCCTGCGGCCGGGAGGTTCCCAGGGCCTGGGGGCCTGGGGAAAGCTGTGAGGGCCTCCAGGCAAAGGAGAATCGTGTCCCTTCCTTAGCCCAGAGTTGCACAGGCCCTTGGATTCCAGGGAAGGTCTCGTGCCCTCCCTGCGAGACGTCTCCAGCTCTGACTACGGCGCTGGCCATTGGGCTCTGTTGCTGTCTTTTAAGACCTTCTTACTGTCTTGACTTTTTTAAATGGGGGAAGGTGGAGCAGGGCACAAAATTCAGCTTAGGATTCAGGCCGATTCTCCTGCAGTGACAGCAGGTTAGACCAAGATTTAGAGGGCAGCCCGGGGGGGTTAGCACCTGCCTTCAGCCCAGGGCCTGGTCCTGGGGTCCCCGGATCGAGGCCCACGTCTGGCTCCCCGCCTGGAGCCTGCTTCTCCCTCTGCCTGGGTCTCTGCCTGTGTGTGTGTGTGTGTGTGTCGTGAATAAATTTAAAAGAACACACACACACCAAGATTTACAAGTTCCTTTCCACGATCCCGGGGCACACGGTTGGAAGCTCTGCCTCGGGGCACCAGATGCCCCCTGCGGCCTTCAGCCCCCCCCCCCCCCCCCCCCCCCCCCCCGACCCGGGCACAGGAGTCCCAGGTGCTTCTCGCCCCGTGACCTCCGCCGTCTGCTTTTCAGATCCGTGTCCCCGGCGGGGAGGATCTCCACGTCCCCCATCAGGTCCGTCAAGTCCCCGCTGCTGGTCCGCAAGACCCAGGCGCCCGGCGTGACCCCGGGGCCCGAGGTGCCTCCGCCTTGGAAGCAGGAGGGCTTTGTGGCCTCGTCGGAGGCCGAGATGAGAGAGACCACGGTGACGAGCGCCACCCAGATCCGGACGGAGGAGAGATGGGAGGGGAGATTCGGGCTGCAGGAGCAAGTGACCGTGAGCCGGGCCGCGGGCGCCGCGGGGGCCGTGGAGGTACGGGGGGGGGGGGGGGGGGGGGGGGACGGGCTGCGGGGTCGGTGCCGGGGCTGGGTGCTGCAGGGTCCTGCTGCTGCAGGGTGGGGGCTGCGGGGCCCTCAGTGCTGCGGGGTCGGGCCGCGGGGTGGGTGCCACGGGGTGGGGGCTGCGGGGTCCCGGGGGCTGCGGGGTTCCAGAGGCTGCGGGGTCCCGGGGGCTGCGGGGTCCCGGGGGCTGCGGGGTCCCGGGGGCTGTGGGGTGGGGGCTGCGGGGTCCTGGGTGCTGCGGGGTTCCAGAGGCTGCGGGGTCCCGGGGGCTGCGGGGTCCTGGGTGCTGCGGGGTTCCAGAGGCTGCGGGGTCCCGGGGGCTGCGGGGTCCCGGGGGCTGTGGGGTCCCGGGGGCTGTGGGGTCCCGGGGGCTGTGGGGTGGGGGCTGCGGGGTCCTGGGTGCTGCGGGGTTCCAGAGGCTGCGGGGTCCCGGGGGCTGCGGGGTCCTGGGTGCTGCGGGGTTCCAGAGGCTGCGGGGTCCCGGGGGCTGCGGGGTCCCGGGGGCTGCGGGGTTCCAGAGGCTGCGGGGTCCCGGGGGCTGCGGGGTCCCGGGGGCTGCGGGGTCCCGGGGGCTGTGGGGTCCCGGGGGCTGTGGGGTGGGGGCTGCGGGGTCCTGGGTGCTGCGGGGTTCCAGAGGCTGCGGGGTCCCGGGGGCTGCGGGGTCCCGGGGGCTGTGGGGTGGGGGCTGCGGGGTCCTGGGTGCTGCGGGGTTCCAGAGGCTGTGGGGTCCCGGGGGCTGCGGGGTCCCGGGGGCTGTGGGGTGGGGGCTGCGGGGTCCTGGGTTGCTGTGGGGTGGGGGCTACAGGATGGGTGCTGCGGAGTCCGTGCAGTGGGGTGGGGGCTGCGGGGTCCTGGGTGCTGCGAGGTGGGTGCTGCGGCGTCTGTGCAGTGCGGTGGGTGCTGCGGGGTGGGTGCTGCGGGGTCGGGCCGCGGGGTGGGTGCCACGGGGTGGGGCCTGCTGGGTCCTGGGTGCTGCGGGGTCGGGGCCGCAGCATCTGTGCAGCGCGGTGGGTGCCACGGGGTGGGGGCTACGGGGTCCTGGGTGCAGCGCGGGGTGGGTGCTGCGCGAACCAGGGGTCAGATCTTGGTCCCGCCCCGCGAGACCCTCCTGCCCGGGGGAAGGCTTTTGCGGTGGCCGAGGCCGCGCTGTCCCCAGGCGGCCGGGCAGCGTGTGAGGACTCGGCCTCTCCGATCCAGGTGAGACAAGAAACTGACAAAAGTGCAGCTGTCGCGACCGTCGTTGCTGCTGTGGACATGGCCAGAGTGCGAGAACCGGTCACCAGCGCTGTAGAGCAGGCTGCCCAGAGGACAACCACGACTGCTGTGCACGTCCAACCTGCTCAGGAACAGGTGCGCACCGCGGGGCCCAGGCTTCTGAGGCCTTCCGAGGTCCCAAGGGGTGGGAGATCCGGAGGACCCGAGGGTCCCGTCTGGGTCAGACAGGTCGGCAGGCAAGAGTTCAGCTTGGGAAAGTAGCCACAGGAGGTCAGAGAAGGAGTTCAAGTACCACAGTGGTCCTGGGGTGGGTGTGGGTGTGTGTGTGTCACAGTGGTCCTGGGTCGGCGGGGTGTGTGCGCAAAGGGCGGCCAGGAGAGTCGGCTGTGCAAGAGATTGCACGTGCTTTCCTCGTGGTTCCAGCTCAGTCCAGCGCTCAGCTGCTCCGAGAGCCGGGGGTGTCGGTGGGGCCCGTGATTGCAGGGCAGACATTACCTTTCTCCAAGCTTCCCCCAAAGACCTTTGCTTTTACTTTCCTCAAAACAAATGTGACACTTGATTCATGGCTGAGGAGTGTTATAAATCCAAGATAATTTCCCACCTCATTTTTGAAAAGATTTTTTTTTTATATATAGTTTAGAATCACTCCGGCTTTCCTCCTGATCCTCTCTCGTGTGACATTTATGTCTTCATCCTGATTTATTATTGGAACTTTTATATAAGGTGCATGAAACGATTTCCTTCCTTTCCCCTCTGAAATTTTAGATTAAAAAAGAGGCAGAGAAGAAGACGGCTGTAACTAAAGTAGTAGTGGCCGCTGACAAAACCAAGGAACAAGAATTAAAATCCAGAACCAGAGAAGTAATTACAACAAAACAAGAGCAGGTGCACGTAACTCATGAACAGGTGAAAATGGGTTTTGACGTGAAATTACTGCTGTTGTTTCCCGGTGTGAGCACATGTAATCCATGTTTACCATGAAGGGTTTTGTTTCTGGGGCAAAATCACACTATTATCACACTATTAAAATCCCCTTGGATCTGTGTATTCATTCTTGGGTACCAGATTCCAAGGTCCCTTAGAGTCCCCAAGTGCTTTGCTTGTGTAGACAAAGGGGGACCTCTCTGAACACAAACAGCGGGTTTCATCTCTGTTGCTGTGAAGGTGCGCTAACTAAATATGTGACCCCAAGTGAGGTAAAACCAGGAAAAGTAGCTGTAGAGGAGGAACAGAGGAGGACAGTGGGCACGCACAGCTTTGAAGATTACGTGACAACGGCTCCCTGAGCCCTTTGGAGAACCTCTGAATATAGAAGTGGAATGGACAGCAGTGGGTTTTGTAGGTCACATGACCCCCCCAAAGAGTGAAGAAGACAGTCATGATTGGAGGCATTCAGGGACAAATTAGATAAGGCCAGTTGGTAAGGCTTTTGGCCAGTGGAGCCAATCAGCTGGGTGGTTTGAGAAGATGAACTTTCAAGTCTTTTTTTAAAGCCCGAGATCCTTAATGTCAGAGATGACGTCTGAGAATGGGAAAGAGGCGAATGGGGGAAAACTGCTCCCCGCTCCATTTCCCCCCCCTACACATACACCTTAGGTGTCCAGATCCAAACAGCCTCCTTCAAAGAGTTAAGGATTTGGGAAACATTTTGCCTGGGATGGGTACAAAACTTTCCTCCTCATAATGTTTCAATTTTAGTAAAGTAAGTCTTGATATTCCAAGCCATCATCATTAGGAAAATTTCCGAAGCAAAAATATCATATAAATGCAGATTGTAAATTGGCCATACTTGATTTCTCTTACATAAAAGTAAGGGGTCAGACAAATTACTTCTAAGGCCTTCCATTCTAATATCCTATTCTCTAAGATCACCTTTAGATGACAGGAGTGGCATAGAATAGTGTTGCCCATTTATGGGCATTTATGAAAATTGCCCATTCCATTTATGGAATTTATCCATTTATGAAAATTGGAAGTCTTTCCAAAGAAGATGGCAATACTCCAGTTCAATTAAATAGGGTTGAACCCAACTTTTTTTTCCCCTGAGCTGCATGAATTACGTTTTTTTAAAAATTTTTATTTATTTATGATAGTCACACACACACACACACACACACACACACACACACACACAGGGGGGAGGGGAGGGCAGGCAGAGACATAGGCAGAGGGAGAAGCAGGCTCCATGCACCGGGAGCCTGATGTGGGATTCGATCCCGGGTCTCCAGGATCGTGCCCTGGGCCAAAGGCAGGTGCTAAACTGCTGCGCCACCCAGGGATCCCTGAATTATGGTTTAGACAGAGAAAGAGCATGGTCCTATTAAGGAAAATGAGATGATTTATTTAGTGATATTGCCAGAAAAAAAAAAAAAGATTTTACTTCTTTCTTCAAATTCCAACTTGGTTATATTTAATAAACATTATGTCACTTCCACTAGAGATCAGGAGACAATAAGAGTTTGTTTTTATCATTGATTTCAGATAAGAAAAGAAACTGAAAAAGCATTTGTACCAAAAGTAATAATTTCTGCAGCTAAAGCCAAAGAGCAAGAAACTAGAGTTTCTGGACAAATTACTACAAAACAAGAACAAAAACAAGTAACTCAAGAAACAGTAAGTCCAATTTTGTAAATATGCTGTAGTTCGTTGACACATAACACCCTCTAGCCAGCTGTGTGTACCCTGTTACCAGAACCTTTACGTGCAGGAGACTTTTGTGTCTATCTGTTGTTTCTGTTTTGTTGTTCCTCTGAAACTCTTTCATGGTGGAAAGTCTGTGTTCATTGCACAATTTTTCACTCAGTTGATCAGTTTTGGGGAGATTGTGTATCGGAATGCTTTGGGGGCACATCTATGATGTTTCTAGAGCATATTTAATTGAAAGATATATATCAGCCCATTCAATTGGGCAGATAAGATATTTCCCCCAGTGCAGTTTTTTAATGCATAGGCTGAGCCCTCAGTCATTTAGGTTGTAAGACAAATGCACACACACAGACACACACCAGCCGTGAACACTCCAAGCAGATATCATGGGAAAGTGAGGAAATGCTGGACATTATAGGAAACACCAGTACTTCTTCAAGAAAATGTCCTAATTCCTTATTGACAAACAGTGACCTAGAAGTGTTTGCTGCTTTTGTGCTGTAGAGCCACATGCGACCAATCTCGGTGTCACCAAAATCCCCTTGTCTTCCATGTGTGACACCCAGTCTTGAAGTGTCAGGAGAGAGGCATCTATTTTCTAACTCTTTCTTGTTCGGGAGGGTGCCTGCACTTACCTATCTTGACCTGCTGTTCTCTGCTGATCCTGGAGGTACTTTATTAAAAGGTCTAGCTGAGAACACTGTGCACTCTGCGAAGGCTGGCCACGGGCTAGTGAATGAATTCCCTTCTCCTCAGAGTGAGTGAGAGACCTTGAATGTCCGCGTACCCTACTTGGCCTGATAAGGGCATAGAAACCTTGTGGCCGTTGCAATGCCAGCCACCGGCAAGTTCAGCCCGACTAGAGTTTTCCAGCCATTTGCCAGCCAGTGGCCACTCCCCGGGTGTCCTCATATATCAACGTGTCTCAAAGATGAGATTTTTCAGTTTCTAGGACAATTGACTAAGGAGCAGGTGGACAGGAATGAAGCCTATTCCTCAGGAAAACCTAAGTCTATGTTTTAAACATGAAGCGTTGGCCCATGAAATAGAAGCGTGCTACTTTCTCACTGACCACGAAACATTGCATTCTTCGGAATGTTGCAAGGGTATCTTGCCATTTCTTTTGTGCCTTTTGAATCTCAAACCTTTATTTTACTCTGAAAATCAGATAATACAGAAAGCTGTGATAGCTGCTGCGTCCGTGGTGGTAGCTGCCACTGCAGAGCCCACAAAACTAGAAACAATGCTGGGAGCTCAAGAAGAAATTGCCACACATGATCAAATGCACGTAACTCAGGAAAAGGTGATGATTTCCTGCTGCTGTGCAATTCACTCTTCATCGTGTCATTTGCAAGCTGCCTACACGTTCATCATGGGTCTCACTCATCACTTTTTCACCTCTTCTTTTTATAACTCAAATAGAAAACTCCCTCAAAATCTCTCACGAACCCTTTGCCACCTCTCCAGCTTTCACTGCCACTTTTCATTCCTAACTTTCAAACTTCCTTTGGATTGTTACTAACGTGGTGTCATACTTCACTTTAATATCTTCCTGTTGCAGTAGACTCCAGTTGTCGAGTCAATTGATAAAATGCAAAAGTATGTGTTGATTATGGCTGTGCTGGAATTTCCCATGGATTATAATAATAATGTGAGAAAGAGAAGTGCATCCTTTATTCTTATGTTGCTGATTCCACATTTTTCTCTTAGACTGCACTGATTCTGATACTGTTAACAATGAAACAGTACAGACGATCAAAGCAACTCATATGATATGTTTAAGTGTGATTAAAGTGTCCATGAACAGAAAGAAATTTGCTTCTTTTCTCAGTTTTGACTTAAGTTTCTTTTATTGGAGGCTGTATGAAGTTTAATGACCATTTTCTCACCTTTCTTTTTATCATATGACCAGATGATGAAAGAAACTAGGAAAACAGTGGTCCCTAAAGTCATAGTTGCCACTCCCAAAGTCAAAGAACAAGATTTAGTATCAAGAACTAGAGAAGGCATCACTACCAAAAGAGAGCAAGTTCAAATAACTCAGGAAAAGGTGAATACACATATTTGAGATGCGAAAGTTCATCTTTTTTTTTTCGAAAGTTCATCTTTAAACTAATTTCGAGTAAACCATTAACTATGATGTGCTATGAATTATTAGTCTGTATTTTCCTTTTTGAATCCCAGACTAAAACGAAAATGGTGAATGTGTGACTGCTTACCATTAATTTTATCTCCACATTTGATTTTCATCCATCTGTAACATTTGTGATTCATTTTATCCCACCATTATTCTTTGCATGAAGATGAGCATTGTTAGCCTGATTTTTAAAAAGTAATACATGGAATCATCTGAAGTTTTTTTTTTTTCTTTCCTTCCTTTTTTTTTTTTTTTTTTTTAGTTAACCTTTCTAAGTTTTGTAATTCCCACTCGGTATATGCTGACAGTGCCAAGTAACTTCTTTTGTGTTGTTAACCCGGAATAACTTCATCCTGCATCCATACTAGGAGGGTGGGAGGGGTTATACCATGTGTGTAAAGCCCTGTGCAACTTCAACTTTGATTTTACTGTAATAATCAGATGAGAAAGGAAGCTGAGAAAACTGCCTTGTCTACAATAGCAGTTGCTACTGCTAAAGCCCAAGAACAAGAAACAATATTGAGAACTAGAGAAGGAATGGCTACTAGACAAGAACAAATTCAAGTTACTCATGGAAAGGTGATGCTCGCTATTCCAAGTGTGCAGTCCCCTCTTGTATAATACATTAATCCCAATCTCAGAATTTCTTATGTATGAGACACTATTAACCTCATTTCTTTTTTAGATCATTAAATGACTAGAAACTAAAACACCAAGTATTATTGTTAATATTACTACATGTGCCTCTCCCCACTGATTTCTTCACTATTTTCCTTTTGTAAAAAAATTATTAACATCTAGAAGTTCTCTGGGAGTTGATGATTGAAATTGCATGCAGGCTGACTTTTTAAGATATTCCATAAAGACTCAAGAAAAAAAGTAAAAGTAAATGATGAATCTTACTGTCACAATGATGTATGCTTTGAGGGGTCATAAATTTAATATCTTACATCACAAAGTGTGGACTTATTTCAGGAAATTACTCATAATTCTTTTCAAGTGAAAGTTTATCTTTTGTTCATTCTATAAAAACTGAATGAGAAAATTACAGTGCCCGCCATAATAACTTCTGCTACAGCTAAACAAGGTGCAGTATTAAAATCTAGAGAAGGAACCACCCAACCAGGATATACATAAGCCATGAAAAAGTTTATTTGTAGCGTCTGTTTATAGTTATGAAATCTCCATGGTTTAACCAACTTACTGTGACTCTGTTATTTACCCCAAATAAGCTATTAACCTAATTTTATTCCTTACTGTCAATAGAGTATTTGGAAATTAGCAACTAAATTTCTTTAGCGCCGTGGCTGAGTCCTGTCTGTATTTCTCTTAGTGTTGTTTTCTACCTCCGCATCTTTGGTTTTTTTTTCCTAAGGCAGGATTTAAGATCAACTTTCTAAGCCTTTACACAAGTCTGATATTGAATGGCACATCAGCCTTTCTGAAATCTCATTGGTGACAGAAATTCCAATATGTACCATACTTCATCAGTGATTATATTTAAATGGTTGCTGTGTGTTCTGAATCACATCAGTTTGACTGTCTTATTTTTGTTGTTAAAAATTAGCTAAGAATGGAAGCTGAGAAAATATCTGCACCCAAAGTAGTAGTTACCACCGCAAAATCTACTGACCTAGCCATACTGCCCAGGACTAGAGAAGAACTTGCTATTAAGCAGGAACAGATCCATCTTTCTCATGAGGAGATGAAAACTGATGCCGTGAAGGTGAAAAGCATGGCTTCATCCCATTTCATCATCAGCACCCATAACTTTTCATCCAGCATGAATCTGTGCTCTAGAGTTCCATGTAATTGCAGAAGTAGTCAACAAGCATTAGCCATGAGACCCCATCCAACTCCTCCAGTGCAACTGTTAGTGTTTCTAGTCATGAAAAACCAGATTAAATAACCCTCTCGTTTGCATCTCCTAAATTAATTCTCAGCATTTAACTGGTCTGAATTGGGTTCTCCTTCTCCAATTCTTCTTCCTGCTGATCCAGGTTCTAAAACTATGAGAGATGTGAGTCCACTAAGAAATAAAAAAATAAATGGTACCAGCCAAGAGGACGTACCTGTGGCTGTCCACCAAATGGCATATGGATAGGAACTTGATATGTATTAATTCAGGAAAAAATACATAGATGCTTCTTCAGTTTGAAATATTCTACCCATAATTAAAATACTTTTTTTTACATAAGTTCTAAATTAAGAACAAGATTTGTATATTTGTACATTTTAGTTGGCAACTAATTTCTGTGGGCCTAGGTTTTCTCATTGTTAAGGTAAATAAAACTTAAAGCTCAACCTGCTTAACTCACAGGCTGGTTGAAAGATTCAAATGAGATATAATGTCATGCAATCATTCTACAAGCAAAGTAATATATATTAATATATATGCACATATATGTATATATATAGAAAGAGAGAGAATGGTATATCAGCCTTTACATATATATTAAAAGTCTATGTATACTTAATTGATATTATTTGGCTTGTTGAATGATTGCATTTACATTACATCTCATTTGAATCTTTGGTCTACATTAAATACATATAGTATACATTAAACATATATATTTGTGTTATCTGTAAAGATGGGTAACATTTTAAAATCTCTGTAAAATTCAAATCAACTAATAGCCTCTTATATGTTTTTAAAAAAGAAAAACAGATGAACAAACTTAACTAAGCCTCATGTATATTTTACGGTTTCTTCTAAGATGCAATGGTAAAGTGAAATCGGCATTTGCAATCCCTCAAGGAAGATTAGATTGTTCGTGGCTTACTGGAAGGAAGGAATTGAAGCCCAATTTCATCTCAGAAAAAAACCCTCATTCGTATCTTAAATGATTCAGAGGACAATTTTAACAGATATATAGGTAGCATCCTTGAAAGGCATTTCAGATATGATCTAGGTTCCATTCACAGCAGCAGAAGAGAAAACTGGACATTAATAAAATATTCCAGCATTACTTTTAAAGAGCACTGATGGACATGGTGATGTGATTTTTTAGGATGTGCTATTTCCAAGTCTTGCATAGACTCATAATTTGTAAGCCACATCAGCTAGTTTGCTTTCTTTAAAAGAGAAACACCTTTGCAGACTGTGTTTTCATTTATGTTAATCAGATTCATGGAAATGAGAAAACAACATTTCTGCTTTTTTCTTTGCTTTACCTCCCAGTAATAACGAAAGTAAATTGAACTTCGCTGTGGAAGGTTGTTCTCTTGACTCCAAATATGATTAACACTCTCATTTTAATCAGAATCTCTTCATTCATGTTTTGTAAGAAAGATACTTTCTAATAGATTAAAAATTCTTATCCCTAGATAATCATAAAATTAATATGCTCACTATGATTTCATGAGCTTCCACATTATCTCAGATTTGCATGTAACTGTACAACTCTGTAGCAGCTGATTTTTCTGGATAGGTCTAGGATGGTTTTGAGTATTTTTTTATCATTGCTGTCATTGCAGCAACACTAGACTAAGTGATTGACAGGATAATAAAAATAATCAATGAAGATAACCAGCCCCAGGGTTCTGATTTCCCAAGTGCTAATTAACTGCCTTGACAAAATCCTAGAAAAACTCAAAATCTCCTTCCTATTTTATGTATGTACTGTGTTGTCCCATGTGGTGTGTGTGTGTGATTTAATGTCTAGTCTAATTAAGCAGGTATATAGAGAGGATATCTAACTAGCTGTCCATTACATTATAATCATCAATGAAATATTAAGTTCCTAAATGTGTCTTGTGAGCCACATTTCTGGAGACATTAACAGAGCCATATAACACGGGTGCCATCTGCCTACGACACCTTTAGGCATTTGTTCTCGGTGACTATCCGCGGAGGAGATGTCTTAGCTTGACTTTGACATTGCTGTGTGTTAATTCTGGAAACCTTATCTCCAGGTGGACGTTGGGAAAAAGGCAGAAGCTGTAGCAACAGTTGTCGCTGCAGTAGACCAGGCCCGTGTCAGAGAGCCCAGGGAGCCCGGGCCTCCTAGAGAATCATACGCTCAGCAGACCACTTTGGAGTATGGCTACAAGGAGCACATTTCTGCCACGAAGGTAGCTGAGCATCCCCAGCGTCCAGCCTCAGAACCCCACGTTGTCCCTAAAGCAGTCAAGCCTAGAGTGATCCAGGCTCCTTCTGAGACTCATATCACAACTACTGATCAAATGGGAATGCACATTTCATCACAGGTGGGTCTGTACCCGCTGGATTTTCACCCTATCCATGGGGAAAACAAGCTTAGCTGTTGGCGGTCATCCAGTGAACAGTGGCATCACTGAGTCTCTTTTCATTGCAGATCAAGAAAACTACAGATATAACAACTGAAAGATTAGTCCATGTGGATAAACGCCCCCGCACAGCAAGCCCTCACTTTACTGTTTCAAAAATTTCCGTCCCTAAGACAGAACATGGATATGAGGTAAGCAGTTAAAGAGCCTGACAAAGAGACATCTGGCTCGAAGAAAATAAGTACCTAATGTGTGGTGTACACAGTGTCTTCGGTGTAGGGCCAGCGTGGGCCTCTCTCTGGTGATGTCTGTTCGCATTCAGGGTGGACTCTGAAGCCCCAGGAGTCTGGCTTCCAAAATTTGCCCAGCAGGCTAGTGGTTGTCGTACACCTCTGAGAAGACACAGATCCATACAGCTTTCTCTCTGTTTCACATTTTGTAAAAAGATGGTGTATTGCACGGTTTAGTTTTCCTTCTGCTGTGAGACTTTTCAGGCTGTGACTAAAGTCAGACGTGGAAAAATCATATAATGATATACTCAGTACAACAAGATGGAGAGATAGTAAATGTGGTAGTTGGGTTGGATGGTGGAGTCACACAGGCTGGGTGAGTGTCCTAGCTCTGCCTCTTATTAGCTCTGTGGTCAGGGGCAAGTTAATACATTAAACGTTAGCAAGTTGACAGCACATAATAACCCTTCAGATTGGACGCTGTCCTTCTTATACACATCTAAGACAAAGAATGCAAATCCTCTGTGCCTTCAAAGAAGTGAAAAGTACATTTAATACCTATATTTGGAATAGTCCCAAATTACTATTGAAATCAAATAACCATAGACAAAAAAAAAATAATAACCATAGACAATGGCAGAATAAAAAGAGTGGGAAAGTCTTCAAAATATTTTTCTGAATGTCTCCATTTTTACCTTCCACACAGATTTGAGGCTGAAACTTTACCATGCTATTTTTAAGTAGTTCTTAGGAATTTCCCAAATGTTTTCATAATTTCTTGATTTTGAAATTCCCACAGTAGTTATTTTTCGGATGGTTAAGTGAAACGTCATGACTGAGCTTTAGAAGACCCTGCATCCCTTTCTGATAAGGGCATAAAATAAGGAGCTCTAACTACAACTCTTGAAGACAGGCATTTTCAAATGCATTTTGCAAAAAAAAAAAAAAAAGTTTTTTTGCAAACTGGTGGGAATGACCGCGAACTTTGTGAGTGGTTTGTCTCTAACGGACTCTTCCCTAACCCTGAGAGTGGTAGTGAGGGCCTAGGAGGACAGACCATCTAGAAGCAGACTCAGACCCACCACGGAGCGAATGACGGTGGGGGCGCTTCTGAGGCATGACCCAGACTGCCTCGTTTCCATCTAGGCATCGATAGCCGGTAGTGCTATCGCCACGTTACAGAAAGAGTTGTCAGCAACATCTTCTGCTCAGAAGATCACCAAGTCGGTGAAGGCACCTACGGTGAAGCCTGCTGAGGCTCGAGTGAGAGCAGAAGCCACCCCGTCCCCGCAGTTCCCCTTCGCCGACACGCCGGACACTTACAAGAGCCAGGCTGGCATTGAAGTGAAAAAGGAGGTAGGGGTGAGCATCACTGGTGCCGCAGTCCATCAAGAGCGCTTCACAGTACGCCGCGAGCACGAAGCCAAGGTCAGTCACCGTTGCCCCTTGATGCATTGCTGCTGTCCAGCGGGGCCCGGCCACGGCCGCTTTCTGCCACAGACGTGCTCGGCCGGGCCTCCTGCCTCTCTCCTTTACCACGTTCAGACTTCATTCTTTTGAGTCTGGCGTGGATCAGAGCTCTTTTTCCTCGAATTACTTTTGTTGCATGTGCTACGAGTTCATGGGATTGCCCCTCGCTCCACGGGCATTTTGTAACATCCTCTGTAAACCCTGCAGGTAACAGAAACGGCGAGAGTACCCGCGCCTGTTGAAATCCCGGTTACTCCACCAACCTTGGTCTCGGTGAGTAACGAAGGTGCCGCCTGTCTGGTCACATAGCTTTAATGCACGCAAGGATCAGTGTCTCAAATGGCCTCAGTGGGTTCACAAATGCTAGTGGTAGGACAATGCACTAACTGGCGAGAGAAAGGGGAATTGTGTGTGGCGACCGTCAATAGACTTAAGGAGTTTCGATGAGGTTTAAGGCCTTATTGGGAGAGTGATGGAGCTCTAACGACCAATCTAACCCTCTTTGATAGCTTAGCCTTAGCATCAGAGAAAAGCATTCAGATAGAAGGCGATAAGCATTATATGGAAGGTGATAAGGACCTCAGCAGGGGAAGGATAGAGCACTTCTACTTGGGAATAACAGGGAAAGCTTTTGTATTTTATTCATTTATTCATTTATTCATTCATTTATTCATTCATGAGAGACACACAGAGAGAGGGAGGCAGAGTCACAGGCAGAGGGAGAAGCAGGCTCCATGCAGGGAGCCCGACGTGGGACTCGATCCCGGGTCTCCAGAATCACGCCCTGGGCTAGAGGCGGCGCTAAATTGCTGAGCCACCCGGGCTGCCCCAAGGGAAAGCTTTGTTGAAGTGGCAACATTTGCTTCTGAGCCTTCAAGTTCTGTTAGGGTTTAACTATGTGACAATAGGTACAAAGTTGCCCCATCACATGGTGTTAATACGGTTCTGCCTTAGGAACTTGGAAGCCTTTGACATTTATTTCGACTTAGGAATATTCAATTTCCAAGGAGTCCCTTTACTAATATTTCTAGAGTCTTGACCTTTAAAAGGATATTTCATGGCCATAAGAATGTGCAAGTTCAAACCCCTCTGCTTCTCAAAACCCATAGAGATGATTAATGGCTATCCACACTTTATCTGTATTTCCTTTTTCTTCTCTCCTCAGGGCTTAAAAAATGTGACTGTTATAGAAGGTGAATCCGTCACCTTGGAGTGCCACATCTCTGGATACCCATCCCCCAAAGTGACATGGTACAGAGAAGACTACCAAATAGAAAGTTCCATTGATTTCCAGATAACCTTCCAGAGTGGAATTGCTCGTCTTATGATTCGCGAAGCCTTCGCGGAAGACAGTGGACGATTTACCTGCAGTGCTGTGAACGAGGCTGGGACCGTCAGCACATCCTGCTATCTAGCTGTGCAAGGTTGGTGGCCACACTCCCAACTGCCCTTGCGTACGTGCCATCGCTCTCAGCTGACACTTCCTTGCACAGGACGGTTTCTGCTCACCTTGTAACGGTGGCCCCTTTGGGAAGTGCGGGGAGACTAGGGGGCCAACTTAACTATCGTGCTAAGCAGAGGTCACTAACAAAATGGACTAAATGCCTGACTTAGATGAAAAACTTGTTTGTTCTTCTAGCATCAGAAGAATTTGAAAAGGAAACAACCGTGACTGAGAAATTGACCACCGAAGAGAAACGGTAAAACAGTCTTTGGCTTTTGTTCTAGTACAGTTTTGAAATTTTTTTTTTCCCTGTCCCATTGGCAGATTGCAACCCCAGAAGCTAATATGAAGGGAATTCTTTTTCCAGCTTTGTAGAGTCAAGAGATGTGGTAATGATGGATACTAGCATCACAGAGGAACAAGCAGAGCCCGGAGAACCTGCCGCTCCTTTCTTTATTACAAAACCAGTGGTCCAGAAACTGGTGGAAGGTGGGAGCATTGTGTTTGAATGTCAAGTTGGAGGCAATCCAAAGCCCCACGTCTACTGGAAAAAATCTGGTGTCCCTCTAACCACGGGATACAGGTATTTTGACGGCGGACTGGCAGTTCTTTGTGATTTGTATGATATGTATATGAAGCCTACAGAGAAATAGGCTTAACCCCCAACCCCCAATGTAAGCGCCCTCATTATGGAAACTTCAGAGGATATTTTGAGGGATTTTTACATTTTTGCACAAAGTCTTACTGAGAAACAAAGCTATGTGCCAAAAATAGATAAAGATATACTGTTTTCTGGATTCTAGTTTGATTCGTGTATAGTGCTGGTGAAATAGAGAAAATGTGGATGTTTACGCACATGTGTTCTAGAAAGTACCCAAGACAGCGTTCAATAAAAATGTATAATAATTAAGTCACTAAAAGATAAAAGAATAAGAGTCCTGTAGTGAAGAAGGAAGTGAGTTATGTATGAACATCTATGCTAATAAATTTGCTATAATTGGATGTAAAATTTAGCTTTGAATTTTCTGCAACTTAATAACAAATCAAAAACTGTAGCTGTTCTTAGTAAGAAAAAAAATATAGCATACCAGAGGCTTACTATTGAAATGTTTAAAGGAATTTATTATTTTGATTATTCATTTGATCTTCACATGGGAGCAAAATAATGAACAAAGAGGAATATCTAAGTGTTTAACTGACCTCATCATTTGCTAACATTAAGCACCAAAGCCCTTCCCATATGGCTGATTCTAGTAGTATTATATTCATTTTTTTTTATTTCAAAGAATATATGAAATATTTCAATGAAATATTTACAATGAAAATTTTAAGTTGTTTCATTGCACGGACTCATGTGCATTTTCCTCAATTATCAGCAATCTTATTTTCTGTATGGAGCTTAGTCACATATTTAAGATCATTGAATTTCATACCACAGATCGACATGAGGGTTATTCACACAGCGTTATTTGTGACTGAATTTTATGTATGTTCATTTCTAGATACAAAGTGAGTTACAACAAGCAAACTGGGGAGTGCAGACTGGTGATTTCGATGACTTTTGCCGATGATGCTGGAGAATATACTATTGTTATTCGTAATAAGCATGGCGAGACTTCTGCATCTGCCTCCCTGCTTGAAGAAGGTAAATGCAGCCCTGAGTAGTTTCTGTGGGCCTGATAGGAATGGAAATATGGAGAAGTGGCAGTGATGTGTGTTTGTCAAAAGGCCTGTTAAAATATCCGCGTTCTGATCCTGGCTCTGTCTCACGTCGCTGCCCCCTTTTGGCCTTCACTGTAAAGGAAATGTTTTAGACCACATGGCCTCAAAAGCCATACTGGTGCTAAACTTCAAGATTCTAGCCCTTAGTTTCTCTCTGGCGCAGGCATGTTTTGAAGACGCAGGGATTCCAAACCCAGTGGCCTTCGAGATCCAGGCAGATAGTGTTAGTGAGTGCAATGAAGACAGTGGCAAACTGGAAACTATGAAGGGTCTAGTAGCTCCCTACCTCCACTGTGTTGTTGCCAGGCACACACATGCCAGGCTCAACGTTTCTAGAGTTTCTGATATTTTTAAAGGAAACCTGGCTCAGTCGTTTGAGGATCCGACTTTTGATTTTAGCTCAGGTTACAATCTCAGGATTGTGAGATCAAGCCCTGCATCAGGCCCTATGCTCAGCGAGGGGTCTGCCTGAAGTTCTTTCCCTTTCCTTGTGCCCCTCCCCTGCTCGTGCATGCAGGCACTCTCTCTCTCTCTCTTTGAAATAAATAAGTAAATCTTTTAAAACACACACACACACACAAAGACGGGCCCCTGGGTGGCTCAGTCAGTTAAGTGTCTGCCTTTGGCTCAGGTCATGACCCCAGGGTCCTAAGATCGAGCCCCATGTCAGGCTCCCTGCTCAGCAGGGGAGTCTGCTTCTCCTTCTCCCTGCTCATTTGTGCTCTCTCTCATGTGCTCACTCTCTCTCAAATAAATAAAATCTTAAAAAGAAAAAGAAAACCTGGAAATCAAGATTGGTCGGTATTCAAGGTAATATGACAAAAGTATAATGGCATTCAGGCCAAACAAAATATATCTGTGGGTCACATTTAATTTTGCTTAATTGTTCACATTTACAGCGGACATCCCATGTTCTGTCTCATTTGATCTGCACAAGACCCGCTTGAGAAAGTTAGGATATTCTCCTCATTTAGCAGATAGAACACTCAAGACCCAGGAAGATAAATGAGTTGCCAAAAACCACACAGCAAATTAGGAAGACTACCAGGATAGATCCTAAAGAACTGACTGCTAATAAAGGGTGGTTTTTTTTTTAGTACAATAGTAGTGCTACTTTGACTTGTTAATGAAAATTTGGTTTTGAAATTCAATCTAATGTAGGTTGAGCACTTTAATAAGTGCATGTGGAAAATCCAGCTTTTGGTTATCAATTTTCCCTAGTGTTGGGTTTGCCTGAATAAAGCAGCATGAACACTTATTCATAAGAACATTAAAATTAACTCATGTTCTTTTTTTTTTTTAATTTTTATTTATTTATGATAGGCACACAGTGAGAGAGAGAGAGGCAGAGACACAGGCAGAGGGAGAAGCAGGCTCCATGCACCGGGAATCGAATCCCAATTCGATCCCGGGTCTCCAGGATCGCGCCCTGGGCCAAAGGCAGGCGCTAAACCACTGCGCCACCCAGGGATCCCAAAAATTAACTCATGTTCTTAAGACAAACGAGCAAAATGGTTGGGGGAGAGACAGAGAGAGAGAGAGAGAGAGAGAGAGCGTGCAAACTAAAGAACAGACTCTTAACTATAGAGAACAAACGGAAAGCTACCAGAAGGGAAGTGGGCAGGAGGATGGGTGAAATAGGTGATGGGAATTAAGGGATCCACTTGTGATGAGCACCAGGTGATGTATGGAAGTGTTGAATCACTGTACTGCGTGCCTGAAACTCCTATTACACTGTATATTAACTAACTGGAATTTAAATAAAAACTTAAAAAAAAAAAACTAACTTGTGTTCCTAACTCCTAGCTGAATATGAGTCACTGATGAAGTCCCAGCAAGAAATGCTTTACCAGACACAAATGACTGCATTTGTGCAAGAACCCAAAGTTGGAGAAATGGCACCTGGATTTTTATACTCTGATTATGAAAAAGAGTATGAAAAGGAACAGGCCTTAATTAGGAAAAAAATGGCCAAAGATACTGTAATGGTCAGAACTTTTGTAGAAGAACAGGTGAGTAGAAGAATGACCAAGTAATTGAGTTCATAAATTACACTTACCTCCCACAATGCCCCTCTTTTTGTTTAATATTTTCATTTCCCAGGGATGGGGTCAAGGTTAGACTACAATTAGTGTGTCCAGGTTCAATGCTGATGAGTTTCCTTAATCTTCATGAAATGTTGCACAATGTGGCTTTAGAAACAGGGACTCATATATGTAGAAAAAGACAAATATTAGGATGACCAAGTTCACTATTGCCCAGATCCTTTCATCTGTAGGATGTGAACATCCCAAATGTAACCTGTGAATATCTTTGTCCCAAGATTCCCCAACATGAACTGGGAAAAATGATGAAAATGTAGATTAAAAAACAAGAGTGACTCATCTAATTCTCTCTAAAAACCAGAACCAAGAAAACACACACACACACACACACACACACACACACACACAAACCAAAACCAAAAAGGCTTCTAGAATTTTCTCCCAGTCAAAAACCATAATCAGTCCTTATCTTTGAAACTAATAGTTAGTCCTAAAGATTATTTCTGTCAGTCAGGATAAATATTTTTTAACAAACTGTCATTTTTTTTTACTATATAGGAATTCCATATTTCTTCCTTTGAAGAGAGGCTTATCAAAGAAATTGAATACAGAATAATAAAGACTACCTTAGAAGAACTTCTTGAAGAAGACGGAGAAGAAAAGATGGCAGTTGACATTTCTGAATCTGAAGCTATTGAAGCAGGATTTGACTTAAGAATCAAGAATTATAGAATTCTTGAGGGGATGGGTGTCACTTTTCATTGCAAGATGTCTGGATATCCATTACCCAAGGTAAAATATAGACGTCATACCTCACACTACAATAAAATACAGATTGGTTACAATAACAATTTGATCTAATTTTTTTCAACTATACATGATATTATTTGCAGATTGCATGGTACAAAGATGGCAAGCGCATCAAGCATGGAGAGAGATACCAAATGGAATTCCTGCAAGATGGCAGAGCTAGTCTGCGCATACCAGTTGTTCTTCCAGAAGATGAAGGCATCTATACTGCATTTGCCAGCAATATGAAAGGAAATGCAATTTGCTCAGGGAAATTGTATGTAGAGCCTGCTGCGCCTCTTGGTGCTCCGACTTACATACCCACACCAGAGCCAGTGACCAGAATCAGGTAATACTTAGAATAATTTGGGTTAAGATTTAAATTGTTTAAAACCCCAAATATCCCGGTAGCAAATTGCTATTGTGTCAGAGATAATAAATAATAATAATAATAATAATAAGGCTCAGAAAGCACAGAAATTTGCCATTAACAATACAGATGATTGCTATGTATTGTTATTTCTTGCCCCTGTGTAAGGTGAGCAAGGCATTTTCATTAGTGTAGCATGCTATTCATTTTGCCAGTGCTGTAACTAATACTCTAAAAACTATATAGGTTGGGGCACCTGGGTGGCTCAGTCAATTTAGCGGCTGCCTTCAACTCAGGTCATGGTCTCAGGGTTCTGGGATCCAGCCCCGAGTCAGGCTCTCTGCTCGGTAGGGAGTCTGCAATGTAGGTATTAGTATTACTACTTTAGAAGTGGGAGCATTTGGTCTCTATGAGCCTATGAAAATTGTCTTAGTTTACCCGCCCTGTAAGTGGTGGTGCCAACACTTGAAATTCAATCCAAGCCAGTCTGACTGTGATGTGCAAGTAGGGTTTGGGTTTTCTTCAAATACAATTTCTACATTTTCCCTTCTCTAGGCTAAAAAATTATATTTTTCTTTTTCTATAAATGTATTCACTGGCTTATTTAACCAACTGATATTTACTGAGATGTTTTGGCAGATGAATCCAAAGGGTTTGGTGACTAATTACATGCAGGGGGTGAGGGGAAAAACTATGGAAGAATTGCTCTAAGATTTTAAGGCTGGGTACCTGGCTATGGTTGAAGAACTACTGACTGGAATTGAGGATCTATGAAAAACATAGATTTGGGGGCAATAATAATATATTCTGTTTTGGGTCCCAATGATTTTGAAGTGCCTTGCAATATGGACATGAAGTCAATTCTAAAAGAACGTTAAACAGGTTTGTTTTGCTGTGTTTTCTCTATGCCTCATGAAAATATTCTGTTTTGCCTTTGTTTTTCAGATCTATCTCTCCACGTTCAGTGAGTAGATCTCCTATACGCATGTCTCCTGCACGGATGTCCCCTGCACGGATGTCCCCTGCAAGGATGTCCCCTGGACGTAGGCTGGAGGAAACCGATGAGTCACAACTTGAGAGACTGTATAAGCCAGTCTTTGTGTTAAAGCCTGCTTCTTTCAAATGTTTAGAAGGGCAGACTGCCAGATTTGACTTAAAAGTTGTTGGTAGACCTATGCCAGAGACCTTCTGGTTTCATGATGGTAAGTATGATGAGTTTTTACTTGTAGATCATTAAATGCAAAATTAAGTTTGTAGATGTGTTGCAACACTTTAAAAACAATTATTTTGATATGTGTTTTCCTTTTTACTTGATTTTTTACAGGCCAGCAAATTGTCAATGATTATACCCATAAAGTAGTCATTAAAGAAGATGGTACCCAATCGCTGATTATTGTCCCTGCAACGCCCAGTGATTCTGGGGAATGGACCGTGGTTGCCCAAAACAGGGCAGGCAAATCTTCAATTTCAGTGATTTTAACTGTGGAAGGTATTTGCTCTTAAAAAAGAAACTACCTTATCCCTTGGGTCATAAACAGGTATTTCAGTCCTACTTACTCTGTATCATAACCTTTCTCTTCCAGCTGTGGAACATCAGGTAAAACCGATGTTCGTAGAAAAGCTTAAAAATGTCAATATAAAGGAAGGTTCTCGACTTGAAATGAAGGTCAGAGCTACGGGTAATCCCAACCCTGATATTGTATGGCTGAAAAACAGTGACATCATTGTACCTCATAAATATCCCAAAATCAGGTGAGTTTACTTGAAAATAATAAAAACTAAGCTCATTATACAAATCCAATAGCCAAGGAAGCAGTCACTACTTCTGTATTGATTTCCTTTTCACCTTTTGCAGAATTGAAGGCACCAAGGGAGAAGCCGCCCTTAAAATTGATTCCACCGTCAGCCAGGATTCGGCCTGGTATACTGCAACTGCCATTAATAAGGCTGGCCGAGACACCACGAGATGCAAAGTGAATGTTGAGGTTGAGTTTGCAGAGCCTGAACCCGAGAGAAAATTGATCATCCCACGAGGGACGTACAGAGCAAAGGAGATTGCAGCCCCAGAACTGGAGCCCCTCCATCTGCGATATGGTCAGGAGCAATGGGAAGAGGGTGACCTCTATGATAAAGAGAAACAACAGAAACCATTTTTCAAGAAAAAACTCACTTCCTTGAGACTCAAGCGCTTTGGGCCTGCCCACTTCGAGTGTAGGCTAACACCCATTGGTGACCCAACGATGGTGGTGGAATGGCTCCACGATGGAAAGCCGCTTGAAGCAGCCAACAGGCTCCGTATGATCAATGAGTTTGGGTATTGCAGCCTTGATTATGGAGTTGCATATTCCAGAGACAGTGGTATCATTACCTGCAGAGCTACTAACAAATATGGGACGGATCACACATCTGCCACACTTATCGTTAAAGATGAAAAGAGTCTTGTGGAAGAATCTCAGTTGCCTGAGGGGAGGAAAGGCCTACAGAGAATTGAAGAATTAGAGAGGATGGCTCACGAAGGTGCGCTGACGGGTGTAACGACAGATCAGAAAGAGAAGCAAAAACCAGACATCGTCTTGTTCCCAGAGCCAGTAAGAGTACTGGAAGGGGAGACCGCTAGATTCCGTTGCCGGGTGACAGGTTACCCTCAACCCAAAGTCAACTGGTACCTCAATGGACAGCTGATCCGCAAAAGCAAAAGGTTCAGAGTTCGCTACGATGGCATTCATTATTTGGACATTGTGGACTGCAAATCATACGATACGGGGGAGGTCAAGGTCACCGCCGAAAATCCCGAAGGGGTAATAGAGCATAAGGTGAAACTTGAGATCCAGCAGAGGGAAGATTTTAGGTCTGTTCTCAGGCGAGCCCCGGAACCAAAGCCCGAGTTCCACGTACACGAACCTGGAAAACTTCAGTTTGAAGTACAAAAAGTAGATAGGCCTGTTGATACCACCGAAGCCAAGGAAGTTGTGAAATTGAAAAGGGCCGAAAGAATTACCCACGAAAAAGTATCTGAAGAGTCAGAAGAGCTGCGCAGTAAGTTCAAGCGCAGAACCGAGGAGGGATATTATGAAGCCATCACCGCGGTGGAGCTCAAGTCTCGGAAGAAGGATGAATCCTATGAAGAGCTCCTCAGGAAGACAAAAGATGAGCTTCTCCACTGGACCAAAGAATTAACTGAAGAGGAGAAGAAAGCCCTCATGGAAGAAGGCAAGATCACTATCCCGACATTTAAACCTGATAAAATTGAACTGAGTCCCAGCATGGAGGCGCCGAAAATCTTTGAAAGGATCCAAAGCCAAACAGTGGGCCAAGGATCTGATGCACACTTCCGGGTCAGAGTGGTGGGGAAACCAGATCCTGAATGTGAATGGTACAAAAATGGTGTCAAGATCGAACGCTCTGACCGAATCTACTGGTTCTGGCCTGAAGACAACGTTTGCGAACTGGTCATAAGAGACGTGACGCCTGAGGACTCGGCCAGCATCATGGTGAAAGCCATCAACATAGCCGGCGAAACCTCAAGCCATGCGTTCTTACTTGTCCAAGGTAATTTGAATGTCTTTGGTTTGACGGATCTGTCTCTATTTATCCGTGAATATCCATTAGTGTATTTCTTTTGATTTTCTTTTCCCATTATTCAAATTGTGGGTTTAATTTAATGTGATGTCTTTCTCTCCCCCCTTTCCTTGTAGCCAAGCAATCGATCATTTTCACGCAGGAATTACAAGATGTGGTTGCTAAGGAAAAGGACACCATGGCAACCTTTGAATGTGAAACTTCAGAGCCATTTGTCAAAGTGAAGTGGTACAAAGATGGTGTGGAGGTTCATGCGGGAGATAAGTACAGGATGCACTCTGACAGGAAGGTTCACTTCCTCTCCATACTGACGATTGACACGGCCGACGCCGAAGACTACAGCTGCGTCCTCGTGGAAGATGAAAATGTAAAAACAACAGCGAAACTTATTGTCGAAGGTAATAAATAATAATTTCACTATTTATTTAAGTTCTAAAGTCACCCTTAGTATGGGATGAAGGTAGCTTTGCAGGTTTCCTCTCATAAAAGGAATTATTTGGGAATCGGATATAAGCTCTATGGCAGGATTCCTGAACTTACACCAGTAATTAAGAATATTGACAATTTGAGTTTTTAAAAACCAAGGTTATTTTGATGTCTCGTTTTTTAAATGTTCATATCGAAATAAAATTCTGTGCTTCAAAAAATAATTTAGGGGCACCTGGCTGGCTCAGTCAGTTAAGCATCTGCCTTTAGCTCAGATCATGATCCCAGGGTCCTGGGATCTCTCCCTTTGCCCTTCTCCTGCTCTCTCTCTCTCTCTCTCTTGCTCTCAAATGAACAAAATCTTTTAAAAATAAACAAAAGATAATTTAAAAATCAAAATAGCTTCCTTTTCTTCACAATATATTTCTCAGCCTATCAGTGGTTAGATATTTAAGAATATTCCTGATAGCTTGGGGGGACTTAAGAGATTTACAAGGAATGTTTTCAACCCTGAGTCTAGATGCCTCACTCTCCAGAGAAATTAACTTCTCTTATCTTATGCCTCAGGTGCAGTGGTTGAGTTTGTGAAAGAACTTCAGGACATAGAAGTTCCGGAATCATTCTCAGGAGAGTTAGAGTGCGTCATATCCCCAGAAAATATAGAAGGCAAATGGTATCATAATGGCGTGGAGCTGAAATCCAATGGCAAATACACAATTACATCTCGCCGAGGACGCCAGAACCTCACGGTTAAGGATGTGACCAAAGAGGACCAGGGGGAGTATAGCTTTGTTGTCGATGGGAAAAAGACAACCTGTAAACTCAAGATGAAACGTAAGCCTCCCTGTTCCTCTTGGCCTTCGCTGAACATCGTTAAGGCTTATTGATAAAGAAGTGATCATCACATGCTTCTTTTTTCTCCCCATATTTCACAGCCCGCCCCATTGCTATCCTACAAGGACTTAGTGATCAAAAAGTCTGCGAAGGTGACATCGTTCAGCTTGAAGTGAAGGTCTCCTTAGAGAACGTGGAAGGTGTCTGGATGAAAGATGGCCAAGAAGTGCAGCCCAGCGACAGGGTTCACATTGTGATAGACAAACAGTCACACATGCTGCTTATTGAAGACATGACCAAGGAGGATGCCGGAAATTACTCCTTCACCATTCCATCCCTCGGACTATCAACCAGTGGGCGCGTCTCTGTCTACAGTGAGCGCAGCTTACGTATTTTGTGTGTTAAGTGAGGTGGAAAACTTTAATAAGCAGGCATTTAAAATAAAATGCACATTCACAAATCTTTTATTTGTGTGTGTGTGTGTGTGTGTGTGGTTTTGCAGGTGTTGATGTGATAACACCCCTAAAGGATGTTAATGTGCTTGAGGGTACCAAGGCTGTGCTTGAATGTAAGGTCTCGGTCCCTGATGTGACCTCTGTTAAATGGTACTTAAATGATGAACAAATCAAACCTGATGATCGCGTACAAGCCATTGTCAAAGGCACTAAGCAGCGTCTAGTGATTAACCGGACCCACGCTTCCGATGAAGGACCTTACAAGCTGATGGTTGGCAGGGTTGAAACGAGCTGTGATCTCTCTGTGGAAAGTAAGGATTCTTCCGTTTAATTTATCGGTGTTTTAAGCCTTCTGTTTTCCCAGTGTAATAGTCACCAAGTGATTATCTTCTTTTTTCCCCCCAGAAATTAAAATTATCAGAGGTCTTCGTGACCTTACCTGTACAGAAACCCAAAACGTGGTCTTAGAAGTTGAGCTGTCCCACTCAGGAATTGATGTTTTGTGGAATTTTAAGGGCAAGGAAATCAAACCCAGTTCCAAATATAAGATCGAAGCTCATGGAAAAATATATAAGTTGACAGTTCTAAATATGATGAAAGATGATGAAGGAGAATACACATTTTTTGCCGGAGAAAATATGACCTCTGGAAAACTTACTGTGGCAGGTTGGTACATTTATCATTTAATCTAAGTTCTTATGTGGGACAGTTGTTTTAATTCAAGAAATTGTGGCCCATTTCCTTTCAAATTCCCATCAATTTGTACTTCCATGCTTCTGCTGTTCTCGAAGCCAATAGTTACCTCAACACTGTCCCCACCATGTTCTTTTGGGCAGAGACCTACCTCAAATGCCATCTTCTTGTGAAGACTTCTTTAATCTTCCCATTTGAGTAAGATCTTACTGCTCCAACCTCAGGATTATTTTTTGTGTGTCTCTTCCGTAACCCTTATCACATACTTGGGTTATTGCCATATCTTCTCACATCAGAGTATAAGTTCCCCAAATCTGGAATTGCTTCTTTCTCATCTGTGTTCTCTAACATATTGCACATGATAGATAATCAATAATCATTTGTTGAGCTGAGATTTATTTAAAATTTCCTATTCTAAAGGTGTATGTCTTTTTTAAAAATCACTCTTGTTTCTAACTTTTGTTTCCTTTCTTCCCTTCATATTTGTTTTATGAACCCAATGAGTATTTTAAAATGTAACTCAGTGTATCTCTTTCTTATGACATGAAGTAGACCATTCTCATTCAGCAGAAATCCCTTGCTTCAAAATGAAAAACCAAAAGCATAAATCAATTGTCAAGAAAAACTAGAAGTCATCATTAATTTGTTTGGTTCATTACAATTTAACTATTGAGGAGTTGAGCTATGACATCAGGATTAAATTTTAAAGTCCATATGGGAATTGTGTGTCCTACTTTATGTGAAAGTTTCGTGGCTTATACTTCATTACATTATAGTATTTCCTCAGATATTTGACCATGGAAAAAACTTCCGATTCAAAATTTTAGATCCTGCACTTTGACGTGTCTAATATTGATTGCATGTTTTTAAATGTGTTGCAAACAAGGAAAAACTATGAGCCTCTCTGTGATTTTACTCAACATTTTTAAGGACCTACCACAGGCAAGACACTACTAGAAACATGGGACACAAGAATGAATAAGTAGGATATTTTTTTCTTGAGGAATTCACAATTTAAAAAGGGATAGATACATCAGCAACTAACTTGCTGAAGAAGTAATTTTTTTTTCTGCCAGTGGATAATGGCCATGGAGGCAATAGGGGAAGGAAGCTTCACAAAAGAGATAACATATGTCAAAACAGTGATTTTGCGGGTGTGCCTGGGTGGTTCAGTTGAGCAGCCAACTCATGATTTTAGCTCAGGTCATGATCTCAGGATCCTGTGATCAAGCCCCACATCACTCTGTGTGCTCAGTGTGGAGTCTGCTTGAAGATTCCTCTGCCTTTACCATGGCTTGTGTGTGTGCTTTCTCTCTCTCTCTCTCTCTCTCTCTCTCTCTCTCTCTCCCCCCCCTCCCTCCCTCCCCCTCCCTCTCTCCCCCATCCCCCTCTCTCCCTTCCTCTTTCCTCCTCTCTCCCTCCTCTCTCTCAAGTAAATAATTAAATCTTGAAAAATAACAATGATTTTTAGTATGTAAGGATCGAATCTTAGAGTCTAAACTAGAAGAAATATTAATGTCTGAACACTTTGCTTAGCACTTCTTTTCTCAATCAAATATTAGACATATTTGCAGCAAACAATAGTTAGAAAACTAAGTAGAATACTTTTGAAGGAGACATTGAGTTAGAGGCCATCCAGGTGGTACGGTTCTCAAAATTCTATATTAACAGTTGCTTTCCTTTTGCAGAACCTTCCTGATTCCAGTATTTTCCCTGGTTATCAATCATGCTCAGTAGAATAGGGTTTTGTGATATCATCTCAGTATGAGCAAAAATAATTCTATTAGACCTTTCATGATATTCAAAATCATGTTTTAAAATGTGATACTTTATATTTAATTGTGCAAAGGTATCTTTGTGTATTAAATATTTTTTAAAGGACTCACATTTGTACTTTTCTTGTTCCAAAGGGGGCGCCATTTCCAAACCACTCACAGATCAGACTGTGGCTGAATCGCAGGAAGCTGTGTTTGAATGTGAAGTTGCCAACCCAGATTCCGAAGGTGAATGGCTGAAGGATGGCAAACACCTACCACTGAGTAACAACATCAGAAGTGAATCTGATGGCCACAAAAGGAGACTTATCATTGCTGCCACCAAATTAGATGACATCGGAGAATACACCTACAAGGTGGCCACCTCCAAAACATCTGCCAAACTCAAAGTTGAAGGTTAGTGATATAACAGATTTATTCATTTCGCATCATTCTTGACAGTTATCGTTTTAAAAGTCAATGGTATAACCATTCGGGATGCCAAAAATCTTGACTTCACAAAATCATTATAAACTCTCAAAACTTCCTGAGCCATGTACCACAAGGTGTAACATTGCTTTTGAGATGTGTTTCTGTGAAGAAGCCATTTCTGAGGAACAGCCTAATTAGCTCAGAGGAATGCCTAATTAGACACTCATTCTCTGTCCCTCTTTTGCTCTTCCCCAGTCTATTAAGCTATTAGTATCTGACTATGCAAACTTCATCTCATTCAAATGTAGAAAAATCATTGTGCAGTGTACATTTCAAACTGGATCTCAGGTTTTCCTAAATAATTTCAAGGTGTCTTTTAAAATAGAGGTGCTGCATGACTGCAAAATTTTTGATAATCGTTCTTTTGCAAGATGACCAGCTAATGATCTTATTCCAGCACTTCTTTTACTTGATCATACCATCTTTATTTCCTAAACGAATCATAAATTTGTCTTCAGCTGTCAAAATTAAGAAGACTCTGAAGAACCTCACAGTGACAGAGACGCAGGATGCTGTTTTCACTGTTGAGCTTACTCATCCTAATGTAAAAGGCGTCCAGTGGATCAAAAATGGGGTTGTGCTGCAATCCAATGACAAGTACGACATCTCGGTCAAAGGAACAGTTTACACTCTCAGGATTAAAAACTGTGCTGTTGTGGATGAATCTGTATATGGCTTCAAGCTTGGAAAGTTGGGAGCCAGTGCCAGGCTACACGTTGAGAGTAAGTTGGTTTAGACACATTTTACAAGTAGCCAATATATGGTTACTGCAAAGTTAACCGTGTAACTGAACTGGTTTAATTTTCCTCATCAGCTGTCAAGATCATTAAAAAGCCAAAAGACGTGACCGCCCTGGAAAATGCCACCGTTGCCTTTGAAGTTAGTGTTTCCCATGACACAGTTCCAGTAAAATGGTTCCACAAGAATGTGGAGATTAAGCCAAGTGACAAGCACAGACTGGTCTCAGAAAGGAAGGTCCACAAGCTGATGCTGCAGCATATTTCCCCCGCAGACGCTGGGGAATATACAGCTGTGGTGGGGCAATTGGAATGCAAAGCTAAACTTTTTGTGGAGAGTAAGTATTAGACGGCCCCCTATGGCATTTCCCTGGATGATCCCCATGTGCTCCTTGGTTGGTTGGCTGGTTGGTTGGTTTTACCCATTTTTTAAAATAAAATATATTTACTGAAGTGCTTTTGATTTTCCCAAGCATTACATATTACAAAAACCATGAAAAACATTGAGGTACCTGAGACCAAAACTGCCTCCTTCGAGTGTGAGGTATCCCACTTCAATGTGCCTTCCATGTGGCTAAAGAATGGCGTGGAGATAGAGATGAGTGAAAAGTTCAAGATAGTCGTGCAAGGGAAACTCCACCAGCTGATCATCATGAACACCAGCACGGAGGACGCAGCGGAATATACATTTGTCTGTGGCAATGACCAAGTCAGCGCCACCCTGAAAGTGACCCGTAAGTAAACGAACAAAAAAAAAAATGATATAAAATACTTGGTAACCTCATTGTTACTCCATATCCTACACGATTCCTTCCTGGCCAGTTAATCCATTCCTAAAATCCTTGACTGAAACATCTACCGTGTGTTCACCCTAAGTTAGGCACCCGCATCTCCACCTGGATAAAATTTTCTGGTTAGAGTAGCCTTGAAAGGCTACTTGTAAAAGAGGCTCTAGGATCTATTGCTAGCTCTTTCTGTTCCTCTGTCACTGATATTGTCCTGTAGAGGGGTCCCTGGAAGATATGGAGGATGTCATAGCCCACCTTCCTGAGCTCTAATCACCTTGTAAGACATACTGAACACATTCCTAGTTGGCACCCTGTGCTGGTTATAACTCCCATCGTATTGACACAAAGCCTCCTGGGGTGTATTTCCTTCCCCCCTTGCAGCAATCATGATTACATCCATGCTGAAGGACATCAATGCTGAAGAGAAAGACACCATTACCTTTGAGGTAACAGTGAACTATGAAGGCATCTCTTACAAATGGTTAAAGAATGGCGTGGAAATCAAATCAACTGACAGGTGTCAGATGCGAACCAAGAAGCTTACGCACTCACTGAACATCAGGAACGTTCACTTTGGGGATGCAGCTGAGTACACCTTTGTGGCTGGAAAAGCTACATCAACAGCCACCCTTTATGTGGAAGGTATGGTTTCACAAATGTCTTATCCATAAAAATAAATGTCAGGCGCACTATATAAAATACTAAGTAGTGCATTCATTAATGAATGGAAAAATAAAATGTGGTCTACGTTTAATGAAATATTGTTAGCAATGAAAAGCAAGTGCTGAAAATGCCACAACGTGGATGAACCTTAAAAACTTTATGCTAAGTGAAAGAAGCCAGCCCCAAAGGACCACATATGGTATGATTCCATTTATAGGAAATGTCAGAATACACAAATCTGTAGAGATGTAGATTGGGGCCTAAATCTGAGGGGAGACCATAGGAGGGATCTGGAGGGTGATGGCTAAGGGGTGGATGGTCTTTCGGGAGTAATGAGAATATTTCTAACATTGATTGAGGTGATGGCTAAGGGGTGTGTGGTCTTTCGGGGGTAGTGCACAACTCTGCCTACATCGAAAGGCCCTGAATTGAGTGCTTTGAATGGGTGGATTATGCACTCTGTGAGTTATGTCTTAAAACTGTTAGAAAGGTTCATTTTTGTGCATACTGTGTTCCAGCTCGTCATATAGAATTTAGGAAACACATTAAGGACATTAAGGTCCTCGAGAAGAAGCGTGCCATGTTTGAATGTGAAGTTTCTGAACCTGACATCACTGTCCAGTGGATGAAAGACGGCCAAGAACTGCCGAGCATGGATAGGTCGGTCATTTGGCTTTGCTACATTCTAGTAATTCCCACTTTGCTTTGAGTGACCATATGTTAAACTGCAATTTCCATTTCATTCCTAGAATAAAGATACAGAAAGAGAAATACGTCCACCGCCTCTTCATCCCATCCACCCGGATGTCTGACGCCGGGCAGTACGCGGTGGTGGCGGGAGGCAACATGTCCACTGCTAACCTCTATGTAGAGGGCAGAGACGTTCGCATCCGAAGTCTTAAAAGGGAGGTTCAGGTATTGTCTACATGCTGAATTTGGGGACATGTCATCAATAGCTCAGACTCCATAGTTTGATATTTTAATTTTTTGACTTTAAAGTTTTCTAACCCCAGTCTTCTAAAGAATGAAAACAGCTGATCCCAACTGGCTTAGACTCTTAATCCAACATCCGTTCAGTCACAGTTTTCCCCTCACTTAGGGAAATAGTGTGTCCTCAGCAGCTGTCGAGATACTTTAATTAAAGCAGCTGTAGAAACTTCACTGTCTAATAAATGGCCACCTGCCAAGCCCCACAAACCAGAAGAGAACTAAAATTGAAGTTGTGGCGCTGACACAGCAAGTAGAATTGAGGGAATGTAGGATGAGGTGGCACCTCCTCGGAGGCCTCTACTGTGGAGAGGCAGGTATGTAGGGCCTTGGCTGGGAACGCTCCGGAGGTCCAAGAGGTGGGCCTGTTTGAACAAAGCTGGACTCCTAGCAAGGGTGCCGAGCCGGACCCCTTCACTCTTCCACACGTGCAGAGCCTGTTCTCACGAG
The DNA here is from genome assembly GCF_018345385.1 of Vulpes lagopus. Taxonomy (NCBI): domain Eukaryota; kingdom Metazoa; phylum Chordata; class Mammalia; order Carnivora; family Canidae; genus Vulpes; species Vulpes lagopus. The sequence continues at coordinate 101,793,105 of NC_054834.1, read as the reverse complement.
TGCCTGTCTTCCCAAATGCGGTCATGGCAATGACATGTTAAGAGAAATATCATTTGAATTTAGATTTATCATATTGCTCCGCTAGAAGCAGGCGTGACAGGCCTTAGGGCCGTGGTGATGCCAAAGCCTTCGGTGAGGATGCAGACGACCTGAATATGTCTTCTATCCTTTACTGTCCAATCCTGAACGTCGATTTCCTCACTTTTAAAAAAGAGGCTAATAGTTTCTGCCTACCCCGGGAGGTTATAGTTCATACCACATGAAATCAAATTGAAGAGTAGAAGAGCTTTTACAAAAATAACAAGCCCACAGATGGAAGGTGTCATTATTTCAGTTATTATTAGTTAGGAAGCTAACATTTAAGGATTCAAATCGTCTCTCTTCAGTGCAGGTGTAAGCATGATCCTCTACAGAAGAAGTTAGGGCGCCACTTGTCTAAGGTCATGCAGGACAAATTAGAATGTGCTACCCGCAGACAACTTTTTATATCATAACGTATAGGTTCAGCACCGCTCTTGCAATGAGCAGGTTTAGAGACAGGTTAAAACTGAAAGGAAAGCAAGGCTTCAATTCTCTTTTTATGTTGCTCCGTCGAAAGGTTATTGAGAAACAACGTGCTGTCGTTGAGTTTGAAGTCAATGAAGACGATGTTGATGCCCACTGGTATAAAGATGGCATTGAAATCAATTTCCAAATTCAAGAACGACACCAATATGTGGTGGAGAGAAGAATCCACCGGATGTTTATCTCTGAGACCAGGCATAGCGATGCTGGTGAATACACCTTCGTGGCAGGAAGGAACAGGAGTTCTGTTACTCTCTACGTCAATGGTAAGTAGAGATATTAACGTATTTTGTGGATCCTTCTGGAATAATCCTCCCCTTTAAATTCCTAAAGTTCCAATGGTTTCTAAGCAATTTCTAAAGAAGCCATGATACTCATATGTTTGCAGCCACATTTACTTTCACATTATGGTAAAGGGATAGCTGCTATTAAAGACTGTAAAGATGTCATTTCTAGAAAGTGCCTAGTGGATTAGTTGGTCAACATTGTTGAATCTCCATGGTATATCAATTTTTTTTTAAGATTTTACTTATTTATTCATGAGAGACACACACAGAGAGAGGCAGAGACGTAGGCAAAGAGAGAACCAGGCTCCACGCAGGGAGCCTGATGTAGGACTCGATCCCAGGTCTCTAGGGTCACGCCCTGGGCTGAAGGCAGGCACTAAACCACTGAGCCATCCAGGGATCCCCCAGTATATCAATTTTAATAGACCCTCCGTGGGTTTTCCAGATAGAGCTTTCAGCTGGTCTGCGCTTCGCCCCAGCTGCTTAAGTACTAGCAATGCTACCAAGCCCCAGGGGCATTTCCAGCCTCTCCTGTGTAGTGGGAAAATCCAGAAGTCTTCTTTGAGACTCCAGGGGGCCTAGAGAGCCGCAGGCAATATAGAGCCAGGTTTTCTCTGCCCCACACCCTGGGACCAGAGGCTCTTACTTTTACGGGGGATTCCAAGTCCTCAGAGGAGTGCCATTAAACCATCCACTTTCCTCTTTAGAAAACTTAGAGCTGAATCTGAGGTTGACCTAGAAGTGAGACTAACCTAAATACAGAAGAAAAAGGACTGCCCATCCCTATATTAACCTTGAGTCGTCCCTGAACAAATACCCCAGAAGCAGATGAAAGAACAGTGGCAAGCATCTCAAGTTAATAAAAATGAGCCATATTGCCAAACTTCCCATCATCCCTAGAAGGAAGACAAAATCATCATGGCATCCAGTTCTTATTATTTCTATGTTAATAGTGGGGAGACTGAGGCACAAAAAAGTAAAGGTCAGAAACTAGCCTCACAGAAGTCCTTTCTCCCCATTTCTGTATTCCATGAACTACCCATCTCCCCTCACTCATCCCAACACTGAGAAGATGCTTTAATTACCATAGCGGGAAAGTGAGGGTTTTTTTTTTTTTTAAGTCTACTTAATTGCCTTGAACTAGATCTGGAATAACACTTCTTTGTTTCATACTTACTGATTGTACCTCATTAGCATCTGTACATAAAGAAATGACTCACATATACACAAATACTTGCAGAACAAACAATCCTGGACGTGATGAGCCACATGGTTTGCCCAAATGATGTAAAACAGGTAGCATGTGGCAGTTGTTCTAACATTCTTGAGACTACTGCCCATCTCCACCCCCGCCCAGACCCCAGTAAGGAAAGGGGTGATCATATTATGTTGACAAGCTTAACACTCTGAACGACACCCCCTTACCAGACCTCGGATACCAGAAACATCTTTTTCTAAAGTTGTTCTCTCTCTCCGGGAAACTAACAAGGGTAGTGGAAAGGGAGGTGGGCGGGGGAGGATGGGGTGACTGGGTGACAGGCACTGAGGGGGGCACTTAACGGGATGAGCCCTGGGTATTATATATGTTGGCAAATTGAACTCCAATAAAAAAAATATACCAAAAAAAAAAAGTTGTTCTCTCTCTTTGAGGGCAACATTCCAAATGTTTTCTTCCCTCTTAGCACCAAGAATGTTCTAATACTCTGACACAAGTAAAGATCTCACAATTCCAAAGTTTTGTTTCTGAACACATCACCACTGGCCACGGATGAACATAGACTTTCACACATTCTCCCATGTTGTCACACTGTTTCACCAGCTGTTTGTTTTCATTCGCCCCCAGCGCCAGAACCACCCCAGATTCTGCAGGAGCTCCAGCCTGCAACTGTGCAGTCTGGCAAGCCCGCCCGCTTCTGTGCTGTGATATCTGGCAGACCACAGCCCAAGATTTCCTGGTACAAGGAAGAGCAGCTGCTTTCCACTGGCTTCAAGTGCAAATTTCTTCACGATGGGCAAGAGTACACACTTCTGCTCATTGAAGCCTTCCCAGAGGATGCGGCTGTTTATACCTGTGAAGCCAAGAATGACTATGGAGTTGCCACAACCTCAGCCTCACTCTCAGTGGAAGGTAGAAATGCCTTGGCTACCGCTCAGCCTAATATGAAACCTTAAGAAACCCGCCTTTGTGTTCTCTGTGTTTGTAAATACAATTTAGAGCTCATAAAATCAGGTTGCTCCCCAACTTTTAGAAAGTGCCCCACTGCCAGGTGAATTAAGATAAATCAGCATTCTCCATTCTGCTGGGGACTGTGGCTTAATCATTACAAATCCTGTGGTCCCTTTCTTAGTTCCAGAGGTCGTGTCTCCAGATCAGGAAATGCCAGTTTATCCTCCTGCCATCATCACCCCGCTTCAGGACACTGTCACTTCTGAGGGACAGCCAGCCCGTTTTCAATGCAGAGTTTCTGGAACAGGTAGGTTTATGAGCAAAGGTTTCATTGCTAATATCTACAAAGAACGGTCTGAGGAAAGTTTTCTCGCCTTTCCCTCCATCACAAACATCTCTCATGCATAATTTGATTTTAATGGGAATCTTGCAGAAGACTCACATGAATTACTGAATAAAGGAATAGGCCATGTTTTCTACCACTGAATGTATATCTAAGAATGGTTAAGGTGGTAAATTTTATATTATGTGGGGTTTTTTTTTAACCACAATGAAAAAAAGAACTTGATTGGTGTTTTCTGATGTTCAAAATATGTCATGTTCCCTTAGATAACTTTTGTTATCTCGTGAAAAAAATACAACAAAAACTACAATTATTATTCTATTAATATAATAGTACCTACATATATTTCAAAAGAAGAGTCTATTTATATGTAAGGCATTATTCAGTCTATGGACAGTGCTTGTGTGAAAAGGTATATTCCTTTGCAAGGCAGTAGCCTATAATATCAAAAATAGGAATCAGAGGTTGGATTTGAATCCTGGCTCCCCTGTGTGAACTTAGGCAAAGATAAGATTTCTATGCTACTCTTTCCTTCATGAATAAAGTAAGGATAGCATTGTGTTTAATCATAGAACATACATTTCACAAGGGCAGGGAGTCTGTCTTAGTACCTAGAATGTATTGCCTAAAAAGGCAATAGCTACTGGAAAGTAGGATCCTTGGCAGCAAGGGTGGGTCCTTGTCTTAGAGTAGCTTCATAGATAGTGTATATTCAATGAGTAACTGTTAACCGGACAAAAGAATGATTGTAAAATGACTAACACCAATCAGGATTGTGCTTGATAACACACACTAGCTCATGGCCCAGTGTTTATCACGTAGTAACCCGCGTGTGGGTTAGCTGTTATGCTCTTTATAATAGGGGCATGCTTCCCAGATATCCCTGCCCCTCCCCCAACCCCAGGAGTCTGGTCTTGGTAGAATGGAACAAAATGTCTGCAGCCATTTCAAGCTGATAATGATTGTAAATTTACCTTACATAAGGAAAAGGTAAATCAAGTTTATCCCAAATGAAAGTCACTCTCTCATTTGCTTGGCCTTTATGTATGATCACCAAAGGGAAAGCCTTAGAGCTTGGGCTTCTCACAGCATTCCTAGTAACTGTGGGGTGGTTATTATTATTATTATTATTATCATCATCATCATCATCATCATCATGCTTCTACCATTAGTTTATGACTCAATCTCTGCTCTGCCATGAGCCATTTTCCTGAACAAGTTAGTATTTCAATTGACGTTCTATGACCTGATGATTTCCCCCTCTGAGATGGAGATGCTGATCTAGAAACCAAATGGACCTATTTGATTTTTATGACATAATTAAAAGATATTATATATGTAAAGTACCTATAGGCATGGCTGGCAAGTGACTGGTGCTCAGTACATTAATTTTATTATAGCTGTAGAGGGGAATTATACAAACATGAAAGTCTAGTATTCAGTAACCAAAATGAACAAACACCATAGACTTGGTGACTCAAAACACAGAGTTTGAGAAGTACTAAATATCAAGAAATAGAGATTTATTTGATAATATCCTACTAACTCAATAAAAATGGGGTTTTAATATCAAACTCACTAAATTTATCCTTTGCATTTTGAGAGGCAAGTTTTCAAATCCATATACACATATATGGATTGTCTAAAGCACATCTTTACATAGTGTTTTTTGTTTATAAATAACATTATAGTTTTACCTTTAAAGTATTGCAAAAATATGTTCAAAGCCTTTATAAGACTCCAGTTGGGGTAGAAAGAAAAAATCTTTTCTATATGACTGACATCTTTAATTGTTTAAATGGACTTTATAAATTTGTGGATTACTATTTATGTATGGTGCTATTTATAACACACATAGAGGCTTGAGCATCCTCTTGCAAATTTATTTTCTATATGGCAAAAATTAAGTTCATAGTAGAATGTCCTTTTAAAAGCTTACCAAATGCCCCTGGGACTGAAAATATTTACACAACTTCCTCTGACCAGGTATTACCCTAGGAGAGTAAATCCACCCCTGCCTTCTACAAACTGGAAAAAAAATTTTGTGTCTTCAGAAATCCCAGTCATATCTTTTTGGAACTCAATACTTGCTTAAGTGTGAAACTTGATTGGCCTTGTGCAATCTGGTGGTACCTTTATGAGAAAGTTTTGCCTGTTGAAGGTCTCTGGTGCCACCTACTGATGCAAAAGCAATTTGGAAAGTAGAATTTTAAAACTTGTAATAAAGCTAGTTTTTTGCTAAGTAATATTTATTTTACATGTTATCAGTCAGTATCATTTGGAGGCTTACCGAGCAACAGCTAGCTAAATAAAATGATAAATAATTAGTCTAGCAATGATGGATGCTCATTGTTCATTTAAGTAGCTCTTCAGTTTTATTCGTTATTCATTTACTCATTGTTCATTTAAGTAGCTCTTCAGTTTTATTCTACCAATGTCAGCGTTCTTGCTATTGAAACATCACTTTAGCTGCTAGGGCTGCCAGGACCCGAGTTTGCCTTCCTGGAGCTCAGCGTGTGGGTGAGGAGATTAGATCCCAAGATTGTAAGTGCTATAACAAGCCATGTACTCAGTACTGTCTGTTTGCAAGACAGAGAGAGAGATGCATGGACTGGGCATTGACGAGTCAACAGGATCATTGACCACAATGGTGTTCTAGGCAGAGAATGACATTTACAAGTCAGAAAGGCCTACAAGAGTACTCCATGTGCTGGAAACGACGGTGGTTTAAGTATGGTTGGAAAGTTATGTAATAAGTGAAGGAGAAAGCCAGAAAGAGGGCAAGGGCAAGATCCTAGGGGTTTGGTATTCTGTGCTTAGGATTTTAGATTTTGTCGTCTTTACACTGAGGAGCAACTGAAGGATTTGTAAGCCTCTGAGTAACACGATCAGGTTTGCTCTCCAGGGACAATGCTGTGATAATGAAAAGAGGGATAGACAGATGTGGGAGGTGAGATCAGGTGAGGACCAAGGGAGAGGTCATCTTAATAGGCTTGGAGAGTGCTGACAAGGCCCTCAACTAGGGGAGTTGGGAGAAAGAAGGGTGTAGATTGTGGGAGAATTCAAGAAGTAGAATGAACAGAATTTAAAGACCATATACAATGGAGTGATGGAATGGGGAGCAGTGGCAGTGGGGTGGCCTCACAGAAGCCAAAAGAGGCCAGTGACCAACAGAGAGAGTGGCGGCCCAGTCAGAAGCACCAAAGCCATTACTGAGAGAGGTCTCACCTTTTAGCTCATTTATTGTTGGCAATGCATGCTTGTTCTAGGGCTTCATTCTGTTCACCAAAGGGTTTGTTGTAGGAATATGTGGAGAACCCCATAAGGAGGCGGACCAACTCTTCATCATTTCATTTCAATTGGGGTTTAACAGACAAACTAAATGGTTGTAGAATGATTGTTAAATTCCATGTGATGGAGTTCTCTATTATGTTCCATGGCCCTGTCTTGGGGCAAATTATTGAAGGCACTGCTGATCCCTTGGGGAGGGGGGTTAGACATTCTTGCTTAATGCCTGACTTGTGCCGGTAGTTTATAAAGCCCTTCCTGCATGTAAGTCATTTAAATCACACAGCAGTGCTTTTGCAATGAAGAGCTCATGAATTATTATGCATCTCAGTTTACAAATGAGAAAATTGGTCCAGAGAGATTAAATGATGGGTCTAAGATCACACAGCTGGGAAACTGTGGTATCGGGATTCCATTTTCTTCCTTACCTTGCCACCTAAGGAAGTGAAGAGATTTGTGTCTTTAAAAGGAGAACCTGTAGTTTATAAACAACTACCCTCATGGGCCTTCACAAACCAGTCAGTATCTGTGCTAAAATGCAAACAAATGCTAGCTGACTGGACTACTAGAGAATCCCCCCCCCCCCAATGGGTGGTATCGAGATAAGGAAGTGACGCAGTGATCATACTCCAAAAGCAAAAAGCCTTGGGTTGTGGCTTTTAAGAACTAGTGACTGAATAAATGTAAATCCCCTCTTGACTTATAGGGTGATTGTTTCAACAGAAGTATAATATTTTTTTAAGTTCTCATCACCTTAAACTGTAACAACAAAATATTATTTTATCTTTGCTTTTGGGTTATGTTCCACCATTTTAAGATGATTCAACTCTTTGTATGAGAAGAGCTAGTTTTATTATTATTTATTATTACTGCTATGATGAAAAAAGCCAACGATATCTAACATGCCCAAATTCGTTACTCTTTCTTTCAGTTTTAAAAATTATTTTTGCCGTGCTAAGACCTTTCAAGATTTGCTCATTGGTAATGAAAATATAGAAATTTTTCCTTCAGCCTATAGGGTGTCTGTTTTAGACTTCTGGGAATGCTGACCTTCTCAGCTCTGTTTTTTTTTTTTATCTTTGTACCCACCAGAAACACAGGTTGCCTTACTTCATGTCCCAGTAGGTGACCACAATCCTAGATCAGACCCATCATGATGACTATCTTTTTCTCGAGGTCTCTAACTATATCAAAACCTTGTCCCTGTTTCCACAGCATGACCTGCATGTGGTTAAAAAGAATATAACTAAAATTTTAAAATTTCAAACATTACAACCAGCTTATAAGCTGGATTTTTCTAAAATCATGTTTCTTTCTTAAAGATGAGAAGAAATCTTGTAAGAGTAGATGTGGCATGCCCCAGAAGAGAAATATGAAGCCATTAAGATGAATATGAAATGTAGTCACCAATACAATCAATACTGTGTTTGCAGGTAAAAATATCCACCACTTTTTGTGATTTAAATGTCTTTTTTATTCCTTTTGTGATGCAGATCTAAAAGTGTCTTGGTACAGCAAAGACAAGAAAATCAAGCCATCTAGGTTCTTTAGAATGACTCAATTTGAAGACACATACCAGCTGGAAATTGCTGAAGCTTATCCAGAGGATGAAGGAACTTACACTTTTGTTGCTAATAATGCTATGGGTCAAGTATCAAGCACAGCCAACTTGAGACTGGCAGGTACAGTAAACAACCTTAAGAACCATATTTAAATATGGATCTAATCTTACAACGTCAGTAACAGTCACTAAAGACTCCATGTAAACCATCGCTGGCCCTACAATTCTTTTAATGCAACTAATTGTTTCCATGTTATATGCTACATTCTCACTTTCCATTTATCCCATCTTATTATAGAATCACAAACCATCATTCCTTATTTTGCCCTGCTTTGTCTTTATGATGTTTTGTAGCGTATTGCTCTCCTTACCAGCTTTCATGCTTTCTGATCAGCATGTATCAGACTGGAGAGAAACATGCTAAAGAAAAAGGTAGATTTGTTTTCTCATTTAGCTAGGATGAAAAAAATTTTTTAAATGTATAATGTAAGCGTTACTATCCCCCCATTGTCCTGACACTATTCTGATTTCACAGAGGCTGCCGAGGATGACCTCAGGTCTGTACACCAGCTAGGTGTATTCACCATCAGTCAGAGAATGCCTGAAGGTTGAGGCGCCCAGTCCTAAGATGGTTTAGCATTTCTGATGGGGCTTAAAAGCAATCAGAAACACTTCCCTGGTAGTGGAGGGCACTTTGATTCAAAACAAGATAACACTACTTTTATACAGACTATTTTTGCTGGGCTAACTTAATCTATGTATTATGAATCATGTACAAATACATCAGGATTAAGGGAAATTTGGGGTTTTCTCTTCATTTTAAACACTATAATAATCATATATTTTCTTAATCAATTGAAAGTGGTTTACAAAATAGAAAATGTAATTTTACAACCAGAGGGGGAAAAATAAAATAAAAACAGAGACTAGGAATACCTGAACCAAATTGTGTACTTCATGACTGCCTTCACAAACAATATAGTGAACTTTCTTAGACTATTTATGTCTTGGCTTCTTTGCCTGGAAAGTGGAAGTGAACGTGTGTGACTTGGACATATGTTGACAAGATAATTAGGATTGGGCTGGATTCTAGTCCACCATAGAAATTTGCAGCAGATCTGTAGACAACTCCAAATGAGCTCCAGTTTCAATGCAGAGTAAGACATTAAAGGTTGGCGTGCTTCTTTTCAGGATTTAGCAAATTTGAAGAAGTTACATCAAACTCCCAATGGCATGTCTCTTCATCAGTTTCATTTAAGAAGGAGTCCCTTGGCCAAAAGCCCATCTTCATCCAGCCTCTATCAAGCCTCAGGGTGCACAGCGGGGAGACAGTCAGATTTCACGCAAGGGTTTTTGGCATTCCCAGGCCAGAAATCCAGTGGTTTCATAACCAGCACCCAATTCTACCAACAAAAGATGTAGTTTTCCATTTTGAGGAGTCCACAGGCATGGCTTTAATGCTTATAGTTGATGCTTACTCAGAGCATGCTGGCCAGTACTCTTGCAAAGCCACCAATAGTGCTGGGGAAGCCTCTTGTGCAGCTACACTCACAGTGACTCCAAAAGGTAAAGCTCATCTTGCTTTTTAAAAGACTTGGGTTTGCTTCATGCCTCCTACTTCCACTGTTACTAATGAGAGTCTCTGCTGTTTGTCTCACCGCATATTGTGGTCAGTCCATAATTTACTAATCTAGTAACACCCAGCAAGCCCTCCTGCGTTCTCAATTATAGGTTAACCTATACAGTTTAAATCTCTCTGACGTTATGTATTCTGTGCATTACATTAGTATTTTTTTAGGCATCAACATTGCTCGATGTGTTTACTTTTCTAAACATCTCACCCGTTGGATCATTAATGATCCATTTGCTGTATGATGTTTATACAGTATATGGAAGAAAGGGGATAAATGGTATTGGGGGGGGGGTTGGGAAAGAAAGAGAGACTGTGTCACTCTGGTTAGCTTCAGTGACAACCGAAAGAAGGACCCAGATTCCCTATGGCGGCCGCATGAGGCTTCATCATCCATTCATCACTGGATCACTGGGAAGGGACTTTCTTTCGTGTGACCAGACATCCCGGAGCACACTGCATCTGGCATGCTGCTTCCAAGCGACAATGACATCTTTCATCCTCATCTTCCATGCCGTTTCATGTTACTAACCTAGCCACGTACCACCGCTTAGATCTTAATATTCTTTTCTCTTTCTTGTCACCTGATCATACAGTGCGAGCCCTAGGTAGGCAGAGTTCTGGGAAAGATGTAAGAGAGCCCACCAAGTGCCAGGCAGTGGCAGATTCCGCTTTCACAAAGCAGGAGAGCAAAATGTCCCAAAGCGAAATTAAGTCATGTCAAGGATCATCATTCGAATACGAATACGAATCCCAGGTCTTTGAGAGTGTGTCTCAGAGCCCCACCCACACAGCGGCATCGGTGCACAGTGTAGCGCTGCGCCGCCGAGCATCCCTTGCACGCCCCGGGAACCAGGCCCAGGGGGCGGCGGGCGAGGCCCCGCAGATTCTCCGGCACCTGCAGGATCTGTCCGTGAGATGCGGCGACGCTGCTCGATTCCTCTGTGTTTTAAAAGACGAAGCTTCTGTTGAGGTCACGTGGACTCACCAAGGCGTAAAGATTGAGGCCTCTGGAAGAGTGAGGCCGTCCAAAAGTGGGAAGATTCAGCTTCTTACCATCAGCGACGTTCAGCGGGCAGACCAAGGGCTGTACAGCTGCCTGGTCCGCAACGACTATGGCCAGGAGACCTCGTCGGCCCGACTAAGCATAGAAGGTGCTTCTTTGCTGTTTAGCTATGACTTGCTTCATCTCATCCCCATCGCTTTACGCAGCTTTTCTGCCATGCAAATCAAGTCAATGAAAATGTTCATTAGCACAGCCCTAGCTTAGCACTCTGCGGATAAGTGGCCTGGTCACTGGTGGCCAGGCTTGTGACGAACAGTTACCTTCCCAGTCTAGACTCAAGGAAGTTTAACTATCAAATCTCATTTCAGAAGGTTAGAGTTTATTTCTCACATGTGCTGCTTTTCCTAATAGTTACCAAACGTGCTGCCTACAAAGTATACTGAAGAAGGTCAAGATGTTATCATTCATCGAGTATTAATTATTGATCGTTGTGCCTGATACTGTGCCGAGTTTAAATTTAATTATTTTAACATGAGGAGGCTCAAAAAGTCCCATCTGCCCTTTGTTTGCAGATCTGGAAGTTCTAGATGTTTACAAAGAGGTTATGAAAATAGCAAATTGGGCACTTAAAATGCCAGGGCCCTGTCTGGGCCAAGATTAGAAGTCTGTAGCTATTTCTCAGTAGAGATGATACTGCTTTACAGTCTCAGGTTCCCCTGGAATTGTAGAGTTATCTCAAGGCAAGATTATTGTTTTTTGTTGCTATCACACTAGATTTGCCACCATGTCTGAAAGGGCATGAATCAATTTGTCTTGGAAAATTGTCCTTTTATCCATGGACTTCCTCTTAGATACTAATGGAATGGGAAAGTTATTCTTCAGGGGCTAAAACCTCATGCTGTATGTCGGCAAGGTAAAGGATCTTCACTGAGTCCCATGGAAGGAAGCTGATGGAAGACACTCCAGCATCTCTAGAGGTCCATGGCGAACTGTGGCCTCAAGGTCTTTCCTGATCTGTCCATACCATTTTTGAGATGTTAGGGATGAGCAGGGGATAAGTACCCTGCCATGTGACAGCCATCTTGGCTCTGAATTTTGTAACAGGTTCATGCATCATTTAATATATCTGTAATCCTCACTCACCCACGGGAGTCTTTCTTCCTTCTTAATCTGACATTTTGCTCTGTAGCTATTTCTGGTAATATTTGTGTAGTCCTCCAATATCTCAAGAACTGAGGTCTAGTTATGCAAATTAATTGGAAAACTCTACCATCCAGAGAGCTGACCCTCACTGTCACCATAGCTGCTGGCTACTGCAATAATCACACGGAGTGACAATTTATCTGGAGGTGACGCAGGTGCCAATTGTGACAGTTTCTGCAGCCATATAATTGGGGGTTGGCTGTGTTGTGGAAGTAGGAGTAATGTAGGTCTTTCAACTTGCTTCCTAAGGAATCTAGGGCCACAGTACATGTTTGATCGTCATGTTGCCAGAGTGGATTTGAGCTGGACATTTTTGCCACAGGGTGGCCAGTTCACTCGGTCCTAATTAATTACATTATTAAAGTGTTCTTGGCACATGAGCAGTTTTCTCTTGGAAAGTCCAGGCTGCCTTTCTTGTACTTAAGAGAGTTGAAAGATAATGCCATTTAAGTATTTGAAGACTGAAGGATCGGGCACAGTTGTCTAATTATTGAACATGAGACCAGTCCTTATATGTTCCTCTTTTTACTTTGGCCTTATAACTTGATGTAGGCTGCACAGTTATCTACGATCAAGTAGGAATGTAAAACCCTGTAAGTCTGTTCAAGTAGGGTTCTTCTGTGCATAATAAGCCTAGGTATATCCTATATTAGTTTGGGGACTAACATGCTGCTTTCCTTCTCATCCTAATGACATGTCACCTTCTCTAAATTCAGCATGTGATCTACTCTTACAAACACAGCTAATGTATTCCTTTTCCTAACTTTATTCTCACCTAGCAAAAGAATCGCAAACCAGAGCAGTTACAAAAATTGCCCATGGTTCAGACATTAAAAGTATTAAAACACTCAAAGCGTCACAAATTAAAACAACCCATGAAGTAAAGAGAGAATCATCAAAGAAAACATCAAGTTTGTCGTTCACTTCATGCCAAAGCCCACAAGGAAAGGAGAAGCCGGGGAGCCTGTGCGTGGTGCCTCACAGGTGGACGGAAGATTGACGGACACCAGGGCACCAGCCCTGCTCAAGAAGCTGCTCCAGAGATGATTGCGTCTAAAGCCTGCGCCTTTTCCCTATCTAATAAAAGCCATTTTTTGAGTTGAAGACTCTTTGTTTTACTCCTTAACATGTAATCAGACTTTGTGTAGTTTAAACTTTTAAACGTGTCCCAAATCAAAGGAGTATTTACTAGCAGGAAACACTTTATTCTGCAGGAACACCTAAGACTAGCCCTCGGCAAAAAGTGGCAAGTTAGAAAATGCATGTTCCTTCTCTGTGTGACTCCATCTCTTAGCAAATGTTCAGTTGATAGGACATTTAAAAAAAAAAAAAAAGAATATTCCTGTAGTTTGTGGATTGCTTTTTTGAATGCATGTAAAGGCATGGGGAATTATAGAACTAAAAGTGGTAATTTCACAGAGAACCTAAAATAAAAATGTTTTAAAATCTCTCTGCCAACATTGTCATGTACTCTATCAGTTCATTGATTTGTTTGGCATGGATTTTGGGGGTGCATTTAGAGGATGTAGTTTTCAATTACCAGAATAAAGAGAAAATTGTAATTGTATGAATGTATGATTCGAGGCAGGAAGTATATGGCATTAATCATTAAAATCTCCATATATGTTTTTCCATTTTAGCCCCAGAATCAATTTTGCACGGGAGGATTGAAGAACAGATTGAGGTGGAGATGAAAGGTATTGTTATATTGGATGTGAGATTTAAGTAGAAATTCTGAAGGATTAATAGAATCCTTGAGCTGCCTATTTCCCCTTAGTAATATTGAGAAAAATGACATAGATGTACAAATATATCTCTTAGAGTATATATTACTATGTCGCATGCCTGGTTTAGTATGCTGATGGTTACATGCATTTCACAGTAATTTGTTTGATGGTAATTTAAAGTCTTATATTTAAAATTTATCAGCCATATTCCACTTCATGTTTGCAGCCATTTTCAAAAGCGCGTATTAGAAAAAGTTGTCATCTTAATGCATGAAATCAAGAAGTAAAAGTTTGTTTTCGAAATCATGGTGAATTAAATTGAACAATAGGCAATAACCTAGCTGTCATTCTCAGAATGCAATGTCACGAATGAATTATGATTGAAATGCGACTTTATTTAGGGTGTGTGAAAATGTTACATTCCCATTCTGGTGGACACTTCACGCACATACATCATCTTAACATTGATATGTCTCTTACACTGGCTTGCAGATAGCTGCCTTACGTGATCCTTATTGCCTGCTTTTCTTTGCATAACATTGTGACTTTATGGCTGTATTAGTTCGAATAAACGCCTTCTCATTTTATTTTAGCTAATTACTTATGGTTATAGTTCTTGTAGATATTTTTTAAATAGTGAATTCTCAAAAATATAATAATTTACTCTATAATCAAAAGGATCAGAAAGGGCGTTTATTCCACTCTCTGCAAGTCAGGTAAGATTTTCCTCTTAGCCATCAAAAGAACAAAGTTTTCCTGCTCCCCAAACAAACATGCACAGGAACATGTTATTTTGAAATGCATTTTTGCTTGTTCAAGAAGAAATTTCAACAGTCTGAAGAAAAGACCAGACAACGAACGATTTTCGTGTCAGAATCTTTTAAACAGAGCATGGTGTTGCGTTTATTCGAACAAATATGGTGAGTGAACTTTTTTATGGATTTGTGAGAATCTGTAGCATGCATTTTATTTCATTTCCTATTTTGCAATTTCATTTATTTTCAACTTTTTCAAGGACTATGGAAAATAGTAAAATGCTTTATAATTTACTTTTTTTTCAGAGTTGTTCTCCGAGGGGGAATCTGAACATTCAGAAAGAGATACACGCGATGCCTTTTCAGATTCTGAAGACGTGGGCCATAGCTCCATGGCGGCTAAAAGATATGCAAGTCGAATATCCTCTACAAGCTCCTGGCCTGAATATTTCAAGCCTTCTTTTACCCAAAAACTTGTGTTTCAGTATGTTCTAGAGGGTGATCCCGTTGTTTTTACATGTAAATTAATTGCTTGTCCAACTCCAGAAATAACTTGGTTTCATAACAATCGACCTATTCCAACGGGTCTTCGACGGGTTATAAAAACTGAGAGTGACTTACATCATCACTCATCCAGCTTAGAGGTTAAAAGCGTCCAAAACAGAGATTCGGGAAGTTATAGATTGTTAGCAATTAATAGTGAAGGCTCTGCTGAATCAACAGCCTCATTGCTTGTTATGCAAAAAGGGCAAGATGAGAAATGTTTAGAATTTCTAAAAAGGGCAGAACAGACACATGGAAATATGGAGGCATTAGCTGAAAGGAGAGAAGAGAGGATAAAAGTTGGCCTGAGGTTTACTGGCTCTCCCTTTAACAAAAAACAGGATGTAGAACAGATGGGAATGGTGCGAACTATACACTTTAAGACAGTAAGTCCAGGCAAGAAAACTGACTTTCTGTGTGATGAAGAATATTTAGAAAGTAAATCTGACATAAGGGAATGGCTGAATGTAGGGGCAAGCTTCCTGGACGAGGAGACCAAAATAAAGTTGCAACGTTTACGGGAGGCTAGAAAAATGTTAATGGAGAAAAAGAAGTTACCTTTTTCAGATATGCCATCTGAAATAAGCTCAAGAACTCTGAGAAGTGAAGCTAGTGATAAAGACGTTCTGTGCTCTAGAGAGGAGATGGAAGGCAGGTTTGTATCTGATCTAGCCGAAAATAGGGATAGGGTGGATCATTCATGCGAGGGGATTGTCCAAAATCCACAGGTCCTTCCTAATCAAATGGACCAAGATGTAGAATCTGGAGAGCCTCCCATAAACTTTCAAACCACTGTTGATGAAGAAATCCTCCAGACTGAAACAAGAATGAGCCAAGAGCTATTTTTAAGAGAAAGTCCCCAAGAAGACCATTTTTATGGTAGGATTCTGGTAAGTGAGGAAACCCAAGCAGAAGAACAATTTGAAGGAATTATGACCAAAACTGAAATTGGAGCATCATCTAGATACATCACTGCTATAAATAAGAACGAGGAACTATATGAGACACCTGAAGAGGTGTCCCAACTTATTATGCCACATGCCAGTGAAGCTTTTGGGGCAGTTATGAATATTAAAGAAAATGTAGAACTGGATAGTGAGAGAATAAGAGAGGATGACTTGAGCGAATTGCAGCACTCTACTTCCATGGAAACCGATGAATTCCAAACTGCGCGAGAAGGAAAAACCACAAGATTTTTGGAAAGCTCGTTCCAAAGGCATCCGCAACGTTGCCCACCTTCATTTCTTCAAGAAATCGAATCTCAAGAAGTTTATGAAGGTGACAGTTGTAAATTTGTGTGTCACTTTCAAGGATACCCTCCACCCATAGTGACATGGTATAACAATGATATACCAATCCCACGCAACAGAGGCTTTATCGCGCAGACCTCAGAAAACTACTCAATACTAACTTTTTCTTCTGTTCATCCTCAAAATGAAGGTTCTATTACCTGCGTGCTGTTTAACCAATATGGAACAGTAAAAACAACGGGTATACTTAGAGTGATGGCAAAGCAAGGGCATGGTGTCGAAGCACATTCGGTACCAGTGTTGCACGAGTATACGGATGAGGAAGAAGAGTTGGTGATGGTGTTTGACCAAACAAAAGACATCCAACCGCCTTGGAGACAAAAGCGCAAAAAACATCTCCAGATGTTACAAACCAAACCCCCAGTTCCTCCCTCTGCAGACGCAGAATTGCTTTCCTTTCCTGTAGAAATTCAGGTAACAGCAGCTACTCCGACCCCAGAGCATGAGAAAGAGTCAAGAGAATTGTTTCACGCTGAGGAATCAGAAACTAAAGCAACATCTCAAGATGAGGCCCCTCAGTCACCAAAACACAAATTTATATTTTCAGCTGATATCACTAAT
This sequence comes from Vulpes lagopus, assembly GCF_018345385.1. Lineage (NCBI taxonomy): Eukaryota > Metazoa > Chordata > Mammalia > Carnivora > Canidae > Vulpes > Vulpes lagopus. The sequence goes on along the minus strand of NC_054834.1, from coordinate 101,776,160 downwards.
GAGCCACCAAAAATGTTACAGGAAATGCCAAAGCATACCAGATGTAGAGAAGGGGATTCCATCGTATTCGAATGTTTATTGTCTGGTGAGCCCAAACCAGTTGTAACGTGGTTTCAAAACGGACTCCTTTTAAAGCAGGACCAGAAGTTTCAGTTTGAAGAAATTAATTTTAGCTACAGGCTATATATTAATGAGATCAATTCTCAAGATTCTGGAAAATATAAATGTGTTGCTGAAAACAGTTCAGGAACCGTTGAGAGTGTTTCGAATCTGACAGTGGAACCTGTCACTCATAGGGAGTATAGTCAATTAGAAAACATTGGTGGGATTTATGCAAAATATTCCAAAGATCAGCAAATTCAGGGAAAATCTGTAAGGGCGCATTTTTATGATCATCCACCTGGTCCTTTTATTCCCCAGTCCAGGATACAAGAACATTCTGTAAGGGAATATTTTCAAAGCCTGGAGACAGTTGGACAGATAGACCAGAAAGGCCAGGTTCATTGCACATATTCCAGAGAAAAACTACCCAGATTTATGCAAGGTGCTGCTGGAGCCATAAAAATCAACAAGCCTGTCAGAGCCAAACTCATACAGGGTCAGAGTGAGGGGAGAGAGGGACGCAGAAATGAAAAATCCAAGCTGTACCAAGCAGAAGGTACTGTTTATCCATTTGTCGATGATTTCAGCGAAGCTGAAAAAATTAGGCAAGAGGTAAAAAACGATTTCAGAAAACCTGGTGAAGCAGAATGGGAAAATGTGCAAGAATATGCCCAAAGTGACTCTTTACGACATAGCCAGTCTGAGAGAACTCCTGATAGTTACAATCCAACAGCTTCATCTCTGGAGTATGAAGAACCCCTTGGTGAAGAGCGACACTACCTAGGGAAAAAGGTGAAGCATAGAATCATTGCATTTGAAAAGTTACAACACGTAGAAAAAGGAGTTCTAGAAAAAAGGCTTACCAGGAAATCATTTGTCAGTCCCCCTCAGAGGAAGCTTGGTGACAGGAACTTGCCATTACCAGGAAGAGAATCGGGATCCAGTAACCTAAATGCAAATATGTATCGGGCAGACACAAGGTCTCCCAACGCCGAACCCGATTCATCTGACGTTGTAATGAATTTAAAGCCACTTTCTTCTCAGACTTGGAAGGAATTTGAAGTAGAAGAGAGGGAACAAGAGAAAGAACTAGGTCTTACAGATCAGTCTGCAATTTCTGGAAGGGCTGACCACGAAGCAGCTATTACATTTGACTTGAAGCAGTTCTACTCTCAAGTAGAAAGTGCAGATCTAGAATTCCAAGCTTCAGCTGGTGGCCAACCAGGAGCAGCTTCTTCTAAAATCCAACATCCTGCTTCTGAAGTAGCTGATACTGGGAACATTGTATTTGATCTAAAACAAATGTATTCTCACCTAGGAGATGCAGCTATGGGGTTCCAAGGGCCAGAGACCAGGCAACAGGAGACACCTTATAAAAAAGAAATCTCTGGCACAGAAGCATTACAACCTGAGACACAAGATACCTCTGAAAGTGTGCTAAGTGACACACTTCCCACCCCCGAAATGTCTTCCGGTCAGGAGTTTTCAGATAGGACTGCGATAGAGAAAAGTCATTTTGATGAAAATACCCTTTATTTGGAAAAACACATAGAGGAACATAACTTAGAAATTTTAAATCCTGATATTCCCCTTAAATCCTTTTCTGAAGAAACCCACGGTGAACCACATGCCCTACGTCAAACCTCCTCTGCTGATGTGGGAGAGGCTTCTGTTTCTGAGGGAAAAAGTTCTCTGGAAAACGGAGGTAGAAGTTTCATTTCACATTTGAAAAAAGCAGCAAGTGAGGAAAATCTCTTACAGGTCCACGAGAAGGAAGAGCACACTCTGGCACCCGAGCTGGCGTCGTTTCAGGACCAGGATGGAGCGACACAGGGGTATGTCACTGGAACTTTGGGAGACAACGAAGGGGATGTTCACGAGCAACAGCAGAATCCAAATGAACAAATAAGGGCAAACTTTGATGCCTTTGGGCAGGAAAAATGTTACGAAGAAGTTCAAGTTCGGAAAGAAATTTCTCTGTCCACTACTGAAGGAGAGAAGATAGAAACTGGTTTTTCTGAAAATCTTCCTAAACCAGATGAGGCACATACAACAGAAGCAATAGACCCTGAGGCCTCTCTAGCACAATATTTACTTGCTGCTGGAAAGCACCAAGTTCCTGAAACTAAAGACCCCAAACCCAAGGCAAAGCCTGTCCAGCGTGAGTCAGTCATGTCGATGGAGGTTGAAGAAGTAACTTTCCACACCGTGTATGAATACTACAGCCAACAACAGGACTCATTAGGCCGCCCGTTTTCTCCTGAATCTGACATTTCGATCGACGTGGGAAGTATAAGCAGTGAAGAAATCTCAGAGTTAGATCAGTTTTATACGCCACCATCCTCTGTTGAACATTTTGAGACTCCAAAGGCTCCTGATTTATATTTTACTCCTTCAGACACAACCAGACAGTCCGCAACGAATTCAGGGGGTGACACCATGGAAAGAGCCACACCCTTAGAGGAAGCTGGCGAGAGGTACTCCACACCTTCCGAAGGCGAGGTAGCGGAGAGATATTGCACACCCCCAGGGGAGGCCTTGGAGAGATATGCTACACCCCCAGGGGAGGCCCTGGAGAGATATACTACACCCCCAGGGGAGGCCCTGGAGAGATATACTACACCCCCAGGGGAGGCCCTGGAGAGATATTCCACACCATTAGGAGAAACAGTTGAAGGACATCCTATTCCTACTGGAGGACCAAATCCCACTGGAAACCTTAAAAGGTATCCATCAAAAATAGAAAGGGAGGACAGTACACCAAATGAACATTTCCATACTCCCACAGGAGAGAGGAGCTCCGCTAACGAACTGGGGCGCTCCGATTCATTCGGCACCCCCAGTGAAGCCATCGAACCAAAAGACAATGAAACGCCCCCGTCGTTCATCGAACCTCTGACCAGAAGGAAGATCTACGAGAACACAACACTGGGCTTCATTGTTGAAGTTGAGGGCATTCCAGTTCCTGGTGTGAAATGGTATCGAAATAAGTCTCTGCTGGAGCCAGATGAAAGAATCAAAATAGAAAGGGTGGGCAATGTGTGTTCTTTGGAAATTTCCAACCTTCGCAAAGGCGAGGGCGGAGAGTACATGTGCCATGCTGTGAACATCATAGGGGAAGCCAAGAGCTTTGCAAAAGTAGACGTCGTGCCCCAGAAAGAGAGAGCGGTGGCGCTCCCGCCTCCAGTCACACATCAGCACGTCATGCAGTTTGATTTGGAAAACACACCATCGTCAAGAACTCCGTCCCCTCAAGAGATTGTCCTGGAAGTGGAATTAAGTGAAAAAGATGTGAAAGAATTTGAGAAGCAAGTGAAAATCGTCACAGTCCCTGAATTTACTCCCGATCATAAAAGCATGATTGTGAGTCTGGATGTTCTACCGTTGAATTTAGCGGATCCAAGTATGGCTTCAAGGGAGGAAGAAGACAGAGATTTAAAAATTGATTTAGAAGTATTTGAAATGCCTCCTCGCTTTATAATGCCCATTTGTGACTTTAAAATTCCCGAAAATTCAGACGCTGTGTTCCGATGTTCGGTCATAGGCATCCCAAGCCCAGAAGTGAGATGGTATAAGGAATACATGTGCATTGAACCCGATAATGTCAAATATGAGATCAGCGAGGAGGCTGGAAGTCACACCCTCAAAATTCGCAACTTCTGTCCATCTGACAGCGCGACCTATAGGTGCAGGGCTGTGAATTGTGCAGGGGAGGCCATCTGCCGGGGATTCCTCACCATGGGAGATTCTGAAAGGTTTGCTCTGACGACCAAGAAGAGCAAAGTGACCTTAAGCAGCTTGAAGGAAGAACTGGTCTTAAAGAGCAAATACTCAGATAGCTTTTTTGAATTTCAGGTGGTGGAAGGGCCTCCCAGGTTTATCAAAGGGATTTCTGACTGTTACGCACCGTTAGGCACAGCAGCTTATTTCCAGTGTTTGGTCCGGGGCTCTCCGAGACCCACGGTTTACTGGTACAAAGATGGGAGGTTGGTGCAAGGAGCACGGTTCAGTGCCGAGGAAAGTGGCATAGGGTTCCACAACCTGTTCATAACGAGCTTGGGGAAAGATGACGAAGGGGAGTACAGGTGCGTGGCCACGAACAAGTCAGGGATGGCAGAGACCTGTGCAGCCCTCACCCTGACTTAGTTTCTAGTGCAACGTGTCACTGCCTCAGTAATTATTAATCCCATCTGAGCGCTTCCAGATTTTCCAAAGTTTGTAGATCCAGTGAATTTCCAAATAGGCCCACTCGACCCGAATTTGATACCTGGAAAATCCCTGGGAAAATACTTTCTCTGTGTAGAACTCTCCTGTTTGTAGCCCATGTAAATATCCTGTGATCCCAACTGTGCAACCATCACTGTGTCACCTCTGCTGTGAATCATCGAGCACGATTAAAAATCTCCGTGGCTACCTACCTGTCTGTCCCACTGCTTTACCCTCGTTCGCCTTCCACGAAAGAGTTTCAGTAGAATGCATTCTCTTTTAGCAGATAAACTAAGTAAAGTAACACATAGGATGGAAGCCCGGGTCAGATGACCACGCTGACAAATCGGTAAGGTAAATCTCCCCTCTGCTCTGAGTAGAAGTCATTTTTGAAATTGTCGCCCCTTCGTATCCAAATCCAGGCTTACTGACTTGGACTTAGAACAGACAAACGGCAGAAACCAGCTTCACCCAGCTGATCACTAACCCTATAATCTGCTTTACCTTGCGACCTTAATATATTTGTTCGGCTCTTCGAAAAATATTTTCACTATTAATATCCCTCTTCCTAAGTGTTTATAACTCTCGCTGGCTTTGAAGGGACCAATGGTGCTTTCTTTGTGGGTGGAGTTCAGCTAGACGTTTGGACATTGGCAAAATATGCAGAGAAAGATCTTTCCACTTTTGAGAATACTCCATTTTCTCGATTGTTAAAATATCGTCAGGTGTTAAATGCAGCATTCATTTGATATTGGCCTGGAGAGGAGAGAATATTACAATATTACATTTATAGAGAGATTTTTATTTTTTTCTTTTATTTTTTTATAAATTTATTTTTTATTGGTGTTCAATTTGCCAACATAGAGAATAACACCCAGTGCTCATCCCGTCAAGTGCCCACCTCAATGCCCGTCACCCAGAGATTTTTAAACCATAGTCCAATTTCAGAATCTTTAGCACTAGGAAATAGAAAGTGGGACATTTTTAGTATTGAGCAATATGGTCATTTGTATTTCAGATTATGAAATTTCAGATTATATGCAAATAACAGGATAGTAAGCCTTCCTGTCATTTTTAAACAAATTAGAAATTTTTAAAACTAATTAGAAATTAAGAAACATTCAAATTTAAGATATATATATCTCTAAAGCGACTTCGTTTTCCAAAATTATAATTCTTAATAAATTTATAAAATTCTTAACAATGTATCTGTGTATCACTGTAAACCTGAATCTTCTCACAAAAGATGTAATAAATATTAAAAAATCAGTTTTCGTATCAGAAAATGAGGGGTTGGGCCAAAAGACCTCAGAGATGATTGCTTAATTCTATGATTCGGTATTGTTCCAGTGGTAACTTTTCTTAATATAACTTAGGATAAATTTTAGTTTTGTAACAAATGATGAGAATTTAATAGAATATAGTAATGGAGATAGGAATCTTTACTCCCTCCAGCTCTAAATTACTCACTGTTCCCTAATAGCTGGATTTTTTCCCCTGCATCAGGCAACTTTTATATACCATGCTCATATTAAACATATTGTTCTTGATTCTAAAAAATTAAACAATTTAAATTTAATTTTCATGAGAATTCATATATTCAAAGTTCGTTTCTTTCACCTATCAGCTTTTTATTCCCACAATAGGATTCCCTTCAAGCCTTCCAAATTGAAGGAATAATTGAGAGAATGTGCAGGATACGGACAGAGCAGACAGGCTTACACCCCTTCCCACTACCCCTCCTCCCCCAAACATCTCTTCTACCTGTTTTGAGTCATCATTACTCACCCAGATAGATATACTGTTGTGGAACAATCATTTCTGTTTCAACCAGGGAGCACACAATATCTGTGATAAGCAGTATAGGTATAGTGTAATATAGCTCATCATAAATCCCTGAAATAAAACTAATTCTCTAGTGTAAGGACTTAGGGATTTATTCTACTCCTAGTAACAAAATGGATGTTTCAATGAATTAGAGATTCTGGTCATGACAAACATGACAATAGCTGATATAGTAACAGTTCAAAACCTGTTTAAGGAAAGGAAGGAAGGAAAGAAGGAAGGAGGGGAGGAGAGGGAAAAACGTTGAAATGCCTTATTGAATTTGCAAGAAGGAAGAGTTTGAATTTGCTCATTAGAATTCTTTTAGTCTCAATGCATTGAATTGAGGATATTTTGAATAAAAATGACTGAATAAGGAAAAACAAGCCTTGCCTTACTTGGCTTACTTATTGTTGTAGATAATTAAATGGAATTTTTTTCTGATTCAATGGCACATAACTTAAGCCTGAAATATTAATTTATCTGTTGCTGGATAAAGAATTCATTGTATTATATGTAGTGAGTTTAGACATAATTATTAGCCGCTTCTACTTCATGCATTTTTAACTGTACCTTTCATGTTTCAGTGCATTTGAATTTTATTTACTGTATTTTTTTATAGTCGATATGCCGTGTTGGAAGTAAAGGAAAACAACTGAAAATATTTTAATGAATTAGTGAGTTGGGGTATTTTAAATATTCATGTTCATTCCCTTTCCAGATGTTTTGGGAGTTCAAGTAAAGGGAGAGTGGACATGGGTACTAAATGTAAAATTAAGTGGTCACCATTAATATGTGAAATTAACCTGTGGTTTTGTGGCTTACTAATTGAAATAGTAAATAACTGAGTATATATTCTACATGCCATAGATAAATTTTGCCAGTACATTCATAGGCAATAGAAACTAGAGTTGTGCTTTCTAAAGCTTCTATGCTTTAGAAGAGGAATTAAGGCATGACTATTCCATGTGATGCAAAGGGAGTGAATTAATAAAATAATATTTCTTTGGGGGAAGGTAATAAAACTATTATTAAGAGAGCTATTCTACATTCCTACCAGATTTAATGAAAAATCTAGTTCTTTCATATCATATTATGCCAGTCATCCATGATACTATTTAAAGAATATCTGTTATTCACTCTTTTGTTTTTCTGTTCAGTAATGCTGTATAGGTATTTCTCACACAATAAAGTACAATACAATTTTTAATGTTGGAGTTATCTTCTTTCATTCCTGCTCCTTCATTTTCTTGATTTAACAAAAGTCTTATTATAAAAGCTTTGTTGACATAATATGGTGATTTACATGGCCAAATGAGGCCTCAATTTCTAGTAACTGAAAAAAAAAAAAAAGATGGTTCTTTTACAAATTCAAATGAAATATTTCCTATAGTCTCTTTTTAATAATGACTTTATAAATAATAACTGAAACATAAATGTTTTATTTTGGAAATCATCAGTCTTCAATTTGGCAAAGGCTATCATTCTTAACTCAAGAAAATTTTAAACATAAACAGCAATTCTGAATCTTTTTAGAAATTGATTTAAATAATCCTGGATTCTTTTATTACAAATATATAGGCAGCAGTTTTTCGAACTTTAGAATTGGGTTTATATCAAAAAGAAAACCACTAGAACAGATTTAAAACTTTTGAAGTGGATTGAAAGTTGCGTGAGTACGGTATTTATGGTTCTATAATATGCTATAATGAGCTAAGATTAAAAATTTAGAAATGTGCTTTTTTTTAAAATAAATCTCAAGATAATCTAATGCTTCTAGGAATAAAGCAGAAGAAGGTCATCGGTTGGTGCCTTGTTCGTTGACTTCTATTTTTTTGTTGTTGTAAAATAATAATCACTTTTCTCCATACAGAGTTTTCTAGTTCTCTTCTGTCTGCTGAGGAAGAAGGATTCCAAACCTATAGCTCTGGCCTTCAGTTATCTAATAGAAATGAAACACTTGAACTTTTGTCTGCACCTCCAATTCATTCAACTACATTTGAGTCCAAAAAGGAAGGCCATGTTCCAGTTTTCATCAAAGAAGTGTCAAATGCTGAAATAAGCATAGGGGATGTGGCTAAACTGTCTGTTACTGTCACTGGCATTCCCAAGCCTAAAATTCAGTGGTTCTTTAATGGAGTGATGTTAACCCCTTCTGCTGACTACAAATTTGTTTTTGACGGCAATGATCATAGTTTGATCATTCTGTTCACCAAATTTGAGGATGAGGGAGAGTATACATGTGTTGCCAGTAATGAATACGGACAGGCCGTGTGCAGTGCCTCTCTAAAAATAAGTTCCAAAGGAGAAGGCCACAAAGAGACAGAAGCAGAACCAGTGGAAACATTTCTGGAGAAGTTTGAAGGTCCTTGTCCCCCTTACTTCCTTAAGGAGTTTAAACCAATTCACTGTGCTCAGGGGCTCCCAGCAGTCTTTGAGTACGTAGTACTTGGAGAGCCTGCACCCACTGTTACGTGGTTCAAAGAAAGCAAGCAGCTTTGCACCAATGTGTATCACACTATCATTCATAATCCTGATGGTTCTGGAACATTCATTGTTAATGACCCCCAGAGGGAAGATAGTGGCCTCTATGTCTGTAAAGCAGAGAATATGTGGGGTGAGTCCACCTGCACTGCAGAGCTGCTTGTGCTTCTAGAAGATACGGACATGACAGATGCTCCCTGCAAAGCAAAGCCCACACCAGAGGCTACTAAGGATTTTCCAGAGATGTCATTAAAGGGTCCTGCAGTTGAGGCATCTGACTCAGAGCAGGAAATTGAAGCTTTTGTAAACAGCACCATTTTGAAAGCTGCTTCAGTTGCAGAAGAAAGCCAGCAGCTTTCTCATGAGCGTATTGTTCAAACCAGTGAACTGAGTAGTCAAGTAACTTTAGTGGCTGAGCAATTGCAATCCACAGTCACGTTGGAGCAGAATAGGGCCAATGCAGAAAGCACCAGGGCACGTCTTTCCATCAATGGCACTATTCATGTTCAGCCCATCAAGGAACCATCTCCCAATTTACAGCTGCAGGTTATCCAGTCCCAGAAAACCCTCCCCAAGGAAGATGTCCTAATGCTTCAAGAACCCGAGTCCCAGGTGGTCCTATCAGAAACTGAAAAAATCTTCCCAAGTGCCATGTCTGTAGAAGAAATTAGTTCATTAATGGTGGAGTCTATGAAAACTTTCCTAGCTGAACCTGAAGGGAGTTATCCACAGTCTTCAATAGAAGAAGCTCCAGCCCGTTCATATTCAACCTCTGTGGCTGAGGAAGTACTTTTATCAAAAGAAAAGACAGTGTCTGCAATGGACAAAGAGCAAACCCTGCCCCCTCCAAAGCAAGAGGAACAAAGTGCTCCCATCTTGAGTCAGAGCTTAGCTGAGGGGAACATGGAAAGTTTAAAGGGTGCTGATGTCATCATCTCTGAGGTCCAGTGTGAACCCCAGGTCCCTTCAGAACACACGTGCACAGAAGATGAAATTGTGATGGAAAGCACAGATGAACTGGAAAGCGCAGGGCAAGATTTTGCAGCCAGGACCAAGGAAGGCAAGTCCTTAAGGTTTCCGCTAGCGCATGAGGAAAAGCAGGTACTGCTCAAGGAAGAGCATTCTGACAACCTGGCAGTGCCCCTGAACCAAACCAGTGAGTATAAAAAAGAGCCCATGGTGATAAATGGTGTGCCAGAGGTGCAGGCAAGTGACACTCTTTCTAAGGAAAGTTTGCTTTCTGGAATTCCAGAAGAACAACGATTGAACCTAAAAACTCAGATCCGCAGGGCTTTGCAAGCAGCGGTGGCCAGTGAGCAACCAAGTCTTTTCTCTGAATGGTTAAGCAACATTGAAAAGGTGGAGGTGAAGGCCATCCACTTCACCCAGGAGCCCAAACGCGTTATGTGTACCTACCTCATTACCTCAGTGAAGACTCTAACGGAAGAACTAACCATTGCCATTGAAGGCATTGACCCTCAAATGGCTGACTTGACAACTGAACTGAAGGATGCCCTGTGCTCTATTATATGTGAGGAAATAAACATCTTAATAGCCGAGGATCCCAGAATCCAGAAGGGAGCCACAACAGGCCTGCCGGAAGAAATGGGTCCTTCCTCAGAGTCACAGAAGGTTGAGGCCATCTGGGAACCAGAAGTTGAATCTAAATATCTTGTCTCGGTGGAAGAGGTCAGCTGTTTTCATGTAGAAAGTCAGGTCAAAGTTGGGGATACCACGGCCGTCCCTGATGGGGTCACTCCAGCTGCGAGCCCTGATGAAAAACAGGCTGAGATACCAAAGCCATCAGAGGAAAAAGAGAAGCTCCCTGGAGGTGGTGCCCGGGAGGGTGGCGTGGGAGAGGCACAGGAAGCTGAGGGCAGCGTGGTCGAAGAGGATGACCCTGTCACGCTCACGCCCTTGGTGGACACTACTGCTGAGGAAGGTGACGTTGTAAACCTCACGTCATCCATAACAAATGCCAAAGAGGTGAATTGGTATTTTGAGGGCAAACTGGTGCATTCAGATGAAAAGTTCAAATGTTTACAAGATCAAAATACATATACGCTAGTTATCGACGGAGTCAATACAGAAGAGCATCAAGGAGCGTATACCTGTGAGGCCTTGAACGCCAAGGGAAATGCATCAACTTCAGCCAAACTCACTGTAGTCAAAAGAGGTTGGATTTTTCAGATGAGGGGCATCGAGCGCTAACGTTCACTGGGTCGTTAATGATTTAGTTTCCGTCACTGAGTTTTCACTTACCTGCCTCTGCCAGACTGCGATGTGTGGAGAGTGAGCGTGAAACCACAGACATAGTCATGGTTATTAATCCTTCTCCTTTGTCCTCACTGCCTTATGGGGTAGTACATTCTCACGTCTACGTTACTAGTTATTTTTAAAGTAAAACATTGTTTTCGTATGTCCCATAATACCGATATGTTTTTAGCTTATGTTTATTTGAAAATAATGATATGTAATAAAAGCCGTCAGTGGATGGATGCCTGGCTGTCTGAAATTGCCAGTTTCATCCCTAAATTCAGAATAACCATGATTAATTGTCCCCTTGTGGTTCTTACTTGTATTTCTTTTTTGATGTTTCACTTCATCACTGTATTTAGCAGCTCACTTTTTAAAGTGCTGTGCACAGTGTTCTTAGGCAGCATGGTTTATAGTTATAGAGTATATCATGTTGTTATGCATGTAAGCCCACAGCATCCCATTTTAATCACGTTTTTTTCACAATCCACCGCAAAGTAACGATTGAATATGTTAAAAGCTACTCATTGTCTCCCTTTACCTTCAGTGATTGTTCTCATTTTCCAGTCACTTGTCTTAAACTGCTGCAATCCATCTCCCCAATTTCAACTGTCTTCATTAACAGCAACAAAAGTTAGAAGAAAAAGAAAAACTGGGGGGGTTGTGACAAGGAGGCATACTGACGAGCTCTGCTTCCCTTTGCAGCTGCCCCAGTGATCAAAAGGAGAATCGAGCCCCTGGAAGTAGCTCTGGGCCACCTCGCCAAATTCACCTGTGAGGTCCAAATTGCCCCCAATGTCCGGTTCCAGTGGTTCAAAGCTGGCCGAGAAATTTATGAAAGTGACAAGTGTTCTATTCGATCTTCAAAGTATGTCTCCACCCTGGAAATCCTGAGAACCCAGGTTGTTGACTGCGGCGAGTATACCTGCAAAGCCTCCAATGAGTATGGCAGCGTCAGCTGTACAGCCACACTGACTGTGACAGGTAATGCCATACGTCGAGGTGGTTGGCCCATTTCATACTATTGCCTTTTTTGCTTTTCGTACAGGTGCCTACCAGGTGGAGAGACCAATAGCCAAGCTGTGACATGATGGCTAGGTATTGCAGTGTCTATGTGGGACAAGCAATCGTTCTTTACAGTCGTATTTCTAAGAGCAGCTAAAGAAAAAATAAAAATAGCTCATTATTTCGAAAACAATGTCAAGGAATCAGATGAACAGTGGCACCTGAAAGTTTGGTTTGGGGTTTGTTTTTTTGTTGGTTTTGTTTTGTTCTCTCCCTCCCTCTTTAAAATGATGAGCCTGGGGGAAATATCTTGGATAACTCCTCATGGCCCGGCATGGCACTTAATATGATAACATTTCAGGACCGTTTGTTGCTCCTTAAAAATAAATAACATCCCAATGTATTTAGTCATTTGGAATCAGTTAACCAGTTAAGAACAGAATTACAAACCAAAAAAAAAAAAAGCATAAGACTGCAGTTAAATCCTAATACAAGGCAGGGAGCTACACAGGACTACAAGCTAGGATTCTCACCCTAGACTTTATGACTAATTTAAAAATAGGGGGCAACTACATAAATATTCTGTTCTCAATTTCCCAACCGACAAACAGGATGACTTCTGAGCAGCCCATACCCATCAGGTGTTTGAATTCCCTCATTAGCCAAAAAAAAAAAAAAAAAAATCAGAAGCACTTTCCTTTTCTTTGTCTGTCTCTGTCTCTTTGGCTTTCTTCTTCCCAGGGAAAGTGTAAATATAAACTCTGGGGTAGCAATTACCTGTGTTGTGGAGAGAAGCCATGCACTAAATATCGGGGTGGGACAGGCCCTTGGTCTTTTCCAATAGAAGCATGAAGGGGAAAGGCAAACAGCACAGCTTTTTGACTTGGAAGAGTCAGGGTTCCCTGTACCTGCCTCCCGTACCCCCACACTCTTTTATATGTCAAAAAATCTGAAACCCAGGCCCTTGGCAACCCCTCTAGTGGTTTCACTTTGTGATCAGAGTCTCCACGTAACCAGCTGCACAGCAGTATTCTTAAGAACACTTTTGGAAACCTCTTCATCCAAATTGGGCCAGTTCCTTGAGGGGATCAATACCTGAGCTCACAAATAACAAGAGGGAAAGAAGGAGGAGGAGAATTCTTTTTAAATGGGGAAGAGATTCCCAAAGGCCCGCTTCAAAATGCAGAATGGAAATGGGAAATTACCACTCTCAGTATTTTTACACGTTTGAAACGACTTAGGTGACTGATTCAAAGTTGGGCCATTGAAGGATTTGCTGATGGTTGATGTGAAGGTTAGAGAGACTTCACAAAACTACTCGATCTTTTCACTTAATGTCCCTGCTCTTCAGAAGAGTCAAGTGTATTTTCTTTATCTTCTTTACACAGTCTTCTAATTCACCGAACTAAGGGAGCAGCTGAATTACTTATCAAGTAGTTCAGATGACTAATCCGCTACTAAAGCGGACGAATCTTTAACAATAATAAGTTAATGTTGCCAGACAAAGCCGCATTTGTTCTTTCCTTTAATAGAGACATTAAAAGGGCTGTCTCGCTCCTCTGTAAAGAACTCTCTCATCCCTTTCCTCTGGCAAATCTTTTCATCTAATTAATTAACTATCCTATTTCACATAGTGTCCCGTGTCTCTCTAAAGATACAACTCATCTTTTCTCTTTCTTAGAATATATAATCCTGGCAAGAGCTCCTGTGGGTCAAAATATAATGTTGAAAAAAATTTCTTTTGCAGAGGCGTATCCACCAACATTTTACTCCAGACCTAAGTCCGTTACAACTTTTGTGGGTAAGACAGCCAAGTTCCTCTGCACAGTACTAGGCACCCCCGTCATTGAAACCATTTGGCAGAAAGATGGTGCTGCACTCTCACCCTCCCCTAACCGCAAGATTTCAGAGGCAGAAAATAAACACAGTTTAGAACTCTCAAATCTTACAATTCAAGATAGAGGAGTTTATTCTTGCAAAGCGTCGAACAAGTTTGGAGCTGACATCTGCCAAGCTGAGTTAATCATAATCGACAAGCCGCATTTCATCAAAGAATTAGAACCCGTGCAATCCGCTATCAATAAGAAGATCCGCCTGGAGTGCCAAGTAGATGAAGACAGAAAAGTTACAGTAACATGGAATAAAGATGGGCAAAAACTCCCCCCTGGGAAAGATCATAAGATCTATTTTGAAGATAAAATAGCATCACTTGAGATCCCTCTGGCCAAACTAAAAGATTCAGGAACCTATGTTTGTACAGCTTCCAATGAGGCTGGGAGCAGCTCGTCTTCAGCAACAGTTACTATCAGAGGTAAGACATGTGTGAGTGTTGTTTTTCTCTTTAAGGATGCCGCTGGGGAACAACTGTTGACGGTGCAGTCTGTACATTTTATTATTAAAGTGATTTCATCCAAGTGAACGTGTTTTGGTTTGGGGAAATCTTGGCATCGTTTGATTTTTTTAATTTTATTTTCAATCTTCTTCAGAAGCCACTCTGTTCTTTTAAAAACCGTCTGCCATTAACAAGCTTAAAATTTCTTCTAAGAATTTCACGTAAAAAAAAAAAAAAAAGAATTTCACATGTCTAGGCAATGCTTGACTATCTGCTCTCATACAATTTTGTGTGTGTGTATAAGACAAGGAGCTTGCTTTTTTGTGTAAGGCAAGAGTTTGTTTTGTGTTTGTTTGTTTGTTTGTTTAAGTTGAGAGACTGGGAGAGCATTTTAAAATCCTACCGGGAAGCCTGGAGAACTATCGAGTGCACCACAACCCTTTCAGAAATCTCATTGGGATATTTTATGTGTGTTGTGTCTTTCTGTGGCACATGTCCATTTTTCTTTGGTGAAGTTGATGCTTCAGCTCTCTTTCCTTTTTCTTTTTCTTTCTTCCTTTTTTTTTTTTTTTTTGTTGTTGTTGACTTCCTGTAGAGCCACCATCCTTCGTGAAGAAGGTGGACCCCTCTTACTTAATGCTGCCAGGTGAATCAGCGCGCCTCCATTGCAAGCTGAAGGGCTCACCTGTGATCCAGGTCACTTGGTTTAAAAATAACAAAGAACTTAATGAGAGTAATACCATTCGAATGTCTTTTGTCAATTCTGAGGCTGTGCTTGATCTGACGGATGTCAAAGTCACAGACAGTGGCAGTTACTCGTGCGAAGCGGTGAATGACGTCGGCAGTGACACTTGCAGTGCTGAAATAGTTGTCAAAGGTTTGTTTACTCCGAGTCCATTGGTTTTCTGAGAAAAGGTTTTCTTTTTCATTGCTTGTGACACCTTACTGACACACTGCTTTCGTGCTTTTGTAGAGCCTCCTTCTTTCATCAAAACTCTTGAGCCTGCAGATATAGTGAGAGGAACAAATGCCCTCCTTCAGTGTGAAATCTCGGGCACTGGACCATTCGAAATTAGCTGGTTCAAAGACAAGAAGCAAATTCGAAGTAGTAAAAAGTACAGGCTGATTTCTCAGAAGTCTCTTGTGTCTCTGGAGATCTTCTCTTTCAATAGTGCAGACGTTGGTGAATATGAATGTGTTGTTGCTAATGAAGTTGGGAAGTGTGGCTGCAGTGCAACACACTTATTAAAAGGTCAGTGCTCGAACGGAACGATGCCTTGCTAGCAAATTGTCAAAATAGCTTTCTTAACCCAGGGAAGGAAAGCGGGCCCTCTTTCTTCTCCTCCTAACCTGTGAAAATATGTTTCACTTTTGCTTCAACCTGGGACCTTGGGGACAAAGCCGGTGGGTGCCCTTCATCGGGTCTTTAATCTGAGGTCACTGTAAATACTCAATCTCTGATACCAAAAGTGGGTCATGTAATAATCTTTTACGACCATTTGGTCGGCTGACAACCGCGTATCTTTTGTGCTTCTTTCTGTTGGATGGAGGTGTAATTCTTCTTAAATTTTAATTTATTCTTCTCATCAACTGACGCTACGGAAGGGCAGTGTTAGACCAGAGCGATGTAGTCTAGGTAAAACGCTTACATGGGTGTGGTGTTGAAAGTGTTTGGGAATTGACGGGTCTTGTCTGTTCTCTTTAACTAGAACCACCAACCTTTGTTAAGAAAGTAGATGATTTTACCGCGCTAGCAGGTCAAACCGTTACCTTACAAGCTGCCGTGAGAGGGTCAGAACCCATTTCGGTCACATGGATGAAAGGACAAGAGATCCTCAAAGAAGATGGAAAAATCAAAACGAGCTTCTCTAATGGGGTCGCGGCCCTGATAATCCCTGATGTTCAGATCAGTCATGGTGACAAGTACACGTGCCTGGCTGAAAACGAGGCCGGAAGCCAAACGTCTGTTGGGGAATTAATCGTTAAAGGTTCGTGTAGGAACATTTTAACTTAAGAGTCGCTGCTTCCATTTCAAGGTGAAACCACAAGGCACACTTGGTCACGCTAACTGTTTGATACCCTTCTAGAACCTGCCAAAATTGTTGAGAGAGCCGAACTGGTCCAGGTGACAGCAGGAGACCCAGCCACGCTGGAGTACACAGTCACAGGCACCCCAGAACTCAAGCCCAAGTGGTACAAAGATGGTAGGCCTTTGGTTGCCAGTAAAAAGTACCGAATAAGTTTCAAAAACAACGTCGCCCAACTCAAGTTTTATTCGGCTGAGCTGCATGATAGTGGCCAGTACACATTTGAGGTTTCCAACGAGGTGGGCAGCAGCTCCTGCGAGACCACGTTCACTGTACTAGGTCAGTATCTTCAGGACCCCGGCCAACCGGTGAGCAAGGCCCAAAGCGCCTGGCGCCCTGCCCCGTGCTGACCCCTCTTCCCTTCCCGTGCCACTAACAGATCGGGACATCGCCCCGTTTTTCACGAAGCCCCTGCGCAACGTGGCCAGCGTCGTGGGCAGCGCCTGCAGGCTGGACTGCAGGATCGCGGGCTCCCTCCCGATGCGGGTGGCCTGGTTCAAGGACGGCAGGGAGCTGGCTTCTGGGGACAAGTACAGGGCGGCGTTTGTGGAAGGCACGGCCTCCTTGGAGATCCACGGCGTGGACCTGAGCGACGCGGGCACCTTCACTTGCCGAGCCACCAACTCCGTGGGCAGCAAAGACAGCAGCGGGGCCCTGGTGGTGCAAGGTTGGCTGGAGACCTGGCGTCTCCCTCCCGTAGGGACGGTGTTGGAACCCGGGCCCTGTCCCTTGGGCCGTGCCTCTTAACTCTTGCACGTCCTTTCTCCCCCCTCCCCCCCTAGAGCCACCCAGCTTTGTGACCAAGCCGGCCTCAAAGGACGTCCTGCCCGGCTCGGCCGTGTGCCTGAAGAGCACCTTCCGGGGCTCCGGCCCTTTCACCGTCAGGTGGCTGAAGGGCGGCCGGGAGCTGGTCTCCGGGGGAAGCTGCTATATCACCAAAGAAGCCTCGGAAAGTTCCCTGGAACTGTACGTGGTCAAGACCTCTGATTCGGGCACGTACACCTGTCAGGTCGGCAACGCCGCGGGCAGCGTGGAGTGCAGTGCAAACTTATTTGTGAAAGGTTGGCCTCGTTTTCTTGACATCTTTGCACCCCCCCACCCCTCAGTCCGTCCTCCCCTCGATGTTCCTTAACGCCGCCTTCCTCCCGCAGAGCCGGCCACGTTTATTGAAAAGTTAGAGCCCTCGCAGCTGCTCAAGAAGGGCGACAGCACGCAGCTGGCCTGCAAGGTGGCCGGTACCCCCCCGATTAAGATAACGTGGTTTGCCAACGACAGAGAGCTTAAGGAGGGCGGCAGGCACAGGATGTCCTTTGTGGAGTCCACCGCAGTCCTGAGCCTTACAGAGGTGACCACTGAGGACAGTGGCGAGTACATGTGCGAGGCTCAAAACGAGGCCGGCAGCGACCACTGTGGGAGCATCTTAATAGTCAAAGGTTTGTGGCCACGTTGCCCCCGGTGTCACCAGCACTGCAGTCCGTGGCACACGTTCCTCGCTCGCTAACGCAGGGTAATTCCTCCCCCACTGTAGAGTCGCCCTACTTTACCAAGGAGTTTAAGCCAGTTGAAGTGTTGAAGGAGTATGACGTCATGCTGCTGGCCGAGGTGGCGGGCACGCCTCCCTTTGACATCACTTGGTTCAAAGACAACACGACGCTGAGAAGCGGTAGGAAGTATAAGACCTTCATTCAGGACCAGCTGGTTAGCCTGCAGATCCTCAAGTTTGTGGCCACAGATGCTGGCGAATACCAGTGTCGGGTGACCAACGAGGTGGGCAGCAGCACCTGCAGTGCCAGGGTGACCCTAAGAGGTTAGTGTCGGTCCAAAGGATGCCCCGGCTCTTCTGTAGGATGAGCTCTTTAAAAAAAAAAATCCAGTCTTGCTAGAAAGCTGACATTGATTGAGAATTCCTCTTCTGATAGAACCGCCAAGCTTCGTAAAAAAGATCGAGAGTACCAGCTCCCTTCGTGGAGGCACGGCTGCCTTCCAGGCCACCCTGAAGGGCTCCTTGCCCATCACCGTGACTTGGTTGAAAGACAACGATGAAATCACTGAAGATGACAATATAAGAATGACCTTTGAGAACAACGTGGCTAGTCTGTACCTCAGTGGCATCGAAGTCAAGCACGATGGGAAATACGTCTGTCA
Organism: Vulpes lagopus; assembly: GCF_018345385.1. Lineage (NCBI taxonomy): Eukaryota > Metazoa > Chordata > Mammalia > Carnivora > Canidae > Vulpes > Vulpes lagopus. Next base: position 101,757,719 of record NC_054834.1, on the reverse strand, counting down.
GGCCAAAAATGATGCAGGAATACAGAGGTGTTCGGCATTGCTCTCAGTTAAAGGTTGGTTCGGGAAGTTTGCCATGGGCTTTAGGAAACAGTGCAGATGTAGGCCTTCTAGCGGAGTGACTCGCAACCCACACCTGTCCCTTTGTTCTCTACAGAACCTGCAACAATCACCGAGGAGGCTGTGTCTATAGATGTCACCCAAGGGGACCCAGCCACTTTGCAGGTTAAATTTTCAGGGACTAAGGAGATTACAGCCCGATGGTTTAAAGATGGCCAAGAACTGACCCTGGGCCAAAAATACAAAATCAGTGTCACCGACACGGTCTCTATACTGAAGATTATTTCTACAGAAAAGAGAGATAGTGGCGAATATACTTTTGAGGTCCAAAATGATGTTGGAAGAAGCAGCTGCAAGGCTAGCATTAATGTATTAGGTTGGTATTGAAACCGGGCACCTCTATGCCCATGTCCCCCAGTTTTACAGAAAATACAAATTGCTGCGCTGACCTAACTTTTTCTCGTGGTTTCTTGTTTTTGTTTTTTTTTTTATTGCATAGATCTTATCATACCTCCCTCATTCACCAAGAGGCTGAAGAAAATGGACAGCATTAAAGGGTCTTCTATTGACTTAGAATGTATAGTGGCTGGGTCACATCCCATAAGCATCCAGTGGTTCAAAGATGATCAAGAAATATCAGCTAGTGAAAAATACAAATTCTCTTTTCATGACAATACTGCCTTCTTGGAAATCAGTCACCTGGAAGGTTCAGACAGTGGGACGTACACTTGTTCCGCCACTAATAAGGCAGGACACAACCAGTGCAGTGGCCATCTCACGGTCAAAGGTCGGCATTTGTTTTTAATCTACACTTGTCAAGGACTCGTCTGCTCTCTCATTTCTTAATTCTCACCCTCATTGCTCCATTCCTAAGTAAACCTTGCTTTCTCGTTTTGCTTCTTCTTCTTTCATCCCAGAACCCCCTTACTTCGTGGAAAAGCCACAGTCACAAGATGTCAATCCCAGTACAAGGGTTCAGTTAAAGGCACTTGTGGGTGGCACTGCACCCATGACAATAAAGTGGTTCAAAGATAACAAAGAGTTGCACTCGGGAGCAGCTCGCTCCGTTTGGAAAGATGACACCTCCACCATACTGGAGCTCTTTTCAGCCAAAGCTGCCGACTCTGGGACCTACATCTGCCAACTAAGCAATGATGTCGGCACAGCAACCAGTAAAGCCACTCTCTTTGTGAAAGGTCTGATCTCTACGTTCACCTCTCTTGCTTGCTTGTCTTAGATTTTCTTGGGTTGGGGGTGGGGGGAGGAAGAGGCTTAAGAAAGCTATTTCAGCCTTTGTTTAAAAAAAAAAAAAAAACATGTTCAACGTGACCCTTTCTTCCCCATCTTTAGAACCTCCTCAATTCATTAAGAAGCCCAGCCCGGTATTAGTGCTGAGAAATGGACAATCTACGACATTCGAGTGCCAAATCACAGGCACCCCTGAAATCAGAGTTTCTTGGTATCTGGATGGGAATGAAATAACAGCCATTAAGAAACATGGCATTTCCTTCATCGATGGCCTAGCCACTTTCCAAATCTCTGGTGCCAGGGTAGAAAATAGTGGGACTTACGTCTGTGAAGCCCGTAATGACGCGGGCACGGCAAGCTGCAGCATTGAATTAAAAGTGAAAGGTTCGTTGCTGGCTCTGTTTTTGCATGTTTGGGCTGTGCTGCTGGCCATGCTGGCTGTGCTCTGGTCGTCCCTCGAGTAAGCTAGCCTCTGTCTTCCTTTTGCATCTTTAGAGCCTCCCACCTTCATCAGGGAACTGAAGCCCGTGGAGGTTGTAAAGGATAGTGATGTGCAGCTGGAGTGTGAAGTTGCAGGAACAGCTCCATTTGAAGTCACGTGGCTGAGGAACAACAAGGAAATTCGAAGCAGCAAAAAATATACCCTCACTGACAGAGTGTCAGTGTTTAGCCTCCATATAACCAAGTGTGACCCTTCAGACACTGGTGACTACCAGTGCATTGTGTCTAATGAAGGTGGCAGCTGCTCTAGCAGTACTAAGGTCTCCCTGAAAGGTCAGTTGTACCCAGAGGAAGCAGGCTACGGCCTAAAAATTTGGTCATGCTCTTTAATTTTGTGATTACAAGAAGCTCAAATATGCCTCTTCTTTTCACACCATCTAATTTGATCACAGAACCACCATCATTCATTAAGAAGATCGAAAACGTCACGACCGTTCTGAAAAGTTCTGGCACCTTCCAGAGCACCGTGGCAGGCTCGCCTCCCATTTCTATCACCTGGCTAAAGGATGACCACATTCTTGAGGAAGATGATAATGTTCATATTTCGTTTGTGAACAACGTGGCCACACTTCAGATCAGGGCTGTGGACAATGGACACAGCGGGAGATACACATGTCAAGCCAAGAACGAGTCAGGAGTTGAGAGGTGTTATGCTTTCCTCTTAGTACAAGGTTTGTAGGCTTTTCCGTCGAGGCCTTAGCCTGTGGGGATGATTCCATAGGCCCACCTTATTTCTGGTGGAATTAGCCACACAACTGATTTGCATTTTAATTCTTACCGCAGAACCTGCTCAAATCCTGGAGAAAGCTAAATCTGTTGATGTTACTGAGAAAGACCCAGTGACTCTGGAGTGTGTTGTGGCTGGAACACCAGAACTCAAAGTGAAATGGCTTAAAGATGGAAAGCAAATTGTGCCCAGTAGATATTTTTCAATGAGTTTTGAAAATAACGTGGCCAGTTTTAGGATTCAGTCAGTAATGAAGCAAGACAGTGGTCAGTATACTTTCAAGGTGGAAAATGACTTTGGAAGCAGTAGCTGTGATGCCTACCTGAGAGTGCTAGGTTTGTATTTGGGCCTGAGTGGGCTCCCCTTATTTCTTTACCTATATCCTTTGTAAACAAATGGCAACATATTGATGGGTGTGTTTTGCTGTTTGCATTGGATAGATCAAGATATTCCTCCATCTTTCACCAAAAAATTGACCAAAATGGATAAAATTCTGGGCACTTCTATTCGTATGGAGTGCAAGGTTTCAGGCTCACTCCCTATTAGTGCTCAGTGGTTTAAGGATGGAAAAGAAATATCCACAAGTGCAAAATACAGACTTGTCTGTCACGAGAACACGGTGTCACTGGAAGTTAATAACCTGGAATTGGAAGACACTGCGAATTATACGTGCAAGGTCTCCAATGTAGCCGGGGATGACGCATGCAGTGGCATCCTAACTGTTAAAGGTTAGAACTTCTTTTCCTCTTCTTCATTCTTTGTGTGATTGCTTATTAAATGTGCCACTCTTACCTTGTACTCTTTAGACCTAAGAGTTTCAATAATTCTGTTTCTTTAGATATATATTTATTGAGTTCAAGAAATACACAGTCATTGCCTCTTTTCAGAGTGTTTTCTTACATGTCCATAAGACTGTCAACATAGCTTAACTAGGAGGAGTCTCATTAAGTATTTCTCTTAACATCTATAGAACCACCAAGCTTCCTAGTGAAACCCGAGCGACAGCAAGCCATACCGGATTCCACAGTAGAATTTAAAGCAGTACTGAAAGGAACACCACCATTTAAAATAAAGTGGTTTAAAGATGATGTGGAACTTGCCTCTGGACCTACCTGTTTCATTGGCTTGGAAGGGTCAACTAGCTTCTTAAATCTCTATTCAGTGGATGCTTCCAAGACTGGACAATATACCTGCCAAGTTACCAATGACGTTGGTAGCGACTCTTGTACTACAATGTTGCTTGTGACAGGTGTGCACGTTTGATTGTTTTACACTGTTTTTACGTTTCTGTCTGACCTGTGGCTCCCTTCTATACCATGCATCCACCCAATCAAGAAAGTACGCTTCTCTCGAACAGTGCACTGGATTTGCCAGGCACTGTTCATCTTTTCCTCTTTCCTGTATACTACTTAATTTTGCTTTTGTTATATTTATCTGTTCCCTCATAATCTCCCCTTTCTTTCACTCTCTAGAACCACCCAAGTTTGTAAAGAAATTAGAAGCATCTAAAATAGTGAAAGCAGGTGACTCAGCACGACTTGAATGCAAGATAACTGGATCCCCCGAAATCAGAGTTGTGTGGTACAGAAATGAACATGAACTCCAAGCCAGTGATAAATACAGAATGACTTTCATTGACTCAGTGGCCGTCCTACAGATGAACAATCTCGGTACTGAGGACAGTGGGGATTTCATTTGTGAGGCTCGAAATCCTGCTGGCAGCACAAGCTGCAGTACCAAGGTTATCGTAAAAGGTAGAAATCTCTTTCTTCTGTTCTTCATTACCTGACGCCCACCTTCTTCTCCCCTGGGGTATCACAGCTATTTATTCTTTTGCCATCACTTTAGCTTCCGTTTAAGATTGTAGAATATTTTCCCCAACTAGTATTAGTTCTCTTTTTTTGTTATTTTTTAAGATTTACTTACATGTAGCCAATCATTCTGGGATATTTTTCTTGTTATTCCAATGTCATAATTCTGATCACCCCAATACATTGACCAAGCAGTGTAAATCTGATGTTCACCAACATACCAGAAGGAAGGAAGGAAGGAAGGAAGGATGGAAGGAAGGATGGAAGGAAGGAAGGAAGGATTCATTTTAAAATCCATTTTTACCTTTAGCCAACTTATGAATATATCATCATTTTCACTATGATCTTTAGCATTAATAACAATATTTACTATATATGTGTGTATATGTGGGGATATATGGTGCAAACAATACAGATTTTAACCTTACATTTAAAACAGGACAGTTATAGGTGTGCCTGGGCAGCTTGGTCAGTTAAGTGCCCAACTCTTGATTTCAGGTCTTAATCTCAGGCTCATGAGCTCAAGCCCAAGCTAGCCTCCACTCAGGTGATGCCTACTTAAAAAATATATATACCTATATATATGGAAAAAAGGGGCAATATACATATTTTTTTCTCTCTCAAGAATTGCTTCCTATTTTTTAAAAATTATATCACTATGCCTTGGTGCAATTAATACCAGTATTTTCTGTAGCCACTTTCCAGTATTTTTATCACAAAGTCCAAGGTTGTCATGGTGTGAAGCAATTATTTCAATAAAAGTTGGTGACATGGAAGACTTAGATCACATGTGTCATCATGGCTTCTAAGTATTTCCGTTATAGAGCATATATAAAAAATTTCATCCCTGAAGTTAGGATTTGATACCTCATGCAAATCATCTTAATTAACGGTACTTGGGTTTGGTTTTTGTTTTACAACTTTCGCATCAGTCCTTATCATCTGAGAAAAACTAGTAAGGTAAGGTAGATAGAAAGTTGAAGTCCTCAGCAAGGAAATCTAGGGGTCTAGTTTGGGTTCTCTGCCAGGGAAGCGAGTGATTCTGGAAAGGCTAATGGCTTCTCCAAAACTGTTATTCCTCAACAATGAAGTGATAGTTCTGGACACCGTTTCCACATTATAGTATCTTGACTCTTCCAATTTTAACAACAAAGAAATAAAAACATTCTATGAAATTAAATAGCCCAACTCATTAGAAATTCTTGTTTTCTTACAGAACCACCCGTTTTTAGCAGCTTTCCTCCTGTAGTAGAAACCCTTAAAAATACTGAAGTTAGTCTTGAGTGTGAACTTTCGGGAACACCACCATTTGAGGTGATATGGTACAAAGACAAGCGGCAACTCCGAAGTAGCAAGAAATACAAGATTGCATCCAAAAACTTCCATGCAAGTATTCATATTCTCAATGTTGAAACTTCAGACATTGGTGAATACCACTGCAAAGCACAGAATGAAGTGGGAAGTGATACTTGCATTTGTACTGTAAAATTAAAAGGTAAGCGTATTTCCTGCACATGGCAGAAATGGCAGGAATGTGCAAGACACCTGTTTTTTTTCTTTCTCTTCCATTATATGGACAATGTTTTCAACAATCTCCGCTCATCTTTCCTTGTTCAGAACCACCAAGATTTGTCTCCAAACTGAACAGCCTCACCGTTGTAGCTGGCGAGCCCGCTGAGTTACAAGCATCCATAGAAGGAGCCCAGCCTATTTTTGTTCAGTGGCTTAAAGAGAAAGAAGAAGTGATCAGAGAAAGTGAAAACATCAGAATTACATTTGTAGAAAATGTTGCAACTCTGCAGTTTGCAAAAGCAGAACCAGCTAATGCTGGGAAGTATATCTGCCAAATCAAGAATGATGGCGGAATGAGAGAGAACATGGCCACATTGACTGTTTTAGGTTGGTACAATATAGTACAATGATCCCCTGAGAGAAGGTGGCACCAACCACTGAGATGAGTCACTAGTAGAATCTCCGATTCTGAATTTCTTCTGGAATTATATTAGTCCATACCTGTTTGAAAGGTTTAGGAGAGGGGAGCCTGGGTGGCTCAGTTGGTTAAGGAGCCGTCTTTGGCTCAGGTCATGATCCCAGGGTCCTAGGATTGAGCCAGCCCCGTGTCCAGCTCCCTGCTCAGCAGGGAGCCTGCTTCTCCCTCTCCCTCTATCCCTCTCCCTGCTTGTGCTCTTGAGCACTCTCTCTCTCTTAAATAAATAAATAAAATCTTTAAGAACAAAAAGGAAGAAGGGATCCCTGGGTGGCGCAGCGGTTTAGCGCCTGCCTTTGGCCCAGGGCGCAGTCCTGGAGACCCGGGATTGAATCCCACGTCGGGCTCCCGGTGCATGGAGCCTGCTTCTCCCTCTACCTGTGTCTCTGCCTCTCTATCTCTCTCTCTCTCTGTGTGACTATCATAAATAAATAAAAATTAAAAAAAAGAACAAAAAGGAAAAAAGAGAAAAGACCTAATTAATCGTTTTTTCCCCTAATCGATCTTTCAAACACTCTTTCCTGTTTTTGTGATCCTAACAAAAGTTAGCCATCTGTTTCATTGTTTACTTACTACTTTTCTTGATGGATTAGCAGATAGAATCATGATTTTCTTTTATTTAAGCATGAAAACTTATTGGAAGCCAGCATATGCCACAAGGAAATTTTGTTTCCAAAGTACTAGCTGTTCATGTTGACAAGAACTCCCAAGATCAAAGTTAGATAGGAAAGACTTACACTTGCATCTTTGGACATTTTAATTTAGTGATTATTTGGATAACAGCTTGGAAAAATACTGGCTTTAGCCCCTTAAAATAAAGCAAAGATATCAAGTAGTTCAAAACATGAATCCTTTGCTCTAGAGAGGGTCAAGGGCAAATCAGTACATACTAATATACATTGTCTGAATTGTTTTGGAAGCCAACTAGTGCAGAAACATATGACTTAATAATAACCCCCCCATAAATTCATGACATGTAATTGTGGAATCATCACTCCAGAGAGAGAAAGAGAGAGAGAGAGAGAGAGAGAGAGAACGCCCTAACGTAACCAAACCATTGGAAGAACCAATCTTAGTGAATTTGAGAGTAGAATCATGCTAAAGGTAACGGACTTTGACAGATGGCTATCACATTTTATTTCAGAGCCTGCAGTCATTGTTGAGAAAGCAGGGCCAATGACAGTGACTGTGGGAGAAACATGCACCCTGGAGTGTAAGGTGGCCGGCACTCCCGAACTCTCGGTTGAATGGTACAAGGACGGGAAGCTGTTGACCAGCAGCCAAAAACACAAATTCAGCTTCTACAACAAAATCTCTACCCTAAAGATACTCTCTGTTGAAAGGCAAGATGCAGGCACATACACTTTCCAGGTTCAAAACAACGTCGGAAAAAGCAGCTGCACAGCTGTGGTTGATGTTTCAGGTTAGTTCCGCTCTATCCCCGCCACCCCCCATTGCTTCTGCGGATTCCTTCAGCAGTTGCCTTCTCTCACAGCTCTTCTGCTCTTTCAAATCGTGGTGATCTCTTGCCTTTCCTCACACAGACCGAATGGTCCCTCCGTCTTTCACACGAAGACTGAGAGATACTGTTGGGGTGCTGGGTACTTCTTGCATCTTGGAGTGCAAAGTAGCTGGATCGTCACCTATCTCTGTTGCCTGGTTTCATGAGAAAACGAAGATTGTCAGCGGAGCAAAGTACCAGACCACATTCTCAGATAATGTCTGCACGTTGCAGCTGAATTCTCTGGACTCGTCGGATATGGGCAGTTACACATGCGTGGCTGCTAATGCCGCTGGGTCTGATGAATGTCGTGCAGCGTTGGCTGTACAAGGTCAGTGTTATACACACAAGCCATTTTGCACAAATTCTTCTTTGGGTGCACATCATGGTACCCACCTGACACACATTCCAAAGGGCTCTTCATTTTTAGATTCAGAGTTGCAACCAAATTAGAAACTTACAGGTTCTTTTCACTGTCCTCCATGTCCATGTAGAACCACCCTCTTTTGTGAAGGAGCCTGAACCTCTGGAAATACTGCCAGGCAAAAATGTCACTTTCACAAGTGTCATTAGAGGAACCCCTCCATTCAAGGTCGGCTGGTTCAGAGGTGCCAGAGAACTAGTGAGAGGAGACCAGTGCAACATCTACTTTGAAGACACTGTGGCAGAACTGGAATTATTTAATGTTGACATCTCTCAGAGTGGGGAATACACTTGTGTGGTTTCTAACAATGCTGGCCAAACATCCTGCACTACTCGTCTCTTCGTGAAAGGTTTGCTCGAGTGCATTTGCTCTTCTGATTTTCTGTATGGGGCCATCTATGTGCTTTTCCTGGGTTTAATTGCCATGCTTTGTCACTCACCAGAACCGGCTACATTTGTGAAGAAGCTAAGTGATCACTCCGTGGAACCAGGGAAGTCCATAATTCTGGAGAGCACCTACACCGGAACACTTCCGATTGCAGTTACCTGGAAAAAGGATGGTTTCAACATAAGTCAGTCTGAAAGATGCAGCATAGTCACAACAGAGAAAACGTGCATCTTAGAAATCCTGAATAGCACCAAAAAAGACGCAGGACAGTACTCCTGTGAAATTGAAAATGAGGCAGGCAAGGATGTCTGCAAAGCTCTGGTATCTACATTAGGTGTGTTGTCTTATTCTCTCCTCAGTGGTCGGCATTCCTGTAAGACAAAGCATGGTCTGTTTGGTGTTCTTTAATTCCAGTTGCTGAATGTGATCCTTTCTTCTTTAGAACCACCTTATTTTGTTACGGAGCTAGAACCTCTGGAGGCATCGGTTGGAGATTCGGTGTCTTTACAATGCCAGGTTGCTGGGACACCAGAAATTACAGTGTCCTGGTACAAAGGAGACACCAAGTTACGGCCAACTCCTGAATACAGGACCTATTTTACAAACAATGTGGCCACGCTTGTTTTTAATAAAGTGAATATTAATGACAGTGGAGAGTACACATGTAAAGCAGAAAATAGTATAGGAACTGCTGCTTCGAAGACTGTCTTCAGAATTCAAGGTGATTATATTATTTTAGAAATTAAGAAGTGTTTTTAAATTAATCCTTTTATCTTTGGGGAGAAATTTTCTCCTCATGGACTAATGACTCAAGTATTGCTTGTCTTCCTACAGAGCGCCAACTCCCACCTTCCTTTGCAAGACAATTGAAAGACATCGAACAGACGGTTGGGTTGCCAGTGACACTCACTTGTCGATTAAATGGCTCCGCACCCATCCAGGTGTGCTGGTATAGAGATGGGGTACTTTTACGAGACGACGAAAATCTACAGATGTCATTTGTAGACAACGTGGCAACTTTAAAAATCTTGCAAACTGACTTGAGTCACTCTGGCCAGTACTCCTGCTCAGCCTCTAACCCACTTGGAACAGCATCTTCTAGTGCTAGACTGGCAGTGAGAGGTTTGTTCCCATGTTAATCTTTCTCTTCGCAAAAACCAAACCGTGACTTCTTATTCACTGTCAGAGTAGAAACAGCCAGTGACGAAAGTCAAACAAACAAAACACACATTGCCTTTTCTTTTCATTTTCCAGAACCTAAGAAGTCTCCCTTCTTTGACATCAAGCCCGTATCTATAGATGTCATTGCTGGGGAAAGTGCTGACTTTGAGTGCCATGTCACTGGTGCTCAACCAATGCGAATCACTTGGTCAAAAGATAACAAGGAGATACGTCCTGGAGGAAATTATACTATCACATGTGTGGGAAACACTCCCCATTTGAGAATTCTTAAAGTAGGCAAAGGAGACTCTGGTCAGTACACTTGCCAGGCAACCAATGATGTTGGCAAGGACATGTGCTCAGCTCAACTCAGTGTAAAAGGTATCATTATGCGGCATCTACTGATATTTGTTCTTTCCCACGTTTACGTAACGGTCTTCTAAAAGTTCCTTTAGTGTTTAAGTGTTTGGGACAAGCTAACTGGGTCATGTTAGAATTTGTACTTTAGTGTTGAAAGCATTAATCGAAGATCTGTTTTGTCTTTATATTGTTCTCTAGTGTTAACTCTAAGTGTGATCCTATCAGATAGTGTGGTCTAATTGAAATTTGTGAAGTATTGTTTCAACTATCCAGTCTCATATTATTTTCTGTTATGTGGCGTTCTGATTTATCATTACTAAATTTTGACCAAATACCTCTATAATACACTAACTTATATGTTTTGGCTTACCTATCCAAACTGCAAAAATTAAACTTACCAATTAAATTCTCCATTGGGAGCTTATTTGATGGCAAACATAACATTTCATCACAAAATAATCAGAAAGTATATTCTTAATAAGCACGTTTAAGTTACGTATTTATGGGATCTTCAGCCACAAACACAAGCTATTTTTTCCTTTGATTTACTAGAACCTCCCAAGTTCGTTAAGAAACTAGAAGCTTCTCAAGTTGCAAAGCAGGGAGAATCCATCCAGCTGGAATGTAAAATAAGTGGTTCCCCGGAAATCAAAGTTCAGTGGTTCCGAAACGACAGCGAACTTCACGAAAGCTGGAAATACAACATGTCATTCGTTAATTCTGTGGCCTTGCTTACCATCAATGAAGCCAGCGCTGAGGACAGCGGAGACTATATCTGTGAAGCTCATAATGGTGTTGGTGATGCCAGCTGTAGCACAGCCCTGACCGTGAAAGGTTAGACACGCTAAGCTGCTTGCTTTCTTCTCCTCTGGTTTGAGTCTTTCTCAGCGACGTGATGAGCTCCAAAATAAAAAGGCTCACCGCGGGAGCAATTCTTAACTAGCTTGCAGGAATTGTTATTTCTTGCGTTAGCCTACTGGCCTATGGTCACACCAATTGCTCCTAGTGGATTGTGGATTCTAAAATATGTTTTTTTTTTCTCCTTTTCAGTAAGCAAATGTTCTCATCATTTATCTTCTTTTTCCCCGGTAGCACCTCCTGTTTTCACCCAGAAGCCTTCTCCAGTAGGAGCTCTTAAAGGTTCTGACGTTATCTTCCAATGTGAAATTTCGGGAACCCCCCCGTTTGAGGTGGTGTGGGTTAAAGACCGAAAGCAAGTTCGAAGCAGCAAGAAATTTAAAATCACGTCAAAAAATTTTGATACAAGTCTTCATATCCTTAATCTCGAAGCTTCCGATGTAGGAGAGTATCACTGCAAAGCCACTAACGAGGTGGGAAGCGACACGTGTGTTTGCTCTGTCAAGTTCAAAGGTTTGTACACCTGGGCACAAAAATAGATGTCTCTTCCTTTCCTCTTTTCTTGCTTAGCTAATAATTTAGGTGGCTGTGATTCCCTTTCTTCCCCTAACCACAAATTTCTTTCATTAGAGCCTCCACGATTTGTGAAAAAGCTAAGCGACACCTCAACCCTTATTGGGGATGCTGTTGAGTTACGGGCTGTGGTGGAAGGCTTCCAGCCAATTTCTGTGGTCTGGCTGAAAGATAAAGGTGAAGTCATCAGAGAGAGTGAAAACACTAGGATTTCGTTCATCGATAACATCGCAACCCTCCAACTTGGGAGCCCAAAAGCATCTGATTCTGGAAAATATGTGTGCCAGATCAAGAACGATGCCGGGATGCGAGAATGTTCGGCAGTCTTGACAGTCCTAGGTTAGTAACAAAGGACAACCTGGATAAAAAATCAGAACGACTGGCCCACGATTGTCTTCCACAAATATTAATCTTATCCCATTGTATGTTGATTACACTCTCAGTCTGGGAGGTGACTTTATCTTCAACGCATTATACTTCTTCTTTTAGAACCAGCCAGAATCGTAGAGAAGCCAGAACCCATGACAGTCACTACTGGGAATCCTTTTGCATTAGAGTGTGTGGTGGCTGGAACACCAGAGCTTTCAGTCAAGTGGTTCAAAGATGGGAGAGAATTGTCTGCAGACAGCAAACATCACATTACGTTCATCAACAAAGTGGCTTCGGTTAAAATCCCTTGTGCAGAAATGAGTGACAAGGGGTTATACAGCTTCGAAGTGAAGAACAGTGTTGGTAAAAGCACCTGCTCTGTGTCCGTCCACATCTCGGGTGAGTAGTATGAGGTTTTAATGGATCTATCAGTTTTCCTGGAGGAAAAAAAAACAAAAAGAAAGAAAAAAGCAAGCAAGCTTCTCTTTAAACAGAGAATCACCCTTCTCCCACATAGATCGAGTCGTGCCCCCCTCCTTCATCCGCAAGCTGAAGGACACCAACGCCATCCTGGGGGCTTCGGCGGTTCTGGAGTGCCGGGTGTCCGGCTCGGCCCCCATTTCAGTCGGCTGGTTTCAGGACGGGAATGAGGTCGTCAGTGGGCCTAAATGCCAGTCCAGCTTTTCGGAAAACGTCTGTACTTTGAGCCTGAGCTTCCTGGAGCCTTCCGACACAGGCACATACACGTGCGTGGCCGCCAACGTGGCCGGTTCTGACGAGTGCTCGGCACTGCTGACCGTGCAAGGTCAGTGTGCGGGTCAGGCCGCGGCTGCCCGGCGCCACTTGGCACCTGCCGCGCGTGGGAGCTTTTGTCGTGTCTCCTTTGAAGCCTTAGTTCCCTTTCCTTCAAGGGCCAAAAAGCGCATCTCACCTGGATCTCTTATCTCTTTGTTTCCTCTCGCTCTCTCCCTCCCCTGGGGTATCCAGAACCCCCGTCCTTCGAACAGGTCCCCGACTCCGTGGAAGTGCTGCCTGGAATAAGCCTCATATTCAGCTGTGTCATCAGAGGCACCCCTCCATTCAAGGTCAAGTGGTTTAAAGGCAGCAGGGAACTGGTGTCGGGGGAGTCCTGCACCATCTCCCTGGAGGATGCCGTGACCGAGCTGGAGCTGCTGGAGGTGGAGCCGTCGCAGAGCGGGGACTACTCCTGCCTCGTCACCAATGAGGCGGGCAGTGCCTCCTGTACCGCGCACCTTTTTGTGAAAGGTTTGCTCTTTTCTCCAACTCGTGTGTCTTTGCCGTGTCTTTCCACGTCTTGGCTTGAAGATGCCGATTTGACCCTCCTGTTTTGTCCGCACAGAACCAGCCACCTTTGTGAAAAGGTTGGCTGACTTCAGCGTGGAGACGGGAAGCCCCATAGTGCTCGAGGCCACCTATTCGGGCACACCTCCCATCTCCGTGAGCTGGATGAAGAATGAGTCCCCGCTGTCCCAGTCGCAGAATTGCAGCATTACCACGACGGAAAAATCCACAATACTGGAAATTACTGAGAGCACCGTAGAGGATTATGCACAGTACAGTTGCCTGATAGAAAATGAGGCCGGTCAAGACATTTGTGACGCGCTGGTGTCTGTCTTAGGTGTGTCAATCAGTTACCTCCCCTTCTTATTGCTGTCTTCTCCTTCTCTTACAACATCTTCTTTAAGGCAGCATGATTGATTGATTGCCATCCTTTGTACCCTAGAACCGCCTTATTTCATTGAGCCTCTGCAACACGTAGAAGCAGCCATTGGAGAACCCACGACTTTACAATGTAAAGTAGATGGAACCCCAGAAATTAGAATTGCTTGGTATAAAGAACACACAAAGCTGCGCTCAGCTCCTGCGTACAAAATGCAATTTAAAAATAACATCGCCTCCTTAGTTATCAACAAAGTGGATCACAGTGACATAGGAGAGTACACCTGCAAGGCAGAGAACAGTGTGGGGGCAGTCGCTTCTTCGGCCGTGCTCGTTATCAAAGGTGATGATGGTTTTGTTTCCCAAGGCTTGCTGTGTGCTGAACAGACCCATTTGCTTAAAAACATCACAATGTTAATGGATTGAAGTGCGTCCTGGATGTTTTCTCTCTTGTGAATGAGGATTATCTGTAACTTCTTTACAGAGCGCAAACTTCCACCTTCCTTTGCAAGAAAGCTGAAGGATGTTCACGAGACCCTTGGCTTCCCAGTCGCATTTGAATGTCGCATCAATGGCTCAGAACCTCTTCAAGTGTCTTGGTACAAGGATGGGGTACTTTTGAAAGACGATGCTAATTTGCAAACCTCTTTTGTTCATAACGTAGCAACCCTTCAGATTTTGCAAACTGACCAGAGCCACGTTGGTCAGTACAATTGTTCAGCTTCCAATCCTCTTGGAACTGCTTCATCTAGTGCCAAGCTCATTCTCTCAGGTGAGTAGCTCATCGCGCTACCCTCTTCATTATAAAAGCTTCACTGCTGTGGGCCACCAAAGGACTGGTGCCTCTCAGTTTCTGCTCCATGTCTGGGAGCATGAAAACTGAAGTCACCATGTTGGTCTTCATCCTTTTCAGAGCACGAAGTGCCTCCTTTCTTTGATCTAAAGCCCGTATCAGTAGATCTTGCTCTTGGAGAAAGTGGTTCTCTTAAATGTCATGTAACTGGAACTGCACCCATCAAAATCACTTGGGCCAAAGATAACCGAGAGATTCGCCCTGGAGGCAACTACAAGATGACTTTGGTTGAAAATACTGCAACTCTGACGGTTCTCAAAGTAAGCAAAGGCGATGCTGGGCAGTACACCTGCTACGCAAGCAACGTCGCTGGAAAAGACTCTTGTTCTGCTCACCTGGGTGTACAAGGTACCTGTTCCAGTCACGTAGCAACATCTCTTTTACATTTTCAATATCTTGAAATACAGGAGGAAGGGTGTGCTTGAAAGTTATGTGTAGGACCATGGTCAAGTAATTAGGAGAGATCAAATGGATCTAGGGCCTTCCAGACGGGATCAAGTTTTAAAATTTTTTATTAAAAAATATAAAACTAATAAAACACAGACTGTACATCGATTTTTAAAGGCTAAAGATAAAGACTAGGGAAAGAGTGAACAACAGATTTTCACAGGATTGCAAGAAAATCCAAATTTGAAAGAAATCAGCTTAAGACCAAAAAAAAAAAAAAAAAAAAAAGGAAGTTATCTCTATCTCAAAAGACTTATTTTCCCCAGTCGTTTGTAAATTAATGGATTTTATCGCTCCAGGGGATAGCAGATCCCAAATAAGCCCTTCAAGAAGACTCAGCTTGTGCTAACCTCTCTCCCTCCTCTAGTCCCAGTTAAGTAAGAGTGGAAGCCAGAGGGCTAGGGTGAACATTAATATCCGACATTGTGGAAGGCAACCGTGTCTTTCAGTAGCAAGTTCATGGCTGCCATTGTCAGAGATTAAATACTTAACCCAATGAACTACTGATCTAACCCATTAGAGAATTTTTTAGGATTTTTGTGGTGATGGTTTCTAGATCTCTTGAAATTAAAATAGAATTGTATTTAGCAGCCCATTTGCTCTATGACATACTCCTAATCATTTTTATTTCTCTGAGCTTGAATTTTTTGATTCAGTAATGAAGAAAGCCTTGCTCTCCCCAGTTGAAGGGAAATTATGAGTGTTGAAGAAATATCCGTTTAAGGACTTCAGTCACCACAGTGAATGATTATTATAAAATAAAGACTATACCTTAGACCACAAAAAAAAAAAAGGTCTTTAAGAGCAATTGGCATAAATATTAAAATATCTCACCCAGTTTTGTTATTCTCATTCCTCATGGTACATATCTGATATCTTTGTAGCCATAGGAGGAGATACACCTCCACTAGTTCACATACAGGAAGGTAGTCAAACTGTCTTATTCCTTGTGAACTTCAGAGTTCTTGAAACAACAGATATAGCCCTGCCTCTGATCTCGGGCTAAAGAAATGAATCTTTTGCTGGGAGGATCACACAATATGAATTAATGTATTTTCCTCCTTCCGTTTATAACAGCATTTGATGTGGTTGCTTGCAGAAGTACATGCATTTTAAGAAATTTCTACTTCGGTTGAACTTAACCATTCTTAACTACTAATTATTAACCATTGTTCCTTGAACCACATCAAATAAATAAATATGTTTTCCGGAATTAAAGACCTCTCTGACAGAGGGATTCCATTCTTCGCTTTATCTTGAGTTACACGTGTCTTTTCCATCCCTTACCTTGTCTTTTCTTCTTGGTTCCATAGAACCACCCAGGTTCATTAAGAAGCTAGAACCTTCAAGAATTGTGAAACAGGATGAATACACAAGATATGAATGCAAAATCGGAGGGTCTCCAGAAATCAAGGTTTTGTGGTACAAAGACGAGACTGAAATTCAAGAGAGCAGTAAATTCAGAATGTCATTCCTTGACTCGGTGGCGGTGTTAGAAATGCACAACCTCAGTGTCGAGGACAGCGGAGACTACACGTGTGAGGCCCGCAACGCAGCAGGCAGTGCGAGCAGCAGCACTTCCTTAAAAGTTAAAGGTCAGAGCTTACTCTTCCTTTGTGTTGCTCACCTTGGACTCCTCTCTGGTTGTCCTCTCAGTCCCCCGCGTGACTCCGCAGCAATGTTTTAACATTTTTAAAGCCTAATGATCAAAAATCGAAAGTCATGTGTTCTGTCTCTGCGATGGAATGGGAAACTGATCCTTACTTGAAACTATATACTAACAGAATACAGCCCGATTTTCCTTTTCTTTCATTTTTTTTTTCTCTAACTCAATTACCTTCCTATTGCAGAACCACCCGTTTTCCGCAAAAAGCCTCATCCTGTTGAGACACTGAAGGGAGCTGATGTTCATCTTGAATGTGAGCTTCAGGGGACTCCTCCTTTTCAAGTTTCTTGGCATAAAGATAAGAGAGAACTTAGGAGTGGCAAGAAGTACAAGATAATGTCCGAGAACTTCCTGACGAGCATTCACATCCTGGGTGTCGATGCTGCAGACATAGGGGAGTACCAGTGCAAAGCCACCAATGATGTGGGCAGCGACACTTGTGTTGCTTCTATCACTCTGAAAGGTGAGTGGCCTCATTCTTTTCTGTCTACTATTCCCCTTCTGATTTCTCCCCCCTCTAATTTTAATGCTCTCTTGGCTTCTTAGCGATCGCCCAGCCCTTTATCACTAGCTGTGTCTCCTACTTACCCTTTTTTCTCTGCCAAATCCTTTTATGTTTAGTGTGCATCCCATATCTGAATCCTACCAAATATCATTTTAGCCAGTTTTTCCAGTCGATTTCATTGAACTCAGAAAGCTGGAGAAAGCAAGACATCTGACTCTTTTGGCTTAATATAAACTGACACGTCCCTGCTCCCACTCACCAAAAATACCTCTTATTTAAGAAGTGGAAACAACGTATTCTCACTAGTGTAATTCCTCGCATTGCATTGCACGACTGGAGGGAGGTACTACTGGCCCCACAGATTTTAAACAATTTGTCTTTTTCTCATCAGCACCACCAAGGTTTGTGAAGAAGCTCAGCGATATTTCTACCATCGTTGGTGAAGAAGTTCAGCTGCAGACCACTATCGAAGGGCCTGAGCCAATATCAGTGGTGTGGTTCAAAGATAAGGGGGAAATTGTTAGAGAGAGTGACAACATATGGGTGTCTTATTCAGAAAACGTTGCAACCCTGCAGTTTGCAAGAGCAGAAACAGCCAACGCCGGGAAGTACACCTGTCAGATCAAAAACGATGCTGGAATGCAAGAGTGCTTCGCCACGCTCTCCGTTCTCGGTTAGTCCAGATAGAACATTACCATGAATACAAAGCACACGCTGTATCTGTGTTTTCTTTAGCTTTGCAGTTTGATCGTAAAGTTTGGATGTAATTTATTATATCCCATTCCAGAACCTGCGGCAATCGTGGAAAAGCCAGAATCCATAAGAGTTACCACAGGAGATACCTGTACCTTGGAATGCACGGTCACTGGCACGCCTGAACTCAGTACTAAGTGGTTTAAGGATGGAAAAGAGCTGACGAGTGACAGCAAATACAAAATAAGTTTCTTCAACAAAGTATCTGGCCTTAAGATTATCAATGTGGCACCCAGTGACAGTGGGGTATACAGTTTCGAGGTGCAAAACCCTGTTGGCAAAGACAGCTGTACAGCCTCAGTACAAGTTTCAGGTTGGTTGGTTGGACTTTTATCTTAATGTTATTGTGATGTAGTTCCTGATTTACATATACGTGTATGGGAAGTTCCATCTTCTACAGCATGACATGAGACTGACACCCTCTGCATCAGCAAAATCAGTGGTAACGTACCCATAGGGTTGGAAGAAAATGAAGTCCAAAAGTTATATCCTGGGGTGCCTGGTGGCTCAGTTTGTTGAGCATCTACCTTTGGCTCAGGTCATGATCCTGGGGTCCAGGGATCAAGCCCCACGTTGGGTTTCCTGCTCAGTGGAGAGCCTGTGTCTCCCCCTCTCTCTGCCTCTCCCCCTGATGTGGCCTTTCTTTCTCACCCAAATAAATAAAATATTTTTTTTAAAAAGTTTTATCCTTTTTTCATGGAGAAATTTCCACAATTCAGAGCAGTAGGACTAAGACTCAATCCCTAGAGAAGGATAAAGTTGTCTTTAACTATCACCTATGCTGAAATAATTCAGCATGTCATGGTTTACAGTGACAAGAGACCAAAACCCCCAACTCTTCAACTAGCACATCTTGCCCATGGATTCTCAGGGCTTTCCACTGTGTGAAGCCAGGGGGAATTCCTTGATACCCTTGCAAAAGAGCCAAGTGGATCTAGGGATAGTCCACCAAAAAGACAATAATTCTTCTTTTCAAATCATTTGATAACTGATGTCCCTTATTTGTTTGATTTTCACCACATTCAGACCGAATTGTTCCTCCTTCATTCACGAGAAAATTGAAAGAGACGCATGGTCTGTCTGGTTCCTCGGTGGTAATGGAGTGCAAAGTCTATGGGTCACCCCCAATCTCTGTCTCCTGGTTCCACGAAGGAAACGAGGTCAGCAGTGGAAGGAAATACCAGACCACCCTGACAGATAACACTTGTGCTTTAACCGTGAACATGCTAGAAGAGTCCGATGCCGGCGACTATACGTGTATAGCTACTAATGTAGCCGGCTCTGACGAATGCAGTGCTCCTCTGACTGTGAGAGGTCAGTTCAAAATACAGTAAAATAGAAATGCATTTCTTAACGTGGTAATGAGCATTTTCATCATCAAAATTCAAAAATATTAAACAGCTTTTGATATGTGATTTTTCTGTTGTTGTTGTTTAGAACCACCATCCTTTGTTCAGAAACCTGAGGCCATGGATGTCTTAACCGGAGCCAATGTAACTTTCACAAGCATCATAAAAGGAACACCTCCTTTCACTGTCAGCTGGTTCAAGGGTAGCAGTGAACTAGCCCCAGGCGACAGGTGTAACGTATCTCTGGAGGATTGCGTTGCTGAGCTGGAGTTGTTTGGTGTAGACACAACACAAAGCGGAGACTATACCTGCATAGTTAGTAATGAAGCTGGCAAAGCTTCCTGTACAACACACCTCTATGTAAAAGGTTTGTTTGACTGCTAGTCTGCGTTTTTACAGCCTAACATATGTGGAGTAATAGATCGGGCTCTACCTAAAGGTACACGTGTTTGATTTCGTATTTTCCATTTGTTTACTATAGCCCCAGCCAAATTTGTGAAGAGGCTCAATGATTACAGCATAGAGAAAGGAAAGCCCCTGATTCTAGAGGGCACCTACACTGGAACTCCTCCCATTTCAGTTACATGGAAGAAAAATGGCATAAACATAACTCCTTCCCAGAGGTGTAATATAACCACAACTGAAAAATCTGCAATCCTGGAAATTCCAAGTAGCACGGTAGAGGATGCAGGACAATACAATTGCTACATTGAAAATGCTTCTGGAAAAGATTCTTGCTCGGCACAAATACTGATACTAGGTTTGTTCTGATCCTGCATCCATATCATCGTATATAAGTTAACCATTCTGACATGTCTCTTCCTGACTAACTAACCTCTCTTGCCTGCAGAACCACCGTATTTTGTCAAGCAGCTGGAGCCTGTTAAAGTGACCGTTGGAGACTCTGCCTCTTTGCAATGCCAAATTGCTGGGACCCCTGAAATTGGGGTGTCCTGGTACAAAGGAGACACAAAATTAAGACCTACTGCCACCTACAAAATGCATTTTAGGAACAACGTGGCTACACTGGTTTTCAACCAGGTTGATAGTAATGACAGCGGAGAATATATCTGCAGAGCTGAAAACAGTGTGGGGGAAGTTTCTTCATCAACTTTCCTTAGTGTGCAAGGTGACTGCAATATTTTAAAAGTGAATGAATTTGTGTTGCTCTTGAACAAGATTTAAAATATCTGGCAAAGACCTTCTTTTTTGAGGAAAATCTTGCCCGATGCAAGATGTTCTTCTTAAGACATCCTATCTATAGTTAGTGGCTTGTCCTTTTCTGTAGCCAGGAGAGATCAGAGGACTAAACCTTTGGTTGGAAGGATCATGCAATCACTTGTCTCTATAATTAAATCTTTAGGAAAAAACACGTAACCATGTTTTACAAATTTCACTTCATGAGTGTCCCATTCAAATTGCCACAGGGCAGTCTTAAAAAGTAGGAGAATTTGCTGCCTGCCTTGAGCTGTACCTTAAGCCAACCAATCTCTCTTTGGGCTTACGTATTTTTGAACCCACTGTGAATTAAGGTGACCACAGGGTGAAAATGTTGCTCCAAAAGTTCATATGTGTTTCTTCATGTCCAAGCTAATTCAAGAGATGGTAATACCTCCTGATGTTGTCATAGACCTACTATTGCCTCTACCGCCATAATTGTGAGAAGAACATTCAGCAAATTAAAAACATCCAGAAATTCTCATTATCTTAATTCTGTTCTTACAGAGCAAAAACTTCCACCATCATTTTCTCGTCAACTGCGAGATGTTCAAGAAACTGTTGGACTGCCCGTTGTCTTTGAATGTACCATAAATGGATCAGAGCCTATCTCAGTGTCTTGGTACAAAGACGGCAAGCCATTGAAAGATGGCCCAAATGTACAGACATCATTTTTAGATAACGTGGCCACTCTCAATATTTTTAAAACAGATCGGAGCCTTGCAGGCCAGTATTCTTGCACAGCTACGAATCCTATAGGGTCTGCTTCCTCCAGCGCCAGACTCATCCTCACAGGTTTGTGGCTTCTTCAACATCTTTCTGTTTCTGTAAATGAAATTTCTATTCCTGAAATTAAAGGAAAAAGACCACGATTTCCATAAAGTGGGGTGGATATCGGGCCTGAAACCTTGTCCTTCTGCTCTGCTCTTAGAGGGGAAGAACCCGCCCTTCTTTGACATCCCCGTGGCCCCTGTGGATGCTGTGGTTGGGGAGAGTGCAGACTTCGAGTGCCACGTTACTGGGACACAACCAATAAAGGTCACCTGGGCCAAGGACAACAGAGAGATACGAAGTGGTGGAAACTACCAGATTAGTTACCTGGAAAACAGCGCCCACCTGACGATACTGAAAGTAGACAAGGGAGACTCTGGACAGTATACCTGCTATGCTGTGAATGAAGTGGGAAAGGACTCCTGCACAGCTCAACTTAATATAAAAGGTATCATTTATTTCGCATGTTGGTCCAACAAAACATAATAATTTTCCGTTCTGTCCTAAAGGTTCAATTTCCACTAGGACAGTGAAATTTAGGACACTTTTAAACAAATGACATAAAAATGTTTAAGAAGAAATAAGTTTCTCTAGAGAACAAGTGATCTGTTTAAATTCACATTTTTCTGAAACTGTATATATCCTACTTAACCCTAAGACCGCCCTCCTCTTATTTCAGTGAGAAATAAGAGGGTTGTAACAGTGACCCCTCACTGGGTCTTTGAAATGATCAATGTAAAATCATGTAAAACTATTAGTTCAGTGCCTGGTGCAAATTAAGTGCTCCTAACTATTAGTGGTTTTTAATTATCTGTGACGCTGAACAAACACTTTGCCCCCCACCCCCTTATTTTCGTATCTACATGACTCGATGGTGTAGGGTCATGGTATTTATTTATTTGTTTGTTTGTTTTTTACAAATATGCTGTTCTGTAAATGGCCATAAGTTCTTTTTGTCACTTGCCCATAAATCAGAGAATAAGCTTGTGGAGGGAGGCTGAGATGTTTAGAAACATACGCCGATTCACTGTATTTAGTTAGCATCAACTTTTAATGTAAAATAGGACTTTTTTTTCTTGAAAGGTTTCTATCAATAACCTGCTTCTGACTTCCATTTTATTTGTCCTTGCAATTTCTTGCAGAGCGGCTAATTCCACCAAGTTTCACTAAAAAACTCTCTGAGACAGTTGAAGAAACAGAAGGGAATTCGTTCCGCCTTGAGGGCCGTGTTGCTGGTTCTCAGCCTATAACGGTTGCATGGTACAAAAATAATGTTGAGATACACCCAACCTCTAACTGCGAAATTACATTCAAGAACAACACCCTCCTGCTGCACGTCAAGAAGGCAGGCATGGGCGACGCTGGCTTGTACACATGCAAAGTGTCCAATGACGCGGGCTCTGCTCTGTGTACATCTTCAATTGTCATCAAAGGTCAGTGATCTTCGTGGTCCCCCACCTCTTGTGTTCTTCTTCTCGTCTGTTAGATGGCCCTGTGCATTTCTCCTTCTTTCTTCTTTAACTCTGTCGGCCAGACAAGTTATGGTAGATATACAGTTGACTGTTGGCCAACTGTAGGCTGGGAGCGCCAACAAATCCCCGTGTCACTTCTGACTCCTCCAAAACTTTGCAAATAGTGTACTATTGACTAGAAGCCTTACCAATAACATGAATAGTCAGTTATACATTCTTACCATACAGTGAGCTAGAGAAAAGTATACATCCCTGTGTAAGTGGACCCATACTGTTCGAACCCATGTTGTTTAAGGGCTAACTGTAAATATACGTTATGTAACTGGCTTGCCATAATTCCACATATATTTACTTGAAATGCATACTATTTGCAATTGACTTACAAGGCCAGCAAAGTAGGTGTTGTATAATAAATGGACGAGAATTGTAGCTTGTAAATCAGATCCCAAAATTCTCTCAGGCCTTTAGAGGTCTACTCAGAAATTCACGCCTCAGTAATATATAAATTTTTATGAAGCAGGTTTATTTTGAAAAATTCTTAAATTTTCATCATGGAAAACTGTATTAGCTTTGCTTCTTATAAGTTATAGCACATTCTGAAACATTCTCTTTTCTATTTCTAAAGGATTATTGTTTGACATAGATTGCCCAAAGCTTTTTAGCCTATAAATGAATATTAATCCCAGACAAAAAAGTAAAATTTGCTCAAAAGGAAAAAAAAAAGATGAGAGGAAAGATGCTCCATGTTATTATGGAAAGACATATTTAAATATACAGTCCTAGCTTGAGGCAAAGAAACAGACTGTAGCATTTAAGGAGATCTTTTTTTTTTTCTGATCCTCTGACCATATAATGGCTTCATCCAGATGATTATGATGCAGATTCATCACAGTCACTTTATAAGCCAACTTTCTTGAGCTGCGTGGAGTTTGATGACCAATTCTGATGTGGTATAGTTGCCCATTCCAGGGCACATGTGTAATAGATAGAAAATAGGTTAATACCGCTAATAGGCTAATATTATTCCATTGTCTTAACTTAAAAGACACTCATTTGATAGGACTTAAGTGCCTTTAGTTTTAAAATATGTTTAATAAGACAAAAACTATAACCTTAGGAAGTGGCTTGTGTTCATGATTCATATCCCTGGTGGTTTTGCCATTGAATAGGTAAGTACTTTCTCTAGCATTCTGCGGCTGTCTCTGTAGATTGTTCTTTTCAAAGTAAACATCGCAAGTTTTAATCACTACAAATCATGAATATGGCCTTATGTTTATATATAGTTCTCAGAACCATTGAATAAAACCATTATATAACATGGCCTTCCTACCATGTTACCTGTATATTCTTCATTGGTTTTCAGTTGAACACTGAGCTTCAACTACTGTTTCCTTTGGGCAAAGATTAGATTTTAAATGCTACTGTAGCTACATTTAATAGCTAAAGATGAATATCAAGAGAAAAATCACATATTATGATGCGGGCTCATGGATTATTCAAATGTTGGCTTTCTCTCCCAGAGGGCAGCAAGACCTGCTGCTCTAGGGGAGCAGAATTCCCAGTAGGCCCTTAGATTGTAGGAGGCAGCAAAAATGCAGCTACAGGCAGGTTCTAGAGAATCCATACTGTGCTACTTAGTACCCAAGTTTATAGGAACTGGCCGTTGCAACATTTGCAGTGCTTGATCAGGACACAGATGCTCGCATGATTTATGGGCAATCTGCTCTTTGCTTGTTTCGAGAACTTTATCTTCTTTAAAAAACAAAAAATCCAACAAATGTTACTATTGCCTTCGGAGAGGAATCACCCTTGAATCAGTTACTGACTCAGGTGTGCTATAGCAACTGGTATCGCCTGTTAGAGGCAAAATTTGTTTCCTTTCTGGAATTTAGTACTCTTTTTTTGCCTTTGTGGTCCTTTCATGGTTAAAAATATCTTTTTAATTCCAGAACCTAAGAAGGCGCCTGTGTTTGATCAGCACCTCACTCCAGTAACAGTAAGCGAAGGAGAATTTGTGCAGCTCAGCTGCCACGTGCGGGGATCGGAGCCCATCAGGATCCAGTGGTTGAAGGCTGGAAGGGAAATAAAGCCTTCAGACAGGTGCAGCTTCAGCTTTGCCAATGGGACCGCAGTGCTGGAACTGAAGGACGTGGCTAAAGCCGATTCAGGAGATTACGTGTGCAAAGCTTCAAATGCGGCTGGAAGTGACACTTCAAAATCAAAAGTGACCATTAAAGGTAGAGATACGTCAAAGGCATTGCTCCAATGAAGCCAATGACGGGTCGCATTTATTGGCTTATTACAACTTAAATAAGAATGGAATTCGGTTTTTAGAAACATCGACTATTGCTCGTTAGCAATTTATAGCCTCCTTATTCTAATTGAAGGGCCAGATTATTTCACAGAAATAATGTCAATGCAAATTGTCTGACATTACCCCGTGTCCACCATCCTATTTCTTGCACCACTTTCCGCCATATCCAAGAAGGTATAATTAAGCCCCAAAAACAATGCTGTAGTAAATGTGACATGAGGGAATCTGATGCCATTGTCCTAGAGGAAAGCCATAGAATAAAGCCAGGCATGGAAATATAAATTTGATAGTGCTTTTAGGATTATAGTTCAGCTTGCAAGTGAGAGCTACAACCAGTTACAGAAGCCTATAAAACTGCTTTATCTTCCTTAATCCCCCCTCCTACATAGTGAGTCCTAGAGTGAATGGTATCTTTGACATTGCCAAATTCCCAAAGCTCACTTCACGAAGGAATTAGTTACTCCAATTTTAAGGCGATTGTAGTAACAAAACATGTAAATGTGTCTTTTAGACAAACCAGCCGCAGTCCCAGCAGCTAAGAAAGCAGCAGTCGACGGGAGACTCTTCTTCGTGTCAGAACCTCAGAGTATCAGAGTCGTAGAAAGTAAGTCCTTCGCGAACAGTACCTCTACCTCTACCCAGTACATTTTACTGCTGATTTAATGTTGGAAGAACCTGATTTGGGAAAATTAAGGGTTTTTTAAAAAAATTATTATTCATTTGCTTTTGTTCTTCCTTAGAAACCACTGCAACATTCATTGCAAAAGTTGGAGGTGATCCAATCCCAAATGTTAAATGGACAAAAGGGAAATGGAGGCAACTGAACCAGGGGGGTCGCATTCATATCCACCAGAAAGGCGACGAAGCAAAGCTGGAGATTAGAGATACCACAAAAACCGATTCTGGATTGTATCGGTGTGTCGCGTTTAATAAACACGGTGAAATTGAAAGTAATGTTAACCTGCAGGTGGATGAAAGGAAGAAACAGGAGAAGATTGAAGGAGATCTTAGAGCAATGCTGAAAAAGTAAGTTCAATTAAAACGCACACACGCGCACACACACACACACATACACACACACAATCATTTTCCATTCACAAAAGAGATGTCTCAAGAGGCAGGGAACATCCCCTCCAAGATTCTGACAGAGAAAGGACAAAAGCACACAGGCATTCTCACAAAAAATTTAAGCAAGCATCCAATGTTGGAGCATAAGTTAGCATTTCATGAGGATTGGTTTCTGGACAATCATGAGAAAGTTTTGAGAATGAGGTGAATTTTTTTAGTTAAAATTTAAAAAAAAAAAAAAAAAAGGAAACAGCCTGCGGAGAAATTTGTATGTGTCTCATTACGAAGTTTTTGTTTCTCTGTATTACTTGTCATATTCTGAATTCTTTTCTAGATCAACACTTTAAACATTTCCCATAATTACCAATACTTTCATCATAAATAATGTTTCAACATAATTGATTATTAAATTAACATTTGCTTTCCACACATCTTTCCCATGATGTATGATATCTTTCCCTTTTTAATACTTTCCATTGCTCCTGTTGCTATTCTTTTTCATGATTTCATTAGACTCTTGGTTGTAA
Organism: Vulpes lagopus; assembly: GCF_018345385.1. Classification (NCBI taxonomy): domain Eukaryota; kingdom Metazoa; phylum Chordata; class Mammalia; order Carnivora; family Canidae; genus Vulpes; species Vulpes lagopus. The sequence goes on along the minus strand of NC_054834.1, from coordinate 101,731,132 downwards.
AGTTTACAAATATATTTCTGTTATTCTTCCTTCAACTCTTTGATTAAATTTCTGTACTTTCTAACAATGGTCCAGTCTTGATCCACCTCATCACCAAACCCACATTTTTTTTTTTATCATTTCACAGTTAATGTGGTAAAACTAATATTTCTTGAACAAAGGATATAGCACTATGCCTTCATGAGGGGAAAAACCCGTAATGATATTTATAATATTTAAATGATGATAAGCAATTCAAAATAAGTAGAAGATAGGTGATTTATGTTTATTTCTGATTTCATTTAGAACTCCAGTCTTAAAGAAGGGAACTGGAGAAGAGGAGGAAATCGATATTATGGAACTTCTCAAAAATGTTGATCCTAAAGAATATGAAAAATATGCCCGCATGTATGGAATCACTGACTTCCGAGGTCTTCTTCAAGCGTTTGAAATGCTAAAGCAAAGTCAAGAAGAGGAGACACATAGATTGGTAAGATCTTTTGTGTAGAGCATCATCTTAAAAATTTATGTTCAAATTCCCAGTACCCCACACTCTATGAACTCATTTAGTGTAACCTAAACAGCATCAATAATGAAAGCTGAATCTAATCATGTGTCTTGTAATTCAGTTTTTTTTTTTCCCATATGTAATACTTACGCTCTTTCCTCCTTAGGAAATTGAGGAAATAGAGAAGTCAGAGAAGGACGAAAAGGAATTTGAGGAACTTGTATCATTTATTCAGCAAAGGCTGTCACAGACAGAGGTAAAGTGAATCGTGAAGATGATACAGCAACAGATGGTTATTGGGAATTATAATGAAAGGAGTGACTAATGTGTGTTAATTCTTCATTCTCCTAGCCTGTCACTCTGATCAAGGATATTGAGAATCAGACAGTTTTGAAAGATGACGAAGCTGTGTTCGAAATTGACATCAAGATCAATTATCCAGAGATCAAGCTTTCGTGGTACAAAGGGACTGAAAAACTGGAGCCCAGTGATAAATTTGAAATAAGTATTGATGGTGATCGACACACGCTCAGAGTCAAAGACTGTCAACTCAAAGATCAGGGCAATTATAGGTTGGTGTGTGGTCCCCACATCGCTAGTGCCAAACTAACTGTGATCGGTAAGTAAGAAGCATCTTATTGAAAGTTGTGAGGTTAGTTTGCTGTTGAGCACACCTGTGTGTGCTAGGAGACAAAATGGTTTTGTGCGTGTCATACCAACAGAGCCTGCTTGGGAACGGCATCTTCAGGATGTGACTTTGAAAGAAGGCCAGACTTGCACCATGACCTGCCAGTTTTCCGTGCCAAACGTAAAATCTTCATGGTTCAGAAATGGCAGACTCCTGAAGCCCCAGGGCAGGCATCAGACAGCAGTGGAGCACAAGGTCCACAAACTGACCATCGCAGATGTTCGAGCAGAAGACCAGGGGCGGTACACCTGCAAATATGAAGACCTTGAGACGTCGGCAGAGCTCAGAATTGAAGGTGGGCGAGGGGCCCTGATGGGGTGATTTCTACCCGGGCCACTGGCGAAGGTCGTGTGGGACCCCCCTGCCACCAGGCCACCGGGCGTTGACTGATGTGCTCCAGGTCCTTACTCTGGACCCGCGTGCACCGCGGCCACTCGCGGCCCAAGAGGTGCTCGGGATCAAAGTCAAGCAGCCACGCGAGGGCCGGTTCTTTTGCGTGGTTCTCTCTGGTCAAAGGCAGCTTGCGGCCTAAACTAAGACAGGACTTTCTAACAGTTACTTAAACTCCCTAATTGTGCTAACTTCGATCATCCTTTACAATTTTACGAAATTCTGTAGGTCTCGCATCTATGATTCTCCTTCTAAGATAGAGATCTTGGAAATGACCAGATTTCATAGCCATAGCTACAAGAGCTTGGTTATATGTAATAGATCTAAAAAATCGATTTTGTTTATAGAAATCAGTTGGAATCTGCTTATCTGAAACTTAATAGGTAAAGGTAACAACGTGCGTCGTGTGTGATTAGCAGCTATTTTTCGAAAATAATTATTTCACGTGAGGATTCTACTCCAACCTTCTAACTCTCTGAAATAAAGGGAACTCTCAGGATTTAGGAGCAAATAATATTTATTTCCTAATCCCTTGATCATCTATCTGCGGTGTCTGAAGACACCCTTGGGCTGTACTGAGCAACATTTTAGCTCTAATGGTAGCATCTACGTCCAGTTGGTGCTCATTTGTAGTTGTTGAAATGCAACTATATGACTTATTTACACAGACATTTTAACTTCTCTGACTTGCTGTAAGTGGATGACAATGTCTGATTGTATTTTGAAGTTCAAACATTTTTAGTAGGTTTCAATTTAAAGGATCCAGCCGAAACCACTTTTTAAAAAACAATTTTTAAATAATTGCATTCTCATATGAACCTTCAAAAAAAAGGCTCACCAGAGTACTCATGATGTCTAAGATGTTCTTGATACTGTCATACACTGAATTCCAGATAAAATTTTACAGAAGGACCCTCTACTGCAGCTCAGTCTCCTACGAAATACGACCCTGCTATTCACTCCCAGTGGTTCGATTGCTTCGTGCATGTCCACAGGTGCTTACAAAGCAGGTTTCAGAACTCCTAAAAATGAATCATCTGAAATTTGGAAGTTCAGACTTCCTATTGAGTTCAAAATTATTTCACAAGGAAAGTTATAACATAGTAGATGATAAACAATTCTGGGTCCTGAATAGCAAAAATTATTTTACAGAGGAAAGAATTTCAAAGGAGAACAAATTACAGAGTAAAATTAAGTTTATGTTCCCTTTAGTTTGAATCCCTAATTTCACTAACATTTTTAAAGCTTAATTTGACTTTTGGGTCATAAGCCCCTTTGACTGTTGCCTTTATGCAAATATTTTAAGGACCCCCAGGGATTTCTTTTCACTTTCCTACATTGGTCCTGAAGCAATACACTTAAGTATTGGAATAATTTCTTGTTACTAAAGCAAAAAAAAAAAAAAAAAAGAGCACTTTCTTTTTGTTATGTATTTTCAGCCTTTGGTGTTTTTCCAATTGGATACCTAGGTGGAGTCTTTAAATATCTGAGGAGAGAGCACAGTGAAAAAAATCCCTCCCTAAGCAATCTAACTCTGAGTCTTCTTTGTCCTTAAACAGCTGAACCAATTCAGTTTACGAAGCGCATACAGAACATCGTGGTGAGTGAGCATCAGTCTGCCACCTTCGAATGCGAAGTGTCTTTTGATGATGCCATAGTGACATGGTACAAAGGCCCAACAGAACTGACCGAAAGCCAGAAGTACAACTTTAGGAATGATGGTCGCTGCCATTACATGACCATCCACAATGTGACCCCAGATGACGAAGGTAATGTAGTTGACTGCATCCCTGCGGATATATAACTTAAATCTTGTCTGTTTTACATATTTCTACCCTAGTTTACACTCACACTGTGTGATTCTATAGAGAATGCTTTTTTAAGAAAGAGAATTATAAATAAATACACACTGCACTTAAATAAAGAAGTGTTATTTACAAACATGTCAGAAAACAAAAATTTGATGATTCTTCTCCTTAGGTGTCTACTCAGTAATTGCTCGACTGGAACCAAGAGGTGAAGCAAGAAGCACAGCAGAGCTGTACTTGACAACTAAAGGTACCAACTAAAACACCACATTAAAGCCACATTGCAGTCTTTGAAACAAAGAATCCTGCCTGGATGATTCTAAAAACAAAAATGTCTTTTTTTTTTTTTTTCTTTTGCAGAAATCAAGCTTGAGATGACACCTCCCGGTAAGTTAAAAAAAAAAAAAAATCAACCCTTACTCACAATATGTCCAATAGAATTTTATAAATGATAGAAGCCAAATTGAAATGTCTAAAAGTACGATTTAGTTTTTTCAGTAAAATAGTCTTCAGGAAATAATATAAATGTTAGGCTTTGTGAGCTTGGGGAATTCGAGATAATAAGGTCTCATTCAGCTGATAGTCAGGATCATGCCAAAATTGTGTGGCCATGGAACAAACCCAATTTTCACAGGGAATAAACATGCCTATGTGGTTGCATACAAAAGATTCCTAGTATCTCTGTGTCTGTATTCGATTCTGAGGTGGGAAATGCCTGACAACACATCTTAGTGGTCTAATAAATATCTATGGTTTCAGCCCCTCTATGCTTACCATTAATGGTTCCTTTTCAGATATTCCTGATTCCAGAGTCCCGATCCCAACCATGCCTATCCGAGCAGTACCTCCGGAAGGTGAGACCCAGCACCATGACCCCCTGGGCTTGCAGCAACAATATTGTGCTATGAGGAAATTAGCAAGGCCAAACCGTAGGAGAGCCAGGACACATCCCCGCATGTCATATTCCTCACTGTGTGAATAACAAATCAAAGCAAAAGAGTAGTAACAATTATAAATATACGCAATTTTTATTTTCCCTGATTGATGAATTGGTATCATAACACCTTTGATTACTGAAAGAAATGCATAGGGCTTTTCATTATCCTTCACACAAAGTAAGAACCCAACGGGTGATGAGGGCATCTCTTTTCTTCAGAAATCCCTGCGATGGTTGTTCCTCCTATTCCTCTGTTGCTGCCATCACCTGAAGAAAAGAAACCACCAGCAAAACGCATTGAAGGTATTTTATGTTACCTACCTAAATGTCAAAATACATAATTGACCGTCGCAGCCCTGGAAAATATGGTCTAATGCGACGTGTTGGCCCTCTAGTGCCCAACAGGTGGAATTGCCTTTCAAAATGTAAATTATTTGCTCTAAATGTGTAAGCCTTGTGATTAAAACTCTGAAAATCATCAAACCAAAGGTACTGCTTAATATTAAAATATTGTATCTTAATGTAATCAGTGAAACGTTAATGTAAAATTGATTTCATGTTCCATATTTTATATATGTTAGCTATATTTATATAACCATATATATAAAACAAAATAATAGAATTAACTTCTAGTGAAGCTTCTGGAAATAAACCATAGTTGTTTATAGCCACGTTGCAAATTGTGGCATTTTTTTCCTGTCATAATGTTGTATTACACTTTTTTTTAAGTTTGCTGTTTCGTTACAAAAATGTGATTTACGATATCTTTGATATGTTTGATTTTTTTTTTCTTTAGCTAAGGGATGAGCTCACCAACAAGGAGCTCTTGAGTGTGTCAAGGAATTTCCTTTTTTGAGTATTCCAATAGACAAATTATACCATTTGTTCCGCACCCCCCCCCCCCCAAGCTGCTCAACTCAGTCAGGGCTACCTGGGACTTTCTAGAGTTCTGAGTAGTTGAGAATTACTGTCAGAATTCTCCTTGCATCAGGGAACAATTCTGCATGTCAAAGTCAGATTTTTTTCCGTAGTCGGATTTTTTTTCCATAGCGGTTTCCAGGATTTGGCACCCTAGTACCCCAATATCTGCTACCTTTGGTGTCAAGAACTTGAGCCAGTTTTCAGCCAGCCTCAGGGAAAATTCAGTGAAAAACGCTTTCTTTCTCATTGCCGACCCTTATACCTTGATCATGGCCCCTACTTATAACTTGAATTATGGCTCTTAACATTCATGAGTAAATAACACTGTTTTTAATTTTTTGAATATGATTTAATTTCCCAAGTTTCCCAGTGCAGAGTTGAATTTAGCCATATTGACAGTAGCACTCAGTGAAAACAAACAAAAAAAGACCTCCAGATTTGTGACTAGTGCATCTCAATAGCAAACTAGAGCATTTTATAATTTATGTGAATAGTTAAATATATTTCATCTACTTTTGATAGCAGAAAGGGAACAAGATTCAAAAATCATAAATTTCCTTTTATATTTGTTGTCAGGACTAATCATTCATCTTAATGAATGATTTAGTCTTGGAGTGCTACTGTCAACGTGGAGAAATTTGACTACCTAAAGGGAAGCTTCCACGGTATCATAGACAGGACTTTTAATTTTGCTAGTTCACTTGTTATTCTTCACCCTGACAAATTTAAAGTGTTCTTATTAAGTGAAACAGGGTGAAAGTGCATACCTTTTCTGTTTATGGCATCACTCGGGTTCATGTTCTCCAAGTTTTGAAAACTGTAGGCGGGCATAAAACCAGTGAAGATGTAGACTCACCCCACACATTCTACCTCCATCCAAAAAACAGCTTCTGCATTCTAGCACAAGACCTTCCAGGTATCTTGAAATAATGTTGCAAGAGCCTCATTACCATCAAACCATATGCAAAAAATAGCGCATTTGAATAAACCTCTTCATTTCCTGAAACTGTTTTTGTTTATATCTGACATCTTATTTTTTTAGTGACCAAAAAAGCTGTGAAAAAAGATGCCAAAAAAGTTGTTGCGAAGCCCAAAGAAGAGCCACCTCAAGGTATGAATGAATTACTAAAAATTGAGTCTTACTGCTCTTCTAGTTAACAGTTTTAAGCCCCAAGTAGTGGAGGGTGGAGGAAGGAAAAAGTTTGCATTCCCAAAATGAAGCCTCTCCCTTTGCTCATTCTCACCCTCTCCTTGAACTCGGCCCTCGCTTTCTCTTCATCAGCTCTCCCCTTTTTTTTCCTCCCCATCCCTCTGTGCCTGTCACCTGCACATGGCAGGCAGTGGCAACCCTAGAGAGTTCTGGTTATCTCTGGACGGCACCGCAGCTGCACTGGATCCTGTCCTGCCCAGAGGAGGCCAAGGACTGATGCTAATTTCCAGTGGCTACTCCAGCCCAACCCAGAACCTCCCTGGCTCCCTGAGCTGTCAGTCCCTGCAGAAAAACAAAACATATTGTGAAAGAGGATCAGTTCAATTACTGGAAAAATGGGGAAAAAAATCCATTTTCCCCCCTATATCCTGGGAGAGTTTTAAGAGGAAAGGCTAGATAACTAAATTAAAGCAAATGGTGTTACCTGTTTAAGATCAGAGTAAGGAAGTGCTCCTGGAAGGAGGAGGATCCAGGAGCACAAGTCACCGTTTCCCAGAGTGGTCACTTGTGAGACATTATGGTAGAAGAGGGAGCTCATGAAGCATGGATATCTCCTCAACTTCACAGTTAACCACTGAAGAAATTAAACATGCCCTAATTGGTTAACACTAGGCTTATTGAATAGCCTCTTCATATTTTGTGTTAATTGGAATTGTTTTAAATCAATCAGAGCAGCTTTTCCCCCTTTTTGTTAATACGGCATCGCATAGCAATTCTGGTGAGCTAAATTTAGAATTTATAAAGGCGTTTGGCACGTTAGCAATAGCCACAGATTATACAAATAACTAGCAAAGGTGCACAGGATGAGTAAACATTAAACAATGCATAATCTAAAAATAAACATGTGTTCTATTTTTAAAATCCCAGAGGTTGCCAAGAAGCCCCTGCGTCCAACTGCCTTGATTCCAGCTGAAGGTAAATGAAGAGATATTGTTGGATATTTTTATTTATTCCTGAGATTTGCATCTCTGCTTTGTATTCTGTTTTTAAATAGAAATCTTCTAGTGGATTGTAAAGTTATGACATCTCATATTACAATTTGCACTAAGAAATGTCCACTTCATATTGCTCCAAGCCCTGGAAGGGAAACGCAGGCCGATGCTAATGCAGCCTTAGTGGCTCTGGACACAGGGAAAGCAGTGGCGAGGGGTGGAAAGGGAGGCATCGTTCTTATTATTTCAGGTGTCTCTAACACAGGTGCTAAGGATCATGTAACCAATGTTAGCCTTAATTATTTTTTTTAAAAGTTGTTACAAAAGCAACTAATTGATTTCATTTTGTTACATAATTCTAAATATTATCTTTATTAAACTGGTGAGTCACATTCAACTATCAAAGAAATATCTTTAAAATTAGAAATGTTTCTGAAAGAATAGTTGGAAACTTAAATAGAGGTTAACATGGCACGTGAATTCCACTAAATGATCAGATGCTCACATATCCCACGAGCACCAGGGGCTTTGTAAACTGGAATTCCCATTGGACAATGGAAGCTGTGTCCATTTGATATTTGCGAAATGCCGTTTTGTTCACAGTAGAAAAATCCTCAAGAGTCAGTGCATCTTGATGCTCTAGCCAACAAAAATGTCAACAGAACTGATACACAGAACAAATCATCAACATAATACTGAGACCTAAGATACTGATACCGTTTGACAACATAGACATTGGTTTATGAAGTAATGCTATGGATGCCACTAGTGTGCTAATATTTTCCATCTGTCTGTTTATTTATTCATTCATTCATTCATTCATTCATTTATTTCAGCTCCTGAAATTATCGATATATCCTCCAAGGCTGAAGAAGTAAAAATAATGACAATAACCAGAAAGAAAGAGGTTCAAAAAGAAAAAGAAGCTGTGTATGAGAAAAAGCGTGCTGTCTACGAGGAAAAGAAACTTTTCATCGAATCTTTGGAAGAACCTTATGATGAACTGGAAGTGGAACCGTACACGGAGCCATTTGAAGAACCTTACTATGAAGAGCCGGATGAGGACTACGAGGAGACCAAGGTCGAAGCTAAAAGGGAAGTCCACGAGGAATGGGAGGAAGATTTCGAGGAAGGCCAGGAGTACTATGAAAGGGAAGAAGGTTATGACGAAGGGGAGGAAGAGTGGGAGGAAACTTACCAAGAGAGAGAAGTCATCCAAGTGCAAAAGGAGGTTTACGAAGGTGCATATCACTGGGCTGCTTCTTTTCCCCTTTTCCTCGGTTCCTTATATTTTCATGCTATTAATCTGATCTGCGATAGATACAGAAAGCATCCAAAGGACCATTTAGACCTTTGAAGCTTAGACCTTTGTTAGAAAGGTCACCTCTAAGCTTCTGCAGTCACTTTCAGGCTTTGCCATTATAAATTGAGTCATTTAGTCCTAACACTAAATTCCAAGAGCTGCTTTCTCATGCAGAAATTCAGGGTTTACTTCCACCGCCTTGCTGCATCTCTGCTGGGTCCTTTTTTTTTTTTTTTTAAGATACTTGCACACATATACACTCTTACTTCCTTTGCAGTTAGTACAACCTACCAGAACTTACCTATTTCAGCATCCTTTCTTATTCCTCTGTTTTTGTTAAAGAATCACATGAGAGAAGAATTCCAGCCAAAGTGCCTGAAAAGAAAGCAGTGCCACCTCCAAAAGGTATGTAATTGGAATTATTGAAATAGATCAGAACTTCCACATCATTATCATGGCTTGTCTGGCAAAGATGTATATACCACCAGTCCAGTCCAATCCAATAGGCACAACTTCTTCTCTAAGCTTTATTGTATCAATGAATTTTATTTTCCTAAGAATATCTCATTTAATGCAAAAAATTTAAAAAGATGATAAAAAGATGGTAATGATAAATATCTTTTGAAATAACTAAAATATTTGAAGTACAGAAATTTGTAAAGTTCAGAGTACCAAACTTGTTTCTTTCTGAAAAGTTATATATATGTATATATGCACGTATACATATATATTTATATTTATACATATATAGGATCTTAGACATGTAGGGAGAAAGAGAATTTTAACAGAAATTCTAAAAGTACTGCAATCTCTTTAAAATGCTTGCAGTTGTAAAGAAGCCAGTAGTTGAAAAAATTGAAAAGACCTCTCGAAGAATGGAGGAAGAGAAAGTTCAAGTCACCAAAGGTATTCTGATTTAAAACATTTCTAGTACCATGTACACACGTCATCTATTTCCTGATATATATATCCCTGTGTTATCATATAGCCTCATCTAAACTAAGTTATTTTTAGATTTTGTGCAAAGCGATATTCTTCACAATACAAATATATTTGTACATATTTTTTAAGTACCCGAAGTTTCAAAGAAGATGGTTCCACAAAAACCTTCTCGGACTCCAGTGCAGGAAGAAGTTATTGAAGTGAAAGGTATACATCTTTGTCTTTCGAGCTACAAGTTTTAAACACTTTTACTCATGTCTCTGTATATGTGTACAAATATTACTAAACAATTCACAAATCTGAAGCTACCAAAATACAGACCTTCTTGTACAGTATATATCTTACATTGAGTTGCACATCTGTATAATTGAAGGAAATGATAACATCCCCTTTGTTTCTAGTTCTGCTTTAAAATCACATAATTTTTTTTTTTTTTAATGTAGGGAAGGTTTGGTTTAATCACTAGTCCTCTAACTTTACTATGCGAGGCATTCCGTCGCATAGGATGATATTCCCTATCCTCTCGTTTCTATGAGTAAACCCTAATGGATTCGGAAAAGCATCACATTACGTGTGAAGAAGTTGTGTCTATTTGATTCCCGTTTAATCATGTTTGGTAAAGGCTGCATGGGCCGTTTGTCCCTATATATCAAAACATGGTTTGTATTCTTGTCAATACTAAATGTATCCTCAAGCTACTCATACTAACCCGATCATTCTGTGTCTAGGGACTTACACGTGATGTGCAATCGATGTATTTGAGTAAGTACGTTGACCTAGAAAAAGAATTACTAAATGTGAAATACTCTCTTTAAAGTACCAGCCGTGCATACAAAGAAGATGGTTATTTCAGAAGAGAAGATGTTCTTTGCTTCTCACACAGAGGAGGAGGTGTCAGTCACAGGTATAAGGCACATTTGAATTTGGGGGCTCAGCCAGAAGGGCTTTAGATGAATTTGTATCCTTCTTCTTCATACCTAATTTGTGATTATGTAGGCACCTCTGTCTCCTTGTAGCTCTCTGTCGGCGTTTCATTGCACGCTTGTCTGTGTTGTAATGTGTAGTTCAGTATTCTTTGTGAATTATACTTACCACCCGTACTATGGCCTACCAGTAATTAAAATATACATTTTTTTCAAAGTCCCCGAGGTACAGAAGAAAACTGTTACCGAAGAGAAAATTCATGTTGCTGTTTCCAAAAAGATTGAGCCTCCACCTAAAGGTATTAATGGTTCCCCCAGGTTTAGAATCTTTTCAAAGTTCTACATTAAGCATCCAGATATGTTCATATTGCATAATGCATTTGGCCGCAAGGTCAGCAGGCCTACAGCCACTATGTACGATGGACATTACGGGGGTTGGAGGGATGGGAAGCCCATGAGGAACACACAGGAGAGAGGAATGAAAGGCAATGGAGGCTTGGCCCCTGCTTCAGGGACCTCACAATCTAGTGACCAGCTCTTTGGAAATAGGAATTTGATGTCCTGGAGCCGGCTCACGCCGACTCACCAGAGCTGATGGTTAAGTTTTCAGGAATTTGGCTACCCAGTGTTTAACACCCCATGATTAGGGGGTGTAGTCAAGCTACGTAAACTCACAATTAAATTATAGAAAAATCTGTGATAAGAGTCGAACCTCATTACTTCTTTTGCCGCATTTTATTATCTCTGTTTCTGAGGTTGTTTATGTTGACCGTGCCTAAGCGGTGGAAGTACTAGTACACAGTGGGCTACTGAGCATATTCCCAACCTTGTGACGACAAGGTCTCGTGTGTTCCCCAGGGTGGGAGTGTTTGCACCACCGCAGAGACTGGAAGTTAGTAGCTGCTGCAAATGCGAGCTCCCTGTCCCCAGCACACCCCACCCAAATCCTTAAACATGTGGGATACAAAAAATACTGAAGATAATCTAACGCAATTGCTATAATGCAGTTGCTTTATAAATGTGAAGTTTCTAAAGCTGGTGTCTGAGGTGCTGGCCCGTCCAAGGAAGGGCAGCTCCTACCTGCTCCAGGAAAGTGGAGGCTTCTGGAGGTGAAGGCCCATAACAACCCCGACTTTCTCTGAGTAGCCTTTCCTCTGATTCCCTTTCCTCTTGTTTCTAACGTGGAAGTTTCTTGCCTTCATTTGGGATAAAAGACAGATGACCGCTCTTTATTGTAATTCTGTCCTGCAACAACATACACCTTGTTGTAAAAATACATGATTTCTCAAAAATGGCACCTTTTTTTTTTTTAAAGTCCCTGAGCCACCTAAGAAACCAGTCCCTGAAGAAGTGGTTGCTGTTCCCATTCCTAAAAAGGTGGAGCCCCCACCAGCCAAAGGTAGAATAATATTTTTTTTATTTTTTTTTATTTTTTTTTATTTATTTATTTTTTATTTTTTTTTTAGAATAATATTTTTGAAAAAAAAATTCCTAGTGTCTGTCTTTTTTGTATCTTTTTCTATGGGATCCTTGTGTTAACGAAATCGCGTCTGTAAACGATTTGTAATGTGTTCTGTGTATGTTGACTTCATTAGTGGTGGTACTTAAACAAGTATCAGTAACTTTAGACCATGCTAACTGGGGTGTTTGCTTCATGGGACATGTGTAACGTCTCTGTGATATTGGTTTCTTTTGCATACATTTCTACCACAAGTAGAGCATATTTAATTACTTCCTAAATTCTTACGCTCTTACTGAGGAGTTATGCTTTCGTGTGATCTTAAATAATCTCAGAGGGAAAACTAGAATTCTCAACATTGTTTCAACAATGATATCTTTAAAGTTCCTGAAGTTCCCAAGAAACCTGTGCCAGAGGAGAAAAAGCCTGTTCCTGTCCCCAAAAAGGAACCTGCTGCTCCCCAAAAAGGTACACCAGAACTCTTTGTGCCCAACGCATCTTTTGCTTTACTTGGTCTTCATATGTGTGCTGTGCTGTCTTACTATTTTGTGTCTTCTAGATGCCCCTGGTGGTTTTCATTTGTTTGTCACCTTCCAGGGCCACGCTCTTGACACACATTGTTTGTGACACTGAACATTCCAAAGACGCCACCAAGAAAGGGTTATTAAAAGAAGTAACCGTGTCAAACTGCTATCTTAAATTTTTACTATCTTTCCCCTGTTAGAGAAAGAAGAGGTATTCGTGAAACTCATTTTCTACAGGCACGTTTCTAGAAAAGCTCTTTTACTCATCTATCAGATTTTTCTTAATGAAAAATACTTCCATGAATTATGATGAGTTTAAAAAGAGTAACAACTGGAAAGTGTTTGACGGAACTGAATGTCAACTAGATAAAGATTCATACACTGCTACTGGTAACTGCCACTCTTCCCAAAACTCATTAGTGGAAGCCTAGAGTAGTTGGAAACATTGATTTTTTGACATTTACTTTCACCACGTTTCTTGACATTAATTGAATGTCAATATTTGCCATAAGCGTTGCAATTATCTAATTAACTAGCCAGGGGACCTTTCATATAGGTATATTTGGATTCAAATGTGCTAATCCTTTATTTTGGTTCTTGAATTTGGTTTGTTCCTTTTTTGGGGTGGTGGTGGTGATATAAAAGACACTACTTTATGGATGCAACAAGGCTACAAACTGCATACATCTGGTCTGTTACGGAGAGAGATTCAGTAAGAATTCAGGATCATCCAATTTAGTAGGAACCAGACTTGCTGGTTCCCATTTTGCCTGACTTCCCATTTTCCATTTTCTCCCTGAATCAAATCTGTTTCTCTCTTTCTCAAACTCTTGACTCTTTCAGAATTCTGGGTCTTTAAAAAAACATGATTTCTGATTATCAAATCATTAAAATATGGTTAAGTGAAAATAAGATAGGTGAAAGGTCACATTACTAATACCAAGCCACTTGATCACTCCTCAAGGAGACACAGGGCCATATCTCACTTACCATTAAAATCACATATACATAGTAACATATGTGTATGCATAAACATCCCTTTAGAGATAATTTATACAGATATAAACGGATATATCTGTATAATTACATCAGAATATTACAAATGCAAGTATACAGGTGCAGGAGTTCACAAAAACTGCTATCTTACTTAAAATGGAAACAATTATTGCCAGTAATGCAATACTAATGCATAGTATTAAAATACATCTGCCTGTTAAAAATTCCACATCATCAACACTTAGGATAGATAAACTAAGCCATTGTAAACCTTTTCGGGTCAGAGATCCTGTTGAAAACTATGGAGCCTCTTAGAGAAAAGCATATATGCATATGCTCACAAAATTCACGCACAGAGCTCCCCAAAGTCATTGACACGTGGATATCAGACTGAGAAGACTACTCTAGAAGGAGCGCTCCCAAGTTTTACACTTGTACCCCCCAAAACAAACAAAATCAGAAGAGAAATGGAAAAAAAAGTAGTAACATATACATATAATGATTCTAAACATGTCTTAGTCTAAGATAGGCTTAGATAAATTAAATCCATTGCTAGCATGGATTCCATTTCTTGCTACAAAACCTAACACTTTGCTATATTCTATATCTACACTCTATATTGCTTGTGTAGTCACTGACCAAGTTTTTATCAAAAGCAAACCAATACATAAAGATGGAATTTTATACATACGTTTTTGTGTATATAGCTCATTTTTATTTGCCTGAATGCCTCTATAACATTACTTGTGATATTTGTTACATTGTGACCTTTGTCACATTACAGTTTAATTTTCTGCATTATTTTGCCAATGCATAGAAACCCTATAACAACATTAATGAACTACTAAAGATTGGTGTGTGTGCCTACGTCCATTCACAAAAGTGATGTACATCTGAACTAATGTTGCGTTGTAAAAACTTTAAGTCCCAGAAGTGCCAAAGAAACCTGTCCCTGAAGAAAAGATTCCTGTTCCTGTTGCAAAGAAAAAGGAAGCTCCACCAGCTAAAGGTACGGTGCTTTGCTTGGTAATGAAGCCCTATTTTTATGTCTGGAGTACAAAACACTTTTGTGTTTAATTATCTGTTGCGTTAGTTTAATTCAGAACGAGTGTTTTATGGTGTGAGTAATAATTCAACAGACGTGTCTGTCCACCTGCCTACTTTCTTACAAAATGGCTGTGAATTCGCTGCCTTGGAAAATACAGAAAGTCATTTCTAAAAATTAATGTCTTTTCAAGTTCCTGAAGTACAGAAGAGGGTTGTCACAGAAGAAAAAATAACCATTGTCACTGAAAGAGAGGAATCTCCACCACCAGCAGGTACTTAATTCCATCTTCATAAATAACCTGTCTTGCCTTCAACCTCCTTTAATTGCACGCCTTCTCTAATGGGCATGCCAGTCCTGTGTTGCTCATTTATGTTGCCTTTCTGAGAATCTTAAAATCAAATGCTATTCTTTAAGTGCCAGAAATACCAAAGAAGAAAGTCCCAGAAGAAAAAAGACCCGTTCCTCATATAGAGGAAGAAGCTCCACCACCAAAAGGTATCGTCTTTCTGGCTTTCCAAGAACCTTCTTTGTATAACACCATGTAAGAAGGCAAATGATGGTTTTGTTGGCTTTGTGATCTGAACACGTTGTTAGCTTGGTGACAGGAATATATCTGTGGTTGGGGCTGGGCTTCAGTGAGATGAGTCTGGAGTTCTAAAAGTGCCTGTTTCTAAAATGCCAGTTCTGCGTAAGAAACCCGTCCCTGAAGAGAAAGTTCCTGTACCAGTTCCTGTCGCTAAGAAAGCTCCTCCTCCCCGAGGTAGGATTTGTCTCAGGCCTCTGACGAAAGTCTTGTTGGTCTGGGAGTTCTTGCTTTCTTCTCTCAGGTGTCCCCATGTGTGACCTTCCGTCTGCTCTTCTGATAGATTCTTATAGAATTTGTGTGTGTGTGTGTGTGTGTGTGTGTGTGTGTGTGTGTGTCCTTGTGGTGTTTGTTGCCTCATTGGTTCTCCCATTGCGTTGTGGGAGTGGCGTACGTGGCCTACCTTCCCCACACGCTTAGGGAAAGAGGATCGTGACGATTCTTGATTTTTAAACTTCAACTTTAATGCTCTTTTAAAGCTGAAGTTTCTAAGAAAACTGTGGTAGAAGAAAAAAGATTCGCTGCCGAAGAGAAACTGTCTGTGGCGGTTCCTCAGAGAGTGGAACTCATGCGACACGAAGGTATAGTAGTCAGAAGTGAGAGGAGAAATGGGCGTGCGTGTTTCCTCCAACTCTTTCTTTCTGGTTGTGACTGTTCACTTCATAAGTTGTCCTTATCAGTGTCTACTTGCCGTGGCCTTCTGACCCAGTCTTTCATGTCTACGGTGGTCTTAGATCACTTCAAGACAGTGCCTGGGGTGCTGAAAACGTGCTGGTTGTCAAAGTGGCCACCCTTTGGGCATCACTTGAATGCTCTTCTCCATCTTGGGCGGTACTGCCCCCTGATCTTAAATCAGCTCTCTCTTCCGTGTAAGGAGGAAGCACTACTCGGCAGTCACTTCTTAAGAACCATTTTCCATCTGTAGAGAACACATGGCTATTTACCAGCACTTCAGGGGGCTGGATTTAAATTAAATATTATTTTTTAAAATATCCACAGAGGAGGAGTGGAGTTATTCAGAAGAAGAGGAAAGAGTGTCCTTTTCAGTTTATAGAGAAGAGGAAAGAGAGGAGGAGGAAGAAGAAGTAGAGATTACTGAATATGAAGGTAAATGATGCCAGTGAGCTGGAGGTGACCTGGAGTCTTGGTGGGCTCTTTTTCTTTCACAGGTTGTCTATCAGATTAATGAAAGTGGACATAAATTCAGTGAATATCCGAAGGCCTCATTAGAGTTATCTTTTGGTCAAAACACAAGATTCAGGACCATTAGAGCACGAATTCAATGTACTGCTTGTCTATCCTCTCTTACTTGGCTGTATGGGGATAGGAGGCCTCATATTTATAGGTAATTAATGGTACAGACATCTCCATCTGTACTTATCCTTTCAGTAGGCAGGGCTTGGTTTCGGCATGGCGGGCCGGCATACACTTCACCTGGCAGTCCAATGTCTAGAACGCGGGTAACAGAAAAGCAGTGTTGAGGGCACAACTCACTAGTGTGTCCTGACTCAGTTTTTAAATGAATAAGAAATTCTGTTACCTAATTACATCCCAGAAGTCAAGGCCATGTTTGAGAGTGGAGCACTCACCACATGGGTCTTTCTTATATCTCACCTGTGGGGAAACAATCATGTAAGATCTTGGATTGAATTAACTTGTTTAGATGTTCCTATACCCATTAGGCTAGCTCTCTATGATTTCTTAAGGATTGAGCAATGAGCTTTATTTCAGTCCTTTGCGATGAATTAAGATACCGCCAGGTTTGCAGCTAAAGTCCAGCACTCTGGCTAAAGCTGTATATCTGAAAGAACTTTCCTAAGAACGTTCCAATGTAGCTCCGCATCACAGAAAAATCAATAAAGTTGTGTACAAATTAACTCTCTTCCTAATAAAATGATGGATAGAATTCTATATGTGGATGCCCTTGAGCGCATTTCTGGCTAATAAAAGACGCCCCACTTCTTCTCTACATGAAAGAACATTCCATGTAAAATCCCGATGTGTGGTCTTCATGGAAAGGCTTGGAACAGGGCAAGGTGGGCATGACTCCCAAGCAGAGGCCCACTGGATCTGTTGTGCTGCCTGGGAAAGGCCAAGGTGTTAGGCACAAGTGAGGCACCTGAGCGGTCAGAGAGGGCCTCATCCCTTCTAGACGTGTTTGGGAAACCAAACATAACACGGACACAAGAGAAGTTCTCATTGCGTGAATCTGGCTTCTGTTTTTGACAGTATGCACTATCAAGCTTTTTCAGAACTATAGCTAAAAGCAGAGCCACTCTATGAAACCCTTTGTTTTCATTAAACCTAAAAGATCTAGGGAAGAGAAGGGTAGCCCGTTAAGTTTACTTCTAGTGTAAAGTGATGTGTCTGTAACTAGATCTTCCTATTCTATAATTAACTTTATACATATAGGCTCAAAAATCATGTGAAGATACCTGCCTCTTCTTTCATACTTGCCCCCAACAAAACTGGGGGGGGGGGGCGCTCGTTTCCAAGTCTTCAGTAGGTTTTTCACATGTAATATAAGTCTTTTCTTTTTTATAACCCAATTGTTGTTTTCTCAAGTGTATGTTTCTGCCCTAAAGTCTTCAGATCTAGAGTGCTCTGTTATTTTTGAAACTTCTCTTTGGATGCTTGTGCTCTTATTAATTTAGCCACTAGGATTGTTTTTATGTCTTGTACTTGTCCTGTTCTTCCTGCAAATACAAGCATTATGATCTTTATGATACACGTGAAAATTAAATTACTGAAACTTATTTCCCAAATTCTTTATTAAGGCTTACGCTTTGATTAAAATGCACTTTGGGGAGGGGCAGTTAAATGGGAACAATTGGGGATTCGGCAAGTGTTAAATTTTGTATCATTTTAATTACTCTTTGAAGTAATAAATTATAGCTGAAATTAAACATGAAAAGCACTACAACTTTTCTTTAAAACTGGTATCTTTAAAGTGATGGAAGAGCCTGAGGAATATGTTGTGGAAGAAAAGACGCACTTTATTTCTAAGAGAGTGGAAGCTGAACCAGCTGAAGGTATACCAAGTCTTAAATTAACTTTAGCCCTATTTGTGTTTGGCTTGTCCCATTCTTTATGTTTTCTTCAGTTAGTTTATCACTTATATTGCAAATTGATGACTATCGTGTCTAAGTAAACAGATTTCTTACATTGTTATTGAAAAGAAATCTGGGCATTGCGACAAGTGTGTTTTATAATCTTTTCAAGTGCTTGAGAAGCATGAGAAGAAGATTGTAATGAAACCGAAAATTCCTGCTAAAATAGAGGAGCCCCCACCAGCCAAAGGTATAGTTCTCTATCAAAAAACAAATATGATGACCTTCGTCTTAATAGCTATATCAATGCCTTCAGTTTGGATGCTGCCTGAGTTTTGTGAGCACATATGTAGAAACATTTTTGCTGAATATAGTCGTTAATGTTTGTGTATACGTATGATCGTTCAAAAGATGAGTTCTAAGCCCCAAGTGTCACTTCTTCTGTAATGCAAACTAATATTCTTACATGTAATTTCTCTAAAGTTCCTGAAGCACCTAAGAAAATTGTGCCAGAAAAGAAAGTCCCTGCTGCAGTTCCCAAAAAAGAAAAGGTGCCACCAGGTATACTGGGCTTTACTTTATTCTTGAATAATATCTGTCTTTTTCATCTTAAATTGGTGCATTCTTCAAATTTTTATGACGTAAACAAGAAAGCAGCGTGCCTGTGTTTAACGTATTTCATATTGTGTGCTTGACTGTGTTGCTTGATATCTTTTAAGTGCCGGAAGAGCCAAAGAAGCCAGTTCCAGAAAAAAGGGTTCCTCCAAAAGTGGTTAAGGAAGAAGAGCCTCCCCCCACCAAAGGTAAATGAAACCCTCTGGCGCAAAAACCAGAAACATACCTCGTCTTTGATCTTCTCACTGCTGTCCTCGGGTCCCACCTTTTATATGGAGGTTATTGGTGTATGTCGGAGGCTATGGTGTATTACTGCCTTATCTATTCGTGCGTATTAGTTGTTGTGAAGTTTGTGTGTATGTTGTGAATTGCTGTAGTCTAAAATCACAGTACTTTCTGGCCAATACAAAAAAAAAAAAAATCCACCTTAAGTAACTCAACTCCCTAATCCTGAAATTATCTTTCAAGTGGCTGAGAGGCACATGCAAATTACCCAAGAAGAAAAAGTTCACGTTGCTGTAACTAAAAAAGAGGAGCCTCCGAGAGCAAGAGGTACATGTGACCTTTCAATACATGGAATATTGTATTTACCCTATTCTCTTTACCAAATGTAGTGGTTATGGGTGTCTGTTGTTATTGTTTTTGTTGCTATAGTTGTTTTCTGCGTTTGAAATAATGAAAATGTCCAGTCCTTTATGTTTGAGTTACTGTTATACAACTGCCTTTTGTGATCAGAATGAGGGAAACAGTTCTTAAAAAGTGAAATCTGTCTTTAAAGTGCCTGAAGAACCCAAGAGAGCTGTTCCAGAAGAAAAAATTCCTAAACTCAAACCTAAGAGAGAGGAAGAACCACCAGCAAAAGGTATACTAACTCTTTCAAAAAGCAAAATAAGCATGTAGGTCTTAAAACTAATCTAGTGGAATTGGGATCTTTAGAGAAAAATGATTCAAATACATTATGAAATAAGTAATACGCACATGCTATGTCATATCACTTCAAAGCTCAACATTTCAGATACCAGAAAGTACTCTCTCTTCTTTCTTTTCCACAAAAGTGTGGAGCTCCCCCAGATGTGTACTTCCCCTTAAAATGTACTTGTCTACTAATATGTTATTGTCTGTATACTAAACTCATCTGCCCAAAGGATTGTTTTGTGTGGCAATCTTTGATAAAATTTAAGATTTTTTAAATCCTGGGTTTTCTACATTGTGCCAGTGGAGCTTCTTGAAAATACAATAGAATTCAGATGAAGACATGATTTATGGGGCTCAAGTTTCTGTCCAATGCTTGTTTGGTAGTCACTGATGATGCTATCTGGTTGTCTTTTTGAACTCTCTTATAAATACTACTTGATCTTCCTGAAGTTATTCAGTATCTCTGAAGGATTAAGGAAGTTAGAAAAAAAAAAGTATTTCTATGTATATTAGACCATGTTTATTTCCAAGTCCATTGCTTTTTCTTGCCACGTAGATGAAAAATGTGAATTGAATGATGGGCATGGTGATGGTTGCCTTTGTCCGTGGACTGTTTGTACACAGTATCTCTGATCACATATGTATTCAAAATCTTGTAATGCACTTTTATTAATTACTCTTTTTAAAGTCACTGAAATCAGAAAAAGAGCTGTTAAAGAAGAAAAGGTATCCATTGAAGTTCCAAAAAGAAAAGCTCCTCCTGTGAAAGGTATATTATGCTCTCACTAAATAATAAACTGAAGCATAAAACTACACAGCTTTTTGTCTGCTACTTTTCCTAATTTGATTCCCACCCTTTATTGGTCGATTGTTAACTAAAGGCAGGAAATCTAACATTTGAAGTCATAAGTAGCAAATGTACACCAGACCTTGACCAGAGAAGGACAGGCAGGGTCTCCTATAACCAGTGCATGAATCCATCACATAAGAATGAAATCAAAGTGCATTGTCACTATCACTCCTAAATGGGCTTTAAGTAACATACTGCCTGTTTTCAATATCTTTCTAGAAGTAACTGTAACTGAAGAGAAAGAATGGTCTTACGTCCATGAAGAAGAAACTGTTTCAGTAGAACGGGAAGAGGAATATGATGAAATCGAGGAATATGAATATAAAGAATCTGAGGAGTATGAACCAACAGAAGAATATGACCAATACGAAGAATATGAGGAACGTGAATTTGAACATTACGAAGAGTATAAAGAGCATGAAGAATATGTCACAGGTATGAGCAAAACTGCAAACCTGTCACCACATGCAGATTCCATTAGAGTAGGATAAACAGTTAGATGCCCAAAGAAATTTACAAAGAATTTTATTTTGGAAAATTCACAATTTTTTTTTCTTAGATAACCTCCAGGGGGGAAAAAGTCTCTATGAATCTTAAGGTTACTATTAGACTTTGGTTCTGGGAATGATCTATTTCCTGCCTCATTTTTGCTTAGACACAAAATAGCAAGTGTCCCAAAGTTCTTTTCCCAAAAGGGTTGGGAGTTAATCTGCAGGTGCCCATGATCATTCTAATACATGACCAAAAATGGCTGAACATCTCTTAGTCTAAAGCTTATTATCAAGGATGATAGAAAACTACATTCCCGCAGGGTTCCTGTCATGAAAACTTGACAAAGCCTGCTTCCAAAGTAAAGACAGAAAAAAAAGCTAACACGAGCAATTACGTTATATCTCATGATGATCAAATTTGTAGGTGTATAATTTTGGTTCCACGTGATTCATTTATTTTATTCGATAAGTCCCTCCTGGAATTTTGAAATGAAGCAATATTGTTTCCCTTACCCATTTTCTGATGTTTCATAGCTTCACTTTGAGAACATTTTATGTGGTTGTACAGATAGCATTAAAAACGTATATTATATAGAAAGAAGTTTGAACCACGATTTTTTTCTACCTGAAGTGAAATGAGACTGTTGCATATGTAAGAGAGAGTTACAATGACCTAATTGAATCAAAAATCCAGGAGGGTTAGGGGCTTTTAGTCCCGATTTTACTTGGACCTGTGATTCTAACTCACCTCTAAGGGCTATGGCTACACTGTAGATAACAGATATATTATTTAATTCTTTGAGTCCATTTAAGAAATAGCATTTTTTTAATGTATGTCCCAAAGTCTAACATTAAATACCTTGTATGTACTCTTTAGAAGAACCCAAGAAGCCTCTCCCGATAAAGCCTGTCCAAGAGGAACCGGTTCCCAGAAAGCCAAAGGCTCCACCAGCTAAAGGTAGAGTGAGCAAAAAACCTTATCGCTTCTGAGAGATCCATGTGCCCTCCATGTCTGTCATACCGTAAACACATGTTGAAGTGGCAACGCTCAAGCTGTGTGGGGGGTGGGGATGTGATGTTGTGCATCAGACTTCTTAACTTTGTGTTCTTACTACTCTTGAGAAATCTGGCTCAGGGTTTTAAATCTGTTAATGTTGATATTTTAAAGTGCCGAAGAAAGTCGTCCCTGAAGAAAAAGTCCCAGTGCCCATTCCCAAGAAACTCAAACCTCCACCACCCAAAGGTACATTGCAGAGTGAGAACTACGAGAAACATCTTTGTTCCTCATGTTCTATAAATGTGTCTTTCTACCTTGTCTGCTGTTTTTTCTTGTTTTTACCAAATGTATTGTGGTCTTGATTCTTACATTTTGCAGTTTTTTTGTGTATTTTTGTGTATGTCGTGTTTGTGTAGTTGGTTTTAATGCTCTTCAATAATTAATATCTTTAAAGTGACTGAAGAATCAAAGAAACTTGTTGAGGAAAAAATACACATTTCAATTACCAAACGTGAAAAAGAGCAGGTGGCTGAGCCAGCTGTTAAAGGTATAATTTCCTTCCAAAACCATGGTCTTTTATAATGTCTCTTTTAAAATTAAGGTCGCTATGTTTTGCTTTGTTTTGTTGCTATATATGTCTTTTAAGTCATTCATTAGGATTTACTGGACTTAAAAATCTGTCAACATAGGGAAAGAAGGTAATGCTACCTTAAAAAAAGTTATTTTGAAATATATGCATAGCTTATTATACAATAGCTGTGGCTACAATACACATAAAACAGAATGTTTGGATTTAAAATTGGTGGCTATTTGGCACATTCCTGACTCCTCTAAATTCATGTAATGATAGAACAATGTTGACCACAGCTCATAACTGTTTATCCTTTCTAAAGTTATTTTAAAGGCTACCAAAAAACAAACAAACAAACAAACAAAAAAAGCTCATGACTAGTCTTTTTTTTTTTTTTTTTAACTATAAAGTAACTTCCTGCACTTTCCGGAAGTATATATATTCAGAGGGAATTCAGCTTTTCAGTAAAGGATATTTCCTACAAGCAGAGATACCTGAATACTAAACATCATTTCACATCTGGGCTCTGCTACTTCAAACTTACTTGAGTATTTTTGTATATTTTTATCCCAGTGAGGTTCAAAATCCTTTTCATGGAACATATAAAGTTTCTTATAGGCAAACAGTTGTATATCTATCGCATGAGAGGTGCTTGCAGAATTCTTCTGTCTGCTTAATATATGACAAAGCAAGCATTGCCTGGGTGGCCTGTTTCTGACAATAAGATATACTTATACTTACATTTCAAGTGCCCGTGATGCCCAAGAGAGTTGTCACAGAAGAAAAAGTGCTTGTTCCTAAAAAAGAAGTAACAGCACCTGTTAGAGGTACATAATACCACTCTTTTTAATGTGTTGTCTGTCTTCATTGCTGTAAAATTCATGTTCAGTTCTTTGTGTGAAGTTTTTTTTTTTCCTCTGGGAAGGATAAAGCCTGTTCTTTCTTCTGTTACAAATGGCTGTGTTCCTAATGGGTCTTAATTTCGCTGAGTCATTGGTAAATGTCGAACCTAAAGATAATCTCTTTAAAGTGCCAGAAGTACCAAAAAGGCAAGAACTAGAAGAGATTGTCTATGAAGAGGAAGTTGTAACCCAAGTAGAAGAATATTTTGAAGAAGAAGAAGAAGAAGAATACATTCATGAAGAAGAGGAATTCATAACTGAAGAAGAAGTCGTACCAGTGATACCAGTCAAAGGTAGATTATGTCTCCTACAAAGAGATACCTACCTAGCAGCATCTTTAGAGTCTGGGTGTTTAATGGGTCAGATTCTGGGCTTTTTTTTTTTTTTTTTTTTTTTTTAGCACCAGTGACCAATTCTGCTTATTTTAGAACCAGACACTTTTGGTGCTGAAGTATGATTTCTGCAGTTGCCTTTCACATTTTTATCTTGTGTGCAAATTTCCAAAATTCTTAATAATATCTTTAAAGTGCCTGAGATACCCAAGAAACCTGTACCAGAAGAGAAGAAACCTGTTCCTGTTCCCAAAAAGAAGGAAGCCCCACCAGCAAAAGGTATAACCACCATTTGCAAACATGGGCATATAAAAAAAAGCCTTAATCTGCACAGAAATTGTTAGCTATCTTCTGAATTCACAAGCTTGTGTGTGTTGCTCTCTGTTGTTAGAAATGGGAATTGTGCTTTATACAAATGTGTTGTCACTAGTAGTTAGAACTTACCAACAAATAATATCTTTAAAGTGCCTGAGGTTCCTAAGAAGCCAGAGGAGAAAGTTCCTGTGCCCGTTCCTAAAAAAGAGAAGCCTCCACCAGCTAAAGGTACATCTCTTTATAATCCATCAGTGGGATAATGTAATAATTTACTCATTAGTAGAACTTGATGAGCCATATCATTTCTTTCTCCGTGACAATATTAACAAGACAGGGACCACCCAACTGGTTATAGGAATAGTTTACCGTGTATTCATCTCTGAATTTTGCCATCAAACCATGAAGATGCTCAGTGCTTGGCTCTCCCTCTTTAGTGGAAAGTTCTTCATTTAAAGTAAATTCTTATTATAATTCCAAAATGGACCAAATCACTATTTACCAGGCATTGTATGTTGTCTTTATCACCAGTCTATGTTTTCTCAGTGTTCTCTATTTAAATTTTTGTGCATCGCCTGGCCTTTGTATCGTGGCTATTATTCTTATAAATCTTAAAGTAAAATTGTATGATGCTTCAGTGAAGTCCTAAAATTGTTGGATTCTTTTTTATGGGTGAAAAATGTGTCACTAATCCCACTTGATATCTTTAAAGTTCCTGAAGTACCCAAGAAACCTGTACCAGAGGAGAAAGTACCAGTACCGGTTCCTAAAAAGGTGGAAGCACCACCCGCCAAAGGTACATGAACTCACAAAAATGTTTTACTTCACATTTGCAATAAGTAAAAATTAAACTGCTTCAATTCTGTACTCTTTGGGGATACAACTCTTTCATATTTCTTTATTGGAAAGGGAAAGATTCTATTTTAAAGAGAAAATGCTTCTTGAAATTTACGTTGGTCATACTTTTATTACCATATCTTAATCTTTTTTGAGACTATGCTTAAGTTCAAAATTTTATGTCATATAACATTTTTCTCTAAATAATTTCTTTAAAGTGCCAGAAGTGCCCAAGAAGCCTGTGCCTGAGAAGAAAGTGCCAGTTCCTGTTCCTAAGAAAGTAGAGGCTCCACCTGCAAAAGGTACATTCCTTCATCATTTAAGTACATGGGGGGAGAAAAACTTTTGGTTACATATATTCACACGCAAATTCCCCCCTAACATTCCATTGTTTGTTTGTTTAAAAAAAAAAAAAGGTCTTATTACAAATATTTAGTGTTTATTTTCATACATATTGCTCTGAAACATATAAAAAGAACACATTCTTAAAGACAAATGATATTTTTAAAGTGCCAGAGGTGCCCAAGAAGCCCATCCCAGAGGAAAAGAAACCAACACCTGTTCCAAAAAAAGCAGAAGCTCCACCACCCAAAGGTACATGAATCTCTAACAGCACCAGGCCCAAAAGGAAAACTAACTGGTATTAGTCAGCCTTGCTAATCACAACTGATACTTCATGACATTGAATTTGATGATGATTGATGCCTCTGTGATCACAGAATAGCTGCTTTTCATGTTGTCCCATTGTTATGAATAGTGTACTTAACAGTGACACTTGAACAATTGAATAAATATCTTTAAAGTGCCGAAGAAACGCGAGCCAGTTCCAGTTCCTGTAGCTCTACTTCGGGAAGAAGAAGTTCCATTTGAGGAAGAAATTGCTCCTGAAGAGGAAGTTCCACCTGAGGAGGAGGAAGTTCCACCTGAGGAGGAGGAAGTTCTACCTGAGGAGGAGGAAGTTCCACCTGAGGAGGAGGAAGTTCTACCTGAGGAGGAGGAAGTTCTACCTGAGGAGGAAGAAGTTCCACCTGAGGAGGAGGAAGTTCCTCCTGAAGAAGAAGTTGAACCTGAAGAAGAGCAAGTCCTTCCAGAAATCAAACCTAAGAAGCCAGTACCTGCACGAGGTACGGCAACTCTTCTTGGAGTCACCAAGGCCTCTTTTGTGTTTTCTGCCTTTCTATCTTTTTCTCTTCATCCCCAGTTTATCTCTAATACTTCGCTCTTTACGTCGTCCACTGTCTAAATCTTGGAAAGCGTCCCAGACGTGCGTGCCTTTGTTACCGTGTCTGCCATGTGTGTCTGACATTGTAAATGATTTGAAGGTCTGTTCAGATTTCATGGTGTGAAATGCTATTTTATTGTTTGTGGTCTTCTCGTTTGTCTTTTTGTTAGACATGTGATACTGTGCATGTGATTTTTAACGTCTTAAAATGAATGTTTTTAAGTGCCCGAAGTGCCAAAGAAACCTGTACCACAGAAGAAAGTCCCTGCGCCGGCTCCTAAAAAAGTGGAACCTCCACCCCCCAAAGGTATACCTCCCCAAAGTGAATACACGCTCTTCACCCATAGCTTCACCAGAAAAATTATGGTGCAACCGGCTTTAGGGAAAGTTGTATGTATAAGATAGACAGTTACGTCTTTATTTCTACAAATGTTCAGGAACACTGGCCCCCACTTTTCCTTAGATACAAAGCAGTATTCAAGAACAAAGATAAAAGGGAGTATTGTCCCCCAAATCGCCACAGAAGCTCTACCTGGTTGCCTGTAGTCTGAGTAAACTTTGTAATTTTCAAATAGATACACTGCAAAGCTAAATTATCTACACAAAAAGATACCTGAAAAAATCAGCATGAATAAACTTTCCTAAATTTTATCCTTCTGCAATTTATATGAGGTGCTTTTATAACACCAGGATGGAAAGAAAAAAAAAAGATGGAAGTATTTATCAAAACGCTCAGTAGTAGCTTATGTGGTCTGATACATACGTATAAGTGGTAGCCCAGCGGGTTTTGACTTTAGCCTTGGCCTTATTCCCTGCTGTCTTATTCTGAGCAAGTTTTTTATCCAACTGAGCCTCAGATTTGTCTCCTATAAAATGGGGAGACTAATATCAGTCCTAGAGGGCTCAGATATTATTGTGAGGATAGAATAAAGTAAGGTGTGTGGAAGTGCCCTATCACGGAGTGAATTATCCAGATCAGTTCATAAGACCAGTCAAAGGCTGTATATTTAGACCTTAAGCTTCAGTATTTTCTGCCAAAGGTCATGGCATCACTACTTAAAATGAGAATAACATTTCCACCGAGCGAAAGAGTCATATAATCAGTGAAATGGTGAAGCCGATCCTTTACTAGACTTCAGAAATACTTTACAGGTGATGATTTAATAAACCACTAGGGAAATTTAAGAGGATGAAATGACTCTGTCCTCTGATATTCGAGTAGGTGGAAGGTCCCTCGCTCCCCAAAACTACACCCTAACATGGGGCTCTGACCTGCCCCACGTCTCCAACCTGTTGCATGTGGTCTTTCTGTGTGTGAACTTCTTGCATTCGTTCTTTTTGGTCCCTCACAATAAATTCTTATCATGAAATGATGTCTTTAAAGTGCCTGAGGTTAAGAAGAAAGTGCCAGAGAAGAAAGTGATCATTCATAAGAAAGAGGAGGCGCCTCCTGCCACAGGTACTGCTCTTCCCAAGTGAACTAGACACTGCCATTTCTTTCTATCACCTGTAAAAGTCAAAGCGTCCTCTTCCAGCATTTGTTAGGCTAACTTGTATGTCAGTTGTCTCCATGTTCATGCAACTTAAATGATAAAATAATATCTTTAAAGTGCCTGTGGTGCTTAAGAAACCTGAACCAGAAAAGAAAGTGCCTCCTCCTGGTCTTAAGAAAGCAGTGCCTCCTCCTGCCAAAGGTACATCACCCCCAAACGGGGATGTGTTTGCTGTACCCCATGTTGAACCGTGATGCTGTCCACACAGGACGTTCAACATAAACGTTTGTCTTGTGTGATCGGTCTGTCACTTCCATTCACCGTTTGTGACTCTGTCGCACCCATGTTTGTGCTGTGTCAGTTTTTCCACTTTGTGTTCGTGTGTTTTACGTTGATTCTCTATGTATGTTACTTCCTAAAAAAAATAGAAACACTAACCTGATACATCTTTAAAGAGCCCAAAGTAACTAAGAAGCCAGTGCCTGAAGTACCCCTTGCTCTTCCTAAAAAAAAAAAAAAGTAGAGACTCTAGCAGTAAGAAGCAGACTGCCTCTTTAAATGGGCTCTTGGTCTTAAATCACAAACCTCTTTATTTTTGTTTCATTAATTGATTCTGCAAAATCTCAGTGTTTCATCTTATGCATGTGTATTTTGATACTTACTCCTTTGTGTTGAAAAACGGGAAACTTGGTCTTTATGCACTCTTCGCCGGTTCTTGCATTTTAAGTGCCTAAAACGATCAATATCTTTTAAGTTCCTGAGGTACCTAAGAAAGTGGAAGAAACACGAATCATTCTCCCTGAAGAAGAGGAAGTTCCACTGGTTGAAGGTAGATGTCTTGCTAAGAAAATAGATTTTCCAAGTCATCATTGTCTTATCATTGTCTAATATTGAAGGAGGCAAATGCACCTTTTGCTTCAGAAAATAAACATATTCAGACTCTAAAAGAAATCATTATTTACCTAATAGAAATTAAGCAGGGAAATCGAAATCAACTGACTCTCCTTTCTTACATGCTTAGTCAATTTGTTTGTTTGTTTGCCTGTTTAATTTTAATGACAGTCTTTGAAAGGAAACTATTTGCCATGGGGAATTTTTCATCAGATAACTTAGTTGATAATAATGGGATAAATCTGCTCAAAGGAAATTCCAGTTAAGCCTGAGTAGTTGATACAGAAAATCTGACATCTACCCCAAGTGAAACAAATCCAATCCCATTAAAAAGAATAATAATAATTTCAACTAAATTCTCTCTGACGGTCCTTCCTAATTCTGAAATTCTGGGAAGGACCTAAAGTATTTTGAAGGCTCAGTACATTTTTTTTCAAGGTCTAGAGAGTTTACACACACAATGCAAAGGCTAAGCTACGGATTACCTGTTTATGACAACCTCTCTCTTCAGATATATCCTTGTAGTCTAATATTCAGAAGAATTCTAATCTACAAAATAATAATCTTTTTAAAGTGTATGAGGAGCCCGAAGAGCCTATTCCAGAAGAAGAGATCCCTGAAGAACCACCTAGCATAGAAGAGTTTGAGGAGGTTGTTCCACCTAGAGGTACAGCTGCTTTTAGGACTTGGAAATTTAAAATCTATCGTGGTCCAGATCTTTCTCAGAATAAGTCTAAATATAATATTCCTCAGTATACTTTTCTCTTGTCTTATCAATGATAAATTGAAGATCAATAATTAGTGGTACCTGAAATGCCCCCCAACTTTTCTACTGTATTATAATTCTTGTATTATTGGCACTTTAATTTTTTCTAGCCAGACCCTATTATAACACTTTCTCCTGGTTCCTTGTTTTTAGTTTTTATGCAGTATTAAAGTGGGGGAAATCTATTTCTGTGTGGTTTACTTTTTAGACTAATTCTTAGCCTATTTTCCCCGAAGACTATGACAAGCTTTTGCATAACTGATAACTACATTTGCTAACAGGAGGAGGAAGTAATAGCCTTCTACCTTTAGAGACACTACTCAAATGTATAATTACCACTTAGTTTGCTAATATCTTTTAAAAATCAGTCAACGTTTTGTGTTATTTTTTGCATTTATGGATGTTGTTCGGTTCACTGCATGTCATTTTTCAAAATGTCCGTATGATATTTTTTAAGTGCCTGAAGTGGTTAAGAAAGCAGTACCTGAAGTACCTACTCCTGTTCCTAAAAAAGTGGAGGCACCACCAGCTAAAGGTATAGCAAATCTCAATATCTTTAAATTCCAATTAACGTTCTTTAAAAAACAAAAACAAAACAGACATTTCTTCTTTGATGGTTTTCTTAGAGTCATTTAAGTAGCAAATTTATGAAATTGATTACGGACCAGTAAAAAAACATAACCCATTTCATATCTTTAGCCTTTTTGGGAATGTTAATGGGTAATTATGTTAATAGATAGCTGTGTGTATATAAATTACTCCAGAAATTTCTCATTTTAAATGTTAATTAGTACATCACTCTATACTTCTATACATAACAATAGATCCTTCTTCACCACATTTCATACATAAATTTATTTCATTGTATAGAGTTTTCTCATGTTATTTTAATTATGTATGCTATGTTACATCTGTTCTAATGCTGGGATAATAACTATTTTAAAGAGCCTCATGTCCTTTCTAATATTTGACCTAAGCATTTAAGGTTATTACAAAATGTCTCCTTCCCATTGCTTCCTAATTAGGTTAACGCTTCAGAAGTGCTCTTAACAGATAAGCTTATGCCCTGTCGCTATCACAGTAGGCATCCCCAGCAGATAAAATAGTACTCTGCGGCGGAACAGGATGCCTATGTCAAGGCTCAAATACTCTCCTGTGATAATCACTTCAAAAAAGTCCTCATCAAATTAAAAGTAGTAGAAGTAGGCCCAATATTGGTAATCCCTGCTATTTAAAACAAATAGAACAGCACAGGTTCTTGCAGATGTGTCTTTTTCTAAGGTTTAGTTAGCACAAATAAATGATTCGGGAAAGTATCTTTATTATCTGTAAACTTGGTGTCCAGTAGTAGAGTGACTTCTTACGCTTTGATTAGTATAAAGATGTTTTTGCCACTTTTATTTATGTTCATGACTTAGTATTGTCATGAAATAACTAACTAACTGAAATGCCTAATATCTTTAAAGTGCCAAAGAAGGTTCCCGAGGAAAAAGTCCCTGTTCCTGTTCAGAAAAAAGAGCCACCTCCAGCCAAAGGTACATATTCTGTTTTAAACCTGAAATTCCTGTTAATATTTTTTCATTAACATATTTATGTTTGGGATACCTGGCTGGCTTAGTCAGTAGAGCATGTGACTATTGATCATAGGACATGAGTTCAAGCCCCCTGTTGGGCATGGAGCTTACTTAAAAATAAAAAATTTTTAAAAAGTTAAAAATTTTAAAAAGTTTATGTTTTGTCTTGACTGTGTCTTCACTGTTTTGATGTCTTTTGTGTATAAAAATTTGCTCTTGATAGTCCTAAATATTAAAACTATATCTTTAAAGTGCCAGAAAAGAAAGTCCCAGAAAAGAAAATCGCAGAAAAGAAAGTCCCTGTGCCTAAAAAAGAAGCTGTTCCCCCAGCTAAAGGTATTTTTGAAAAGACCTTTTCTGTACCTTCATGTATTGTTGCATGAAAGCCTTTTCTTCTTTCAGTTGTTTTCATTCTGTATTTTGAATTTATATCTTCATTCCTTTTGTTTTTTTTTTTAAATTATTAAAATAGCTGCTCTTTCAGGGAGGACTGTCTATGAAGAAAAAGTATCAGTTGCCTTCCACAAAGAGGAGGTAGTAAGAGAAAGAACAGAATTAGAAGTAGTGGAAACACCAGTGGAAGTTCTTGAGGAAGAAGAGTTCCATGAAGTTCAAGAATATTTTGAAGAAGAAGAGTTCCATGAAGTAGAAGAATTCATCAGAGTCGAAAAACCTAGAATGGAAGAAGTACACAGAGCTGAAGAGGTCCATAGGGTAATAGAATTTTTAGAGACAGAAGAAGTGGAAGTATATGAAAAACCCAAAGCTCCACCTAAAGGTATAGGGGAATTCTGTTGCTATTGCAAATTGTTATACTCTGCTCTAACTCACTTTTTTAAAGTGCATTTCATGTCCAGTTTGGAATACTAGAAACCCACTTACTTTCCAAGTTCAAATTATGGCATGCTTTAAGCATGAGCTGCAACTATTTGATGCATAGATTAATGTGGAGTAGAGATTAACCATACAGCATATAATTTTAGCAGACAAGATAATAGTATTTGATATCTACTTATCTAAGGAGCTCACTGTGTGAATTTGTGGACTCTTTTTTGAAGCCAGCTAGGAAGGATTGTTACAGGATTGTTATGGGTGCCAAAATATCTGGCCAGTGTAGTCAGTTGAGTGACATAGAAGCTCCTCAGTTAACTGAGGAGTTTACATGTTCAGGCAAAACAGCCATTGCTTTGTTAACATGAGCCAGCTGTTCACAAACTGATCATTGCTTACCGAAAGCTTCCGCCACTTTCTGACATTTTCATTAGCAAAATAACAGTAAGGAAGCAAATGAAGCATTGGTAACACCACTTGCATTCTAGTTTTTTTTTTGTTTTTTTTGTTTTTTTTGAGGATAAACCATGATACAAATAAATTCTCTTCGGTACCATTCCAAATCTTGCACAAATTAATATGTGTGTAATATGAAGGAATTTGTGTGTGCATGTGTGCTTTTTATTCATAGTAAGTCTACAATATAGATGAAATTTAGCGAAATCATGTCTGTCTTGGAAGTGTGATGTGAATTCAAAAAATGTAATTAGGTAAAGCATTTATGAGCCCTCACTGGACTAACTTTATTAGTAGTGCTCCCAATTACCTAAAGAAGTCATTCTAAATCGAAATACTAATATCTTTGAAGGGCCTGAAATATCTGAGAAAGTCATCCCTCCAAAAAAACCACCCACTAAAGTTGTTCCTCGAAAAGAGCCACCAGCTAAAGGTATTTCATTGGTGAAAACCTACTTACCTTATTGTATGTACAGAAGCACCTTGATTATATTACGAGTTCGCATTCTTGATGTTTTTCTTCTGTGTCTTGTGTTTTTTGGAATTTCTAAACAAACTAATATCTTTAAAAAGGTTGAGGGGCCAAAGGAAGTTCTACCAAAATAGAAAGTCACTGTAGTTATATCTAAAATACCCAAAGCAAGTATCTTTATTGACAAAATAGTGCACCTAGGTTTCCTTCTTTGGTACTATTCGATATTGGATATTCACTAATATGCTTATTGATAAATCCATGTTTTCCTATTTTATTCATTTTAATCATTTAGTAATAATACATACCATGACTATGTATTCCTGCTTTGTACATTTTTGGGAACCTCTTGAATTTTCCAATAGAAATAAAAAACATCTAATAAATAGTATGTACTTACATCTTTAAAGTGCTTGAATCATTTAAAAACATTATCACTGAAGAGAACGTATCAACCATTCCACCAAAACAAGCAGAAGTATCACCAGCTGAAGATGTCTTGTTAATTTTTCTTGTCAAACTCTTACGATTCTAACACGGGAAGTTTTTCTGGATTTCTGTCATGTTTGTTATCACAATTTAACTCATTTTAATATTGTAATATGTCTGATAAAGTGATAACTCTGTTTTATTTTGTGACTATGTCATGTGTTGTGTTTACATTTATGTTGTGCTTGTTGCAAACCTTTATGAATGTTTAAAAGTAAAAGAAATTATCACTACTATCTTTAAAGTACCTGAAGCGCCCAAGAAAATTGTGGTAGAAGAAAAAGTACGTGTTCCTGAAGAGCCCACATTTCCACCAGCTAAAGGTACCTGCCTTTGGTGATTCGCCACTATCATAAACCCCTCTTTTATACACTTACTATGAAACAGAGAGAGAGAGAGAGAGAGAGAGAGAGATCATTCTCCTCTCAATGCCACAATATAGCTGAATTATGCAAACTTCAGTTTATGTTCTATAACATAATCCTCTCTTTTGTGAAGACCCTCCAGAAACAAAGGCATCAGCCTAAAGGTGTTACTGTTTTTGTTGATCCTCTTCTTAAGCAATAATTAAACATTATTGACCCTCAACTTCTTTTCTTTTTTGGAAGCTATTGTCAAGGAGCTCTGAAAACAAATAAACATTCCAAATGACAATAGAAAATGATGCTTTACTCCAAAGACAAAGTATTTTTAATATGACAGATCAAGAACTCATCAACAAGGCAATCTAGAGAGATGCATTGACTGTGTTTAGCTGGCTTATGATTTTGGAATTCTTGGCATTCTTCTTGTTAGATCCTCTTTTTGTCCTGATGCTTTATACCCAATTATGATATTTTTAAAAATAAAATAAACAAATATCTTTAAAGCACCTGAAGTACCCAAGAAAATTGTTCCAGAAGAAAAGATTCGTGAAGCTCTTCCTAAAAAGCCTGAAGTTCCACCAGCTAAAGGTATACACTGATACTAATCATGACACAAAATGACTCTTTGTTTAGTTATCCGTGGTTTAAAGTCAATGTGTATGATGTTAAATTCTTTTATTTTGCTGTATATTCTTAGTATATTTGTTATTTATAACAATTAATATACTAATATCTTTAAAGTTCCTGAGGTGCTTAAGAAAGGTATTCAAGAAGAAAGATCATCTAAAGCTCTTTCTGAAGACACAGCGATGTACAGTGAGTGTGGAAAAATTGGTGGTGCTTTTTGGTTCCATTTGTGTTTGTGTTTGTCTTCATAGCTTTTAAAAATAAATATACTAATATCTTATAAAAGCCCAACATGCCAAAAAATATTTGGCTAAAATTAAATTATTTGAATGGTTCTTTGCCTTAAACAAGGTATGTCTCCTCACCATTTTAAAAAATAAATAGCCTTGTACTTATAACATTGTCTAATTTTAGAAAAATCATTTGGCTTATTGAATTTGTCATTGTCTTGTCTTGTTAACCTGTTCTGTATGCAAATATCTTCTGCTTTGAAGCAACTTCTTTTCTTAGGCCTTGAAGTAACTTTAACTTCATCATAATGTTTTAATTGGATTTTATAGAATCAAAATGCCCCCTTATTTTTTTACTCTTCACAGCCATCATTGGAAACATTTGGCAATGTTGCTCAAATGACCATAGATTTATAAGGCCATTACAGCATCAAAAGAATTCTCAAATCATTTTTTATTTGTTTGTATGTAAAATTAT